>NC_040230.1:16840087-18085504 GCF_001444195.1 Xiphophorus couchianus | reverse complement strand
CCTTTACTTACAGGTATGCATTTTTGTTATTCAACAAAAAATAACATCTCTAAGTCTAGAAAAAATACATAGAACGTAAACTTTGTTGTTTTACATGTTCAAAATTAATTTATTACCAACAACCCTTCGGAAATAGTAAGAGGTTTTCATTCCAGCATCACTGAGGGTAACTAAGGTAACCACTGTTTGGCTCCATCAACATTTCTGCACCAGGTGCCTTGTTCAATGATCCAGCTTGGTTTGGTAACCTAGTAACCTCATCAACATGCTTAGGGCAATTGTTGGTTTAAGTAAGAGTGTTCAAGTGTAGCTCAACTGATTGAAGAATAAGAACACAAGCAATAAATATTTGTATACATACCTTGTGTGGTGCTTTCAGCAGCCTGTGGACTCCAGCTACCTGATTGATCAGAGGAATATCTTCCCTAAAGGTATACAGAGGCGGTCTGGTGGGCTCTGGGAAATTGGTGCTGTTGAAAGGGTCGGTGTCATCTAAGAACTGCACCCTGCATGTAAGCGTAGCCATGATGTATCCATTCAAGGTGATATGAAGTGATCAGAATAGTGGATGCGGCGCTGAAACCTCTGACACCAGCGCAAACCTCCTCCTTCACCTTCTCCTCCTCCCGCTGCTGCTGCTGCTGCGGGGGCTGCGAACTACCGGCAGGTTCTCTGCAGTGGCGATCTCCCGCACCCTGTTATCCTTAGAGCTTCCCCATGAGTTTCACACTGCGCAGATGGGGCTGCCGCAATATTTGGTCCGGGATAAGTCGCTGGGAAACCGGACTGGTCAGAGCGCTGCCGAGGCGGACGGACCGACAGTGTCCAAGGGCATTGCAGGCAGACTGCGGTGTTCGGACGGGACTGCAGCACTTGGTGTCTGGTCTGCGAGAACGATGCATAAACTCTGCCAGAGGGATTCAGCAGTCGGACCTGAGCCGGCGGATCCACAACAGCTCATGTTACAGGCGCAACCGTGACCTCTAGTGGCTAAAATAAAACGTGCAAATAATATCGACTTTGCAGTTGATTTGAATTAGAATGTTCCGTAGCAAAACACTCAAAATATAAAATGTCAATAAATATAACATATCACATTTTGTTTTATACAGCTATTTATTGCATTTACATCCACCAAATTCTAAGTTCTGTTTTAAAGGGAATGCAGGCCAAGTCTGCCTGCATAGCACCATTCATGCAAGGGGTAATTTAAAGTGCTTTAAAGAACATAAGTCAGAGAATGTAACGTCAAATATACCTCATCTGAAGCATCAGACAACAACATACAAACATAAGACAATCAAATAAAAGCAAAAAAAAATATTAAGATAATAAATTAGAAAATAAAAAATGTAAAACATGATGTAAATTTTATAGCAGTCTTTGGTTGTTAACCCACAGTCCACAATTGTGTCTTTAGTCCTGTTAAAACAACAACACAGTTTCTGCACTTCTCATGTTGAAAATGTTTTAGATTAATTTAAAAATAAAACTGAATGGAATAATGATGAGGTAACAGGCTGCAGATGGGAGAGAAGATAGAAGAAGGCAGCTCTGAGGAAAGAAAAAGAAATGGCACAGGGGGCAAGGAAGAGCACAATGGACTAGGAAATGACACTAAATAATTACTAGACCTTGTATTTTGAGGTGTCATACAAGACAAGATCACAGGTGTTTGTAAGCTCTGTCATGTTCGGATTCACCCTTCGGACCCACATGCAGAACCAACAAGTCCAAGTAAGGAAATAAGGTTTATTTTCAAAATGTACAAACAATTGACAGGTCTTCAGACCCTTTCTGGGGAGCGGCTAGCGTCACACAATCGGAGGCGCCTGGAATGAGAAGTAGGTTACTGAAGGTCAGGCCAGAGGGGATCAGAAATGTAATAGGAACAGCTTACTTCAGTGTGGTTCTAGGAAGCTCTGGGGAAGAGGTGTACAGGGTCCTGTGTGGAGGATGGTGATGTAGATTCCCGAGGTGAGTGCAAGGTAGGCTGTGACAGAGAGCCAGAGATCTGATGGGGCAGAGCGAGCTGGGGAAACACGGCGGAGCAGGCAGGCAGGAGGCTTGCAGTGAACGAATCCTTCTAGAGATATCCAGTGACGAGCCACAAACCGGTAACCTCAATCATCCAGCGCTGAGTGAGGGCTCTGCTGCTCCTTGATTCCCAGCACTCTGATGAGGCTGATGAGCTCCACCTGTGAAGGCTGCCCCCGGCTCTCACCCAAGATCCTCACTGGAACAGATGCATTACTCGCACTCACACACACACACACACACGCACACACACACACACACACACACACACACACACACACACACACACACACACACAGGAACCCTGACAAGCTAAGGATTAAAAGTGTGATAAAAGAGATTTAAAAACAGGAATAGAGTAGGCTTGTATGACACTGAAAGGTAACTTGTTCCATAATTTAGGAGCAACAACAGCAAATGCTGTTTCACCTCATCATCAGCAATAGTTTTAGGGACTGTCAGCAGTAACTGATCTTTTGCAAACAATAAATTGGAAAATGTGACATGTATTTTTGTTAATTTTCAGATAATTCAAAGGTCAATGCTTTGCACAACCATGTAATTACAGATGCTGAAGTTTGTGAGTAAGTCTCTTTCTGTTTTTCTTGTATAGTCACCTAGACATTATAATGATCATCCATCCATCCCTTTTCTAACACCCTTGTCCCTAGTGGGGACGGGAGGGGTGCTGGTGCCTTTCGGGCGAGAGGCGAGGTATACCCTGGACAGGTCTCAGAGAAATAAATTGAATATATGCTAAGACCTACAGCACATATCTTTTGTCTGAGGTCAGAGCACAAACATCATAACACCCAAGAAATGTGATGTTATATGGTAGAATAAACCTGAAAGACAACAAATAACAGTAATAATTTAGCTGTCGTTTGTGGTTTACTTGTATTTTTCAGAGTAATGATTTAAATTATCTTGTTCACGGATGCCAAAGTCAAGACCTGAAGTATTAAGCACCTCCTCCAACACAGGTAACTCAAATATTATTTTCCAGGAATCGTTAGACTTGAATGACTGAATGCTGAAATTTGATGCAGGTGTGTTGAAGAAGGCACCTCTGTTCTTGTTTATAAGTTTTGCAAAAGTCTTTTATACATACAGTACTTTTGAAAGAATGTCGCAACCGTGCTTTTGAGATTCGAAGGGGCAATGCATGCCTAATTTTTTATTAGATTTTTTAAAAATAACTTCTTATAGTGTCTATTTGCTATTATTGATTACTTGAAGCAGTATCGATGGATGGTAATTACTTGTTGGGTGAGGAGAGCCAGGAAATGAAACATATTTATTGTTGCCTGACATGATCCAAAATTCTTTTAAAGAAAAAAA
Source organism: Xiphophorus couchianus (assembly GCF_001444195.1). NCBI lineage: Eukaryota > Metazoa > Chordata > Actinopteri > Cyprinodontiformes > Poeciliidae > Xiphophorus > Xiphophorus couchianus. The sequence continues at coordinate 18,082,126 of NC_040230.1, read as the reverse complement.
TACTGACATGATTGTGTGTATTTTTGATATTAGTTTGACATGGATCATAAACAATTAATCTAATAATAGCACTAATATCTAACTTATTTAAAGTGGCGTGTTAAATACTGAAATAAAAGGAAATCTATCCTTTAGCTCAAATGTGAGGTAATATTCCATCTGTCCAGCAGGTGTCACTGTGGGTTTTCATCAACACTGTTAAAGAGCTGATGGGGTTTTCATGAAATACAATGAAATTTGTAAATCTAATGTCTTTGTGGTTGTGTGTAGGTAACAGTGAGGTAAACAGGATATTGTAAAAAATAAAATATAGACACATTATCACAGTTTCAGTCTTTATCCCATGCTGTTGTTGGATTTGTTATCACCAGCACATCATGCTGTGCCTCACATTAGCTTGCAGAGATGCTTTCTAAGATAACAATAACACATCAGTGCAACAAAATGCTTAAAGCACTTATTGCTTGTGTCTTATTCAGTAGCTGCCTGTACTCATAACACCAAATAAAAACAACAAAATTCAGACGTTCATTACATTAAAAAAAATAATTTAAGAAAGAACTAAAATTAAATTAAAATTATCCCGCTATCTTCAGTAACAACACACTTTTACTTCACTCATTTTGATGACAAATCTGACATAAACATTCCGAATTAGCTGAAGATTTGGTTCAGAAAACTGTTGATATGTGCTATTCTAAGTTTCACATGTCTACATTAGGTAATATTATGAATAGTTTACACTTCAGTAGGTTATAAGCTGCCACAAGTTTTGTGGATGAAAACGTTTCTGTGCTGGACCAACAATTTAACTCAACTCAGCTTGCTAGCAAGTTAGATTTGCTGAGCTTCTGCTCCCAGAGGCAGTTGTTGCCAAAGAACAGCTAATCTGAGCTGCAGTAGTTAAGGAAAAGATTTATATAACATTGCAGGAATTTAAGTTCAAATAACTCTTTTAATTAATATTTTGATTGCAAACAAGTTTGAATTATTTAGGTTTTGATAAATGGAGAACAAAGCAGATCACGTCGTAAAGTAAACAAAATGCTTGTTGAAATTAATCATGCCAAGTGATTTATTAATATTGAGATCTATTTAAGCTTGTAGGTGTAGTAAGTTGTTAAAACGTGAGCAATTTGTTTTTGTTTATTTAATTTAGGTAACATGGTATCCAAAAGGTGTCACAATGTGCCATTTCTGAGTAAGTATTTTTTATAATGTAGTCAGAATTTCTTTTGGGTGTTACATAAACACACATGATTTCAACTCAATCAACACATTTTTAGACTGAGCAAATAAATCATTGAATCTACAGAAAAGTTTATGAATGCATGGAATACCAAATATTGTGGGTCTGTCTTAAGTTTGCTCTGGTTAGCATTTTTTTGGTTTCCGTACCATGGAAAAGCCAAATAATGATAATGATATTATTAATTATTATGATTTAAATCACAAGGTTGTATTAACATGCTCTTTCTATAGCCTTTAAATTTTACTGAAAGGATTACTAAACACATTTGATTACTGTTTTCAGTCATAAAAGCATGTCTATGTCTTTTATTTGACCTAATCATATTATGTATTACCTTCACACGTCATCTTATGGCTCACTTTCAATAATCTAAGGAAGAGCTTTGGCTGCATTATGACTGTAGCTACTTGTTAGTTTCCCACTTGTGGACCTAAGAGTGATGTAATGTTGCATGATGAACCCTTAATGTAACTTTTGTGTCGCATGTCAATAGTTCATGTGGGTGTATGAGCAGTGGGAATGCATGTCACTGAGGGTGACATCCCCCAAGCATGTGTGCATTCTGAATCACACGCAGGTACGTAGTTGTCCTTTTTGTGCGTGTTGTGGACGGACGGTGATATTGTCCCCAGAGCGTCACGTGCTGTGGAATATGCTGGCTGCCTTTGTTGTCCCTCTGCCTGTTCTGCTTTTCTGGCACTTTCATACAATGGTGCACTTGAACACTGCGGTGTTATTAAGCCTTTCAAACTACTACAGCTTGAATTCCAACTCTCGGGAAAGACAAGCATCCTAATGTAGGACACATGGCACAAGAAACACCATCGAAAAGTAGTAACCAGAACCAAGTGTAACATCAAAGCAAAGGTAACAATGCAGCCTACACTCTGTGTGCGTTTCCCTTGAAAATTAGATATGATTTGCAGTGTAAGGTGTATTTCTGAAGCATGGTTGTGTTTGATAGTTATAAGACGTCAGTATGTAACCTGTTGTGAACAGCTATCAGAGTGATCATTAAGAAAACCGAAAAATCAGTTCTCATTGAGGAGTTAAGCTAACAGCTCCTCAAAACAGGTAAAGTGTGAAGCAAAGTATTGCATGATTTGAAGAAAACTCAAACTCATACTGTCAAACAGACATACGGTCTGCTTAACCAGACCATATGTATTTTTTGCACCTTTTCACTGGTTTGTGAAACACTTTTTATTATTTCCTTGAGTAGACAATGATTAAAGTCTTACATTTATGTGCATTTGTTTTGTATGTATGGACTTGAACTGTGGATGCACTATAATTCACATTTCTTGAACCAGAACAACAGATATGAGAAAGCAAAACTGAGTGAACAATATGCAGTTTCGTTGAGAAGGAAGTATTTACCTTTATAAACCAGATAACACAAAAAGAGAGCTAATGGTTACACAATGAGAAACTCCTACTGGGGTAAGTCTCTCGATACGTTTCTCCAAATCGTTAAGAAAACATTAGGACCTCACTAATGGTTATGTGCTTGTATTTATTATATTGTTTTGGGAGTGGTTGGAGCATTCGTCTCAGCATTCATTCTCAGATGTACAATGGAACTTCAGAGTTACATAATTAATTCAATCCAGCTTGTAACACACCTTGCACTACTTTGAATACATTTACATTTACAGTGGTATATCTGGTTGAGACCATGGACAGCACTGGAAGAGTACTTGAAAGGTTTTACGATTTATATTGCTATTTGGAAGAAGAAATCATTTCCACTATGACTGCATTTACAACATGTGCTACTCTCCTTCCTGGGCCATTTTTAATTGGCTGAAGCCGTAATCCACAGCACCCACAAATCTCAGCATCACTGGCGTCCTGCACATGCACATGACATGCACTTTGCATTTATGCACAGTTCATGTATTTAGACATATTTATATTTGATTTTCCATGGTTTAATTTTAGCCTCAAAGATGCCAGTTAATTTATCCTACTCAAAAGAAACAGTTCAAATGGTCATAAAAATTTTTGTTGCACATGCACCTTACAGACTGTGTTGGGTAAGGTAGTGCTGATGGAATTGATAGTCTTTGCTCCTAAATAAACCTGGGAGAATTAATGTCCCTACAGTTTACCAGCAGTGGGGTATATCTGCCTGTCACACACCTAACAATGTGGCAAACCAGACATTACTATTATTAAAAATTATTCAATTGTTTTTTTTTCTTTTTCATTCCTTCATTCCTTATCTAGACAATGTCTCAGCGAGCTGATACGTCCCACTGTGGTGGGGTTGTGGTTGAATTAGAATCTGACAACATCGGGGATTCAAGAACTCGAAGAGCAAGGAAAATACCGGGTAAGGTGCCCCTTCTGGGTTCAGCTTGAGTTTTGTGTATGCAGCAAATTCCCAATGACCTACTTTTATTTTCACATGTTTCCTTTTGAGGTTCAGCTCTTATCTACCTCAAGGGCCCCAAGTTTCTCATCTATGTGAGTGGAGCATTATCTATGTGGGTAAGAGACATTTCTGAAGGGAGGAAACATGGCGAACAATAGAACAAACAGCAAAGCTGTCCTTTTGACATAAAATTTGTGCAGTTATACACACATTTATTAATGACATTGTGTTTTGGATTTAACAGGGTGACCGCATGTGGCACTTTGCAATCTCTGTGTTCCTCATTGAGTTGTACGGCCGCAACCTGCTGTTGACAGCAGTGTTTGGATTGGTGCTGGCTGGGTCAGTGCTGTTGCTTGGGGCTTTAATTGGAGACTGGGTTGATCGCAATCCTAGGAATAAAGGTGTGCATGATTATTTCCCCACTCCTTTGGAAACACTATCAGGTAGCAGAGATGGAAAAGTATTGGTAGAGATCAGAAGAATCCAATTTTTGACCAAGAAATCTGCTGGTTTTGTATTCCACCAAGGATGTGAATTTCATTAACCTGATATCTAAAATATATCAGTTTTTTGATTTGATCATTATACTTTCCCAGCAGGACTCCATGAGTACAGAGTGTGCATGAATATGTTACGTCACTTAGATTTACTTTTATACGGTCATGTGTGAAAGTCTGAAAGTCTTTTTCTCCATCTTCTGTTTTAGTTGCACATGCATCTCTTTTCATTCAGAACACCTCAGTGACTGTATGTAGCATTGTGCTCATGCTGGTATTCTCATATAAGGAACAGATTGAACTGATCTGGGATGGATGGTTTACTGTAAGTAGACTTTAAATACTGGCTAATATAAGCTAATAATTAGAAATTAACATAGAATACATGTAGCTAATGTACGGCAAATGATTTGTTGATAGGATTTGTAAGTATTATTACATAAACAAGTTAGTGCTGTTGTTTTTCTTCCCTCTTTTCTGTGTCCCTGTTTCCTCTACTTCTGAGCTTGTGGCTACTCTGTGCCATCATAGTAACATGTTGCATCGCAAAACTCACACAAGGTGGTTTGTTATACGGTGGTGATCATCCTGGCAGATGTGGCAAACCTTGCAAGTACAGCGCTGACCATTGCCATCCAGAGGGACTGGATAGTGGTTATTACAGGCTACAACCGAGGCCACCTGGCTGGTGAGAAAGTTTACTCTGCATCGTTGTCTGTACTAAAGGTCTTAGATTAACAAGCTCCTATTTTATTTATTTTATTTATATATTTTCTGAAAGTCTGTGTGTGGGTAAGCTTTCATCTCGGTGTGTTTGACCCCAACAATAGGAATGAATGCAACCATGAGGAGGATAGATCAGGTGACCAACATCCTGGCCCCACTGGCAGTGGGACAGGTCATGACCCTGGCCTCTAACGTGGTTGGCTGTGGCTTCATCCTGGCGTGGAACCTCTTTTCTCTCATTGTGGAGTTCTTCTTCTTGTCAAGAGTTTATCGAATCGTTCCCGCTCTTTCAGTCAAACCCCCAACGGTTGAGGGCGACCAGGAGTACCTGGCGAGGACAGAAAGGAGAGGGTTGCAAGGTACGGGAGTTTTTTCACAACTGATTTTGTAATGTAATGCTAGATCTTAAAATGTAAGTAACAGAAGAAAATACAATGAGTGCATCATGCATGGAATGCGCCAACATATGTCCAACTTTACTCACCAATGACATTTCAGATGCCATTTTTTTTCTTCACAGGAACGCATGTTTTGTCCCAACAGGATTTTTTGTAGAATGCAGCTTTATGTTTCTGGTTCAATTTTGGGAGTTTACAGAGAATGAAAAAAAAAAACTGCTATAATGTTCTAAAATTACCTAAAGCATAGAGAAAGTAATGCATTAATTGCTTTGTAGTTTATTTCTAAAGAAACTGTGTCCTAAAAATGTATATACCCTGCTGTCCATCGTTTTTACTTTGTATCACACTTAAAAGTTTCAGATCATCAAGCAAATTTTAATATTTATTAAGGGGAATAAACTGTACAAATAATTGTTGTCCTTAAAAGTAACTGTACCCTAAGCCTAATAATGGGTTGTGCTCTGTCTGCTGGGAATAACTTCAATAAAGTCTGTGCAGTATTGAGCAACATTATTTAAAACTATTTAAATCACCAAGATGTTTTTTTGGGAATGAGATAGACCTTTTGTTCTTTTTGACCATTTGCACTTCAAATGCAAATGGATGATATTTTTCCTCAGTCTCTGTCTAATTGTTGAATCATAAACACAAATGGCATGTGAGATCTGCAGCGCCCAATCAATCCAATGAATGTTGTTCATTGGAGTTTCCAAAGTTTTGAAAATAGATTTGCAATATTTTTCTAGATGACAAATATTGTTTGTCAACGCTGAGCCGTGTTGTGCTGGTTACTTCATGTTGACAAACAGGTTCTATCAGGTCATAAGACGGGTTTTCTCTAAGTGATAACTTAATTCTACAGACCTGGCAATAAAACCTCCTGGAAAGTAATACAGGAAATGTTGTTGGGTGAGAAATTATATTTTCACATCTGGTCAGCTTTGCTTGGATAGTCCCTAAACACATGAAACCATTGAAAAGAGCTGGTTGTATTTATACAGGTTTGCTTTGATGTTAAAATGAGTATTGTGATCTGAAACATTTAGGTGTGTTTTGAAATGCCCCATTCTTTATTTGGTTTGTGACATATGACATCACATATCATATCAATATTCATCCTATACTTTGGATTGTATCAGGGCATTCCTACTTTAGCCACAACTTTCCAGTCAGAGATATTTGTTTAAAAAAGCCAGACATTCAATTCCATTAAATTTAACCTTTTACATTTCAACTATGAAATGTTTGCCTTAACAATATGATGAGTCAACAGATATGTAAGATATTTGTATTGGAATTTTTAAAGAGTGGTGTTGGTTAAAGTTTTGGGTTGATTATCATTTTAATGTTTATGATTGTCATTTTAATCATTTTAATCCATTTTTTCCAATGGATTTTGTTAGAAATAATTATAATTTTAAAGAATAAACACAATGTTTATGGCCATTAACAGTTTAAATTTATGTAGATGATCTGAGTTTAAGATATATTTATGAAGAGACATTAGAAGTTAGAGTAGAAAAAGGTACTAAAAATCAACTCATGATTCAGCGTTCACAGCATATAAACTAAATGATTGTTATTGCTCTTTGTTCTCATTAGGGCAAGGCAATGATGAACTATCTGACCCTCTGGCAACGAGCAACTGCAACACAGACATGCATCTTAAAGAAATCACCAACTTGCCGCTGTGTTTCCAAAGGTTTCGCTGGCTGCTGAGGACATGTATGGATGGCTGGAGGGCCTATTATCGACAACCTGTCTTCCTGGCTGGACTGGGTCTGGCTTTCCTCTACACTACAGTCCTGGGCTTTGACTGCATCACTACTGGCTATGCTTACACTCAGGGCATAAGCGGCTCCCTCCTAAGTCTGCTGATGGGCGTGTCGGCTATCACAGGGTTGATGGGCACTGTAATGTTCACCAGGCTCAGAAAGTCTGTTGGCTTGGTTAATACAGGAATCATCTCAAGCTGCCTCCACCTGGGTTGCTTGTTGCTGTGTGTATGCTCTGTGTTTGCTCCTGGCAGCCCTATAGATCTTAGTCTGCTGATGCCCTACTTTAGCTCCGGTTCCTCTGCTGAGCCTGGAGGAATGGCAAGCAAAAGGCAAAAACACACTTTTCCTCTTTCGGGAGGGAGCAATCAGCCACTGCTTCCAGATCGCTCCTCCATACACTGGACCAACAACACCGTCCTTTTTGACAACGTCCCATCTGGAACGGCACCGGACTCTTATATATCCATTATTCTGCTATTCCTGGGTGTTATCACTGCACGCATTGGTGAGTACACCAACTTCAAAATGTGGGTGATAATTGTTCAGGAAAAGATTTATAGTATATAGTTAGAATAGTGAAGACTCCACAAATTCAAGTCTAGAAACCTCTGAAAAAATAAAGTAAATTGTGAAAATTGATTAAACATATCTAGAAATACCACATCCGACATCACAACTAAAAGTTCTGTTAAAATGCCAGTGCAGCAAGCATTCCCTCAATCGAGGCTCTGTGAAATTATAGGTAGGCTTTATTAAGTTAACTCCTACCTATAATTTCAAAACTACAAATTTGTTTACCCTTGTATGTCTTCACATATTTTCAACTTGCAGCCACATACTTTGAGGCATTCTGTTGGGATTTATGTATGACCAAAACTAACTTCTGTATAATTATGAAGTCAACGATAAAGGACATAATTTTAAAATACATGTTTTGTAAAAAAAAACAAATCAGTTTAAAGTTCATTATCATTCACAGTTGTTCATTCTGATAGCCCTAAATGAAATCTATTTCAACCAGCTGCCTTCAAAAGCCACGCAATTAGTACATTATGTACACCGGAGTGTAATTCAGTCTCAGTTGAACAGAGCTATTCTGTGAAGGCCTCCGAGGTTTGTTAGCAAACATTAGAGAACAAGCAGCATAATTAAGACTAAGGCATACAGCAGCTCAGGGATACAGAAGAGAAGAAACTCAATGCAGTGTTACATTACAAAACAATATCCCAAGCTTAAAACATATCTTGAAGAACTGCTTATCCATCTGAAATGACAGGCCAGGGAAGAAAAGCATTATTGAGAGAAACAGACAAGAAAGGCCCTGGTAATTTTGGATTTGCAGCTCAGGCGAGGGAATCTGTCAACAAAACAATTGTTAGTGTATACTTTGCAAATATGTTCTTAATAGAAGAGCGCCAAGAAGAAAGCCATTGCTAAACAAGCCATCACAAGTCCCATTTTTCATTAGTCGTTCAGGGGACACAGCAAACAAGCAAAAATGGTTTGCTGGTCTGGCTAGATCAGAGACCAAAATGAGCAGGGCACATAAAGCTGAACACAGGGAAATACGATAGAGGCAGCATCTTGTTTTTCATTTCTTGGGGTTGCAATGTTAAAAACAAAACTGTATGGATCAACTTTTAAAGAGTAAATGTATATGCGTTTTCAGGTTTGTGGTGCTTCGACCTGACTGTGACCCAGCTTCTGCAGGAGACCATCTGTGAGTCAGAGCGTGGAGTGGTAAATGGGGTGCAGAGCTCCATGAATTATCTAATGGACCTGCTCCATTTTATCATGGTGATTTCTGCTCCACAACCTCAGCACTTTGGCATCCTTGTTATCATATCTGTAATATTCATCACCACCGGGCACAGTATGTATTTCTTGTACGCACACAGAGCCAAGAGAAAACACCGCCTCGAAACATAAGAAGGAGACACAGCTTAGATATAAGCACTGGATCCACTCTGCACCTGGGAAATGAATGTCTCCCCTTTGATCTGTGACTGCAACACTCTGTTCGTGACTTAGCCATTCATTACAACACTTCACACTTGATTTCATGTGTGCAACTGAAGGAACAACACGAGACGAGTTCTCCTATATTCTCCACATCCTAAGGTGGCTGCCACAAATGAAGCGATGAAACATCTAGGGGAAATGTCCAAATCTGATGGACAGGAGGACACAATGGTGATGACTAAGGCATCAGAGGATTTTGGTGCAAACTCTGCAGGGTTACAACAGCTGTAAGACTTTTGAGCAGGCCTGCAACCTTACAGGGCTTTATAGATGAAGGGGTGGATGAACTGTGAAGTTTTTTTTCTGGCCTTCACTCAGTGAAGAAAAGATGAGAGGAAGACATCAACATGAATGAATAGAGGGACAACAAAATGGTTCTTTGACAAGTGGCATCGATGTTACTGATCCGTCCACTTGGAAATACTCCAGGATGTCCAAAAAGGAACATAAAGGGAACTGGATGTGAGATTGTTTGATTAAAAAAAATACAAGTCAGCCTCCCCTTTTAGTGGACAAAGTGAATGGAAAAATAGCATTTCCTTCACCTGGTTTGTTTCTCTGTGGATGAATCAAGCAAACATTTGCCTTGTTATTTATAATGATATAAAACTAGCTGATGGATTCAAACGCCAAAAGAAATCTCATCATGCCTTGCAATAGTACTCATATTCTTTTCATATTTTATTATTACTCAATGAGAGACTTTTTTTTTTCTGATAACTGACCACAAATAAGTGTATAATTGTAATATGGAAAGAACCAAATGTATCTTATTTTTTTCTTTTTAAATACACTTTTGAAAAGCATGGAGTGCTGTTGCATTAATCCTTCTGATACATTCTTTTTACACACACCTTTTTCTGCTGTCACATCTGCAAGTGTTTTTGGGTACATTTCTTCTGGCTTCATAGAAACAGAAATGTTTTGTTTTTCTGTTTTTCTGTTGTTTTTTTTTTTTTTTTTTTTTGCAAAAAACTGAAGTTCTGCCAGAATGGGGCTGCTTTAACAGCTATTTTTCAGAGTCTTGCCACTGATTCTTCACTAGATTTAGGTCTGTACTTTGACTGAACCATTCTAAAACTTGAATATGCTTAAATCTCTGGCTGAGTCATGGAAAGTGTCAGCTTCAGTTTGTCTGTCCCTGACATGACACTATCACCTCTATGTTTCACTGTGGGAGTGGTGTGTTTAGGGTGCTGCTAGTTTTATATCTGTGGGCCACACATTTCTTTTCTTATAGCATCCATTGACATAAGTAGAAAATCTTACATAAAAGCCATAATAAGTGCTAAGCTAATAGTTGCCCTCTTGACTGATTTTCCCACCTGAACTGTGCATCTGTGCAGCTCCTCCAGCTTTACAGAGGGCCTTTTTGCTGCTTTTCTGATTAATGGACTTCTTGCTTGCCTTCTATGCTTAGGTATGTGGGCCACTACTTGATAGGTTTGCTTTTGTTCCATACCTTTTCCATTTAGGGATAATAGATTGAATACTGCTTTGTGAGATGTTCAGCTTGGGATCTTGTTTTATAATTGTTTTCCAATTCTCCACAACTTTATCCCTGATCTGTCTGCTCTGTTGTTTGCTGTTTGTTCAGCAATGTTTTCTCACAAATCTCACCAGTTACTGAAAATAAATGACACACGGGTTTCTGATTTAATGACTTCTTAAAGAAGTGATTAATTTCTTTCTTTAAAGGTATCAGAGTTAAATGGGATGAATGCAAATACATTCCACACTTTTCAAAGTTTTTTTTTTTCACTTATTAAAAACGATGTAGCACTTTTTTTTTCCATGAAATGATTATCCACTACAACATAAAATCACAACAAAATACATTGCAACTTGCGGCTGTAACTTTAAAATTTTTTAAATAATTAAAGATGTATTATCACTTTTGCAAGGCACTAATTAAAACAAACGTAAAGGAAGATGGTTTTACCAGACAGGTTTGTGTATATAGATTAGCTTAAGGTTTCCTTACTTATTTCCCTTGTTAGGTGTGAGATTATTAACTTTACAGAAATTCAAGGGTAAAACAATATTGTTTTAATTTTTGCTTCATTGTTTTATAGTTCAGATTAACTAAACTGTTACCTTACCTCAACTAAGAACAAGAACACATCATACAACTTACTCTCAACTACCTAATGTCATATTTCATTAATGTACAGTAGAACTATCAACCATGTTCTTTCAGCTGTTAAACAAGTATCATATCTCAGTATATTTGTTTAATTTTGTGCATTTTCTGTATGTTGTCCTTGTTTTATAGCCTGATGTTTGTAACAATAAAGATCAAGATTATCTTTGACTTAAATAAATATATGTATGAAACATTTTTTTGTTGACTGACTCTGATCAACACCTCTTGAGCAAACCTGATAAAAACAAAACAAAACTAAACTAAAACAACAACAACAAAAATAAATAAATAAAAGACAGGAAAGATTAACATTTCATAAATACAGCTTGTCTACTAATTAATAGCACATTGCATTTTTAACATCTTTTGGTCACTGAATAAAATCATTTTCAGAAGTCATTTATCATTCTATTACATTATCAGTCATGTGTCTAGTCAAGTACTCATAGCATCAGACTCTCAGGGTCTCATTCTTGTTTTTTTGTCAAGATGTGGGTCTGTTGGCATCTTAACAGCCATGACATTCGGGGCGCACTGTAGGGGTTCATGACTGAATGTAAAACAGCAGGAATGAGAGTCAGCTCCTCAAATATTGAGGCCATGAATCAGAACTGGAATAAAATGGGCTAATCAAAAATGACAATAGGATAGAGTGGGTGAGTGGATAGATGTGGTGAAAAAAAGAACGCAGTCAAAAGACAATGCTTGTGATAATTGAGCTGTTTGGGTTTCGATCTTTACCTGTGGACACAAAATATGTGATCAGAGATACAAGCATAAATGTCCTCAGTAGAGCAACTGGCCTCACCCACAGAGAGGATAAGGAACCCCATTACCTGAGTTGAGGAACTGATTCTCTGAAGTCAGAGATGGTTCTAACATCTTAAAACAATGCTTCTTTGGCAGCTACATTTGCATGTCTTCTAGAGATCCTGGAACTGGCCTAGAACTTGCTTGACGAATTAAATGTCCCTTCTGAAACACATAGGGACATAACAAGACTAAGTAAAACAACAAGAAGTTCAAGATGAAAGACTATACATCACAAATCCTGAAACACCCAATTAAAAGGCACAACAACATGTCAAGACAAAAATACTGAAGAAAAAGGTCTTTACCCTCTTCAAAACATAGAAAACAAGTAAAGATGTGCCATTTTGTAGGAGATCAGTGACTTCCCCACCAGATGGTCAGGAAGGTGTTAGGGACTCTAAGAATAGCAGAAAACAGCAGTGATCCTGTAGTGGGAATGGTATGACTTCCACTTTGAAGTCAGTCTGCTGCCTCTGTTAACCTCCTCTCCTGTCTCCTCAAAAACATAATCTCTATTGTAAAAGAAACAGCACTCCCATAGTGTACCGGTCTCATATGTGGTTTGGTTTTGTGCCTTGAAGACTTTAAGAAATAAGCAGCTTCCACACGACTACAAAGGGCAGTCTGTGTTTTTGTGGTTTAACGTCTCTGTTAAAACTGAAAAGGACTGGGAAATATTTCTGAAAGAGGGATTCTGTAACAAGCGGAGGAAAGTTTCATCACTTTTTGATTCTTTTGCAGCGCAGCACACCCACAGTAGCAGTACAACTCCCAAGGTTGCAGTTGTAGTCCCTGTTTACACAACGGAAGCTCACTAACAAGTCTGACTTGAGGCGTTCTCACTTGCTAATTCATTTACTTGAGAAACTAGGTCAGTGGTAGCACATTATTACTAGATTCATCCTTTGGCTTCATCTTATTTTTCTTTCCTCCGTGGAATGATATCTATTGATCTATCTATCTTGACTTAATGCGTTGTTTTGATTATTGATTCTATGTTGCATTGTGTTTCTGTGTTTGTAATGATGTAAAGCACTTTGAAATGTCTTGCTGCTGAAATGTGCTATACAAATAAAATTTGATTGATTGATTGTGTACAAGAACAGTGCTAAACACTGCAATGATGGGTTGTAGCCCATACAAATGCATTTTTAAAAATTATTTTAGGCTCATTACATTTTATGTATCTGATATTAAGGCAGCCTTCCCAAAACCGTTAATCAACCATCATCTGGAGACTGGACTTTGCACAGAAAGACTGATTCTCATGACATGAGGAGCTTTTCTCATTCCGCAGTCTGCTTTGTCACCAGCTTGAAGCAGTGGTGCAGTTAAATGGCTTTGCTTGGATGCAGTCAAGCATCACAGTGCTGACAGAGGTGAAAAAATTAATAACTATAGTAGATAAAGTGTTCACATCGAGAAATAATGTCTTTGCTTTATCTTGTTCTGTGTTTGTGCTGAAGGATCACACTGATCCTTTTTTTATGTTTAGGTTATCAAAGCAACAGCCTTCACATAAAAGACAAAAATGAACAGTATAGGGTATGCTCTTTCAAAGAAATGCTTTATGCTTTTGAAGAAAAAGCATAAAGCTTGAATGAAACTGAAACTAGCTGCACAGAAACTAGCTGCATGTTATTTTTAATGACATGCAAAAGAGCCAGTGTTTCCCTTGGAATGAGCCGTAAGAGGAGAATCGGTAGAGCAACATCCCCAATTTGTTGCTATGGACTGACAATGAGATAGCTAAAGGAAGAGCACCGTGCTTTTCTCTCAGGTTGAAGGAAGGAGCATGATGAACCTTCCTCAGACTGATGTCAGAGCATAGATGGCGACAAGAAACATCTCACTGGAGTTGTTTCAGCCAAAGATTAAATAACCATTTAAGGGTAGGGTGTTATAACATCTTATGTTTTTTTAATTTTTTTTTTACTTATTTTGTTTAGTGTTTGTCGTTTGCAAAGAAATGAAACTTAAAAAAAGATGAGATAATATGTGAATGTTTCTTAGCAAAAAACTAGATATTCATTTGTGTGCCCTATTTTTATTGTGCATAAAAATGTACTGAATTTAGTAAATATCTAAATGAACTGAGCTTACTTACCACTTTTCTGGTACTATCAATTACTTTTACACCAAATTCACCCAGCTGCACTGACAAAAAAAATAGAAAGGAAAAAAACATACACAGAGAGGTAATCAACATGGGGTTAAATGAATTGCCTGTTGGTACATCGACATGTGGTGATGAGAAAGCTGGAGTCAAATCCACAACTTTCCAATTGCAAGACAATTAATCTTAACCCCTGAGCCACCTTAACACTTTAATGATTTTTCTGCATTTTTGTCCCTGTCTCAGAATCTAACTGACAATAAATAAATGCAACAAGCAAAACTGCTGTGACTTCAATTATGATTGTATTTTATTTTATGTTATTTATTTACTAGGCAACTTTGCCAGTATTTTAACAGGAGGTAGAATTACTGGAGCAACACAAGTTATATTCTCCTTTGCTTAATCCACTTTGATTGTTTTTCAGCCCCACAGTCCACAAAGCTCTGGCCTGATTTGATAGTGTCTACATCATAACGTTCTTTTGTCTCCTGTACCTATTCCATACTTAATACATCACCACCCTTAAAACATTTGACCTTCTGTTACCCTGCCCAGTCCTGACTCTCTCCTGCATGGGAGTTTTCGAAACTTCCTTTTCTGGGCTGTCTGGCTCACCAGATGTTTCCTCTGTTCTCCAAAACCCACTCCCCTCCCATTTGGTGAAGGTGCAACACTGACAGAGTGGGGCTGTGTCTTTCACTCGTAGTCCAGCCCATGACTCACATAAGGAGTCCAACCGAGGACGTCTTTTAGAAAGATCTGAACAAGGTGCACAGCACCTGGGATTTACTTAGACAACTCTGACATACATAGCTTTTCTTTATTTGGACTACTTTCACACAAACCAGTGTTTGGTGTTTTACTTCTTTTAAATCCAGCAGGTCATTAGCTGACAATGTCGTGGGACTGTGGTCTCAAGTACATGTTCTCTATGTCCCCTGCACTGCAGCAGGGTAGCAAATGCATCCTGCAAGACAAGGAGGACCTGTCCAGACTGGAGATGGTCCAGAGATTGGCGAAGGATGGCTGCCGGTTCCTGCAAAGCCACAGCAAGGGTCCAGAGAAGACATCTGAGGTGAGATACACAAAGACCAAATCTGTGATTTTCACTGCAAGCATTTATCTGACTTCTCTGTAGTATCTATAATTAATCAAGCTGTCAATATTATATTGTACAGCTCTGACGGCATGCTGTATGCTTTCATTTAGTTAGTGTATTTGAATAGAATATCACAGAATATTCCATTAATTGTCCCTGAGTGAGGGAAATTTCTAAATGTATACAAATTAAGTACATAACTTAAGGAAAACTATATTATAAGATATATTTCTAGATATTTGTGAAAAAAAATGCAGGGTTCAAAGCTATATATTAAGTTTTGTTGGACGAAATGGACTCAACAGAAGCAGAGAAATATTACTGCACAATTATAAACAACCTTGTACAGTAAAATTTGACCACATGCATATTGTCTGTTTTCAATATCTAAAACAAAAACTATTTACTAAAACTATCCTCTGTGCTCCTCTAGATGACTATGACATTAACTCAAAGTGAAGTCTATTGAGGTTACTTGATACATGCAGTCATGTTAAGTAAGTCAGAATATATGTGCATATTTTAATATCTTTTAGAAAACAATGCCAAAATCTATGCACAAGTTTTAAGCATACTTTTCATTGAGCCCACATTACTGTGTAAAAAATAAATAAAAATAAATTCTTAATCTGATGTAATATTTAAATCTTGAATGTTAAACATCAAAAATGTTGAAGGATTATCAGGATTTAAAAAAAATAAAAGCTTGCAAATTTCAGTCTGTGTGTAAAGAAAACTATGTTTCACATAGGGAATGGTGTTACTGAAATAAATGAATATTCTAATGTCATTCTAACTTATTAAGTATAACTATGTATGTTGTCAAATTAGTATATTTACCGTGAGAACATTTCGTCTAACTTTCGATGAAGTTAGACACAGAAACCATCCTTGTGTTCAAGTGCCACAAACACATGGGTGGTGATTGTGGCACAATCCATTTACAACATCTGCTACTTCTGAAAGCATAAGTGCACACACACTGTCCAGTCTCACCCGCCTGTGCTTAGAAAAATAAAAAAACATTACATCAGCCCAAGAGCCCTCTGATTGGCCAAAGCTCTGGTGGGTTTAGCTTCACCCTTCCTGCCAGCTGTATCAGCTAGCTGGACTTTTAGACAATTGCAGGAAAGGTTGACGTCTTTGGCTGGACTGTACTGGCAGTACATTGTGTGGTCTCTGGGTGGGTTCCCGTGCGTCAGATTTGTGACCTTTTCTCCCTAACAAGGCCAGATCTTCTCATCTGTTAAGCATTTAGTAAAGTTCACCACCTGCGTTAAGCCACCACCAATCACAGTATGATCAAATGTCAGCAATGTAGAACTTCGGCATTCTATTTACTGTGCTAAATCTCCAGCAGTAGTTGCATGGTGTACATTTGAAATGCTATTGAAAATCACAAAAAATTGACCACAAGTTTAATACATCAACTAATCTAGAAATCAAAGTATTACATGAAATTATCCTGTTTCTTGTTTGCAAAGTGATCCAAACTGGTGCTGGAATTCACCCAACACATACTGTACAGCATAATGTGTGATTCATTTAAGTATGTGAAATCAGACATCAAGGAGCGTAGAAATCAGTTTACTCCATGTTGAAACAGAATGGCCAAATATACAACAATATATTTGTTCGATCTATTAGAAGATCAAACTCTCTAAAAAAAAAAGGAGTTTCTCAGAAAAGAAGGAGCTCTGTTTTCTCCTGAACCCAGATCCGGGAAAAGCTGAAGATAATTGATGGATGGATTTGACAGGGGTGCTGAAGGCTAAAAAGTACTTTTTTAGAGCTTGTCTGAGTTGAAAGTGTGAAGTTTGATGCTTTGCTGTATACCACCTCCTCTGTTTGCTGTATAGCACCTCTTCTGTTTGCTGTATACCACCTCCTCTGTTTGCTGTATACCACCTCTTCTGTTTGCGTAAATATAGTAAAATGTACAATAAACTCTAAATTTGCGAGCCAGTTTTCATTATTTGAGAAACTAAGCTACTCTTCACCCTCTTGCCATCTCATGCTGTTATTTCTGAGGGAATTTGGACTCGTCTGCACTCTGACAGTACTGACACTTTGCAGGCCTCACACCATACATGCCAGACATGAAAGAACATGACTTTGAGCATAAGCCGGAGATCATACTTAATAGGAGGACTTCTTTAGAAACATTGACTCAAGATCTTTTCGACCTGTGTTGCATTTTAGTCACCGACTCAGGGGATCTGGTTGCTTGTCTTTTGTGTTATGAGTCTGTCTCCCACTGCACACAGACAGTTATCCCAGAGAAGCTATGGTCAGATCAATAATTCATTCTGAGGGGGAAAGGGACATCCACACTTTGGCTTTGGTGTCGTGATTTGAGTCAGAAAAGCTGTGCATTAAGGCTAAAAGCAAAGCACCTGGGTGATCTGCCTGGAAATACAGAGTATATTTCACTGGAACCAGGAAGCTAATCATCATCCTTTCATCAGGTTCAGATTCTGTGAACAGAAGTGCTGCGGCTCCACCCTTTTATGGTCGAAAATACACAAGAGGCATTTTCTTTGTGCCTGTGTGCTGGTTACATCGGGATCAGCTGGAACAGCTTTATGAGATGCGCTCAAAGTCATGAATCACACAAAAAGCTGCCAGCATGTATTAAAGTTAATATCCCATCCTGTGCACATGGGAACATCCCTGCTGTTTTTGCAGCAGTCTTTTTGTCTCTGTGTCCTCTGGTTGAGTGTTACTGTGCCAGGAAATCCTGCTTTACTGAAGGACCATGTATTTGTCTCCACAAAATACAATTAGGGCTGCAAACTGCAGCCACTTCCAGCCTGTCAGCTCTGGCTAATTGCATGAACAGAGGTGATTCATTGACTGATGACGACTGAAGGAGGGGGTGTATAAGCAAGGAGCTGATGCATGATTGTGTATATAGTGAAATCTTCATTAGGGCCAGTATATCTGATCTGAGTCCTGCACTGTCCAGATCCAATCAGGAATTGTGTTACTGCAAGCACAACAGTTTTTTCTCAAAGTGGAGGCTGCAAAAGACTGAAAAGAAGACAAAGAATTAGAAAATAATATGGCTGCATTTTGCATGAAGATGATTAACTTTTAATCACAAGTTTACAGAAACGTCCTGTCATTAGCAAGAGAACCCTTCTTGATAAGAAAAGAGAAATGTTTCAAAGATGTGAATAAAACATGAAGGGATGGTCTTTGTAAAAACATATAAAATATAGATCTTAGTACAGTTGGAAAGATTTGTGTTTGTAAGTTGTACAAACACAGTGAACAGTGAACCACACAGAAACAAATCAATAAATAAAATAAAAAGTAATACAACATAAAAAAGGAGGTCGGGGGGTCAGGGCGCTACTCCGCGGCAATATGTAAATGGTGCTTAAATGGACAGGGTTGTGGGAATTGTACGTTTTTGAACTTTTTTTGATGAAACATCTGCAGTGTTTCATAAATGCTGTATAGTCAAAACAAAAATCTTTTATTTTTTTACACTGGTTGGGAAAATATGAGTGTGTTAATGCAAAATAACCAAAAGGTATAGGTGGATGATCATGTCTTGGAAGGTTTGTACTGGGGGAGTTACTGTGTGGATCAAACCCTAAGCACAAGTCCAGACCATTGTTTGTATGCACAGTATAACCAAATGACAGCTTCAAATAGACTCCCTACTTGGATATCCCCCATAATTTAATTGGCTCTGTGCATAAATCAGTAATTTAAATATGTGACTCACTTATGTTAATCCCTGAATGGGCTCCTGCGATAAGGACCAAATAATGATATATGTGGACGTTTTCTTTCTATTTCAGAGCTGCTTTTGACAGTGTATTATGATGGAAATCAGAGGTGATTTATGTGAGAGGGAGAAAAGGGAATCTCCTTTATGACACACTCAGCCCCCTCCTCTTTTTTTTCTCTCTCCAGCCACAGAGTGACGAGGCAGTCCGCTTGTGTGTGAGGGAGCGGGGCCACGATGTGCTCGTTCTCCGTCGAGTGTTGTCAGAGCAGCCAACGCACTCTGCATGGTCGAGGGGAGGAGGAAGGGAAGAGGCAAAGACCAGGAGGTAAGCCTATCCACTCCCTCCTTCCTCTTTCTCTGTTTCTCTCTCTCCCTCTCTCTCAGCTCTCCTTCTCTCATCAGCCTCCTCCTCTGGCTCTGTCGCTCACACACTCACTCAGGCGTGCCCACATCTCAGCTCTCCACTCATAAATGACAACATTAAATACATATAAATGAGCAGCATGGGGCTGTGAGACAGCCTTCCCAGTCATACTGAGGGGGATCCCTCGGTGTGAACGCTCCCGGGTGGATGCATGAAGGTGTCACGCAGCAGTAAGCGCAGCCGGGGTGAGGGCACGGCAACTCTTCAGGGATGGGATCTCGTCCTCAGCCCCTGAACCTGCAGAAGGACGGCAGGCTGCTGCTGCCGCATGCAGCCCTGGTTGAGCAGGAGGAGGACGAGGAGGACGAGGAGGGCTTGGAGGAGAGCATCAGCACCAGCACCAGTCGAGCAGAGCCGCAGACGATGCCCACCTTTGACGTCCCCTACTTTCGTTACATAGACGATGAGGGAACAGAGGGAGAGGAGGAATGGAGCAGCAGCAGATCTCTGTCCTCCATCGGCAGGGACTCCTCCGCTGACTCTGTTGTGTCTGACAGGTACGCGGTGGTGTCAGGGACCCCCGAGAAGATCCTGGAGCATCTGCTGGGTGACATGATGCTGGATGATGACCGAAGAACAACGCAGGGGAAGGAGTCAGGTCAGGATCCTTACTTTAACACTTTGCCTCTCTTCTTTTAAACTTACTTTGTCATGTCAGGGTATGAAAAAGCATTTTAATATCTACTGCTGCAAACACTAGGAGTTAAATTTACTGATTTCTGAAAAAAAGGACAAAAAAATGATATGAAATGAAGTTTCCTTTACCCCTTCTGGTCTCCATAATGAGCCGGTGCTGCAGTTTGTCTCCAGGCAGTATCATCGGGTTGATCACGAGTGCCTAAATGTTCCAAATGTTCAGCCTGTTTTTTTTTAAAGCTACTCACTTGAGTTTTCTGTAAGCTAGATCAAACCCACTGAAGAGTAGCTTGTCAACTATGGTACAACACATTATATTCAGTTTTCCTATTTGCTTTGCCTTTTTGATGCAAATTGTTAAGATAAAACCTATCTTTTTAGAAATAAGCTACTATACCTCCGGTGACATCACAAAAGGCATAAGGGAACTAATGAGAGCAAATTTAAGTTTTCTCTTAGTATTTCTGCTCTTTATTATCATGACTCTTGATGAAGCACACAAGGTTGAACCTCAATACTCAAACTCCAAACTGTCTGTATGTCACAATGCTTACTGAAACCAACTGATCAGCTAAATTATGCCTCCTGTGATGTCAATTTATCCCCCATCCCCCAAAATAACACTGCACAGAATTTATTTTTCTTTTGGCTTCAGAGCGTTTTTTTTCTCCTACTTTGTGTTTTTGGAAATCTTACTATCCAGACTCCTTTAACCAGCTATGTTTTTACTGTCAGTTCATTCTTTTTTTTGTTGGAAAAGAAAATAGCACAGGATTAAATCTTTAAACCAGTGAGAAATATGCAACACTTCCTCATATCTTTTGAGCGTGGCTGCAGTGGACCGCACCACATGAACTCCAGCCCAGCAGCAGCGACAAATCAACACATTTCCTCTCATCCCAGCAGGTACATGATAATGTGACACTGTTGCCAAGGCAGAAGAGACCCTCTGTTGCTGAAGCTGAAGATGTTTGCTCAATGAGAGACGATGACTGAGAGCAGTGCAATAGTCAGACAAAGAGAGAAAGAAAGCAAGTAAGAAGAAAAAAAATAAGATTTATTTTCTCTTAAAAGAGGAAACTGTCATCAGTGGAGGCTCAGATCATGATTAGCAGAAGAACTGAGTAAAACTGATGTCACTGTAGTGCTAGGAATGCAGTTTTAGATGGAGGAAGGAGTTACATTTAAAAAATAAAAATAAAACTGCTCATATCCTTACATAAATAAATGGCTTAAATTCATCATAGGTCCATTGCTCTGTGATATCATTAAGTAAACATCTCCAGATGGATTAAAAATCAAATCCCAAAGTCAAGCAGCCAGAGACCAGAGGAGTCATGAACAGCAGCTAGTCTTTACTCAGAGATGTTTAGTAGTTTCACTCCTGCTGGGCTGTACAGTTAGGGCCAGAAATATTTGGACAGTGACACAAGTTTTGTTATTTTAGCTGTTTACAAAAACATGTTCAGAAATACAATTATATATATAATACGGGCTGAAAGTGCACACTCCCAGCTGCAATATGAGAGTTTCCACATCCAAATCGGAGAAAGGGTTTAGGAATCATAGCTCTGTAATGCATAGCCTCCTCTTTTTCAAGGGACCAAAAGTAATTGGACAATGGACTTTAAGGGCTGCAATTAACTCAGAAGGCGTCTCCCTCATTAACCTGTAATCAATTAAGTAGTTAAAAGGTCTGGGGTTGATTCCAGGTGTGTGGTTTTGCATTTGGAAGCTGTTGCTGTGACCAGACAACATGCGGTCAAAGGAACTCTCAATTGAGGTGAAGCAGAACATCCTGAGGCTGAAAAAAAAGAAAAAATCCATCAGAGAGATAGCAGACATGCTTGGAGTAGCAAAATCAACAGTCGGGTACATTCTGAGAAAAAAGGAATTCACTGGTGAGCTTGGGAACTCAAAAAGGCCTGGGTGTCCACGGAAGACAACGGTGGTGGATGATCGCCGCATACTTTCTTTGGTGAAGAAGAACCTGTTCACAACATCAACTGAAGTCCAGAACACTCTCAGGGAAGTAGGTGTATCTGTCTCTAAGTCAACAGTAAAGAGAAGACTCCATGAAAGTAAATACGAAGGGTTCACATCTAGATGCAAACCATTCATCAATTCCAAAAATAGACAGGCCAGAGTTAAATTTGCCGAAAAACACCTCAAGAAGCCAGCCCAGTTCTGGAAAAGTATTCTATGGACAGATGAGACAAAGATCAACCTGTACCAGAATGATGGGAAGAAAAACGTTTGGAGAAGAAAGGGAACGGCACATGATCCAAAGCACACCACATCCTCTGTAAAACATGGTGGAGGCAACGTGATGGCATGGGCATGCATGGCTTTCAATGGCACTGGGTCACTTGTGTTTATTGATGACATAACAGCAGACAAGAGTAGCCGGATGAATTCTGAAGTGTACCGGGATATACTTTCAGCCCAGATTCAGCCAAATGCTGCAAAGTTGATTGGACGGCGCTTCACAGTACAGATGGACAATGACCCCAAGCATACAGCCAAAGCTACCCAGGAGTTCATGAGTGCAAAAAAGTGGAACATTCTGCAATGGCCAAGTCAATCACCAGATCTTAACCCAATTGAGAATGCATTTCACTTGCTCAAATCCAGACTTCGGACAGAAAGACCCACAAACAAGCAAGACCTGAAGGCTGCGGCTGTAAAGGCCTGGCAAAGCATTAAGGAGGAGGAAACCCAGCGTTTGGTGATGTCCATGGGTTCCAGACTTAAGGCAGTGATTGCCTCCAAAGGATTCGCAACAAAATATTGAAAAAAAACTATTTTGTTTGGGTTATGTTTATTTGTCCAATTACTTTTGAGCTCCTAAAATGTGGAGTGTTTGTAAAGAAATGTGTACAATTCCTACATTGTCTATCAGATATTTTTGTTCAACCCTTTAAATTAAACGTTACAATCTGCACTTGAATTCTGTTGTAGAGGTTTCATTTCAAATTCAATGCGGTGGCATGCAGAGCCCAACTCACGAAAATTGTGTTACTGTCCAAATATTTCTGGCCCTAACTATATGTACCTGTTTGCAAAGGTTGTTGTTCCTTTGATGCTACTTCTAAGCTGATCCACAGAGCTTTGCAGAAGCGTGGTAGACTAAGGCGTTCTGATGTCATCAAACTCAAATACATTTTTCTTTGAACAGTCCCCAAGTTGCTGTGTTTGATATTGCTTTTTTTAGATGGAGGAAAATGACTTGATTTTTATATGATTGGAGGTGTATATTAGTAAATTAGGATATGATTATGCTGAGAAGTGTGGTGTGAAAAAATAAGTCAGCCAACCTTGGCTGCACAGCAACAAAGCTGGTCTATTAAGTCTGGTTCAACACAGCAGATTTCAAAAATGGCAGCCATCCCATCAGCTCTCCTGCTACATCTAGCTGCCCACCCATATACTGATTAAACCCCGCCTTCTCAATTTACACCAGCCAATCACATCAGCCTTCCAGAGTGGTGGTGGGGGCAATTAGAAAATTCATTTATTTCAGTAACATGCTCATATATTGTAAAGACTTATTTCACATCAGGAGACATTTTTCAGTTAATTTTAAAGAGCATACAACTTCAGCACATCTGCATTGCTGGCTCTGTTTTTTCTTGTCTTCCTTTTAACAATACTCCATAGATTATCTATCGGTTTTAGGTCAGGAAAGGTTAAAGACCAGTCACGCACAGTGGGTATTGATAGTCTGGCAGTGTGGACAAGTGCTAAGCCATGGTGTACAAAGGAAATCCACTTCTCTGTGGAGCTTGTGGGCTAAATGAGACATGTCCTAGAAATGAATGTATTCAATATAGACTTGATAAAACACAGTGGACCAACATCAGCAGATGACATGACTCTCAAAATTGTCACTCAGTGTTGAAACTTCACACTGGACCTCAAAAAACCTAGATAAAAGAGTTAAAAAAAGTACTTCTTTACTCTTTCTACGCACTCTGGGAGATTGATTTCCAACTGAAATGCTATTTTCATGTGAAAAATGGCTGATTTCGCCCAGGTAGGGCGCTTCACTCCGGATTGTTCAGGAGTCATAAAGCAGAGAACCCTCTAAATCAGTGGTCCCCAACCACCGGGCCGCGGACCAATTGGTACCGGGCCGCGCAAGAAATAATGAACTACTTCTGGATGTTTTTTTTTGAAAATCCTAAACCGGATTTTACCGGTTACGTCATAAGATAAGATAATAAGATAAGATAAGATTTATTTGTCATTGTCATCAACAGATTACAACGAGATTGAGATTTGCTCGACTCGAGTTAAGATGCAGGTTATGTGTATATGCATAATGTACAAAGATAAAGAAATAAATAGTACATCTTTAGCAATAAGCTTTTTATTGTGAAGGGTGTCGACGACTGTCAGTTGTCTTTTAAGACTGTCAGTCATGATGTGTCATTTCTACGGTTGCCCTGAGGTGCAAACCACTTCAACATTAACATACAGTAAGTTTAATTACAAATTACAAAAACACAACATTAACGAAGCACAATTACAAATTACATAATTACTGGTTATTAATGGTGTTGTGTTTTTCAATTCGTTGAAATGGTTTGCACCTCAGGGCCACCGTACATTTCTGCATTAAAAATCCTTCTTGTTATTGGTTCTTTTGTGTAATTTACTTAATCATAGAAACTTCATTTGGAGTTTTTCTTAGTTGTAAGCAATTATTAAATAACTAATAATAATTAGATAACAGTTAAAACCTATCGCACTCATGTCATAAATATATATAATTATATAAGTTTTACTCCTTAGGTCAAATTACTGGTAGTTCTATTTTCAGTCAAACTCTGATTTACTGAGGAGTCCTGACCTGCACATGCAGCACAATGACTGTAGCAACTATTTGCAAATCCTCAGCTCACAACATTAAGAATGCTGAGAATTTCTTCTTTCTCAAAGCACAGAGGCATGTTTGAGGGGAAACCAAACATGAACCACAGCTGAGTGAAAGGCAGAGAGTTTTCCTTTCCTTCCTTTGCATTCACAAGTACCATGCAGGACAGTTGCAGCTTTTCCTGGGCTTCATCTGAAATGCAGTTATTGATTCCTTCGCTGCACAGAGCAGCCAGCTCTCAGAAGCATGTTCTAGATCATTCGTTTCTGTAATGACAGGATCTCCGTGGTGTTTTGAGACAGGACAAAAAGGAATCCCATTAGGTGAATGACTGTCATATTCAAAGATAAAGGCTCTTGTTTGCCGTTAAATAAATAAATTTAAAAAAGCTACACATTGCTGTGCTCACTGTATAGCTTGCATTGATCAGCACAGAGCAACTGATCATGTAATCTGATTAATTATTTTGAAATTATATCATCAGACAAAATATAAAGTTAGACAAATTCTGGCATTTTAAAGACTAAAACAAAAATACTACAAATATGTACTAAATAAATTCAGGCAGAAGAAACACTTTTCAAATAATTTTTTTTAGTATTAACTATATACACAAAATTAACACTTAACATGTACACAGTCTGCATGTGTACATGTCAGAACGTTTCCTGAATGCATGGGCCCGGACCGCCGTACCCTCTGGTATTGGTCATGTTTTTCAGGAACCGTTAATCGTTCATGTAACTTCTCAGGATGAAGAACTTCAGAAATGTGACTGTGGAAGCTGACGTTTCCGTTGGGGATATCTGTGCTTGCTGAAGCTTGTTTACGACTGAGATGGTATTTTAGGCTTGAATAGTTTCGGTGATAGGTGCACTCCTTTTTTGCATAACTTACACACGATCATAGTATTTTCCAGCAAAAATTAACCACCAGTGGGCCAAGAGAAGCAGTTTTTCATGGCTATAGTCCCCCCCAACTTACACCCTTCGCTGGCCCCTGATTATTTTGTTGTCTATTTGTTGCTTTATGTGCAAAGGTATATTTTGCAATCCTAAATTATGTCTACTTGGACAAAGTTTTTTCTTCCTCAACCTATCCCTCCTTTATTGTCATTTCATCTAATGAAAGGTGACGCCCCCCCCCTGGGCTGCAGTCTCAGGCACCTGTCTCCCACGTTATGTTTGTATGTTGTTCTTTGGACAGGTTTTACTGAAATGTGAATTTCCCTCTAGGATTAATAAAGTATATTCAATTCAATACTTGTATTTCTATCCATATTAAGACTTTGTATTGACTTTAATTCCTTTCAGTAACTGGATTTATGCCTAACCCAGACATTTTCCCTAATCACGACTAGTATATCCCAAATCCTAATTCACAGCTTACCTCTAAACACAACCCCTGAGCCTAAACAAGGGGGAACGCCATTATAACCACACTTCGTTTCATTTCTAAAGACAAATGGGTCTCTCTAAGACATACTGATCTTCAGGAGGCTAGTAAATATACCAGAAAGAGTCCTAAATGTGCCAGCTATTACAGAGGATTTTACGTGGGTAAAAGTGCTACAGCTTGTGAGGTAGTTTCTAGTTCCCTGCTGTTGTTTTCAGACTTTCTGTTAAGGCTGTTTCACTGTGTTGTTTATGACTGCTGCATGCATGTGAGAGAGTAACCCCCTCATAAGCGGGGAGTTATGTATGCACAGCTGCTCTGAACGGATTAACATAATGATATCGGTGAGTCTGCTGGACCGGAACACTCACAAAAGACTCTGGAAGCTGCGGTGAAATTAAAGGAAGTGATTTACAATTCTTGGTCTAAGGCCTGTATGCAGAAGACTGATCCTACAATATGAAATAAAATGTTGTTAAATGGATAACTGGATGTATTTTTGACTTTTTGTACAAAAAAACAATGGGTACCAGGTTGAGAAATTATATGTCAATATAAAAATATTTACAAGAGCAATCTTTCTAACAAAATACATAAGAAATTGATCTGTGATTGCAGCGCTAACATCGAATGACAATATTGAACTATTGAAAATCTGTATTTTCCCTTTAATTCAGTTCACTTCAGTTTTGCACAGTTTGATTCAGTTCACTGTATTGACTTTGCATTAATTACACAGAAACTGAGTAGCAGAACAATTAGCTTGACTTGGAATGAATCACATACAGATGAATGAGCAGAAAATTTGCACCTTGAAGCAGATTAGGATGACCGATATGAATTATATCAGATTGTTTCTTTTCAAGTGCAAAAATAAAAACACAAGCTTGAGAAACATCATTTGACACCGTCACGTTGTTAGCTTATCTCCATTGACGCAGATGGCATAAACTATTATGAGAGTCTGAAGATAATGTCTGTAAAGGCTTCTTTCAACATGCCAGAGTAAAATATGCTTGAAGATTTCTGTTTACTTTTATTTCCTTCAGACTGACGGCAAATAATTTTGCTCTAAAGAGAAGTTTTTTCATGTTTTCCTGTGCTTAGCAATCTCTAAATGATTTTTGGCAGTAAAGAACGAGCTATCCTTGTGGTATTAAAGTGGAACATGGAAAAAAAAGTGAGGCCATATGAATCATAAGTGCAGCCTAGCAATATAAGCAGTTCAGAAGATATTAATCATGCAGCTGTCGGGGTCGGTAGTGTTCCTGCCCTTCAGCGTACTGCTGCATTAATGAGGCTGTGTTCCTGCAGCGTTTAAGCCTGTTTTCCTGTAATAGCATACTTTTTTTCAAAGTGGAAATTCTCTCTGAACATTTGCTACTGAAACATACACATTCATGACCTTTATCAATATGTATGTGTCTTTGCAGATATGCTTCTGGATGACTTTCTACTCACATACCCAGTGTTCATGTCAACCAGCGATTTATGCCAAGCTCTTCTGGGACAATATCCTTGCATGGAGGTATTTCTGCAGAAGCATTGCAATTATTTATTCCTAATAACAGACATAAATTAAATTTACGAACAGAAAAATGGGTGTTAAAGAAAAGCAATAGTGCTTCAGCTTCCACTCACCATTGAATCGTCTTATTGAATGTACGGAAATCTGATCCTTAACCAGTATGCACCTATTGCAACAAGCGGCACAAAATTAAGGAGGACATGAAAGAGGTTCTGGAGAGGAAACAGAAAGTCCTGCACCTGGTGTGGCATTGGATGTCTCTCTGCAAGGAGTTCCTGAGAGAGGACGAACATGTGAAAGTGTTCCTCAAGGTAGGAAATATCTGTGGAAATGAGTGGAACGTGAGATGAGATGTGGAATGATGACAGACAACTGTGCTTCCAGAGTTTGTACCGTTACGTGTTCGATGATCTTTATGAGCACCCAGCCCTGGAGAAGGATGTGATGGAGTTGCAGAAATTCTACCAGCTAAGACGCAGACAGTAAGTAACTGTATCTGGATTTTTTTTTATTTTCATGTGTATAACATCCAGTAGGAATGACACAAGTTAGTGGTCTAAGAGGAACTTTTGAACACAAAGACAGAGTTCTTCTCTCCAGGCCTCCCTTTTTAGCTTTTCATCAATGACTCCATTCAGAAATTGTAAAGTAATTTCCGTGCTCTGCGGTTTTATTCTCGGCGATTTAAAGGTCATTTTGCTCTTTATCTGGAATGGAAGAAAGAGAGGGAATTCTGGTTTTAAGAAATAGCGACGAGAGCCTAGAAGTGGTTCTCACATAAGAGAAAAGTATAAGCTATAAAAAGGCAATAGAAATAATGCAATGCCTACATCGTCTCTCCACTCCGCTGCCAAAAAACAGACATGGCTCAAATACAAAATTGTTGAGTTATTCCAGAGTGTGGCATTGGGGGGGTGGGGGTGGAGTGGACATTTATGACAGATTTGTGTCTGGCAAAAGTCTTTATATCATGCAAACTTGAAGAAAATTTACATTAACGTATAATATTGGGCTTTTGTGTTACAGACCAACATAGAATGTGGCTATAAAGGGAAAGGTTACAGGTTTACTTGAATACACCTACATTAAAATCCAATGTAAACAAATGTTTCCAAAGCATACCTAATCCATAAACAGTAAAGTCTGTGTGGAACTGAATCTCATAAATCCAACTGTTCTGTAAAGCCTCGGTGGTTTATTAAAGAACATTTTGAACAACCAGCATCATGAGAATCAAGGAACACAGCAGACAGATCAGGAATAAATGTATGTCTAACTTAAAAGCAAGATACACTTGCAAATCAATATTCAGGGCTTTGAAAATCACCCTAAACTCGTAATCCCACCTATAAAACATGGTGGTGGCAGATTTGCGCCATTTCCGTTAGTGTAGATGGGTAAGTTAATGACTTGGTGTTGGTCTCCCTTTATACAGTATATGTTATATGTTGGGGTTTGTGGTTATAATGTGACAAAATAAGAAAACCTTTGAGAGGTGAAAGTACTGTTCAAGGCACGTACAGCATTTTCTTTCTCAAGAAGAAAGAAATTACTGTTTGCAAGTGTCCAATCACATCAGAAAGATTCTCTTTAGCGCAGTGACAAGAGAGTCCCTCAGGCCTCAGACAGAGAATGTTGCAGAAAAGAAGATATACTGTGGAACTCCAGCAAGCAACTACAGAGTCCGAGTGTGAGAGCCAGACATCTTGCTGTTGGACAGGAAAGGTCAGCCTGAAGGAATGCTTAGAAACTTTAATCATGGCAGACTAACAGCAACAGACGCTGCTCTTAGCAGGGGTCTGACATAAAAGGCTGCAGGTCTGTGACCGATTAAAATATGCCAGATTTATTCATTTATGACACTGCCATATAAAACTTTACTCTTAGGAGTGATGTGCCTTTGAATTCTGCCATGTTCCACTTGATTGGTGACTAAATAGTGCAGATAATAATCAGTTGATTTCAGTTATTAACTTAGCTTTATCCAGTACTACATTCCCCCCCAAAAAATCCTGCATCATAGAAGCTCATGTCAAAGACTGCGCACATTCATGAATATATATATTATCAAAATGTCAATAAAGGTTAGATAGTTCATGTATAATTTCATGTTAGTTCACCTACTTTATACATGTTAAAATCTTTAAAGATGTCCTAATAGAAGTTGGAAATGTAAAATGTGATTCTGATTAACTAATGTAGTATGTGGTCATGATTGATGTGTTGAAAAGGCATGAAAAACTAAAATGCTAAAGTGATGCTTTGTTGTATCATTTTAGTGTTTGTCTTTTGGTTTCTAAACAAACCCTGAGTAAGCAAACTTATTGCCCCGCCCATCTCCCTCTTCCCCTTTGTTCAGCCACCAAACTGAGTTTTTCCCCTGGGAACATCTGCATCCGTGTAGTTCAGTCTTTTTCTGTTGGTGCTGGTATCTCAGCCTGCCTTTATTATGTTTATATCCTGTAAGGGAAACCCACAACTCCTACCCCTTCATACTGCTAGACTGTGTGTGTGGGTGTTACCCACTGACATAATCCTGTATTTATGGGCTTTTCACAATCAGTCCTGTCTCAGATGGGGACAAGCTCAGCCAATCCCACTGCTGTGGCAATCTGCTGCTGTGTGAAAAGGTGTCATTTTTTTATAGACGGAGGCCCCTTCCTCCCAACCTGCCTCCTGATCAGCTTCCATCTGGACTTTATGTGCAAATTGAACTTCAAGTCATATGATTCGGAAACCTCGCAGTGAGAACAAAACCCAATTTGTGCTTGGCATTCTGTATCCTCATGTGACATGTGAAGTCATAGATATCCACAGTGACTCTGCTCTTTTTGTAAGGCGGGGTCTGTTTAGATGTGACAAAGGGAATCCGGTTTTTCATTAGCACAGGGCTACTGCTGCTAGCCCCCGAGGAGGGATCCCTCAGGACCGGTTCTGTGCCAGCACGCCTATTGGGATGCAAAACTCGTGAAAGCTGAGCGATGAACACAGGCACAGGGCTATATATCATGCCGACCAGAACTAACCGATGAGAATAGGATGATGAAATGAAGAGATCACTTTGGAATGTCTAAAATCTGCTAAGCACTTTAATCTCTACTTGACACTGAATGCCAGTAATGGACTGAATGCTGCAGAGGATGTTGTGGATAAATATATACCCTGTTTACCCTGATTATAGACTTTATAGGGTTTAGTTGTCATTAGCAGATCGGTGAGTCTTTTTGTGGCTATGACGGCTGGTGCATTTCATGTTTTCTCTTCTGTTTTTATTCTTTTGTAGCACTGTGGATGATGATTCGCCACACAGAAATGTAAGTGAGAATTTCCTGTTTTATGTTTTTAAAAGAGACAAGTTGTCATAAAAAACAGAACTTTGTGTTTGCCCTACAACATATCTGGGGTTAAGGCCATAAAAACCAGTATTTTTTTGTTTTGTTGCTCAAAGTAAAATTCTTAACATGCGTTATAATCAATGGGTCTTCCCTTATTTTGCTTTTTAGGGTAGAGCTCTTTCCCACCAATTGAGCTTGAAAGAGAATGGGCTCAGATCCAGGATCACACAGAGAGAGAAAAAGGAAGGTAAGTCCTGCAAGGTGACGCTTCTTGGACATTCCTCCCATCATTACGCTATTTTCAAAATGAATGAAAGGAAACGTTAAGCTGGGAGCTTGAAACAATAGGGTTCTTTCCAAGGAATGAATGACATGTTTGGAAATGCAAATTCCTGACTTACCATGTTTTTCACATTTGGATCAGTTTTTATTTGAGTGTTGATTTGCTTATCAACTCTCAATGTACTCTTTAATCACGTAAAAAGTACATTTTGATAACCTATTAGTACGTATTAAACTTTTCATTAAGCCCACATTTCTGGAATAAAAATAAAAATGCTTTTTATTAGCCTGTGATTTTCTCATTTTAAATGCATTTTCATCAATTCTTAAGTAGAACATTATATTTAACACAAATTAAAGGCTTGAAAACATTAGTCAGTATAATGGTCTCACTATGGTGTCTTGTACCAAAACTATCCTTCAGCCAAACTCCTTTCACACGAGTCAGGATTAATTATTTCTTCCTTTATTTCCATATAAAATGGAGTGAAACTGCCAAAACACGAACAACTCAGGATGAGCTCAGAGCAGCCAGCAGAAGTGTTTTACATTCAGTTACATACATTAAAAGTACAACAACAACGCTACCTCAAAAGGATAAACAATTTTAATACTGAGCTGCAACGCTAACGGCCTAAGAAAAGCTTAGCAGCCTGCTAGTTAGCTTATTACATAGCAAACAATCAAATTTCCAGAACTTATTAAAGTAAACAAATTCAGTAGACAGTTACTTCTTTTCTCTTTTGTTAACATAAACGCTCATGTTGACGTATAAGCTGCTACTTACAGGCATTGCTTCGAAGAACTTGACCTGGAATGTGGCGTTCATAATAGACACATCTGTTCATTTGCTCTACCGCTAGCAAAACAAACGTTTTTTGTTTTTGCTAGCAAAACAAACTTATTGACTAAATAACATAAAAGTCAAGCAGTTCCCTAAAAATCCAACAGATGGCAGCAATGCTCCATGCAAAATCAAACACCCACAGTTTACAGGACAGTGTTATTAATCTCAATTCATGTATTGAGTTACTGAAAAAAACAAACAATCAGTAATATTCAAACTTATTAAAAATGGCTACATCTTCTTTTCCAGTTCTCTGCCGTGTGTACGTCACGATGGACTCGTATCTTAGTGCGAAGGTCCACTCTGAGGTGGTTGCTCAGGAGCTGTTGCAGGCAGTGGCAGAGAGGATGGATGTTCCTGCATCTGAACTGATACTTGTGGCCATTACTTATCCTGGAGGTAAACACCACTCTGATCTCTTACAGCACACAACCGTCACAGATGACTAGTGGGACTACACATCTCACCTAAAGAGTAACATCTTAGAGCAAAAATGAAGCTGTCTAGAATTGTTTTGCATTATGAATAATATTTAAACGCAGACCATGCAGGTACAATAAAAGATTACGAACTTGTTTTCGTTGATTGCATTTTATGATCAGTTATTCAGCCCATCTATGGTGGATAATAAGATGAGTTAATTGCATTGCCTTGTTCAATCCATTGCAGGCCAGTATCTGTTTTCTGTGGCAGAAGTAACTGGTTTCCTTGGAGCAGAGGCTGCCACTGAGTCTTATCTCTGAGCACTGATAGATGCTTCCAGGCTACCCGACTCATTTTTAATGGCATTCTGCTGTTTGTAATGCGTTTTCCTCTTTGCAGGTAGACTCCTCCTGCAGCCTCAGGACAGAGTTTTCTCCAATTCTTTACGGCCAGTGGGGAGGCTTCATGTGTGCAGGAAGGACCTCGGTGAAGTCCTGGTAGGAACGGCATTGTAATTTGTGACTTTGATGGGGCTCAGGAGCAGATTTAGTGGGAGAGAATTTTGTCCAAGAAAAGGAGTGAGGAGATTGTTTGAAATTAGAGAAACATAAAAGACAAAATAAAAATAGGATGCCTAAAATCACATAAATTCAAATCAGTTTATTTCTATAGATGCCAGCTGAGCCTTTTGAGAGAATAATATAAATGATCACAAAAGACAAAGTGAAATGTAAAACAGCCTTCAAAGAAGACATATAAATAAGAAGAAACACTGTAGAACAAAACACCACAAATTTTTTAAACAAAATCATGTAGGCTATGAACTAGGAAAATAAAACTTGCAAATTGACTCAACCAACCATTAAGAAAACCTCAATAAGATCCACAGCTGAAGACAAAAATTTAACTGCAAAATATTCCATTTGGTCATTTTAGTTCTTAATATGATAAATAATAGGGAACCATTTTTGTCAGTCTATAATACAGAGCACCTCCATCATGGGTAGGATTGCCAAACCATTATCTCAATTTGGAAAGTTTACAGAAATCAAATTATTGACTGATTACTCTGTTGTGTAATTCTACAAGAAAACAAGTGCTTTCATAATTACAACCTACTTATCTTAGCAAATGGATAATAAATTCACATCAAACCCTCCTTCTGTAAAATCTGACTCCTTGTGTCTAAAATGGGTTGTTAAAATGTTTCTGTCTGAA
The DNA here is from genome assembly GCF_001444195.1 of Xiphophorus couchianus. Taxonomy (NCBI): domain Eukaryota; kingdom Metazoa; phylum Chordata; class Actinopteri; order Cyprinodontiformes; family Poeciliidae; genus Xiphophorus; species Xiphophorus couchianus. The sequence continues at coordinate 18,048,178 of NC_040230.1, read as the reverse complement.
TGTTGGTTTCTTCCAGAAAAACATGTTTTAAACAGACTTTGGCAAATAAATAACAAAACATCTTACATGTGTTTTTCCTCTACAGAACCCATTTACAGATAACTCAGAGTTGCAACAGAGGACGGCTCGCATGCTAACTTTAAATACATGGGATGTGGCTGTTGCACTCACCAACTTTGACTGGACAATTTTCAACTCGATGCACGAGGTTGGCCTCTATTTGCATCCTTAAGCTCAAATAGTTACCTTTTGTAATAGCTTACTTCAGCCTGGTTAAAGTTTTTTTTTTCTTTTTGTCTTACAGCAGGAACTGATCTACTTCACCTTCAACCGCCATGTTTGCAGTAGCTACACAATGCCATTAGAAACGCTGCTGCAGCAATGCAATGAAGTCCAGCTGTGGGTCATGACTGAGGTGCTGCTGTGCCCGATGCTCTGCAAAAGGGTCCAGCTCATCAAGAAGTTCATCAAGATTGCTGCTCAGTTAGTCACTTTTCACCCCCAAAAAATTACTGATTGCCTTTTAATACTACTTTGCTGTAACAGTAGCCTTGATTTGATTGAGAATTCAACGCCCTCTTGTGGCAAACCATTAGGTTGCACTTAGTTTAATTATTTTGAAATATAACCCTTAAAATTCTGTTTTATTTTTTTCTAGCTGTAAAGCACAGAGGAACCTCAACAGTTTCTTTGCCATTATTATGGGCCTGAATGCTGGTGCTGTAAGCCGCCTCAGTCAGACGTGGGAGGTTAGATTTCCTCTTTTCCTTCTGACATTAATTTGTTATTATTTGCAGCAGCAGTTGAACTACCTGGAAAAAAAATATAATAACCAATGTTTCTGTCCCTGCAGAAAATTCCTGGTAAATTTAAGAAGCTGTTTTCCGAGCTGGAGACAGTCACAGTGAGTCTACTCATAGATAATTGTTATATTACTTATCACTCCTGAAAGCAGAGCGTTGATGTTAATCCATGCTGCACCAGGGGATACAAGTAGCTAAAACCAAACACGTTTTACTTCACTAAGAATGTCAGGTTTATGTGATCATTAGCTTCGAATCCTTCCAGAATTCACTTCTAATAATGTCTGCTTGCACACATCCTTCCCTGGAGAGTTTTGCTGATTTTGAACATTTCTTCACAGGATCCCTCACTGAACCACAAGGCATACAGGGACTCCTTCAAGAAGATGAAGTCCCCCAAGATCCCGTTTCTTCCTTTACTCTTGAAAGGTGTGTTCCTTACTCTTCTGCTTCAGGATCCCAAATACTTAACATTGGGGTAAAACGGGGAGTTGTCACAATAATTGGACGATTCCATTTTTACACCCAAATTTTTCACTAAATATAAATCTTTTCCCTTTTAGACATCACATTCATCCATGAAGGCAACAAAACATTTCATGATAATCTGGTCAATTTTGAGAAGTTGGTAAGTTTTGGTGTCTTTTATCTTATGTACAGGAAACATACAGTATGGAAAATGCTTAATCAAAGTCTCTATCTGTATCCTCCAGCACATGATAGCAGACATGGCGAGACTCATCCGAGAGTGTCAGCAAGACCACGTGGGTCAGTATTCAGATCACTTGTTACGCATGATGTGATGTTTTAAACTGGTAATCACAATGAGACCTGTGAGATCTAAATCGTCAGTGTTTTTTTGTTTGTTTGTTTTTTTTACATCAGCTATTGCTGAATTTTATATACAAGACATTCACTGGTTCATTGTTAAAACAATTCTTTTAACAGAATTGATGTTAAAAGAAAAAAGAAAATCTGACTTAGCATTTGAGCTGCCGATCACTCAGAGCTGATTAAAAAATAAATATCTGATTCCAATTTCTGTCCTACTCCAACCTCTGGCTGATGGATCTACAAGGTATTTATAGTTTCAATGAGACGTGGTGACAGAATGTTTGAGAACCATTGATCTAAAGCAGTGTTTCCTCAAGTCACACCGTCTTGCATGTTTTAGATGTTTTCCTGCTTCAGCAAAGCTGATTTCAATTGATGGCTGAGTAAAAGGCTTTTACCGAATTGCAGACATCTGAATCAGGTGTGTTAAAGCAGGGAAACATCTATAAACATGGAGAGGAATGTGCCTTTAAACCTCAAGGCACATTACAGAGTAGTTAACTCAATCCAATGATGCATTTGAACTGAACCTATACTTTTCAAACTCTGCAGTCAACTTCAGTTTATCATTCCAAAATCTAAGGAAACCAAAGAGATTGGTTCTAGTTATTCACTCTGTTCCAATTTCTAATTACTTTTGGATAGTGTTTCAAGCATTTGAACACTTGTGGAGTAATACTACCACAGCTTAGAAGTAAAATAATGTTCTTCTTTTAGGAAATGGAATTGCCCAGAAGAGCAGCTCAGAGGTTCGAGCCTACACTGATTACCTTCATGTCATCGACAATCAGCAGACTCTGTTCGAACTGTCACACAGACTGGAGCCTCGTGCGTAGACAGGACTTTTTTCTATTCTTCCCACTCTGTGGAATTGCCAAGGATCAACCGATCACTGTCTCAGCTCGTAGTGCCCAGGACTCGGTCAGTAATCCTTGGAGGTATGCATGTTTCTGACTCAAACACACAAGATGGAGTAACTCAATCAGGAGGCTGTCACCAGAGACCTAAACAAGCAGTGAAAGACGCATGTGAGGAAGGCCGCAGAAACAGTTTGGATCCACTACCACGTGACTGATTCATTCAACTATTACTCAACAGGAAAGCTGCAGCGCCAGCGGCTGAACTGCAACAACAGCAGAAGCCTTGAGTGGCAGCCATTTATCAAGACATCATTATGGGGTAATATACTAGTATATAGTATATTTCTAAAAATCAGTCCTTTATACTGACAGAGCGAAATGATCAAACTTCTGTTATATTAACTCAAGACTGAGGTTGTTTTCACATGACTATTTTTCTACAACATGTAATCGTTCCGTTGAATAAAAAGAGACAGCAATTGTTTAAAATAAAATAATAGCTAACCATGATTTTTTTCTTTCCTTCATAAGTTTTAAACTGGCAAGATTTTTCCTGTGAGAGACTTTGACATGTACAGGCATTTAGAAATTTTTTTTGACCATACCAAAAGTTATATACTTCCCATATTGTAAAAATGTAGAGACGACTTTCAGGGAATAGGGGGTTCTTCTGAACAGATCTAAAGTCCAGTGAGGACTTTTAAAGTGATCTGAAGAAATGCATTATTAATTTGCATAGCACATTTTAGCAAAAAGGCAATTCAAGGTTCTTTGCTTGATGAAAACATGAACAACTAACATTTAATTTTCTTCAATGTCTTCAAGATCATCCAAATCCTCACTATAAAATTTCCTGAATAAAGATTAAAATTAATCTATATCCCAGTTGTTGATCAATAGACTTAATTATTAAAGCAGCTCTCTAATAGTTCAAAGGTCAAATATGATGTGTTTGTATTCTATCGAAGTTTAAAAGCAAATACAGTATAAAGTTTGAATGCAACAGAATAAAATAGTTCCTGTGATAATTGTTATTCACTAAATCTGTTTTAAATGAGTTTTAGAAGCTTTTAGCACTTAATGAATGAGTTTAATACTTACAGATTTTTGATGAGTTAGCTAAAGATTAGTACAGACGGCAAGTTCCTCACACATGGGGTGTTTGCAAACTCAGCAATCTATTCTTGTAGTGAAATATTGCTACATGAGTAAAACTGTTCAGTTAACACACAAAAAGATGTCTGATTGAGATTGTATATGTTATGACAATGATTGTTAAATATTTCATTTTAATATTCCAGTTGCATATTTTGTCAGTGCATCATCTTTCCTTGCAGTACTTTTGTTATTGGCAAGTTCTGTTTATCAGAGAAGGCTTTACTCAATGCAGGCTGTGTAGGAAGCTCAAGAATGTAAAGTATACTGTATTTTACCAGTATGTTAAACATACCAGTAGTTGCACTTTACTGCTCTGGAAAAAATTGAATTGTTGACAAACAAAGGAGTCAGGAATTGGCATCAGCTTCGTTATACCAGAAAAAACAAAGAAATTCATTGAAAACTAGTCAGATTTCCTTTAGCTAAGAAAACAAAAGCTGCAGAGTTGCAATAGACTGAAATTTACTCATAAATAGAAAGCAATAGCAAAAATGAAATGACAGCACTTCTGCATTAAAACTGTAAAATTTCTTCCTGTGCAATGTTCATTCTCATTGCAGTGTACAAGTTTAAACCATAAAATGTGTCTTGCAGGATAACTTCTAGAACCTTTGCTTAGCATATTTTAAGTTTCAATCCAGTGATCATTATGAGATAAATCTGCTTTATCATTATCTAGTTCTACATTTTTATTCAACCATGTACAGTTGAGTATTTATATTGTGGATACATGCTCAAACTGCATATCGATATTTATTTAATTCTTCATGTGTTCTACAGATTTATAATTTATCATGCTTTTGTTTAATCCTTTTTGTTCGCTGCTCTACGTGTCCAATGATGAACTGACCACCTCTGTCAACTGTGCATGCAATAAAACCTTTTCACGCACTGACCGAGATTCTGTGCCTGATTTCTAATCACTAGATTTGTAAAGTTCTGACCTGCTGATATATATTTTAGTTTGATTTCTCTGAGGACTAGAAATGTGAACAAAATGCTAAAAATAGAACCAACAAAGTTGGTTCTATTTATATCATTGAGATGGTAAAATCCTCCTGGTCATCAGACAGAGGTGTTTATAGTTAAAAACCAACTAAATAAAATTAAAGTACAAGCTCCATCAGTCCTTCACAAAACAGAATATAGCTTACTGGTTTAAATAGTTTTCTCTTTGCCTCAAACTAAAGATGTGCACCAGATAAGAGATATTTTTTTTTATGTACATTCACCCGTCCATTGTCTTATGTTTACCTGAGATCAGAGTTAATAGTTCTAGGGGGGAAACCTAGGCATCCCTCTCTCAGGTGACACCTTCCAGCCCATCAAACATAGACACTTAAGTGAGGCATAATTGAGAATTTAATAATAAAAATTAAAACTTAGAAATTGTGACTCAAAAAGGAGCACGGCACTTAACGAGGAAACAGGGCATAAAGATAGAGAATCCAGCATTGACCAAAGACAAATTAAGAACCTAAAAAGCAGGGAAACAGGTGAAAGTCTTAGCCATCGCTAAGTACAGGTGAAGTCAATGGGCTTAATTACTCAGGCAGAGTGATAGACTAATCAGGAAAAGGTGGAACAACTTTGGCAAGGACACTAGCAGGGAACCTGAACTGAGAGAAAAAAGGAACAAAGACCAAAAGAAGAAACAGGCCTAACAATCATCAGCAAACATAACACTAAGAAATGTGAGGGAGGGAGAAAGTAATGTGACAACATCTTTTAGAAAATAATGACAAAGAGGAGAATACATCAAAGCTAAAGAACATAGAAAATAATCAGACATACAAAAGAAAACCAAAACACTAGAAACACTAGAAGATGATGATGGTAATAATCTAATAAAACAACTTGATGACTTGATGCAATTAACTTGGTTTCTTTAGACGGGAGAAAAATTAGCTTTGAATATGCCTTAATACAACATTTGTTGTTAATCTGTGCTGAACAAACAAATACATTAAAGGGAAAAGTCAGAACCATCTGATAAAGCTTTTGAATGCTGCATTCACAGGATAACTGGTCAAATGCAAAATCCTCTTCCTGGATTCCAGACAATTTCTCAGTTCATTTCAAAACTTCTTTAACTCGTGAGTCAACCGATAATTAGGTTAATCCTGTTATTTCAAGTGATAAAAGTTTAAAGTTTCTAAAAAATAAAAGAAGTTAAGAGAAGAAAATAACTTCCAACTCCTAGTTTTTTGATGGGGGGTGGAGGTGTGACCCAGATGCCCTCTCTGACTTTTACCAGGTGTCCTCTTTGGCCTTTATCATGACTTATCCATGGCACGACCCCCCGCCGTGCCGGGGCCTCGCACCCTGCCATTTCCTCCCAAACACTGCAGGCACTGTATCATTTCCCTGTCACCAAATGACTGGCTAGCTGCTGCGGCGTGCTAATGAGAGGAAGAGAAGGCAGATGAGCAGAATCTGCAGGAAGACCGGCTCTTCATTTCCCTCTCCTGGAATACAATACAGAGAATCAATCTTCCATCCTCCATTTGTCTGTCTGGAGCCACTGGGGCTGCAGGGAGGAATTAAGAACAACACAACAGTTATTATCGTTGGAGAAATCTTATTGGAGAAAAAGGGCTGGTTTGATCTCCCCAACACCCCAAAAACACCAGTGTGATGCAGGGCTGCAATTTGAATCACATTTTCAATAATATGGCCTCTGTTAACCCCGATGACATTAGGATCATGAAGTTAGCAAATGGTTCATTCAAAGAAACTACAGAATAAATGTGAACCATTTCTTTAAGAGGTTAATTTTCTAGTATTATGATTAATTTTGGTCTATACAACAATTCTAGTATATAATTCTAAAATTTGACTTTTCTGAAATGAACAGTGTTTTAAGCATTTATTTCTAATAAAACAACACTCTGGAAATCTTCCCACTTTTCAATTAACCTCAATTAATTTGATAAGAACAAGATAGCATTTTTTGATAAGATCATTCTCTCTATGCACTGATTCAAACTTAAAGGTTTTATTTAGTTCTGAGTAGGTTAATCAGATGCAGACAGAGACGAGAAGACAGATAAAGGATGGGTAATCTAATGTGTTGCTTTCTCATACAAAGCTATCAGTTCCTTTCAATAGGTTTTTGCAACAGGCTTGGCTGAATGAATTACACTAGTCTGTTAGTATTCTGCCTCGGCAGTACAAAAGGTCAATGTCAAATGCACCTCATTTAAAAGTCAATAGCGGCCATGCACATCATCTCTTGGGAATTTGGTCCGGGATCCCTCCAGACAGCATTGTGTATCATTCAGTTAGCAGAGGGCAGCCAGAGAGCTTTTTTTAATCTTGACCTTCTAATAAAATATGCTGCTCATCCAAAATTACATGGTCTAGTATAGAGACATAAGCTCCCGACAAATCCCAGTCACACTCGAGGGAGATAAGGAGCAGCGGTGGACGCAGACACAACAGGTTCAACACTGGCTGGACACTAATCTATACCTATGTAACTCCTAAAATAAATCAAAATAAAGCTATGAAACTAAATGTCAATGACTGTGTCAGTGAAACACACACATGATACTAATACTGCTTACATAATACATTTTGTAAAAAAACAACAAAAAACATATATATATATATAGAGAGAGAGAGAGTTTTTTTTTTTAGCACATTTTTAAGATGCTCCCCCTGACCTAATGACTTTCTCACACAGACAAGAGCAAAGCAACTCCTGCTACCACCCAGTGGGGTGGGGGCTCTTTAGTTCGGAGGTGGAAGGCCCACACATATGTGGAGCCGCGCTGCTTTGTGCGGTACACTGGACATTCAAAGGTGTTCCTGAGCTCCTGCTCCTCTGCAGGCACAGCTCTAACATACAGCACTGGCATGGCTGGGGTCAGATCTCCAAGGAAGGCCTCAGAGATGATGCCTGATTCAATGTCCCAACGAGCCCCTAGGAGGACAGACATAGACATGTTCCTGCTCATCCCGGCATACTGTAGGTCTAGTAAAGTATAATAAAAACTTAACTGAAGACAGTGGTGGATATTTTTGGTTTATTGATTCTGACCTTCCATAAAGAGTCCGTGGATGTATGCTCCCTCTCTTGGAGGGTGTCCAAAGTCCTCTTTCATCTTCTTTGTTACATCAACAGTTAGAGTCATTTTGTCCAGGGGCCATTGATTCTTGCGAGCAATACTCTGCAGTACAGCTGAGAAAGCACATCTCCACATGTTATTTGTGTGAATTTTATAAAACATTTACTAGGTTTATGACCCCTAACCACCTGCTACTATTCCCCTCCACTTTCAGTTAGAAAAATAAACATTCTAGCTATTAAAATCATTGTTTAGGTTTCATGAACCCTAAATTCAAATAATTCAAACTTCTACTCTAAGGTAGTATGCATTTCACTTTTATTTTCTCAGACTTAATTTTTTCAACTACAACTCACACATCCACTTTCTTTTATTTAGCATGTATGTACTGTTTTCCTTCAACATGGTTTAGCTTAGGTTTTGAATCTCCTTCAGTTCAGGTCCTTCAGCAGCTACAAGGTAAATATGTTGTTAGTTAAAACTCACCAGTAAGGAAGGATTGTGGGTTGAAGAATCCTGACAGCCAAACAACTGCAGGCAAAACAAAGTCTTGAGTCCAACTGTCCAATTCATGACAGCTGGTCATTAGATCATTCAACCTATAAAAAGTAACAAATTGTTTTGTAGTAAAATCGTATAACCACTAGTGTCATTATACATATGACGGAACATTGTAGTTTAAAAGATTGAGATAAAAATATACCATTGTGCAAGTGTTTTAGTTGAGGGATAAGCCAGTCTAGTCCAAGAATCTGGAACTAAATCATTGAACAACGCAGACTGTAGTCTCTCCATACTGGAGGAGATGGTGAGTTCCCCCTGTGGAAAAGGGAAAGCCCTTTGCTAAAACATAAATACACAATTTATTTACCAACTGAAATGCTAGTGGGCAGTAAACTGTACCTTCAGGCCAGCTTCCAGCTCACTGAGGGACTTCTTTATTTCTGCTACCAGAAGATTCATGCGTTCACACTCCTGGAAGCACACTAAGACATAGGGGCTTCGCTCTGTTGTCTTTCCCATCATCTCTGAAACATTATATTTCTCAGGAAGTTTCTCCAGGATGTCTTCGATTATGGCCATAATCTGTTAAATGAAAGCACACATTACACGGTGCCTTGCAAACCTACTTATACCTCTTGAATATTTCACCGACCAAGATATGGCCGTGAGACTGAAGTGATAAGATAATCAAAAGTACCCTCTCACTTAACTATTATGCACCATTCTATCTTAGCCTGTCATAAATAGAAATTCCCTAGATGTATGTGGTTGTATCATGACCAGAATGTAAAAACATGCAGAGGACATTATTACGTTTGCATGTATGCAATCTCCGCATTTTTTCATCAGAGTAAGTTTTGTGCTTCCTCACCTTCTCGTCTGTGCTCTCACTGGCTTCATCTGTTCTGAATGAGTCTTGGTGCTGCAGTTCCCACAGAGATCTGAACATGTTTTCTGAGGTGGCAGTAAGGCACTCCAGCTCGGCATTCGGATGGAGACCATACAACACAGGGTTCTCCGGGGGGAGGTTTTCATCGACATAAACATGGTAGCCTGCATAGTCTAAAACAGGAGGAGCCAGAAATCCTGGACACAGGAAGAGCTCTGCTTCAAACTATGAATTTGACAAAAAAGAAGAAAAGACAAGAGTTCAGAATCAAATTGTGTCTTTAGAACTTAACATAGAGTGGATTTACAAACTGGACTGGAAAAATCTAAAAACCTGCTTTGTTTTGAAAAAAGTGATCACTCAGTGGAGAAATAATGAATAAGGACTACCAAGTTAGTAAGTTTAGATTACAACTGCCAACTTGAAGCATGCAATGTGATTACAGGTATATTACAACTGAGACTCTAAGTGCAGTTCCGTTTCTTATCTCAAGAGGGCACTCTTTACTTGAACATCAATAGAAAGACATTTAAACTTTTTATACATTGGCACTGCTGAAATCAACATCACAAAGGTAAAAAAAAGAAAATCAAATTAGTTAGTTGAAATATTTGCACGTTCCACAGTTTAAAGTAGCAAAAAACTGTGATATTTTAAACAGTTTTGTGCAAACTGGAACACCTACGTCTACAGTACAAAAAAAAAAAAAAACTAAAACAAAACGGAAACCCCTGTTAGGTCCAGGGTTTTAAACACGAGGTCTCTGGCTTTTAGAGGTAGGTAGGTAGGTAGATTCCATACAACAACCCTTCATTTACTTGAAAGAATTATTGTCTCAGGTCAACTCCTAGCTTACCATATTAGGATTTATGAATTCTTGCAGATATGTCTTGCAGAGTCTTCTATCCCAGACATCAGTGATGTGCCCTCCATACATGATCTCTCCGAACAGATAGCGCAAGTCCTCCCAAGGCACCTGCATGGACTTCAAAAGGAAAATTAAGAAAGAGGACATCAGAAGGTCCTCAAAGAAATAAAGAAAAACATCTTAAATATTCTCAGAACTGAAATACTTTGAACTTACTGCAAAAGCATTTATACATGCAGTCACGCTTTTTAGGGTGCATGGCTTTTGGGTCTACTTATTTTGAACGCAGCAATGAATCATGCTTTTTCTTTTTTGGGTTGCTCTTTGTTTAGCATATAATGACATGGTGGAATCTGTGGCGTGTGCGGTTTTCTACGCTTTGACTTCACTTATGGGAGATTCAAATAAACTTAGAACCCGTCTAACCCCAGATCATTTATACATTAAAACCTTGTAATAGTACTTGCTTTTTACCAGGACTGCATATATATTTTTTAGGTATTCCATTAAAATTTGAAGGGTCAACTACCCTATAATATCCTATCTAGGTACCTTATGCGCACATGGGGAAATACAACAAAAAGATGTTTCTTTACACAAACTGATGCGCTGTATGACAGCATAGTCTCTGCCTCAGTGGGAGATTATGATCCCTGAGCGTGAAGGAGGAAGAACAGAACATGCAATTCATAACAAATTACAAAAGCTGTAGGTTCAGTATCATTTGTACCTGTATTGTTTTGCAAATTGCTTCCTTCATCAGCTCTAATTGCAGTGATCACTTATGTAGCGTTGTGAACTGTCACATTGGCTGCGTGTAATTACATTTAGGATAACGCTTCATTGCCCTCCTAATGAATCCTCTGTATACGCACATACAGGTTAGTGTTTGGTTAACGTAATGAAGGACATTCGTTTTTGGAGGGCAGAATACCTCGGAGATGTAATTGGTTATGACCGGAGTAATGGGAGTTCTAAGAGAAATGCATTAGGAGTTGTGAGGGGCGCAAATCTGAAAGAATGGATTTTTTTGTCTTTGTGAAATAAAGCTAAATTATAGGTTGTGGGTTTGAAAAAAAAAGACAGTAATGAGCATTTTTTACAAATACCACTGCAACAAAAGACTTTAAGGAAATAATTGGAGATGCTTCAGAGTAATTCAGCATCCTTGTCTGACATTATTGTCGATAATAATACCATTATCTCTCTAAATTTGATCATTTAGGTAGTTGTAAAAACACATTAAAAGTTTTATTTAAAAAACTAACAGAAAGAAATGAAAAAATATTTTATTAGAGAATAATAAATACCTTTGAGTTGCCCTCCAGGTAGTTATATAAAATATGGGCAGAGATGGTGAGGTCGCCTGTGCTGAAGGGGTAGTTGTGGTTCCACCCTTGCGAGCCAAATTTTCTGCGCTCTGTTATGCAGGCATGGAAGAAACAGAGGGAGAACAACATGGAGTTGAACTCTTGCTCTCTAGAGCACATATCCAAGGTGTCCTGAGAAAGAAAAAAACCCCAGAAAAATAGATGTCAGGGAATGCATGTCAAAACACACCTGACTGTAAAACTATTTTCAGCTCACCTGGCTGAAGTTGTTGAGGGCAGTGTGTAAACTGGGATTCATGCCAGATGGGGGTTCATTTGTGATTTTGATGGCGTTCTCCAGCATGCCTCTGGGGATCACATGCTGCTTGTGGTTCTGTGCTGGTTCTGCAGTGATGAAGACCCGGTAGCTGGGATGTCCATCCACTGCCATTGTCTCCAGGAGAGCATCTAGCGAAGGCAGCCAGCAGACCACAAGGTGTACATTCTGAACAAAAAAAATATTAAGAGGTTTTATTGCTAAAATGTACATTTTGTTAGGTCAAATTAGTTAGAAAAAGATTTTTCTTCACTCTAGACTTGTTTAAAAGCCCTCACCAGTTCTCTTAGTTCACAGCTTCTCTCTAAAGTAGCCATTTGTGGAGCTGATCTAGCCAATTAGGGATTTTATTGAACCAAATTGAGTTTATTTCCCTTGTTCCGGGGATGAGATGATATCATTAGTGGCACAAGGAGGCTCAGAGTGCAGTCTGGAGTTGCTACAGTTTCTGGTGCAAAGAGTAAAAGGAACTTGTACCTGTAAAATGACCCAATGTCCCTGTTTGGATGCATTCCTGAGAACCCTCTCTGCTACCTCCTCCTGCCCCTGTCCCAGAGACACATTGTGTAAAGTTCCCCAGTCAATGGAAAATCCCAGCTTTAAACCTGCATTTTAAAAAAAATATATATATTTTACAGTGTACGTCTAAATTAAAAAGGATACGCAAGTAACAAATAAAAAGTGCGGTACCTAGTGTCTCAACATCTCTTAGTGGATCCATTCCAGGTGAGAGAATGAAGAACATGGACGTTGAAGGAGTGCTATCCTCAAATAATTTTTCAAATTCCAGCCTATTGCTCTCTGCATATTTAGTTCCCATGCGTTCTTCAACAAATTTCCTATGAGAAAACATTAAAAGATGAATGCCAGTACACAGACATTGAAAATACATGTCCGCATTGCTTTGCAAAATTATTTATACCCCTTAAACGTTTTCAGTTTTCAAGTGTTTGAGAAAGTCTGTTCGATAAAAGTTTATTTTTACACTTTTATAGACTAAAAGTCCATTCTTTGGAAAAAAAAAACAGCTGAAGCTCTTATGGGAGAGTGGACATTTTTAAACATTAATCAAATCGTGCCGCATATTTTCCATTTGATTTAGGTCTTAATATTAATTAGGACATTCTAACACTTAACTTGCTTTGATTAAAATCACTACATTGTGTCTTTGGCTGTGCATTGAGAGTTGTTATCCTGCTGGGATGTTTTTATGCTTAGAATGAGTCACAAACAAGTGAACTGTAAAGTAATTAAGAGACTTTTGAAGGTAATTGAAATTAATGTAGTTTATCAGAATAAAGAGTAAAAGGTAAAGGTAATTTTATTTATATAGCACATTTTCAGCAACAAGGCAATACAAAGTGCTTAAAGAGCTAAAGCATATGCATGCCACACTTTTAAGATTTTTAAGCATTTGGAACTGTTGTATAATTTTTGTTCCATCACACAATTTTTGGTCTGTCACATAAAACTACATTTAAATTCACTGAAATTTTCACTTGTAACATAAAAACATGAAAACATTTCAGCAGTATCAATGTTTTTCCAAGTAAGGTTGTTTAATTTTGGTTAATTATTTACTTCACTGCATAGGTTAGCCTATCAGGTCTGAGTGCTCTCAGGATGATGAGCTTCTGAAGGGAGCTCTTATTCTTCCAGTCCAGAGGAAGCTTTTCATTCTCAGGACAACTGGATTCAACAATCTTCTTCCAGCGTTTTGCTGAGTTTTTCACATCTTTGTCAAGTCCACCGAATTCCTCCATTGTAGAGATTGTCTATATCAAAGTACATGACATATTCACCTCACTCTGCAGTGCAGCACGGCATTTAGAAAAATGTGGCTCACAAAACGCAATTATTGTACCGTACCTTAATGGCCCCCCAGCTATGTGGAGAGAGGAACGACACAGCACTGAAGTTTGTAGTTTGCACTGGGAAATGAAGCAGGAACTCAAATTCCTGGGGATCAATCAAACCCTGAGAGAGGAGAATCTAAGGGGAGAACCAGTTTTAATAGTCAGATTTACAATATAAGTGACTCTGATATGTTTTTAGTAATTAACAAACATTAAAGAAATTCTCAAACGTTCTTAACTTTACAAACTGAATAAGTGTCAGTAAACGTGAAAAAGCCAAGTGAAGGACAGCCTTCAAAGTCGGACAATTCCTACGAAGAAAACAGTTGCCGCGGAGACAGATAATTGCATTATGTTATAAGATCCAACCCCCTGTCAGAACCAACTCTCTGAACAGCAGCCAGAGAGCAAAGTGTGAGAGATAATCAATAGCCACGTATGGTATTGCTGACTGCTTTTAATTGAAGTTAATGTGGGGGCAGAAAAGTACTTTGATTGATGAGAGTGACAGCAGGCCCCACCTTTGAGGGCGGACCTCGGTCCCTCACCTGGAAGGCAGTGTGTGACAAGAAGGTTAACTTGTCTCTCTCAAACAGGCCCTGGCTGGTATACAGGAATACAGAATAGGTGATGGCCTCAGTGAGGGTGCGCACCCTGGTCCTTACATCCTCATCCCATTGTGCATGCTCCATTGCTTTGTTAAACACCAGGTTAAAGCCCTGGAATAAAACCAAAGAAAACAAAATTATCAGTAGCTATGGTCACTCAGATAATTAAATGCTTGAACTTTTTCAGGTTGCCCATTACACCACAAACTTCACCAATTTCATTAAGGTTTTTGTGATAATCCAATACAAAGCACCAAAGAAGCAACACAGGAAAAAGAAATTGAAAGAAGGAAACTAGTTTTCAAAATTGTCATTGTAAATACAAGTCTTTACAGTGTGATGTGCATTTCTGTCTACCTCAAATGATTCAATGTTTGGTGTAACACCCTTTTTACTGCTACTACAGCTAGCAGGTTTTGGAGATGGTTTGTCTCTACTATCTTTGCACAGCTAAAGACTGAATTCCTGACAAATTTTCTTGCCCAAATAGCTCAAGCTCAGTAAAATTGGGTGGAAAGTATAAGTACACCTTATTATTAAGTTTTCCACAAATTTTGAATTGGATTTTAATTTGACAGGTTTTCATATTTCAGACGTGTCCCCTACATGGTTTGTGGTAAACTACAAAAGACAGATAGTAGCTCATGAATGTAAAATGGAGAAAGATAAACAGATTTTAAGTATTGAATTTACATTTTTGCAACTGTAGATGCAGTAAAATGTGGATTGAAAATATATAAATTCAAGTGGAATGAAGAAAAAGTGTGTGTCAGTCTATCACATAACATTCTTTTGAAATACATGGATTCAGTGGGTAAATGTGACATGATATGAACAATTTCAAATTGACATAAATACTTTTGCAATGTACAGTTAAATTAAATTTTAAAAGTTTTTTTTGATGAAAAATTCAAGGTTTCATCCAGACTAAAAGAGAAAAGACAACATAAAGAAAAGCTGAAAATTGGTCAAGAGAAAAAAAAGAGAGTATTGTAAACATGTGTTCCTCTGAGAGCACTCCAGGGGTGAAAGTTTCACCTTGAGAGAAAACTGGTACATGGGGTTAATCTTGCTGAGGTCATTGATGATAAAAAAGAGGAGTGCCGCTCTCTCAGCTGCTGGGCGGTATAGTTCTCGAGCCTCGTTGATCTTTGTCTCGTTCTCTCTGGCCTCCAACACCTGTGAGTTCCAATTGCAAAAAATGAGCTATTAGGCTCTCAGTCATGCTCCAAAACCCTCTCATTACACATATGCCTAAAGACACATCATTTACAGCTAATGCAATAAAATGAGCCACTTGCTGTAGTATGACATTTAATATTACCTAAGCAACCAAAGAAAAAAAATGCCACCAGAACCATTTTTGTGTAAGAACTTTACCTTGGATTGAATGTGAGTTGCCATGTGCTTGGTGTTTTCAAGTTGCTCTACCAAAGAATTGTCACTCAGAAAATTACCATCGGCTGCAGACAAATGACTCAGTAGGTCATCTTCAAACTTCTTGAGCTCAATTTTGAAGTGGTTTTGTTGCATGGTGAGCTCCATCTTGGTAGATAAAATTTCAATTTCAAAGTTGTTTTTGTAAACTAAAAACTTTCATGAAGACATAAAAAAATGCTTCAGATCACCAACATCTAAACAGGTTTACCTTTAGACTTTCCAGGTCAGGTCTCTCACTGGAGACTACCTGTCCTAGCAGCTGGTCCCCCAGGCCCTGAGGCGTCACCGTGAAGTTAATGAGGGTGGTCTCGGCCTGGAGCTCAGGAGGGAAGTGTGGATTGGCCAGCTTGGTGTGCAGAATGAGTTGAAAGTTCTTGTTGTACTCACATTCCTTGTCCCCAATAAGAATACAACTAAATATCAGAAAAATGAAAAAGATTGTCTAGATGTTTGTGATATTGTGCTTAGTAAATTAAATGTACAAACTGAATAGAATGAAACATACAAAAATAACTGCTTTAATAAGTGATGTAAAAACATACAGTGATGTAGATTGTCTGATGTTGGCCTAATGTCAGTCAAAAATAACATAACAAGCAAATACACTCTGAATGTCATTTTGAGAAATCCCAAAACACACAATTACTGTGAAATTTTGAAGACTGGAACAATACATTTTGATTCTACTATACTATATTAAATTGTTTATGGCTTAGCCCCACCCCAGACTGCAAGAACCTGTAGACAAACAAATCAACCAAAACAAGCAATACAGTATTTTCAACACTTTTGTTGGTTTCAAGGTCACCTTAAGTTGGAAGAATTTGTAGGTTTTCCAACAATACAGCTTAAATCTCACTTTATCTTATTCTTGTTAACCCAATAATGTACATCACTTAATCTTGTCTTATAAACTGATCCAACTGACAAAAATAAACTAAATTAAATAATAATTACACAAAACCAAATTGCTTCAAACTCATAACATTGATGGCCCTCTAAACAAAGCCAATTTTAGCCTTATGCTTTCATGGCCTGCCAGTCCAAAATGATACCA
Organism: Xiphophorus couchianus; assembly: GCF_001444195.1. NCBI lineage: Eukaryota > Metazoa > Chordata > Actinopteri > Cyprinodontiformes > Poeciliidae > Xiphophorus > Xiphophorus couchianus. The sequence continues at coordinate 18,031,581 of NC_040230.1, read as the reverse complement.
GTTTTGTTTGCATTATGTGCAAACATCCTTGCACAAGTACAAGATATGACAACAACACCAGCCAATGCTTATCTACTCTTGTGTTTCAATTAAATTAGCAGTTGCTTGACGAACCTGGTGGCTTTTCATTTATCTCTAATTGCCCCTTGGATGTCAGGCAAGGCCCCAATTTTTATGGCAAAAGATCCTCATGGTGTAGATATGGTTCAACTCTATATCTTCACAAGCCAGAATTAATGTACTATTGATAGAACCATTACTCCACCAAATTAAAGTCCTTGCTGATGGATTGGCTTGTAGTCTTCCGTCAGCCATGAAAGGAATAATTAGTATTCATTACTTCACACTCTACAACATTCCAATTATTAATGAACTTCAGCTGTGGAGCACTACCAGATCCATCATGGCTGACCCAGCAGGTTGTATTAATCATCGACAGAAACAAGTGTGCGGGTCATCTACAAGGAATAAACTTATTATCAGATTTAGTATGATAAATTGTTACGTCTGGACGGACAAGACTTCAAAAAAAGCTTAATGAATAACCACCAAAAAAAACTCAATATTAATGCTTAGGCATGGAAGAGCAAGAAGGTGTAAGCATTTCAGAGAAGCAGAACATCATTATGTTGTATTTTCTATTCATGCTGTGGTTGTCTACACTATTGAATTCATTGTATTTCAGGAGAAGGGATAACTGTTGTACTTCTCCAGCAACAGTTTCAGCCTAATTTAAATTTGTGATGACAAACCACAGCATTAGGAGATGCTTTTGAAGTCAGATTTGAACTCACATGGTTATTCTGCAAATTAATTTGGAACAAAACCCTTTTGGGATAGTTTGAAACAATATGTAATAATAAATGTAATCCTAAATAATGAACTCAACCCACTTTTGTTCTACTGTTCTTAATTTTAAGTCTGCCAAATTTCTTATGAGCCGTGTGGCTCCAGTTTATAAGGGTAATTGTTACAATCTGGCCTATTTTCAAGCGCACAATGGTCTATGGATTTAACAAATCAAGCTAACCAAATTTTTTGTGACCATCTAAAACTCCTTTCACAAACACTTGAAGGCAGGATTAAGGAACTTTTTCACTAACTATTGGACTCGCCAAGGTAGGTAGTCACAGGCCCAGATTGGCAGATTTATAAAGGGGTGAACAGGTTTCATGGGGTGAGGGACTTATGTTGTGATAACTTAGGGTTTGTACGAGCAGCCAGAACCAGTCTTTAAAACTGCAGGTTTTATGAGTAGTGCTGACGTCGATGCTTTAAAACAGCCTTTGTTGTCCGCCACGCCTGGCCGTATTTTTAGTATGCAAATGCCTAATCCTAAATTACTTTGATTGGTGTACAGAATTTCATTTTCAATATCCCTAGAAGAATGCTCATGAAGTGTACCTATACCTGAAGAAAAATTATATATGAGGACTCATTAGAGTGCTAACATATTCATAAGGAGATTACTGAAAGAATTCAGTAAAATGCCAGATGATGGAAGGCTACTGATTCTAGTCTGTTACAATGAAGCTTTTTGTGAGAAACATAAGGCCTCATACATAACCATATTGCTCCTCAATTCAGCGTTTACCCTGAAGCTCATGTATTCAATATTCATCACACCTAAAAGAATGTAAACACACAAATATACATCTATCACCCACCTTGAGGGGTTCGATCAATAGCTTGACCTCAGGGGTTCAGAACACAAGCCGCAAATTCATTTATAATCTAAAGGGGGGCCATAATAATGCATTTAGTCATGTCTCACTGATGTTTTCTAGTCCTATTGTTTCAACTTTCTTGTATATTGACTTATTAAATGCACTGATTTCACTTTCTGTATCTCTAATGTTTCCCAGGACTGAAATGTTTCAGCACTAACCTTCCTCTTTTAATTGTTCTTTTTCCCAGAAGATTCTCCAGGACTGGGTCTACCTTTTCTGGGAGATTCTCTATCAGGATGGTTTCCCCACAGACAAGAGCTTGTTCAATAACTTCTATATACCTGCACCACAATAAAAAATCAAAAGTGACATGAATGTATAATATACTGTATTTTATATACTGTACATTTTTTCCTGATTTTATTTATTTTTTCTTACCCTTTCTGTCCCAGTCGCACCATCCTGAGTTCTGGTTTCAGTCGGTTTCTGATCCACTTGATGGCCTGTTGCTGTGGATCAATGATGAGTGGCCAACGCTCACTGGTGGTCAGGATGGCTGCATTTTCAGTAGACATTCTATCATTTGGCAAGCCCTGGTTGTGCCAGGCTGCCACAGTGGCATCATCTGTAAGCATGAGGATCGGATCCAGGCCGTCTGTCAGGGGCACAGAGACCTGGAACAAAATCAGGGGATTGAGGTCACTTTGGTGGACTCTACTTCACAGTGCATTTTGTTTACAAAGCAAATATGTATCTTCACAAACAACTGTAAAATTATACATATTGTATATATGAAACTGATTTTACCTTCTGTGACTGAAGGAAAGGTACCCAAGAATTTTTGAAAAGCTCCACACGATACTGGCTCGTAAAATAACCCAAATACGAAATGAAAGCTGAGGCGAGGAGGACGTCACCACAGAGAGTTTTTTGCTGTTTCTTGTACTGGATAATCGCTTGGGACCAGCGTTCCTTTTCTTCCTGTATGAGGTAAAAGAGATAGTTTAGAATTTTTGAAGTGGGGTTAGGAGGACATAAGCAACTAATATCTAACGTGTACTAGATAACTTTCTTAAAGTCTCCCTATGACTCCAGATCAGTTAAACCTTGAGGCTGAAGCTAAACACTAGCCTGAGAAGGGCCAAAATGTAAGCAAACTTCTACGCCTTATAAAAGATGTTAAACTCCAGTCCTCAAGGGCCTGTGTCCTGCAACTTTTTGCAGAGAGTCATATGCAGAGATCTTTGTGTCATCACACCTGTGTCCACTAATTAGATCATTATTCTGTAAAAGTGGACTTTATGAGAAGGTAATCCAGTCATTTATTAAGGTATGTTGGACTTGGGACACATCGAATAGTTATAGGACATCAGCCTTCAAGATGTATTCTAAACCACTAATGTGGTTTCTAAAACGTCATAGAGGGTTATGCAAAAATCATTTTGTAAACCTATAAGCCATTGTCACATTTGCTCTGGGAAGGTGCTTGAATGGAAAAATAATTATTTTGTCAGAAAATTTAGGTCAGATATGTCACCCCACATGTCTATTATTTTAATCTGTGATGTGCATGTTATGTTAATGACTTATTACAAACTCTTTTTTTTCCCTCTTTGGTAGTTAACCTCAGTAGAAACACAACTCACTTCCGTTCAATGGTCTTCAACTTACATTCCAAGTGTAATCATCAGTTCTGGTACAAATACAATCCTGGTGCAATGTAAACAAAGGTTTAAAATGTACTAAAGTAGAACTTCATCAGCCGCTATGTCACTTTCCTTTCTATTTGATTGGTGGTGTGTTATATGAAGGAGGATATGTACTTGTCTTGGCCCCTACTGGATCCCAGGGGTCTGCCACCTGCGGCTCTGGAGCCACACACCAGTCTTCCTTGACTATTCATGATTTCTATTAAATACTGTAGTACTGTGTTTCAAAATACAAATGCAATCTAACAGAATGACTATATTTTGCAGTTTTCATAGGTGTGTTGATGCAATATTTGAATATTTTCATATCAGACTAATACAGAACAATGAATATTTTATTGCCTTTCAGTCTCACTTAAAAAATTGTGAACTGCAGCATGACTTTGAAACTCTTTCAATGTTTGTATATAAAAATTTAAAGTGGAAAAAACAGCAGCACTTGACTTTATCTGTTGCTCAAACTAAGATTTCAGAATGCATCCAGAACTGAATGCATCAAACTGCAACTCTCTGAATAATATCTTACAAATTTTGTGGCGATTCTCTCTGCATCAATTCAGCATTTATTTAAACCTTCAATACTGTGACTGTGATGGCCTGCAGCAATAAATCAAGCATGGCATTTTCTTACAAGGGGCTGTGGATTTAGAATATGTCACATAATAAATTCTCAGACAGTTAAAAATCACTATAATTTTACTCTAATGTATTATGGATCGCCTGTAATATCACTCAGTCTGTGGTGAGACATTGTTAATTTCCAACAGCTGTTGAGGCTTTGAGGTAAGTTAATGATTAAATATAGACGGTCTGATTTATTAGTCTGAACACTATTGCTTCCAGGTCAATGCAATAAAGACAAAACATTTATCTTGATATGCTTAAAAGCCAAGATGTTCCATGCAAACAACATTTATTCTGTGGAATAAGAAAGTCGAACTTGTAAAATGGCCACTAAAATCACCATCCGTTATTTCACATCAACACAAAGGTTTTCAGAAAAAGAACATGAACAGAAAAAGTAAAGATTTATATTTAATTTATATAATGTGTAGAGTCATAGCTTACAACTTACTATTCACAGTTTATCACAACAAATCTGTGGAATACATTTTCTGTCCACACAAAATCTGTTCAATGTTCAGAAAAGGGGTTATTTGTTTAGCCTTTCAGCCATTTCTCCCCCATTCTTCATTTTGGAAAATGCTCAAATAGCCAGTTGCCTGGTTCAACCATGCGTTTTCTCTGGACCACCCACTAACTATCTCACATGTCCACAGTGTGCTGCTGCACCAGGCTGTAAGATCTTCCTCTGCCTGTTCTGCTCATGCAACTGTCAAGGTTTCCTGCCAGGACATCACAACTTTCAGTCCAGATTACTAATGCAATTTGATTACCAGCATGCCCCCCAGTCAAATCTCAGTTAATCTGATGCCAGTTTTAGGTTCAATGGCATCACCAAACTCCTAAGCGTCACATTGTTTACCGTTAGGCCTTTGACGAGTCGGTTGGCCAGCTCTACGGTCTGGGTGGTTCGTGTCACCTCCTCCTGACAACTGATTTTCTCAGTTGTAGCTCTTTCAAACTGAGCTGTTAGACTTTGGAGGTTGGCATCAAGATCCTAGGGGGAAAAAAGCAAATCCTGCACATGAGATACTACTTACAAGTACTTTTGTACTAATCTGCATTTCCATAAAAATAAAGAGATGATCAGCCACAAAAGGTCATTGATAAAGAAGAATAAAATGGTGGGCAGTCTAACGGTATGAAGGTTTGCTGCTGCAACTTCTTAACATTTTGACATGTGAATCTAAGCTTATCATTTAGCTGGTACATGACTTCCATTACTAAAATTAAGCTTTTGATGATATTCCTATTCAATGAGAAGTGCTTGTAATTAAGTAGGTCAAAAACACTCACTGCCAGTTTTTTTTGAAGTACCAACAGTTTGGCTGTTTCCATTTCCAGCTCTGAATTAGCTTGTGATAATGCAGAGCGTTTTGGGATAACCTCACAATAAATCTAAACAGAAAAAAATATATATTCCAGAATGATGCTTCCAACTTAATATTTTTAAAATATTCTAAGGCCATTTCAAACCTCATAGTATCTGACAATATTAATAGTCCAAGCGCAAAGTCCAGCAGCAGCTGTAGATTTGGTCCAAACTAGATCAGGGTGGAAGTCTGGCTTTCTCAAATACTGTTGCTTCACCACAGTCAGGCAGGACTCAGGAATGTGTTCTTTGTCATATGACACCAGGGCATGTAGAAAATCATCCACCTGATGAATAAAAAAGGAGAATTAAATCAGTTTCCAAAGTTTAATGTAGAAATTGGAGAAACGACACGTGTTTGTTTATAAAATATTAACACAACATTTTAATCGGCAAGAGGTCAGTCAAACCATGTTGTTCATTTATGTGTCCAATAGCTTACCATGTGTGTAATGTGTGTCTATAATTAATTTTTAATCACACTTGCAGAAACTGTAGTCATATGCAGAGAAGCAGTTAAACACACTAGTTCCACTAGTGGGTGTGTAAGCATTATAATAGAGCCATCGAGCTACAATGTGAGCTTTGGAGAGCTGTTGGGCTGCACCTGGGTCAAGGACCTTTTATGAATTAGACCGACATTAATCAGGATGATGCGATTGAAATTGTCACTGCATAACCTTGCCCATGAAGGCCCGCGCCGCCTTCCAGCTCCGATCCTTAGGTACGCGGCCATGAGGGGCCAGCAAGACCATGAGAGCGGCTGCAACATTGGTTACTGCTACTGGAGGGTTTGGAAAGGCCTTCAGCTCAGTAAGATTAACCTACAAAAACAAATGACTGATACTCAAAAATCTGTTAAAAAAAGAATAAAATATTCTATTGTATTTTAAGTACTGAGGATGTGGTGGAACCTTATTGAGGGTGTTTAGAGCTTCCACTGCAGCTGTCAGTGAGGGCTCTGCTTTAGCGAGGTCATTTTCACAATCCTTCCGTTTGACAGCAATTTCTGCCTGCATGACAGCAACCTGTGCAAAAGTAATCATTACAACTAAATGATAACATGTATGTATGGTGAATAGAATATGTGATGCCAAAAAAGTGCAAAAACCAGCACATAAGAGGTTCTCTAACCTTTTGTGCTTCCACATCTGCTGCCTCTCTCTTCTTGCTAACTTTCTCTGTTTGCAACCCAATTTTTGTTAAAAGGGCTCCAATATTTTCATTTTTTAATGTAAGCTGAGACTCTTGCGATGCCAATTTTGCTTTCAGATTATCAACCTAAAATCAAAAACAAATGACATGTATGAGAATAATAAATAAAATAAAGCGATATTCCTTTTTAAATGCCGAAATGAGCCAATGAGAGGACAAGTTGAAGAGACCAGACCTGTGCAGCAGTGCTTTGGAGTTTCTGAAGGCCATTGTCAAGTCGGTTCATTTTGTGCTGAAGCTCAGCCCGGCTTTTCTCCAGAAGGTTTCTGTACAAGGTGATTTGCTGGAGAAAGCTCTTGGGGGTGGTGTAATTGTACCTCTTCTCATTTCGCAGGTATTTTTCACTTGCCTGGTTGACACTGTTGTGAACGTAGGCCATGAAAAGACTGATGGATTCCTGGACAGCAGGCTATAAAAATAAGTGGGGTTGAGGGGAGAACGGGGTGAGCTGGATTAAGTGGGGTTTAACATCCCCAACCTGATGGGCACTGAAATATTATCTTCATAAACTTTGAATTCATCTACAAGTTCTGCCATCTTACTTGGCTGGCCCTGACTTACTCAATCTGAAATTTAGGTGCAGCCAGCAGGAATGATTGGGCTTTGAGACCTCTGTGAAAATAATGTGTTTAAAGCCCTGACATGCTGCTTGTAAAACATGCACACTGTTTACATTATATCTGCTCCCCTCCAACTTTCTAAACAGCTGTGGTACCACATTTCAACTATGTATTCATGATGCACATCCCCTATTAATCACACAGTTAGCAATCAATTAAAGCTAAAACAAATGAGCAGAGAATATGAAGATCAAACCTAACCATAACTCACAAAAAGCCATTGTTAATGATCATAGATCTGTGAGATGAGAAAATCATTATTAATTAAGATCTGACATAATGCGTTTTGATAAAGCATGGTGGGTTGCTTTAAGATGCGAAGCAAGCTCATTGATTGGCCTCGTATAACAAATATTATGTATTTCTAACTTTTAATAAATGACTACTACATTTCTTAGACTCCTGTCTCCTAAGCAAGATAAACAATTATTTATGACTTTAGTTTCAATGTGTCATACATTGGCTTGTAGCAGCATTATAAATAAACTCAATCTCATTCATATCAACACAAACCTCTAAGCACCCAACTCCTTTAGCTTTTAGCTAAAGCAACCTTGTTATCAGTTCAGCCAATCAGCTCAATGTCTAAATAACAACCAATGGACCGTTTTATGTTTTAGTTGATGCTGTTGTGTTTACAATAAAAAAAAATATTTTAACCTAAGAGTGCAACAACGTCTGAGCACTACAACTCCTATAAACATCATCATCACTCCTGAATATGACCATCCACACACAGATGTACACACAAACAGGGAAAGTTCACCGTCTGGCACATGTTCACCTATGTAATGAGACTTCCTGGTTGTGACAGCTGCGCCACCTTAGAGGGTCGTTATGTGCTTAATCAGTCTTCTCTCATTAACATAAATGACTATGGGTTGTGATCGTTACTCTGCTATGATGGAAAACAATGATATTCCTACGCTTACTGTGAGTCTCTGGGCATGTGTTCGGCAATTTGTCAGTACCTTGCTGCAGCACTAACGATGAAAGATCTATGGAAAACTTAATTCAGCTGTGCTGCAATAATTAGAAAATGTTCATTGAAGTCTAAACCATGCAAGTGTCAAAGTGCATGATAAACCTTGGCAAAATACCATATTGTCTATCTCCAGTGCCTTACAAAAATGATGACACTTTTTCATATTTTGTTAGACTACCATTACAGAACTTGCAATATTTTTGAGGATTTTAATTGATGGACAAATACAGTGTACCGTAGTAAATAATTGTGAAGTGGAAAGAAAAACATGCATGGCTTTCAAGTTTTTATTAAACAAATGAAAATCCGGGTAGAGGTGTGTGGTATAGATTTCGCAATGTCACACTAACAATTAAAACAAGATTAAGATAACAAGCAATATCCCAAACTTTGGGGATTTCACAAAATACTTCTCAATGCATTATCTAAAAGAGGAATGAGCACATCCAAACTGCAAATCACCCACCGCATGGCCTAAACTTAAAAGACCAGCAATGAGACTACAAATTAGACTAGCAGACAAGAGACTAAGTCATGTAGAAGACAAAACATGTCAAAGAACATTTTGTCAACATTTTGTAATTTTGTTAAGAACATTTTGGTGTACATGCAACAATCTATGAGTGGCTGAGAATAATTCTGCAGAACATACTGTCGCAAGATAAAAGACATTTTGGCAAACGATGGAGCAATACAGGGTCAGTTTTCTTAAAGAAAATCTGTTCTTTAAGAAAACTGCTGAATCTGATGAAAAAGACAAAGAGAGTTTGGGGATGGAAGTTTACCTTCCAGCAGAACAATGACACTAAATATACAGACAAAATTACAATCCAGTGGCTTAGTTCAAAGCACATTTATGAATAAGAGTGAACAAGACAAAAAGGTAAACCTAAATCTATTACAAACGTTTTAGCTAGGCTTTCAATTGGAAGTTTACTCAACCTATTCATCCAACCTGGCTGAGTTTGAACTTGAAACAAGAATTAGCAAAAATATCAGCTTATAGATGTGAAAAGCTCATGGAAACATACTACACTACACTCACAGCTGTAATTGCAGCAAAAGCTGCTTCATCAAAGAAGTTACTTAAGGAGTCTGCAAACAATGAACCCTTAGTTTTTAGATTTTGGTTTGAAAAATAAATAGAAAACCATTTATTTTATTTTACTTTGGGATCATCAATTGCATAAAATCCAAATAAATGACAAAACTACGCACATCATACAAATGTTGAAATTTATACTTTATAATATATTACATAATGAAAATTATATTTTCTAAAATAATTTCATTCATAATTTAACTATTCAGGCTAAATGAAGAACAGATGGTGATATTAGATTCATGTATCAACAGGCTTACCTCAATTCCATCAATTTCATGGATGAACCTGTAGCTCACCGACTGCAGAGCCTCAGTTGTCCAAGGATGAAACCAGTCGATGGTTGTACAGTTAATGAGAGCCGGGAACCGACGGGCCCTGACACGCAGGGCATTGCCAACAGGAGACATACACAGTACTACCTGCAAGCAAAAATCAAAAAAATCTGAGCATGTGTTTTACCAAGTTTCTATATAAATTACAGTATGTCCAAAAATCAAAATGAAGTGTGTACAAGTGGGATAACTCCCCTAGTTTCAAAGACTACGAGCAAGCTGTTGGTGTAAGAAACAAAAACTTTGGTGGACGCCTTACATGTGAATTGAAAGCCAGTTCATCCTTTTTTAATCTAATTTATCTAGTTTTCTGTATTTGCTTTACACAGACTCTCAAAATATATACTTTTTAATATTTTGCAACAGCTTTACTATTAATTGTTCTGGCTAAAAACAGTCCTTGCAAGCAGAAAATATGTTAATACATTGTTTTGATTTCCAGTGTCCTTTTAACGGTTGGTAAAAGTCCTTAAAGATTTTCTTAATTCTTAAACTTCACATAAAAAGCACTATTAAAGACACCACAGTTTATATTCAGAATATCTTCACCGTAAGTTGTTGTTGCACTCGGTGTGTAAAGAATCTCCAGCAGTTCTCCTTGTCATCCAGCAGTCCGAGGCTGCGCACCTCTCTTCTCACACTTGACACAATGTGTTCAATCTCCTCCTCACAGAAGATCTCTGGACTTTCACCTAATAGAAAAAAAACCCCTCTAATGACAAACTGAAGAGTTTTGGCAATTACAATTATTTAGTTCCTATTTCAGTGAAGAAAAATTAGAAAGACAAAAGATATCTGCCATTAAAACTGCACAAATAGCATGGATTTTGAATCTGACCTGATGCCAGTATGTTATTAACAATGACCAGAAACCGGTCATCAGGTATCTGTGCATCTGTCAGAAGCAAAGTCACACGATGATTCTTTACTCCAGCCTTTAGTAATAACCCAGCAAGGTCCGTCTGCAAAAAAAATAGCGAAATAAAGCCAAACTTCACAAGGAAAAGTTGTGATTATCAACCAAATGTGAGGTCCACTGGAAAATTCAGACTGTTCAATAACCCAGTGGATACAGTATGGATTCCATTTTTAAGTAATTAATGCTTAAAATGAAACATGTAAAGCATCAGTGAAATATTAAAACACTTGAAAGTGGCTCCTAATTGTATCTGACAAACATTTCTTGCTCCACTGAAGAAGCTGAATAACAGTGAATTGCAGTAACCTGAAGCTGAGCAAAAAGAGTTAAATCAATAAGTTGCAGTAGTAAATAGAGCAGGAACTTTAAGAAAATGTTTATTCAAGTAGTTTAATTATCAGTTGCATCTGAAAACCATGGCTAAAAAATGCATTTAAAGTATAATTGACATTTACATTGAGGTCCTGGATGCTATAACCCTTTCTCGGTGTGATTTGGAAGACTTCCACAGAAGACATGTAGGAAGCGAGGCGAGTCAGACTCTGCTTTCCGCTGCCCCCCACTCCCACCAGTAGGCCATGAGACCTCGGCGCCTCCAGGATACGGCTGATGCGACAGCTGGTGACAATATAATCTTTTTTAAGTCATGTTATGCCACATTTATTATTTACTACTATTACTTATTATTTCTATTATCATCCAATCATGTTTTATCAAGCTCACTATATTAATCACACATAATGTAATAATAATAATAAGTCAAACGATGCTCACACATGTTGTATGGCATCTTCAAACAGTACAAGGCTCATAGTTGGATAGAGCTCATTGTAGCTTTTTAAAGCCTCAGTGAGGATGGTCCTGAGCATAGACCAGTCATTGAAAGGGGCATAGCAATGACTTCTGTCCATGTTGGCAAAGTGGCAATAGAGTAGGTTCTGTTTGTCCACTTTTTTATCTTCCAGTCCCTGGAGAAGGACAGAGGTGTAGTTTTTCATGTAATGATTGCAATCTGTAAGTAAGTAAAGAACTGAAGTTTATCATATTTATCTTCATATGAATTGCACCTCAAAGCATTCATGCACAGTCTCCATTTGGATCTTCTGGAAAAGCTGCATGTCCTTCATGTCTACCAGTCTGTCTGAATAGACTCTGCAGGACTCGTGCAGCCACAACGCCACCAGGTCAATGCTGTCCCTCGTGGTCTGTGGACCAGCTAAAAGGATACCCTAAATAACAAGAATAATCATGTCTATATTTTATTTTTTAAAAATTAAGTCAAGTATAATCTCAGCTTGTTATATACAATACCTGAAAGACGTTTGACATGTCTCGAAGATTAAATATGTAGTGAAACTTGATTGCTGTGGGTACAAAACTCTGAACCATCTTGTCATGAAGAGTCATGAGAGCTCGAACAACAGCAGCAGCAGTTTTCTGGACCGACTGACTGAAAGCTCTTTGTTTTAAATGCCCACACAAGATCTGACCATAGATTGATGCCCGAGACTCTGGCGAAGGGAAGTTTACTGCAAACACTGAGAAATGTCTCTGTTGAGAATAAAAATACAGTAGAAATGAACATGACATTATCTGGACATAATACATGTCAAATTATCACTGTAATAAATTCTCAAATTACCAAAAGAAAACTACTTTCTTAAGCAGATCTCTCTTAAAAAAGTAATTTTACTCTAAAAAGAACTTTTACTACGTTAAATAAAATGTACATACATATACTGTATGTTTAGTAAGAACATATGTAAACCATCTAAAAATGTTGCTGATTAATTTAAATTAAATTGTTTCAGTTGATTCTGGAATAGCCTCAGACCTTGGAACTTATATCTTTTACCTTTTTCTCAGTTTCTTGTTGTCTTTGTTTTTGTTTTGTTTTTTTGTTCAAAATTTAAACGTAATTTAAACATTTAGTGTTTAAATGTATGCTTTAAAATGAGATATATAGGACGTCTTTATGCTATCTCAACCTCACAGAATAATTATAACCAAAATTATGTTTATACTTCACTAATCACATATTTCATAAGTTTAAAAACGTTCTACTCTGGTCATTGCTAATTTTGTCCTGTCAACAATATTGAAATCCTGATAACACTTCTGATAAAAACACATGTATTATCTTTTTATTGACTCACTACTCTTTCTGAATCCACAAACTCTCAAAAGCCTTTCTTTATGTATAGAGCAGGCTTTTTTGGACCTTACAAAACACATTTGTAGTGAAATCTAAAATAAAGATCAGTGCACAATAAGGAGCTGTTTCATTGTTAAATGTACCTGTAATCTGGGGTTGATGATGAAGCTCCCAGCAGCTGGATTCATGCATGCAACATACTGGGTATTTTGGACCTCTTTTAAAGTCAATTTCTGTCTGCAATACCTACAAAGTGGATGAAGAAAATATTTTGTGCATATTTGCAATTTAAGTACATGCAGTAATGCTAACTTTCCACGTTATAAATAACATGTTGCTGCTATTACCGGCCTGTCAATTTTGCAAGAAGTTACTGCTAGAGGTTACTAAGCCTGTCAAGAGAATGTTTGTGAAAAACCTCTTAAACACTTTGACTTGTTATATACGTTTTGCAAGGTTATATCTGAAATAACATGTAGGTGTGGGGGTGTTTTCTCACCAGTGTCCAAAATCCAGATGCTGACGTATAAGAGCATGAGGCTGCACTGTTCCATAGCTATCAACAGCTGGTATGTTCATGTCATCTATAAAATAGACTAGCCTCTTGTTGCCTACAGGTGAGTAGCTTCTTCCTGCTCTTTTCTCTAATGGTTGCTCTAAAATCTCTACAAAAAAAGTAACAATGGGAGTAAAACACAGCTTAGAAATAACACGTTCACTGTATTGCAAAGAAATTACTTGAACTTTGACATTCTGTCTGTCATATTACAACATACAGTACATACATCATATTACACAACTAAATAAAAACCACCAGAGACTATTGTCTTAAAAAGTTAGTTGTGAAGGTTCTGAGGTTTGTTATAGGCATCATCAAGACCACAAAACACATTGGACAGGCCAGAGATGAAAATGTTACTGGTACAACCACAAACTTACAATGAAAGTGACATTTAACTAAACTGACAGGCCTGAGAAAAGAGAGTATTAGTCAGAGAAGCAGCTAAGAGGCCAAAAGTATCACTGAAGGAGCTACAGAGATCCAACTGTTTGCATCTGTTAACATAGGCCAACTATTAGTCATGAATCTAAAAGGGTGACCTTAAAAATTGTCTTTTTGAAGGAAAGGAAGAAGAAGTCTGGCTTGCACTGTGGCACAAGTCATGTGGTAGATACAGCCAGCGATGACACCAAATTTAAACTTTTTGAGCCAATATGATATAAAATCAATATTGCAGAAAGCTAATATTGCACATCACCATTCCAAATGTGAAACATGGAAGTAAAGGCATCATACCGTAGACATTTTTGCACCAGGAAAGCTAGTCAGAGTTGATGGAAAGATGAATGGAGGTGAATACATGGCAATCCTGAAAGAAATCCTGTTAGAGGAGCTGAGTTTTAGAGGAGCTGTTAGAAGACCACAAGCTTAGAATGATGCCCAAGAAACATACAACTTTACTCAGATTTACACTTTACAATTACAATTGTTGGTCTTTCTCATATAATCCTAATGAAATACACTGGAGCTGCTGTTAGAAATGTTACAAATAAAGGTGACAGGTTAGAAACACTTTTACAATACAAAAGATGTAGGAGATTTGTAAGGGAAAATTCCTAGTGACTGAAGTTCTCCACACCTTCACCCTCTCAAAATCTAATCATTGCCACCAGATGGTGCTACAGTGTACTTGATGTGCTACTGTGCAACAAATCAAAAACCCTCTCACCTTGCAACATGAGGGAGGTGGTGTAGTAGTTGAAGGGTACTTTTGAGGTTGTGTAACTCTCTGACAGAGTGTCTAACTTGTTTCTGACAAGTTCAGTCTTTCCCACTCCAGCATTCCCCACAAGCATCACCGGCTGCCTCCTCTCCAGCAACAAGTTCATGAAGTAGCTAAGACGCATGGTCTCTGGTGTGTGCACCACAACAGCCTGCAATCACGGGAACAGCAGGAAGATGGAGAACAGAAACATACATGGTTATTATGGCTTTCTTTGAGTGTGATTTATTGACAGACATGTGTTCAGTGAATTGTATGTGATTTATAATTTCTTGGATTTCCCCAGAACACCACAACTATTCTGTCATAATAGCATCATTTGCTCAGAACAAAACCCCGTTAATTACGGCTCAGCAAGAGCCTTTGGAGCGCAGGCAGCTGTACGCAGGAGCATAAAGAAACACAAAGGAGCGTGGGTGATAGCTCGAGTCTTGTTGCTCGTGTCTTCACCCCCACACGCTCCAGTACAGGGAGTGGTAGACGGTAATCAGACTCAGTGGCAAGCCTATCTTCCATTTCAGCACCCCTGCCATAACCCCATGATGTGACTTTACCCTCTCTTATTATGTTCATTGAAGCATACAAACATTTTTAATATGCCGGCATTGTTCATTTTTGGTTATTTTGCCTCTTGTGATTGTGATTATTTGTCAAACACTTTTCAAAAGTTTGCTTTTACTGCTCAGTATTCTTCTCCTCATAACTTGCAGGAGTTTTTACCTGTAATGGTGTGTGGTTTTCCACTTCAAAGCTTGGTACAACATCACTCCAGGGCAGAAAGCGCTTGGTCTGGTGGTCAAGGTAGTAGTCAAAAACTGTTCCTTGTGTGGGGAACTTAACTGTCCTCATTTCTTTGGTCCACCACTGACTGAACTTCACTTGGTAATCATGCAGCTGAACATTCATAAAAAACAGAAAAAAACAAATGCACATTAATTTATTGGACTCACTTAATTGGCTCAAAGTTTAACTAGATCATCTTCACAACTTTTCCATTATGGATTAAAGCAATTCATGTAGCTTGCCTTGATTACTTGTTGACATTAATTGATTTAAGTCTGTTTTTATTTGTCCAAGCATGCTGCCACAAGTAACAAACACAATATCTCAGAAAAAATACCTTGTTTAATGTAGACTAACAAAAGGACACAAAATGAATTTCCTTTTTTATGACGAAGCAGTTATAACCCAAGATACTGAATCTAATATCCCAGCGTTGATTCAGATATTTTACAGGGTCTGCTCTTATTTATTTAATATTTTCTCTGACATAGCAATTTTCTCTAGCAATTATGTGGCAGTGTTAAACAGATTGTTTTCTTCAAGTGTATTAAACAAAATGTTGATGTTTTGGGAAAATAAAATTAAATGTATTACTTTCAATTCAAAGAACACAGATAAATCGTTTAATAAAAGCTAAAACTGCTGGGGTTTTCAGTGTAAACTCACTGAATTTAACTGAAGTATTGTTTAACTCCAGTTATTGGTCAGCTTTGTCCAATCTGTACTTTCAAAGCTATCTTGGTAAATAACTATACTACCTTCCAAAACCTGAAGTAGTCTAAAGTATGAGTACTTCCAATTAGGCAAATAAAAATGTGGGTTTGTGCACCTAGCGTACGATAGCAGCACAAATGTGGTGAACATCTAAAAGAATGACAGCCATAATAAATGATGAGGCAGCAGAAAAGATCAAGTCATAGGAAGTCTTATAAACAACTTTCTATAAAATTAGACACACTTGTCTGCTTCATCTTCATTTAGTTTGATTAATACAGTGTCAGCAGTTTGGTCAGTTAATATTAGCCTCAGTTATTTTTTATAACTATTCTCTTCTTTGACAACACCTGAAACAAAGTCAACATTGTATTTGGCTAATTTACTTCACAAAGCAAATGACTAATGAATTACACTCTAAACTGAATATGACACTTTCATCATGAATTGTAGGCCAAATTGGGTCAAATTTCTAAAGGCTCAAGTATTTCCTTAAATAACTCAAAACTAATGAGTCACCTGATCTTTATAGAGGGCTCCTCCAAAAGCCCAGATGCAAGCAAAGGTGAAATATGTCTCATAGATTTCACGAGGAGACTCAGCAGAAATATTTTCTGCAGTTAAAAGGCAGTCGAGCAAAGTGCACAGTGTCTGAATGAAAAGATAAATAATAGTAACATGTCAGTTTTATGGCCATGAAGATTTACAAACAACAATAGATATACAGATAAATATAGACATCCACTTATACAGTAAATACGTTTGCTTGTTTGTTTGATATTTACCTGTATCATGGAGTTCTCCGGGATAGGAGTTATGGTTTTAAAACTTTTTTTCATCTGCTCAAGACAACGAGGAACATATTTATCAAACAGTATCATCAGGTGAGCACGTTCTGTTTGCCGTTCCCGTCTATCAATCCAGCTTGTAACGTACCTGAGCAGCAATGTGATTTGCACACTGTAAGCTAAAATTAACATTATGCTACAAACAGATTAGATTTCAGGTGGATATTAAGATAATAGAAATGTATAAACTCACGGGTTCCAGCCCAAGTCCTGTTGGTTAACATAAAGAATTCCTGCTCTAGACACTGTAGCAGGTGTGGCCATCTTAAGATGACTGATTTCGAATACAAGCCTCATGGAAAGGGTGAGAGGCACACGCTCATTACTGGCCAGAGTCAGGACCTAAAAGATTTTCCAAATCATTACACTTTAAAATGTGCCATTTGAGGCCCTAAGCAATGCGTACAATAAATAGACACATATCTTTTCAGTCTAGAATTGCTATTTAAAGTACTATTTTCAATGGGAAAAAAATAAAAAACAAATAAAAAATTCACACTGAAAACATTTATCGCTCTGACAAGAGGCTGAAAAGTACTTAAACTCCAGGAAGTGATGACTGAAGGAGGAAGAAACATCTTCTTTCTGTACACACCACCTTGGTTGCAATGAGTTGTACAATAGTGTATGAGTGAACAGGAGGGAGGTACCTTGTTATCATCCATCACTGTGTTGAGTGATTCAATCCACATTGGATCAATGTCTCCATCCAACACAATCCACTTAGGCCCATGGTGGGAGATGTTTGCCTGCTGCCGCATCAGTAATGAAAGCAAACCTTGTACAGATATTGAAGGGACCAAAAAAATTGGAAAGAGTAAGCAAGGTTTTCACCTATAAGTAAAACACTTCTGTCACAATTTTGTTGCCCACATTAAAGACGTGGGTCGAATAAAAATGCTGCAAAGTTCAAATCTCTGTCCCCATTTTACTTTTTATTCCTCACTTTGATGCATGTCAGTGTAACAGAAATACAAAGACCAAGTTCTTTTACATACAGCATCCTCATTAACTATTGGCACACACAGCAATAATTATTAAAAAGCCTAAAAATTTCCTCTTTTTTTTTTACTGAAATAGCACTCTCACTCACATAATTTTTCTTACTCTATACATGAGTTTTGTCAATTTTTTAGTGGGGAAGAAATTGCATATATAAAAAAAAGATAATTAATTCCACCAAAATCTCTTGTTCGCTAGTCCATAACATCTAACAATCCCTGGTGAATTTTTAAATTCAGACAACAATTTGTTTAGAAAGTTTAAATTAGAAATGTATAACTTATTTTCTTTGGGTATGAAGATGACAGCTAAGAAGAGGTCAATTTCTTAACATCTCACTTTTATGTATGTTGAGGCTCTGAGATTCAGTGGGGTTGTATCTCGATCAATGGCCCTGGCAAACATTGGATTTTCGTCTACATTTTACAGAGCAAGATTAACGCAACTGCATTAAAAGATTAGTTTACTTTAGAATTATTTGCATATCATTATCAGAGGTAATAAATGTAGAGGGCAATATAATGTCTAGTAATTGAGCAATTTCCTCTGGTTGTGTGGAAGTATGCAAACATGAAGCTGCAAATCGACGAATGATTTCTAATCTACTAAGGATTTCCCTTATTCTTGTAGCACCAGCCTCTTTACCATCTTTCCACTCCCGAGTTGCAGGATGAATGAATCCAAAAAGTTCATCTCTGTCAATCGCCTTTGGATTGAGGTCATTCCAGACTGGCTTCCATCTTAGCTTTACATATGTTTTATGAAGAACTCTCAGAATCTGTTGAAAATGTCAACACCCCATATTTGACATCTAAATTACAAAGTGATTGTATTTTGTCACATAAAATAAAACAAAAGTTTCACCTTGCTTTTTCCAGTTCCAGCACTTCCGATGACAAAAACAGAGTGACGAACTGCCATGAGTTCTTCCAGCTGTACTGCCTACCACAAAAAAGATGTTGACAAAATCATTTGGGCCTTTTCTCTTTAGGAAATAATTTTTTCACTGAATGACCCACCTTTAGAATAAAGGTTTCTTCAGGCTGCAATCCAAGTTGCACAGTCGATTCTCTAATGACCTTCTCAAGTTCAAAGTTTCTTTCTCTCTCAACTTCCAGGCCTGGAAACAAGTCCCCAAGCAGTCCCAGGAAGGCTGTCACATCTTCAGTCACAATTTTAGGCATATTGAAGTCCCGCAGTGCACGCATCAACACCTTGGAAGTAATATTCCATTTTAAATTAGACCATACTAATATCTTTACTGACTATGGAGGGATAGACACACATAAGTCACCTGATCCTCTGGTCTTGTTTTGTCTTTTCTTCTCAGAGAACCAGCTAGAACCAGAACAGATTTGACAGCACGCAAACCCCAATCATAATGGTCCTAAAAAGCAAAAAAGACACATCACCTCTACTCCTAATGCTATCAACAGCTTTCCTGTGTTTTTTATATTGTGCTGCTAAGTTTTACCTTGCTAAATAAATCATTTCTGCTCTATGTAGCCTGATATTTTCCTGCAAATGATTTTTCTTACCTGCTTAGAAAGTAACTCTGTGCAGAGACTGTAAAGTGTAGTAAACTTCCTGGCTAAAAGCTTAGCACTACGGAAGCCTTCTGCCACCAACATTATCTCACAAATAAGCTCAGTGTCAGGCACCACCATGGCACAGGGCCTATGCAGGACACAAACAGTTTTCATATTATTTTTTTTTTGTTGATTAAAAAACAATTTGAAGGAGAAACTGGTGTTCATTCCCACCTAAAAAGGGCCTTTAGGTTCTCAGGTAGCTCAGCCCTGCCAGCATAGCCTGGGTTCATAGTGATAAAAATCCCAACTGATTTTTTTAAGGAGATATTCTGATTGAGGAACAGGAACCTAAATAGAAACATAAATTGATGGTGAAATGTACACAATTCTATGATAAAACTTGAGCATACCAATACTCAGTTACTTACGATTCCTTCTTAGAACGAACAGCGTCTTGAATGGTTTTGATCTGAACTGCGACAACTGACAAGACATCCACAGGGATACGGTTGAATTCATCAAAGCAGCCCCATGCTCCAGTCTGTGCAAGACCCTTGTAGATGTTTCCCATGGACTTTAGATGAACAAAGCAGAAATTTTGCAGATTGTTAGCCACAGGTTAAAGTTATTTACAAATCAGGCAATGTGCGACACTTGATTTTATTCAGGAAAATTACAGAAAAGGAGGGAAATGCAAATGCATACAAAACAAAGTCCTTGTGCTTCCATTTTATAATACACTGTCAACTCACAATTTTAGTTGTTCAACTCACCTTGTAGTCCATCTGTTCAGAACAGTTGAAGATGTACACCATGACAGCCATGGCTCTGCCGAGATCCTTTGTAGTCTCAGTTTTCCCTGTTCCAGCAGGGCCTGTTGGGGCTCCACTCATGTTCAGGTGGAGTGATTGAGTCAATGTGATGTAGCACCTACAAACAAAAGGGCTTTTTATTCATCATTCATGTTGTAATCTTACTATGAGACTGAAAATCAAAAAAGATTTTGATACCGGTCTGTGAGGGGAGTGATGACCAGACGAGAAGTATTTCCGATATACTCGTATGAGTAAAGGAACTGAGCATCACAGATGTTGACATAGCATTGTTGCAGTTTCTCATTCCAGCAGTGTCGAAGCTGGGAAAGCCACTGGAATGCCTGAGAGTTGGTGACCTTTGAGTTGACATAAGAGCACACTGTTACTACACACACCCTCTTGATAAACGCAAATATTAAGTTAATGATGACAAACACTAAATTCCAGCTAAAGTACTTTCTAAGTTATCTGAATCAACCTTTTGGTCAATGAGGCTGGCAACAATGTCTCTAGCATGGACATCAACAGTGCAGACACTCATGATCTTCTGTCTGTCGCCAGGACTCAGCTCACCAAGGAGCATTTCTGTGAGAATGTTGAGTTGGAAGACCTTCAGGGGTAAAACAGAGTCAAACAATAGTAGTCAGAACAGAGAAAACAAGGGAGTGAAATGAGAACAATATTTAATACTACTTGGGTCAAGCTCTTTGTGTCAATGATAGGTCTTAAACAGAGTTAAAAATTCACTTCAAGAAAAACATTGAATCCACATAAATGAATGTGGACCCTGTATCGGGTAAAGCATTATTTGTCCCCATTGTTGCAGAAAAGCAGGTTTAATCAGTGCATGGCTATATGCTAGATGAAGATTATCCAAACATTAAGTCAAGGTCAAGTTAACCTTTGATTTTACTGATGAAACTGGCAACCGTGACAACTTGACAACTTATTATGAGCATAGCCCAAAATAAAACTCCTTCAAGCCTTGCTCAGGTCACAGAGTCTGACATGATAAAGAGGCAATGTGATCAATGTAAGAATCATTATGAAGAACACAATCTCCACTTCAAAAATCAAATTTAAAAAAATAAACAGCAAGCAACAAACAGTTTGTAGCTATGCCAAAGAAAAAATCTAACAAAAATGTAAAAACTACTGTTGCTTTCATAAACCATCATGACAGTCTAAGCCAAGGACCTACTTTGTGTTACGCTCCATTAATGTTCTCTTCTCATTGAGTTGCACAAACAATCAACAGTTATAGACCACAAAAGGTTTGATATGACTTGTGAAATATGAATTCTGGTTATTATGTGTTATATTTTACTATCAAACAGAACCTAATAATTTTTCAATAGACTAAAATCTTTAGCAATATGAATTGAATTAAAACCACACACTTGTCTTTGTGTTCCTTCAACCTTAACTGAACCTTTAACACAATGAATGAAGGCCCATTTTTATTCCAGTGAAACTATGTGGTAAAAATAAAACAATGTATTTTATCAGCAAATACTTTATTTTGTGCGTGGTAAACTGACATCACTTTGAAGATGAGCCAAAGTTTCTCAGTAGAACCTCAATGCATCACACTGGACCAATAGTGCATTTTTATAATGTTTTGCTACAATCCTTTAGTGCTTGTGCTTTGAGTCTTTATGTTATTTTGTCCGTCTTTTACATAAATACACAAAACATTATTTCTTTAATCGATTTCTTCGTGCTTCAGTTATACATTCATTCAGTTTTTTTTCCCATTTATTTCTTGCAAAGAAACGTTCATTAAAAACAAATTATTAACCAATCTTACCTGTTTCTTGTTGTAGTCTTTTAATGCCGACTCAAAACCTTCTTCTAGTCGTCTAAAAACAAGCTCCATATCATTGCTCCACCAAATCTGTGATCCAGTGAGAGCAATTTGAGAGGGGAATTCAAGAATCCACTGCTCTCTGGATCTGTCCTCATATAAAGACACAGCTTCAGACAGGTGAACCTTGATACAGTTCCTCATAGATTCCTCAAGACGGGTGAGCCACTCTTCCACCTTATGTTTAGGATTTTTACCAAAGGTTTTTTATTAGAAATGTCTGAGACATACTTTATATCCCATCATATTGAATTCAATCTTACCCGTCCAATACAGAAACAATCAGTTTGGAACTGGACATACTCTCTCTCTTTGCTGTACATGCCCAAAGCATGTTTAGGATTGTGCAGCACACCACTTGTGTTAAACTCAAGATCTGACATGCTGTCAAACAGTTTTGGAAGATAAACAGTAACCTAGAATAAGAAATAGGTCATTACCCTTATTTGAAATATGTGCTTAGCAAAATGATAGTGAAAGTCAGTAACTACATGTAAAAGTTGATAGGTATTCAGTGAAACAAAACTGATGTAAAACTCTGCACTACACTACCTCCTTTGGGCGACTCCATTTGGAGAGGATGTCCAACAAGTCTGCAGATGAAATAAAGTAGAATCGGGGAAATGCAATTCTCTTGGTTTCCAGATATTCTGCAAGACCTTTTTCACATAGAACCAGCCTGGCAGAAAGCATCAACAGGGATAGTAAGCGGAAAATGTCCAAAATATTTCCAATTATAGCTTAAAGCATGGGTGACCAGCTCCAGTCCTCAAGGGCCGTTGTCTTGCTAGTTTTATATATTTCTTACTACAGCCGATTCAAATGGTCCAACAACCTCCTCATCATGTCAAAGTTCTGCAGAGGCCTGTTAATGAACCATTATTTGATTCAGGTGAGTTGAGACAGGGAAAGAACTAAGTCATGTAGTATACTGGCCTTTGAGGATTGATTTTTGACACCACTGGTTTTGAAACATATACAAACACCTTTTTTGCAAGTCCTCTAATTTTTCAAACAGATGTTGTTTGTTGGTGGCCTCAATAAGATTTTTAGTATTAGCACTGTCCAGCATTAACTCCTGAAAGAAAAATATGTTTAAAAGAATGAAATTTGCATGACTTGAACAATCCTCACAATAACATTCATACCTGATATTCAGCATCTATTTTTTGAAATTTTAAAGCATCGTCAGGAATTTGTTGGTGAATGTCATCGCAGCTTTTGAAGATGCTTTCAAGGTAGACCCATGTTCTTTGGACCTCCATCCAAATAGTTAGCACACAATCAGCAGCAGTGAGCTGATGTTGCAGTTCCAGTGCCCGGTCTAAGAAGTGAGCCACATGCTTGCTCTGAATGACATTCTGGAGCTGAATCTTCAGGAGGGCAATATAAAGGAATATGTGAAACAAAGCTGAAGAACATGAAACCTTAAAAAAACTCCATTAAACCATACAATACCTTATAATATCATACGATAAAGCACAACAAGATAATGGGATGATTCTAGACTTTAATGTATGTTGTTAACATTTTATGTGATAGACCACATCAAATTTTAATTAATGTTTTCTTTCAATTTAAAATTCTATAATCTGATGTGTATTTTTATTCAAGCAACTGAGTCAGTGCTTTGTAGAACCGCCATATTTACAACCATTGTATTTAAAGCTGCAAGTCCTTTGGAGACTGACATCTTAATATTGTCTTTGCAAAACAAAAGCTCGCTCTTAGCCACTTTGGAGTGAGAACATATGTCAATATCAATGTTTTGAGCTTCTCGACAACTTTATGCATGACCTGTCTGGTGTGTTCCTTGGTCTCCTTGGTGTGTTCACCAATATTCTCAGGCAAACCTCTGATGCCTTCACAGAACTGTTGGACTTACACTAAGATTATTTTATGCACTCCTTTTGTGACATCTGAGGACATTTTGTGGCAAATTATTTTGTTTAAATGTAGCAGAACAAAGGAGGTTGCACTTTTTACTGTGGCCAAAAGTGAAAAAGTCAAAGTGGTACAAATATGTTTGCAAGGGAATGTAAACTAAATCCAAAGTAAAAGCCCAGAACACCCAACTACCACACAAACTACGGCAAGACAATGTCACTTATTGAGAACTTTACATACGTCAGTTTTGTTTAAGAACACATTCCACCTCATCAGCAGGGCAACCCAACCACTTCAACAAAGATTTAGCCACTGAAGTAGCAAGGCTTCTAATTGCTGGCTGTAACCCTCCCACACATCTGTTGTGCGTGTTCAAAGATCACCAAGGAGCAACAATGCTCTGCATCCCCCAAGCAGCAATAAATCTCAGGATTCAATAGGCACCCCTTTGCTCTCAGCTGTGCCATCAGACATTGAAAATGGCACACCATTCTGCAGTCTTAGCTTAAGAACTTACAACCTGTCCTCCTTACAGAATTTCTTAACAGAAATTATTGTACTTAAATTCATAATTTATTCTTTTCCTCTGTGAAACCACAAGTTAAAGTTTTTAAAAGGTTAAACAACTACCTGATGATCGTCAAGCATTTCAATAAGGTCCTCATTAAATTTGAGTAGTGGTAGAGATGTCTGGTAATGTTCCTCGTATGAAAGCTCCATTGATCCCCATGCTTGGCTTATTTCTGTTATAATCTGAAAAACAACAGAGTGGGCATTATATTGATAACATTGTTAAATTACAAACTGCTTTAGTCAGTTTTATTACCTGTTTTACATGCACTGTGGATTAAAATGACATATGCTGAAATTGTGAAAATACAAAGTGGCAAAATAGTGAAATGACTAAAATCTACCACAATCCTTTTCTTGAAACAGTCTGAATTAAAGGCCAATTTACCTCAATACATTTGTTTATAATTGCTTCTTATACCTGCTGTGCCTTCTCTGGCATATTTTTAAACACCTTCCTGATACTGAAAATGACTCTTTGTTGTTCAGTAATTATGTCCTTACCAAAGGGTGTCACAACCTAGTAGTGCAGCTTAGGTTCGGGGTGTTCATAGATTGCAAAAAGTTCAGATCTTTGACTTTATGACTAGTCAGTCACTGGTTAAGTAGAAATTGTCTGATTTCAGTTAGCAGCAGATTTCTCAATCAGTGTATTTCTATTATACACTGATCTATGGCAAATAGGACTAAAAATATTTGAAACCTTTGGTAGTGTTATGTATTTGCATCTTCATTTTGATATTTACTTAAGGGTTACAGATGTACCAATTTCAGGTATTCAATTTAAAATAAATGAGAAAAAAACCTTTTCGATAGCCAATTCTTTGACTGCCTTATCCACTATAATGCTGACTTCATCTTCAAATAAATGAAGCTGCAGAGCCAAAAGATTCTCCAAGGTGGTTGTGTCAGATACAGTGAAGTCAACCTGTTCAGAAAGAAATACATTGATTCAAAGCCCAAGGTTTCCATCATGTAAGACAAAATGTAGCACAACTCCGGTAGTCTGTATTTACAGACCTTTGTTGTTCTAATCAGCTGCATCCAGTGGCGCTCTCGTATTGCTTGGCTCTGTAGTTGAGTCACAACACGCAATGATGTCAACAACATTTTTACATACAGGTCTAATCCCACATACACATCCCAAAAGTGTGCGTCTTTGTCAAGCTTCCGTATGTCCTACAGAAGCAGAAGTTGGATAAACATAATTAGTTATTATGGACATCTGTTGCAAATGGTAATGATGCGTAACTGTAAAACTGCAGGAGAGATAAGGTGGTGTGATATAGCACTGCAGGTAACCTTACCCTGGCAAAGCTCCTCAGTTCTGCATCCATCTGCTCCACGTTTATCTGCTTCCATTTGGTCTTTGTCCAGTTTTCAACAGTGCTCTGTAAAGATAATACAATCACACAAAAAGTTAGCAGAATGAAGGTCTTTAATGGTGGCAGTTAAAGGTTAGAGGTTATTCAGAGATTCAAAGACTGCCTCGTAAAGGGCAGACCAGTCAAGTCATTTAGGTGCTAGAATATTCTGATGATGTAATACATCTTTTGGCTGCATTTACAGGTTCTTCTGAAAAATGACATTTCAGAAAGAAGAATAACTTGCCTGCACATATATCACAATGTCCCATAGTTCTTTCAGGACAGTGATTTCCTGTCGACAGAGCTTGATGTCTCTGTAGTCGGGAATAGTTACATCAAACAGATTTGTGGACTCTTGTAGCTCTACTACTTCCCTCTCCATATCTCGGATGGCTTTTTCTGACTGAACAATACAGAAGGACAGTTAGTCAAAATATCCTGTATAATAAAACAACAATCTCTATCCCACAGGGGCACTGTAGGTTAATACTTACTTTCTCCAGACTAGAATAGGGATTCAGTGTAGTGTAACTGAAGGGTGCGTTTGCTTTGAATCGCTCCCTGAATTTGGCTTGTTTTACCTGAAAATAAGTAGTGATTTTCAAGAACAGCACTGTGGTATACTTTTTTTCAAACATTTACTTTCACATTTTACTTATTTTGCTTCTCTGAAGGTGAACTCATATAAACTTGATGTTAAGAACCCTGAACAAAACTCCACATTTCCACAATTTCATATTACTAACACAGGACTTTAAGAAAAAAATCAAGAATTGAATATTAATATAATTTACAGGATTTTTGTAACAACATGTGGATGCTATAAAATGATTTGTCACCTCAAAATCCATGCATCTTGTTCTCAAAACTATCACTTCTGCACTTTGCATGGGAGCAACTTCATTCTTCACTTTTAAGGCCAGTTTTTTTACCTCACTCCATTTTTCTGGGAGTTCCTGTGAAATAGCAGACTGAATTTAAATTACCTCATACAGAACACTGATTTCTTCATTAAAATAAATAAATTAAATAATAAAATAGGTGCCAACCTCCATTTGAGTGTAGAAAACTTCAGGTATTGTCACACCATAGCGTTCTAGGAGGAGTATTGTGCTTCTAAGAGGTTCAAACATCATATCTATGGCACTTTGTCTGTCTCTGACAGCAAACAGGTGGGTCATAACATCAATAAAACCTTGGTGGTCTCTTTTGACAGCAGGACTGTTCAACCCCTTGACAGCTACTTGGAGAAATGTCTGCAGCTCTTCAAGACTGTGTGGAAAAACTTGCACACTTAAAACAATTGATGTTATGATTTGACTTGACTTGAAGTGAAGAAATATGGAGAAATGAATGTTACCTGTTCATCAAATATGTCAAGAGATGCTCTTTAAAAAGCCAGCTCCACATTTTAATTGTGTTTAGAAGACTGACTTTAAAGAACCTGCAGTCCACTCGAAGCCACCCATCAAAGACTCTAAAGTCTTCAAGTTGATGCACTTCAGCGTGCAGTTTCTCATAATAATCAATCTGTGAAATGAAAACGAACAACAAATAGCACACAAACCCTCCATATTGTGAAAAAACATAAATACTGGAATGTGTTTACCTGTTCTCTGAAGTTCTCGGTTGTAGGGGGAGAGTCAGGGAGCACATCTGCTCCACAGGCCTCCAGCTCGTCTATTGAAAGACCACGACCAAATCTGAGAAACTGCCTGAGGAACTCTGCTCTATCATCCTGCCATAGGTGGGTGTAGCAATCAAAACATTTCTGGTAATTTTCCATTTTCCTAAGAACACTCTCCACTTTAGCCATGATTTTCTGCCTCAGATTTGATAAATCTGGCATGTCATCCATGATATCCTGCAAGAGTTATGACACACAAAAAAAATCATCAAAAGCAAGTACTAGAACTATGGCAGATTAGTTTTATTGTATTTTAGAAAATTTACTAATTTCCCTGAAAGAAGGTTAAGGCTTAAGAATATACCCTTTATAAACATATTTACAATTAACAAAACACATTTCTCTATATAAATTCTTCATAGTCTTATACAGCATTCACACTAATTTATTTCAAGCTGACAATAGGATTTGCACAAACAATTTTTGCCAATTTTAATTCTGAGTCTTATCTACAGTGCTATTTTACATATATATGCATGCAAGCATCACCTGCATTAATGCTAAATTCATTTTGGCCTCTTAGGGGTAAATTTGAACCATTCTTTAGGAATGAATGATTATTATAACTTCAGTTAATTTCAAATACAAGAAGTATGAATTCATTGTGGAACAAGGATCAAAATGATATAACAATAGTCTTGAGTAATAAACATGGTTTTTAAAATTGTTCCACAAATTTCCAAAAGGTTTGAGATCAGCATCCTTCAAGGTGATTATTGTTAGTCTGTTTTGTCCACCCCAAAACCAGTTTAAACATGTTTGGGATCATTGTCCTGCTATGGAACACTGAATTTGGTTAACTTTTCAACCATTTTGTTATTTATTTGTAGTGAAATAACTTTAAAAAATACTCCATTTACAATACAACAGCCGGTTTTTCATTGCACCTGTACTGCTGGCAGGGAAACACACCCCCAGCATGATGCCAACATCACCATGAATATTAATTGGTGCAGAGTTTGAGTTACTTTAGATCCACCTAATATTCTTTCAGTTAGAATACAATGTGCAACACGTAAATATTTAAACCTTGAGCAGAGTACCTGATAGGTCTCCATGCTAAGATGACCAGCAACCCTCTGAATATACATAGAAGACTTGAATATGTCTCCAATCAGTCCTTCCACCAGTTCATAGAGACCATCTCCTGCATCTCGGTCAACTGAAGGATTAAAACCTAAAACTGAACCATTCAGCAATAACTGGGCTTCAAACAGAGGAGGCTGAGATGGCCAAATTTCCATATTGTCCACAAAGAACTGAAGAGAGTGGTTGATGTAGCAGAAGAGCCCTTCGACTAGCAACTCGTCCATATATTCCAGGTAGGACCTCCATCCTTCTGAAGCAGGATCAGCATGAAAAAGGACCATATTCTCCTTGTGAAATATAAGATAAATAGAATTTTAGCAAGACATTTTACTTTCGACTCAAAAGTAAAATGATTAACAGAGGATACACATTAGTTTAAATGTGCTTTAATTAAAGACCGCTCCACAACTTGTTTTTTGTGGAACCTTGATAATGCTTGGCTGTTTTTGTCTCCACTTGCAGTATAAAAAACTGAAACCCCACACACCTGTATCAGCTGATGAATGAATTCCCCATCCCTCTTCATGGAGTTGTACTTCCTGCTTACATAGTCCATTTTGCTCTCCAGTTGGATAAGGGAGCCTTTCTTGTTGTCCTTTCTGCAGAACATGGCCTTCTTGCTCCAATCCTTTATAATTGATTGAATTGTATCAGAGTTTTCCTTGGCTCTACCGACTCGATATGCAAGGTCTTGGACCAGGTGCTTTGTGCTTTGAATGAAGCTCCAGCAATCCTGATCCTGCCATGTGAGGCTGGTCTCTGCTTTTGCTAGCTGCAAGTCTATGGAGACCAGCTCAGCTCTGATGAGAGGAAGTTCCACCTCCAACGCGGTCATTTTTAGCTTGTTGTAACATTGTACCACTAGCTGTAAACTGTTGAGATACTTAAACACAATAGAAAAGACGTGCCGTTGTTAGGATGTATAGAGGACCTTGCAAAAATACGAATGTTTTTAAACCTTTTTTTCCACATTTTATGAAAGTACAAAGTAGAAAATGATTGTAAAGAGGAGGGCAAAGAAAACTGTTTTCTATTTTTTTATGGATAAAAAAAACAAAACTCAATCAAAAAAATGGGATGTGCATTTGAATAATAATTCTGCTTGATTACAAATGTTCTTTAAAAATGTTTGTGGTATTCACTGACCAGGTGTGCTTGCATAAAAATAAATTACACAATGTTGGACTCTATTAAATTAAAGAGACAATTTGTTGCTCTGGACTTTGTGTACAGTTATTACTATATGCACGCTAAAAACAAATCTTTATTTGTAAAACCTTTTAAAAACCATATATCACTGCAGTTCGACTTTACAGTTATATATGAGTCGATCAATCACATCAAAATGATCTAAATAAAATACATTGACGTTTATGGCCTAATTGTGTCAAAACATAAATATTTTTGAAACATGAAAATGAGCATGAGTACTTTGTGCAAGACAGTAAACATCTAATAAGTATGACAAATTGCTTGTTATTTAACTCAATAAAGCATGCCATGTGTAAGGAAGTGGAATGCATGTTTCATTTCACCTTTGTGAAAATGTCACGCTTGTCGAAAACAGTTATTGCCGCTGTAGGAACGGTTTTCTCACTGAGTGTGTGGATGTACTTGACATCTTTCAAAATTTCAGCAAGCTGAGGAGAGATAATTACAAAAAATACAGAAGATAATGATTTTATAAAATATTAAGATACAATGTCCATGTGAGATTAGCACCTCAAGAAGATATTCACAATGAAATGTCCTCCTAAAACTATCAAACTGATTTTAAACAGTTTAAGGGGACCATCAGTTCATGATATTTTAAGAAACAGACATTTTATTGTCTCGTATCAAGTCTTACAGGGATCTTATGCCATTTACCTTTGGATTGAAGTTGACCGAGATCAGTCCAGATGTGGGATTTCTTGAAATCAGAGTCTGGTTGAGGTTGATCAGGCAAGTCTGTTCCAAACCATTACACCAGTCACTGTAAATGTCCTCTTCATACTGGTCCAAGAGACTCACCATGTCCCGGTGAGTGCTGTACACATTCAGCATCTCCACATGTTGTGCAGACCTAGAATGATTATATAAAAGACAATGTCTTGTCTATTTCAACAACAGTATAAAGGTTTATTGTCATATTTTTACTTACATATTAAACAATAATCTGAATTGTTCCCATGGTGTTTCAATGCGTTCTTTGAGCATTTTTGCCCACTTTAAAACTCCAGATGTGTGCGCCATATTCTTCATCGTACCACTGTCAACCTGTTAAAAAAAAAAGGAGAAAGAAAAAACTAAAACAGTTTTATGTCATGTTAAATTTAGAATGCTAATGAATTTTTTGAGGGGAAAAAATTACCGGATTGAGCTGAGATTTAATCATAAATTTACAATTCTCTAGCTCTTCTTTGAAATGCTGCTGAAGTAGAATAAAGGATGGACGAAACAACTGTCGGATTTGACTTCTTTCCAGAAAGGGTGCAATAATTGTTAGCATCTAAAAAGAAATGCCATTGTCTTGTTTAATTATTTTAATTCAATAGCCACTTAACAATCATGTGTTTAAACAATAAACAAAAACATACTTTTAAAGCTGATTCCAGTCCGGTGCAATCCTTGAAAGCCAAACAAAGCAAGTTGGCAAGGCGAAGTTCAAAGTCTGCAATTCGTCTTTTGAAAGTGTTACA
Organism: Xiphophorus couchianus; assembly: GCF_001444195.1. Lineage (NCBI taxonomy): Eukaryota > Metazoa > Chordata > Actinopteri > Cyprinodontiformes > Poeciliidae > Xiphophorus > Xiphophorus couchianus. The sequence goes on along the minus strand of NC_040230.1, from coordinate 18,000,249 downwards.
ATCGTCTTCAAAAGCCTTACATCAATAAATAGAACAAAAGGTCAATGAGAAAGAAAACAGAATAAATTTATGAACTACAACAGTTTTTATGCACTGTTCTTATTTTTGTACTGTTTGGATTTACTTAAATCAATTCCAGCAAAAATAAATAGACTTTTTTTTACCTGCGAGGTGAGGTCAAGTGGATTGTATTTACTGTACTTTAATGCCTGGCAGTGGTTGGTGAACTCATTGTGTATCTTGGCTACTTGCTCACCGTAGAACCTTCCTCTAATTCCACCAAGCTCTAGCTTCTCCATCATTTGAAATTCCAACATAGTTTCAAACAAGTTCTACAAAGAAACAGTTTGAAAGTTAGAAAATTCATAGCAAAATATGAAAACTGAAATCAAAACTTAAAAAGAAAAGGAAAAAAAATATGCATCCTCTTACCTCCAGCTGAAGAATGCGATTCATGAATTGGTTGTAACGTGAAAAAGCCATGGCAGACGGGAAATCCCAAGGCGGATATCTTTTTTGCCTGGCTAGCTTCTCCTTCTGGGCCTGGTAACTCTCTCTGACACATTGGAGAGCTTTGACTACCTTCTTTATCATTAGCAGACTTTCCTCTGTATCCTCTCTGTGTAGCAGATCATCAGGGAGGTATGCAGAAGCCTATAATGAGAAAGTTTACATATATTAATGTACACACAAGCAAAACCAGCAGGAAAAATCTCATGGTTTGAGTTTTTCAGAAGACTGATACCTGTTCAATGAACAGATTGCAGAGTTCCTGGAGTAACACCACGATGCGAGCCGGTCTCTGATAATACTGGCAGTTGGTCCAGATGAGGAATAGTGTATGAAAAACTGCAGGGGTGCATTTCTCCATATCAATAAATCCATTATTTTTCAGCTGAGACAACTGTGCATCTAGTGGCCGTAGATACAGGTCAACATCCTGGGCTTCTTCAAGGGCTTTTCGTTTTGATTTTGGAGAAGAATAAACAATCATTTTAACAAAAAAAGAATGAATGTTACATGTTTTTGTGATTAAACTAAAATGGCCTTAAAAACATACCAGATACAACTTACCATTAGACACATTTCCTATTAGAGTGTTGATAGCTGGAAGGTAGCTGCTGTCCATCACCTCCAACACTTTCGCCATAATTTCAACACTGGAACTCTGTAGCTGTTAGTAGAAGTTCCAAACACTTAAATAGGAGCTGCATGAAATTGTATTTTAGCCAATAGTAGGACACATAATCATACCTGATGATGAATACCCTCAAGATTGCTCTTTCTGAAAGCCCAAAACCTGATTTCTACATCAGGCTCAGGGTTGCAGCCTGTCTGTAGGAGGTCTGATGAGTCCTGCTTTAAGATTTTCTGAATCAAACTGCTCCACATGATAACCTGGGTCTCAATGGTATGAGCCAAAGTCCTGTCGTAGTTTTCATACCTTTGAGTGGAAAATAAAAATTACTTGAGACCAGGATTACACTAGAGACTCAGAATATTAGTGTGTCCTTACATTTTAAATGTGTTGTAGGATTTTTCCATCCAGCCCGTTGCTGTTGGAATAGGGAGGACAGTTTTTCCTAAAACCTGCCCTTGTACAACGGATGTCATACTGCACATGCTCTCTACATGTCGACTGATGTCCTCAGAAATCAAAGTTGGCCACATGGGATGATTTTTGCCATTGGTCAGTATTGGGCCACATACCTTGTGTAAAATCACAGAGTCCAGAAAAAATGTTAGGAACTCTATTTAGTTCATGCAAAGATAGTCGTAACACTTCATTTATTATATATTTTATCACAAATGTTAATGTGTTTTAAAAGGCTTTTATGTGATAGACCAACAAAAGTGATGAATGACAGGCTTTTAATGTTCTTGCAAATAAAAATATGAAAATACTGCTTTATATTTATATTGAAACCTCTTTATGTCAAAATAAAATTCAGTAAAACCAATTGCTCTAACTCCTAACTCCAAGTAGTACATGGAGTTCATTTATATGTCATCTAATCTCAGGACAAGTACAATGGTTATTTGAAGTCTTCAGAGATTTGCAAGGAAACACTGGAGAACAAGAAGCATCCCCAAGGCCAACGAAGACACAAGCAGGGTCCTCTCAAATCCCAGAACTAAATTGAATTGAGAGTTCAAGACTTGGGGACTTATGTGTACACTTTCCAACAAAACTTAGTAAGCTTGAGCTAGGGAGAAGAATTTAACAAAAATCTAAAACTCCAAATATGTAAATATCCTGGACTACTTTGTATTGATTTATCATATACAATTTTAATATATCACAGTTTGAGGACTGCAGAGTGGCAAAATGTTTAAAAGTACATGAGGTTTGAATACTTTTCCAAGGCAATATTTATATACAACTCAAAATAAGAGCCAGCTTTATTTGCCAAGTTTGTGGACAAGTGACACGCATTCTTTTGGTTATTGAATCACAAACAGAGTAATCACCTGTTGTATAGCACCTGATAGCTGCAGCAGAGGCGATGAAGACAGGAGACCAAAATTCAGAAGCCTCCTGCAGTTCTCAGTGTCAATAGGAGCAGGTCTCTTCTTGAGAATGTAAATTTGTCTACTTTGAGCAGCAACAGGTAGGACCTGCATATGAAATAAAAGTGAGACTTAGAGGAAAACGCTGTCATAAAAGTTGTTTTTTTTGTTTTTTTTTAAACAAGCACTGAAGATTGCAGGTCAGCCTTACCTCATTTGAAGCAAGCACACAGCGTTTGTTGGTTGATGAGAAATATAGGATTGTCTGTTTCTGGAAGAAGTCCTGGAGCAGTGCTTGAAACTCTCCGCCCGCAGCACTCTGCTCCCATGTTTTTCTCAGCAGCTGCAAAAGAAAACACACTTTCTCCCCGACGAACTTAACTCTGACGTCTTCAAGAAAAGATGGCACAATTAGACTTTCTTCGTCTGACATGTCGCGTCCCCGATCATAACAAGCTGAACTCTTGCTCGCCCCACACCTCCTGACAATGTATCTAGAAAATCAAGGCGTTTGCGGCAGTTTCTGGACAGTAATTTAAGCGACTCAGCGTCCGAAAGAAAACTCTAAGTTGCTGCCATTACGTAGAAAAATGGCACGACCTCTTACGTCGGTTTAGCATTGTGTTGCCTAGCAACGCACACTATCTGCAATCACAGCCAGCTATTCGGCTGAATAGATAGAAACAGATAGAAACGTATGTGTTTTATTTATTTGTGTCCGTGTAAATAGCAATCTGCCCGCAGTAACAATGCAGACAAATCTACATTCGTCGGTTATTTCTAAATAATAAATCAGTTTATAGTAAAAGACTGAACTGAATCTGTGTATCAAAGGGCCATTTGTTATATTTTCCAAGCACATGGTCCCATTTTAAAGCACCATCAAGTAATGTTACCTTTAACAAATTGTTATTGAAAAGTGACAAAAACAATAGGCATTTAAACTGTGAATTTGGTTCTTCACAAAAGATACCAGAAAACATGTGTAACTGGGTCTATATTGTTGTATATTTTCACAAAATGTTTTCTTTAATTTATTTGCCCTCTTATACTTGTCTGTCTTTGTGTTCCTCTGTGTCTGCTATGAGGGGTTTGGTCCTCCAGCTTCGCCCTACTTTCTTCTTCTTTTGTTCAGGGTCCTCCAGCACCATTATAAATGTTAAGTTATTTCCTCTTCCCTTTTGTTAATCGTTCCACTGGGAAGAGGCAAGTTTTATAATCTATTGTAATCCTTTCACTTATATTGTCCAAATGTTTATTTTTTTTCTTCTGTATTAATGTTAGGTTAATATTTTCATTCGAGTTGCTATTATGCATTTATAAGATTTGATGAATGCTAACATTATGATTTTGTATAGATCGGGTTGGAGAACTGGAGCACATGCTACGTGCTAATGCTAATATCTCCCGATTGACAGGCTGAATAAACGGAGTCCGCCTCCAAACCCAGACTCGGTGTTTTTATGGTTTGTCCTATAAACACACAACGCAGAAGTCAACCGGTCACACATGCAAGTATGCAATAATTCATGACAAAATCACATTTTATCCGCAACAAATGTTCATAGACGGTTTGCCTTAAAAGCTCACATTAAGACACTACCAGTCAACAACTTAGGTCATTATTTACAAGCTTTTTGACTAAAGCTTTTTGAGAAAAAGTTATAAGTTTAAAACTTTTTTTTTATACTTTTCTTTTAAAAGCACAAGTTAGAAAATTGTGCAGTAATTTGTCATCAGAACCTCTGAAACAATACTAGGCTATGTATAAATACCATTCAATGAAATTACAATATTAAGTCTTATTTTTTTAGAGAATGACATTTTTGCCTATTGTAAAATAGCCCAAACTGAGTCATATTTAAACCTTGTTATTGTAGCTTTTGCTGAATTTCCTCTCCAACCTCAAGTTACTTGTAGGTACAAGTTTTTGTACCTACATGCAACTAACAGGTTTTTTTGCATGTCACCAGCATAAGCTATGAAAAATCAAAGGACAAAATATAAACAGGGACATTCTCAAAATATATAAATAAAATAAGGGTGTTGTGGCAAAACATTCAGGAAGATAAGAAATCAAGAAAGCTTGAATCAACCATTATAAACATAAAACAATACAATGTGACCTCAGATTTTGCAGCATGAGAAGAGTTTGCATTTTCTTTCTTTTTTTTTCTTTGCTTGTAAATTACAGTATTTCAGAACATCAAATAAATTTAAGATAAATCAAAGACAACACAAAATACAGTTTCTAAATGTTGTTTATTATGAAGGGAAGAAAAAAAATCCAAACCTACTTGGTCTTGTGTGGAAAAGAGATCATAACAATGCAGTCAAGCTTCTTATTCAAATTGGTAAAAGTCTTCTAAAAGGTAGGTCAATGGCATGGACCTACCTTAGATGAACTTAACTAGACTTTGTTTAGCAAATTAAATTTGTGCTTAGGGCATATACCTTAGTTGGCTCTATGTAATTTCAAACTATATAAATCTAGAATACTCAGTAAAAAAAATTCAGTAGTATTGTGCTTTCAAATGCACACCCTATTTTTAAGTTTTCTGTTGCATTTGGGAGAGAGAAAGCACTTTATACCTCCATAAATATATAACAAAGAGGAGAGGTAGATGAAACAAGCCACCAAAACATGTATTAAATACTTGACATATTTAGCAATTGAAGCAAAACAAATTTAGTTTTGAACAAAATCAAGCACAATCACCAACTTAAAAATGTAGTACATCCTTATCCTTTATTGGTTTCATTCTGTTTGGGAAAAACTAGCTTGTACATATAGGACATTTTTCAGTGTGGGTTGACTACCTGCAGGGGGCGCCGCTTTCTCTTTTCACAGATTTTTAGGAGACATGAACAAATAGCATGAAACCACAGCAATTTGTCACTTGTGCTTTTATAGATAGATAGATAGATAGATAGATAGATAGATAGATAGATAGATAGATAGATAGATAGATAGATAGATAGATAGATAGATAGATAGATAGATAGATAGATAGATAGATAGATAGATAGATAGATAGATAGATAGATAGATAGATAGATAGATGTTATATAAAGAAAGTTGGCTGGTGATTGAGAGTGCTACATGCATCTATTGTTTGGTGAACTCCCGTCTATAAAATAATTGATCTCATTGACTAAATAATAACATCTTGTCACTTGTATTCCACCTGTGTTCTCCATGTGTTGGTGGCAAATAATAGTGTACAAGTGGTGAATTGATGCCCATCCAGCAGCATAATGAATGTTAAAACCCACAGCACTGTGTTTTCAAAACTGAGAGTGGGATCTCTGCTGGCAAATCTTGCCAAATCCTCAGAGATAGGGCTAAAGCTCCTACAGGGTGTTATGTAAGCCCTGGAATTAACAAATTTGTTAGCCCACATACCCGAGGGCATCTGGTGATAGATACGGTGTCCTGAGGGAGACCTGAGGGAGCAACAGTGGAACAGCCGGTCGTTTATCTTGAAGGGCTTGTTTTTAAGAATTCCTCTGAGAAACAAAGGCTTTAAGGGCACTCATTACCTAACAACTGGTAGGTGTTACACCAGATGGCATTCATTAGTGTTAGATTCATTCTTATATTAAGTTTTTCAGTGTATTAAATTAATACAATTATTTAGCTACAGTAAATAAATTGAAAAACTCCTATATGTAACAACAAAACAAACAAACAAACAAACAAAAAAAAGAAACACGATAAATGATAGGATTTGGTTGAGGCCAGTTAGGAAGGAGTTCACTTAGGATGGCCTGGCCACTTGTGTTTAAGGGTTAGTTTATCCCATTTAATCAGCATCCTGAGAGACTGGCACTGCCCCCATGCCATAAAGCCCAGCGCTACTCTGGGTTCCTCAAAATGGAGGGAAGTCCCAGCAAACAATGTTACTGTCAATCAGCCTTAACCTGAGGTGGGTCCTTTATTCCCTATATAGTATACTTGTGTAATCATTCACTCCATAAATGCAAATTACTCTTGTTGGGACAAACACTAGGTAAGGATGCAAAGAGCAGTGTTTTTCTCTCTCTCTCTCTCTCTTTTTTTTTTTTTTTTTGCAAGGCATGTAGTGTGTATGATACTGTACCCAGATGTACCCAGAAATTGGGCTACAGCTACTCTTGTTAAGTCACCACTGAACCTGAGACTACATGAGAAGTATCTTATCTTGGTTGAGGAGAAAAGAGAAGAAACATTTTTTTTTCTATTCAGTTGTAAGTAAATGTTACACTTCATTTGAAGTCAAGGTCTCCGAGTCTGGAGGAAGAGTAGAGAAAGGCAGGATCCAAGTTGTTTGAGGTTCAGTGGGAAGATTTCACAATCACTGAAGATTTAGGAAGCCATGACATCTGCTGGTGTAAGTCCAAAAGTACCAAAAATTGGTTTATTTAAACGTGTTTGATTGCCAACAAATATCCCCTAAAAAGACTGTGGAGTATTGTGAAGAGGAAGATGATACACACCAACAATGCAGACGAGCTGAAAGCTGCTATTAAAGCAACCTGGACTTTCTTAGCACCTCAGTAGAGGATCCCAATCAAGTACTGAGTGCACACATTATGCAGTACATGGTTGTGCTTCTGTTTAGGTGGACATTTCTGTTTTAAAAATCCATTGACTTTGTCCAAAAGTCCAAAAATTAAAAAGAGTAAACACTTGCAACATTTCACTCTGGCTGGAAGAATCCATGTCATAAAATACATGTCAAACTTTTACATTTGAATTTGTTTGATGAATTAATTTTTTGATGATATTCTGATGTACAAAAAAAATGCAGTTGCACATGAAAATGACACCACAAATCTCACTTTAGTTGCAAAAACAAATTCCACTTGTCCCTGTAGGGAGGAAAAAAAACTCCTCTTGGTCTAGTTGTCTGTGCTGTTGAAAACACATTTTTCTAAAAACCCCTAACAAGATAATGAAGACACAAGAGATCGCTTCCTGCAATTTGCAGTAGCTCTTCCGCTTCGCTTAGACCATAATTTGTACCTGTTTGGATGGCACAAGGAGTCGGTGGTTTGGGGTTTGTAACAGGGAATGTCCCAAGGGGCTCTGTCAGCCCAGCACGATTATAAATGACAAAGCAAAGTGAGCCTCCTTGGCTGGGGCTTCCTCTGGGCCTTGAGCAGCATTTGCAAAGCGCGTGCCCTTTTTGATTTCCTAATCCCTGCACGGTAGGAGGAATGTTGGCTCTGTCCGTGAGGTATTCCGCTCACAAGTCGTGATTTATGCTCAACGGTAAGAGGAGCCCAGGTGTGGTGAAGCATCTGTAAAAACTTTTAATATGCACACCGCATGGTCCACAGCAGGGGCCTCGATCAAGGATTAGCCCCAGTCAGTAGTGTTGGTGGTGGTGGCTTTACTGATTTACCAGTCAGTAAATGATTAAATGATTAAAATACACCTGAGGCCTTACAGTCAGATGGGTATTTTACAGACATGCACATACTGTATATGAGAAATTCCACTGCAGAAGTAGTAAACAAGCAGCTCATTTTTATTTTGCAATAAAATTCTTGATAAGTGTCCTAACTACACATCATGCTCATTGTTTTTTAATTATTGCCTTGTTGGCTGATCAATTGCACAGTTTAATTTGAGGAGGTTGACGTTTCCTTGCACCACAGTAAATGTCTCAGCATAAGGACAAGAGTGTAATACAGTATAAAAATATAGTTCAACAAGAGATGCAATTTTATTTCTCTTTGTAATCATCACTTTGCTCTGCTTTATTTAATTTCGATTAAAATTTAGGAAATTCTTTTTTTGAAAAAGAATTGAAACTCAATTATTCATTTCATTATAAATGGTAAATAAGTGTCAAAAAGCCAGATTGTCTGGCTGGCAAGCTAATGGTCTAATGGGTGTGTGAATTCCTATTTCGGCTACACTTGTCCGACATATAAGTTAGAAATATAAACTTACAATTACTGCCAGTCTTCATACACACCAGGCTGCAGAAGTTCTCTGACAATGACTATAATCTTCCATTTCCCCCAATAGGGTCATAACACTGAAGAGGGAAACAGATGTAGCGCATCATTAAAAGTGATGACACTAATTATGCCATAACTTCCAATGAAAATGAAAAAAAAAAAATCCATTCAAAGATTTATTTGGATTCCTTCCTGCCAGTGAGGCAGATTTTGTCATGACATGACACAGACAACTTCATGTGCGCTAACAACCCTGCTGCCGATTTAATAACAGTGATCTGTGTTAATCACCCACCCTTCCCTTTCCGCTTTTCATATTTCTCCTGAGGGCTTTACTGTATGACTGCATGGACTTACCTGAATGCGTCCGCCTCATCTTCTAATGGCTGCTTTTGACTCCACCTCCTTACTTTTACTCTGAGGCTTGTTACCTTTAAGTTGTCTAAATGGTTCCTGGAAGTAGATTCACATTTCAACTCTACACTTTACCACAAATCCCCAAGGATGACTAGTTTTTTTTCCCAGCATTTTATTTTAATAAATGCACTTTACTAACAAAAACTGCAAACTGTATTATAATGACAACTAGATGAAATGTATTTCTCTCATACTCCAGCTATGGGAAGCAAAAACACAAATTATTTTTGTGCAAAATCACACAAATGAGAAACACGTGGGAAATACATTCTATATACATTCTATACATTCATCTTTGCTGACCTTTTCCTAACTGTACAAGAAAGGTTTTAAATACTTCTTTAAATTTTGATTCTTGCTCTTTCCCAATATTGCCACTAATCAAAAATATTGAATTCAGAAGCATTGCTCTATTAAGATTTACTTGTAAAATATGTAAAGATTTAAAAACTGAAATGCATTTGTGTTTTTAAAAGTGTTTTCAACATAGTGTGTACCATTAACACCAATGTTGTTTATATCCCTGACAGATTAAAGGATATAATTCTTATCAATCAACCAAGAAGTTTGTTTTATAGTGCCAACTCATGTAAAATAGGTTTTGTCAAGTTATTCATATTCTTAGAATTATTTTCACCTATGGTAAAAATAATACTTTGCTCAATTGAAGACAAATCATTTTGACCACATAAACGTCAACAAAAAATTTTTTGTTCAATTGAGATTATTTTTGTCCTAAATATAGAATATCTTTGTGTTGATTTTTAATAAATTTAATTGTAAATATGTATTAGAAGTAGGAAGTCCAACAAAAAGTGCTTCTAATTGCCTTAATGCAATCTGAAATCATACGTTTGTGATAACTGTCAAGACGTAATTCTTAAGAAATTGCTAAAACCCTTTATTTCCTTGTTATTTAAGCTTGTTAAGCGGCTCTAGTTCACTAAACCAAAAAATTATTTTATTTCTGACTTTATGCCTTAAAATATACCTTCTCAGGGTTGCGTTGCAGATTCATTTAGTTCTTACTGTGCCATCCCCCTGTTCCCTCACTTTCCTTCCTCCTCCTTCTTCTTTCCCATGTCCATTAGACCTTGCAGACTAATCGAGCAGCACCAATTGCTCCCGTGGTGAGATCATTAAGTAAATTATTTTAAGATCAAACGGTCAGCAGCCACAATGAAGTCTTGTGTAATGGTAAAAGCCTCAGAAGCTTCCACCCACCCCTCTCTCAAATTAAAGCCCAGTAGGGAGAGCTCTGTACCTCTCAGGTGGATGCCCCCAACCATTAGGCCTTTTAGCTGCAGGCTAAGGTAGGACCCACTAATTGGTCCTTTGAACAAAACTAACCCACTGACAGGATTCGACTTGCATGCAGCTTAACAGTACAAAATTGTTCCTGGCCGAAGACAGCAGCCTTGGTCCGCAGTAATGGTCGACATACAGAGAGACAGCAAGACAGCAGCATGTAGGTAATAATATTTAATCTAGTAGACAAAGGAAGAATTTTTTTTTTTTTTTACAGTTTGGCTTTTTTATTTGCCTACAGTTCAAAGAAGAGAGACTGTTGTAAAAAAAATAATCATGTTTTTACTTGCAGTGGTTCCAGTTCTCTGCCAGTTTTTTTTTAAATTTATGGACAGATATGTAAACCATAACAAGACTTTCAATAAACATTTATTTTAGAGCCTCCTGCTTTGTAGGTTCTGAAATATTTTAGTGAAAGTTAAACAAAAGGCAGCAAAAAAACTAACTGACTATCCCAGCTAAGTATTAAAAAGTTAGGGTTAAAGGTTGAACATCCACTAAAGAAATAAAGAATTTTCTCTTGTAAAAACATATTGCTTTTTCAGTAGTGTCTGATTTGTCAAATATTGTCAAATAGTTGATGCTCTTGTACAAGCAAAGCAAATACATAGTAAGAATGAAGTTGCTGTGAGGTTATTTTGTTGTGAAACAAGTTCAAATCAGAGATATTCAAAGACTAATATGATAAAAAATTTATTTATATGATCAGGATTAAATATAACATTACTTTCTTACATTAAAATTAGTGGCTGTTCATACAAATATATTTGATGCCTGTGGCATGGCCCAACCCCATCCAAACTTTACAACCACTAACTAAATGATGAAAATCATTCTGCAAAAATAAACTTTAAAAAACAAACAAAATAGCAAAAATGTGAAACAGTCTTTAGGTAACTTATCAGAAACATTAAGAACTAAGTAATAAATCTTATATTAATTGTTATATATTGTTTACATGGATGACTCATGCTCTTCTCAATCTTCAGATGCATTCAATAAATCAAGATATTATTGAAAAGTTAATTTATTTCAGTAACATTATCATGAAGTGAAACACATTAGAGATTAGAGATTAATTAGACAAAAACTACTGTTTCAACATCTTTATTTAATGATTTTTATTTTCGAAATACTTTTGGGGATGTATCTTCTAATTTATTTAATTGTAAGTGGGTTAAGTGCAAATAAATTCTTCAAACTGTTATTTATTCTCCCCCCCACAAATAGAATTGTTTCATGTTTCTTTAAATATGTTTAAAACAATGTCTGTTCAGGTTAGAATAAATCATTTGAGATCTCACCAGTCTGTGTATGATTGTGAATTTGAAATTGTAAACATAAATTTGGTAAAGCTTCTTAGTAAAAAAACAAAAAACAGATTTTAAAGAAAACCAGTTGTGTTTTCTGGCAGTGCTTACATTGTGCACTCCACAGGGGGAGCGCCCTGCCTCAGTTTCTTAACATGCAAATGTCGACGCTAACACCCCACCTAATGTGCCGTGCTGCCTAAGGAAAAAAGCCATATCAAAAACAGCTACTTATTAAAATGTTATCATTATTGTTCAAGTGTAATCTGAAAGCCTTGTGTGACTTAATTTTTTTATTACGTATGTTTAAAAAAAATGACATCTGATCAGGAAACAAAGGAAGAAGTTAAAACCATTAGATACTTGAAAACTATGTGGGTGAAAAGGGGTCATTTAAATTGATGTGTATGTGATATACAGGCTGTAGAAAAAAACCCCATTAGAGAGCGATTATTCACAAAGTGTTGTCTCTGGATAAGACATTTGACAGTTTTGCTTTTAGAAGGTCAAAGTTTTCCTTCTCTTAACATAATTAGGAGCATGTACAGTATGTCCATGAAAAGATCACTTAATGTATACATGACACTGAAGTGCATCTGCTCATGTTGGCCTTTTCAAGTGACTTTGTTTGCTATAAGGTTATTTCACACAAAGGGTTATAAAGCTGTGGACAGGATTAAAGGTTTAATGCTCAATAAAACATTAACTCAGCAAGACTGAATAGTTTCATTTTTTTCCCCTCCCCACAGATAAAAAAGTGGTGAAAGTACAGTAACCAATGGTGTGGGAGATGGAAGCCAATGCAGCAAAGTGACTGTGAGAGTGATTTATCCACCTTTGACATGAAGCGTCACTATCATCAATCACTGGGTTTTAATTAGTGATGGCTCCCTTTTGTGGCTGAGAAATGTGCATGTAATTCAATTTGGGACCTACTGCTGGTTTGAGAACCCCACACAGATTCATTTTAAGTTTATACACTATTAGAGTGCTTCCTATTGACAGGCCACTCGATTCTTTGCATGACATGAATGAACAGCAGTGCAGTTAGGAACATCCTGCTTCTATCTTGATTTAAATTATAAGATAAACCAAAGATTTTCTATATGAATGACTGCAATTTCAAACTTCATGCTGAGACTTCATGCTTCATTTTTAAGTCTTATTTTATGTATGTTATGCACAACATACATTTAGAGTGATGCTTTCCTAGAAAGTGATCTCATTTTAGTTTATATCCACAATAAGCTTTCCATCCATCATTTAAATATGCTTTTCCTCTGATATACACTTCAGTAGGGATCTTAGCAGATAACAACTGATGCAAATAAATTAAAACAATAAGAGCTTTGAGAGTCAAGGATGTCAATAGAGATGTTAAAATATCAACAGCAGTTAGTTAGTCATCAAAAAAACACTTGAATGTCTTTTATCTGCCACATGGTAATGTGTGTCAGTGTAATCATGTTTATTTCACAGCAGTCATCCACTTCATTGCCAAATAAAAGGCTTCTTTAACATCTGAAGTATTGCTTTGTGTTGTGAAGTTGACGTCAACAATGCTACACCAAAAAGAACAAATATTATAAACTACAACTTTTTCTTATTTTCAACTGATTTAATGTTACACCATGACAGTGAAGTGAAAACAAGTGGATAGAACAAAGAAAAGACTAACATAAATATGTAATGGAGTTGAGTTAGTAATTTTGCTAAAAGACTACATTTTTATTAAATGACTATTTTAATTATTTTATAATTAATATAAATATCATCTTTTCAAGTTTCCAATCCATAGTGAAGTTTTCTTTTGTTACTTCTACATATATAATTTATGTAGTTTGAAATTGAAATACTTGAATATACTAACATGACAAACAGCTAAATTTCAAGGGTCAAAACGAGATTAACTTGAGTTATCAAGACAAAATGTGGAAAAAATATGAAAATTCTAGAAAATAGATCCACATTTCTGTATGCTCCTGCTGTCAGTATTTTTATATTCTTAAGGTCTCTTAACTTTTTTCTTACTACACCACCTATAGTGCTGTGTCTAAATACATGCTTACAGGCATCTTGGACTATATAGATCTGAAAATTCAAGCTTCTACACAGAGTATGGCAAAGTGGTCAAACCAAGGTTGACTGAATTGCTTAGAAAAAAAGCAGACAATCCTGCTGATGGAGGCCTTCAAGCTTCCCAATTAACCAGCATGTTGAGGTGAGTGAATCATCATTCGTGTAGTCTTAACTGTTATAACTTTGTATGATTTTGAAACACGGGACACATATACAATTATGTGACATTGTTGTCAAACAAATTTGTTAAATAATTCTGACTGAAACATTTTTAGGAAGAGGTGTATCCAGACTCTAGCATTCAGAATTGTTGCTCACTTGGTGTGCCTTTATTGCTTTTCTTTTCTTTTAATTTCTTTCATACATTAGGTTGAAAAAAAAAGAAGGTACCTCAATATGCAAAATACAATCAGATTATTTACTTTTATTATCAGGTCAATCCTTTGTAATGTCAGCCTTAAGGTGTTGCTGATCCCACAACCTGATTGTGTCTGTCCATGTTGAAATTTTCAGATTTAATGTTGTTTTTGTTTGTGCGGAGAATCAGCTCCTTTACCAATCAGTTTCTTTGATTCCTGTTTTCTGTTTAACTTTTAAAGGTGTTGATTGCATTCTGCTTTTCCAGCCCCCCTCTGTGGATTGCCTCTAACAGGTACCAAATCAGTGTCCCCAATTCAATGTGAGCTCATGCACCTCACAATCAAGCTGTCATTTAGTCTACGAAAATCTGGCCACGCCATTAACTGATGTGCAGAGAGGACAACATTCCAGAGTGCTTTCTGTGATTTTTTATTTTTTGAGTGTGCGTGGGTGTGGGTGTGTGTGTGTAAAACACTGGGATTTCACCCCCTTTTGCTGATTGACCCCAATCAGTCAGGAAGTGCCAGAATCACTTTTTCCCAAAGCATGGATAACCTGATGACTGATTAGGCTGGAAAACATAAAATTTGAACACTGCATAAATATTTATAATACCCCGATGCCTTAAAAAAAACACATGTATTTACCATGTGAAAAGAAATTAATATAATTAGCTGATTTCTATAAATAATTACAAGGTTCAAGTGCACTATTTTGCTGTTTGTAGTAATAGTTCTTAATATTGTGGATGGCAACTTCATTTAAACACTTCACATGTATTTGCTTGCAATTCTGGGTGCAGAACAGGTCTGACTAAGAGAGCACCACTGACGCCACCCTTGTGCCGTGCTGTCTGAGTCCAAAACAGGTTAAAACACCCCACCTCAACAGCTCCAGGCTTTTCCCAAGCAATAAACATATTTTAACACGATTGCAAAATTAATGCATCTTAATGCATTTTACATTTGGTGCAAAATCTGCATGTTTAATCACACATAGTGTTTCAATAAAATATTTGTGTCATGTTACAAATATTTTTGGATATTTAAGTCAGTGACAATGTCCAGAGGCAATGAGAGACAGGTACTTCCTATATCCTGTGGTTGATGGTGAGGGGCCCCCACCTGGGCTGTAATCACCTGAAGACTGATCACAAAGACCCAGAGTGAAGTGAATTCCGTCTGTCCGACTTCAAACGCAGGAGGATAGTAAATCACACAGGTAGACGACACTGGGCGGCCCACCGATCACTGGACTTCACTGCTTCTGCCCTAGAGGACACAGGAAACAAGTATTCCAACAATGTTACCTGACAACATGACAGACCCATTTCAGCAACAAAATGTTTTACGTGTCTGCCAGGGTGAGATTAGGTTCCTTAAACACAGTGGGAGTCACATTCTAATACCAAAGTTATCATGTGCTGCTTACTGTAAAACTTGCTGTGAACTAAGCATTTTAGTAGGATGGGAAGCAGAGTCTTCTGCACTCTATTCTTTGGAACCTGGCATAACACTTATGAACACTGTTTTTGACACAATGCTTACAATAGCGCAGGTTACCCTGACCTGTCTTTTCTCACTCACCTGTGTGCTTATATTTGCACACTATTTCTACTTTTTGCTGCCATTAACTTTGTTTTCTTTCTCTTTTTTTATTTCAGTAGAAAAATCACCTGGTCCAGTAGTTCTGTATTTACCTGGCTGTCATACAGAGTCCTTGATGAGGTTATTTTTGTGCTATTTTTGAGGTTGTTTTAGACTTTATGTGTCTGTCCAATAGAAACGTATTCTCTCAGAACTTCTGTATTTAGCTGTGTCGCTTTCCTAGATGGAGATATTGCTGCTATTTTCGGAGTTATTTTTTACCATAAAAGTACTTACGATTCCATGGTTCTGTGCTTAACTGTATCCAATTTCTTGTAGGAAGAATTGACAGACCTATTGCTGTCTGTAACTAGTTTTCTTCCCAACCTACTAGAATTCCTTGTTATATTGAGTTTGTCACTTTCATTGACAACCAACTGACTTAGCTTCTTTGTGTTTCTCTCTAATAGGAAGTACTGTCAGCTTAGTGGTTATGTGTTAAGCTGTCTTTTTTCTGAATAGTGCATTGATGTAGCAAATGCTGACATTACTTTTGTGTGGCTCGTATGGGTCTGTGCATTTTCTTCTCCCAAAGAATGTCAACATGGTTCGGTACTTCTGTGTTTACCTTTGTCTCTTTCCAAGGTGGAACTACTGACAGAGCTGTTGATGTCATTTACTGTATTTCCTTTCTCATAAAATATGCTCTTGACTCTTTTTCTGCATTTACTTTTCTATTTCCCAGACAGAGCCATTGTCTGAGCTATCACCACTTTTAACTTTGTGTAACCTCCTTCTTTTGACTAAGTAGTATGACTGGATTGGAGTAATTAGTATAATTACAAATGAATTATATACTCTAATTTTCAATGCAACTGGACATGAATTAGTTCTGATTATCTAGCAAAGTGCGTTGTGCTAGTGTTTATTGCACATTCACACTAAGAATTAATTGAATCTTTTAACCATATCATTCCAACAGTATCATTAGCTCAGTTTGAGTTGATAAAATCCACATTAAATCAGTTTCTAAGAAGCTCACCAGCAGTATTTTTAAAAAATAAATGTGTAGTTATTTTCATAACAGATTGCAATATTTTCAAGATCTATACAATGAAATTCAGAAGACTGATTATAGCATTTCCATTATTGATATATAAAACTAAATTTGAATGACAACCTTTTCAGTCTGGCTAATTTGTATGCAGAAAAAAAAATAATTCCTGTACATTCGATATCATACTTACAGTAAAGCAAACCCATTTGCTTTGAACTTTGGGACGCACACAAATTGACAAAAACAATGAAATACGCCAATGGTGCACAACATCTTTGCATGAATTTCATTAGTGAATTTAAAAAAATCAAGATAAGAGGTGCATAAGTATATTGGTTAGATGTCCGGCTCTTGAGAAATCTCATCTCTGTGTATATTATGTCAGAGCAAAATGAATCAGGAGCTCAACGCCAAGGTCAGTGTGATATTTCAAGGCTTCTACTTTACATGGCTGCATAGCAAATGAAGGCCTTCAATCAAATAAGATTGGGTGGATGGACAGTAGGTGCACCAACACTTTGTGGTAAGAGCAATGACAAAGGAGTAAATCCATCAAATAACTGAAAAAAGAAAAAGTACAAAGAATGAGGAAAAAATACTGTTATCAAGTAAAATTTCTGCTTAAAAATTAAGCAAGGCTTTTGAGATTTCAAATGAATGTCAAGTTAAAAATTGAAGCATTGTTTTGGACTTATTTTGAAGTAAAGTAATACATTCTCTATAAACATTTTAAAAAATGCTAAATCCTGTATGAAACATGCTTTTCTATATATTTTTACAAGAGCATTTTATATCAAATATGCATAAATCCCTGATATTCCATGTCATCAAACTCAATTTTAGATATATCTTGGATACTAACATTAAGCCTGTCCATCCTAGAGGAATACTTTTTTCTAAATATAACTCACAAACCTGGTGCTGCACTGCTTTAACATTCAATACATTATCTTATGTGCAATGGCTACCAAAGCTGAAGATGTTTTTTTTCCCTCGCAGAGTGTGTTGGACAAATTAAAAGCCCAGCCAGTCAGTAAAAGACCAATTCATAAAGGTGAAAAAGTGAGGCAGCGGCTGTGACAGGGAGGACCAGTGAAAAATCTCTGCTGACCCTCTCATCCCTCTGCTCATCTATCTCTCACTACTGTCCACTGATACATTTCCCCTCGTTGATTTATGGGAGAAAAAAAATGTCACGGTGGAATGGGCTTTTGATAAAATTGTTGGAGAGATTCTGGGCAATAAATCCCGCTCTTTACATCCAGGTTGCGGCTACTTTCACATTCTCAAGTCATCAATAAGCGTCGGCCAAACATGACAGCTAATCAATAACTTTACAATATTCCGGGCAGTTTGGGAAAACAGTAACATTTATATTTAACCGAAAGCCACTAGGTCACACCTTTTTGTGCTACACAAACAGCAAAAAAGGGATGCTTGACTGTAACTTGAGCTGAAAATATGTCATGTTCTGTTTGCATTGCCAGCTGGAAAGGAAATGTTCTTTCACAATGACTTAAAGATGTTTGTTCAGCCACAAAACCAAACTCATAAATATTTGCTTTACCTTTCTTAAATACTGAAATTGTGGAAAGAGGCAACCCAGTGTCTTAAATTTTACCCTTAGTCTTTCAAAAATTGTCTCTGCTACCTGGAAGGGAAAACAATCCAATAAAAAGAGAGTAACAAGTTCCGTAATCCATAATCCCTCATCAGTCATGATGGAGTGTTTCTGACAGGAACTCTTCAGTCAGCCGAGTGGCGCCAGGAGGATGAGTGATTCAGCAAACCTGCCCGGTGTTGTCTCGCTGGTCTTTCAATCTTTTACGATGTAGCTAGGAGAAAAACAATGAGCCCGTTGCTCAGTACAGGTGTTTCTCAGAGGAGACGACTTGTAAAAACAGGTAGCTTTCCATTGAGACGTGAAGTGACTCACATAAAAGGCCTCTGCTGCTGTTATAACTCACAACTTCGTGCTGGCAGTCTGCCCAAAGCCACTGAAATCACTGCACTGTTTAATTTCCACAACAGGACAGAATTTATATGTAAAAAAGTCCCTGTGTAAAAAAAGGCATCTCAGAGTTTTCAGGTATTGGTGTTATTTGCTTACACTGCTGTGCTGATGACTTGTAAACTGTACTCCAGGGTTCTGGTGTACAGCTTACAAATTAGATTGGTGATGCAATTTTAACAATATTTTTGGGAAAACTAATGCTCCTGGATAGTGAATTTACAGAAATAGAGTAATGAGTTCAAAAGTTATTGTGTGTCAAGAGTGTCATTTGTGTACAATAATTCTGTCCATGTATGTTTTTTTTTTTAATTCTTAGTTTCATTCCAAAGTAGTCCTTATGCCAAATAAAAAAAAAGACTCAATTGCTCCAATTGAATTTTCCTGAGCAGGTTAAAAGTATAATTGATCTCAAGCTGTGAATGTGAGTCTAGCATAGAACAATCCAGTACAGATTTGGTAAGTCTAAGTATTTTAGTTTTTAATGCAGGAGGATCAATTGTTTTCTTATCTCATCTTAAACAATTAAATTGCCCTTTAAGGCTATTTTATAAAACCTGCTCCATTGTATTGTATGCTGGATTAGAACCCCTGTTTGTTCTAATTTTCACCCCAAGGATCAATGTAGTTTTTCATGTGCAGCCCAGAACTTTGTGAATGCCTACGTTGTGCAGGAAGGGACAATAACTAAATCAGTCAGAAGGTGGCGCAAGATACAGCAAATTACAGAAATTTAGTGTTTGATTAGGAGCAGAAGAAGAAAATCATGAAGGAAGCTTGAACTAGAGGTAGCAGAGATTTTTTATTTCCCCTGTTTGGATAACATACTTCTCACCACAATACGTTACAGTATTGCAGTCAATACTGCATTGATTGTCATGTGAGAAATTAATGTATTCTTTCTTTTCTATTTCTTTCTTCTTCCAAGCAGTGTATAAACCAGTGTTACAAAGAACATAAGATAGTCGTTGTTGTTAATTTTATTGCCGAGTGCTTTTACACGGGCGTGCCGTCCGGTTAAACTGTAAATAAAGTAAGAAAAAACAAAACATCAACACTTAGTATTGCAGAATTCAATCAACACAAACTTAAACATAGATTTATTAGCTAGGCTTTGACTAACCAGTTATAAGGCAGTTTTTTCTTAGAACACTTCGTCATATAATAAACATCGGCATTCAACTATCAGTGCAGCAAACACAGCTAGCATCGGGCTAATTAGCTCTAGCAAATTCAGCAAACTCACGCTTAGAACAGATAACAAAAAGCTAATCTCCCCACAGCTTACAGCATTAATATAACTCACCACGTTGGGCAACACTCATGAAGGCCAGCAGAATATGATTTTATTGTAGCTTCAGCTTGTTAGCTTCAGCTAACGGCAGTCTCGGTGTATTACTGGCCTGCCGTAAGTTTCTTCTCTTGTTTCACCTCCCCTCCACTACCAATGCAAAACAACTACAGAGCCCCCTAGCGGAATGGGAGGAGTGAATCCAACAACCAGTGCATTATTATCCACAAAGAGGCTTTACTGAAAACTCTTACTTCTGAATGGAACATGGTGGCTCTGCCTAATTAAAAATAGTTGGAATAGAGATCAGTTAGAAGGCTCCAAAGTCAACTTTAATGACATTAGCGGCCCAGTGTTAGGCAGTTGTAGCATTTTCAAAATTATGTCCAAACATTACTTCCGAATGCTGAACGTCAATGCAATGAGCAGCTTGTGACATGACTTTCAATACAGAGTCTCAAGCATAAATTCAATTGATTGTAAAACTAAAAGCAGATATCTTATAATATCCTAAACCTACAAAGAAGATATTGCAGGCGTACATCTTATTAATGTCTCGTCAGACACACCTTATTTTGAAAACATTATTGTAGCATGGTCTTATCACCATATATATCACCACAAAACCTGTATTGATGTATACCAATGATTTAAATAAATACATTTTAGAACAGCTAAGAGCTACCTTTATATTGTCCCTACATTACTATGGGCTTTAAAGGAGAACCCAGAGAACACACATTCACAGGTTGTGCAGGGCCACACAGCGACTGATATTGTTATTATTTTACAATATTTTGGAGAAACTTGGAAAACATTTACAAGTTGTAAACCAAAGGGGGGAAGTCTTAATGGTGGGCAAACCTGACAACAACTCAAGAAGTAGTTTCTGGCTTTCATCTGAATTGGAGTGTTTGACTGACAACACTCCAATTGTTGTCCAATTGTTGACAGTTTGACAGGTTTAAATTGTCAAGCTTAACCCTCTTGCCTTAATTTTAAATGGCCATAATAAAAACCTCACTTTGTTAAGAAACATAAAGACATTTTTGCATTTGGACTTTCGAAGTGCTACATGATAATGCGACTCATCGCCGGCTATTAGTCACCACCAAGTCATTCAGATTGAATAATCAGGATTCTAATCTACAGAAGTCTTTGCCATTTTCTTAAAGCTACAAGCATTGTGTTTTTGTCATTTCATTCTGTCACCATTTCCTAACTTTGCATGTTTAGAAGTTTGTATCCAAAGTCATGTATTGCTTTCTGTAAGGTATGCGACCCTGGCTTGCTGATTTGGTAAAATAACATATACCTGGGGTGCTGTGGTGGCACAGGGATTAAGCACAACCCACATATGGAGGCCTTAGACCTTGTCGTGGCCGTCACAGGTTCGATTCCCTGACTGGTGACCTTTGCCACATGTGTTCCCCCTTCCCTCATTACCCATTTTCCTGTCAATTTACTATCAAAATAAAGGCCACTAGAGCATTTACTGCATTAAACATTATCTTCTAGCAGATGGTTGCTCACTATTTTGGGTAGATCAGGGTTCACAATCTTTCATATTTCATAAGAAAAAAAAACTGGTCCAACCTAGTCCAGAATCACCATCCGTGTAAACAGGGTATAATATGAATTTAACAAAAAGTAATATGTAACTATATTAAAGTATTCCTGTGAAGCATTTTTATTATTGCTTTTCTCCATAATTAAACATACCAGGAGAAAATAAACTGATATTACTTGAGCATACAATGGCTAGCTTAAACATACAATATAATGAGTCAAAAGAAGAAATGGGGTTCAAATTGGCAAAGAGATAAATTTCCAGGGAGTGCTGTGGACTCAAAAGAATTATCAGCTATGCTATTTGGGTTCCTTTTTGTTACTTCATTTTTTATTGTAAAACGCTTTATTATTTTAATCTAATATTTTTTTTTCTGTGGAGCACCTTGTGATTTTTAAAAACTAAGATCTATTTAATTGTTTGTTTGCAAAGTAGTCCATTGTGGCACGAGAGATAAACCTCAGAGTGACAAGGAGACAAACACTGAGCCACTTACAAGAACATGTCCTGAAGGATCTCTGCACTCGCACAAAAGGTCGAGAAATGCTGGAAGATGAACTTAAAGTGCTTCAGAGACAAGACTGTCACCAGAGATGTGAAAGGAGGAAACAAAAGGCAAACAGAGACTGAGAGGCCGACTTTGTCTTTCAGATTAAAACCCGAGCAACAACCAGCAACAAAGACATTTCTGACAGGAGGAGGAAATGAAATGTTTACAGTAGAGGGGGACTGATAAGTGAGGCCGCACAAGACATTGGAGGGGGACTTGTTTGGATTGTCTATTTTGCTTCAGATTGGGAGTGGTCATTCTTAAAACAGGTGTCACTTCGGGGGCATTGAGAAATGGCAAGTGGTGCACTCCCCCATTTTATTTAGGCCATTTGTATGTCAACCAACCCCCCAACACTTTCTATTCACCTCAGTGTTCACATCCCCCACATTTGTTTTGTCTTTAGAGAGAAACTGAAATACTGAGAGAGCATGTTAGTGATTATTTTCACATTTACACTGGAGTGGTTTAGGTGCAGTCACAGAGGATGCTTCTATTATGCAAACCTGAGAGACTAGGGGGACTTTTGAATTATTTACATCGGTTGTCAGAGCCTGGTGTGATTTCAAAGAACATGCACCCCAACGCCAATTACACTACACATGTTAGCTAGAGGGAGATGAGACATTTTCTCTGTGAAAGGCAATTTTTTTCTGATCCTTCCAGGAAGAAAAACATCATGTTAATTTAATGTTTTCAGGCCAAAACGATAAACCATCCTCAAAAAAAAAAAAAAGAAAAGAAAAAAAAAGGTTGTTCTAGTCTGCGTAATCACAGCACAGAGGAGCAGAGGGCACACGTCCCCTGTGCCTCGTTCCAGGGCTAATCTTTCATTTCATAGGCCATCTCTCCATATCAAACAACACAAATGGCTCAATTTGCATGACAGGATTTGTAACATGGCAAATCAGGTGTCAGACTCGATTAAACATTACACCGGCGCACTATCATAATCAGCTGTCTAATGAGTGTGAGAGGCTTGGATGGATCAGGGAGAAGGGCTTCTCCACGCTGCCCAGCGGGGGGCTAGTGGCTAAGGGATTAAATTTAGAGACGTGGTCCCTCCTGATGTGTTGAGGCTAGAGCTGTGTTGTGCTGTCAAGGCACAGAGGACACTGACCACACACACATATCCGTTTGGGAGAGCCTCTATTAGGATGAAACACACAAGACAGCCATGGAACAACATTTGAGGGCCGCTTTTACTCCTGTGGGTCTTGAGCTTTGAATACTAATGCTCTGTTTGTTACAGAGCAGACCACATTGTGGAAAGAATCATTAGGATGTAGCAGACACCCTGTGTGATTATTAGTCTTACAACACAGGTTGAGCCATATTATTGAGCACCTTCCTACTTGCTATCATCTTTAACCCTTTTCTTCAGTTTACAGGTTGCCACCCACATCTTCCAGCACATATTGTTTGCTGCAGAATTTGCTCTGATGCTAATTCAGCTACCAGCCGTATAGATGTGCTTCATGCGCTGCAGAGACTTCCCTGTAAGCATCAATGCACCCCCACCCCCACCTTCTCTCCTTACCCCACCCACTGCCCTGCTCCCCATTCGGGATGACCCGGGTGCTGTTCCGAGGGTTCCTCACACCCCAGAAGCTGTCAGCGGCCTCCTTCCTTCCCATGAGCGGAACACACAATAGAGAAAGGGCTCCGGCTGAGAGGTTCAGTAGCCATTAACCCCTACCAGCTGTTCCTGCCGAGGGTATTCTGTGCCACAATGCGTGCCCCCCGAGGGGGCCCTCACGTCCACTAATCTAGCCATTGTTGGCGAGGAATGCTGACAGAAGAAAAGAAATTTTTCTTGTGTCCATGCAAGCGTGTGTATCCATGTGTGAGAGCCGAGAAACGTAGGGCTAATTTCTATAGTTGCCTGTGACGAAGGGGGACCATGAAGAATACCCTATTTAGCTGCATGACAAAATTCTGCTGCTTCAAATTGCAAAAAATAACAATAGCAATTGTTTTCTAGTGGACTTCTTCTCACTGTCCATGACTCTGAATATAAACAGACCAAAACAGGTTCATGTCGGGTGACCAAAAACTTAAAGCAACTTTATATTTTGACGCATGGCCACACAAACAGTAGGAAGCATCAACAATTTCCAAAGCCAAAGAAATCTGAGGAAAATTATTCCATTTTGGTTCTTTGGATTGAGAATATATTAACAATTAGTCCATTTCAATTAACATGGAAATTAAAACAGTATTTTCCAGTCAATTTAACCGGGTGCAACCATTAGGGGCTTCTGGTGTGCTAAGCATGTTTGCTATTCCAGCCTATCAACATGAAACATAGAGAGAATCATTCCTGCTGAAAAGTAAAAAAGCAGTTTTGATATTCAAGTAAATTTAGCAGTCTACTTTTTATGTAATGTGAGCTTCAAGAACAAGCACAACAAAATATCTCACTAAACAAAAAGCTACCATGGGAAAATGAGAATTGTTGATCACTTGTTTAGTTGTGTTTTTTCATTAAACAGTGATAAATGAAGACTGGGGGAACAGTTTGCACACATTTAATCTGGTTGGATTTTAAGGAGTATGTAAGTGGTAACTTTAATAGCAAAAAGAAACCTAAATAAATTATTAAAATGTACTCTCACATCAAAATATAGTTATCCCAAATTGATTTCACTCCAGTACATAATTTTACCTACAGATTCAATTTCTTTGATTCTATTTTTTTTTAAATTCAAATTATTGAAAAACAAGGCCATTTTTTTCCAATGAACAAATGTGTTGTTAATCATATAAAGCATGGAAATTTGGCACAGTTTATTAGCACCAGAATTATAACACAAATGTAACATTTCTCAGTCCAGAATAACCCCTCTAAACACACATCACAAATTTTCAAGCATGCAAACATGTTCAACTTTACCAGTAGTATTAAATAATTAAAACCTGACAAAAACATGAACTCTCTCCAAACAGAAACTTTATCAAACAGAACATGCATGAGTTTCTAAGTATTGTTTAATACTTCAACATCTGTGAAACGGTCTGGTTTGGTACATGTCATGCTTCTTTCAGACCATTGTAATGCAAATTGAATGCATGATGAGAAACGTCAAGCTTACATTAAAAACTTTATAACTCAATAACTTACAGTTAGCTTACTTAGAGATTGTTAGTCACAAAGGCCTTTGCTCTGTGAAACTGTTTGCAACTTAAGATCTTAAGTTGCAAACAGCTTTTACACAGTAACCTATACATAATGCCATTACTATAATTGTCAAGGTATTTTAGTTTAAATCTGTGTTTTATCAACTGGACCTTTTTTAAATTAGCACTGTGTTGAAGGAGCTAATGGACAAGTCAACAAGAATGTTTTAAGTTTAACTGGGGGCTGGTCATTCACCACTTTGTGCCTTTGTGTTTTTGCAACCTACTATTTCATGAACTAAATTCTACAAATTTCTACCCACCAGCAGGAAAACATATATGGAATTTGATACCCAATGATTTAAGGTGATTTCTTAATATTGTACTCATAGACTACTCTTAGGAAAAAACTATATGACTCTAATGAATTAGAATAATGCTTGAATTACCCAACATCATAAGCTGGCCTCACTTCTAATCACATGTATGATTTGTTTTTGTACCAAAACAAAGAATTGATTCTTCTCATAATTTTACCACTGTCTGGAAAATAACATTACATCTTCAGTTTTTTGTTTTGTTGTTAGACCCATTTCTCTTTGGTTCCATTAATACATTTTCGGTGAAAACTAATTTAAAAAAGCATTTAACTTTAATTAAATGGTACAAACTTATGCTTAGGATGTTTTCGCATTTTATTTACGGTATTTTCCGAACAGTGAAATTCCTGAAGATACAAGATTTCTGTCACACAGTGATGACTTGCAAACTTGGCCTGTTGATTTTGATGGAAGTCATTTTAAGACCAATATTTAACACCTTCATGCTGTCCGTGTAAGTTTATATGGGAGATTCTCAGATTGTTATTCACTTCCTACTGTGTAAAGTCAATAGATGTGATATCAGCACTGTTGACAGGAACAGGAAGCAGAACTCTAAAGCTGTCGGCAGCCTGTGGGATGCAACGTTTGCATGAGGTAAAGTAAACACAACGACACCCAAAGGCAGGAGGAGGGACACTTTTAAAAAGAAGGTCTGTTAGGTACCTTTAAAAGAGAGTAGGTATTTTTTTTGCCTGCACTCTGTTCCACAGTTTGCACTGTGTTGTGACAGCCGGGGAATCCGCGTCAGTCAATTATACGTCCCAACAGACTTTTGTGCTAATGAGTTGGTGCAGCCATCGGCAGACTTCCCCTGTCCTCCAGAAAAGATCACTTTCATTGCTTGCAGAACTAATTCAGAGCACAAAAGTGGGAGCTTCACCATTGCAGCCTCTTTTACTGCTCCTTTTGTGGGGTCTTTAGAAGTGCGCTGAAGAGAGGGCCCAGCGCTCAGGCCTCTTCATCTCCAGTCCATTGCCTGTCATTAACATACATATCCATATGAAAAGTGTGGTAAGGCAGGAACAGCTGTCCAGTAAAGAGGCAGTGATTCCCTCTCCCAAAACGCTGACAGAAGCCTTTAGCCTTCCTTGGGCAATAATAAACCAAACCATTTAAACAGTCATTCAGACAGTGAGAAAGAGTTTGGGCCCTTAGTGCTTCATTCACAGGCAGCAGTGGCTCTCGCTGGCCTACAACAAATTCAGCAAACCTTAGAGAATAATTGGAGGAAACGAATAAATGTAAATATGCTGGCAGCAGATTAAAAAATGCTTTTAAAGAAGGGCTGATGCTTATAAGTTCTGGACAGAAAAACCAAAAATGTATGTGAAGCTGTTGCAGGTTCAGTGGCTTCTGTTTGCTGTGCTGTGAGCGGCTGAGTACTGATATAAAAATGGTGCATTTGTTTGCAGAGGGAGCTTTGTATTGAGGGCTTTTCACCCTGGGTAAAGTGACTTGGTCTGAAGGCGGTCTTAAAGAGCGAACTGAGCAATCCTCTTGTTTAAAGTTGAGCAGTGGGCATGGAGACAGAGGTTAAGTGGCTTGCCCCAGGTCACATGCGAAGTCATTTACTTAAGGTGGATTTTATCATCTAAACCCTCATCCACTTAGACCAGGAGGTTTTTCAGCATTTGCTTGGTCCCTTTGCTGAATTATTTTTATGGTGTGCTATGTGTAAAAATATCTATTTTTTAATTATGTTTATTTATCCTTTTCTCCTTAAAATACCTCAAAATTACTTTTGACAGTTCATATATATCCTGATGTTTAGGTTATTTAGAATATGATTCAAGTTGGGGAAAAAAAATCAGACATTGAAAAAAAAAAACAGCCAAACATGAGGACAATGAATGAAAAAGAAAATGAATGAAAAATAATTCATGGTTTTACTACATATTCTTATTTAGCTGGTGCTTTCTGGTTTTGATAAAACTGTATTATGGAAGCCATTAAATCCTCTTTTATGTTTTATCAGACTTTCCCATATGTTTTTGTCTTCCAAAGTGAAATGTAGAAATTATTTCCTAAACAAAATATACGCTTCAAAAGTTGTGTTCGGCTGTGCTTGCAGAATTTGTTTAAATATGTTTTTTTTATTATTTTTATAACTAATAAAATGACTTTCCCTGAGTGTTGGTGGGCTTTGGGGACCTTTTTTTTGCAGTTTGCGTCCTTCCACTAAGTGATTTTCTATGCTTGAAGTGCTTCGTCCTCTGCTGAGGAAAGTTAAGGAAGAAGCCAAATCTAATGAATAAGAAAGGCCTTTCGGTTAAAAGGGATCTGGTTTGTCTCTTCATGGATTGTTTTTTATTCAGCTTTAGAAAGAGGAGGAATCCTGATTGATAAATCCCCTCTCTTGCCCCCCTGGTGCCTATGACCCCAGAGTCATCAAGTACAATACATTGCACGTTAGGTTTCCAAATCTGCAATAGGAAAATAGAAGAAGCAAATTTGTGTCCAATGAGGGAGCCTCGACGCCCTTTTGCTGCGACAATTATTCAGAGGCTGCATGCCTCCCTTACTACACCACCTCCCGCGTGTGGATCAGCACCATCTGAGGACTATACAGTAATGGCACTTGTTGCAAGTGCTTAAAGCCATCAGAAGTGATTTTTCTTCTGGAATAGCAGCCAACACCTCAGGCCTTTACTTATAACACTCGCCTTTATGGTCTATCCTTTATTTATCACAGTTCCGTTGTTTGTTGTCTCTGTAAACTCCCACTATTCATTAAAAAAAAGGAAAAGGGGGTAGGGAGCAGAGAAAAGCGGAGCGACAGAGTATGAAGAAGCAGATCCAGCCGGGGGCTGTTGTGAGGGAGCAGGGGGTAAAGGGGAGGGATTAGGATGACTTCTTGAACACATTTTCTCCCTTTTGCTGCAATTAAACAAAGTAGGCCTGTGATTAGTGCAGTGCGGGGAGCAAAGAAAAAGACACCCTTGAATCCCAATGGAGGGACCTGACTGAGCATTATTTCCTGACAATGCCTGAGTTTATTGCTGAAACCTGCTTACTCTCCTGCATGGCAAACCATGGGAACTCCAGTCAGGTGGAAACTTCTTCTCCTTTTCTTTTCCAGCTCTCTGTCCCCCCACCCCACCTCCGATCATGGAAGCCCTCTAGGAGCTCACAGTATGGCTGAAGCTACACAGCTCCCCCCTAGTAACTGAGATGTTTAGGATAAGCTCTGCCCGGGTTTTGTGCATGAGCTCACACTTGTCTGCTGTTGTTCGTACACAGTTAATGATGAGCTTCCTCTGTTTTTTCCACACCCCTTCTCTCTCTCCTGTCCTCCTCCTCCTCCACCTCCTCTCTCTGCTCCTTTTCTTCTTTCTTATTTGAGGCTAAGCGGCTGTTTAAGTGGAGTGCCTCCTCCCTCTGGCTCTTGGGAATGCTCTCAAGGGGCCCTTGCCTGGCACTGTGTGCATGACACATAATGAAAACAATTTTACGCTGCAGAGGGAAGTATGAGGCAATTACGGATGTGACAGCCACCTGCAGATTTACCCCCCTGCAGGCTCCAACTGCACTCTCCCAACCACCACAGCATTGCTACAACCACTGCACAGTGTCACCGCACTGGTACACCCTCCTCTCCCCCCACCGCTTCATGAATATGTGATGGCTTGATGATGTTGTGAATGGCTGGGGCAGGTGAGGAGGGGCTGAGAGAGAAACTGGGGCTGTAATAAGTTGCCCAGCTGGAGATGGTGTTGCGGCTCTGTCGCCCTGTGGCAGTCCATAGAGGCATCTCTCCACAAGCTCTGACCCCGGGATCAGCCTCATGAGGGGAGCCAAGAGATGACGTGACAGGAGTGTGCAAGCGTTCCCCCAAATCTCTTGTTGACCAATTTTACACATGAAGCCAGGCCCAAAAGCCCAAGTGGCAGGCCTAACAGAGCCCCTGATTTAATTTGATAACCTGCCTAGTGAATGTGAATTAAATGAGTATTTCAAATACAAATTATCTCCTTTCAGCGCCACGGTTTAAAGAATTACTCTTTTGGTGTGCAAAACACGTGTCTCTGGGCTGCTTCCTTATTTCACATTTGCTTTGTTTTATGTCTCCAGCTACTTAAATCTGAGCTAGTTATTCCTGTCTCGCTCAAGTGTAGTCACGAATGAGATGATACTCAACACCCTCACCAAAATGTTTCAGTTCAAACTTTTAAAATTGGACTAGCTGTGCCAATTATGTAATGTGTGCTTATTTTTAGTCAGGTTTTGGCGGATTTTCTGCCTCACACCGACTGCCCATTGGGTCAGACAACGGCTTTCTGGGACCCTAAATAGAGTGATGTTGTAAAACTTCTTTGCTGTCAGACATTTGCGTAATTGTTATGTTTAGCTTGTTAAAACTCTTCAAAAACCGATGCAGATGAGGCCATGCATACACCTGACAGTCAAAAGCCAAGGACTTCCCCTGATGGGGTGCAAACAAAATCTCATGTACTTAATATGATGGTAAAAATCCTTTCTTTCATATTTAACAGACCTGTTCTTGTTATTTTCTAAGTAGACTGTTTATTTTCAGCTTATTGGATTACTGGTTCCTTTGGTACGCCTCCTTACATTTTATGATACAAAGCACAAAATATGCACAGTTCTAATTTTAAGCTTAAATTTCAAATGTTAAGTTCTTCTCAATTTGATGACTAATTCTGCATGTTCTTTGTACTTATTTAAAAGTGCACGCAAGGTCAGTGCAACCCCGACAGACCACGCACAGAGAAAACAAAACTTGTGGGGACCAAATAACCCCATCTCTCAACACTGGGAGCGTATAATCATGAATTATTGCTGCCATGCACATGATACCTGGAGAATGTTGCAGGTAAAACTATTTATTACCAGTTTTGACAACATTAAATTGGTGGTTCACATATTACTGATCCCTTTGGTACTTAAATAGATATACACATATTACTGGTTGCTTTGGTGTTGAAAAGTATATTAAAAAAAAAATATATATTGCTATCTTTATGTACTGCTAAACTTAGTTCACACCACAACAGTCAACAAATCCAACTGGTTTTTTCCACTTACAAATAGATTCTAACCTTCCATGAGAAATCACACTCACCATTAGCAGCACTTTAATTTGCTCGTGCCTCTAGTTGTTTTACAGCCCAAAGCTCCAGGACATGCACCTTTGACCTGCAGATTATTCTGCGAGGCCAAAGGGAGTGTTTAACGTCTACCAGTCCCCCTGTGAACTGTGTCTTGAAAGCCCGATGTGTCATTAATAGTCATGGTTTACAGCAGAGACAGCAGCATGATCAGTGGATCCCCTGCAACATCTGACAGACAAGACGCCGGCTGATAACAGCCGCGCAGCGCACAGACGAGGATGTCCTACATGACACAGAGCACAAGGGTATGAACAAAGACACCTGCTGGAGATATAAACACAAAGCAAATCATGAGTGCTGATCACATGAAACACAGGTGGGAGCATGGTGAAAAATGGCCCGCTGAGAGTTGATATTATGCAATGGTTTCTGTAACCATCAATCCAATAAGGAATGGGGACTATATTCCTCCAGTGCTCGGAAGTAGTGTAATGTAATAGATGAGAGGATCAAGGTGAAACTGGAATGAATGAGTGAAAACAGCATATCTAAGCACGAGAGATATCACAGGAGACAGTGCAGACGGTAAACTAAGGAGCAAAGAGATGAGAAGTGGTAAATTAATCTTGGAGCAATATCTCACAGAAGAGAAAAGTGCACCGGTCTTTATTTCTTATAACAACTCAAGACAAATGACCACCGCCGGTACATTAGTTCTGATAAGGGACATGCAAGAAAGACAATGGCTTTCAATTCCTGATTTAATCAACCCCTGGCATGATGTACTTCTGGAAATAACAACACAAATTAATCAGGAATCAAGACATGGAGACGGGGGTGCAAGGGCAAGTGCCTGACTGCTCTGCATGGCTGTGTGATGAAATATACATAGTGCAATAAAGGGTCCGCTGCTGGCAGCACAGCCTGCCATGGGGATCGGCACCTGTGAGATTGAAGCTGTGGACAGCGTATTACCAAAATCCCGACTGTACTGAATTAATGAGGCCAAAGCATCAGTGTGTGCACGTTTGATCCGGGGAGTCCTAATTTATTTTCCCTTTCCAGCTCATCCTTTACAAAAATGACAGTGTCCTCTTATCGATTTTACACTCAGAGATCAATCAACCTTGGCCTGACTCAGAGAAAATTTACGCCCCCCTCTCCCTCCCAACCTCGACATCCCCATTCAGAGGAAGAGCTGTAGAAGACCCCCACCACACACAATCACTCACACATGCACACAAAACCGCTCCCTCCTTGCGTAGGAACCTAGTGTGTTTAAAATGAGCTAATCTACAGCAGAGGAGTTCAGGCTGATTTGAGTCCTTTTCATAACATGCTGTCTGTATCACACTCCCTCACCTCGGGCGAAGCACAAAAGAGATCAGAGGGAGAGCTGTTTATATATACAAGTAACTACACACTGACAGCTGCCAGAGGATAGCATGACTGGACTAAAAATAAAGTATCTCAGAGCCTCCAGACTGTCACTTTCATATTTCATACCCTGATAAAAGATCCTTTGACGTGCTGATGAAGATGGCGACGATGCCAGGGGCCGCTGCTCCTTGTGACCTCAGCTCAGTTGGATGGTGGGATATTATCCCTGCCTGTTGGCCTGGCAGTGGGACCCAAACGCCAGCTGTACAGAGATAGCTGTGCTGACATACTGCCCCTCAGATGGGAAGAACAGTGCCAGTGATTCAGTGGTACCTGGCACTGGGCAGCAGCAGCCATTAGCTATGACCATTGCCTTGCATTGGGTTAATCCAGGGTTAATTCTATTGGCATGTCCAGCACAGGAGAGATGAACAGACTAACAGCGATTCAACTAATTCACAAACTAAAGGCCAGGTATGCCTGGCATTATCACGCCTCAGAAAAATAAATAAAAACAGACATTTCTGGTTGTCCATTACATAAAAAAAAAATTTAAAAGAAACAGAAATTTGTCATTTCAATTAAGTCAGGTGAAAGCAAAGTAACAGGTACAACAGGCAGTATGTTAGGAACAGGTTTGGGAAGCACTACACTAGACTCATGAAGACAAGGTGTGTTTAAGCACCATCTGGCCATTGAAAAAGTTACAATTGAAGATAGTAGTTTCCGGTACAACAGTGAGTTTACAAAAAATTATACCTGGCAGGATTGAACAGTAATACGTGTTGCACAAGTTTGATGACAGTGCTGTGAAAATCTGCATTGTAAGTCCCCACCTTTAATAGTTTTCAAAATATTAAGTGTAGTAATCATTTTTTAGCCAAGCAAATGTTTCAAAGTTTTGATATATACCTCACCTTCCTACGCTTCTTGTTGGAAATCATTTCTAGGTCTTTTTAGTACTTATAAGCTGCAACTGGCTGGCTGGTTGCACAAATTATATGTCATCACTACATCTCTAAATCAATCTTTGAGGTCGGATTAATAGTCCCAGCACAAGTCAAGAGATGCAAACCTGTGACTCTTGGGCGTAACAGAGGCAAGCTGACTGCTACTGCTACTAGCATCATGACTTCCCTATCACAAAACACATGAGTGGGGCAAAAAGTCACCTTAATCATCAAGATGTTTGAGCTTGCTCGCTGTTTAACTCTTTCAGAATGCTTTGTCCTTTATGTTTACTTCAATTACGTAGCAATATATAGAGATTACAAGTTCCTGTGTTTTCCAGGTTTTGTTGTTAATTGAAATCTGAACGGGCTGATGATTAGCTTTCTACCAAATTGGTTTACGAGGCAAATTGATATATCCCACATCTGACTACTTTTATTAGTATCTGCTACCATCAAAGCTGTACTTCATTTTCTCATATAAGCTTTTGTGATTTGATGTCTTTCTACACGGAACAGAAACTGTTGCAGATATTACCTTCACAGAACGTCTCTTCGGGAAATACTAATTGACTTAATAACAACAGGTATACAAATAACTATGCCATTGGGGATTTTCTTTTTCTCTAACTTGGGATTTTTTTTTGCCTATTAAATATTCCACTCAAATTTGAAAGGTTTGAATTTCTTAAAATATTTCTCGACAGGTTCAAACTGTGGTTAGAACTAAGTATAATTCCTGTGACACCAAAATACATTGCATGTAATATGAGACTTACATACAAAGTAAATTCTAACATCAGAAATAATTCAGTCCACAGGCAGTTGTTGTCACGCTTGCAGCTGCCATAAATGTAAAAACAACCACATTCAATGCTTTACAAAGCTTTAACAGTAGTTAAATGCACATGATTGATGGTGTGACAAAATATTTCTATATCTAACAAGTCTCTCACATGGTCGAGGTTATTATGCGCTTATTACTGTCACACGTGTCCAGGGTATAACTAAAACAGTCTGTCTTTCAGCAGCACTTTCCACACACAAGAAAAAAAGGGAGAACACACTCAACATCAACATCATATCAAACAAATGACACTTTATTCTGCGAAACCAGAAAGTTCATTTACAAAGGACTAGCTGCTGCAATCACTGGTCTAATGTAGTAGTGCGGTGTAAAAAAAAAGGGTAATTGGTTTGGTAAAGATCGTTTTCCGTCGCACCATAAAGCACTACACAATAGAAAAGGTCGCCAATTAAGCAATCATGAATACCAAGTACCATAGCTGATGAAAATAGGCCAGTGGTTTAAATAGATTTGCAAGCAATTTACCTTTTCACAATGTTGGCAATCTGATGCAATTTGCTTGCAATTTTGTCCGCTTTCAGGAGCACTCTGCGCTGACACTGAACGGTGCAAATGGCAAAGAGGACCACGTAGAAAATGTAAAACTATCTTGGCCACATCAAGGTATCAGAATGGCGCTTCATCAGGAAAATTACAACAATTAGCATAAGTGCTCCAAAATCAACACTTTAAATGTCAGCGCCAAAGGTTGGTGCCACAGATGAGCAAGGGGTCCTCCAGGATGGACTTGCCATGGAACGCGAAGCAATCACCCATCATCTCTTGCTAGTGATGGCCCCACAATTGCTGTGACATTCTCTCAGGCCTGTCATTCTCAGTCACGGATGGGTTTATTTTATTTTTTTTCCACTCTGCCTTGATTTGCTTGCTGCCAGAATTACCTTGCTCAGGCTTTTTTTTTTTTTCCCCTCACAACTTTCTTTGCATAGTGGGACACATCTATATATCTAAGAGTTTTGTAAAGAATACACTGCTTCTGAGTTAAAATTTGTATGTATTTCAGAGAAATAACCAGGCACATGTCTCCATATTTTATCCATATTTTGTGCACACATTTATTGGTATTCCTAAGCAAATTACCAATAACTGTAGAGCAACTTACAGGATTTGACAACCCTAGAATTATTCAAATATGTGAAATTTTAAGTGCTTTTTTTTTTAACAAGGCTTCTTCTGCAACCTGTGGCTCTGAAGTCACATCTGACTCTTTGGATTCTTCACAGCGGCTCTTAATTCATCTGTACAGTGACTTTAGATATAAAAGTAATTAAAACTTGACTTTTCTGTTTTCATCCAATGTCTTTGTTGAATTTGTGTGTTTTCATTTTGGAACAGAATCTGAAGTCAATTGTTTAAGGGTCACTATAGTCTAATTTAGTAGGAGTGACGGAAAAATGGTGGTATGGATTGTGCAGATTGCTTACCCCTTGGCAAGTTAGGGAAGGGTTGAATTCAAAGTGAATTTCTGCTGTCTTAAACAACTCCAGTGAAATATTTATTAGGCGTTTCTATCAACAGCTCAAGAACCACTTCCTGTGATCTGCCACCGCAGAGAGAGTTTATTCCTCCAGGCTGTCTCTCTGATGAGCACCATACAACTTGAAGTAGTCTTCAACTACTCCATTCAGAAACAGAATAAGCACATTTGCACACCCACAACCTACCTTTATAAAAAAGATATATATTTTCTGAACATACTCTAAAAGTGAAAGTTGGTCAAATTAGAAGATAACAAAATCAAAACCAAAAGCACTATATTCCAGTTAGTTTGCACAAGAATAGAAATAGATTGATCCTGACTCTCACATTAGTAAATATTATTTTTATTTTAAGAACTTATGAGTGTAATAGATAACTCACTCCAGATTGTATTAGCCCATATGCAACTTCTATGACAAGTTTTTCATGTGCAGAAACAAAGTCATTTAAATTTATTAATAATAATAATAATAATAATAATAATACCTAACATTATTGGATAGGTATATACAATAATTTTAAACAAGTTTGACTATATCCTCTATTAATGTGTAACAGTTTGTAAATCCATCTTAATGAAACTGAATCAATAAGGCTACACAAACTAAATCAGAACGACAGCGACACATATTTGCTGAATTTTAATCAGAGACTTCGGGATGCTTTTGTATAAAAGAAAAAATGACAAGTACTGACCAATTTGTTTTTCTCACTGCTGGAGCATCTGAATTAATAATTATTGATCAGCTGCTGAAATGAAATATCTGACAGATTTTGTGATTTAGACCAGTATTGACAGTCAGAGATGAAAGGGGATAAATCGAGACTGTCTCTGTAGTATCATTTTATTCTATTCTATTTTAATTATTATTTGTTCTTCAAAATTAAAGAATTAGTGTAGTGAAAATATGGACGCTATGTGGTATTCAGAATAAACATGGAGCTGTGTGAATGAAAACACCATCAGTTGTGGTTGCCTGTCTGACACTTTCCTGTGTTTGTTAATTTGTCCATATGGATTTCAGCTCATTCCATCCCTCTAATGTTGTGTTTTGTCAATATCTGGTCACAGTGTTGTCTATTCTTCACTGCGGCGTATTTAATATTTACCAGCATCTAAGCCTTGTTAAAGCAAGATGAATTAGCCGGCTGCCGATGGATTTGCTTTCAGCTCAGGATGCACAACAGCGGAGTGACCAAGAGAAATCAAACCAGGTATATAGGAGGAAGAGGAGGAAGTTTGTGGTTGCTGACCTACATTTAAAAATAAATCAAGGGGTTTCTGTGTAAAGCTTAAAAAACTTTAAAGATAAAAATGAAAGTTTGACATATTTACCTTCATTGTAAAAAATATAGATGCACAACCTTTTTTTTCACCATATGTCATGAAATTCCACTGAACTTTTTTCTTTTTTCTTTTTGTGGTTTCTTAGCATTTGTTTTATATTTTTCATTTAAGAATAATATTTTTTTTTTTTTAAAAATGAGTGTAACGAACTTTAGATGTTTTCATAACATTTCTTCAGAATTTTGTATAATTCCCTTACAATTTTATGACTTGTACTGTGAGTATCCTTTCAGATACTCAAAATATGTCACATATGTCACAATGACTTGTTGAAATTTTGGCTCATTCCTTCCAACAGAACTGGTGTGACTGAGGAAGGTGTGTTGGTGATCTTGCTTGCACGCACATTTTAAGGTCTGTCATTAAATTGTTTTAGGGGGATGGGATTTGGATTATGTGATGGCTACTCCAAAACATGGACTTTTTGATTATTTAGCATCTTTGCAGCTATTTTGGCCACATGCTGACGGTCGTTGTGTATTTGTAAAACCCATCTGTGTTCAACCTGTATTTTCCTGGGTCAGATGTTCCGTGTTCTTGGCACATTTCCAGTCTTCGGTTCCTTCTGCAGCAAAAACACAAAATTATGGTGCCACCATTGGTCTTCACAGTTAAGGATAAGATAAGCAAGTCATAGATGTAGACAGAGTTTATTGTCATTCCATTGTACAGTTGTACATTTGCAAATGTACAAATTGAAAGAAATTTAGTTGCACATGTAGAACCATGAAGGTCTTCATCAGTGAGGGCATTGGCAAACTGTAATCGGTCCTTTCACGTTGCTTTTGTTGTAATGGCTTCTTCCTTTCTAAATGGCTATATAGCTCCCGTTGGTTTGCACATTTCTCATTGATAGATATGTTTTTCTTATACATATTTGAGTTTTTTTACAGATGAAAGTGGCATCAGGAAATTATACCGCGTGATGAACCAGACTAATGGAGGTCTCTAGCTGATATCTCATGATAGCTGTTTACGTTAGATTTTTTTTCTCCATGATTTCACACCAGGAAACTGTATTTGAGATTTTGCCTTAAAGTGCATCAACAGGTGTGTTTCCAGTTAACTCGTATGCTGCAAATTATACATTCAGCTTACAAATTCAGCACATTATCACATTGTGATTTCCCAAATAATTTAAAGCAATTTGAACAATATTTTAGCAAAATTAGGACATCGTATGCATATGATGTTGGTTTTCCTTAAACATAAACAAAATGAGCTTATTAGATGTGAAATTGAAAGTACTTACAAAAGTTTATACCTATTTTCTTTCCTTGCATGAGCCAGTGTACTTTTCATTAGTGGGCTTGCACGGGCCCCCGACTCAGGAGCGGCCCCCAGCGTTAGAGGGGTTTGTGAGCTCGGCTGATGATGAGGCTGCACAGATGGGTTCAAGCCTGGCTCCCTGCTCACTCTTTTGTATGGACCCTGGTCTCTAATTACAGCTGATGAGTGTGTATGTGAGGGAGAGGGGTGTAGGGGGAAGATGGAGTAGAGTAGACATGGGGATGAGGGGGTGGAGGGGTTGCACAAGCAGGTGACAGGACGAGGAGAGGAACCTGTGGCAGATCCTCGGCACCATCAGGCACAACGTATCCGCAGCCTGACAGCTAATTAGAAACGACACAGATTTCTCCCAATGTAACAGATGTTGCCTAATCAGTCCAGCTCGGGAGAACCCTGCGCCAGCAACATTTCATGCACAATTTAACCATCTAAAAGGGATGAAATACTTAATGCATTGTAAGGCCAGCACAGCTGTTTCTCTCGTCTGCGAATCTCCCAGTCAAAAAATATGCATGTTTTATGTAACTCTAACCGAGTGTTTCTAATGCCATAATAGCTAAGAAAAAAAAAATTGCTGCTACACATCTGAAAAAGATTTCAGCTCTGTTGATTTCTATAACTTTCATCAGAGGAACCAAATAGGTTGCAACATTTTGACAATCAATAAAAACACATGAAAAAAAAGAACTAAAATGTATCAAAGAATTAATGCACAAAATAAGACAAACTCAACTATGTCACAATATAATATAGTGTTGTAAAGTGTCCGTTCTCACACCTCATAGTTTCATGGTGCTTGGTATTTTAGCGAGTTGCAGTTTCAGTTGAATCAAGGTATTCTTTGAAGAGCAAGCTGCTAATTATATCTATATGCAGACAGTACAATAAAAAAACATCACAATTCTCAAAAAGCATGAAACTGTGATGGTAATAACATGTTTTATTTGCCTCAAAATCAGATAAATGTAAATTTGTATCCCCACTGTTTCTTTCCAATCTAGAATTCTCAATCAACGACCCCCCCCCCCCCCACTTCTCCTGTCTGCTGCAGTGTTGGCTGTATCTCCACAACGCTGCTGCATTTTTATCTGATGCACTAGATGACAGGTAATCTAGTAATCTAGCTCAAAGTTCCAACAATTGCACACAGAGAAAAGAAAAAAAAAGGAGAAAAAAACCCTGGCTGATGAAATCTGAGCAGTTATCACACTAACCATTACCTGTCAAGCCCTCCGCTTCAATTTAAGGGTGCATCAATTTTCTGAAGAGGAAATCAAGGGCGAGGAAGAAAAGCGGTGCAGATAAACAGTGACAAAGGCCTCTTTTCTGCTGCTTTTATTTATGATGGGATGTTGTGTGTGGGGACCCGGAGCCAGAGCTTTATCAGACCAACTGATACATCTCTTGATAGCCGGAGGGGGAGTCTTCACCCTTGATGAAGTGTTGCGCTCACCAGAGAAGATTTCAAACTTAAAATGACTTTCCCTGCTCAAACGCGCTGCGAAGACAGGAGGGAGTCCCTGAATGGCGTCTCGCTGAGGTGACACACTGAGCAAACAAAGACACAAGCTGTGGGTCTTTGAAGCTTTCTCGACTGATGATGTGTAACAGTTGTTTTTCTCTCCTTTCTTCACTGTCTATATATATATGGAACTTTTGCTTTATTTCCTCAACCATAAAAGACATTTTATGCATAGCTAATCCAGATTCACAACATCTTTATCTTTTTTTTCCATTGTTATAATTATGCAGCACTTGTATGTTTGCAGGATTTTTTAGTCTAATAGCCTATTTTTAAAATAAAACAATTTTGGGAGCTTCTATCCCCAACAAACTCCCCCCAAAATGGATCAGTCTTAATTCTAATTAAATTATTTTAAACTGATCAAATTTAATTTATTTCTTTTTTGGTTAAACAAAAAGTTAACTTAGCATAACATTGTTCTTTCTCAGCCTTTATTTCTTCAAAAATAGAAATAAAACCAAATATGTAAAGCAATTGTGGACCACTAAATATTTGTGGAAAATAAATCAATAAAAACTCAGTATCTTATAGTTGACTATGTGGGACCAAATGTCATAAATGTAAACACTACTAAAGACTTTATTTGGTAGAACTATCTTCACCTCCACTGGTGAGCTGCCTATGTTTCTATCACTAGTTCAAGGTTCAGTTCTTAATTTTCTATCCTAGAGTGTTTTAGATAAAGGTATTGTCTGGTTTGTGATGGACATTAGAAAAACTTTTGTCAGGTCCAGGTTCAAAAGGTGTGTTAAAGTTTTAATCTTATTCTGCCAGACACAGCAAGCAGGTTTCAGATTATTCCCTGCCATTCAACAGCAAAACATGTCATTATGTCTTTACTTCTGTCAGTTTCTATCCTCCTTTCAGAGACTTTGCATTGTGACACACTTCCTGTTACTTGGTGCAACACTATCAAGAAAATAAACTTCTCCCACGGTGATTGTCATATGGTGATGTCCTTTCTTTATTCAAAGTCTGATTTGTTGTTTGTGTAATACCATCCATCCATCCATTTTCTGTTCACCCTTGTCCCCAATGGGGTCGGGAGGGTTGCTGGTGCCTATCTCCAGCTACGTTCCGGGCGAGAGGCGGGGTACACCCTGGACAGGTCGCCAGTCTGTCGCAGGTTTGTGTAATACACTGCTTGCAATAGTTCAGCTTCCAAAAATTAACTAAAGAATCACAAGAAGAATCTTACGCGCTCACTCATCATTACACCAATCTTTGACCTTTGTGATCATTAAGGGGCCAGGAGAGAGTAGCAGACAAAAAACGGAGCACTGCAAGATAAAAAAAATAAAACACATTAAAATGAATAAGAAATAAATGAATGTTGGATCTCAGTAAAATCTGTTCTTTTTTTCTCCTAAATTAATGCATACAAATATTATAGTATAAGGCCAGAGTAGAAAACATAAATTTTATAGGGGTCAAATACTGGTGTCACTTGTGTATAAATATGTCTATTTCTTATCACTATGTACTGTAAGTAATCCACTTACCTTTTTAAATAGCTTTTTGTCAATGGCAGACAAAGAAATAACAGACAAAACAAATGCATGCTGCATTTTGTGAATAATAAAGGCGCCTTTAAATAAAAATATGTTATTGACGGCAAGAAACACCAATTTGCTGTGTTAGGAAATGTATGAGTTGCTTGTTCTCTCTCTCATGGGCCTCATGGTTTATTGGTGGTATGTTAAGTGGGAGGTGGGACTCTAAACCCAGTGCGCTAATGCTTTGAAAGCTCTGGGTGGATCTGTGAGCTCATGTTGGACATATCCAGACGAAGGGCTCCCATGCTGACAGTTAACGGAGAACACAAACAGCAGCCATAATTAGATCCATCTACTGTTATTGACAGGTGTGCTGAGACTCCGGGACGGATCAATACACACACTCACCATATTGTTCCCAATAACCAATAACTGTAAAAATCTGTCTTATCATTAGTTACAGAAAAATAATTAAATGTAACCTTTTACGTATTCATGTGCTAACTTCAGGATGATGAACAAAATCCTTTAGTTATGTTGAAAACACTGATTGGGCCTATTTAACAAGTGACTTCCCTGAACCAATATGGACTGGTTCATGTTTACAGGGAACAATCAGTAGAAAATAAGAA
Organism: Xiphophorus couchianus; assembly: GCF_001444195.1. NCBI lineage: Eukaryota > Metazoa > Chordata > Actinopteri > Cyprinodontiformes > Poeciliidae > Xiphophorus > Xiphophorus couchianus. The sequence goes on along the minus strand of NC_040230.1, from coordinate 17,958,701 downwards.
GAAAAACAATTTTTACAGTAGATAGGAAGATCACCTGTTGTTGAGCTTAATCATGTGTTTCTGCTGCTTTATCTCACGTACAATATATAGGCGCTCTTTCATGAATGACTGGCCCACCACATCCCGCCCACCAAATGCTTTTCCCCCACTGAATAGCCCACCCTCAAACATTGAATCCATTATGGACAATACCAAACACTCTCCCTCTCTCTGCCATTGATGATTGACCCCCTCAATATCTTTCTCCCTATTCAGGATCACTGATAGCTTTTAACTGCCCCACTTATATTTCCGTGGATGCGACCCTGCATTGACTGACTGGCAGTCTCTGTGTCTGGATGCAGCGCAGATGGCCAACTCCTTTTGAACATTTGACAATAAAACCAGCACAACATTGGCATCTTCACTGCAGAAAGCATAGCGGTACACTGTTTTTTGTAAGTTCAGGTGGAGCTTAATGAGAGACACACATCATAATTGATACCAATCAACCCAGTGACAAGCAGAGTGAGGTTTGTGTTGCATATTGTCATGTCTGCGTCTCCGCTAACGACAGAGATGTGCAGCAGCACATGAAAGCTCACGGTGCTGAAAGGATCTGTCACTTTACCGCTTTTCACTGAGTCACTCTTACTTAAACAAGAAGCTCTTCGAAAACTTCCAACACTTAATGAAAAGAATTAGCTGCGCACAATGCACATTGGAGGGCGAGGTGAACATGCAAGGGTTTAACTGCTGTGAAGTAAAGTGGAAGTTATATAAAAAGAAAAGACGAGAGTATTAAACTGAGCAAAAACTGAGCATAAACATTGCTTGAAATGTTGGCTTTCTGTCTTGTGACAGACCAGTGCAAAGTAGCACATAAAGTAAAAGGAAAGTGATATATGATGTTTGAAAACTTTAATACATATGCTTCCCATAAAACCTCACTAAGCTTGATTATTTTCACAAAATATCAAATTCTAGATGTGAAAGTCGGAGGAGCTAGAAATCCAGAAGACTTACAGCTATTTTTGCAAAGTACTGACTCAGAGGGACGGTACGATGGAAATGCATACAATAATTGTAAGATTTTTATATGTAAAACATTTTAGAAAACTATTTGTTATGTCATTCAACTTTGCAATTTAACTCTGCTTTGTGACAGTAGATCACCAAATGTCCTAAAATGTAAAAAGTGGAACTGCAATGAGTTGGCTAACTTTGTTGGGTTCAGCCTCAGATAGCGGACATAGGACATGATGAACGGATTTTAATATTTCTGTCCTTTAACCCGTAGGACCGGCTAATGTCTTTTATGCCACCCCCTCATGACCTGCTCTCTCTCTCACACCCCCCCCCCCCCCCCACACACACACTGTATCCTTGGTTTTTCTGTCTGAAACACCCATGCTCACAAGCACACACACCAGGAGAGAGAGGGCTGTAGGAGTCACAGTTAATGGGATTACCCCGGCAGTCCCGAGGCAGCCCTAACCTCACCTCTAGGTCCCAGTGTGGCAATCAGAGGCATCAGCATCCTTAACGCATCATGGAGAGTGCTTGTGATACCACGCTGTGGGGACCTCTGCTCTCTAACCTCTTAACACAGCAGCACTCTAGCTGGAGTGACCTCCAGCGGCTTTAAAGAGCTACCCCCAGAGGAGACCTAAAAGCAGCATCCACCAGGTCACAATATAAGACACCATTAACCCAAAACCTCTCGCCTGGATTCGGTACGTTTAAAAATCTCTCCTCTGACAATCACAGCAGCATCAACACTTCGCAGGCTGACCCCATCACACAGGAGTCAGGATACTTGATCTTTAATGCGAGGGTCACATCTTTAATGGATCTGTGCTTGTGTACGTGTAGATGACAATGGGGAGAAATCCCAATTTTTATGCTGCTTTGATACTGAAAACAGGAGAACTGGTACACATTCCTTCCTATCCACACTCCCAACACGATTACTTAGAAATGAAGCGGAAAATGGAAGCGATTTATTAACGAGACATTAGAGGCGCTTTTAATAACCTTTCCATCCTGCTCAGCGGGGAGCTGCGGATTACACCACACAGGTTTCGGTGACACCAGAAAGGAAGTCCCCCGCCGGGTGTGTGAAGAGCGCAGAGGGACACAATGCCCAGCCTGGGGTTCTCACATCCCGCTCTGGGCCCTCACCCCGGGGGGAAGGACAATGGGTTAAAAAGGCATGAATGTCCTGCCTATCCAGGATATAATGTAGGTGGCTGCCACTGGGTCTGAAAGGCCTGACAGAGCAGCGGAGGGAGAACCACAAAGAGGCCGTAATAAAAGAGATTCCTCGGGTCAGTAAAGCATTGCATTCACTGTGGGCTCCATAGCTCGCACCCTCTCCTCTCACATTCATCGTCAGACTGCAACAGCTATAGGAGATATTCAAAACAGCAAAACTGATCAGTGAAGTGTAAGTATTGTTCTGTTGTCTGGGAATAAATCTAATTAAAAAGTCAACAAAGGCATGTGCTTTCAGCCACGTATTCATATCTGGCACCTTTTTGATGAAGATTAAAGAACAAATGTCCATAAGACCTGACTAACTTAAGTATCAAAAGTAAGCATCCACACTCATTAAACTTATTTGTCACATAACATACACACATTTCAATATATTTTACCATGATGTTATGTGATAGACTGACACAATTAGTCTATTATTGTGAAGTGGGAAAAAAGTGACATGATTTTTTCATTTCTTTCAACAAATTGTGAACTAAAAAGTGTTTAAATTTATAATCATGTGCCCTTAAAAAAGTTTGCGGAAACTCTTTCCACTGCAAAGACAGGAGGAAAAGTTTTGGGATGCAGCTCTGTTCATCTACAGAGAGACAATTCTGCCCATTCTTCATGTCTGCTGTCTTCCTTGGTCTTCATGTTGCTGTTGTTCGCTAATGTTTTCTAACAAACCTCTGAGGTTTTTCCAGAACAGATTCATGTTGTGATTAAATCAAACACTTGCAGACTCTATTTCTTAATAACTGACTGAAAGACATTTGGACATGTTGGATTTTATTTTAGAGTAAAATAAAAAAATAAAATTAAAAAAAGTATTTTTATTTGCGAACAAAATGTAAAATCCACATAGCATTTTCTTTCCACTTTACCATTATGAAATACCATGTATCAATATGAAATAAAAAAAATGCAAACTGTGAGAATACCTTTCCAATTCAGTGCATATTTAATGAGAACATTGGTAGATAAATCTACTAGAACTAGTAATGCACTCGATAAGTTTTAAGGATGAAATGTAAGGCGGTGATTGGAGCTTATCTGAGTGCACACAAGAAAAACAACAAAAAAGAGAGTTGAGACTGAGAAGTGTCACTCCCCCTAAAAGCAGAGAGAAGGATTAGAGGAATTCCTCAGTATCAGGTGACACATGTTCGTGCAGAGCTGTGAGAAATTCACAGCTTGATCAGGTTCTTTTAAGCAGCTGCTGTAATCACAAACTAACCTTTTTATTGACTCTAGCAGTTTGCAATTATCCCCAAATCTAAGAACTGCTGGATAAACTTGCTTCTGACAAATCCAAATCATCAATCAGTCCAATTCATCAGCTGGGACAATCAGATAATGCAATGCAAGGAGACAAAGGGTGATGTCCACATTGACACATGCCTTTACTGCTTCCTTAATCTAATTAAGGCAAATAAACTTATAACAGATCTCCTCTGTGACCAAACCACCAGTGAGGAAGCTAATTTGCTTTCCTTGTTGTGGCTCCACAAACAGATAATACTGTTTTATTACACAAAGGTCACCAGGGAAATTAACTTCTGGGGCCAGCAAATAAAAGAAAGGCCCCAGCACTCTGAATAACAAGTACACACTGATTACATTCAATCACGAGAGTCCCCACTTAGGACGAGACTCTGACCTTTCTGGCATCTCTTCGCGATATAAGATACGCAAACGGCAGGTTGAGGCAGCTTGAATGGGACCGTCCCCGTGTTGTATTGTGGAGACAATCCAGCGAGGCAGCTCATCCAGATCATCCGTTTGACAGAAGAAGTTTGATTTCAACAGCTGGATACAAATTCACGACCAGGCTCAGAGAATTGGATTGATGAAAACCCAGGTGAATTCCCAATGAATGAAAACTTTTAGTTAAAGGCCAAACTCTGTTTTAGAAATCTTTTCAAGAAATCAAATCAAGCAATCATCTGCTGATAATCTACATTCAGTTCCTGTATTGTTTATCGCTCCAGGTTCTCCAACAAGCACCAAGCTGGATGTTTCTTTTATTATACACTTTCATTTCATTTCGCTCCCCTCTTGCCGGTGCAGTTAGTCACTGCCAACCCTCTTTGTTCATGATTGATGTTTACAGGTCATAGCAATGCTCTTAACTCATTACTTAGAAAGGGAAAGATGGGAGCACTTGCTGGAGTGAGATATTGCAGAGGAACACAGGGAGCTGCTTCAATGAAGAGACAGGGAAACTTAGCGTCAGTGTGATAATGGCCGCTGAACTATTGCATGTTTCAATCAATGGAGACAGAAGTAAATAAAAAACCAGAGGGGGAAGATTCACCGGCATCGATCCCGCCTCAACACAGACCTTGCGGACAATCTATGGTTTGGGCCGGTGATGCTCCCAGTCATCCACAAAATCAATGAAACCCATCCTTTCAATAGCATCCAATTATTAGCACAAAGTAAAGGCAGCCTGCAAAGATAAATCAGAAAACTTTATAGAAAAACGACACCGACGAGACAAATGCTAATTGGAATGTGACTAATGGGTGATCCTAAAACAATACTATTAAAATCAACTACTCTCTGTCCATAGGTTATGTATCAACAATACTAGTCCAATAGAGTAAAGATTTTGCATGTTACTATATTTTCTACAGAAAAATGTACTTTTGTAATATTTTTTTGCAATACTTCAAGTTTTGGCTTCTTCCAACTAAAAGAAAACCTTTATGTAAATAAAATCAATTATTCAGAATTTTACCTGGCCAAGTAAAATACTATTTTTCTATGCATCAGCAAACTCAATGAAGAAAGATCACAGGCCAGGATTTAACTGCAGGAGGTTCTTGCTCTAAAGCATCAGTGCTGACAGCTACACCACAGTTCACACTTATATTTACTTTTTGTTTTAATCTAACCTTAAATCTGAATTATTTTTTTAAGCAAGGAAAAAAAAAAAGGTCACATTGTCAATTTATTTTAACAAAAAACACTGTGGAACAGTTATTGGCACCAACAATTTAAAATTAATTACAGAATGAATCCATCCATGAAGCATCTCTTATTTAAACTTTGTTTATATGTTGAACAGAGTTTACATGATTTTTGTTTTCATGGAGTGAAGCTTGTTGTGACAGAGAGGCCTAGGCACTTCAACACAGAAAATACAAAAGACTTTAGGTAGAAGTAGCTTGTTTGCACACTTCGATATTGAGCTGAAGACAATTAACAAAAGGAAGTAACTTTTTTAGCAGATGATTTAACCTGAGGAGCTTTGGTGTGAGCCTGTCAGGCCACTCCAGCCCTTCCAGAGCACTACTTGTGGTGTGACTCACAGCTGCTGATGTTTAACGTTTCCTTCGTCTGGCCTCTGAGCAATAATCCTCATTAATTTCCCATCATAGTTTGTGTTAATTAAAAAAGCTACGAGTCTAATTGCCGTTTAATGTAATGATGCTAAATCTCATGTTCATGTGTTCAGCTCCACCCATCAGCAGCTCGTTACTCGGACTTGCCGGGTTTAATCAGATGGAGAAGGAAGACTCATCTCTAATTATCTGCTCTGCTTCATCATTTAATCTTCCTGAAAAAGCTCTTCACATGTGCTGCAGCCTTAACTCATAATACATCTTCGCTGAAACAAGCAGCTTGGCCAGAAACTGCTCCACCAATGCAATTATTTATGTGAAAATTAGTTTATTGAAATTTCAGATAGAATGACTAATTGCTTCATATATTTTGAAAATAATTTTGTATCTTTTCTTACAAAAACTGTGAAGCACTGAGACAAGAGATAGCATGTAATGATTTCATTGTGAATGTTAAAAACCTATAGTACTACACAAATAAATGTTTTAAGTTAAAATTAAACTTCAGATGCCTAAATTCAGAAAGACATTGAGTAGCAAGGGCATAGCTACAGCTAACTTGCTTCCTTTCTGTTTCGACTTGGTCATAATTTAGCTCTTCACATGCTTTATTTGTTCTTTCAATTGTTTATGTGTGGATGAAACTTACAGAAAGAGTTTGGTAATTAGTGTTTTGCTTTGAGTGTTTTTCTTATTAATATTTTTCAGAGGAAGGTGCTTGGTTGGGGCTCAGGCCTTTTACAATCAGTTTTGGTTGAGCTTTAGCTGTTCATCCACTAAAAATAAGATGTGTAGTTGGTTCAAACTGACACAATCCTTGTTTGTACTTTAACTAAGCTAAATCTACAGTCTTTTTCCAGTAACAACTTTGATTGTATGTGTCCATATGTACCATCCAATATTTTTATGCATACAAAATAAGGTAAGACCAGAATTCCCTTAACTTTTTTCCCCCTCTTTATTAATCTAGAAAGTACTAAAAAATCAGTTCATCTGATAAGCCAAGTTCTGCTGGAGATTACTTCGTGTTAAAGGTGAGTTTTTCCTCTCCACTGTCACTATATGCATATTCAGTAGGAGTGATTGCTGTAAAGTCAACGACCACGCAAGCAATTGTTCACTCTACATGCCTGTCCAGGAAGAATGGTTGCTGCAAGTTAAGGAATCAATGCAGTCTGCTGAAGGTTTCCACAGATAGAGTACGTTTTGAACTAATTTGAATAATTAACTGAGCTCAGTGTATTATTTTTTGATAACTAGGTTTAATTGGGATGTACGTGGGATTCAATTGACATTTTTGTAAAGTGCGTCAAGGTGACATTTGCTGTGAACTGGTGCTGTTTTGTGAGTTCGCTTTAAAGGTAATTTGTCCATCACATTTATTTTTTTTTACTATTTGAAATCTGTATTCTTTATAAGTCCGTTTTTTTTAATATGTTTTATAATAAGACAAATTTAAAATATTTTACAACAGATTCTCAAACAGTCAGAAACCAAGAGCGTAAGGAGTTTTTTTTTTTTCTCTCCATTGCCTGAAAGGCAAGTGCAGTGCACATGCTTGCACCATGGAGGGAGGGCATGAAAGAAATCTGATTAAACAATTAGTGTCAATTAGCCCCGACCAAATCATTCTCCAAACAATTGGTCTCTAGTGCCCAGCTTAATTACAGGCGACTTTCAACTCCTTATCAGAAGCCACGTTGCCCATGATTCATGTCCGACTCGGCGACTGTCCCTCAAGCACCATCAATTACCCACAAGTAAACAAAACACAAGGAGAGAGAGAAAAAAAAGAGGAACCGAAGGAAACCAGAGCATAGGCTCCCAGGTCTGATTAGCATACCTCTGTGTATGCTCATCAGCTGCTGCGCAGAGAGGGAATCAAACCAGGGTGGAAGACATAGGATGAGATTTTCAATGTGATTCTGCAAGGGAAGATTTGCATAAATGTTGAAAAAATAAACTAATGCCAATGTTGCTGCTTTTAGACAACTGAGGTTGTCTGGAAGTAGACGCTTTATTAGAGTTGGAGTTACTGAAAATCGTGATGGCTGTTGACAGTGGAGATCTTCTGCAGCAGTCTGTACAGCACTGAATCTGAAAAAGCCTCGGACTGAAGATGCTCTGCCTTCCCAAGATAGTCTCAAAAAAGTTAAATGTTTCAGATGAAACACATTTTAAGACCTGACAAAGATAATCTAAGTAAATGCACTTTCACATCATGATTCTATTTATCAAAGGACATTGTAAGACAAAGCAGTGCAAGAAATCACTTAATAGAACTTCTGTTAACATTAAGAAGGTTTAAGATCCAGAAAAGCAACACATTTCTCAATATTATGAGAGGCTGTCTTGCTTGCCTCTTTTAAAATAAGACAAAAGAGAGGTAGTACGAGATTTGACTACAATGACAACTGTGGCAAAGTTCCTAAAATAATACAAAATACATGCATTATATTTGCCAAAAGACATGTTGATAATTCTCCAAAGATAAGGGGAAAATGTTCTGTGAACTTACATGTCAGAAGTTTGACTGTTTTTGGATGTTATTTATCTTATGTCATCTGGTGTAAAACTAACATTATTTTGAAAAATTGAAAAATAAATAAACATTATACATGCAGACAAACATGAATTCAATTCTCTACAAAAAAATCTGACTGTCTAGTTATCAGTGTGGGACTTTAAAATGGGAGCATTTAGATACTGCAACACATTAATGATAGAAAGTACATAGGCAAGTTCACCTACAGTACAGATCCAAACTCAACTTTTTGCTGTGGCCTAGTCAAGATTTGAACAGAAATTCAATGGGGATGCTGCAGCTTTGTTTTTAATAGGTTATTCTTGCTGCAAAATCCTCAAAGATGGCTGAATTAAAACATTTATGCAAAGAACATTGGGTTAAAATTCCTCCACAGGAATTTGAACGGCTCATAGTTAGTTACCAGGGTGAGGTAGTTGGTTTGGTTAGCTGTGAAAATCAGAAAAAACAAGCGTAGACATACTTTTTCACACCACTCTATATTGTCACCTGGCAAATAAAATTTCATTAGATTTCCTCTTTTGTTGGATATCCTGTGATAAACCATTTTAACATGAAGTTTGAGGTGTGCCAGCGGAAACCAGTCTTGAAACGTGAGGTTAGAGATTTTAATGCACAAACACCCCCACACATCCCGAATGCACAGAACGTGTGAAGGAGAATGACAGCAGGCACTATGACATGTTAAATTACCCCAGTGATGTATAGCTTAATGAACCCCTTGTGTTGATCACGCTCCACATTAATCAACAGCCATGAACAGATTCCCTTATTTTCTCAATGCTGCCCTGATAAACTGCAATTTCATTTAACCTTGGACAGCAACTTTAATAGCTTCCACAGGACAACTGTCAATACTTCCCTGGGTATACAGTGATTAAATTGCAAGGCGAGAAGTGTGCCCAGGCTCTCTGCTCATCCTGTACACCCCAACCCCCCACCCGCCGGCCCCCTTCCTGCTTCAATCTGCCCCCGACAACTTTGTTATCTTAAATCACAACCTGTATTTCCACACCTGCTGGAATCACTTTGAATCATGTGCAAACTTGGTTACAAAAAAACCAAACTTCTAAGCAATTTATAAAACATCGAGTTAAAAGCCTCCGCTATTTCCATCACATTTTCCACCTGTTTTGAAGTTTGTTGTTGACTATGAGCTGAGTGGACAGGATAAAACGAGACAGTGACAGGGACTGACCCCAGGCCTGTCATAATGATTTTCCATGATATCCTCCACCCTTGTCAATTTGGCATAAATTACCAGCCATGAAAGGCCTGCTGGCTGATTAAAACCAATTGTCTGGGTAGGAAAGGACAAGGCAACCTCTTTATTATATGATAAACTAAGTTAATGGAAGAAGACAATCTCCCCTCAGGGAAATCGGATAGACTCTTAATTAAAGCGTTGTGTTTTCTCTACAAGACGGGGAGATTTTTCCATTATTTTTGCATGCAACAGAGTGAAACTTTTCAAAAACAAAAATGTGATAATGCGAGGCAACCCCACCAAGAAGAGCAAATACATTCTTCCTGTGTGAATACCTGACAAGAAAGCAATGAAAGAACAAGGATTCTGTAAAGATTGTGCACCAGGCAAATTAAATCACCCTAAACAAATGATGCAAACATGCGTTTTTAATAGATTTGCTTATCAAAATCAAACATGTGACACTTTATAATTATGCTTGAACACATTATCACTTCCAGAGAACATGTTTCATTATCACATCAGCAGCAGGAAAAAAAAAACAAAAAACAGAGAAAACCGTCATTGTTTCGACTTTGACTGCGAGCAAAGAGCAAAACAAGTTTGCCTCTCTCTCGATGACATAACAGCGCAAGCAAACATTTCTCTGCTCCTCGATGCTCGTCGGCTTCCTCCACCCACACTTGAGTGGTGACAGGCATACACCCGCACTTCCATTATTATCCAACACAACAAGAATGCCTCCAGGAGGATAATTACTGAAACTCGAAGAGCCGGGGCTAATCCTAAGTACTTCACTTTGTATGACGGCCTTGCTCGCCTTGTCTTTTAGCCTGCCGCTCACACTGACAAAGTGCAACGCCGGGCTGAGAGTCAACAAGAAGACCCCACGGCCCACGGATGCAACAGTCAAGCCAAAATACGCCATTATCTTGATTTGTTATAAAGAGCTTGAGCTTGAAACATACTTATCTATAACCTCAGGCAACTAAACAAGCAGTCAGAGACAATGCATTATAAAGATCCTTGTTCATAACCTATAAAGAGAGTATTGTGGTAATGAAGAGAAGAGGAAGTATAAAAGAAGCTATTTACAGTCCCTTCTAATAGTGTTTATACTCACCTTTTTGTCAATGTACTACTATACTGTACATAGTGTATACTATTTGGATTTTATGTGACAGATCAACGTAAAAAGACTAAAAAAATTACATCTGCTTGTCTTTTGTAGAATGTCTCTATCTATTTTGCACATCCAGCCATTTCTGTCTAATATTCTCAAAATAACTCCGTCAGACTGGATTAAGGGTTTCTTTACAGCTCTGGACTTTGACTGGACCATTCTAATATATGAATATGGCTTATTCTAAAACCTTGAACAGGAGCTCTGAGTATAGTCTGTGTCTTAGTCCTGCCTGAAGGTGAACTTCCACCAAAATGTCGTTTTGTTTTGCATGACAGCTAAAACATTCAAGGTTGGTCTCATGTCATTAGACCACCTTCTGTCACATATTTGTTACAATCCCAATGGGGGAGTATTTGTCCAGCAATTTTGAAGGTTATAGGTTAAGTTCAAGCTTCCTCCTGTCACATGTCTTAACCCCAAGTTTTCTGCCAGTATGTGTGCTGGTGTATTAATGAGTGAGTGTAAAAAGGTCAAGGAGTCTGTTCAAAGTGTTTTGAGTGGTCACTTTGACTGGAGAGGCGTTGTAAAAACATAGTTCATGTCTTCTGCATTGCTTTTGGTAAACAAAATTTCCCTTTGCATTTTTCAGCAAAGACTTTCTTCTAGACTATTTTCTGTAAAACTGGAAAATATGACCCATGAATAGCTGCTGCTCTTCCAATGTCATCTCTTAGCAGATTCTGTTAATAAGGCTCTCCTTGCCTTTTTGGTGGGCGACCATGTTTTGGGAAATTTGCAGCGCTACTGTACTCTTTCCACTTTCGGATGACGAACCGAGATGATTAAGATGAGATGTTCAAAGTTTAGGATGTTGTTTTCTACCCTAACCTCACTTTGCACTACTCCACAACTTTATCCCTGAACTGTCTGCTGCATCCCTTGGTGTTCATTATCCTGTTCTGTCCCTCAGGCAACCACTGAGGCCTTCACACAACAGTTGTATTATTATTTTAAAATTAGTTGATTCTGAATGGAATTGGTTGCAGGAAATTTTATTTAGGCGTATCAAGCTAAAAGAGATGAACACAAGGGCATACCATGCTGTGTAGATTTTTAGCAATGACGATTTGAAAACCATAAGTCCACTTCCTTCCACTTAATAATTCTGCACTCATTTGTTTTTAAATATCACATGAACTCCTACAAAATATTCACTGAAGTGTGTGGTTGCGATGTGACAAAACCTTAAAATATTCAAGGAGTGTACATATTTCTGCTGTCAAACCTACCTTGACTGATGGCTGTTTAGACGGATCATTAACAGTCTTTCCTGACATATTCCCGTGAAAAGACCCATCACACAGCACCCACTGTAATTTTGAAGATCTTTGATATTTAACATACAATTATCCTAATATAGGGGGAGAAATTATGCCCATCTGCACCACCACTGACATGGTTTCCATGTAAACCGTCAACATGGCAGCTGTGAACAAAGAAGCCACTGCCAGGGGTTGTCAGACATAACAAGCAACTTTAAATTAAAGCCTTTAAAGAGCATCAAGAGGGTAACAAGCTGGTGTGGGATTTTTTTTTATGACAATATTTTACATTTTAATTTTGACCTCTGGGAGGCAATGATCAGTTTGTGCAGTTTGATTTGACTTAAAGTTGAAAGGCAGGAAAAAGTTTTTCACCGGCTGTGTCTATTCATCTCAGGAGGACGGAGTGGGATGGGGTGGGGACCAGAGCCTCCCAGTTCTGCCACACAAAGCAAGGAACAGCTGGCTGATCGATACCCGACAAAGGCTCAGAGGTTAGAGCAGTCAAAAGATTGTTAACTAGCCAATTTATTTGCCAGGCGTTTATATCATTGCTTATGGTTCAGTGCACCCCTTCAGCACGGCCGTGCTGCCCACCTGTGCTTGGAACAGTTTCAGAGCCTCTTCAGACGCTTTCGTGACCTCGTGGGCAGCCAAACACAGAGAGACAGAAAAGATACAAGTGGATACAACGGACTGGACTGTAAGTGTAGATTCCCTGCAAGTGCATGTGTATCTACGGTACGTTTATGTGAACACAACACAAGCCACCCCAGGGCCTGTACCACATGGCTCTGCAGTCAGCGCTCATGGCTGGCTCATGTTGTGAGATGGCCCAACAGGCTGGCAGAGAGGGAGACCCTTTCTGTGGCTCACCCAGGCGGAGAGAGGGGCTTCCTGCACATCCTTTGTCACACCATTTGGGCCCTTGTGTTTGAGGCTGCCCTGTGCCTCCGGACCCACTTGGCAGCCGCTCCGCAGACGGACATCTGCTCTCTGCAACCTCCTGGCGAAAAGAGAAAACAACAGCATGCAAACCCTGCTCCACTCTGACTATTTACAGTGCCTTGAAAAAGTATTTGGACCCTTAAAAAATTTGTCACATTGTGTTCGATTACAACCCCAGACTTCAGTGAATTGTATGTAACAGATTAACACAAAGTAGGGTATAACAGTGTAGCGGAAGGCAAAGTAAATATGCTCTTCAGTTTTTTTTTTTCCCAAATCAAATCTGCATTTGTGTTCATCCCCCTTTTATCCAGCTGCCCTTAAATAAAAGCCTGTGGAAAACACGGATTTAAAAGCCTCGTCGGCAAGCAAAATACACCCCATTTAATCTCAGCTGCTTTTTGGAGCAAACACATAGAAGATGTTGCTACAGTCAGATGAAACTGCTGTGTAGCTGTTTGTCAGCAGCAAGCAAAACGCTGTGAGCGCATGGTGAAATATTAATGCCAAGCAGCATCCCTACTGTGAAGCATGATGGTGGCAGCATCATGCTCAGTGAAAAATTATGGGTTGTTCAGGAGACCTATCTATCTATCTATCTATCTATCTATCTATCTATCTATCTATCTATCTATCTATCTATCTATCTATCTATCTATCTATGTATCTGTCTAGCTGTCTGTTTGTCTGCCGTATTTTCTTTCAGTTTTATTTAACAGACTGTATTAACTTTCTACTTGTATTTGTGACCTATGTGGAGGCAAGCCACAAGTGATTACTTTTCTACCTTCTGCACAATAAGAAAAGGAGTTCTTGACAGGTTCAGATTACGGAGCTTCTTTGAAAATCTTCACGAGGTAAAAATGGTATAGTCAGTTCTCCATCCATGGCCATGACTCCAGTTTTTTCTTCCTCTTTTCTCTCTCTCTCTCTCTCTCTCTCTCTCTCTATCTCTCTCTCTCAGATGCGGAGTGATTCTCCAGCACGCAATATTGAACAGACTTTGTTCGTGCTCAGCGGCCCAGAATAACTCGGTCATTATGGTAGCGAAAGGGACAGGTTTTGAGTTTGATTTCATGATGGTAATATAGCCCCTGCATGCGCGCAAAAGGAGAAAGCCCTTCAATGGGGACATCTGTTCAAGTGCGGCTTACAGTTACAGCCGTGCGCGTAAAGGCGAACAACCTGTGCGCACCAGAGGAGCTGAAAAGCGACTCCTCCTGAAAGTGCAACAGGCGACACAAAAAGTTTTGATGCACGTGTTGATAAAGAATAAATTGTAAACCTTACTTTATCTAATCTGTGCATAGATTGGGCAGCTATGTGGCTTCAGCAGCTATGTTGCCTGTCTGGGGTTATCGCAGTGACCCCTGATATTACTCGTTCTTGTTGGTTCGCTTAGTAATTTGTCACCAGCGGCCAACATGTGAGCTGTGGTGCGAACATCGCTTTCCAAATGCGCGAAACCACAAAGTGTACACGGTTGGAAAGTGTCGATTTCTTAAAAGAAAACCAACTATAAAAACAAGCAAATAAAAATAAAACGAATGACATGGCTGGTGTTGATTTATCGATATAGTATTCATAAAAAAAAAAAAACTGAATATAAATTTTGGTATATGAGTTCACGAGTATGAAGAAGAAACTGGGTTCAGCTCAATATCCCCCCGCCGAGTTATTCCTAATTGAATTGCCAGTGTAACATTTATCTGGCACCGTTTCACGATCACACCGGAGAGCAGGAGATGCTGGTGTTTTTCCTCCGCCTGACAGCCAACGTCGAGGGTCAATCAATGCGCTGCAAAGGAGCGGTGGAGCGCGGTATGTAGGTTTTATTTCTCGCCATCACTTTTTATTCGCGTCTAACGCTGGGGCAAATTATTCGCCGCTTGATTTTTATACCTTGGCTTAGTTTTACAAAAAAAAAAAATAAAATAAAAAAAAAAAATAGATGTAGCTAATTTATGCCCAGTGATAATAAAACAAGTGGAGATCTATTTTTACAAAGTCAAAATATATATGTAATTGTATGCAAATCAGTGTCGTTTCCCTTTTATTTAATTTTACTTGTTGTAAATATTACAAAGTATGTCTAAGGTTTGAAAACGTTTGCAATTAAATAAGATGCGTAATCCAAAAATGATCAAGTCGCTCAGGTGGTTTCGCATCAGACACAACCTTTATATTATTCACTCCATATTTTTCTCACACCTAAAGGAAATTCAGGGTGAACCCAACACAGAAAAAAAAAAAACAGCGGTTGTCCAGTCCTAGAAACATAGGAATTAATCAGATTGTCCATCTATCACGCTGCGCAATAAAGGAAGCGACACGGGTTAGGGCAGATGATGTGATGAATAATCCCTGGTCGTTTTAATTAACTTTTCCCTGTCCCGTAATGACCAAGCTGGTCAACAGACCCGGTCAATAAGCATGTTAATATCAAACAAATAAAACTGCGGATGATTAAAAACCTCCCGCGTTATTAAATTTGAAATTCAAATGAAATTTATGCCCCCAGCTCACACTGCATGCTAATGACTACAAACGCGCGTTGCCTTCAAGATCTTATTATGTAACACGAGCTTCTTATAGTTTTTCATTATTATTATTCTACCAAATGTCAGTGGAGAAAGTGATGAACCAATTTAATTTAACAGGATTGTTCTATTTTTAGGCTTAGATTGGAGTCACTTCTTCTAACAAATTCCTAAAACCAAAACCGGTCTTGGAATTAAAAAGAAAATATATATATACGTTTTTTTTTTTGTTTTTTTTGTTATGTGTAATGGTTGTAAATCTTCTAAAGTCAACCACGCCGACCTCTCATCTTTTTCATCTGCTGCTTCAGATGAACATGGTTTATAATTAAATGAATAATCTCCCCCAACACACACACACACACACACACGCACAAACGCGCGCACCACCCCGGAATGCACCGTCTATAACAGTTTTAATCAAAACTGTCAAGGTAATTGGACACAATTACAGTGATGTGAAAGTTTGAGACGATGCAACATAAGTGCACGAGCAGAACAATGCAGCCTTTATATCTTCTGTAATGCCCTGTGTATATTAAGTCTATAGAAGTTAAAACATGCAAATTCCCCTTTGAGGCGGAATAATTGTATGATTTCAATAATAAAAACAATAGAATAGAGTAAAAGGTCCAACACAACTTTAGACTTGAAGCAAACAACAGCTTTCCTTACAACCTTCTATTGGTGAAAAGGGAGAATCTACAACTTTCTTCTGAGGATGATCTTAATTTCAAAATAGAAACTTTCAACTTTATTTTCTGTAGTGATTAAAAGAAATAAAATAAAAGAATGAAAATTTGAAAAGTTTAATTAATATCTCTGAGTGTAAATCATATCAGTTTAACAGCTAAGAGACACTAAGCGTAATTGGGTAACATTTAAGGAGTTACTGTGGTAATTTCGATCATCTGGTTTGTTTCCCATTAAAACTGAACAAACACAAGAACTTGGTTGTTATTATTGCATAAAATGTTACAGGAATTGTAAAAGAGAGCAAATAAATCTAGACCATGAAAGCATGTAGATCTTATTCCTGACCACCAGAACTAAGATGTCCTGCTGAGTAACAAGGATTGGATCATATCTATGAAGTTTAGCTTGTTAGGAAGTTTAATTTTAGCCTTAGCACTGTCACTAAAATAGTTAAAACAATAAAATGTTTCCAAAATGTAAACAACTTCTAAAACTTCTATTTCAAGAAATCAGAATATAACACCGTTTTTCATGGAAAGCACAGTTCAAGATGTAATGTTCAAAAGCAAGAACTGCCTCCAGGTTACTGATGTCACTGGCAGGTTTGGCTTTAGTATTAACATTGTCATTAAACTAATGAATGAAATGCCTTTGAAACAGTATGCACTTTTAGAACCTGCTTTGTAAAAGTAGCATCTAATCTATACTTATGAAAACTGCAACTTAGATGTCATTGACAAAAAACTACCTCAACATGTTTAGTTTACATGTCTGACTTTAACGTAATCGCTGTCACTAAACTAGTTAAAGCTGGAAAACAAATCTAAATTGTTACTCCAACACCAAAGTTCTCTGAATCACAAACCTTATGAAAGTTTGTAATTTTTACTACAATAATATAATATATTCATTCATTGTGCAAAAAATAGAAAGACATCATCATTTTACTACCTCCTGACTGGACTTACTGAACTGAATAATCCAACATCTTCAGTTATAATCATATGAAAATATTTGTTTAATATATTTGTCACCAAAATAAAGTGCTTCATCTTGTTAGAATTTAACCAATACTGAATGTTAACTTTACGAATTATTATTTTTGGTTAACAGTGTAATTACATTAATGACTAAAATTTTATACATTCCAAAATTAATCTTTTAAAGTGTAGTTTCTAAGCTCACGTTGACAGTTATCATTTAATTCCACTGGTTTAAATATTCCTGTTATTCCTCTAAGTCAGACTAAAGAAAAGAAGAAATAATTCCAAATGACATATTTCTATGTTTTTCAGAAATGTTAGAATTTAAGTTATTGAACATTACAAAATGTGTGATTTAATGTCTTTTTAATGGCTAAAATCAAATGTAATACAGAGTTAATTTTTATAGTGTAAACTGTCACTTTTTTTTTGCACGCTGGCTTCAGTATGGCTTCAGTAAGGCCTGTTGCCTAACTCCGCAGGCATGTTTGATTGACCCCATATCATGATCACTCCTCCTTCTTTTTCAAATTTATGTTATGAGATCTGTTCTGTAAATTTTCAATAAGTGCTGTTCCCCCTCCCTTAATTCCTCCTTCCTAATTCACTCTCATTTAACTTTACCTTCCTTCCGCTGTCTTTTATTATGGCGGGGGTGGGTTGGAGGGTGGAGAGCTGTCTGGGTAAGGGGAGGGAGGGGGCTCTTCTATCGATGACCTCACGGTTAGTATGTGGCAGTGCGGCGGGGAAGGGGGCAGCTGATTGGTCGCCCGTGTCACACAGCGCCACTTCAAAGCCAGAGAGGAGCCTACAATTGTGGAAGAATGGGCGGAACGCATCATTGTATTGCACACCTCTAAAAAAAAAAAAAAAAAAAAAAAAAGTAGAAGAAGAAGGGGGGAAAAAAAGCAGCGCTCCTGATTCATAAATATAAAAAGATCCTCTGAGGAGGGCAGTGTTTTTGTGTGATGGCAACTTCACTTCTAGGGGTGAGTCGAAAAAGGGGACTTTCTTTCTGCTTTTAATTAGTTCTTGTCATTGTCCTGCCGTTTGGAGGGGGATTAAACTTACTGCAGCAGAGCCAGTGCGGTGGTTATACTTTCAGCAGCAAGTTCGTGGAAGTTCGCTTTATAGAGCTAAACAAAAAACACGCATGGTTTCGCTCGTGTTCAGGTTGGAATTTGTCTGCACTTTGACGTTGTTCTCGATCAGGTAGGAAGTGATGAGAATCTTAGACTAGAACTTTAAGCAAACTGCTGCCAAATATTAAAAAGCATTTCAAACATTGTGAGCAGTCCTTTTCTGAAATATTGCCATAAGCATCTGCGTTTTACCTGCTGAAGTTTTAAACTTTGCACAGTGTGACTTAGATTTATCTTTGTGTGTGTGTGCGCGCTTTTAGGAGGAGCCGAGGTTAGGATCGACTCCTTTAGCCATGTTGGCTGCAACATGCAACAAAATAGGGAGTCCGAGCCCTTCACCGTCTGCTATATCGGATAATTCCTCGTCTTTTGGGAAGGGTTTCCACCCATGGAAGAGAGCCGCCGCCAGCAGCTGCAGCCTCGGCTCCGGCCTGTCCAGCTTCGGGGTGTCCCGGAACGGATCTGGCATTGCCTCGGACTCTTTCGGCAACAACGGCTCCAGCGGTTCCAGTGCCTTCTCTCTCACGTCTGGGACATCGTCCGGCTCCCATTTCGGAAACGATTACTCCGTTTTCCAAGCCTCGAGCAACTCTCAAGAGTCCAGCCATCAGCCGGTCTTCATCTCCAAGGTGCACACTTCGGTGGACAGCTTGCAAGGCATTTATCCGAGGATGAGCGTTGCGCACCCGTACGAGTCCTGGTTCAAGTCATCTCACCCCGGGATTCCGGCGGGAGAGGTCGGCACCACCGGTGCTTCTGCCTGGTGGGACGTGGGAGCAGCGGGGTGGATTGACGTTCAGAACCCGAATGGAGCAGCACTACAATCGTCCTTGCACTCCGGTGGACTGCAGACCTCCTTACACTCTCCCCTCGGAGGATATAATTCTGACTACTCCAGTTTAAGTCACTCTGCTTTCAGCACGAGCCCCTCTCCACACCTGTTGACAACCGGCCAACACCTGATGGACAGTTTCAAGCCGGTAATACCCTCTTATCCGGACACGAGCCCCTCGCCGCTAACTGGAGCAGGTGGGACTATGCTCTCCGGGGGTCCCCCTGCAGCATTAGCTGGCTCCCCCAGGTCCTCCGCTCGACGGTACTCGGGCAGAGCCACCTGCGACTGTCCGAACTGTCAAGAGGCGGAGAGACTGGGGCCGGCGGGCGCCAGCCTGCGGCGGAAAGGCCTACACAGCTGTCACATCCCTGGCTGTGGGAAGGTGTACGGCAAAACGTCGCACCTGAAGGCACACCTGCGGTGGCACACCGGCGAGAGGCCGTTCGTGTGCAACTGGCTGTTCTGCGGGAAGAGGTTTACGCGCTCCGACGAGCTTCAGAGGCACTTGCGCACGCACACGGGCGAGAAGCGCTTTGCGTGTCCGGTGTGCAACAAGAGGTTCATGCGCAGCGACCACCTGAGCAAGCACGTAAAAACTCATAGCGCCGGGGGGTCCGCTGGCTCCGGCTCCGGGGGCAGCGGGGGGAAGAGGGGTAGCGACACCGATAGTGAGCACAGCGCGCCGGGGAGCCCTCCGTGCCATTCCCCCGACTTGTTGCACCCACCTGAATCCACCCAGGGAGTGGGCATGAATGGCCTCTAAAACTGCATCATGTTAGGTAAAATAAAATTGAAGAAGAAGAAGAAGAAAAAAGTCAAACGAGTGGACATACTTTAGTGTATGCGATCAGCTCCATCCTGACTGTTGTCAATTAAGTGTTTAAGTCTGCAAACTGCGACATTTCAGCTGTGCCATCAAAAACGTCAAAATTAGTGATTCAGGCGTGAAAGTGAAACTAATCTCTTTTATTTCTCAGAATGACATGAAAAAAAAACGCTTTGAAATATGGAGGCCTTGGAAAAGTTGCGCTCCTGCTGTCAAAACTGTCCTAAAAAAACCCAAACACTGGCACTTTAATATCGAGCAAAAATGTGTGTGTGTGTTTTTGTTTTCTTTGCCACTGCTCGGTTGGAACAAATATATTCAGATTTTGTGTAGAATTGTGAAATTATGAAAATTTTCTCTGTTTAACATGTTCACTCAACAGCCTGCAGATTAGTGCGCTAAGTTTTCTAGGCCAGCAAGCGGTAACTTACACTTTACTCTGCTGCAGAAATGTTCTGTACATAAATGTAGGTTAGAATAATTACAGCCCAAATGTAAAGGTGAGCAACGTATTTGTCCAGGAGACGATTTTTGTATAGGTATTTCTAGTTGTATATGGACTCTAGTAAATATTTGAAAAAAATATATACGGATATGTACTTGGATTTTTTTCTTTTTTTGACCTGGTATGAAATGTATTTGTGGGGAAATATTTAACCACGGTTTTTCCTTATTTGTCTTTTGTTTGTTTTCCTTGTATTTAGGGGATCTCTCATTAGGCGCACTTTGAATTTATTTGTATGGTTTGAAAATCATTTACTGTTTACCCGCTCGTTTAATTTAAGTAAGCATGTTGTAAAGTGATTTTTTTTTTTATTTCACAATGATGATTTTCCTCTTTTTGTCTCGCTCTCTTTCTCTCACTGAGAATGGCTTTTTATGGGAGCCACTCAATAAAGTCAGTATGAATTCAGAAGCAACTTTATCGACTCAGTTTTCTTTTTCCCATTGTCGAGTCGATAAAATCAATTTATTCTAAAATGACGATTTATCATTTTTAATGTGCAAATATTAATATTGAAATATTGTATGTATCGGATTTTGTGACGTTCAACTGGTTGCTTTAGCTGTCTTTGTTTCGCTCAAACCAAAGCAGGAAAAGTTCTGCAGCGAAAAACAATTATTTGACTTCTAAAGAGGAAGTAAATACTTGGCATCTGTTCAAAATTTAATTGGACAGAAAATGATTTTCTGTGTAATTATTTGAATTAGACAGAAATTCAGCGGTTTTAAACTTTTAATGGCTCACTATAAAAACACACTTAATCACTGGCATCAAAGCGAAAATCAAGGTTTTGCAACTTTAAATCAAAAATCTTTATCTAATCTTGCTCTTGTTATAATTGCTCTCTTTGTTACATTTTCCTTTTTTTCTGGAACATATTTTTTCAAGCGCTCACCAGATAAAAAAAAAAAAAAGCATTCAATTTTGCTAATCACGATCAGCTGCCAGCAACTATGCAGAAGGTTTTAGTTTTTAATGAGTAAATATTTAAATCATTTAACAGCCTGGATCTCTAAAAAACCTCACATGAAGCATTTACTAAAACGGTGTTCTTTTGTCTTACTTGTTATTAACCCAAAGCTATAAATTGTGAGCTACAATGAACTCTGCGAAATTCAGCGTAAATCCACCATCTTTTTAGAGAGCGTAGCGGTCTCTTGATAAATGTATAGGATGCATTTAGCCAATTTGATTATTTTGACCTTATGCTGTATTATTCTCTGGTTTATGTACAATGCAAAATTAGAGGTGTGTGTGTGTGTGTGTGTGTTCAAAACTTTCCTTTTTATTTAGCATGATTTCTATTTTCTATCATAACCTTTAGACGAGATGTCTCCTGTTTAAATTCAATGCTTTTGTTGTTCCTGGATTTGATCAAATCCACAACGCGGATGTTTACGGGACGCAACATCCCCCCTATAAACTGTAAAAACATAAAATATCTGCAGTGAAGTATAATCTTGTAAACAATTATGTTTTTTTTGTTGTTTTTTTGGGGAGGGGGGGGGTTATTACTTATTGGGTCAAATATTGTTTTTGAATCTTTCGTCTTACAGTGAAGAGTAAAATAGTGTCAGTATCCTTCAAACTTCTGCTTTCTTCGGCTTCCCACCAACACATTTGCAGCGCCATCTAGCGTTGTCTAAACTGTCAGTCTGTCTGTCATGCATTGATCATTGTGTGAAACTTAACAGAGAGGACGAAAGGAAGTATTTTGTAAAACTCCTGCGTCATATATGATGCAGGAATAACCCGTACTAACCCTAACTTTTGATCAACGTTTTTCAATACAGGCTGAGAGAATCTTAGTTGAAAGAAATAGTTTTGATTCAAATACATTTCAAGCTGAAGCCCTATTCTAAGCAGCAGTTGGTCTGTATTGGCACTGTGGCTGGTTGTCACACATGTCAAGGTTTTAAAACAGGCATGAAATGTGAAACATGTTCCCTGCTCTTTTTCTAACTTTGATTATCGATCCACCATCAAGGCAAAACTACATTATCTACTTCTCACACATTAAATAATTCACAATAATATGCTAATCTTGTTCAAATTTATCATTCAAAGTTGCACGGTTGTTTACATTTCTAACCCTATTGATGTTTCCACGTGAAAAAAGGCCACAAATGACAATAAAACAATTGCAATAATTTTGTGAAGTCCTCGTTGATAGCTACAGGGACAACCGATCCTGCTGTGAAGCTATTTGTCACTGCTCTTTGCCGTAATTAACAACAAAAAAAGAAAAACTAATGCCAATTTTGAGCCGCCACAATAAGATTTGCTTTAATAAAGTGAAGCCTACTGTAGGATGACTCAGTGACGGACAATTAATGCAAAAGTAGGTAACAGTCCAACCTTGGTCCGCCCCTAAATTTTGTGGCACAATCTAGATCTTTTAACTGCTAAAAATCTGTAATTTAAATGAATCTGTCTGGTTCTTTTAGGACAGTTACTCAGACTGCTTCTATATTTAACTTTGTCTCTCAAAATACTTCGAAATACTTAATAATTTAGCAATGAAAGACAGTAAACGTAATATTACCAGATAGTACTCAGTATTTCTTCTTATCAGCAACATCACAAATAAAACTAAAAAAGTAGAATGCTTTAAATTTGTATACATTTCTTCAGATTTTTCTTTGTTAGTCTTGTACTGTGATGCACAAGTTTACAAAAAAAAAACAAGCACAACGGTTTTGTTCTGGATCTCTTTAGAGAAAGAGAGTGATTCTAAGATTCAAATCAAAGAAGTTAATTTTTGACTAATTATATGTCTGAGTGGTTTTTTTTTATAGAGATATGCTAATATGGCACCATATAAAACTACCTTCCACCTGTATCCTCAAGGGCCTGATAAAAATAAATTTTAAAAATCTATAAAGCAGTTTTTAAATGCAAAAGAAAAATTCAGATGATGAAACAAAATTGTTTATTTTCATCCAAATACGACAAAAAACTTATTTTCCTCCCTTACTTGAATAGCTTTTATTTGATTTTTCCTATTCATTTAAAAAAGCTTCCCTTTAAAAGTAAAAAAAAAGGAAAGAAAACAAAAACAAATCAAACTGAAAGCTGAATAACTGAATAAAGAACAACACACACACACAGGGAAAATGATCAGATTTAATCTGAAGACTCATTTACCTCGCATGTTGTGTTTGCTGCGCTCTGTTGTTGCGTTATTATCACCCTCCCAGAATGTTGTGGTGTCAGTTAGTCCTCAGAGGAACGTCCAACCACAGGCCTGATTTAAATTAAGATGGCCTCAGGAAGTGCCCGAGTGCCAGGAAAAGGAAAAGGAAGGAAAACAGCCAAGTGGGGATGGGGAGACCACAAGAAATACCTCACAGCTTTGATTCAGTCTCTTGGAAAACAGGATGGTTATAAAGCCAAACTGGATGAAAGCATTAGTGATTTTAATGATGTATACTGTCGAATAAAGCTTCAGCTGAATCTTATGATACGGTGCACCTTTTTTAATCCCCGTGGAGTTCTTGCACACCTCTCTCTGAGGATGCATCTGGGGCCAATTTTGTGGTTTGAACTGCCAACCACACTGTCATCAAGCCAGCGAGTCTCCTGGGAAAGGCAGTTGGATACGTTCCAGAGGTTAGTCCAAATAATTAACGGTAAATTCAGCAAGACTGCCAAGGCTGTGTTTGTCCAGGATGTTGTACAGTTTAAAATTAATTTACGACAGCCGTGAGTGGAATATAACCTCAGAGTGAAAGGCTCCTGGATTTAACATTATTTAATGACTCAATAAAACAAATATTAGGTCACTTCAGCTTATACATTAAAATGATAATAATAATAATAATAATAATAATAATAATAATAATAATAATAATAATAATAAAACACTTCAACCAGAGACAAATTAAATCATTTTTTTTTTACATAAATAGACTTCAAAATTCTAACCAAGTTAACCAAGATAATAAAAAATGTCACTTATGTGAAAGGAAACAGGGTCAAAATGAAAGTAAAAATAAAAGCCTAAGCTATGCAAAATTCCTGAGCAAAGGTTATTCATGGTACCAACCACACACATTAAACTCAGCAGGTAGGTTAACCACGCCTCTCAGAGTGCCACTAACAGACAGCAGCATGTCAAGTGTTGTTGGTCATACAGCAGCACAGCTTGTGTTCTTCTTCTGATATAAATTAGCGCATTTGATAAGCCTTCAGGGGGGGAAATATAAAAAGAAAAAAAAATAGCCTTCAGTCCTGTACACCAACATTTTCAGTTACAAATGCTTGGCTTAATAAAAGATGCAGAAAAGTTTGTAAACCAAATGCAATCGCGCCTCAAGAGTTATGCACTGGAAGAACAGTGAAATGGCGCCATCAAGTGGTTACTATGCGTAACTAACATTCTTTACTTCCATGAGAGATTACGAGGTCATGCAAATATCCCTGAGAGTAAAATAAAAACCACAAAATATTATACGTTTGTGAATAAACAAATATACCTATGCGAATGAAAAAATAACTCACAACAATACTATTGCGGTTTATCCTATTTTTTAGAGAACACTGTACAAATAGCAGCACTGACTAACATGCAGCAAGAAAAGAAATAAGTCAGAAAGTTTTTTTCAGTATCACAGGACTTAGACAAAAAACTGTTTTCTTCAGACAGCGGAGTAATAACTTGAAAGGAGATAATCTACTTAGAAATACTTAGCTGCATTCCTTAAGAACTGCTTATAGCTGAACAAGGCTTTCACTTCTAGGCAATACAAACAATGATTTTTTTAGTCTTATAAAGACCAAGCACTGTTTACATTTACAATCAATGTAGCACAGAGTATACTAAACCCTGTAGTGAGATTAAATAGATCTGTTTTGTTACTGAAACTGTTTCTAGCTGTGATAAAGGGAGATGGAAATGTGTTCAATTCTAACAATAACGTAATAGCTAAAGCCAAGCGGGACAGTAGTTTCTACGCTTGGATAATTTACTTCAAACAGCAGAAAACTAACCCAGTGTGTGTAGACTAAATGTCTGTGGGACCTGCCAGAGAACAATGTTCGGTTTACATGCTTATCACCAATCTCTCGCTCTTGTCGAAACTGAAGGGGACACACAGTTTCAGGTGTTCATGGACGTAAACACGGTGTTGCACTCTGGGTAGTGTAGTTACCGCGCGCGGAAAGCCACTCCTCCGCGTGCGTGGCTGTAATTATTTAAACTTCCAGTCCCAAAATGCTCTCTGCGTGGGAGAGCAAACAGAGCCGAGGAGGGGTTGGTGATCTTTGAAGCTCAGCGTTAATGAGTGGAGACAGGTCTCTTTAAGCGAATAAACATCTGGTGTTGGCGGTAAGATTCAGCTTTTGTTTGTTTTGTTTTTTTATTCCAAGTAAATGCGATTTTTCTTTGTAGTTGAATAATAGGAAGCGTGGGTTTTAATGGCAGGCTTTATTAATCTGTAACTACTCAGTGGGTTGTTCACCTGCTCGGACTTTACAGTGACATTTAGTGTTTCTTCCTAATTTGAATCTACAGCAACCCTGATCTTGTTCTAACTTTATTTTGTCATATAACGCAGCAAGCAAAATATGTTTATGGTCATATTCATTGGATTATTTATTTAAGAAGAAACGTGGATCTGTCAGTCTTCCGAACAGACTGTTCGGAAGACTCAGTGAGAAGCAGCCTCCGTGTCCTCTGCTCAACAAGACCGACCTGTTTTTGTTCATCGATGTAAGAAAACACATAATTAATGACTGACTCACTATGCCAAGTGTTCAAAAGGCTGTCATTTTACACAAGCGAGTGACACGGTGAAGAGCTAAGGCTTTATTCTAGGGTTTGAAACACTTACTAGACAAACAGAGAGGACCATCAACAATAACTTTAGTCAGAAAGAAAATATTTTGAAACCTATAGACAAGCAAATAGCTGGTATGCAAGCCCAACTGATTTTCAATTGATTATTGTTGTTGATATTATCTTACTTGAATCAACGGGTTTGACAGCCGAGGTTAATTTGAATATTCTTTTTGTCGTCACTCCATACGGGAAAAACCAATGTGAACCGGTCCAACAAGAATTGAAATGTATGATGAATGTAAGAGAGAATAAAAACAGTTCACTGTTTTAATTTGCTGGTAACAGAGTTCCTTAAAACCTCATGTTGTCTGTTATGGATTGACTGGAGAAACCTTTTCAGTGAATGGATTATTCATAAATTAGACTAAGATATCTTAAACAATCCAAATAAATTTTTGTTCTGATCATTGTTTTTGCTGAATTAAAAATGTGTTTAAAAGCACCAACATCGCAAAGAAAATATTCTGAAAAACCTGTAGAAAGTTTGAAGAAATATTGATAAAGATTACATTGAAAAATTACAAGGAAACCAGAGTTTTTGAAAGTCTGAAGATGAAGGAAATAGAGATGAATCAAGTCAGTTGTACTGCATAACTAAAAGAAATGTGGGAAAACAAATAAGGTAATTTTCTGTCAAATAAGAAAATTTTCCCTTTTGTAAAATATACCACCTATTGCTTAGGATTTTAAAGTCATTATGTCAGTGTTGGAAGTTCTTTTAGAGAACTGCTGGAGAAATACTAGAGTCACCAGGGTTTTCTCTTTAGCATAGAGTAGCACACTGACCTCCAAGATACAAACTAATAAAAATCTTTCAGAAAAAATATTCTCTAGCCTGAAAGCTCTCTTGGTTTTTTCTGTTTGTTTTCTCAAATTTTGTGATTCCACATAGGAAACATACACTTGTGTCTTGCCAGACTAACTGTATCTGAGGACAAACATTAAGTTAATGTAGTTCTCCTGTTTACAGATGACAACATGGCAGCTGAAAGGAATATGTCATTTCGTCGGGTTGGAAGTATCATGAGGAGTAGATCTGAGGGCACATTAATTGATCTCAGTGATGATACATCATCCAGTAATAACTTGAATGGTAAATATCTAGACAAAAATTATCAAAGATGTTTCAATATTTTAAAAGACGTACTGACCAAGCTCTCCTGTCTTAAAGGTGGTTTTGTACCGGGAAGAACATCAGATTGGCAGATTTCACATCCAGAAAAATTGGTGTCCTCTCAAACCAAAAACCCTTTTTGGAAAAATCTATTGGGATCCAATCCATTCCTTGACGATATTGTTCACAAACCAACTTCCAATGGGTCAGAAGTAAAAACAGGAGGAACAGCACATCCAGATGATGGTAATGATGATGGCACAAGCATATCTTCTGATGAAGGCAGCATTGGGAACTTTAGTGTGAACAGACACAAAACCAGCAACCAGTCTGGGAGATGGAGGAGTGCTTCAGACATTCTCAGTGATCTGGAGAAAAAGGAGCCAAAATTTAGGAACAACTCCACACCACCTGGGCCTGTGCTAAGCCCAGACTTTGAGTGGCTGAAGAATGACAGAGAGGCCTATAAGATGGCCTGGCTGAGCCACCGGCAGCTGACCCGCTCCTGCCTGGACTTAAATGTGATGAGCCAGAGCCCTGGGTGGGCCCAGACCCAGGCCACACATTTTCAGGTTATTAGTAAGATCAACCACAGCGGAGGCTCAGTACAATTACCTGAATCCAAAATTAGCATTCATGTCCCACAAGGGCATGTTTTGCCTGGAGAAGTTCAGGAAGTGACCCTGAAAGCTATGCTTTACCCTCCTCCTGGCCTCAACAATAACTTCATAACAACCATGAGCCCACTTCTCGAGGTGCTTCTTAGTAACATCAACACAAAGGAGTGCTTGTCCTTGGAGATGAAACTCTCAGGGGAGGTAAAGGACAACCCTGAAAGTCAGGTGATGACCACTGTGTTTGGAATGGTGTCTAACAAACGACAGGGCCCATACACCAAAATGAACGACTGTTACGTCGACAAGAACTTGATTCGGATGAAACTCCAGGATCTGAAGACACATTTTTTTGTGATAGCAGTGGCAGAGGCCTCTGCTCTCCAGCCACCCACCACATCAGTTTGGGATTACCTCAGTCGACAAATCACAGTTGCGGTCTATGGCCCAAGGTTCATCCATCCATCATTTAAGGTTGTAATAGTCGTCTGCAGCCATGAAGATGTTCCACCTAAGCTTCCTTTCTCAGATGTATGCAAAGGTAATAAAAACGTGCCCCCACTTGTGCTGCAACTTTGGGGGAAACACTCATTCATACCAGATATGTTGAAGGACTTTACTGTAGGGGTGGATGTTAAGGGCTCAAACTTTGGAATAAACTCTGAGGACAAAGAGAAAAGAGTCAGGCAAAGTCAGCTCAAGATTGGGACAGTTTTGCATCTACCAGTATCAATATCTTGCCCTAGGAAAGCAGAGATGACTCCTTTTCAGTTAGACATACAAGTGATAGAATCAAACTCGTCATCAACATCAGCTGACTTTCAGGTTTCTTCCCCTCCTGCACCACCCATCAGGTCAGAGAAGAGACAACCAAAGAATGTGAAAAGAAAGACTGATATTCCAAAAACATTTTCCATTCCAGAGGAAAGTGACTCAGATTTACCCAAATTCAAAGACATGACACTGACTCTGCAGTGGTACGGGGTAGCCCTAAAGACAGTTTTACGTCAGCCACACGTAGAATATCTCCTGGAGTATTTTAAGGGTGATACCGTGGCTCTGCTGTCTAGAGAGACTGTCCGGTCAGTCGGTAATTTGAAGGTGAAAGAGTGGTACATCGGATCCCTCAGAGGCAGAATTGGCTTGGTCCACTGCAGAAACATCAAACTCATAGCAGTGGACCAGGTCATGGACTTCAGTGATGCTCAAGTCACAACAGCAGTTCTTTTGAACAACATGACACTGCCCTTCAGGAAGCTCACGTACATGTATTCTGCCATCCAGACATTGGTCACACAGCACATCACAAGCTGGAGAGGTTTCGCAGATGCTTTAGAGTACAAAAACGAGCCTCTGGAAAAAATTAAGAGAAGATATGCAGAAAATGACGCTGACAAGGTGGCTTGTGTTCTGGAACAGCTGAAGGAGGACTGCCACAGTGAGAAGTCAAGGAAAAAGTTTCTGCATGAACTAATGGTGGTACGTGCATAAAAAGGGCTTTCAGTCAAATGTATCAAACTCATGTCTGTCCACGCTGTGTTGGTAAATCCTTTCTGTGCACTTGTAAAAATATTGTGTTTTTTTTTCATCATCAAGGGGCTACTGAAGATGAACAATGTGAATCTAGTGGCTCAGCTCATTCAGAATACAGTCATTCTGTCGACAGCTGTGGAGCTGGGAATTCGATGGCGGGAGCTTGCAGAGAAGATGGGAAAGCTAACCAGCGCTCAGATAGCTGCTTATGAAGCTCCACACCGAGGGAAGGACGATGAAGTCAGTCAGCAGGTCAGTTTAACAATCAGTAAATGAGCATTATTCTTTCCTGGATTTATCGTGTGTCACCTACGTGTACTGTACATCTCAATAAACTAAAACATGAGAAGTTAATTTGTTTCATTAATTGAATTCAGGTTTCTACAACTTATTATACCAAGGTACATCTCAGGACTTTGATTTAGCTATTGGAGGACTTTCCTTTTTTTTTTAATTCTCAGCCAGTGCTTGGTGGATTTATTTTCATGGTTTTAGGTTATTGTCTGGTTTCAGGATCCAGTTTTGCCTCAGCTTACTTATTTTTTATATTTTTTTTATTTTACAGATAGTCTGACATTTTTTCTGTTTCATGATTGCCTCATTCT
The DNA here is from genome assembly GCF_001444195.1 of Xiphophorus couchianus. Lineage (NCBI taxonomy): Eukaryota > Metazoa > Chordata > Actinopteri > Cyprinodontiformes > Poeciliidae > Xiphophorus > Xiphophorus couchianus. The sequence continues at coordinate 17,928,727 of NC_040230.1, read as the reverse complement.
TGCATTAGGATGGCTGTTTCTTTTACTTCAAAACATCTTTGATAATTTTTAACATTTAACATTTCTGATCATTTTTTAACTCTTAAATCGTGCTCTTTGACAGTCCATGTGGAAGCCTGCCTATGACTTCCTGTACTCCTGGAGCCTTCGTTATGGAGACAGCTACAAGGAGATGATCCAGGAGCTTCACCTGGCCCTGGATAAAATGAAAAACCCTGTCACCAGGCAGTGGAGGCATCTGACCGGTGTGCTCATCACAGTGAACTGCTTAGACATCTTTCAAGAAACAGCTTTCCCAGAACCCTAAATGTTTTACACTGTTGTGCTGAAACAGGCTTTGTGTGAAAAGCACTAAACATGTTACATACTGACATCTTTACTTAAGACACAAAACTCTCAGAGAATTTCACTTTAGCTGAAGTTCTCTGAAACACCATAGCTAACGAGTCCAGGCAGGCAGTGATTTAAAAGTGTTGAAGATGTCTGTGCAAATGTCAAATATGTGCAGAGGAAATTGTAATTTTGCTTGTATTTATGATGCCAGTAGTGACTTACTGATGTCCTTGATATTAATAATTTCAAATGGTGTAGGACCCTTTGTGTTATTTTTTTTATACATAGCAGAAATTTCTCTGTAAACCTTTTCCCATTCAAAGTGCACTTTATTTCTACAAGTCTTCAATGTTTAAACAGCAGATTCAGAAACAGAATTTTAATCCACTGCATTTGAGATTATTCATACATCAAGTCAATAGTGTAATCTTTTGACTTTTAAATGATATTATGTTCTATAGCATTCATTGCACTTCTGGACATGTTTTTTTAAAAAAAATACATTTTAAGTAGACTGTAAAAAACACTGTTAAAGTAAAAGAAATGTTCCTAAATGTCATGTGGGCATACAGCATTGGGAGTCTGAATTTCTTTTTTTTTTCCAGGTTTGTGGTGAAAATAAGACTGTTTCACCAAAGGAAAAGTCACATAAGATGCTTAAACAAAAGAAGGTGTCTTCTATGTGTCATAGACTGCTCTTTTGCATATGTGTGTTATTTTCTACTACAACATTTTAGATAAGTAGGAATATTATAATTTAATAAAGAAAATAAACAACACAGTGGCTGTATCTTCATATAATTAAGTTTGTCCTAAACAATAGTGTGATCTAATGTGATGTGCACACAAACAACTTTTATTTCCATCATTCCCAGATGGGGTTTTGGAAATGAAATGAGAATGCACATATTAAAAATGCCTTGCAATTGTGTCATCATGTTACTAATTTCTAATGATACATAAAACTATGAAGAACGTCTTGTCTATATTGGTTGTAGGACTAATTGTTAACTTGTTAACAACAAATAGAACTTGAAAAATCAAGAAGGATCACAATATTAAAAATAGGTCCACAATAAAAATTGGATTACAAAACCTTTGAATCTCTGATGTAATAAAATAGGGTGAAAAGTGGAGACATTTTTTTTCAGGTGCAGTGAGGCAGTAAATATTTTGACTAATGCAATGTGACTGGCTTTGTTTGGAGCCCTTTTTATAGCAGCGGCAGCAATCGGAGAGTGCAACAGTTATCTAATGAATATTGTAACCTGTCAGAGAGTTTGCATGTTTTCAAGCTGACTGGTGTCAGTATGTGGGGGTGGGTGTGTGGGCGTGTATGTGTGTGTGTGTAACTGTGACTATATGTTTTTAAAATGTGCACAAGGCAAAAATATCCTACGGGCTTATGAAAGACGCTGGATTCAACTTTAATAATTAATTTCTGGAAACGTATGAGAAAAACAGCAGAACCAGGCAATGAACGAGAATCTGGAAAAAATGGCTTTAATGTAAAAATATGTTCCGTCACTGACATATTGTGCTAATTTTACATCATTCTTTATTCATATTCTGGGCTTTTTCGAAGTAGAACAGATTGAACAACCGAAGAGCGTCCTACAAAGGTCCTTTTCATTATGAGGATGACAGATATAGTGACAACTGCAAAAAATACAGCTGCTCTGTCTAATTTGGTGATCTTGGAGGGATTAAGTTGGACTCGACATAACGGACCTTACCACAGGGGCCGCTTTTCATTGGCTGATGCCATTCTACCTGGTCACGTGCGTGGCCGTCTCACAAACACACTTAGCTTTCCGTTAGCTAAGTCCAGCATAATGGCAGAACTGATACAACTTCTACACCTTGAAGCCTGTGTGCTACACAGTCTTACGTTAGCTAAACAGATCAATATGCAATGTGTCTGTATCTGACATACACTAAAGATTTTATTTTAGCAGAAAAGGCTTTGGACTAAACTGTTACTCGTGTTAGCCACGTTAGCACCAAGTACAGCTAGTCAATCAACCATCGCTGTGTTCAGGGAAGCGCTGATTAATAATCGAGAAATAAATATCAAGCCTGGAAACTTGATATCGTAACGGACTGAATGTTATGTTTTTAGGCGGCGGTTGCCACGGTAACAGGTGTGCTTAAACTACAGAGAGAGAGAGAGAGAGAGAGAGTAAAAAGGTAGGAGTGGTTTTGAGTTGATCACCTGTTCGGGTTATTTTACCTTTGTTTACCTTTGCTGTGGCGCATTACAGCCGCTGTAGTTTCTAAACGTTGGACTAATTACCTCATTCGTTTGTGAGTTTACGTCATTCACAACAAACATCAAATAGAACAAATATATTTCATTAAATTTTAACAAACAAATGGCTTCTACCGCGATAATTATGTGAAATTAAATTAATTATATCCCAACTTCAGAAGATTTGCCTTTACCTTTACAGAGCTCTTTGGTTCCTCCTATCAGTCTGTAGCTTCTCATATTGACGTCATCAAACCAAATGTCAGATCTACCTTAACTGACTGACACCTGCTGGCCTCAGGTTTGCAACCAGCTTGTGACTGAGAAACCAGTAACCTCCTCCCAGATGATGACATGAACTTGTTAGTTCCTCTGTCCATTGAAGTAGCTGATATATTGTGAAAATCCGGTAGAAATGATGCACTAACCGAGTCATGTTTCCATAGAAACAACGCGCCGCGAGGCTTTGCTTGTGAGACTTGCGGTCACGTGGGTCGGTTGTGGGCGGAGCTTGGTAAGGTCCATATCGTTTCTATTTGAGAGCAGTAACACTGCCAACATCCAAGTTGCCTTCAAAATACAAATGGATAAACCTTTTCCAACATAAATTAACATGATGTAGTAACTGGTAATTGAGATGGTACTGACACTGGTGAGAGATGTATTTTACCACTCCCAGAGTAAAAATACATTTCTATCACATTTCACTCTTAGCACATTCAAAGTTAACTGACTACTTTCTGCATGCTTTCAATGCCAAATCTTCCAAATCTTGTGTTAAATAACATTATATTTGATTACATTTTCTAAATATGATAAAAAAATTGCTCATGGGGTTATTAAAAAGTTTTGGAAGTAAAAATAAAATATATTTTTTTATTGAATATATGTTTTTTTTAATGCTTTAAAGTATTAAAAAATATGTATGAATAATATTTGATGTGAAAGAAGAATTTTAAAGACTTTTTTCTATCCTATACAATTTTCATCATGAATGATGAATAAACGAATGTTGATCTAACGCCAGAGTTGGTGGAAATAAAGGAAACCCAATATTTTAAAAAAATAAATAAATCCTGGTCACGCTCAAATTCAAGATAAATTAAGTATCTTGCATCACTGACAAAACCTCGAAATAATATTTCCTATACCAGCAGAGGTTTAAATGTTAAAAGTAGATTGAAAGGCACACTCCTCTTCTAGCATACTTGCTTACATTAATGAAAGAAGTCTGCCAAGTTTTCTAACATACGCATTTACACTTCAAATATTTTTTGATTTTTTTTTGGCTCCCTAGCGTGAACAACAGCAAAGCTGACTGTTATTTGGAATCTAAAGAAAACCTATATTGATTTTAGACAATTGTTTCGCAACAATTCTATCTAAATCCACAAAATGAACTGATGACATTTACTCCACTGGGTGGCGCAATTGCATTGTGCAAAATGAAAGAAATTAAGGCCGTTAGTTTCTGTCACGTGTCAAGAGTCAAAACATTTCACTTCAGAAACAAATAAAGACTTCAGGAATGCTATGACATTATTACATTTTAATTATCTTATTCTACTTTATTTTATTTTATGTTACACTGGTGTTTCCTAAGTATATAAATATTTATGAATAAATACCAACATAAGTTTCATTTTGGATCTAGCTTATTGAACATTTTGTATCATACTTATATTAGTAAAATGATATGAAATGATACCTAGTTAATGCACATGAGTAAGAATGCTCAGATTCTGCCTCCAGTTTCAGAAACCCACAGCCACAAGGGTCCATCTACAAATCACTATTATGAACAGAAGCATTCCTCTGTCCTCTAGGGTATATAGAACTTCATTTGGTTTGCCTTCATGATATATGTTTAGGCCAAGAAGTCATTTAGTGCTTAATTTATTAGCCTGCTGATTTATGCCTGCTGCAAACATACTAAAGGTGGTATCTCCCAGCCCCACTATAGCTCTGCTCGTTATTCCATCCTCTAGCACTTTCAAAATGCACTCTAATAATCTGGTTATAGATGATGTGAATGTGGAGAAAGCATAGCAGTGAAGAGAAAAAAACCCCCAAAACTATTCCGTTTCTGTTTCTGCACTTCATTTGTTACTGTTGCTTCAGAGGAGGTTTGAATGCAGAGAAAGTTGAAAATTTCTCAACTTAGAGCTCAATTTATTCAGAAAAAAATTAAGCCTGGTCACGACTACGCACCAACAGAAGGAATCTTGACATGGGTTCAGTTGTCTTAGCATCAGTACAAAGCATTGTGACTCATCTGTCCTTGTTCAGAGGAGAAGCTCTTTAAAAAATAATTTCAGGATCAGTTGCATTTACAACGCCAAGGCGAGCCTGTAAAATAAAATCCAGCTTTCTAATGTGATGTCAGGTCTGGTCACAAAAACTATAGAGGCAGCTGTAGTTTGGTAACCCTGCAGGGATTCATAATTTTCACTTTACACAAGAATTTGTTTGTGTTGCAGGTTATACGGTGTTGATTGTTGCCCAGAGATCAGTGCTTTTCTTATGACTACCAGCCTACATGGAGCCTCTCCCCATGGCCACCGCTGGGAAGGAGGAAGTTCTTTACAGAATGACTCACAGAGAGGGGGAGAGAGAGAGAGAGAGAAAACAACTTGCAGCATTTGGCAGCAGCATAGAGAGAGTTTGTGAGTAATAGGCCATCCACATCCTTGGACACCTCACTTTACTCGCACTCTCTTTTTCCATTAGCCAGCCTCAAATGATCTGACTTTTGTAATAGTGGAACACAGCAGTTATAAAGATTTGAGACAATTAAAAGACACATGCCAGTGCTTTTTTACCTCTTACAGTATCTGAACCTTCAAAACGTTTTAATTTACCAACAAAATTTGATATTGACATGGGATGATGATGCATGTAGAGTAGTCTTATTTATTTATTTTTTTCTGATAGTTGAATGATTTATTGTTGTTTAAGTTATTCAAAAATAATCTTACGGTACCAAATTTTGCTAAGTGAACCTGACCTGTGGGGACAGATCAAATATATCTACAATGACAAAGTTTATGTCCTATTTTATATTTTATTATGTTATGTCTAAAACAGTGAGCTTTATGTGGGTCTAAATGCTAAGAGTGTCTTGTTTTGGTCTTATACCATACCTAACAATGGCCTGATCATCTTTAGATGAATGCTCAATTTGCTATGCATAGTTTCTGATTGGCCCCAAGTTCTTAAATAATTATGATCTGACTTTCTTGGAAAATAAGGTAAAGTTCTACTTTAAGCAGTTTTCTTTTTTCAGCTACTAGGAGAGAACGTGCTGGTGTGATTTGTATCAATGTCTTGCTGCATTACCTAATAGTGCTTGAGTTTAAGGTCTTAAACAGATGGCTGGAGATTCTCCTTCAGGATTTTCTTTTCTGCTTGTCAATATTGATTTTTATCAAGTTGTCTAGACCCCGAAAAAGCAAAGAAGCAACCGCCAGGGTTGACTGTTGGCATGATGTACTTTCTCCATCCATTAGGTTCACCAGGAGTGCTGGGGCCCACCCCCAGCAGTCAATGGGCGCTGGAGGGACATTTCACCAGTCTATCGCAAGGCAACATTGACAAACAACCATGCCTAAGGAAAATTCAGAGATTCAATCAACCTGATAGTCATGTTTTTGGACTGTGTGAGTACCTGGAGAGAACCCACGCAAGAACAGGGAGAACATGCAAAGTCCATGCAGAAAGACCCCAGTCCTGGAATCAAACCTACGGACTTCTTGCTGCAAGGCAACAGTGCTTCCAACTGCACCACTGTGCAGCCACTCATGATGTACTTTCTCCTGTTACATTATTATGTCACAGGTTACAGGATACACATACTCCAAAAAGTTACAAGTTTCTCTTATTAGTCCACAGAAGAGCTTGGTTACTGTCAAGATGGTTTTTGGTAAACATGATTCAGGTATTAAGGTTTTTGTGATCTTTGCCTTTCCCATGGATGCACATTTTGCTCTGTGTCTTTCCTCTTTATTTAATCTTTAACACAATACTTAACTGAGACATGAGACCCATAGTGCTTTATATGTTGTTTTCTCTCCCAAAGCTTTATATTTTTGAGATCTGGGTGTAATGAGCTGCATTTTGTGATATGTCAGCCTACTTCTTGCTGTTAGGGAAGTTCTATTCAAGCGATTTATTGATTCTAAACATCTGGCAGTAATTTCTCCTGAGTGTGGCTTGTGAAAAGGAACCAAATGATGGGATGAATCACAGTTAAGTTTTGATTTTACAAGAGGGGCAATTATGCGTTCACATGGGGCCAGGATGGTTTTTCCCTTTACAAATTAAGTCATCATTTGAAAATTTGTTTTTTAATTTTCTCAAGTTGTCTTTGTCAAATGCAAACATTTATTTGATCATCACACAAATGTAAATGCAACAAAGAAAACAAAACCAGGAGAAATATGACAAAGGTTTTTCTGGCACTGTGTTAAAACTGATTTTTTGACAGTTTTAGAATAAATATACTTGACTATTTTTGGTTAGATAGTTTGTAAAGACCCTGCAATTGTTGGTTCGAGACCCCGAGAAGGGCCCTTATTCCAGTCTTAGGAAGTGGTGGTTTAGATAAAAGGGTAAATAGACTTTTGTGTGTCATTAAACAAAAGTGAGCTCTTTCATTTGTGAAATAGACAAAAATAACAAAATCTTCAAAGAATAAACCTGACTGTTGTCTATAGAGTTTGCAGCTACTGATTTGAGTATGTAGCATCATATTTTTCCATTGCTGATTCAGGTGTGAATTGTCCTGACTACAGTACTGTATTTATAGTTTAGTAATTTAGTGCAATGGTTCCCAAATGGAAAATACAACTAATTCAAATAGAAATTTGAGCTGTGTGAAAAGAAAAAAGCCAAACTGTTTGTGAGATAATTAATGGGGTTAGGAAAGAAGTAAAAACAAAGTTTAGATCTGCACAAGTGTTTTTCTTGACTCAAACAATATTTAAATCTGAGTAGATCACAGGGGGGACCAGACGTGCTAGCATTTATTAATCTATCAAACCTTACTTGTGAAACACTCTGTGGTTACAGCAGTCCAGTCAACTTTAAGAACAACTGACAAGTTAATAGACCCAAAGTCTCTCTGAAATTTTAAGTATTCCAAGGACTCATGACAAGCCACATCCTAAAAGTGATTATCTTGGCTAGTCAAGTGTGTGAAAATACAATATTAAGCTTCAGATACTTTCTGAGATCTTCAGTTGCAAAAAAACATAAGATCTCCATAAAATGCAGCACTTCAATCTGGACTGAATATAAATGATTTTCACCATAACCGCTGCTGCTTAGTCTTATATTATGGGCGTATGCTTTTAGAAGCTTCCAGCAGATGGTAAAAACAGGCATACGCTGCAGGTGTCTACACTTTCTGGCAACAACTCTGTGAAAGGCGTAAGCCCTCCATGTCTCGACAAAACTTCACCATCTATTGAGAATGAAACTGGTCAAATCTTTTGGTCGTGCAGAAGAGTAAAACAGGCAATTAGTTGGATGGCGATGATCAGACATCATCCAATTCAATTGAGAAAAACTACAGATCTGCGGAGGGCTGAGATGTGGTGCGGTGATAAATCTGTCAGAGAAGAGTGTCTCTTTGGTTTATTTCTGTCGACCGAGGGGGAGAACAGGCAGGGCTGCAGGTTTTCCATTCCAAAAACAACAGAGCTGCAGAGGTAGGCTCATTGTGTCGTGACTGATTGCTCTAACTGTAGGAAGAGGAAGAGGAGGAGGAGGAGGAGGAGGAGGATGCCTCAAACTTACACTCAGGGAGGAGTAAAGGTGAACCAAAATGTGGGGGAGATGGGAACACAGCTGCGGTTCAGAGGAGAGGTAGTTTGTATACGACATGTCATTTAGCTGTGACTTCCTGTAAAAAGGTCTAACTATTTATCCATCCATCCATCCATCCATCCATTTATTGGATGATGTGTGATCAGAGTGTGATCAATCCATGAGCATCACACGATCCTTGTGATGCTTTTCATTCGCCCTCTGTTGTTTTTGGCTGCAGATTGGGGTCCTCTCTCTCCAATGTCTCCTCTGCCCTCATCGCTCCCCAGGTACTCCATCCCCCACCCCCACACCTCTGCCCATTATTCCCTCGAACACTATTCATCCTCATGTGCAGCTGCAGCACTCTGTTTGACCTCCTCTCTCCTCACGGAGTCCTTATTAACAGGGACTGTGGTGGGAGTCCTCCCAGCACGTGTGGTTGGAGTGACGAAGCACACTGGACTACCGTTGTCAAGCCCATCACATGAAGTCTGCTGTTATGTAGCAAGGCATGCTTTAGCAGATTTTTATTACAGATGCAAATAGATAGCTAGTAATGTATTGATTTATTTTTATTTTTTTTCTTGTTAACATTTTTTGGCTGAGATCATGGTCAATGCTTTTCCTGAAACTTTGTCTTATGAAATTTGAATTAGTGTTGTAGAAAATGAAATTTGTTCTGCCATTGTCACAGTAATTGTTTACCTTCAGGGAATGTTTAATCAAAAACATGCGGTCAAATGACTGTAGGTCAAGATTAAAACGAAAACAGTGCTTCACTTTTTGGTTTGTCTTATTCTTCACCAGGAGCAGTATCCATATAAGTGCAGATGAAGCCCTAATCCATAATCTAATCAGAGTAGTCTATATTTACTGCTGAGAATTGAAAATTACATTTACACTTTGTCCCTCTGGTTTTGTCAGAGTAAAAACGTATAGCGTATAAACCAATGGTTATCAACCCTTATCCACAAAGTCCTTCAACAGTTGATGGCATTACCTCCCAAGGATGCCATCAAGTGGTACAGAAGCTATTTAAATCACTCATTTGTTTATTTTAGGTGTGTTTAAGTTTCAGTGCAAACCTAAAACTTGTAGGACAGTGGATCCTGAGGACCAAGATTCAGAACCACAGGCATAGATAGCAGATGAAATTATGGCCGGGCTAAGAGGTTCGAATAGACTCATCTCATGAAATGATGTAAGTTTGAAGAGATCAGAAGATAATAATTTTACAAAATGTTCAAAGATATTGAATAACATGGGTCATCCAAAGATCAAACAGCCTCCCCTGGTGGTCACAAACAAAAGACACCTCACATGTTTATTTTTTACTTTATGCTTTAATATCTTTAAAATGACAGCAGCACAAATAAACATTTTACTATCACAAACGAGCTCAAACCTAGTATACCTGTTTTTTGTTGACTTTTTTCAGTTTTTTAAAATTCATTAATGAACTTATGATGACCAACTCTTAAATTCTTATAATCTTTAAAATGGTGCGGGCAGAAATTAAAACTTTCTCAGCACTAATGTAGCAGAAACGTGTGAGGGAAACAACAGCATCCTAACCGTCAGTAGGAATGAGGTGGAGAGGACCAACAGCTTTACAATCCTTTCTGTTCATGTCAGGATCTCATCTGGTAATGTAGCAATGCCCAGCAGGTCAGCAGCAGCTGAGCTGACACACCTACATCCATGAGACCCATGTCATAAATACTCTGCCACTCCTGCCATAAAGTCCATCCAGGCAACATCCCACACCCCTAAATAATAAATAACTGCAATTTCACAATCAACTTTATTATTAACAAACTTTATTGTCTACCTAATTTTTACAACTTCTCTTATCATTTTGACTTCCTCTTGTCATTTTGAGTTTATTGTTAATTTACCTTTTCCACAATTTTCTTGTCAGTTCAGGTTTTTAAAATCAGATCAATATGATTTTACTACTTGATTATAATAATTATATATTACAATCAGGAGCACAGGAGGCCAACCATGTTTTGGTGGGGTTTTTTTTGTTGATCACATTTTTCTTCATCACATTTTTTTAATGTGATGAAGCTTCTGCAATAAACCCTCCCAAGTGACGAACAATGAAAATCAACCATATACTGTAGATTATATAGGTTTATATTTTTGTTCATATTTTTGTTGTTCAAAATGTTCATTAATGCACAACGGCTCTCTTGAGCAAAAAATAATAATAATAAACATTGCAAAAAATCTGAAATGAACCCTGACTGACAAGTGTTTCACCAATGTGATGTTACTTGCATACAAAACTATGTTAATGTGTATGTTCACAAATAGAAAAAAGTACATGGTTGATATTCTATATTAAGCTTAATAGTGTCCCTTTGCATTTTAGAAACTAAAAAGGTTATTTGTTATCAGTGACGTAATTTTATTGTTCTTATTTATGATTGTAAGTTTCCCTCATACGTCTAAAGATCTTTGGTCTTAGACTAATTTAACTAGGTTAGGGTTATCACAGGGATACTGTATGAGAGAAACAGTGTTGAATCTGTGTATTCAAAAGGCAACATTTCAGTAACACCTCCCACAAAAATGATAAAGTTACTGATTCTCCATTAACAGATATTTTCAGTGCTTAGGTCAGTGTGTTGGTCTCTCCTCTGTAATCTGGTTGAATGTGTGTGGTCTGCTGCATGGCATCCCATCATTCAAAGGCAGCAGAAAATGTATGGTACTGAACATACATTTTAGCTTCAAAAGGAGAAGAAATACTATGTCAAGTTTGCTTAGTGGAGTGAATCCTGTGTTTTTCTTCAATTCTTGGGTTGTGTTTTTGTTCTTTTGTATAAAATTTGGTCAGTGAAACTCTTCTTCAAACCTGTGGAGGAGGGTCTCTTGTTTGTTTTGTGTGTGCGTGCGCGCGTGTATGTGTGTATGGCAATGCACTGCTGAGATGCCAGGTCTTCCACAGACCCTTCGTCACGCTGAGCTGCCAAGCTGTGAAAACATACTAGACGTTTGTTGGTTTCCAGCGGCTAATAAGGTGTCGTTGTGCGCCCGACCCGTCTGATGTGCCACAGAGCCATTATAATCACATGTGCACTTCTAAAAGATCTATTACACTTGTGCAAATGCACGTATCCGCCTCTGCGTGCACAGAATCAGCCCTTCATTCCACAGAAATCTCCACTTTTCACGAGATAAGGCTGCAGGACCGAGCAGCCTTCTCTGTTTTTTCTCAGACAAAGTTAAACTGTGCTCTTAATAGAAATGCCTTCTTGAGGCCACGATTAGAACCTGCAACATCAAAGCACTCGGCTTTCAAAGGCTTTCTTTTTACAGCTAACTTCAGGAGTCCTGGCTCCTGTGTGTCCAGACAGCTTTTATAAAGGACTGTTTTCATCATCACCTCCCAATTCAATACCCCAAATCCTACTCCGCCACCACTGCACCTCTGCTATCAGAAAAATCATGTTACTCTCTCTGGATTTGTCTTGAGTGAGACATTTTGAAACTGTTGTTGAGGGAAAAAATGTACAGCTCTGGTACTTGACCTTGATAGTCTAGAAAGGGTTGATTAGGAGCTATCAGCAGCTCCTTTTTGAAGAACGCACTTCTGTCTTTTCTCATCCCGCTCGGTTGATCCATCTTGGCGAGCTGGCACCGGCCCAGTTGTGGCTGGCTTTTTAATGGAGTGAACATGACTATTGCTGTCAATTGTGGGGGAGACTTATACGTGCGGAGGAACTCAGTTTGTTATTTCAATAGATATGAGAGGGCCGATAAAGAAAGGCGGCCGTCCGAGGGCCAGAGCTGAAAAAATAAGACGGGGTCTCTGCGGATCTGCAACTGACTCGGTGAGTAAGAGCCAGAGTCGGGTCTGCCTTGACGTGACCTCTGGGAGGGGCACCTAATGACGCCTGGGGGTCACTCCTGACTGCTGTGTCAAATTGCATGAGTCAGTCATTTACATTAGCCTTTACAATAACACCCCCTCAATGCAAAGTGATAAGAATGAAAAATGTCTTTACCAGTTATTTTGCCGCTGCTGCAGGAAGAGAAAAAAAGCCTCTATTGTCACATGGCAGTACAGTATGTGTCATTTATCTCCTTCTTTTGCACTTGTACTTGTCATTCCAAGAGTATCTCTGTAAGTGACCGATGAAGGTTTACTCTTTATTAAAGATCAACACTGGAGGAGATGTCCTCTGATGACATCATATTTTCGGGAAGCAGCTGTGTTTTCTCATGGTTACTTCAGCAGAAAGTTGAATTCTGCAGAGAAATCTGCTGAAAAACATAAACCTACTGTGCACGTCCATTATAGTTTAAGACTTGTTTCTTTTAAAAGTGCCAAAAACTGACTTTATTATATAATGTACAAACCAGCTGCAGGACAGCTGGGACAGCTCTAGCAATTAGGTCATTGAAACAGTGCTTTTCATAAGTATTCACACCCTTTAAACTTTTTCCCCATTGTGCGACAACTACAAACTTGAATGTGCTTTTAGGAATTTTATGTGACAGACCAAAACAGAGACGCGTTTAATTATTTTACAAAGGTTTTACAAATAAAAATCTGAAAAGTGTACCATGCATATTTATCCAGGCCCTGTGAGTCAGTACTTTTTGGAACCCCTTTCTCCTATAAGCTTAAAATCATTTCAGTATATATTAATAAACTTTACGTATTTTGAGACAGAACTTTTGTCCATTATTCTTTGCAAGCTCAGAATGATATCAGTGCTAGCTTTCCACCATACATAGCCGTTATAATATTGGACAAGTTACATTTTGGTCTCATTTTGGTCTTCTTCCACGTCCTGACTGTAGCACCTGCATTGCTTTTGGCGAACTACTTATAGCTTTTGTTCTTGACTCTCTTCTTGTCACACTTCCATAAAACCAAGATTCATGGAGTGCATGACTACTCGTTGTTCTGTCAGAAGATTTTCCCACCTGAGGCCTGGATCTCTGTAGCTCCATGGGGCTCTTCTCTGCTTCTCTGATTAATGCTACTCTTGACATCTGTCAATTTGGGTGGAGAGTATAGGTATAAATTTGTAATTTCTTTCTATTTTCAAGCGCTCCATGAGACATTCAAAACCCTTTTCCCCAAACCCCCCTCCTGATCCCCAACCCATTTTCCCTACCAAGTAACACATTTCCTCCATGACCTGTCTGCTGTATTTCTAGGTCTTCATCACGCTATTTGTTGTCTAATACCGCTGACAAACCTCAGAGGGTTCCACAGAACAGGTGTCCACATAGTAAACGTGATTCGCTAATTGGGTTAAACTGTGTTACACTGAGGGGTATGAGAGTAGAGTGGCTGGGTGAATGTGAATCCCTGGATTTGGACTTTGGTGTCACAATATGACAAAATGGAAGAAGGACTTGTACAAGAGTGAATTAGGCAGGCTTCCATATAATTATTAGAATGATAAAAGTGTGTTCTAATAATAACCAATCCATCCATTTTCTACACCCTTTTATTCCTGGCAGGGTCGTGGGGGGTTGATTCTTATCTTCAGCAGTTGGTTGTTGAGATGCAGGTTTCACTTGGAACAACCTGTCAGTCCATTAAAGTGCAACACAGAGACACAAAAGGCAAACAACTATATGTAAGGGCAATTCAGAGGAACCAGTAACCTAACATATTTTTAGACAATGGAAGGATACAAGAGAACCTGGAGAGAATCCACACAGAAGAAGATAACACACAAACTCCAGAGCCAGGATTCCAAAATGCTCAAGTAATGTGTTGATTTTGCTTTTTATTTCCTGGATGACTGACAGTAATTTTGATTTCAAGAGTGAATTAATCAAAAGAACACAGTCACTAATTGTTGTATCATTGTCTTAAATGCTTCAAGCCACTAGTGTCTTTGTTCTTCTTCTCCAGTCTGCTTATTATGATCCCAGTCAGAAATAGAAATGCTAATACGACCACAGGCATGTTTCTGGTTTAAACTTGACCTCGCTGATTACTGTTCTTTATACAACTGTACTTTTTAACAATACAACATTTGTCTAAAAGAGTGGGAGGCTTTTTCAATCTATTTCTCATTCCATTCCACTGTGCTCCCATGGTTAAAAGAAAATTCTCTTTGCGAGGTTTTACTTAATATTCAGTCTTGTTTTTTCTTACTAGCTACTTTTTTTTGTCAACGTAGCAAACATTCACTGTCATCCCGATTGTTTTTCTTATGGTCAGAGGGTTTCAAAATTGTCTTAAGTTATTGGGTGTGATCTCTGGTAGCCAATGTATTAGGACAAAAAGGGAAAATGTAACAAGAAAAACAATTTGTTAAGAACCCCAGGATTCTGACAACATGTTAATTTATGTGTTTCTGTCTTTGGATTTTTTTTTTTATTATTTTTTTTTGTAAATGTCGTGCATTTAAGGAATTAGGTTTGGCTGGTGCTGCATTGAATAAAAATACCAATTTGCAATATAATATTGACCACACATTCATCCCTCCTTATCTTGCACATTGTAGGAAAGTCTAAAAAAGGACTTTTGTCAATTTAAATCCTTAGTTTTGGGATTTGGGCTACTATTGGTTGCAAAGCACATTGAAAAAGTAAAAGATGTGCACATCAGAACATATGATATGCACATCAAAACTACACTAGGTTTTTCTAGTGTAGTTTTGCGTTCTGCCATACAAATCTAGCGAGAAGTTTGTATTTATCCATTATGGGAGTGGATGCCTTGTGTATGCTGGGATTTTAATAAAGTTTTTGAAGTGATGAAATAATGAATTAAATTATATGGAAAACATCAGTACAGAAACATTAGTATATTAAATTCAAAAATTTTATTTTTGAATTTTGAAGCTTTGGAGCATTTATTTTATTTACCCAGAGTCATGGACACACACTTTCAATTATTTTGTCTCCTTCATCAATCCATAAATCATCAACCTGTATTGCTGGAACAACATTATGTGTCTAAATGTCAGCTTTCTTGTTGCTGACTGCCGGTGAAGATGAACCATTTTGAAGTGCTTGTCTGTCTTCAGCATTCCAACCCCTGTGTGTAAATCATCATTACCACTGACAGTGAAGCAGTCATTCAGCATAATGCTGCCGCCTCCATGCTTGACAGCTGGTATATTGCTCTTAGGTTTGAAACTCTCACTTTGACTTTCAAATGTTGCTGCTTTCACTGTGGATAAGAAGCTAAATTTTTGTATCATTTAACAGGCAACAGTTGGGTTTATTTCCTTTCTTTATAAAGTGACCTGGGGCCCTTTTAACATATTACCTAAGTCTGAGCCTGGTGCATTGTTGTGACTTTGTGTGGATTAAAGAAACGCATAAATGAAATAAACGTTTTGCATCCAGTTTTTATTTTTAAATGTACTACTGCTGTGTTTTATCATCATTCACAAGGAAAAGAGAATATTTCAAATGCATCATTAGTAACCCCAAAATATACTGTTGATGTTCTTGAGGATTGTATAATTTTTTTATGTTAAGAATAACATTACATAAGTTAGATTAAAGAATTGAGTATCCTTAAGAAGCAATTATTAAGTACAACCCATCCTCAAATATTTGTACTCACCAATGCTAATGGTTATAAATTTGCTTTGCTTATGAGCCAATTTTGAAGGATGACTACTCTTAAAGTACTTCAAATGACACATTTATGTGCAGGACTAAACCTTTGTCTCTACTTTCCATTTTAATTTAAGGAGCAGGCTCATCAATCTGTCATATAAACCTTTAGTTTAAATCTCCTGTGTTGTCTGTTCTTTTGCTGAGAGCCCTCCAGATAAGGGAGAGGCCATGGTTACTCAAGTCCGTTGAAAAATCCCTTTCCTTACCTGTGTTGCTGCAGCAGGTAGAGCGTAATGAGATCAGCACCATGGACAGGGGCACAGGACAGGTGTAGTCACCTGAAACACACTCAAGCTGCTCTATTTTGTCATCATAAACAACGAATGATTGCAAATTTTAAACATTAAAAGATGACATTTAGAATTTAGTTTGCAAAGAAGGAATTTTGATCAAAATCACCAACAAGAATAAATGGGGTGAGGTGGTCATCTGTGCTTGTAAAAAATGTAAAAATTGAAATCTAAAAAAAAAAAAAAAAAAATCTCAATCCACACTTAAACAAGCCTGTGCTCCCCTTAGAACAATACCTCACTCTGAGGCCTCCAACAAGATGTAAATGGATGTTTCACTGGTGTTGTGACCTCTGACCCAGAATGCCCCCCTGCTTCCTGAGCCAGATGCTGCTCCTGTGGACCACAGTCTTCTCAAACCTAAACAAAGTAATCCTCCACTAAACAAGATGGATATTGTATCACCAGCCTTGTTAATGCTGCAGAGCCAAGAACACAGAGCTTCCCTTCTCTCTGCTCTGAATCAGAAAACTTGAACAGCTTCCACTGTGGATTTGAAAACACAAATTGTATGGCAATATATTGTATGCTGCTGCATGTATAAAGTACTTTGATGGTTATATTTTTGCTGAATGGAAACAAATGTTTCAGGCAAGTTATAATAAAAAAAGAAAAAAAGAAAATTAAAATGCAATTTGATTATATGTTGTATTCAATGCCTTTCAAAAGTATTCATAAGCCCTGAACTGCTAAAATATAAATAAATTTTGATGAGGGGTACTGTGATAGACCAAACGAAATAGTGTAACTTTGTGATATGGTAACAAGACACAGTTTTTCTGCTTTTAATTAAATTTTGTGGGACGAATACAATCTTCTTCGCTAAACACCTCAAGGTTGTTCAGATTGTACAAAAAGGATGTTTGAACAGCGACCTTTACAAGTCTTGCCACAGATTAATTTTATTGTAGTACTCACTTTATGCTTAGGGTCATTGACCTGTTGGAATCTGAATGTCCACGGGAGTCTAAAATCTTTTGTCCCTAATGGGTTTTTGTGATGGATTGCCCTCTAGTTAGCACCATCAATCTTCCTATCAACTCTGCTTGTCTTTCGCTGCCAGAGGAAAAGCATCGCAATGGCATGATGCTGCCAACAGGATGTTTCACCTGGTGTTCATGGTGATGTGCAGCATACCACAACATTTAACATATTTGCTGTGCCCCCTGCATGGCTAGTGGAAACCATTATTTCTTATGACTTCCTTTTTACAGTGGCTTTCTTTGGCCACTCTTTTCAGTTCTGTTTTTGCTCAATCTTTCACTTCAGGTGGATAGAGTTCATGTCTTGGTAGGTTTGCAGTGGTGCTGTGCCATTTCCAGTGCGCTCCAGAAAATGCTCTGTGAGACGTTCAAAGCTTTTTCTTTTTTTTTTTTTTTAAACCTAAATCTGCTTTAAACTTCTCCTCCAAATTTTTGTTGACATTTCTGATGGATTATTTGGTCTTCACAATGCTTTTCTTTTTTTCTTTACTTCACTAAATCTACTTTAACAAACATTTGAGGCCATCACAGAGCAGCCGTTTCATCCCAACTAGACTTCTGAAAGCAGCTGGACTGGAAATGATTCAAGGGTATCAAAGTGAAGGTGCTAAATACAAATGCTTGCCATAATTTTCAGATTTTTGAAAACCATGTATCATCATAATTCCTCTTCCGAATCGTGCATTACTTCATGTTGGTCTATTGTACAATATTTTTAACGGCTGCCACTAAAGATTGTGGATTTTTGATAACAAAATCAGAAGATTTTCCAGAGGGTGTAAAAAGGTTTGCAAATCATTCTGGTTAAAATTAGTTTAACCCTGAAATGTCAATCTCAAGATTTATGAGAGTATTTCCTAAAATCTAAATATATTTCAAAAACTTTTGATTTTATTAATCCAGCTTAAAAAAATTGACTACAATATTGCACAAAATATCACAGACATCTCAACTTTTATTTCTGTAAATTTAGGCCATTATGAACCACAGCTAATGAAAATCCCAAAATCAGGTTTTTAGTTTTCTGTTAGACAAATAAAAAGTATTTTTATGGAGAAGTATGTTCTACACAATCATGCAAAAACCTGCACGACCGTTATCTATTGGACAGTCACTGACAATCTCCACAAGGGGGACAAGTCACAAAAGGTAATTGGGAGACAAGCTTGATGTTACCAAAGTACTGTATGCAAGCATGCCATTAGAAAATTGAGTGAAAGGAAAAAGTGTGCTAGAATCCATTAATTCATACAAAAGATCTGACCAAGTACCCTGTGCATTTTCTGTAGCTCTGCAGTTATCCCTATTGCTTGCCCATTCTTTTTTAACTACATTTTTTTCTTCCACTCAACTTCCCACAAATATCTACTTACAGTATATAGCAATGTGTGAATGTCCATCTTTGTTAGTAATGCCATTTTGCGGTTTACCCTAGGGTGTCAATGACTGTCTGCTGGGCAACTGTCAAGTCAGCAGTCTCCACCATATTGCACAACACATACTATAATGTTTGTTTGTTTACTCCTCTGGTTTCATTTCCATTAGCTGTAAATTATAATCATCTAAATGAACCTAAATAAAGGCTTGTAACACGTCACGTTGTACGGAATGAACTCATCAAACACAAGATTCATTTTGTCAATTGATTTCTTGCTCCAAATTTGTATTTTTGCCACATTAAAATTTAAGTTGCGTTTCTAAAAAGTTTAACAAAGAAACTTGAGCTTTCTGTAGAGCTTCTCAAAGAGTTTCTCGGATGTTCCCGCCCCTCGAGTATTTCAACTTCTCAGCCAATCATGTTCTCCCAAACAACAAAAAAGTTTACTACATGTAGCCTATAAGAAGTTCTTAAGTTTCTCAACTAACAGAAGAGTTTTTTCCTCCAAGGAACCTATTTATGGATTGTTTTGCGGTGGATCTTCAGGTGGACCATCTCCCAGACTTCTCATGAGAGGGGAGTGAATGCTCGGACCCCTCTCTGGCCCTACGTCTTCTCAGGTGGGAGATGTCTGAGGAAAATCTGGGGGAAGAGTCGGGAAGCTCCCCCGTCTCTCCTGTGGACAGCCTGAGCAACAGCGAGGGGGAGCCGGACAGGCAGCCGAAGAGAGGCGGCGGGAGGAAGCGGAGGACGAGCAGGAAAAGCGGGGACGACTCGGACAGCCCGACACCGGGGAAAAGAGGGAAGAAGTCCGGCAGCAGCAGTCCCCAGTCCTTCGAGGAGCTCCAGTCGCAGCGGGTGATGGCCAACGTCCGGGAGCGACAGAGGACCCAGTCCCTAAACGAGGCGTTCGCGGCCCTGCGGAAGATTATCCCCACGCTGCCCTCGGACAAACTGAGCAAAATACAGACCTTAAAACTCGCTGCCAGGTACATCGACTTCCTCTGCCAGGTGTTGCAGAGCGACGAGCTGGACTCCAAGATGTCAAGCTGCAGCTATGTGGCTCATGAGAGGCTGAGCTATGCCTTCTCCGTGTGGAGGATGGAGGGAGCTTGGTCCATGTCTACATCTCACTAGCATCTGGAGATTTTTTATTATTATTATTATTATTCCTTTTGCCCAAAATGGTACGCTTAAGTTTTGTTCTACTAACATGCATGACCCATAACTGACAAAACGTGCTGCCAGTTCAGAAAATATTATGCAACCTAATAATCCAGTAGTTCAAAGCTTAGTTTGCCTCTCTGCAAAGTTTCATGGCAAATAACCCGTTATCTAACCTACAGGTGACTGCTGAATCTATCAAATTCTGAAGGGACATTCTGGAGGAGTCCAATGCTGGAAACATGGGATCAACCAAACCAAAGACGACTCTGTGGCTCTGCATGCATGAGGACTGTATATATATATATATATATATATATATATATATATATATATATGCGTATATGTGCGTGCGTGTGTGCGTGTGTGTGTGTGGAAAGAGGAAGATGCCCCTATTGCTGGGGCCCCATTTTAATGAGCTTTCATGTTGTTGAATGTAACGAATGTTACAAATATATGTCATTTTTATTTCTTTCTCTACCTTGTTGAATGCATACATTTGGACTTATTTCTGTGGAGTTCAAATTACATGGCTCACGGCTGACTTTGTGGAATTAACCTGTGCAAAAAAAGAAAGAAAAGAGAAAAAAAAAGAAAGGCAGAGAGAAAGAGAACTTTCAGAATGCAATTATTTATTTATTGGTGAAACCTGTTGCCTTGAGACATAAATCCTGTGTCTGGAATGGAAAAAGAAGTAAAAAAAAAACAAAAAAAAACTCATTCCATTTTTTATATTACCTTGTTTTCTGTAAATGTTTGTATATGTTTTTGCAATAAAGAAAAAGACGATGGGAAATATCACTTTGACTTTTTTTTTTTACCCCCAAGTTTTATTATATTAATTTGTACGATAATTCTCAGAAAACTGGTATATAAATTATGAAGATTTCATGCGTGCCTGATATGAAATGCGCTTACACTTGGGTACTTGGATAAAAAAAATGAATGACACCACATGAGCTGTATTGTGTAGATCACTGGGTTTGCACTTGGCTGCTTTCGAGTGCAAAATAGTTAGAAAGAAACCTGTCTACTGTTGGCGCAGAATTTGAAAATAATGACCAAAAAAATTTCATAGGTTGCTCGTAACTCCTTCTTCTTCTTTCTTTTTTAAATACAACTGATTAAATTTAGGAGGCGTTTTATTAAAGAATTGGCAGACTGCAGCTTTAAAAAAAAATCCCTGCTTTTACAGAATTACATTTTAATTAAATATCTAAAAGCGTTCCCAGTCTCCCTTTTCCTCGCTGTGTTTACAGTTGGATTAAAGTCTGTGCCTGCAGCTCTCTTTTATAAGTAAGTTATACTGAGGTCATGTCAGCCTGCTAGTGGCCCAGCCTCTTGCTTGAACGTTCAGGAGCTTTATTTTATCCTGCATGTAAGTTTTTAGCAGCACCAAGCTTCTTCTTCTTTTTTTTTTTCGTGTGAACCGGGCGATCCGCATGCGCATCGCCCCTGACAAATATGGCACTCCCGATTATTGTCAGTACATAAATCTTTCAGTGACCACTGTTATCGCGTAGTGATTGATCTCCGCCGATCTGGGAAAATGTTCCTCGCGGTCCAAATCAAAGTGCGCGCGCGGTCGTAGGTGTGTAATTGGCTCGCGAGGCATGTATGGAATTCCCAGATGTCTATGAAACCCAAGAAGGCCGCGAAGGTGCGCGGCTCGAAGTCTGCACGTAAAGACACAAACACGGAGCAAAGCACACGGGGCCAGGACTGAGAGAGCGGCTGGGAATTCAGCTCAGGGAAACGAACACATTCTGAGCTGTTTTGGTGATATAAAAAGTTCATCGCTTTTGAAAGCATTTCATCAATTGCAGCCCCTCATGCAATGTAAAAAAAAAAAAAAAAAGTTCCTTCCCCTTCTCTCAGAAGAGAGGAGTTGGCAACTGACACGATGCAGAGGCTCAGAATGAAACCTATTTAGAACAGATGTTAGTATTTTTAAAAAAAAGTCACGTGAAATGAGCAGATGTTCAGAGTGTGCAGAGGCTCGCCGAGCAGCGCATAGCTCTGCAGAGAGAGCTCCGAGCTGCTCGGTGTCGGCCCTCTTTCTCTAACCTTTAAAGAAGCACTTTCAATAATCACCTCAAATTTGATATTGATTTGGATTATTAAAAGGGAATATCTCCAGGAAACAACCCGGATCTGACCGGCTGCCTTTTGCTCAGACTAGAAAAGGTAAGATGACAACAGTGAGGGGGAGAGCCTGCCGCTACTCGTGGCTGTGTGGGGACTTGCTTGTATGTTTGGCTGTAACGCAAAACGCTCAAATGAAGGACAGGATGTTTTGAAAAGAATCCAACACGAAAAAGGTCCTGCTTCAGTCGAAGTCTACTGGAGCTACTTCGTAGGGTGTGTGTGTGTGTGTGTGTGTGTGTGTGACTGTGTCTGGAAGAAGAAGGAGGCCCTAAAAGGGGAAGAGTATCCGAGAAACGGGGCAAAGATTTATCATCCAACCTTTGAGAAAAAAAAAAGAACGAATGATGGATTGAGCCTGACGCACATTACAGCAGAGCTGTCAAAGATGGATGTTTATATAAATATACATGCTCTCACTGTTGAAAAAAAAAATCATATTTAGAAGAAGAAAAATGTTTAAGGTTCTTCTGTTTCAACTGGAAAATTATTATTATTATTATTATTATTATTATTATTATTATTATTGTCAGATAATAATAATATACAAAACACCAGCACCATTTATTTTATTAGTTTTTACTAGTACAAAATATTTTATTTCAGCCTCAACAGTTCAGTACTTTCAAGTGTCAAATTACAGACTCTTAACTGTTTATTTATTTATATTAGTTTGATAGTGAATTAGAATTAAAGTCTCTATGATTGCATTCACCCTGTGTAAGACATATATATATATATATATATATATATATATATAATTCTGACTTGGAGTGGGCTTAGAAACAGGGCTAATATAGTAGTTATTTAAGAAGTTGAGCTGCAAGGCTAACAAAATGCTGCTACGGATTTAAAGCACAAAAACAGATGAGAGGCTAAACAGAGACAGACAGCGACAGTCCAAACCTGCTGAATAAATAGATAATGTGACTGATTGCTGAGAAGGTGCAACATGTTTTAATGTGAAAGGAATTTTAGTTGTTCACACAAGTAGGAACCAACAAAAAATAATGTAATTTATTTTTAAAAACGATACTCAGTGGGCATTTTGTTAGTGTACACAGAAAATTATGTCCTTGTTGAACATTGTTAATAAATAATATAAAAGCTTTTCTGTTGACAACTGCTACCTTCAGATGTAGACAATGTTTCCTCCTGAAAGTATTTTTGAAGGAAGTTAGACAAAAGGAGCAAAATTAGAACATATTTAAAAATGAATAAAATATTCTATAGCCTCTATCCACCATTGGTCATCTAACCTTTTCATGCTTTTAGATTTGAACAGACCAATGTATATCCCAACGTCTGATTTGGTACTTTTCATTAATATATTCAGAGCTTATACATGGCAAATTATTGATGTTGAATAACTTTACTTTGTCATTCGATTCTATGGTATGTGTGAGTCTCAAATGCACAATAAATATACTTTTCTATTTATTCCATTTTATTTTACATGGAGGCGCAGGTGTATTTCAAAGAACAAGGGGCCACACCTAATTTCTAAGCATATGATTATGATCTGAACCCAAAAACATATTTTAAAAGATGTGCCAGTGAGTTTTCCCCCAAAGTATTTAGTCAAGCAACAGACATTTTTTTAATGTTGTTATTGTTTACTTATTCATTTTACTTCAGACAAAGTTAAAATAATTATGTGCCTCTTTTCTGGTAGAAGCAGAACTTGTTTCAGAATCTAGAATTTGCTTTTTAGAAGGGAATTGCCTGCTCTGGCCACTGTTTCACAGTTTTTCTATACAATTTTGCTTGATGCTGATCTACCTTCAGGAGCTATTTGGGCAGGAACTTAATCAAATATTGACTACAATCTTCTGAATGAATTAAGTTGCCTTTCATTTTGGGAAACTGCTATTTGAATGGCTATACACAAGCTATGTCTTAAAACTTGCCTTTGTGACAACTGATTGCACACAAAAACAGAATTATAAAATCTTTGGATTGTTCAGCAAAAGCAAACAAATAGTCTGGTAATTCAGAAAAGAATTACCAAGTGTCAATTTAAAAGACTCCTTTTCGCCTTGCCACCACAAGCTGCTCTGAATAAATGAGTGATTTCATCTGTGACTGCACCGAGTCGCAGAAAGCAGCTCACAGGCCATAAAATTGGGACAGAGGGATTCTGGTCTAACTGAGTCCAGGACGTCCAAGTGACAGTCACAGAGTGTGCACCTTGTGCTTAACCTTTGTTTTGCGTGATGTGTGCCACCCAGGCTGCAGAACAGACGTGGATCGGTGTATTCCAGAGGTATACACAATGATGTCACGAACAGGAAAGGGGCTGGAAAAAGGTTTGGCACCTTTAAGAATTGGCCAGATCTCTCCTCCCAATTGGCTCAGCAGATACGCTGGAATAATAAACAGGCAATCAGAAGGCAGCGTGAGCATACACAAAGGCATTGCAAAACTTTGCAGATAATAAAAGCAGATCTTTCACTTGAGAGCGATGATTATTTGTGCTCCTCAGTTGTCCATAAATAGAGGGCCTCTTACAGGAAGTATAAACATACAGACGAAGTGGAGTCCAAAGCAGTGATTTCAAACGGTTCTGTTTATGTTCAATCAGGACGGGGTGGAACTGTAGCCTTGGTCTTAGCATGAAACACAAAGTATTGTTTCCTGAGGGAAGAAGGGAGGGTTGGAAACTGAGCTGTGCATCTCATAAAAGTCATAAAATATAAGCATGAGTCCTTATATTAAATGCACAGACTCATAAAAATGTTAAACATTCTGTGTTATTCAAAAGTCTCTTAAATTCTAGATTATTGTAGCAGCCACAAACACCTCAGATGTGACCTTTTTACAGTTATCCACAACAAACGTTTGAAAGTTTTTATGACCATGAGGTGTTATGATCAAAAGTATTTGAATGTTTGCAAATGTGTCTCACACACACATCTACACTTATTTCTATTAATTCAATAGCTTTTAAAATAATCCAAAATTAAGTTGTGATTAGTCCAAACTTTAAACAGTGAATACTGTGAGACTTTTTGTTCTGGAGAATCTCTATTTGTGTGCAAGCTTTAAAAGGGAGAATAGCTAGTAACAAAGTTTTATATACAACAATGATCAGTTGGATTTCCATTAACCGTAAAATTGCGCAAAATCAGATTGCGAAAAGAAATTTGCTCAATAGAAACATGCTAATTTAGAAAAAACTCATTGTTTGATAAAAACGTTTTGCGCTAGTCTTTTCAGCCATATCGAAATAAATGTATTTCGCCAAATTGCAATGAAAAAATATTATTTTTTTGCATCACTTGCTCAACAGCTGAACATTACTAAATGCATAAACCACATGAAGTAGTAAGGGGAGAATGTTTGTTTTTTTTTGTTTGTTTTTCTTTCAGACTATGTGAGCTCTTAAAGCATCACACAGTTCATAAAAAGTTGTGTTATTTGAATGTTTTGAATCTCATCTGAAAAATCGCAGACTACAATTTCCCCAAAACGATGCACATGTAGACACTCCAAGGTTTTAAGGGGCTTGTTGCTCTAACACCTGAATAAGACGTTGACGTCTCATCATGGTTGAATTATGAATATATCTAACTGTTTACCTCCGTTGTTGCCAAGATTTTTAATGACTGGTGAACAAGCTCATGCGGTGCCTTATTTAATAGAAACACTGCTATCTCAAAAATGTGTTTTTTCGACATTAGAAGACAATAGAAAAAGATTTGTGCACGTTTGTAATAGAAATACAGCTAATGTTTACATATCTCTTCTCTCTCTGAATTCAATTAAGTGGTGTAAAATAACAATGTATTCATTTGTGCGACATGGTCACATGCATGCTTTGCAAATTCCATCCAATTGGCCGCTCAGATCTGCCTGAGAGCAGCAGATTTCTTAGATTCGGGATTAGACATGAAATGAATCAGCACCGCAAAAAACCTCGTCCAGAACTTCTCAAGATTCCGACATCGTACACTTTTCTTACCTTTGTCTAATTTTTGTATAAAGTTTCTGCCACGTTTTACTTATGTTTTTATATTGTCATTGATATGATCTTCATTCAACCCTCAGTCGCTTTGTTTCAGAACAAATTTTCTTTGCCTTTTTTTTTTTTTCATTTGTTTCCAAAGCAATCCAAAGTTGAATACTTTCTAAAGATGTTGCAGCCTGAGCTGGTGAGGGCAGCTGCTACTTCTTGCCATGGAACAGTACACTGGCTGTTCTACAGCAAGCACCAACACTGCTTGGTGCTGAGACTACTTTGTTGGCTGGGATGTGGACAGCTAGGAGACCCAGTGTGGTTGCCTGATAGGTGACACAAAAAGTCTGGGCCACATTAAGGTGTTCTGATTGATTTGATGAGTTGGGTTTCTGGTCTGAGAAACTGACGTTCTCAGACGCCTGAACACTTTGAACTCCTCTATGCTTTGGCCCAATTTTCTTCCAAACTTTCCATGCCGAGCTACAGTTTGATATCATACTTCACTAACAGGCCACAACCATCCCAAAAATCCCAGAGAGAGGTCAAAAAAAGTTTGAATAAAGTTAGCTTTGATAACGTTTCCCATTAGTGGGAAGAGTTTTCTCAGTGGATTGCCAAAGGAGTGTTAGGATCTCTGTTTTACTTTGCCTTTATGCTTCTCTTACTAAAAACAAATTAGTAGAAAATAAGTCTCAGAAAGCTTGTTGATAACGATAGTCTTGGAGTGTGTTTTTATTCAGTTTGAAAATAATTTTTATTTTTGTTAGAAATGCAAAATCTCTTTGTTCCTTCTTTGCTGACTGAAACTTTCACTGTAAAAGGTAAATAATTCATCTTTCAGGACTGATTTTTGACAGGTTTTCACATAAGAATGATTCTGATGAATATAATTAAAGTGGCTCTAATTTTGCTAGATGATTTCCACAAATAAATTAGCAACACAACGCCTGTATGGGTTTTAATCTAAGCGGTCTTCTCTTTCACGTGAATTTAGGCAGAGCACAATCTGTCCCTTATTGAGGCAATGGAGTGAAATGTGCGGTCCTTGCATATTGCCCCCGGGTGTATGGCAGGCCTCTAATGATGCAGCATCCCTGCTCCTGTCCCTAAAGGCGCTCAACTCCCTGGGTATTAATCCCATTGCCTTCATTAACCTGCTGGCCCACCGGCCCCGGCAGCGCTGAGAGCCAGGAGTCTAATCTCATGCTCATAATTGATGTGTTGTTACCTAAAGTTACAAAGATCTCCTTATTCCCCTCGTGTCATTTTAACTTTACTCTCATTCAGATAATCAGGCTCTTAGCAGGGAAGTGGGATCATGGGGAAGCGGGGAAAATCCAACTGGAAATCAGTGGAAAACTTTGTTCCCTGTCCATGTTGATGTTCGGGTATCAATGAACACACAGGAGAACACCGAATGATAAATCTGCTCGATAAAAATACACACCAAAAACGTTACATAATAATATTAACAATATTTAATTGTTTGTTAAAACATTCACCCTGTGAAACAGCTAACTTTACTGGCTTAAATTCACAACACATCTGATTCCAGCTCAAGGTGCAAAGTAAAAAGCTATTCTATGTGGCATACTTATTCTCCTTTTAGTGCATTCATAATTCTTCAACAATATTATTTTCCTTAAAACAGAGTTGTAACCAACAGATGATGTGTATATTTTAAATAACATGTCCCCTGGCTTAAATTTTGTGCATGAGATCTGATTCATTTAAATGTTTTCTCTCATCCAAGGAGGAGTTTTGGTGCTGGACGGAGACCTCTGACTTCCCTGACCGCAACACTTCCAGGTCAGGCGACCAAAAACATGACAAGCACGTCGTCAACTCCTGTATGCAACGAATGTATTGCAAAATCTGCTGACAAAATCCACTGTACTGACTTTTATAGCTGTCATTGCTAATTAATCTAGGTGATTGTGAATGCAAATTTCTTTTTGAAAACAGCTTTTTTTTTTTTTTTTTACTGTTACTTCATGACTGAATGTGATTGTAAATGAGTTTGTAATATACACATTATCGATTACACAAACTGAACATCAATTTAAAAATCTTTAAAATAGCAGCCCAGCTCAGTGTTGAAGCAGGACACTCCTGTTGAGAAGCCTGTGCGATTTGTCTCCTCTATCTGCATGCTGTCAGGCTGCTGGCCTCATCCTCCTCTGTTTGCGACCTCAGTGCTAAATCAAGTTCAAAGAGGACCACTGGTGTTTGGCAGATAGTTTTACATGAGGGGCAGGGGCAGGACCATTTGTTTAGTCAACCTCTGGCTCCCTCTTTGATTCGCAGCTATCTGTGACCCCGTGGCTGAGCGGCACCACTTAAGGCTCTTCATTCAGACACAATGCTCACTGATAAAATCAGCACCGGAACTCACTTTATTTTCAGCCGCTGATTTTCCAGCTATAATATTTACTGAATGTTCAAATTTAGCAACTTTCAAAAATATTCATACCCTTTGATAAGTACATCCAGACATTTCAATGTATTTCATTCTGACTCTGTATTATAGAATCAAGAACCTGTGCATAATTTTACCTACCAAACAAACTCCAGCTGTGTGTAATTTGATTTCCATATAAATACAGTTGTTCTGCGAAGGCCCCAGATATTTGTTAGGGAACATCAGCAACAGCAAGAAGACCAAAGAAAGTTAAATTAAAACACAATATCTCCTGTACTGAACAACTCAGAGAGCTCTGCCTTAAGTGACGGGCTGGCTGGGATGCAGTTATGCCCCGATCAGCAGGGACAGAAAAGCTGGATAGAGTTTATGTGAAAATAGGCCAATAATGATTAGAGACTAGGGTGGAGAGTAACCTTCACACAGAACACGTAACCAAAACATACAGCTGGAATATAATCAAGTGGTTTGAATATAAAAGCATATTACTTTCTTTTTTTTTTTTTAGAAAAAAAGTACAGACCCAACTGAAAAAAATATATACTTGAAAATCTAGCTGACGCTACAAAGCCCTACATCCAACCTGCTGGAGCTTGAGATTGGACTAAAGTTTCAGTTTCTAGATGGGCAAAAATATTACAGCTGTAATTGCAGCACAAAGCTATTTTAAAAAGCATTGACTTGAGCGCAAATATACTTTTATCACATTTTTACATAACAAAAATTCGGAATTCTTCCATTTCACAGCTAACTTTCCGTTGGTCTGTCACATAATCCAAATAACCCACACTGACATTTGTGTTTTCTGACATACCAACATTTATTAAAGTTCAGAGGTATGAATAGTTTTGAAGGCACTGTTGGAAGACCTCAAGGCTTCAATAACCACCTCACTTTTAGGTTTATGCCAGATTCAGTTGGTTGATATTTATAAAGTGTATGAAAGAAAAAATAAAATATGTGTTCCTGCACCAAATTCTCATGTTAAAATGCCGTCCCGGTTCTGTTTTGTAAAAATACACATAGCTATAACAAAGGCATCATCTGTGATGTGATAGCAGAAGTTCAGTTTCCAGCCTTGTTCTGCTGTTTCTCAATCAGTCTGGTGATACAGAACATTTTCCAAAGAAATGCACGTGCCTTTCCCCTGAAGACAACTGAACAAAATTGGAAACCCGTCAGGAAAAATAGTCCTGTGTTTGCTTTGCATTGCAAGTGTGTTATCACGTTAAAAGAATAAATAATGCATTGTTATTTGATACGTGTTGCTGTGGGGCAAAACTGAGGCATTAATAAAATTACATACTGATTCAAAAGAGTCGCAGACTGCTTCATAGTACAATTGATTTCACATTTGTATGCATTTTGTTTCACGAAAATATGCATTTTTTTTGTAGCTGTTGATGACTTTAGGCTTAAAAAATGTTATTGAAGTGTTATTTGAAATGGTGGACATCATAAAAAAGTCAACTCCCGCTGGTTGGGAGACTTTTTTGTAATCTACAGAAAGCTGGATCTTTTCTACTGTCCTTGGAAACAAATGTTTCAGTGAGTAATTCAAGAATTGTTTCAAAAAAATAAAAAAATAAAAAAATAGAGATCTGGCCAAAGCTTTGGATTGGA
The DNA here is from genome assembly GCF_001444195.1 of Xiphophorus couchianus. Lineage (NCBI taxonomy): Eukaryota > Metazoa > Chordata > Actinopteri > Cyprinodontiformes > Poeciliidae > Xiphophorus > Xiphophorus couchianus. Next base: position 17,898,746 of record NC_040230.1, on the reverse strand, counting down.
TGTGTTTCAATGAGTCACCTTTTTTCCCATTGCACTGCTTTGCTCTCTTGTACTCTTATTTTGGTGCATTTTCCTGACCTTTAACACTTGCCCCAGAGAGATGCAAATGCCCAAAGAACATAATGGCTCCCTTCCTGTGTAAAAACCAGGCCCGTAAAGGAAGATAATTAGAGTTGTCATGACAACAGGGTCCAGCGGGCTGATGGAGCCATGTTCGCTCGCAGAACTTCAAACGGTACCAAAGCTCCACGGGCTGGTACATGGGCTCTGGTTTGAATTACCCACTGACTTACAGCATCTCTCTTCGAATTCGAGATCAATATGGAATACCTCCCCACCTCCACCCCCTGCCTTCCAAAGAAATATCTGAAAACGGAGAAGAAACAGCCCAGTTAGTTCTGGTCCAGACATACACAGAAATCTGGGTTTCATTAGAGACAATTATCTTATCTGTTTCATCTCAATGCTGCCCCAAGGGTTGGCAGGCAGATCACTGAGCTCGGTGCAGTTTGGGAAAGCCCACAGCCAGCCAGAGGCCTGTGGCTCAGGTCATTAAAACACTCCTGCCCCTGCTGCTAGTGATAAAATATTTTCATGCTTTTGCAAATAGATTTTCGTCTTTCAACCCCACAGGACACAAAAAACACAACTTTTCTTCTGTAGATGTCCAGGGAAGTTGAGGAGTCAGCTGAAACTTTGTTGGCTTTGCTCTCAGGTGGAGCTGCATGAGTTTGTCTTTGCTCGTATCTCAGCATATAGCTGTACTTTATCACTGACACGGACCTGGGTTATTGCAAAGTCCAGTCGACTTTGTTCAATGTCGTGTCTTGAAACGCAGCACAGACACCTGTCAACGCCACACTGCAGTGGTCTATACTTTACTGAGAAACATGAAAAAGTCATGTAGAAATGAAAGCAGTTCTCTGAGGTGTTGTTCATGATAAAGTGTGGTTTGAGAAAACATACATACAGTATGGAAAGATTTAGAGGAGCAAATCTTTAATGTCCTTTCATTTGTTTTGAAGCTGTATATTACTGTATATTTATCACCTGAGAGAGAAGAAGACAGACATATTCACTCTATTACGAGGTAACATAGTATTGCTCTATTTTTTTAAATTACCCACTCGAATTTCAACAAAATTAATTCAAATAATTCAAAATACATTTTGTTATAGATTAACATTAGAATGAAAGACAGGTGTGAGCTGGTGATGTGTTGCCTGTGAATGAGCCAGCTTTTAAAGGCGACTCCAGGTAGCTCCAGAATGAAAACATAACAATGCAAGAAAAAAGTATCATAAAATGGAAACCCACGCGTGTAGGATTCAAAGTGCTCTTGTAAAATATCCACACTGCTCTGTACTCAACAATCCTCCATAGTCTGAGTAGAATATTTTTTATAACAGCAAGTAAAGCCAAGGATCTTAGCCACTTTACCAAGTTCCTCAACCAGTTCGTTAGCATTTTAACAAGCAAACTACTCCATTGTTTTTGTAAACAGTTATTTGACCACCCAGAGCTTTAAAATGTCTGGGTGTCATAGACAATCAGTTGACACATTCATCTGAAAAAATAAATACAACAAGGTAGCAAAAGGCAAGACACTGTACTTTCATGATGTTGAGCAGTGTGAATGCTGCACTCCTTATGCCAATGGTAGGAGTGCTTCAAAGGCAACACTAACTAATGTCACAGGACTTACTGTTCCAATATAAAATAAACTGTTTTATTTTCTCGTATTTGAATGCTATTTGTAACATGAAAAACTCAGTGTGAACGCAATTAATCCTGGCGTCATTCAACAATTCTCTGGGGGTGAATGAAATATATAAACTTTGGTACTTTGTACATAAAAGCTTTGTGAAAGTTAAGTGAAAAAGTAAGTAAAATTTTATTTGTGTGGCACTTTTCAGAGACATAATATAGATCCCAAAGTGCTCCACAAAACCAGAACAACTGAAAACAAGAAACACATTAAGCAAAAATATAGAGAAGTAATGCTCTCTTTAGTTGTTTTAAATATACTAATTTAAACTGAATGTACCTGTTAAATCCACAGATTAAATTGAATAGATTAGAATCCTTAGATTAAACTGAATATTCTTTGAACCGTGGCTTTGCTGTTGCTTTGCGCGATTCTCCACTTGTTTCTGAAAACCCTTTGCTCCAGTGGAAGTTGGAGCAGTTTGTCCAAATGATATACAGAGATTTCCAACATGGTACTCCCTGTAGTGTGCTATGTAAAAACACTCAGAAGACAATGACGGTAAGACAGCATGATGCAGGTAATTTGATTCAAAGTGAAGAACATCTTTTGAAGAAGGATGTGGTTCCAACAATTCATATTGACTGTTACCAGACAGAAGACCAAAGCCTTTGGCTCTTGTCAAGCCCTGCTAAAAAGTACTAGTAGCTGTAGCATATTTCAGCACGAAATGTATGTTGTGTGTCTTTCAAGAAAAAAAATTTTGTTATAAGTGATACCTCTTATCAAATGTCAGGAGATCACTGCACATGAGAGAAGAGCAATATCTGTCTGTAGAGATGCACCACAATGCAGCAATGTTCCCAATGCTTTTGCTAAGACATAAGTAGCTAAATTTGTACAATCCATTTGTTAACAAAGAAATATCAGGCATAAATCTCCTTCAGAATAGTTGTGCCTTAGTATATTTTAAGAAAACAGAGGGACAGCCTTAGGTAGTCTGGCACAGTTTGGTTCAGAAAATAGCTGTTAATTTTAAGGGAAGATCTCCTTTGCAGGGGTTTAATGGTGGTGATAGTAAAAGAGCAGAGAGGGGCCCTTCGGAGGACCCTGGAGCTGTAATTGAGAACCCTCCTCATCAGGGGTTAGGGATCACACAGGCAAAGACTTCCCTTCATCACAGCAGAGCCTGGAAATGCAGAGGACAGCATGGGTCAGCACAGCCGCCCTGCTGTGGGCCGTTACAATGGCAAACAACCCATAGGCTAAGCAAAACAGATGACGAATACAATAATATAAGGTATTCACGTGAAGGTCGGTCATCTGCAGTGATCTGTCTCCATTCTCAAGGTTCCATTTTCTCCAAAAGTAGGAAAAGGTTAATGTACTCTAGAGAGAAATCACTCCTGAAATCAGGACACGCTCTAGAGACTCTCTACTGAAGGCATTGAGGGATCCCAGCCCACATCTATCGCAAAGATATTTTCTTTCCGGTTCTTTGTTGTGTGTACCCTGCCGATGGAATCTAGCATCCTCGTCAAGGGGAAATTTTATGACTTATTAACTGTCAACAGTTCATAGCCTCCAAGGAGCCATTAACCGTTCTCCTGTGGTCACGCCGAAAATGCCAGTGTTTGAGTTGGACTCTAAATGTTTTTTGCCCTTCTCCACCCTGTGTACAAGTGCAGCAAAATACTTCACTTTTAGCCTCAGATCGTTGTGTCCAGATAAGAATAATAATGTGTTTGCTTTGTTTTGAAAGTACAGAAGGAATTGTGTGGATTTATGGACCATGACCACAATTTATCACAACAAAGACAATAAATGTAGAGGAAAAAAAAGTGAGGGCTAAAAACCTTAAATATTTACATGATTGCATCATCACTACATCAATACATTGCTGTAATAATACCATTTATTTTTCAACTTTTTTTTTTTTTTTAAGTTGAGCTATACCATAGTTATATTTGCACATGAGAAATGGTGTCAGCTGTACGACTAAATCATTTATCACCAGCCAAAAACAACTCGGATGAATAATTGAGTCCAGATGTGGTTGATTCAAGCTAGATACCAGGGTTCATTTCCTGTCTGTGCTCTGTAAGACAACCTATTACACCTCCCAGGCAGCTGCCGGGCACACCGGCCCCGGCCTGAGTGTCAACACTCCTCAGGTGTCAGCACAAGAATTAAACAAAACGCAGACACCCTAGTCTAATCTTTTTAAAGAGAAAACCGAGGAACACCAAAGGACTTTTAACAATGTATTGCTATCAAAGTAGCTGACCATATTATAGAAAGCATATTATTAACAGCTGCTGAAATAACACGAAAACCTGCAGAGACATCAGCCTGAATCAGTCAAGTTGAGGCTCGACTGGCCCTGTGAATGGTAACTGATTAGTTGAAAATTCAAAAGTATGATTTTTGTGAATGCATCATGTATTCTGCCCACTAAAACATTTAGTACACTATCTCAATATTTGGATGCCGAACACAAGACAATAAATCTGATTTGCTAGATTTTTGTGAAAAATAAGATCTCAATTCTTATCCAGTCAGAGTAAAGGCTTGTTTAATTGTAAAACTGTTTTAAGGACAATTTTACATAATTCACTCCTGGTTTGACTAGTCCATGTAATTAAGTTTTTAAGCATTTATCATGCTATTGTGGTCTTAATTGCAAAAAAAAAACAGTGAAACCTTTTGTGGCCTTCAACACTGTTTCTCTGTGTTATTCTTTTGATTCTTCACCCTCTGCCATAGTTCATTCTTTACCTACTTTGGATCTACTTTCTCTAAGGAGAAACACACATAGGGCTTTTTCACTGAGCCTGATCCAGTTCCCAAAAGTGATTTTGAACCAGTGTCACATTTTTTCACCAGAAGAACAAGGTTCCTGAAACCTGGTTCCAGTCAGGCACCCTGGAATACCCGGTTCTTCAATCTTCTCTCACATATTGTCACCTGTGTTTCTTATATAAATAATAGATCACTTACAAAATTAAAGCTACAAATGAAATATTGTAAGTGTATTTGTCATATTATCTCAAGTTCTCTTTTATTACAGAAAAGTCTGAATCAGTGCATCTTAGGTTTATTGTTGTATTCCAATGTATATATATCCTCCGGTATTTCAGAGACCCAAAATTCTCTACGCTCATTTGTTCATAAAATCAACAGAATAAGATCTGATCAGCTTCTTTGGTCTGACTTTTTAAATGAACCTGTTTGGCCACCAATTCGACCAGCATAAACAAAAACCTTTATGTACATATAACAGCATTGTAACATCCACATAAACTACCTGTCAAATAATTACAATTCCTGTGAAAACATGCATGCAAGTACATCAATGAACTATAAGGAAAATTCAGAAATTTATGAATTCCGATTATTCATAATATCCCAACTATATCCTGCAACATACTGGCTCTGTGTTACAAATTCAAAGCATATAGAGGATGCAAACAGTAACACATTTCACATAAACTTGCCTGCAGTAGCAGTTCTCTTGTTTATTTTATATGCTAAAAGATCTGGGAGGCCATAACTCTTGTTTGGCCTTAAAAACTATTCTCTTCCGGGCCTTTGGGGCCATGTGGTAACAATTAGGTTCCCTGACTCGGCCATGCAGGTGACTGACACTGGGTGACCACTCCTCAGCACTAGTGCATGTGCTAATGAACCGGAGTTTCCTGGATGTCTCTTTTATGAGAGAACTGATTCTAGTTTTTCACCCAGTTGTCTCCCCTGCGACTGTTTTTGCAGCAATTTTTGAAAAAGTCCCTGGTTTTATGACCTAGAGCATCTGTGGAGTGCTTTTCAGTGCTTACTTTTTAAACCATTGTCATTGTTTGCTTTTTTTTTTTTTTTTTGGTACATTCCTTTTGGAGACCTGGTTTTTCTCGGCTGTGGATTGAAATGCGATTTGCAATGTGCAGGTGGGACCAAACCTTTTGTCTTTCAAACCAAGCTTTGTTTTTCTCCTTAAAGCCAGGATCCATATTTTTCAGCATGAAGTGCATGCCAGTTTCAAAACAAATAAACATCAGCCGAGGAGGTTTCTGTGAAGAAAATCAATCCATGAAAGGATGTCGGAGTTGCTTGGAAGAAAAGGTAAATAGTGAAGTGGAGTGGCCTACACACTTTAATGCAGTGTTTACTTTGTAATTAGTCTTTGCAGAATGAGATTCCTGACAGAAAGCCCTGAGACGGTGTGGCATGATAAAATAAACTACAAACAGAGCTGTTTCAAGACATCCTTCATGGACCATAAACCAAAACGGCTTGAAGAGACCACAACCACTCTCTAATTTTCAAAATGGGTGGTCTGGATTTTCCTTCATCTTGCCGTCATCTTCTGTTCGCCCTCTTTTAATCTTATTTATTCTGCTCATTTCTTTGCATTTGTGCTCCGTGCTCTTTGTTTGTTTTTTACCTCCTGGTGTTTGTCGCTCAACTTCCTGCTCGCTCCCACCCTGGGGGAACCTGGTTGGAGATCCGACTTCAGACTCAGAGCTGATGACACAGCTAGGAGGAGGAGGCGGGGGTGACTGGAGCTCCCTCTAAACTGTGTCACTGTCCACCTGAGCAAACAGAGTATGGAGAAGCTGTGGGAGAGAGGGGGAATTGGAGGGGGGGAAGGTGGTAGGAAGACCAAGGTCCAATTGGTGAGGGAGGACTGGCAGAGTGACAGCAAATGTACAATAACATTAGTCTTCCGCTTTGGCCCAAGTGAGTTCTCCTTCTGGACTCATCTCTGCCTCTTCGTATTATTCTTCTTTCTTCTGTTTTTTTTCTCGGATCCCCAGCCAATGGAAACACATTCCTGTCATGCCTCACTGCTGTTCTCTGTTTAGATTTCTCATTACAAACAGCATTACACGCATGGACTGGGACTGGACTCAGCACAAGCAAGGAGAGGGCCATGGACCTTAGTGCTGCACCACCTCTGGTCCAGAGATGGAGTTCAGTTTGTCACATTGTGGCAAATAGCCCCAAATCACAAACATTAACTTTGTTTTTCTCCTTAAGAATAAGAATTCTAATAATTCTTACTAGAATTATTAGATCATAATTTCTAATAAGATTGTTTTTTTTCTTCTTCAACAGTTACACAATTTTTTCTGTCTGCAATTGAGAAATATGTTAAAAAGAAAGTAAGGCTGCTGAGTACTAGACAAAAATCTTAATCATAATAATTTTTTTCATGATTGAAATCAGCGTTGTTTTAGTCGCATTTATCCATAGAGTTTGTAAGTACATTGCATGAATTAAAGTTAAAGAGTAGACGAGAAGCTGCAGCTACCAAGGCAGTCTCTCCATCATTTCTCTTTCAGTGCAAAGGGCTTTGTAAAATTTGGATAATATCCCAGTTTAAGAAAAACACACATTCTTAAGATCCCATCTGAATCATAAAAAATAATAAAATATTTAAGTTCTTAAGTGGAATACTACATCTTAATTTTCACATCATTGTGTTGAAAGGGCTATGTGTCAAAATAAAGCAATGTTTTTTTGTGATTCTTTTGAGTTGAATCCAGAACTGGAATACAAACTCGGTTAATTTTATTACCCTAGCCAAAAGTTGCAAAAGATGGTGAAAATAAATCTGGAATCACAAACTCTACAATGTCCACACACAATGTGATTATTTTATATCCATACAATGTGATTATTTTATATACATACAATGTGATTATGTGGATTATATCATAAAAACATCTATAGATGGACTATTATATTATATGGACATTGTATACAATGTCCATATAATACATACATAATAATAGCAGAGTCTCCTGCAGATTTGAGTTTGTAAAGTGAAAGTTTATCTATTGATAAATCAATGAAGAATACAATGTCAATCCTTCAGATTGGGTGTTTTTTTCTCTTTAATCCAAGATAAAAATGGTTTTAACATCAGTTGAGAAGAAATGTTTTCTCTCTGCTTATTTCCGTGGAGTTAACCCACATTTCCTGCATAGAAGATCTGGCGACATTGCATTAAATGTCCTTTTTTCAACAAGCAGCCACACATCTGTTCATCATATTCCCATTCAAGAAACATTTTTCTATTAAGACAACAATCCGTTCTCTGATTATCATAAATCATTTTCAAATGGTGCAGATACAGACACTACGCCATCAACCATATATGACATTGCCCTTATAGTTTAGTATCTCTAAAGCCTCTTTTTGTTTTAGGATCATAGTTTGAAATTATTTGGAACGTCAAAGGACATGGAGATTATGGTTTGTTTAAAAAAATCTAATTCCTGCTTTCAAGATTTTGAGTTTTTCTGGCTCTAGAATACTATGATATATGCCCTTTAAGCACCAACGCTTGTCTCAAGGGTAAACCTGAAAGCTTTCCTTTTTGGACCAACTCAACTGTTGTTGACCTTCAGGCATTCTGTGGTTGCCTTTTCCGATTGCAAAGCCTCCAAGAAACTGAACAGAAACCCTGGGAATTCTGAAAGCTTTTTCTTTTGATGTCAAGCTGTCACGAGGAATGCCAGCTCTTCTCTTGATTTGAAATTTCTTTGTTATGTTGGGTTATGACGGAACCCTCAGTTTCCAGCCAGACGATTTATGATCATGAAGTGAAGCTGCCTCACAGGATACCAGAGCTTTTATGGAAAGCAGACCTACTTCTTTCTCTCCATGCTCTCTCATCTTAATCCAAGCTTTCCTCCGAGACTTGGATCTGGGAAACATTGACTGACACCTGACTAAGTCTAGTAGAGGGAAAAGTTCAAGTTGCACCACATAAAAATGACACCTATAGAAAAATCAGGTTGGAGGACGGGAATGCTTGGCCAATTGTTTCGGTAGTCATCATTGATTTCTTTCTTTCTGATGATTAGACAAGATTAATTTCATTCAACAACCCATCACAATAAGTTAAATGAGACTCCGATCTTCACCTTACATCAAAGGAAAATGACACTTAATAGACCAAATAGGAACAATGGCATGCAATGTCACCAACTTAAAACAGAGAGTCTGATGTCTATTTCTGAAAACCCATGAGATTACGCTCGCTGCTGCAGCCAACATATATATGATAAGAGAGAGTCAACCCTTTTGAAGATTCAATGTGGGCACTCTTTTATGCATAGATGGAGTAATTTATGGACAACAATATTTATGTTCTCCTTTTATCTTTGATGCACTGCACATTTTATTTATGAATCTAAGTGCTGACGTGTCGAGATGATGAAATGCAGTCAAGCATCTTTCTCTGATAAAGAGTTACAGAGTTACCCTTCAAAGCAAGGCTGCAAGAGAGGTGTCTTGGAAGTGAGCATTTTAATTCTTCTTTCTTCACAGAGCACACTTATGCACAGAAAATATGTGCTGTGCATTAAAATGTAAAAAGATAGAAATCAACCTTGGCCTTTCCCCAATCCACCAGAAGTATTAAACAGAAACAAACAAAATAGAAACTAAACTTGCAAAAAAACCCCATCAGTTTTTAAAATCCATTTTAGTGTTTCGTTCAGCTGATTTTTTTGAGTAGACAACTTGCTTTGGATTGAATTTTGCCCAAATAAATTGTGCTGAATGGGTTGAATTGTCCCATGGATTAGATTAAATATACAGTTGGATATTAATAGAACCTCTTTGTCCCTTTACCTGCCTTGAGACAACTACTGTAGTGAATTGGTGAATGAACTAATTTTAATTCCTTTAATATGTTTATGCGTATTTAGAATGGGTGGAGCGATAAATGAACTGGAGAACTGGAAACATAAAAATTTCTCACAGTTTTAGCAAAATATCTGATCTATGTTGTTACATTCAGAAGACAAATCAAAATCATTTTAAACCTTTAAAGGCTGGATGCAGCAGTATAATATGAAGCTAGTTTAAGATAAAGATGGGAAAGATAAGCCTTCCCGCTTTGACTTTACTAAAATCAACCAAATTACATCTTCTTGAAGTCAGGAAACCATTTAAGTATGACTTCCTCGGTATTCAGCTATGAAGGGCGTTGAAATATGAGCCAGCTATTCTCTTTTAGCTCTCGCAACCTGGAGCCCCAACTCATGCCAAACACACACACATATGCAGCCCCCACGCCCACACGCGCACCCCGACATGCACACACACACCCAACCAAAAATGAATTTGGAGTAAATGTTTTGTTTTCACTGAGCACTTTTCACGTATAAAAAGACATAGTCCAGATTGTAAAAAGCTGAACAAAAACAGCCACAGTGAACCTTATGGGGGAGAAAATGTTGACATCACATGCACTGTGACAGCAAAGGAGTTTTTACATTCTACTATTTATTTTGGGAACATCAAAAAAATGAAGATTTTTGTTTTTGCTGTTTCTTGAGTAATTTCCCAGACAGTTACTTTTTTATACTTGATTAAAATATGTTGAAGTGGTGCTACTCTGTCTTGATTATAATTTGTGGGAACTCTACCCACTTCTGCACTTTTCTAATTTACTATACTCAATCACATCAATTTTAAACAGCCCACAACCCACCAACCTCTGTGCCCGTTTAGAAAGCTTTCTCTGTACTGTTTCTACTGTGGGAAACCTTTTATTGGTTGTGTTTGCCTCTGGGCCTGCATCTCTAGTAGAACATCCTCAGCCTTTAACAAACTTTGGTTTATGTTCAGCTACCTCCATATCAATTTAGTTTTGATTTATTTTTAAATAAATCACACCACAAAATTAGTTTATTAGTTATTAATTTTGTAGTAGCCATGGCAATATCCCAATCTCATATAGTTGAAGCTGATTTAGAAGAAAGACAGCAAAACAGGTGTTGTTGCTTTTTTTAGATGTAAAAAATAATTTTGACTACAGATACTTGCTTTAGCAGTTTTTCATGAAACTTGAATGTATGCAACAATGTTAAAAAAAAAAGAAGCATCGTAAGCTGTCCAACTTGCGGAAACCAGGTTTTGAAACAGGAATGCGAGAAAGTCTGTGAGCCACCTGTTTCTCACTCACTTCTGCTGCACTCTTGGCATAATGCAGGCTTGTTCATGGCAGATTAACACCAGGACATATGAGGTGGCACTGCCGGCTGAACCTCAAAACAAGAGTGGGGGCAATGCCGTTGATACAATTTGTGGCATCCTGTGCATTTAAATCACATGATCCCTCTGTGTAAAATGGTGATTTCCCACCTTGTCCATAAAAATGCCTGGTCACGATGTTCAGCACCAGCGTGGGCACACAAAAAATAAATTCCCAGCTGGTTGGGTAAGAAATTCTTACACTGCATTAGTGGTTTGTGTCATGTTCAGGCAACAGCATGCCTACGCTGTGCTGTTCCACTAAAACCGTGATGTCGCACCACGGATGTGTCACAGAGCTGTTTCACACCCTGGCCTGGACCCAAACCAGTCACACAACATGAAACTGTGCAGCTCATTGCTTATTATGAATTCTGTGAATTATACTGTAACTCTCCGGGCCTCTTTCTGACCCTGCCGACTTCTAAAACTTTTCAAACCTCAGATATAAGAAAAAGTGCATCACAGCAGTCTCATACATAATTATGACTGTGCATGTTCATAAACATCTTCAACAAGACACAGTCTGAAATGAGATATTATGTTATGTTATTCTGGTTTATCTTCAAATGGATTCCTTAGGCCATGCCACTTAATTCAAAACAACACTAAGGTTACATGGTCTACTGAATACAAATGAAGGTCTGGCTTATTTTGACTGAAGAAATTTGACTTATGACTTAGCTTTATATTTGAAAATAGTTCAAATAGTATAGACATTATACTTGGATCTGCCTTAAGTCTAACAACATGCATTGATTCTTGTCTGGAACATCCAGAGAAATAAAAAAATAAATAAAAATAGATAACTCAATTTTTAATGTTCCAAAAAAAAAAATCGTGAAGTATTATATTTACATCAGAGCAGTTGATTTCATGTTTCGACATGTAGTATATTCTCAGTTCAGTGGACAATGCTGTACAAAGGCAATAAATGTTCTTGAACTTTTCCAAGTTCTCACATTGCAACCACAAGCTTCCACATATGTTTCTGATATTTTATTTGATTGAGCGACACATAGCAGGGTCGCAGTGTCTGTGAAACAGATTAGATAAAAGGATATAATTCACATCTCCTCATTAAATCTGAAAAAAGGAATCCACACAGGATGATTCTGCCACCACCATATTTCACAGTATAGATATTGTGGTCAGCTGGATGTTAGTGCTAGTTTTTTTGTTTTTTTTCTGCCACACGTTAGGTTTTCATGTAAACGATGATTATGATCTTGTGGTTATTATATGCTAAACCATCATCGCATGCTGTGACAAACATTTCACACTTTCTAGATTTTTGTTTATGAAAACATGTCTAAAACATCATATTATTTTCTGTTGACTTCATAACTATGCACTATTGTGTTGGTCTATAACATAAAACCCTCTTCTAAATTGATTAAAGCTTAAATAGTTTGAAAGGGTGTAAATACTGGTGTTGTACCTTTGCACTGTAATTGAATGAAGAGGTTATTTGGAAAGTGCAGAAGAGGAAACATGACCTCGAGATTTTTTTGCTTTTCCAACCCGCTCTGACCTGCTACTCAGTTGCCCCACCACATGTCCTGATCCCCACACAGATGTTTTCCTCTGGGATTATCCCATGATACGGCATGTAGTACAACAGACAGTGATCCCCTTTTAGCAAAGATGGCTCCCGAGGGCCTTTTCAGGGGCCCCTTGTTTTTATTTTCTCACTATAAAGTGATAATGAGTTGATTTTTAAGTTTTCTTTAGAAAATATTACACTATTGCATTTTTTCCTTTGGGTTGTGTTTTATCACGACTCTTAGATCAATATGGAGTACAAGCATATTTGTTCAGTGATTTGTTAAAATTGTTATTCAGAGGTTATAATTTGTTTTAGTTTGATTAGTTGTTAAATACTAAGGTTACAAGGTGTCTCGCATGAGCCATTACTGCTGCCTCTTTGTGTTTCCCTGATGACTGCTTCCCAAGTTTCTGCCTCGTTTTGCCATAAGTCTAACCTCAGTGGTCCGCAGTCATAAACCACTAATTGCAACATTTCAGAAGATCTTAGCTTAAGCTCGAAAGGATCTTTCAATGTGAACTTAAAGAGGAAAAAAACAAATAACAAGCCCTCGGGGTGTCATTTTGCCTGATGTTGCAGTGGAGCAACAATTACACACACATCCAGTCCAACTAGCTGCAGAGTGTCAGACTAGAGTTTTATTGGCTCTTCTATTGGGCAGTGTGCAGGAAGAAGACACATAAAAAAAAGTCAGGTTAAAAGATACTGAAGAAGAGATTCTTTGGATGCAGAGCCCCTTCAATGGGTCTTGTCCCTCAGTGACTTAGAGTCACTGTGTTTCCTCAGTATCACCTATCAGTCAAGTCAATCAGTGGCAGAGATAAAGCAACTGTTTAAGCTGAAAGCTTTGAGCACAGCAGGCAGAAATCTCCCCTGGGTCTCTTATCTCATTAAACTTGAAAAGGATATTAATCCTAAAAAAGCCAAACTTGCAACAGGGATGGAAAAAAAAAGAGGAAGACTGGTGGTATTGTCAAAATAATCAGTGCTGTGTTCAAAATGTGCACTATATTGTTTTTTTTTTTAGTTGCGGGTTAGATTGACTTACATGACAATTGTTTAACAAATTGGTAAAAATGATTCATTACCCTAATCTTTTAACAAATTGTAACATTATAATTACAAACCTCTGTGTGTTTTATTTGGATTTGTTTGTGATAGAGCAAAACAAAATGCTATATAATTATGCAGTGGAACAAAGAGAATACATAGTGCATATCTGAAGAGGATGCCAAGCAATTTTACCCAGATCCCTTTACTGTGATACCCCAAATAAAGTCCAATGTAATCAATAGGCTTTAGAAGTCATCTTGTTTGTAAATCAAGTGCAAAGGTGGGTAATTTAACATCAGTCTAAATGCAGTTGTACTCTGGAGGCCTTAGTGGTTTGTTAGTGAACATTAGTGAGCAAACAGCTTCATGAAGACCAGGAAGGGCAGCAGGCAGATGTGTTGGAACACCTACTAGAGCAGCTGAAGAACTTAAAGTGGCTCATCAGCTGAAAAATAAAAGAATTGGTATAAGGGGCATTTCTTTTGACATATCTATCTGCTAAACTGAAAGAGCAGGCCCTAATCAGAGAGGTGGCCAACTGTGGAGGAGCTGCTCAGATCTACAGCTCAGGAGGGAGATTTTATTAAACAGAAAGCAAATGTTTGGGCATTTATTTGGCATTTAGGGAAGTTCCATGTCAAAAAAAAGGCAATGATGAAAAAAACCCCCATAAAAAGTCTCATTTATTGTTTGACACAAACCGTGAAGAGGACTACACAAATGTGTACAAAACAAATGGACAAAACATATCTTTTTTTTTTATTTTTACTTTTTAGTGTTTATGAAATTTGTGAAAAAATAACTCAACACACCATTTTAAAACAAGCATAAATTCTTCTACCGCCATATTTCACTGTGAATTCACTTTTGTTTGCCAGCAATCAAAAAGAAGGTTACAGTTAGATTGATGGAGATGGACAAAAACTTTTGTGTTTAATGTAAAAAGTTGGCAGACATACTCCAGTAGCGCAAAAGGAGATTCTACAAAAATAAAATAAAATAAATTACTCAATGGGGCTCAAAACAAATACACAGCACAGTTTTCTGATTTCTATTTGCAAAAGTTATCTCAGATCTTTTATTATTTTCTATTCACTTTACAGTTATCACATAAACTAGCAAATTAAACAAATTAAACTTAATAACTGTAACGTTGACAAAATATTAAGCACTTCTAAGAAGTATGCATAATTTCACAAGGTCTTGTAATTATAGTTCACATTGTTTTATAAGATAAAATTGGCATATATGTATCAAAATGATAAAGCATTTCATTTAATGCTTTATCATCAAATGTAAGTGATGGACATGAAAGAACAAAACTCTGTCTTCAAATAACAAAGATAAAAATAAAACACATTAAGCAAAGACCCATTTCCACAATTTAAGCTGACATCCAGCTTTTTCCCCACATTATTTTTCAGAGGCGCACATTTCCCTAAAGCACGCACGAAATGGTGTCCCATTTTACTACCGGAGCTACACTATCCCACACCTCGATTAAGGTTAGCACATGGAAAGAAAAACATAGAGTTCTACAGCGAGATGCCAGACTTTGTGAATCCTGACAGGCACCAAAGGAGAGCTGGAAGTTTTCCTCCATGTTCTCTGTCATACTCAACCTTGGTGGGCGACACTCAAAAATGTTCACCTGACAAACGACTTCCTCATTTTCCTTAAATAGTGAGGTTTGTGCACATTTATGTGTGCCTCTCTCCAACATAAGCAAGACGATGACAAGTTAAACTACATGGATGTGCTAAAAGTTACCATCGGGTTAATCCCTTTAAATTAACTCTTTCAGGAGTCATAAAACTGGCCACTCCTTCCAGATGAACTGAAAATGGGTAAAAGTATGTGACGCATGAAACAAATAAACCTACAAATGACTTCTGTTATTAAAGAGGTTGAAAAGCAGGGAGACAAATATTTTTACCATATGTTAGGAGTTCACAGCCTAACTCCAGCGGTCAGAACAATCATCCACACACACACACACACACACACACACACACCCACGTACCCCAACACACATACGCACTCCAATTTAGGGAGACTAATTACCTTCACACTTATGTTTCTGGTCGGTGGGAAAAAGTTAGAGTACCCAGAGAGAGCCCATACATGCACTTGGAGAAAATGCAAAGTTCACCCAGAAACACTTGGGAATGGGATTTGAAAAATTGACTTTCTCTTGTATGAAATCCGATTAGTCTTTATATTTAAATAATTGCAAACATTAGCTTACAGACCATTGTGTGTTGTTTTTTTTAAACCTACCTTGACATCTTTTGTTATTCGACCTGAATTTCGAATTCTGCCGAAGCAGAATACTGAAATAAAATTCACTTCTTACATTTGGTTTTGGCGTGTCCAATCAGGGCTATTAGTTCCTGACCACAGCTGGCCAGTCATTCTGAAACCTTTGGCATGTGCCCTTGCTTGGACCTAAGATTATCTGTAGCTTTAAAAAAAGGTTAGAGATCACGCTTAGAAACAAAAAATGCAAATCATCTCAGCTTTTCTCGGTCAGCAACTCCATCGACAGGTACTTTACGTTCACACCTGACTGAGCAACGCTGTGTTTAGCCAGCTGGTCTGAGTAAACAGGGAACTTTGCTGGGTCAGGGTGACCACAGCTGCTTGATGAATTTATTGTTTCTACTGGAGCAGATATATTATTAATTGTGGTTTTGATCTGAAGTTACAATTCTTCACATTTCCTTCTTGATTTGCTAAAGTTTTGAAGCAGTCTGAAAACGTAAGGCAGGTGTCATAAACTCTATGTTTATACTGTTTGGCTCGCACCAGTAGCAGGGGAAAAGATGTAATTTAGAACCTGGACCCCAGAAAGAGTGTTTTCTTTTATTGGTAAATGGAACGCATGAACAAAAATAATGTTCGCCTTCAAAATGTAATGTTGACTTTGCACATATTCTAAAGACAGAAACAACATTTTCAGAACCACTGGCATGTGCAAGGATTTACATAATAAAGGCTAGAGCTGAAACACGATTTCTACATTACGCAACTGCAAAACATTTAACCTTTTTGCTTCATGGTCTGAAACCATCTGATTTGATGTCAGTAAGTGAGAAACAAGGTTTGTATGAAAGCAGTAAGTTTAGAAGGGTGGTTTCAACTGTTCTTAAAAGCAAAACTCAGGGAAGAGACGAGAAAAACATGGCAGCTGAAAGCAACGGTAGCGTCCCTGGTCATCAGTAATCCCCAGACTGGAAAAATGCACCTGTTAGAAATGTAAAATCTTTGTGAATTCGTTTAGATTAAGAATATGTGAGTCACCTGATAACTCTGCAGGCTTTTATTTTGAAGAATCAAGGTAGGTTACATTCTCAAGTGTCCATGGTTGTGCAGGAAGCTCTACTTCTGCTTCTGGGTGTGACTCGGGGTCAAAGATGCACCACTGTACAGCCGCGCATCTGTTTGCAGCCATGTGTATAAAGTGATAGTGTAAACACTGAGTTGGAGGTCGGAGGCCAGCAGCAACTTATTTGCATAAACCTGTCAGCTTATTCTGACAGGAGCTCAAAAGAGGCAGAACTGAGCAGGTGAAATCTCAATATGACAATGATTTTGTGTAAAATTAATTTAATAAACATGTTTTGCAGAGTCCATAGAGCTAGTTTAAAACGAAGCATATTAGGTGCCCTTCAAAATAAAATGCATGAATTACTACAGTTGTTTTGCAAGGCCAGTACAAAAAAATTTACTCGGCATGTGGGCTGACAAAAACCCCAGCCCCAGTACCCCAGTAGAACCACAGCAGGTGTTGCCCTTCTGTTCCAACCTTTTTCTAGTCACTGGACTAAAATTGAAAACGAGGAGTAATTCATAGGCACATGTGGTCCCTAACCCCCACTAATACCGAGTCTCCAGTGTATTTGCAAAATGCCAGAATAATGAGTACATTTCTTTCTGAAGTTTTCAATATACTTTCTTATTTTCTTTGTATTTAGTAGAATAGCTGTATGCTGTTTAGAAGACTTGCTTGCTTCCAAGCTTTAACTACCTGATGTCTTGAGATGTTATTTCTGTATTTTCACATAATCTTCTTTCCATGCATGCTGGGTAGTGCACCAGTTCCTCCTACAGCAAATCAGCCACACAACATGATGCTGCCATTGCTCTACATCACAGTTGAGCTGGTGTGACCTAGTCAGAAAATTTGTCTTTTTTTTTTTTGTCTTCAATTGTACGATGATTGTTGTGAGCAAATCCCTTAAATTTTGTTTCTCCACACCACTCACTCTAAACATATATGTCTGTGTCTGTGTGTCTATACTGGGGAAGTGTAATCTGACTGTTTTTTATGTTGATTTATAATAATGGTTTCTTCCCTGCTGAGTGGCCTATCAGCTGATGTTGTTGCCTTAATAGATGTTTCTACGTTTAACTGAAATCTTTTAAAGACCATGATATTACCACATTGTTTTGACAAAATAATGCTTATAAATCTAGAATTCAGATTTTTTTTTAAAAAAGCAATGAGAAAATCCTCTACAAAAATCATCTCATTATACACACTTTTTTCATAGACACAAACTTTTATATATGAAAAATATGTTTTTTTTGTCTCCCTGCTCCAACCATACTGTATTTGTTCTCTACGTGTGAACGCTGCATGACAATAACTCTTTGTTTCATGGTTCTGTAGGTGATATAATTCAGATCTCTCCAAGTAATGGAAGTAAGCAAGTTGGCTGAATCCTTTGTTATTTCCTTACACCTTTTAAAAAGTGCTTGTTTGCTTTTACAACTGGCTCCGTGGGCAGCAGGGGAGGGGCGGTGCAGATGGATTTGGGCTTCGTTATTTTTTCTCTGCCTTTGTAACAGCTCATTTAAAATCACAAGAGCCTGAAGTCCAAGACAGATGGGGCCTACTTAAGAAAGAGTCAGTGTCTAATTCAAGTAAAATACTTCCTAATGTGAGGTAACTCGACACCTTTGTGAAAATGCTTTGGGCACTCTGATCGAAAAGTTTTCGAGATCAGTTGACCAGTTTTGGAATATCTGTTGCACTTAACATAAAATCCTGAACAACTGCACACAATCAGGAGCAGACCTCTAATCCTTTATGCAGCATCAGCAAATATTTCCAGATTTGAGTATGCATAAGTAACATTGGATATTGGCTGAACTATGCTGGCTTCACAAACTAAGCTCACTGTGAAATTGCTTAAGCTTGGTTTAAAAGTATTCATGCAAAGTCATATATCACAAGCTCGCAGCTCACCTTATCTGCTCCGCTGCTACACTATTACATGAAGCCGTGCCCCTTCACATCAAAAGAAATGTTTTAAAGTCCCTTAAGCTCCCTTTGAAGGGTCACATTTAGATCCTCCTGAAAATAAACAGCTGGGTCGTGGAAGGTATTGTGGGAAAAGCAAGTTGATACGATGATTCAAACAGTCCGTCAGAGTTGTTTATTCAAATTTATCCAGAATGCCACTTTGAATTTATTTATTTTTTAAAAAAAGAGAACTTGTTCAGAGGTTGCTTGCTGGCTTTGTTCCTTCATGTAGCATCATCATTAGAAAAAAAAATTAAACAGCAAGAATCTCAGAGGTAATTTAACTTTATTTTTTTTTTTAGAAAAAAAAGGTTTATCACACAAGGCAACAAAGAGGAAAACAAAATGCAAACTGCTATGAACAGACCACAGAACCCCCCCCCCACCCCTTTCACCTCCGTTCACCCACCCACTGGCAGCGAAGGGGGTGGGGGGTCTCATTATAACCAAATCAAAGGAGCGGGAGAACAAGAGTCGCATTGTTCTGATTGTGTTTACTTACACTAAAAACATTAAAACCGGACAATCTGACTGTGCAGCATAAGACGGACAGTTTTGATTTCTCACATGAATCCAAACACAGAACCTTGGAGTAGGATTTTTTTTTCTTTTCTTTTTTTTTTTTTTTTACATTTAGTCGACAGTAGTACTAACAAAACAGGAAGGTTCATGACTCTGCAATACATTGGACAGATCACTTTAAGACAGACTATACACGTTGCAATGGGCACTTTCTGGGGGAAAATAAAGGTCCCATCCATGTTCTTTTTTTTTGTTTTTTTTTTCTTAAGTAACATCAACCCTGTGTGTTGAGGTAAGCAGGCCACAGGGGAATATGAAGGAAGCGATTCCCTTTTTAAAAAAAGGAGTCCCTTTACCATATCCCCACTCACTTTGTAATTCGTCTTGACAGTAAATCAATTCTCGAGCCTGGCCCCTTGGACTCCTCCGACACTAGGTCCTCCTCTCTCAGCATTCCTGCACACATGAATCAACTCCTGGCTTCTTGAAGGCATTTCCTGCCCGACCCTCTCTCTTTCTCCCTTTTTCCCTGTCTGACTCCTCTGCTGAAAGCTGGGCAGGAACTCCGTTAAGCTTTGATTTTGGACCCAGAGAGGAGGAGGAGGAGGAGGGCAGGGAGAAAAGGAGAAGAACTCAACCTAATGCAGGGCTCTGGCTCTGCGATCATTCCAAGGCGGGATGGGATGGAGACCAGGGGTGTGTGAAGGAGATGCCTGCACACCCAAGCCAGGATTTAGTGCTTTATCCTTCAAATTGCAATATGAGTTTCTGCCCTGTTAGGATTTAAATGTGCATTCTCTCTAAGACAGATATTCCACATTTCCGTTGTGGGAACACTGAACAGTGAATGTTGTCACAGGTTTTCATGAAAATAAAATTAAATTAAATTAAAAAAAATGATTTAGCTTCCAGAACAAAGAGCAAAGACTGATAATATTTGAATATTTTATGGAAAAATGTACAGAATGGAGGCTCGTCAAAGCTGTACATCTGCTAATGCTTCCCTCTACAAATCATCTTTGACGCTAAATCCACAGTATATGTACATAAAGGTTTGTCAGTTGAGCAGACTCCGGGTGACCAAAGCGGCTCTTAAAAAGAAAAATCTAAAGTGTCTTCATATTTACAACCAAGGAAACATACATATCTTACAGCGATCACAACACAAAGACCACAAGCAGAGTCTTAACAGTATAGGATGAGTGAGGCTGCAGCTGAGTGAGAAGAGGTCATATGTTGTGACAGAGCTGGTCTACCGTGACAGAGCAATGTCTGACGTGTATGCATGCGTGCAAGTGTGGATGTTTGTGATCGTTGTGAGCGGGTGATATCAACTCCATCCATTCCCTCAGATCATGGCTCTTATCACCAGCCTCCCTTTGACCTGGTGGAGATAGGTGCTCTGTTCGGATACTAGGCGCCGATTGGTCAGAGCCTCATCCTCACTATCAGCTGGTTCCTCTTTGACCTTGATGACCCCACAGTGAGCATCTGGGAGCTCGCCGCTCGAGCTGCCACTGCTGCTGCTGCTTAGCGTGTGCTTCCGAATGACTCCTCCAGGGGGCAGCCTGTCCTCCTGCATGCTCTCCATCTCCTCTCTAGGCTGCTGCTCCTCCTGCTCCTCCTCTGATTCCTGCAGGTGTGTGCTGGGCTGACGTAACTGCTCAATGGACTTGGATAACAGCTGCAAAACACATTGACTTGATGTTAATGCCGACATCCTGCATCCATACACATATAGTTAAATTAACCTTTTAAAGCAGCCCTATTTGTAAATGAAAGCGAAATCCAATCCCTCACAGAATTTGTAACCACATAAAGAAGTAGTCTAACATACGATGACGAAGAAGTATTTATATCCACAGAACCTTTTCACATCTGGTGACATTATAACCACAAACTTTAATTTGCTTTATTGAGACACTGAAGTAAAGAGGACGGAAGATGATACATAATAGATAAAAAAAAGTAATGTGGAGTCCATTTGGATTGAGCGTTCCTTACTCTGACTTTTTATAAAGACAATTCACCTCAATCAACTGCTTACAGAAGTCTCCTAATTGGTAATTAACACCGTGTCCCAGTGAAAATGGGTCTGATTACCCATTTGGCACATAGACCAGCTTTGTGGCCAAGAGTTATCAAACTTTCTGTGAGGTTGACTGGACCAGAAATGTAGAACAGCATCAGTACCTTGCTTCGTTAGTAGCAATCAGAATAAACAGCTTGTATAGGTTTTGTTTTTGTTGTTGTTTTAAGTATTAGATTTCATCATAGCAGAAGTGTGCTCTCTTGTGAGGAGAGCATTTTTAATAGGTTAGCATCAGATAACCTATAATAATAATAATAATTCCTTATGAAAAGTCGCATAACTATAAACAATCCATAATAACAGGGAGAAATTTAACTGCCAGTTATCAGCTTGTGTTTTTCTTTTTTGTATTTTATATATTACCAGAAAGTAGAGATGTAGTTTGATGCCATTCTTCTTTATGCTTCTACATTAATCTGACTGTATTGTATTAAAAATAGGATCACTTAGGAATGAATGTTAGTAAATAATTATTATGCCTTTATTAAGCTATAATATTGCATTAATCTGATTACATATTTCTTTACATAAATTTGATCTTGTTTTCTTGCAAAGTGCCTTGAGAAGACATTTTGTTATTAATTTGTGCTATGTAAATAAACTGAACCTAATTGGATTGAATTATTTGCTTTCTCAGCCTTTGCAGATTATTTACCCACAAGAGGGCTCCAAAGCCAGGTTGTCTTCTTCCTGTCAGCTGGTAACCAACAGCATTGCTATCTGCAGAATCTAGGCCTTTTATAAATACCCTTTCATCAATACGAATTAGCCTCTTTAGCATTGCATTAGTGAAAACCGTTCGCAACTGTTCCTATAATCCCTAAGCTCCTGTGGATTTCCAATACAGCTCTCCCCCTCCCACCACCTCTGTTGCTAGCGTTGGAAAAATAGAAGCAATTGAAGGATGTTTAAAAACAACCGTATAAAAGCCACTGCTCGGAAATTAATTAGGGCAATGTTTCAGAGCTGCCTCTCAATAAACACTAAGGGCTCATCCCCGATTAGTGGCCATTTATAACCTCCACTTAAAGAGGATTTACTTGCAATCTCATTGGCCTGAGTGATCAGAGCCGGCCCCGTTGACATGGTTCTAAAGACGCTGTTGCTATTATTTTCAAATGAGTCAGCTTCACAGAGAGCGTTTTAAATTCACTCTTAATCGTGTTTTTAATGCACAAAGAAACTGTGACATGTTAAATTTCTATTGTGCTGCTCAGTAAGTGCTTCTTTAAATATTTTTAGGTATGAGGTCCTCTGTCAGGACCCAACCCTGGGACACATCAGCTTGTGCGCTCACACAATGCTGCCTTTCATGCCGTCGGCCACCTCACACTAGAATAATGACAGTCTGTGTAAAGCCAGGTCACTACGGCCAACTTACAGAAACACAAATATTGCCACAGAGGAACAAAATGCATTCAAGGCTTCTTTTTTTTTTCATGGGAACTAAGATGAATTAAATTTCACAGCGTTAGCATGTGAGTAGAACAGACGCCATGAGCTACGATAACAGAATTATTGCAGAGGAAGGATTTCTTCCTCTTTTGAAGTCAGGCAGAAGTTCTTCGGTTTGCAGAAATAACAGCAGGATTTTGAGGGTAGGACAGAGTGTGAGCCAGGTCCGCAAAGTTGAGCTGCACATACTCTCTCACAATGACTAAAAATAGAACCACACTTGTGTCCTTAAAACGATTAAGCCAAACTTCCTACAATAAACCGCGACCTCATGAGAACCAAAAATGGACGCTGAATGTTAGGAGGAGCACTGTGGGAGTCATGAAACTTGATGTTTTACCTTATTTATGTGGACCTGCTGCTGGTACTGTTTCTGTTTCTCCAAGAAATGCTGGTGCTGTTGCTGGATGACGAGTTGGGCCAGTGTGTTCTGAGGCAGAGGTGCTGACTGGGTTCTGTTCAGGGGTCTGTGTTTTGGTAGCTTAGGGCGACTGCTGGAGGGCCGATCCTTCATGACCAGAGGGGACTGAGCGTGGGAGGACATGGAGCCTTGACCTTGCCGGAGAACAAAAACACCTTGGTAAAGTTTTCCAAAAATCATGCTGTAAACACAGGTGCACAAAACGTCTGTAGTAAATCATGCATTTTATTTTGAAGGGCTTTGTTTTAAACAAATTAGGACAGGTCAAAAGTTTGACCTGTATTTTAAAAAAATGAATACAGATATGTTATGGCCTAGACAATCATGACGTGATAGTTGTCCAGTAGACCATATGGAGGTCAACCACAAAAGGTCATCGTTAATGAAGCTGACTGAGTGCGGTATTGAAGCACATTGATGGAAAGTTGAGTGGAAAGAAAAAGTGTGACAGAAAAAAACTGCACAAGCAACAGGGATCACCGTTGCCTTGAGAGGATTATGTAGCAAAGCTCATTCAGGAGTTTAAGTTAAAAATTCCAAGACGTAGACTCCAGCTGGATATAGAGCTTCTGGGGCCACAGCAGTCAGACGTTTCGGGTCTGTTGAAGGTATTAAAGAGAACTGGGCTTCCTTAACACCTCAGCTGATGCAGTGATTTATGAAAAAGGAGCCCTACCTTGTCTCAAGGCTGCTTGAGAGACAAAAATAGTTTTCAGTAGGCCAACATCTCTATATCAGAAAAAAAACCCATTTTCTTTTTGTGGTCTTTAATTCTCTTTAATTTAATTCTCCAATTTTCTGAGGAACGTCATTCTGGGATTGCACTAGCTGTGCACGACAAACATCAAAATTAGCTAAAGCTTTAAGCATATTAACATGGTTTTATTGAATCTATATAATATTTGTCTCACATTCTGAATCTTTCAATGATATCCTAATTTATTGAACTGCACTTAAAATGCACTTTTAGGTTCTTCTCTAAGGTGTGAAGAAACTAGATGCTCACTGAAGTCAGGTAACAGCCTTACCAGAAGAGATGATCTTCTGCTGCCTGATTTGCTCCTTCTGGAGGAGGTGCTGGAGCAGAGCCTGGTGGCTGGGGCTGACCTTTGACTCCAGGGCTGTCTGAAGTGGCACAGGGCCCAGCAGGTGCCCAGGCAACCCATGCTTGATTTCCGTCGATCTGTCATTTAAGCCCATAGCAGCCTAAAAGGGGGGAATTAAAGTAAATTAATTTAATCAATATTGACCTTTTCAAATTCCAATTTCCACAAAGAACAATAAGAAATTATCTTCATTGAAAATGGAGGTAACAATGAATATGAGAGTCTAACATTGGTGTATACCTGATAAATATTTTGTGGAATGTGCCACTATGCAAAGGATGATATATCATGTGTCAAGTTATCAGGAGTTGCACTTGAGAGCAGCGGGGCTTTTTAAAAGTTGTGATTAATGAGGTAACAGGGGAGGATAAGAGCATGCTTGACACAAGACACTGCAGCACAATATTTATCTAAGCCCAATAAAATCATTTGGGGCCACAGGTCAGTGACCCTGCGGTCATAAAGAGAGTCCAGAAAGCCACTGATGGCAGGTTTTGAAGCTCCCACACTCAGATGAATACCTCACATCCACAAAAGGGCCACAGTGTCGTACACTGTGAAATATCATGCAGGACGATCCGCAATATTTGTACTCACACTAATTGGTGTGGATGTAGTAGAGAGCCCCAAGGAGATGTTGGGTAAGGATGGAGATGTGTACAAGCTCAGCATGGACATGGAGCCCTCAGGTAGGAATAATCTTGGCTGGGAAGGCCACCTCTACATCAAACAGGGAGAAGACAGCGAGAGAGACAGATTTAAGTGGATGGACAGATCTAAAGATTGCACTCAAGGCAGTTTCAAAAGGAAGTAAGATAAGTGGCATGAATATAAATGTGCTATGACAGGAGAAAGTCAATTTTTCTGCAAGTATTTTTGATGGCAGTAAAGGTTTTTCAGACCCTCACAGAATGAAACCAGTCTTGATTCACAAATTTATGTTTCTGCAGGTTTCTAAGCCCAAAGTGCAGTCCTCAGTTTCTCAGCTTCCCAGTCCCCACCTTCAGGCTACTCTCTCAGAGAACATCAGCACTGGGGTATACTTCCTGTACCCAGCAGAGCAGCGGAGCAGCATGTGGTTTTGGAACAGCCATGTTTATCCTTCCAACCCCTACCAGTATTCAGTGACCTGTATGTGGATATCCGGCCCATATTTGACCCAAGGGACTCTTTCTCTCTGAAAAAGGATACCTAATGTAATGGTGCACAAACACTCCTTGCTTTTGCAACAGGCATGGGGTCCACGGGGATCCCTGCAGTCCACCAATGACTTTCATGAGAGCGTCTACTCAGGCCTATACAATAGCAATCCTGCATGTTTATGTTGTTAGCGTGTGGGTGTCTTTTGGCTACCAGCGCCTGGGATATCAATTAAAATCCCCAGTTTGAATGTCTCCCCAAGCCTCAACCTTCAACCTGGTGTCTGTCAGGGCATCTCTCCCTTCTCTGTGTCACTGGAGGTCCCTAGGAGAATAAACAGCAATGTGAAGGCAAACACAGCTGCTCTGTTAGGATCGCTCGGAGATGTGTCATATCTGTCAAATATCATAACTTCCAGTACTGTGAGCTCAGTCTGAGGCGAGTTCTAGTCCGTAACTTAGCCAGGAATCAGAGTAGCTCACGCAAATGAAGTGAACCCTATGAAAAGTCAACGCAACCGGTGACTTTCTAAAGAACTATTTGTCCAATATGGATTTTCTTTTCTCACTGAAAGAGGTATTGAACTAAAATGTATTTTTTGTACAGCTTCAGTGAAAAATAGTGTAAAAGTAGTAAAAAAATGTTTTTATGTTTTTAACATCTTTAATACTGATACCTACAGTATGTGGTCAGTACTGTATTTACGTTTCAGCAGTTGCAACCGTTACTGTTTAATTTTACATATAGCATAAAATCTATGAAGGTAAATAGGAGAAATAGGTCATGTGGGTTGAGTTGTGCCTCTCTAATGTCATCATGGAGGTCATTGTCAGTGAAGTGCAACAAGCAGAGGGCAGCTGTCCACTTTTATGGCTGCAATAACTGAATGTTTTATGCCATGTTCAAAACAATTAACCAATCTTTGTGCGCACAATTTATACACTTACCTCAGTTTTTGTTGTTGTAGGCAGAGAGGAGGGTCCATTTTCAGCCCCCAAGGCACTAGAGGCCCCTATGGGAGAGCTGGGGCCAGACCCAGGGGCGCTGTTAGTTGGCGCTGAATCTATGAGACATCAATAGTTTGCATTGTCACACTCTGAGCTGTGTTCAATTATCTAAACTAGTACATAAAAACAACTAATGTAACTTTAATCTAACATGACACAGAAAACAAAAAACATATTTGTGCATTGGCTGCTTCAGTGACTGAGTGAGGCATACCCATAAGCTCTAAAGCCCTCTTTTTGTAAGGAGTAATGATGTTCCCGTCTCTTCTCTTCAGCATTGGACTGCTTCTCCTCTCTGCCACCTTCTGCTTCAGTCTGGATCGTACCTTCAGATTTGGCTCAGATGCTGCAAGACAAAGGACAGGCGTTCTGTATAGCATCCAAATCACACAACTCTGTAAGGAGAATCAAGCCTTCCAGTAAAACAAGATTGTTTCACTGCATTATGCCAGAGTCAGACTGTACAATCCTTTCCATTCCCACAGTTATTAATCCAAAAACAAAAGGAGAAATAACGGCAATGCTGCCATGTTTTGACATGCTACCATTTCAGTGTCCAGCTACATATTGAATGAGTCAGGATTGGACCCATTTCCACATCATCTGGACTACATTAGGTCGAGCAACACACAGGCTCAAAGTGAAAGAGTCTGCTACCTGCCGCCCTGGTGACCACAGCCTGATACAGTAGCAACAGTTAAACTAACACAAAAACATGGCAGATGTTTCAGGCTTCCTCCACATCCCCCGTCGCCCTAATGCAAACCAGAGCTAGGACCAAATGTATCGAGTCCAAACACACGGCTGACCGCGTCACAATGCTAATGCAATATCTGTCACAATAGACACGTTGGATAAAGAGTTTCCATCTGGTTTTTATGATGGGAACTTGAGTGAATATTGGCATGTTGTCATACTTAGGATAATCAAATCATTTTAAAACCTCAATTTAACAGGGTTGAATTTATTTCAGCAGAAATTCTGGCAAAGACAGACTTTCTGGCCTTGTCGTGATGGATGATTTTTAACTACTACTATAAAACCAATAACAGCTACATCAGATAAGATCTTGCCTAAATTCATCAACAATTGACACTGATTTATGAAGTGCTTCATAAAAGTATTCATACCCCTCAAACTATTTTACGTGTTCTCACATTATAACCACAAACAAGAAAATGTATTAAGTGGGATTTTATGTGACAGACCAACACATTTGAGTGCACAACTGTGAAAAGTAGTAAACAGTTTTCCTTTACTCTGATACCCCTAAATGCAATCCAGTGCAACCAATTGTCTTCAGAAGTCAATGAAGTTCACCTGTAATTTCATCTCCGTATGAACATCAAAAATTCGGGAACAAATAGCTTCATGAAGGCCGAGGTCAGGGAAAAAGTTGTGAGGAAGCTTAAACGTGGATTAGGAAATAAAACATTATCTCAAGCTTTGAAAAGCATATGAGCAAAATGAGTAAAATGGTTGCTCATTTTGCTTGAACAATCACCTTCTCACATGTCTCTATGGAGAAATAATCCAATAAAAATACATTGTCTCATGGTGGGCTACATAGAACTAACACTGCACATCACTTGAAGAGACCATCCAAACCATGAAACGTCCAGAAAAGTCTTTTGAGTTGATGAGAAGATGGAGGTAGCTAAATGTAAGGGAACAGAGGAAACAAGCGCTGCAACATACTTAGAATTGGGACAGAAATTCCCCTTGGTGGGCTGCACAGTGGCGCAGTTGGTAGCACTGTTGCCTTGCAGCGAGAAGGTCCTGGGTTCGATTCCCGGCCGGGGTCTTTCTGCATGGAGTTTGCATGTTCTCCCTGTGCATGCGTGGGTTCTCTCCGGGTACTCCGGCTTCCTCCCACAGTCCAAAAACATGACTGTCAGGTCAATTGGTTTCTCTGAATTCTCCCTAGGTGTGAGTGTGTGTGTGCATGGTTGTTTGTCCTGTATGTCTCTGTGTTGCCCTGCGACAGACTGGCGACCTGTCCAGGGTGTACCCCGCCTCTCGCCCGGAACGTAGCTGGAGATGGGCACCAGCAACCCTCCCGACCCCATTAGGGACAAGGGTGAACAGAAAATGGATGGATGGATGGATTCCCCTTGGTGAAGGAAAACAAACCTTAATACACATTTACACCTGCTATGGTTTCGAGCAAAAAATGTCATATTTGATCGGGACATGATTGTAGGTTGAATGAGAACAAAGTTTAAACTTTTGCAAGAATTAATTGGTATATAAATAAAATTGAAAGTGTTTGTGTTCGCCTGGTGAACCATGCTCCTGTTTAGTCATTCGGTTATGTCTCAAGAACAGCAGACTTCCAAATGAAATCCCACAGCTACTTTTACATACTCAAACAACATGCAGAATAGATTAGTTGCTTTTATTGTGACTGAAAGCCAAAGCAGAGAGATGTATTACAGTTATGTAAACCCTTCTGTTACACAATAGCCAACCCGTTTCAATTATTTAACTCTGATCAATAGTTAAATAGGCCTTTCTTGTTTTGTACATCATACGGTTACACATAGGAAAGTGCAACTATGATGTGGAAACACTGCGGGGAGGAGGAAGAGGAGGGTGATCGTGATGGCGGGGGGGCAAGGCGAAGAGAGTGGGTCGCACGCTGCTATTTTTGGCTTTTGTCAAAAGCAGCAAAACCGTCTTCCCTAATACAGACCTCTAATCCTGTGGGTGTGAGGTAGAATAATAATAATAAAAAAAAGAGAGCGCGAGGGCGGAAGAAAGGAGGCAGCAGAGATAAATGGAGAGAAATCGCTGTTGGGAGTCATATGAATTTGCTTCACGCCCTGCCGCCTTGATTGCTTTCTATTTTTACACGCCGCTGCCACCAAGCTACGCATCCCAATTGGTCGCCACGGGAACGCAGACAGCAGCGCATGAACAAACACTTTTTTACATGTCTCTATGGAGAAATAATCAAATAAAAATACATTGACGCATGGTGGGTGCAACAGGAGGCTACAGCAAATCGTGTATGCTGAACACCTGGGTCACTTCTGCAATAAAACCTCATCTCACACAAGAAATACTACAATATGTTGCAATCATAAATCAGTGTCATTAATGGTCCGCCTATCTTTAGTTAATCAGATGTATAGCCCGCCATCTCTATTAGTGATTCTTTATTAAAGCTCGGATTGGGCCAGATGGCTCTCTGCAAATTTAGTTTTCTGTAAAACAGAACACCAACAGAGCATTTTGCTGACATAAATTTTTTAACTAATGCTGAATAGTTTAAAAAATAATGCTGCTCTGTATATTTACAGACATAAGCTTAATAACGTATGTCTGTCTCAAAGAGACTGTAACTCTCCTTGAGTCTCTTTGAGTTTCTTTGACTCAAAGAAAAAACAAGTTTACCTTTTTTTTTTAAGAGAGAAATAAAACAGTTTAAAAACTTATTTTGAGTCAGCTACTTAGGAATGCTTTCGTTTATTTAGTAAGCCCATTAAATGTGACCTACAAAAACGGATGAACCAGTGTCATGTCTAAACATAAACAACTTAGCTAGGAATCCAGTTTAAACTGGATCAGGAAGTATCTTTATATCAGTAATCAGGTGCAAGCAGAACTTGTCAGATAAACTGTTTGACAGACATATGCATCTCTTTTTAGTACATATATGTGTATGTATCCTGACAGTGCCAACAGATACCAACTCTGTACCAAGATTTGTATTCTTAACACAAATCTTGGTTTCCAATACAGTTTTTTGCTCTCCAAGTATACATATATATATTTTTTTTCCATTGTGTTAGAATACATTTAACAGTCTCCTCCTAATTTAGCCTCTGCTTAACAGCAAAAATATGACAAGTTAGTATTTTACATAACTGTGAGAGTATAGTCAGGTATAGATAATAGATAGATGGATATAATTGCAAAATTAGCAGTTAACATCTTTCCTTTCAGAAATATAACATTGATTTTCACTGCTATGCTGATAACACTTTACATTTTTGTTTTTCAATCAAATCAGGTTATTCAGTCCAGTTACTCACCCTACAATCAGGTCTTGGCAATACAGCAACAATGGATGACACAAAGAATACTCTATTCCAATAACAAAAGCAGAGGATATTGTTCTCACCAACCAAATAATAATATTGAATATGTAGTATCTCCGAATATTAGATTTAAATAACAATGATTGCATTGAACTGAGCTGAATTCATTGAGAATAGGAGTGTTTATGTCCTCAATCAGTTATTGTAAACTTGCAAGAAAACACCAATCTACAAAAGTATTACTGGTCTGCCAGGACCTAATTTGTGACAAAGACACCCCCAACCCACCTCTCAACAGTTTAAAAACATGTTGGTCTATACAAAAATATGCATACAAGTATATAAAATAAGATATAAAATTTTAAACATACATTTTTAACATACAGTCTAATGCTTTCTGGTGTACAGATTTACATTTGTAGGACTATTATCGAAAATCTTTCCCACACCTGCTGAATACACACTTCTGGTAAGTGGGTCAAGACCAGAGTAGAGCAGGGTGGGGTGTGTTGGGGAGATGCAACTTTTACTGCCCAGCCACAACTATTCTTACCACAGACTATCACGTGCTGTCAGCCGAGTCTATTCTAATTCCAGGAATTGAAACAAAGAGGATATAAGCAAAGGTAACATGTAAATCACGTGGCAGTCTTTAACCTGCTTTTTGAGTGCTTGAGAGAAACACAAGAGTGTCAGTGACGCTTTGCGTTTATAGGGATTATGAGGCTATAAGTACATGGCGCCCTTAAGAGAAGAGATCAAAGCACGTATTATGGTTAGCCTGCAATTTAAAGCAATAATTGGCTACCAGATCAGAACATACCACCTAAAGAGATAGAATAAAATTGACTTCAAGTAAATCTTCATTAAAAAATACAAATGTTTTGTAAGTTTTTAGGGACAAATAACATATTTCAAAAGCTTCACCTCATTGTGAATCTCAAAGTCATACAGGAAAAGTTTGGGCTTGGCAATCCGGTGTGGTGAAGCAGTGGGGAGTCTGACACGGAGCGTTCTAAGTCACCTCTACTTTGTTTTAAGAGAGCTGTCTTTTCTTAAACAAACAGTCCTGTCAGGGTTCATCCTGCCTGTGCAAGCTTTAAGTCTGCAACACCTGCCAATCAGTTATCTGCGACAACCAATGGTTCGGGGAACAAAACTACCTTTGTGTTCGTCCTCTGTCTCGTGTGCCAAACTCTCAGAGGACTTTTATAAAGATCGACAGGAAGTGGGGGAGGATGGCCCTGAGCAGGAAATGACCACATATAGATTCAGTAATCTATATCTACAGAGTTAAAAAGAGTTTTGTCAGTGCACAGGACTAAGGCAGAGAAACCAAGTTTCTTATGATAAATGTAAATTTAAATTCTTCACTTCTAAGATTTTTCTCTTAACTCTATTCAAATTAAAACTAGACAACATCCCTTTTTATTTGGGAGAAAAATGTGTTGTGAATCCCAAAGTTAGTTTTAAAGGACATTTATTGGTATCTTAGATGGGAAACTCATGTGTTGTGGACATATTACAAAGATAAAAAGAAGTCATCTTTTAAAGTTTTAAGATTATTTTCTGATGTGCTGTGATATTATTTTACTATATGTAATTCCTCTGCTTGATATTCAAATTGTGCACATATGCAAAATGATATACCTGCAGCTCATTAACTGGGGGACATAGAGGATGAGAAAACATATTGTATTTGGTGACCTCATTGCCAAATTATGAAGCTTTTGCTTCTGCAAACCTTTACACCCATAAAAGAAAAATCAGAACGACTGAGCGAAAGGAATCATTCTTATTTCCACTTTAATCCCCAGAGAACTCCCTTCAACTTTAAACCAACAAACCTGAGCTCTTTTCTGGTGGAAACTTTATGTTTATATTTTTAAAACAGTTTTGAGGCACCATATCTCAGGAAGAATTATTCTGCCTAAATTATCCAATTTAGCTATGGACTACTTCAAAGCACCTTCGAGCTGTGGTTGATCATTAACATACGGGCATTAACACGGCAGCCTATTAACACCAGGACTGGAGACGTAACAAGATCTCCTGACATAAGATTTCTTGTCAAAGCGGAGTCTGTCTAACGTAACACTATCCACTGTGTCCGTCTGTGTCTGTGTTTAACTGTTTAGTGAAATAAGTCAAGGCTATCGTTATGGGCTTATACCTTATGCTTAGTATTGTTTTGTGCTACGTTTGAGGCTTCTATTTTGAAGTAAGACAGGAAGTAGCTCTTAGGTTGCACTGTTCACCTGACAGAGTCGACAAAAACTGCATTAAAAAAGGTCATCGTCACTTTGAAATTATTTGTGTGGAAACATGTAGGAACACAAATGGCACCGGATAACTACTGTGAGAAGGCAAATTATTATCAGTGATTATTACATAATCAGATATGACAAATTAATGTTTTTCTGAACTTGACAGAGGGTGTATCATACTGACCCTAATATCACCTCAACAAAAGTGTAAAAACATCTTTCTTGAATTGACAGTAAAACATATCAAGTCTTTCAAGCGTTTAATTTTTCATAAACAAATTCTGAAAAATATGTATGTTGAGGACGTGTATGTATTAAGATTTTTATGTTGGTGCTGTGTTCATGTGTAGATTAGCAAACCTGTCTTCCTCAAGGGGAAGTCGTCCTTGCTCTCGATAGGTGACGGCAGAGTGTACTGGCAGGTGGGCGATGTGCCCAGTGGTGGAGAGCTTTGGTCCAGGGATGCATGGTGTGAGGACCTGATAAAAAATAAAGAAATTTTCAAAAAGGCAAAAAATTTGCCGAAATATTCAACTTCTCCCCAAAAAGTAATACAAGTCACTTACGTGTACCAGAGTTTGGGATGTTGGATGAAAGAGTGATTGGCTCCATTAGTGACTGGATCCTTTGCAGTTTTGTTCAACAGAAACTCTTGGAGTTTCTGCTTCACCTCTGTGCTGGCCACTGCACCTGTGAGACCAACAGGCAGAACCAAAGGGATTGGGGTTACCCTAACTTGTAAATGCCTGGACCTTCACACTCGATGTATATATATATATAGATACAAAGGTAATTTCCCTGCATCCCAATTTAAAAACAGCAAGACTATATCAAAATTTTCCCCCCACAACTCCTGTAACTGAGTATCCTCTCCTCACCTAAGAAAGCCACTTATGTAGGAAGATCTCCCCCTAGTGGTCAAAGGGGACAATAATGTTGCTGCATACGTGATTCTGCAGTGAGTTTCTACCCCAGAATATGGTTAGAGTTACAGAGAACAGCTTCACATTACCTGACTTGGCAAAGTCATAAATCCTGTCTATTATTAACTATAAGGTAAAAACATCAATGAAATGCTATACCTGGCACTATTTTTGTCATGCCATTGGAAGATATTTCTTCTAAATTTGAGCTTTAAAGGTCACCGAAGAACTGGATGTCATCAGTGCTGAATAAGTGCCATCCATAATTACTTATCAGAGGCCTAAAGCCAAGCCCAGAATCATGAGACAGTTTGATTTGCTGTTGAGAAATATTTTCTCCACGATCAAGAGACATCAAAAATTAACAGCCTGTCCTCATTATGAATGGCAATAAAATGAGTCTAATTCTTTATTGCTCACATTCAAGTCCTTGCTTTTCCAAATCTAATTGTGATTTACTTCCAACTAGCAAGTCATTTTAATGAGGCTGTCTTAAACAGGAACCCTGCTTTCTTAAATTACTTGCCGACAGTGTTTAGAAGTGATTTTGCCCAAGAATGAATAAGCATTTTCCTTCACATAGTCAGTGCTGAGTATTAACTATTTCATGCAAAGAAATACCAGCTCAAATGTTTGCAGTATCTGGTGGGGTTTTGTGAGAAAAAAATTGACATTTTAAATGAAGTGTCAGGGAAAGAACACTGTCCAATCGAGCATACTGGGAAAAACACTACACTATACACTATAATGTTAGGATTACGACAGAAAATGTGCTTGCTCCAGTGGGTAAACTGAAGGGAACATTTATCCAGTTTATTCTACTCAGCTCATATATGTACATTTGTCATAAACCCCACTGATATGCATTAAAGATAATGGAAAAGGTTCAGCCTTATAATTGCTTTTGTCATGGGCGGTTAACTTTGTTTTGTAAAATATTCGCCCCTGACAGAAAGGAAATCGCGACGATGACGGTGCCGAGCTCTTACTCTCTCGGGAGCGCTCCTTGCCCCTGAGGCTCAGGCTGGAGACATGCTGCTCTCGTCGATGCCACTCCAGCTCTTTTTCCTGCTGGTTCTGTTGTTGTTGCTGCTGCTGCTGCTGCTCCAGACGGCGCTCCTTCTCAGCGAGTTCCTGCTGCTGCTTCATGGCCTGGAGCTCTTGCTGGAGCTGAGAAAAGCGGTGCTCACATCAGCATGAACAGAAGTAATTGTAGAATCAAAGAAGCTTTTAAAAACTTCCGCTGTTTCTTGTTTTGCTGCAGTAAAAACTCAACGCTCCAGCTAGATGTATTTTTATAAAATGTACTGCAAAACCTTGAGTCCTGCTGAGTTGTTTTCCTTCTGCTGCACTCTTTTTATGCTGTCCTGAGATACACATTTTTGTACTGCATCTGCACTAATGTCATGCTGTGCTGCATTCTGTTGTTTCTGTTGTCATGCTGACCTCCATGCTACTGCTCAGTGCAATGCTAACCTTGAGATGCTCCTGAAGCTGAGCCTGGTGCTGACGGGTCAGCTTCTCGTGCTGCTTCTGAAACTCGCTGATCAGTAACTGCTTCTGGATCTGCTGCTGCTTCTGAATGAGGAGCAGCTCCTGCTGGAGCTGCCTCTCCCACAGTCCGGGGTCTGAGCCTGGCCCCAGCATCCTCAGGTCTGTGCGTAGGTCCAAAGGGGACAGGGGCTCCACAGCCAATGGCACGTCTGGCTTAATGTCGACTGCGGCACAGAAAAAGGACAAGATGTAAGATTTATGCTGTTTTTGTATTTCAGCTGTAACTAAATGAACGGTTATACGGAAGATAAAAAATGTGCGCATTCACTGTGAAAAAGAAGATCTTTCTCTCCCGTGATCCTGGAAAGCCTGCGATTATAATAGCATCTATAAACAAACAGTCTCACATACGTCATTTCAGAATCCACTGGGGGCTGTTGTGTGCACTTTGAGACTCGGCAGACATGTGACACGAAATGTTGAAGCAGTCATTTAAAGTATTTACATGAAATCTGTTTTCCCACTGATAGATAAATAATTGCAAAAATGTCCTCCTCCCCATCTGCAACAGAACATCCTGCAGATATTTCCCCCTCTCATTAATAATGTATGACAAAAACAGGCCGTGAACCTGCATGAGTTTGTAAATTCATGTACCTGTATGGTGTTCTCATTTCTGTGCTTCTGCACAGACAATGCAGCATGCACATTGGTAAGAAGTGCCTCTCTATTATAGGTAATTGCCTGATACAAAGTGACAGGGCATCCCCTTTGGTCTCCAGTCTCTATATATAGCCAGTTCTGCAGAAAAAAAAAAATCAATGGCCAGAAAAGAACACGAGACACAGATTTACTTCATCGTCCTCCTCCACAGAGGATGATTAGTGATTGTTCAATATTTTCCACGTCCTCTCTATACTTTTTCATCTAATTCACACAATTGGTCCCATCTGCCTTCATCAGGCTGACCCTGTGTGCACTTATGTGGAGAGTGAAAATTTTCAATTAATTTTAAGATATGTGCCAGGACAATGTCCAGTGTCTTGGGAGTACCTATACCTTTAGAATGTTTTCACATCTTGAATCATTACAATACAGTTTTCAATATTTTGAATATATTTGAGAGAGATGCATAATAGTACAAAGGAAGGAAAATGGCACAGAGGTTGGATTTCTTACAAACATGAGAAGCAGAGCACAAGTTTGGATTTAGGCCCCTGAAGCAAAACACTGTACAAGGGATGAATACAGAGAGAGAGAGAGAGATTTGCTATTCCTTTTTAATAACAATAAACCAATTATGTTTGTTATTCTTAAAAACTGATATTGTTGCTGGGATTTTTCCTTTTACTGTTTGAACTGTGTCACTATGGCTGCTTCAATGAAAGTGTCAATAAATGCCACAGAGACATATTAATAAATGACTGAACCAAATCATCCAGTGAAGGGTAAGTTTATTTTGGAGTAACTTGTGGGCATGTGAAGATCTGACAGAATTCAGTGAACAATTTAAACTCAGAAAGACTGTGATGCTTCTTATTGTAGTTTTTATTGCCCCTACCTTGTTCACACACCTTTTGCGTCACTTGCAGCCATCTTCACATGTAAATGCTGAAACCTTTTGTTTATTTTATTTATTTTTTTACAAAATAAATCAATCTCAGTCAGATTGGATGGGGAGCCGTTTTTAAACAGCAATTTTGAAGTCTTTACAAAGTTTCACAATTGTATTTAGGTTTGGACTTTTACTAGACCATACTAGCACATGGTTGTATTTTAATCTAAAGGTGTTCAAAGTCAATCGAACGTCAAAAACTGGTACCCTGCATCTTTTCGGGTTTTTTTTTTTTTGGTTTTCCAGAACTTTGACGTGATGTAAATTAAGTTGGGCCATTTGATTTAGCTGTGTTGGAGCAGAAACATATCAAAGACTGGCAGGACTCTAGCCATTGAGGACTTATACTGGACAGCCATGATATAAACCATTCCATTCAAGCTGAGACTCTTTATCTATGGGGTCATAGGTATGCATGAAGCCTCAACAGCCTGTAGAAGAAGAAAAGTATGATGCAACCACCTCCACATTTCACCAGTCTCAAGTCTTCTGCAGGCACAAAGGGTTTCTCTTCCAGGATTGCTCTGTAATTTAGCTCCATCCATCTTACCATAAACACTGACCAGCTTCTCTGTCCCACCACCATGTTTCACCTTGGAGATGGTGAACTTGGGGTGATGTGTAGTGTTTTCTGGCAAGCATATCATTTTGCATTTAGCCCAATCTCTCTAATCTTCTCTTAATGTGGAGAACAATGTTTCATTTTCCATCCACATTATAATTATGAGCTATTTTGTGTTGGACTATTATGTAAAAGTACTTTGGCTAAAAAGTAACAAGTGAATGCTTTTTGCAAGGCAGTATAGTTTCTGCGGTAATTGAATCTAGCGGATAAAGGTTAGTTAGCCTAATACGATGTGATATTCAGAGACGCATCTGGACTGTATTCTGTCTCCTTAGTGGCAAAGCTGGACAAATATTAAAATCTACTTAAAATTCCAGGGGCTAGATGGAGATTTATTGAGTCCTTTCACTGGCTTAATCTTCTCAAGAGGTCACATCTGAGGGATCATCAGCGGTGCCATTACTTCACCTGTTACTGGAAGAACTAAGCCTGCATAAATTGTTACACACATGTCCATGTGAAGGCCCTGTAATAAATCTAAACAGAGGTTGTAAAAAGCGACAAAATCCACAGGAGACCTGAGCAAAAAAAGAAAAAAAAAAGAGTAAAAAAAGAAGTGCCCCTTTGCTCTCTGATGTTGTAAAGCTCACTGGTGCTCATTTGTTTTGTCATGTTTTTTTTAGTTCTGCCACCCTTCCATGTGCATGCGCCGGTGATGATTAAAAATAGAAACATTAAAGCGAGTGGCGCAATCCCAGTCTGTGACAACCCCCCCTCCGACAAACACTCACTACGCACACACACACACGCCTACACACACTCCCCAGTATCCACCACCCTAACTTGCTGCTGCCATGGCAACGCTGGCAACGTAATTATGTCTCCCTGTTCTGCAGATATCAAGTCTCACTGCATGTCATCTCCTGCCTACAGTGTGCGATGTGACATGTTGACTATTATATCAGCTTTTTCAGCTCTTATATAAGAAAGGAGTCCCGAGCCGGAGACAGAATGAGGGGAGACGTTAGAAAAGCCTTCAACAGCTCGGTTCTGAATCAATGGGGAGAGCGACTTAAAACGTGTTCAAAAGAAGTGAAGACAAACAGAAGGGACTCCAGCGCTGTCATTTTTCCTCTCTGTGTTCTAAAAACAACTTCAATCGGTTGACAGAGAAGGGCAACAACATGGCAGACACATCGAACAGGCACCTGTAGAACAGGCACTTCTCTCCTGACAGGGAATATTAATCTTAGCTTGTAAGAACTTGACAAAGGAGCTTTTTGTAGTGGGTGCTGTGAACCTGTGAACCACAGCACGGCTCAGGGAGCCAGAGAGCCTTAGTGCTGCTTTTAGCTAATAGACCCAAATATAGCTCCCCTACCCAAAGTGAAAAAAGAAAGATGAAAAAAAAAGGCATAAAATCCCTGCTGGGAGGTCTAATTAATCTCATATTTCATTCTGTATCCTGGCTATGAGTGGCATTAAGGATCTCCACTTTGATCGGCACATCAAGCGCAGCCTCCACCAGAAAATCTCCATTTAGCAAAACAGGATGGGAAAGCTTCAGTAGCCTCATATGCATATGTCTGCTTAAAGTTCACCGTGCCAAATAATGACAGTGATGAGGAAACACACGGTCTTAGACTTAAGCAAGCACTGTTATAGCAACAGTAAAGCCTTGATCTTTGATATGTGTGATTTTTAGCTTCCCATGTCATGACTGACACAGAAACAAGGATACCGGTATGCTTAGTGATGCATTTTTCAAACCACACATCACATCAGACTTGCAATGCCTCCAACTAAAATCTCATTTATTAATTCAAACTGCAGTCTTTAATGACTTGAACTGAAATCTGGTGTTCCTATATTATAAAAATACTCTACAGGCAGAGGAGAAAGCAGAACTAGCAGACGCTGAGGCTAATTTTAAATGTTTTTCTGAGCAGGGTCTTAATATAGACGACATGCAAAAGAGTGTCACAGTTGTGAGGCCACCGGCTCTATTTAACACAGGCAAAAATAAAACGCAGTGTCACATTTACATAACTTTTAGCTAATTTCTGAAATTGTCGCTCAATAAAAAAAGTCTACGCATTCTGGGACAGTGGTCCAGTCTGTGACATTGACCCCTACAGGGAACACTTCATACTGGGTGCCGCTTGATTGGTGGAAAGTGCACAGAAGGACCAGTAGGCGTTGGTAAACAAGAGATTTATGAATGACAGTTCCCAAATTTGTTTTTAGCACAGGAGGAGCAACAAGCACCCTGTACCGTGCCCAAATTCCTCTCCCAGCAGAGGTCCTGCCAAGGGGATATAGGGTGACTCATTGCCTGTGACCACACTCCCACTGCAGCATCGCACCACCAGCGTCTCCAACGTGTTTATTCCTATAACCAATCTGTCTCTCATTAGCCCTGCTGGTGCTTAGAGTGACAATCACAGCCTTAATTTAAGATGTTGGATGGCTGCCTTTTTTTTGCCTCAGACCACATTAGCAGGTTCCCATCCAAGAAAGAAACACACATCACAAGGGACATTATGCTACTACTGCACGTGAGAGGGTTGGAACGCAACGTTTCACTGTAACAAGTTTTTCTGTAGCTGAAGCATCGCCATGCCTCACTGAATACGACTGAATCTTAGCAAATCCTCTAAAAAGGACAAACAGGCTAAAATAATTTAAGCTCTTGAGCCTACATAAGGATCTTGTTTTATCAGTTGGATCTGCAGATATTTCTGAGAAAACTATTTCAGAGATTAAATGGAGCAGCATTTTAATATTAAACAGAGATGAATTCCTCAAGTGTTTCTTAGGCAATGTCGATCGCTCATATTCTTGAGATCTGATTCTAATTTTTACCAATGCCATTTTTACGTCACATCAAATGATGGATGAAATATAGCAGGTTCTTTAATTTTACAAAATGATAGCCAAAGATTTAGAAGACTGTCTCCATTTATGAATGAAATTATAACCTTGAGCTGATCTTTCTTTTCCGTTTTTTTAAAAAAAAAAACAGACATCAGAGCAGTAGCTAATGAATTTATAGACTGAGTTTATCTTAAAAACTGGGGAAGAAGGAAATCTGATTTCTTAATATTTGACCTGTTGATCATTGATTAGTCACCCAAGAAAAAAGCTAATTCCAGTGTTTGATTGATAGCATCTCATTAATGTTAAACAAAATTACCATCGCCTCAAACTAGTGTTTGTTAAAGGCAAAACTTAAATATGTGACTTTGAAATTTTGTTGATTTGCAGCCAGAGAATTACGTAAAAGTAAATATACCACATGCTGTGCAGCAACTTCATTTTCATCAGTTCATAGTAAAGCTCACCTATCTAAATTTAGGTATTTTCTACTTATTACATTTCTTAGCCAAATGCGTGCTAATTTTCAGTTTTTTGCCACAGAGACTAAGAACACACTTGGTTATGCTGTAAACATGAATGTATGTGAGCATTTAAACTGAAATAGAGAGGGGCTGCTTATCTAAATTCCCCCCGTCTGCCAGTATAAATAGAAACAGAGATACAGAAGATGTTTGAGGGCAAAAAAAAATAAGCCGATGCTTGGGACTGCAATGTGGTGCTGGATCTCTCATTAAGTGCCTTGTTATTTTGAGCAGCTGGTATGTCTAAAGCAGGAAACAGGTCTTTATTTTTAAGACTGCAGGCTCGTCCTTGCAGCTGAGCCAGAGCTGTGGTTAGGGAGGCTGTCTGCTAA
Organism: Xiphophorus couchianus; assembly: GCF_001444195.1. Classification (NCBI taxonomy): domain Eukaryota; kingdom Metazoa; phylum Chordata; class Actinopteri; order Cyprinodontiformes; family Poeciliidae; genus Xiphophorus; species Xiphophorus couchianus. The sequence continues at coordinate 17,857,688 of NC_040230.1, read as the reverse complement.
CAAAGACAGCAAAGCAGTGCCACCACGGCTCTTTGACTGAAGGAAGCCAAGCATTCAGTTGTCTCCTGTCCTGCTGTTACCTCTAATTATTTACACGACAATAACACACAATGCAAAGTATGACAAACATGAGCAAAAAAAGAGAATTAAGCAGACGACTGACGTTTAGGAAATGCTTTTTACTGAAGATTTTTAGGACGCTCCTTTACTTTGCAGCAGTTGTCCCGATGCTTGGGGACAAAATTTGACAAGTGTGCGGTCTTGGAATCAACTAAACCTGAATTCAACTAAACCTGAAAAATAATAGTTGTAAAAATTCTTCATGCTTTAAATGCTTCAAAAGTCATACCAGCTTAATTGACTTAACATTTACATACTCAACCAATAGTCTAGGTCACAAGTTACTCCCACAGATGTGTTTCTTTTGTTTGTTTTTTTGCATGCCGGATGCTGAAAAGTTTTGAGATCCGCTCCTCTGCATGCTCGCAACATTTGCTTCACTCTGCATAATCAGTAAATTCCTAATCTATTCATTAGTCAAATGGGTCATTCTTTCCATTTTTAGCATTCTATGAACCAAAGAAATCCATTCAACAGGAACAAAAAGGTCCCATAACATTAACAGTAGTGAACTATGCTGTTCTAAGGATGAATTTTACAACAACAGGAAGAGGAATTTAGAAATGTCTAGGGTATTTATAGCAGCTCTTTTGTCCTTGGAATCTTTTTACTCCTAAATCATGTAGTTTTCAGGCAGTGCTGACACCCAAACCTGTCCTCTGCATGCTGTTTTGCACCATCTCTTCTGTGGTAAACACATCAAACGCACACTACCAGAATAGATCCAGGACATAGATGAGTGGACTTGAAGGGTTTTGCATTGTTCTTCTCTGAAAAGTTTTATTTTTTAGAAATTTGTATGATATTTTGAGCAAAAGGGGAAACTCATTAGTTTCTCTGTTCTGTTTAAGAACCCACCTGTGGATTTATTATTTTTTTTTTTTGTGATAGAACCTTATTGGTCCTGATGCTAATCTGAAATTGTGATTAACCCCCTTTATTATCTGTTCCATTTGAAGTGTGATAAAAGGAAGGAAGAAAGATAAGAACTGTGTTTCAGACAAATACATCACAAATAAGCTACTTAACTGACACCGGAGCTTCTTCACATGCTCTTTTCGTGACAAAATAACAAACAGAAAACTATTAGAGCATTTTTGATATAGCCTATGTCTTACTGTGAACAAACAGCCGGAGGAACCCAGTAAACTCACTCCGTTCTACACAGAGACATATTTTTTGTGCAGATAATGTTAGTCATCGTCATGTGGTTTATTCTAAAGTGGAAAGAACAAATTAAAACAGGCAAACGCAGAATTCTCTATTAATATCTGTTCCGAGGCGCTGTTATATCAGGAGCATGCGAGATGGAATGATAACGCGCACAGACGCCTAATCTTAGCAGGCTAATGCCATAAGCTGAAAATAACTCACCTAAGAATAGCTGACCCACAGAATAAGCAAGGAGCCTGAATTCAAGTGCTTGCGCTATACGGGTCTTGTTTGGTTCACAAGCCGCATGACAATAGGAAAAAAAAATCCCTTCTTCTATAGACCGATGGATATAGAAGATCCATAAGGCTTCAGGTACATTCAATGGCAGTTGACACTCTCACTTTGTCTTGTCTTAATTATCTTGAATCCACTCTATTTTCACTTTAATACTAAAACATTTATAGCCAATGTAAAAAGTAGCTATAAAATTTAAGTGTACAGGCAGAAGCTCGTTAAACCCTTCTGCGTTGTTCTATTTCTTTCTTCTTCTTTTTTTTAAATGAAGTTACGCAACTGTAGGATAACATTTTCACACAGCAGTTTCATCTCTGTCATAATTTCTAAAGATACTTTCGAGTTTTCTCGGCAGTCACATGGGGAAACAGAAGAAGAAGAAGAAGAAGAAAAAACAAATGAAGTGTGACTCATGTCGCTCTTGAGTCAATACAGTAAATAGATGTTACTCATTCTGATGTCAGCTGTGAACTCTTCAATTCAAGTCCTAAGCCCAAAATAGAACCGCTACGGAGTTGGTGGTAAATGTCCAAAGTGAAGCCTTTTAGATGTCCCCCTGATTTCAGTATCTCTGTAGCTTCCCTCCCTGTCCCCTCAAAAGTGCACGCTGGCATGGAAGCTTGCAAAACCCAACATCCCTGTCATGTTCACGGTGAGTCATTTCAGTGAGCTACAAGCAAGCGGAACAGAGTTCACTCCATTTCTGATTTAAGTCAACGGGGACGAAAAGCACTTATTGTCAGAACCCCACACAGAAAAGCAATTCACACCGCAATGTATGTCAGAGGAAAATACCTTGATTCGGGGAAAAAGTTTCTGCTCCAAGTGGGTTGAGATGTCTCCCACGGAAAAAGCGCACAAGAGTTGAGAGAGTGAGACAGAAAGATGGAGTGGGTATGTGCATGGGAAGCACGGAGGGTGGAAGGGATTTGGGAAAAGCACAAGAAGAGGAAAAAGCAGGAGGACAGAGGACTCCTTAGGATGAGCAGAGACAGCGGGGCGTGAGATCACCTGAGTTGTTCATGTTGTGCATCTTGCTCTGGTTGGGGAGATGCTGGTGTCCGACGCGCCCCTCTGTTGTGGAGAAACTTGACTCGCCCTCGTAAATCGTCTGCAGCATACTCCAGTCAGCGCTCAGGTCTCATCGCCAGCCTTGCGTTTCCTGTCACCAAGAGCCACCCCTCAGAAGCTCGGTGGGGGGGAGGAGACCACGACGACGGGCGACTCTCTCCCTTCCTCTGCCTCCTCCTCTGAGGAACTACTCTGACACTGTAGAGCTCTAACACAAAAACTACACACTCTCTCTGTCTCGGCAGGGCAGCAACTCTCCCGGGAGTCCTGCTTCAGTCTGGTCCAAACATCAACACAATGTTTGGAGGAAGATGGCAGCAGGTTCTGATTCTTTTATCTGCCTATGTCCCTGCGTTTCTGTCTTCTCTCCCCGGCAAAGTGTCCGGGCAGAGAGGAGAACGTAAAGCCGAGTTGCTGAGAAAGCTGTGTGCTCTGAGCACCTCGTACAGGCAGAAATGCAAGCCGGGGAGGGAGCGAGCTTCATTTGCATGTGAATCAACAACTGCGGGGCTCACAGGTGACAGAAATAGAACAATGGCCAGCCCTGGCTAAAAATAGGTCAGGCGAGGCGCAGGGATTGGAGCAGCATTGATGCGTTTAAAAATACCACACCAAACACAGCTGTCTTCTTCAGCTCCTGCCAGAAGGCATGTCTCCTGACTCGCTCTCTGCAGATGGAGGCTTGAAACCTCTCTCTATCTCTCCTTTCTGATTTGTTGAACCAGTGTCTCTCACTCTATTTATGTCTGTTTTGTTCTCTCAGGTGCAGGAATAGGCTCAGCCTCTTTCACCCTGATGTTTCCAAAGGAAAAAGGCACCTTCACTTTACATGTGCATGTTGGAGCACAGGTAAGTCATTCGCAAAAATAATGATTCTCTAGGGGGAGTGATAAACACAAATTCGTGGTAACCTGAGCAATCTGTTAAGACAATAAATGAACAAAATGTCCCTTTGAGATGCAGCATGCAACCTCGCTGTGCTAGCTCAGGGTATGCACGAGGTTCAGTGTGTATCCAGGGCAGGACGGCGACTCAGGAAGCATGCTTTCAGCTCACCAAAGGAGCCAAGTGTAAGATGGCATTACAGCATGATCGTAATTACATAAACCCCTCAAACTGTGTCAAGAGCACCTCTTTAAGATGTGAAATCCTATTCCACAAAAAAAAATCCTTGACACTATTTAATGTTGGATTAATATATATATCTACAGTATATACATATATTTAGTCTACTTTTACATTCACCAAACTTGTGTTCTGATGCTTTTCACACACATTTGCAGGGTTTTTTCCCCCATTTTTTTCAATTGATATCACAAAACAAAGATCCACATTTAATACAATCTGACTCGCTTCACTAAAAGGCCAAGTCAAATGTTCAATCTGACCACTGATGCAGGGTTGTGTTTGTGGCCAAGCAGCCTGCGCCTTTAAATTTTTCATCTTCCTTCATAATTTGACCTGTCCCCCTGCCAGGGGCGTGGAGCCAGCACAGCTATTTTTAGGTCTGGAGCTCTGACGACTGGAATACGAGAGACACAGAGAAGGAGTTTTTACTGTGTTGTTTCAGCTGGACAAACATTTAACCCCCTCAATCCTTTTATTGCTGCACAGCCATTAAGCCAAGAAGGAAATACTCAGCTTGTGGGCTCTATGCAGGCAGCGAATAACCCTGAAGCTAAAGCATATGAGTGGTGTGATTGCTGCTATTATGCAAACAAGCACTACCATGCATAGTCTATATGGGTGTTGATTACCGCAAAATTCAGGAAAGCACCATAGTTTGTTTACTAAATATAATCATGGAAAAAAAAACTAAATAATTTAATATCAGAGCTGACTGTTGTGCAGAACCACAGACATTTTTGAGGGGGTGAACATTTAAGAGCCACATCACAGTTAAACAGGTCTGACAAACTCCTGATCTCCATGATTTACTTTGGGCTCTCATTCTGGCTGGGATGGTGAGAGTGATAACAAGCCCTCAAGTCCATGGTAAAGATTGTTATAGACCCAGAGCTCCATCTGTCACATTAGCTGTCAGACTAGGCCGGCTCTGACCCTGGGCTGGCCTTCCCATGTACTGAGGCCGAGCTGCTCAAAAGAAGACACAAGACGGTCAGGGCAATATGAACAACTATTACTATGACATAGTAATAGTGTCAGGAATTTTTGCATAGAGGTGGGGATTTCTTGCGATGTTGCCAGGTATCACAGCATACCAAGTTTTTACAGGATTTGAATTTAAAACTGGCAAAGAATTTCATCTCATCATTGTCATGATTTACAGTTCTTAATGAGAGCCCAGAGGAAATGCTAGAGTGATCTGACTTTTCTCCATCTGTGCAGAGCACGGAGTAACTTAGCACCATCGCAGATGAAACTATGAAGGGCTGAGCATTTTCTTATTTATTCATAGCATCTCACGTTATGGTATCTGTCTGGATCTCAGCTCAGTTCAATAAAAAGCATTAAAGGTGAGCAGCGAATTAGCAGAGAGCAACACATGTTTCTGAGATTATATACTAGTAGCAGAGAATAATAAAGCCTATACACTGCAGGTCACCTGGCATAAAATATGCAACTACAACTTTCTCTTACTTATAAGTAAAAGAAATTTGGCAGTTTGGACATTTTTCTTGTCAGTAAAACCACCGACAGTCTTTGCACGATAACTCAAAGGGGGCTGCGAGGGGGCTCTCTCTTTTTATGATCAATGTTTTAAAACTGCAGTAAGCAAGCTACAAGTGGTTTGTCTGCTAACCACTCAACTGCAAGACTTGCCACAAAATAGTTTTTTTAGACCAGCAATTTATATGTTATGTGCCTGAGCACAAATAAAAAGTACTTTCATTAATTACAAAGACTTCATTATTAGTGTCAACTTTAAGTAGATTCTTGAAAAGCCTCAGCCTTGCCCTACTGCATGTTCCTCAAAAACAACGCACTTCTCTTAGCTGCGATTAACCTACACTTTTTTATTTATAACTAGCTTCCTGAGGCTGATGAGGGATTGCAGGATTGGAAATAGCTCTGCCCAATAAGCAGGGTCCAGTAAACCTGCAATGTGGCAAGCCCATTATAGCTCCAACTGCGTCACTGGCGGCCTTTGTCTGCCTTTAGTCCTATTAAAGCATTGAACGTCAGCATCCCTGCTGGAGAGCCACTCTGCTCTGCGCTCCAGGGGCCAGGACTTCACTGTCTATCACCTCCCTCATATCAAACAGAAACTCTATCTGTGTGAGTGTCTGCATATTTGCGCATTGATCTTCAAACTAGAGCAGTGAATCAGCATGCATTAAAAGGAACAATATTTGATATGAAGCAAAATGAGGGAATTCGTCAAAATTCCACTGCAATTAAAGCCTTTCAATGTAAAATCTGTCAGTGTACAATGCTGAAAAGAACTATTTCCCCCTATAGATTTCTTTTGTTTTATGCATTTGTCACAGTTAAATGTTTCATGTTGTCAGGCTAATATGTTTATGAAACAAAGACAAACAAAGAGGAGACTGGAAGCAGTTTTCTAATGGTGAATTTATTTTATGAAAAGAAAAAAGCCATCTAAACCAACCTGGGCCTGTATAAAAAACTGAATACCCCCTAGAGCTAAGTGGTTGTGCTTCTATTTAGAGCAACAGTTGCCTTTAAGCATTTGTAACAATTGGAAATCATTGTTTTACATCACTGAGAAGGAATTATGACCCATTCCTCTTTGCAGAATTGTTTTTAGATCAACAACATTAAAGGTGTTTTAACCATGAATCTGCATGTACAAGATCATACCACAGAATTTAATTCACTGTTGGACTTGCTGGTGTGCTTTATACTATTGGTTCAGCTTGAGCTTAAGGACACAATCTGAATGCAGCACATCCACCTTCAGAGTGTTCTGCTAGATCACAAAATGTATGATTCTGTCAGTGACAGCAACAAAGAAGCCCCAGACCATGACATTGCCACTACCATGTTTGACTGTTGGTAAGATATTCCTCTGAAATACTGTTAGTTTTACAGCAAATTTAACAGACTAAACATCATCAGAAATCTTTGTCTCTTTTATCCACATAATATTTTCAAAAATGTGTTGGGAGAAAGATGAGAGGTCCACAGAGCATAGGATGTTGTTCTAGGTTATTTTGTGACCTCAAGCTCTCTTGCAATAATTCACTTTAAATAAACAAAAACCTGTAAAGATGGATAATACTTTCTTTCACACCACTGTATGTAAACTTCATTTTGTTACTATTGCCTTTAATCAGCTCATAAATATATAAACATAAGAAACAGACACTTCCCCTTGTGCCACTTCCACAAACTATACTCATAACCTGGCTTACCATGATTTTTTCCCTGCCAATTGAGCCCACACATATCACAACAATTACAGCACCAGATACAAATCAAGTCCCAAAGTTCTCTGGCTTAATCACCATAGCACTGCAGTCTTGTGACACATTGTGCATGATGAAACCCAGCAGGGAGGCAGACTGCAGATAAAGGAGGGGAGCAGAATATAAGTGTTGCAACAGATATGAGAAGGGAACAAACGCCACGCCTTCTATCATGCTCGATCTGACCCTGAGAGCATTTTGTTCCTTTTAAAAGAGCGTGACCCGTGCGTGGGAGGGGATGAATCGGGAGTGTTTTGTTGTCTTGTTCTTAATGAACTTAAAAGCTGTTCATCTCTAGTGCTGTAGTTACGCAGATTTCATCATGCTACCTTGGGAGACGAGTGGCAGATATGATTCTGTGTAGGTGCCAATTTCTCCATCCTACCCAGTGGAAAAAAAATCCTAAATAATTGCAACTTCCCATGTATCGCCATACACTCCAGCAGCCCCACCCTGTCCCCTGGGTTCAGTTTCTCTAGAGGCCACCTCGCAGTTCTGAGGGCAACCAGGTGCAGAGGGGAAATCACCTTTCTACACCAATTACATCAGCCAATGATGAGTCACCGTTGGCTGCAGCGAGGATCATAGATCAATTTGTGGTGTGAAGTCATAGTCTGCACACCAAACAGAGCTCAATGTACCTGTTAAAAGCTCAGAGTGAAGCTTTGTCACTTCAAATGGCCCTTTTCTCCTTTTACCTTGTGGTAAGGGCTCATAAAAGCACAAAGGCACCATAACCAATGATTTGATGGTAAAATCTAATTAGCCTGTACATCTGGGTGAGTTATGTGAGCACGTTTCCCCCACTAATGATTTAGGTGCTCTTACTTTTATTGGGTTATTCTGTCTGGCATCCTGTGGAATTTCCTGCTGGACGTTCAGGGTGGTATGGGTTGCATTTAACAGGTTGGATCAAATAGCATGAAAAGCATTAAAACGCTGTAAAATGCAGTCACGTTCAGAATTTAACCGAGAGACATTTTCAGCAAAGTTTTGCAAAACAGCTTGTAACAGAGTTAGATGTGGACAGCCTTCTGTGTTTCCGGTGAGGGTGCCATAAAAGTGCAGAAATAAATCAATGCAAGCCAACATACATATACAGTTAAACAATAACAACGTGACAAAGACAAAAAAAAAAAAAAAAAAACACATTTTCAAAGCATCCACTTATTGTGAACTGACCTTGAGTCAGTTTGCTTTCTAACTTTGAGGTCCTCGATCAAATGCCTTCATCTGCTGCCATGGGTTTCCTAAAAATAGATGTGTGACACAAAGGCAGACTGGAAACAGAGGCCAGCTCTCAGTATTTCTACTGATCAATGTGCTCATCTCTGCTGGAAATCATTGATTCACTGTTTGTATCAAATTGACCATGGACCTGTTGCACAATGATGGTGTTGCATATAAACAACTCTGCTTATGTCCCAATTTGTACATGTTGTCCTTCTTTGTGTCTAATTGCTTAGGAAATAACCCAGGCTTTTCTCTTACTTTACTGAAATTTATGCATTAGTCAGCCCTTTCAAAATATCATTATCATGTATTATGTAGCTTTTACTTTATAGTTTTTCTGCCCTGAAACTAGGGATGCTTGACAATGGGGAGAAATAATAATTATTGTTATTTTGGTCAAGACTATGACCAGTGGCATATTGTGTGGTGCTCTCAAAGATGAGCTGAAAGTGCTTTTTACCAAATAGTAAAGAACACAATATGTGAGCATTGTTTCTTTATTTGAATATACTTTGCCACAGCATTACATTAGTGCAACATTTCTGTAAAGTACACATTCAAATATCAGTATATTCTACACAAACATAAACTAGAGTGCTTGAGTGTTTATCAGTCAGTTTGCAGTAACATAGATCATAAAGATAGCATCTTTATGATGATTTTATTATTATTATTAAAAATCATGAACATTTATCTGTTAGTCACGCTGTCACACAGACTTAATGCAGGGATCTTCAACTCAAGTGTTGAGAGGCCAGTGTCGTGCTGCACCTTTTAGATCCGTCTCTATAATCTGTGCTCAAATAATTAGGTCTCTAGCAGGACTGGATTCTTTAGAACTTGACTACATACTGAGGACATGATCCATTTGATTCAGGTGTGTTGGACCAGGGACACATCTAAAAGTTGCAGGACACCAGCACCTGGACTTAAAGGACAGTTGTTTGGCTCTAAGCCCATACAACTGCCCTTTGTGCACTTTGATTTTGGTGTTCTTCATTTTTGGGTCATTTCATTCCCGCCTTACTTTACATAATTTTTTTTGAAGAACTCAATGGGCAATAAAGCTTTGAATGTCTCAAGGGCTTTGATGGTGCAGAAACAACATCCCTGTGTGAATTGACCAGTAAATGTCTTGGTCACATCTTGAAGAGAAGTGTCCATTTGAGATCTCTTTCCATGGCCCATTGGCCTTGTGCCAAACCTTTGCATAAGATAATATGCCCAAACCCATGAGAAGGTGAGTAAATCAGTCATCCCTCCTATGACACATTTGAAAAATAAAATCCAGAAGGTAAGTGGCTTATACTTTATACAAGAGTCTAACAAAGAGAAACAAACCAGAAGCTGCACCGAGCAAAACAGTTGTTGTCCATTGTTCACTGTTCACAGTTTTGTTATTGTCAAAGTGAATGTATAGGGTGAAAAAATCTTAAGCCATCTACATACTGTATAATTTTAAAACTAATGTAAGACTTGAACATGTCATACTTTGCCAGCTCATTGTTATAAAATCTCAACAAAAATGTCTTTGTGAATGAAAATGTCAAATTGTTCTATTTTTATTGGAGCAAAATTAAATGGAAAAAGGCTGACAGAGACATCAGTCCAACAATAAATGGAGGTCAAGAGTGTTACTTCTCTTGTTCCTAGAGTTGGATGCTGAAAAGGAGAGGGGAATAAGAAAAGGGGGATAGCTGTCAAAGCACTCATTGAGCAAAAACGGATACATTTTCCAAATTACTTGATGTTTTTCATATGTTGTTTTAAATCATGAGTCTGTCACACTGATAATCACATACAAGCTGCTGATTTGAGCTCAAGAACATAAATTTTCTCCCTCTACTTTTACAACTAAAGCTTTTGTCTTGGTGGCTAATAACTGCTTGGTGTGAACCCATCTTTGTCTTATGAAGACAAAACTCATTTAGATCACATCCGGATATGAGCAAATTTCAAGAGATTCTGCGTTTTACAGTCAGTTCATCCATTCACGTTTTCTGCATTGCAAAAGTGTTGGAGGAAGCAAAATGTTTTGTTTAATAATTGGAGCCAAAGAGAAAATTGAAAATAGCAGTATAATTTGTTGCACAGTAAAGAGCACAAGCTTATACATCAACATCCCTGAAAAGCCTCAAGAAACAAAAAAAGCAACTGCGTCATACAAACACAAGGCCAAGCAGACACATGTGACTTAGTGTAATTCAGACAAACTTAGTTGACCTTAAAAAATACCACATGGATTGAATAATAAACAAAGGTTTTCTGTTCAGAGGCATTTTCCTGATTCATTCTGCTACTTAGCTTGATTATGAGTTGATAATCAAAGCATCATCTTGCCTCAAAGCTACAGTCTGAATAATCAGAAGTGAATAAATATTTTTGTTATCTTGATAGAGGGTTTAGGTTTCTTATTTCTTTAGCAAAAAAATTTTGAACGTTTATTTGAAACTGTTACACTACTTCCTATCAAGAAAAGTAATGCTGTTAAATAAACAGCTAAAATTATAGCTACTCTGACTTCATCATTGACATTTAAAGATGCAAACAAAACTTCATTCATGGATTTAAACGGACCTCGGAAAATAGCAGAGTGACAGGAAATCGAGTTTGCTATGGAAAGGGCGGACTGACGCTTATTGTCCGAGCCACTTCCACCTACGCCACGACCACAGAACAGCAACACTGATCTCCTCCTGTGGTGCCTCAAAGGTCTCTGAAGTAACAATACTTCTGAAAAATAGCTCTTCCTCTGATTATTAAGGCAGCCTCATGCATGCCGGGAAATGTCCCACAGTGCTCTGGCCACCTCTGTTACAATGTTAATGTCTGAACGGCTTCATATGCATACAAGCTGGAGGGTATTTTTAAACCCTTTGCTGGGGTGACCTTGATTTTCTGGATCTTTTTATGGCATCATACCCCCGACATGTTTTCCCAGCAGATAGAGACAAAATTCACTATAACAAGCATATTTAAGCGCTTAAGCACAGTTTGAGAAATGCACTGCTAAGACATGTTCTATTTTTAACTAATCCACATAAGCCCCCATTTCCTGCCTATAAATAGTTCAGGGGTCATCTCACCCTTTTAGAAGGAAAATAAGTGTAGCGCTACAGTTGCTTCAATAACTGAATTATTTCTATCTGTCTTAAATGTCCTGCTTGTTCCTACATTTTACTGCTACATTCTGAATAGCATGCTGGCACATCTATACGGAGGGTTGTATCATTAACAGGGTTATAATAATAAATCTTGCTCGAACTATCAGTTCTATCGCTCTGTGAGTTTCATCAGCTCAAATGTGCCAGAAAAATGTTCCTGTAAATAAAACAGGGATTTGTGGTACATTGTCCAAGTGGTGTCCAACTGCTACCTTAAAGTAACAGTGCACCCTACAGGTTGATTAGAACTAGGCATGCTGCAAGAAATGGAAAGAGAAATAGCGTGGCAAATAGCAAGCTTTGTGTAAAGATCCAAACAAGAGAAGATGTTGTAAAACATCTTCTCTACTTCTCTGTGTACTCGTAACACAGAGAAGTAGAGTCAAAGCAGAACATATTGATGTTACAATATTACACACACAAACATTTAAAATGCCTTTCATACTTTGTGAACCTCAAACATAAATATATCTTATTGGTATTTTATTTTAGGTAGACAAATATTCTGAAGTGAAAGAAAATTGAATCATGGCCAGTTAGGACAGAGAGCGTTTGTGAGCATCAATTTTTGATTGCATTTAACCCTGGACTTTGATTAGGCCATCCAAAGACAATTATGCTTTGATCCAGATCCTTTTATTGTAACTCTGATTGTATGGTCAGTTTGTTGTTTATCTAGAGGAGGAACCCTTTAAAACTGCTTGTAGTCTATACCAGATTTTCTTCCAGGGTTGTCTTGGGCTTTATCCATCAAATTTTATCCTTTGTTGTATCTGTGCTAAAGAAAAACATCCCTGCAACATGATGCTACCACCACCATGTTTCCTACTGGGGATGGTGTGTTCAGTTTCCCATTATACCAACAGCTTGTTCTTAAAAAGGTTTGCATGCATAAAAACAAGTGCAAATTTGATACCATATGTCCAATTAAACCAAATCGAAAAACATCATGAATAAACTTAAATACTGTGCCATGTTACTTAACAAACAAAAAACTCTTAATATGTTCAATTCAGAGACCAGAAAACCATCCTGGAGTCAAAGTTCCCTTATGGGCTTGTATGAAGCAAATTCATGTTGTAATAAATTATTATAGGCTTACTGTGGCTTGCAAAGTTTGGGTCAGGATGTAATATCCCATCATTTTTCAGAACCTGCCAAGAGTGGGATTATGTTATCACAGGAGGATTAGATATATGTTAAACCGGGGTGATCTGCACCACTTTTGGGCACAAAAAATATTGCAATATTTTTTTTTGTGTCCACAAACAAGTGCTCCTTGTTTGGAATCTTTCAAGATCAGGCCTGAAGTGCTTTTCATGTAGGACAAAAAGTAAAGTTTGAATTTAGTCAGATCAGACTCTCAGCCTTCATCAACATGTTTGCTGTCTCCACTACATAGCTTGTGGAAAACTGCAAATGCCTCTAGTCGTTGGCTTACTTTCAACACTGGCTTTTTTCTTGCATTGTTACATAAACGGCAGATTCATGAAGTACATTGCTAACAGCCTGTTGAGAGATTATCTACTTTTAGCTGCTGGTCTCTGTGGGTCCTCTAGAGTTACCATGGGGTTCTTGGCCACTTCTCTAACCAATGCTATCTTTGCCCAGCCTGAGAGTTTAGACAAACCCCATATCTTGGTGATAATGGATTGGATGCTCCGAGAGACATTTAAATCTTATGATAGTGTTTTATAATCTAACCCTGCTTTAAATTTGTCCTCAACCTCCAAAAAAATCCCTGATCTGCCTGTTGTGTACTTTGGTTTTCATGATGCTGTTTCTTCATTAGTGAGCACTAACAAACGTTTGAGGCCTCCACAGAAAAAATGGATTTATACTGAGATTAATTTGTGCACAGTTGGTCAGTATTTGCTAATTAAGTTACTTTTGATGAAAACTGACTAAGCTTTAATTAGGAGTATTAGAATCATGGGAATTAAATACAAATACGTGGTAGGTTTCTTTAAATATATATTTGTAAAAGCACAATAAAAACCATGTATAATTTTCATTCCACTTGACAATTATACACTAGTTTGTTGATCGCTCACATAAAATTGAGTTTAGACCCAGCTAATTGCAGTGTCAGTGGCATAGGGCTTACCAAGCTTTCTTCTCTCTTTTATAAAAAGGTGTAAAAAGCACCAGCACAAAGACTAAAACTGTTACTACTGTCTGACCTCCAAGAATATGAGTGTAAAACTCAAAGATGTTCAACAAGGTTTTGGGATTCCCACTATTATATCAGCATTTTAAGCTTAAAAAGAGTAAGAGAGAGAGAAAGGACAAATACCCATGTGCTGTGTTGCTTCTTTTTCTTCCTTCTGAACACATTCATTCACATCATTGTGTGCTTTAAAATACATCTAAAGGATGTGACTACAGCTTCCTTTTCAAGGTACCTGTCATTTTTCCCTTGTAAAAAGATTAAATACTTCACTCAATAACCTTTTACAAGAACTCTTTTTATCTTTTTGTTTTTGATGAAAGACTTTTGAAGTAAATTCCAAGACTTTTACCTCAAATGGAATTTCCTTTCTGTTTTGACAGCAAATTGGCTGGTAAAACCCTTACACACCTATCTTGCTAATGTGGATGCCACTCTTGGATATACAGTTAGTGTGTCCAATCTCTGTGTAATCTCTGGATCCGTTTGTTCTGCACATTTCATGCTGCGCGGGAAGGGGCTGCAGCCATGACCTCCTGCTGTCCCATAAGTCAAAAGATGAGTCGAGAGGAGAGGCGAGCACCCTCAGATGAAAGGCAACAACAAAGAGTTTAGCAAGATCTGCAGCAGGGTTGTCTGGGTAAGGCGTGACGACTAATGGGTTTGTGAAGACTGAGGTTTATCTGGTTTTGCCATCAAAGGAAAGAAAAACCCTTTCCCAGTTAGACGGCAATTGGTATATAAACATTACATCTATCGCTTTCACTGATTTCACCTTGCAGATTTTACAGAACCGGATTCAAACAAAGCAGATGTACCTGTGCGTAGGCTTACTGCTCAAATACACACAAAGATGAGATCAATCCAAAAATAAAGTAGAAGGAACAGCAAGTCCAAATAATAACTGACTTAATACAAAGAATAAAAAAGTGTATGAACCAAAAAGAAAAAGTACCACACCGAGAAAATTCATAGAATCTACTTGAGGATGGAGCCTTAAAATCCCCATTTTTATATTCACACAAGAGTCTTCACAAAGACTTGAATGATTCATCCTCCCAACTCGAATAGGGAGTAAAAACAAATGCAAGTGGGGTCCCCCTAGAGAGACCAGAGGTCTACAGTGAGGTTGGATGAACAACAGTGAGAACACCAGGATAAAAACCCACTAAGGTTTCTGTGTCTCAGCTGCAAAAGCAGCCAGATGCTTCCCCTTAAGCCACAATTCTCCCTTTCACTATCTAAAATATTCTTCACACATACACCTACCTACCCACACAATTCACCACCAATCCAGGATCAAGCTCTTTCTTGCTGTTCATGAGAGCTGAATGTCCTGCAGTGCAGCTGCACTGAATATATTTGGTAAATGCAAATAAGATTGAAACCACAAAGAGAGGAAAAACACATCTAAGTTAGATTTGCTGCACCTTGGCTACATGCAGTTTGTCTGCACAGTGTCTGCCGTACAGCAACACTCATGGCGTTTAGCAGGAGCTCAAGCCAAGAGCAGCAAGATAAATAAAGGTGTGAACAAGACTCTGTTTCATTTTTAAGACTGCATGCCAAAATGAAGCCCAGAACTACTCTCTGTGATTCTGTTTAACCTCAAAAAGATACAGCACACATGGAGAAGCCTAATAGAAACCAGGACTTTGGGAAATGTGATGCATAAATGCTATTCTTTAAAATGTAAGGGAAGAAGTATTATTATAAAAAGACAAAGGATTTGTGAGTTTCACATAACTGTGAAAACTTCACAATGTAGGAGGTTTATAACAATTTTGAGCAACGCTAGCCTGGTCATTGCCTTCCTACACAATTCTGCTCAATTCTCATCTCTTTTCAGTGTCCCGTCTGGGATTTCTCCCATTGAGTTTAACTTCTCCAGTTGAAAGCGAACAGATTAGGAGTTCTGAATAATTCTGTAAATGTTCTGAGATGTTTAGAATTATATTCTGGCATGGTTACAGTTTGACAATGGCTGCAGAGAACGTGAACGAGAGGCCACGCTTCCAAATATTTAATTAACATTAACAGTCATCCCATTCAGCTCGACACTTCTCTCTTCATCGCGGGCAATGGTTGTTTACAGCGCAAGCCTTTTCCGGTAAGCTTCATAGCGTCAAACATATGTCAATGCTAAACATTAGCAATTAGGTAAAATTTAAAACTTCTACAGAGTCCATGCAGGTAAGAATAATTTGTTTCTCAGTAGCCATGGGTTCAGACCCTCTTTGCCATGCATAACGTAGAATAAGGAGCAGTGGCGGCTGGCCTGTAGGGGGCGCTTGGGCGCCGCCCCCTTTAAATTGTTTAGATAATAAATGATTTCTATTCTGAACTGCAAAATACTTAGAAATGTATTTATTCATACTGTGTGTCCAATAGACATGTTAGAATTTATTAAAATAGTAAATACATAATTCTAATTGCTCACATTGTGCACACTTTGTATGTGCAGGGCGCCGTCCTAATGAGAGTGTATGTAGGCGCATCAACTTTTGGCAAGCAGGTGATCTGAGGCTGACTTTTAATTGGTTGTTTAAGGTTTTCCACAGGGCGCAGCGCTCTGCGTCCCGGACACACCCATTTTGTTGTGTCATTACTGGTAGAGCGTCAGTACTGGCTAATTTTTTTTAAAACATTATGTGATTGGACAATCCCCGATTCGACTCATTAGCGCAGCTGCAGTTCGTTAGGTCGATTCACGTTTACGTTTGCATTAAGCAATGCATTTTACTGCTTTCCGTGTTTGCTATTTCAAAGTTCTGGCACGGAGGCAATGTGGACAACAACTGGGGTAAGAGACTTAAAACATCTTTCAGAAAAATGCAAACGGCAGGAAAACAGCCGCAGCCACCTAGACAATGCAATGAAGCTAAGTTTTTGGGGGAAACTTAGCATAGCTGAAAGGTGCTTTTCAACTCTGAAAAGAATCAAGACTTTTCTGAGAAACTCAATGACTCAGGACAGGCTGAATGCATTGGCCATGTTGTCAATGGAGAAAAGACTAGTCACAGAGATCACTGACTTTAACAAGAATGTAATTGAGAAATTTGCAGGGCAGAAGGAAAGGAGGGCAAAATTCATGTTCAAATAGTGCTATTTTTTAAGATTTGTTTTGTTTGTTTTTCATTTGTTTGTTTGTGTGCGCCCCCCTCAGTTTTTTTAGCACCAGCCGCTACTGATAAGGAGCATATTTTTACCAGGCTAGTGCAATGCATGTCAAATCCATTAATGTTCTTAAAGATGGTTAGATTTTGTCATGCTGCAACCATAAACCTCAGTGTTATGTATTATGATTTTATGGAACAGAACACCACAACGTAGTGAAATAGAGGGAATGGTTTTACAGGCTCTGTGAGCTGTGGTTAAATTTGGAATAGTGCCATGCAGTCACTTACTATTAAACATCATAACTATACAAAGAAAATTATACCCAAGCAGCAGAGTATGCACTGTTGCCTGGAAACCTAATGCCATGTTAGGGATTCATCTTGCTTTGAAACAGAAAACACTTACAGGCCAAGCCAATAATAGATCATGGAGCACATAAAAAAATAAAATGGAAGCAATTCAAGGGTGTCAACAATGATGGCCGATATAAAGCAGAGAAGTGGACTGGGAGAAATGCACATTCAAGAAAGAAAATCTCAGTAGTTCTAAAACTGAAACCATTGAAGAAATGATTACTGTTACTCATTTATCAATATGAGACGAGGCACAAAAAGAATGGTTTATACATTCATATATATTTATGTATATATATATATATATATATATATATATATTTATTTTATTTTTTTTTCTGAAACATTACATGATAAGTGTGGCTATGTGTGTTTAAAGTTTTCCTTTGCAAGGTTGGCCTCGGTGTCTTTTACATTCTCTGACATTTTCTCTTCCATTATTGTTATGAATTTGGCTCCATCCATCTTCCTATCAACTCTAACCAACTTTTCAGGCCATGCTGAAGAAAATCAGGCCCAAAGTATTGATGCTGCCACTGTATTTTTACCATGGGTGATGGTCTCTTCAGATTAATGTCCATACTCCATTTTGGGGCATCCATACATCCATTTTACATGTAGCTCAAAAAAGTTTTTGTCTTTTTTGGTCAGAGCAAATTTTGTTGTGTTAACAATTGTTTTGTTAACAGTTTGTTGTGCCCCCTGCACTGTTTGTGATGAATCAATTATGGAACTTCATATGGCTTTCAATCCACAATAGCTTATTCTTGCGTCTCTTCACAAAGACTAAAATTGTGGAGTGAAAAACTAACAGTTGCTCTGTTAACAGATTCTCCCACTCAAGTTGTGTAGCTCCTCTAGAGTTTCTATGAGACTCTTGGCTGCCTTTCTAGTTAATGCTTAACTTATACTAAGACAAAAATATAAATTTAGCCTCTTCCTGTCCAGGCTCTACGGTAAGGAATTCTGAATACAAATGTACTCCACAATTTCAGATATTTATTTGTAAAATAAACTGGAAACAATGTTCTTTTCCTTATGCTTTCACAATAGTGCACTACTTTACTTTAGTGTATATAATAAATTGCCAGTGAAACACAATGAAGTTTGGTTTGCAAAGAGACAAAATGTGAAAAAGTTAAAGAGACTTTTTCACATTTGCAATGCCTTTGCAATCCACTGTTTATTTATTTTTATTTTTTCATTTGTCCATTCCAGAAAATGTACTGTTTGGACCTTAAACCTGTCCCAAAACCTTTTGTAATTATGATAATATTCCCTCCAGAGTGTAACATCTTTGTAAACTCCAATGTTATGGGAATCTACACAAGTCACTTGAAACAAACCCGTTGACACCTTTTGTGCAGGAAAGAGTAAGGATCAAAGAGTGAGACACAGCCGAACATAGACCAGGTCTGTCCTCTGGGCATCAACATCAGCCCCTCCCCCTCCAGGCCTGCTTCACCTTCCACAAAAAACTCACTGACCCAAACCCATTTTTTCCAGTCTAAGAGAAATGTCAAGTCCAGACCTAGAAGTCATCGCTTTGAAGGGAACACAGCAGCCAAATATAGCTCGTAGCCTCCACGCCTCCTGACATACATCAAACTCTACAGGCTCTGTGAGCTGTGGTTAAATTTGGAATAGTGCCATGCAGTCACTTACTATTAAACATCATAACTATACAAAGAAAATTATACCCAAGCAGCAGAGTATGCACTGTTGCCTGGAAGCCTAATGCCATGTTAGGGATTCATCTTGCTTTGAAACAGAAAACACTTACAGGCCAAGCCAATAATAGATCATGGAGCACATAAAAAAATAAAATGGAAGCAATTCAAGGGTGTCAACAATGATGGCCGATATAAAGCAGAGAAGTGGACTGGGAGAAATGCACATTCAAGAAAGAAAATCTCAGTAGTTCTAAAACTGAAACCATTGAAGAAATGATTACTGTTACTCATTTATCAATATGAGACGAGGCACAAAAAGATAGTTTATTTTTAAAAACGGGTGCAAGGCACAATTTATCAAAGCTCACTGACTTGTTTAGATATTACAGAAATACATAAATTGCCTCTGGCCAAGAAGATGTGAATCATTTCTGTTGGGATCCGGTGAATCATTGCAAAATTTGGAAACCTAAAATGTCCAATTGGAAAGAAACGAGTTGCATAAAATATGATCGGTAGAGGTGTTAAGAAAGACAGAACTGTTGCTTTTTGTACAATCATTTCCTAATGCTAAATTGTTTTCCCAACTGAATTAGTGCACTCAAATTAAATGTTAAATGGACAGATTTTTTTTCCTGCAGGGTCTTCATAATATCATTAGAAATATGGCAAACACCAAGTTTAAGACAATAATTTCAGCCTGCCATAGCTAGCGTGTATGAGACAGCAGGGATATCATGCAGCATGCTGGCTCTGTGAACACTTCTCACCAGTTCAATAGACTTATCAGGTCCCCTGAATAATTCACAGATGCCTGCCAAAATTTGTTCTTTCGAAAACATTTTGTCTCATTAACACATTCCTTGGTACTATGAAATTATGTGTCAGGCTGAGTGTAAGGTGCTGATAAAATGACTTTCTCTCCATGACACAGCTCAGATGGTACCTGCCCCCTCAAGCCATCTGAGCAGTGTAGACATCTGTGAGCTGCAACCTGCCAAGAACAAGCCTAATGTAAAAATATCAAAAAATATTCTGAAATGGAAAGACGGCTGGAGGGTCATTTGGACAAACTGCAGTGAAAAGCCTTCATGTCAAGAATGAGCTGTGTTTTTCCTCTGTCCCTGTCTAAATGAAAATGTACACTGCCAGGTTTCAAATTTATGGGTTTTTCTGACTGCTCTGAGAAACAGCTCTGAAAAACTGTCAAGGCAAGAAACCTGTGGAAAGAGCGCTTTTTACCAGACGCCAATATCCAGCTGCCATTTGAAAACGAGTTGAATTTGTGAGAAACGTTTTTGTTGACATTACAAAGTGTCCATCAAAATTGGAAGATGTCAAAACACTGTACAGCATAATTCATCACAACAGCTGCAACCCTTAATCTATTTAGATCCAGAATAAAATTAATTCTTTATTTCTTGTTTAGAACAATATTTATTGTTCTGTGGATGTGAATGTTTAGTAAGTGCTCGCTTCTTTATGCTTTTCTTTTAATAAGTCATATCATCTTGTGATGTTTTAAAGAGGTATTGATAATTTTTTTATGCATTACTCATATTCCATGGAGAAACAAACCATTTCCAGAGTAATATTTAACTCTAAGAAAGATGTCACTTATTCTCATTTGTTCAGGGTTACCTTTAAAAATTCTAAGAATAACATCATGAGGTTTTGTTGGTTGACGTTGGACCCAAATGCAGAGACACAGATGTGGCAAATGAATTAGAA
This sequence comes from Xiphophorus couchianus, assembly GCF_001444195.1. Taxonomy (NCBI): domain Eukaryota; kingdom Metazoa; phylum Chordata; class Actinopteri; order Cyprinodontiformes; family Poeciliidae; genus Xiphophorus; species Xiphophorus couchianus. The sequence goes on along the minus strand of NC_040230.1, from coordinate 17,837,210 downwards.
GGTTTAATGAAAACAAACTTACAAAGATAACAAGTAACCAGGTCAGGAATAAATAAAAAACCAAGGAGACACAAGGAGAACTAGGGAAAATGACAGGGGTAAATGAGAGGATCCGGCAAGGAGTGGCTGAAAATGATAAGCTTTAATACTGGAAGGTTGCATGCTGAGACAAAGGATCTAGGGTGATGAGTTAATGGGTGTGAGTGAAGGGAGCAGGAGGCAAACTGAAGAGAGGGAGAGAAAGAGAGTGGCACAGGGGCGAGGGACAGTACATGGGGGAACAGGAAATAAGTACAATGCAAGAATATAACTAAACTAAAGAAACATATTAAAACTAGAGTAGCTAAAAATAATTAGAAACATTAAGAAGAACTGAACTAAAGCTAAACAGAAACAAGATTGAGTTAAATAAAAGAGGAACAAAGAAACACATAAATAAAACCAAAACCCAACTAAATAGCCCTAACAATAACACAATTTAAAACACATTAAATGGCAATTTAGCACAACAATGTGATCTATAATACATGTGATATAAGTGGTCTAAAAAGATATTATTTATGATTTTTAGAAATAATATTGATCAAGCTCTCTATAAAATTAAAGATTGCTCCTCCCTCTCATTCCTACTGGATTGGAAATATTTTTACTTGCTTCTGGAGAACGTTTGAGGGGATAGAGAGTAAATCTCACAAGTTATGGTACCCCCTTTATGAATTTTTTTCTCTTGTTTTATGTAATAGATCAACACAAACTGTTGCATAACTGTGAAGAGGAGGAAATAAAAAGATACATGGTTTTTAATATTCTAAAAGTGTGGTAAATTTGTATTCTGCCCTCTTGACTTAATACTTTGTCATTACGATTTTACTTATAAAGCTATTTCTCTTCTCAGTAGTTTCTTTGTTTTTAAATGGTTTCATGCCTACTTAACTTTCATTGTTATTGTTGCATTACCAGTTCTGCACATCTACGGAATAACATTTTTACACATTCTCTGCAAAATAACAAAAACTCACTCAGATTTGATGGAAAAGCAACTGGCCCGTAACACCTCCACTAACTTTTAGCGGCATCTCTGGTCCAATGCACCTGAATCAAATGGAGGAGATATGTCCTTTCGCACAGGCTTCCAATTTTATCATCATCTAATCAATGCATCTTCTTCCATGTGTTTATTGTGTCCCCCATAGGACTTTTCCAACAACAGCTGTTCTTGTTTAGTTTCTTCAGATACCACTGAATCCTTCACAAACAACTGAACTTATACCTGATTTTATTTAAGATGATCATACTAGAGGGAGGAGAAAACAAATGCAAGCCAGCGTTTTAACTGTAAGAAATTTGAAAGCCAATGTATTCTTTCCTGTCCACTGCACAATTACTTACCACTTTGTGTAGTTCTATCTCCTCAATAAAAGTTCATGGATCCAACAAAATGTAAATAAGTTTAATGAACAAACCATATTGTAAGAAAGGAAGCTAAAAAGTTATTCACACCACTATAAATGGTTTTGTAAAAGTCATTGCAGTTTTATGACAACTGTGTGATGCATCCAAGCTAATTGACAATCTTTCCAATAAGCACTCTCCCGCCTCACTTCTCCAGTGATGAGATCATACTTCGCAAGCAGGTCTATTTATAGATCAGAGCGCCCGCGCTACAATAGCCCCCATCCATTAGCAATCTGTAAAAGCAGAGATGATGAGGCAAATAAGTAATCGGAGAGAAAAGACATTTCCTGTGTGACGGATGTGGGAGGGATGTCACGAACCGTGAGAGTCTCATAGAGACTGTTCCGGTCCACTTTCTCTGGCGGACTCACACTGCAGAGTGAAACGACCACCTGTTTGTCCGCAGAATCAACGACCAAGTCAACTAATAATGCGCTGATAAAAAAAAAAAAAAAATTATAATAGACATGATAGTCTATCTCGCTACCTTTACAATTAGTAACATAAGAGAAACGAGCACAATAAAAGCCACATGTCCTATAATAACAATCTTTGACGATAGAAAACATGTCAGTCTTTTTGTGAACACTCTTTTAGCACACCTGTCGCGTTGAATTTGTCGTCACATTAAAAATGAAAGGACTGCGAGTGCGAGTGTTGACGGTGTACCTTGAGGTGGGCTGGATGTGATGATTGTCTGAAGTGGGATGAGGAGGACGCAGCTATAAATAGCATCCTTTGGTCTTCAGTTATAAAATCCCAGGCTTGTTGAGACACTGACAGACAAGAGTGTTGTCTTCTTCACTTCATGGTCCCCGCATAATCTATGTTCTCCCGTCCAACACATCGAATTAGATATGACAATAAGTTTTACTACTATATGTAATCGTTTTAAATAATTAAAGTGGAACTATAAATTATATTCCAAACTTTTCCTGTGATAAATTCACCATAGCTATATAGCATTGCTGCATGAGAGGATTTAAGTTTATGAAAACGGTACTGTTCTAATTGTTAAAAAGCTATTTGATTTTATTGTATAACCTGAAGTTCAAAATGTGAACAGCTGCAGTGACGCACCTTCTAAAAATAATACTAGCTCCAAAAGACTATTAAAACGGGAGCAGTGCCATCTAATGGTCGTACTGGCAATTGTCAGATGGGAGAAGCTGATTTGCTTGTTTTGTCCATCAGTTAAATAAAATATTTATGTCCTCGGCATGTATTGTTATTTATAGTCATTTAGAGGTGTGGGAAACACAAAATTAATTCAGGTTTTTGTCTTTATTCTTCGGTAACAGAGAAATAAAGTTAATCAACACACATCTTTTTGTCAAATTAAATGCTTTAAAGTTTTGTGACTTGGTAGATTTACAAACAACATTACCTGCAAATATTCAAATAGCATTTAAATGAAATGCTATTTCATATAAATGAAGTAGCATTTCAATTAAAAATTGTCATTTTTTTAATTACCTTAATTCATCCTTAAAATTCAGGATGAATTTTAAGAACCACAGCGTTTCAGTTTGATTAGTGAATGTATATTTTCAGTACTGAGTTCAATGAATGTAAAATGTTAAGAAGATTTAAGTATATTTTTGAAACTAATATAAGTATACATCTGTAGAAGGATAGTTAATGAAATATAAAGCAAAAGAAAATCAGAACTTCTGTGATTTGGGTTACATTATTTTCAAATTTAACTAATTATTTATTTGACAGTGGCTTATTCTTAATAATTTCTTTTTGTGAGGAGAAATACACCTGAGGACTTACGAGACGTGAAGGTCACTGTGAACTTATGCTTTAGCTTTATACCTTTACAAACTCTGCAAGCTTCATATCCTTTGATTTTTGCTAGTCTTTATATAGACTGTCTCAGTATAAAATTAAAAATATGTATTTAACACAAGTGGATCCTTTAGACATTTACATATTTGTTACTTTTTTTGTAAATTTAAAATCTTGTCAAAACAATCAACTGAAACTATTCTAAAAACAGCAACACAGCATCACATTTTCACAGTATTGGTCTCTGGCATTCAAGAAAGTTCACCAACTTCTTCCAAGTCTCCTCAAATTGTCCTTCTTGTCCCCTAGTTATATAGGTTAGTCTTTGCAGCACAACACAGGATGCTGTCTCTTTTAGTCATGTATTTATTGAGGGTACATCCATCTTCCTCCAAGGTTAGGGACAATGTACTGACCTGCAAGAGACCAAGGTCAACTAAAATAGAATGTCTTGTGTCAGTGCCTCTCGATGAATTCATTTTTTATTCCAGTAGTATAACCTCACCAAAATATTTTTGAAAAATCTTACCTTCAATCTAACAAGTGGGATGGAAAATGGTCTGGAGATTTTTTTTTTTTCTAAATACAAGAACTGGTGGCACAAAGTTTTGCACCCCCTCTAACAATCCCTTAAAAATAAATGTAAATTAAGCATAGGTCATATGCTTTACATACCAACTAGTTGTTGGGGAGCAGCTTCATGGAAAAAGCATATTGGGTTCCACCATCATATATGTAAAAATGTGGAATTTGCTGCACGATATAGACTTTAATCAAAATTGTGTGCTTTAATGAGATGAGATTCAGATTGAGCTATTACAAAATAAAGACTCCAGCTGGGTTTGACATGACACACAGGATGACAGTGGAAAAGCACTTTATATTCACTGTATGGTGAAAGTACTGTGATGTTGTAGGCATGCTCATCTTCAAAAAGCAGTGGAAACCTTGTTGTAGAATTTGGCAACACATCTCTTTGAAATACGAGAAGATATGATATAAGAATCTGGTGAACTCTGTCAGAACTGTACTGTTCCAAAACACATTAGCAAATCAACACAGAAATGCTTCACCAAACACAAACTCATCTTATTTTAATGGCCATCTTAGACCCCAGACCTAATTACTAGAAAACATGTGAGATGAACTGATGAGAAGAGAGGATAAAAAATTTGTTCAAATACTTTTGTTGTTTTTTCTTAACACTTGTATGTTCAACAAATTCCTAAGATGACAGGGACTTGGTAATTATGTGATCTCTGGCTGTGCATCATGGGAATCAAGAGCATCAAGAGCAATGGGAAACCGCCAACTCAAAATGTTCCCGTCTTTGCTCCGTCCCGCAGCAGCTGGGACTGACATGGCAAAGCAACATCGCTTTCATCCCAGGATCCCGACTGTCCAGCTGTGTTCTATCTCTCACCCTGACAGACGTCTGTGAGAGCCAAACATCAGAGCATCACAAGGCACTGTCCTTCATGCACATCTGTGGGGCTGTCTCTTCAAGACTTCACAGCTGTTATCAGGAAACAAAGGATCGTGTCATTTTTCAGCAGGGTGTTTGCTTTGGTAAGAAAGCTGTGAGCAATTTTAGTCCTGACAAATCTGTGGCCATCAGACTCTCAGTGTTTTGCTGTTTAGTAAAACCTAAGAACATTACTTCTGTCCTCATCTATGCTTATTTTGCTCTTTTACTCCCTCTCATTGCCTCCCTCTTTCACACTTTTGGAGCTGTAAACTGGAGTTTGGCGAAAATAGAGAGTCAGAGTTCAGTTTTTAAACCAATGGTGGAAAGACTAAAGGCATGTACACAGGCATCTGTTTTCTTCATTTGTGCCTTTGCTCCACTGTTCCTCCACCTCCTAATTTAATTTGCGGGAACGCGGTTCCATCACAACCACCCCTGGTGAGACGTATTTCTGCTATAGGGTTGCTGCGGCTTTTGTGGGGTTTAGTGACAGATCCAGGGGATTACCTACAGCAAAGGTGACCAGTGTGCAAGCAACGTTATCCACAAAACTCCAACATTTTTCCCTCCTCTTTTCTTTTTTGTTGTATCCACCACAATGAAACGTGAGACTACTCAGAGAAGCTGGTGAACATTTCTCACATTCTTTCAGACTCTTGTAAATCACTAAATGCTGCCTTTCTTTGCGAACATACTTTATTTCCAAATTCCATATCTATTAAATGGGGACTAGTTGTTGATGTACTTTTAAGCTCAGCACCCTGCAAAAGCAGTCTTCAAAATAGAACACTGTGCCAACTATTGAGCTCCATCCATTTTTCTATCCACTTTGACCAGATTTCCTGTTGCTGCAGTAGAATAGAATTCAAATGGCATGCCATTGTCTTCATTGTGTTTTACAGTGAGGATGGTCAATACTGTCAGCCTCCTAAATTTGGCCAAAAAGGTCATTTTTTGTCTAATCTGACCAGATCTAACTTTTTTTAAATGGTTTTTCTGTTCCCTACATGGATTGTGTTGACCTACGAACAGGACTTTGTATTTCTTTCTTTAAACCATAGTTTACTTTTTGCCAGTAAGGCCACACTGATGGAGTGCAGAACTCATAGTCGTTCTTTTAACCGATTGTCTCACCTGTCTGGTGAATCTCTGCAGCATCTCTAGAGTCAACAAGGAGTCCTTGGCAGCTTTTGTAAATAATGCTCTCCATTGCCTGGCCTGTCAACATAGGTGAATGGTGATGTCTTTGTAAGACTCCAGTTGTGCCACAATCTTTCTATTTTTGGATGATGGCATGGATTGTGCTTTGTGAGATGTTTAAAATTTAAACATAAACACTTCACCTACCTCATCTCTGATTGTTTTTCTTGTTCTTGATGCTTTGCAACTATGAGGACTTCATAGAACATTTGTATTTATACTGACATTAAATACATGCATATAGAAGTAATTTAATAAGCAGGTTACTCCTCACGGCAGATGGCTGCAATGGATTGCATTGGCTCAATACTTTGTGTTAATCTAGCTCACAAAGTCCCATTAAAAATGGTGAAGGCTATGGTTCTAATTTTAAAAGGTGTGGGAAAAAATTGAGGATTGTGAATACATTTGCAAGGTACTTGGACTGTAAAAGATGCAAAGTTCTCCATAAAATGAAAAGCAGTTACACCTAAGGGATAATTTGTAAATTAGCCTCTAGGAGTTTATTTGAGTTGTCTTCATTAAGTCACTATGGGTGTTCAAACACCATAGACTGCAATTGAGTTTGCTGAAAATTGTGGCCGTGTGCCTGCAACAGAAACATTTAGTCACGGACGGCACCATAAAGAGATTTGTATCCAGGCTTTATTGGCACCTTTCCATTATGTACCTCCTGTTCTTTCTGTCTGCCCTGTTTCCACTGGGTACAGGAAATCACAAACTATTTACTGCTGCTATAGCTGCAACAATCCAAAAACAATGTCACATCGTGACATCTGGGATCATTGCGCAACATTATGCAGTTCTCAAATGACATCCATTGCAACACACAGATAACATATTAGTCTATTAGTTTGTTTTAGGTTAGTTCAATTTATTATCTTTTATGACAAGATTAACTCTAAAAAGTTATCAAAATGCACCCTAGACTGAAAAATAATTGTAGGTATGGATATTTTACATCAAAGTCTTGATTGTAGTTGAAGAGTATACCACTAGAGGGCGATATTTCCTCAATTGGGAAAGCGCATACATCCCACTTAGTGCTTATTTGCAGAACACTCAACTTTCCTTGCATATTCAATATGTAATGTATACATAACTTATCTCTAGTCTTGTTTAGCTTAAACTGTTTTTTTATTATTATTTAAGAGGTAAACTATTCCAGTCGTCTATACATTTTAAGAGAATATAATTTTCTAGTATTTATGTCTCATACAAGCTGAAGGATGAGTCACGCTTATGTGAGTAATAATAAATAAATACAACTTCACTGCCCAAAAAAGCATTTTATATTAAGCTAAAATTGGCTCTTATTATATAACACTACAAAACAGAATAGATTTCACTCTGTTTTAAATTATTTAAAATGTTTTCTTACAGAACACCCGTTTATAGAGTTCCTAGAAACGCAAATATAATGTTGCGTCTGTCAAACGCTAGTGTTAGCAACAACCAACCACGAAGTCTCTTACTCATACGTTGCGCTCAGTCAGCCAATTATACGCTGTCTTTTTGAGGGGGTGAAATACGGTGGCGGCAATGTTATGGAGTTTCCGCTGCCTCTCTGCTTTCATGCCATCAGCATAGGACGCTAACGCAGGAGCTAAGCTAGAGTCCAGTTAGGCCTCTGTCAGAACAACGAGGGAGACGAGACCAACATTTCTTTATGAATCTACACGAGAACAGTTAAAAAAAACAGAAACATGGTGGTTCTCAAAATTCGAGACCAGGTAAGTCAGCTTTGTGTCAAAAATGGTTCATGTTAGCTTAGCTTCTCCCAATTTCTGCATTTGCCAACGGAATGTAATTCGTGGCTAGTCTCCGAAACGGAAGCCTTTTAAATGCATTCACTTAAGCAAGCAACAAAATTGAGGAGAATTGTGTGAAAAGGAGTGAGTTGAGGTCCACCCTGACGTTTCAGATGTAAAACCTGTTGTTAGCATCAATAAGAGATTAGCTGTTACGAAGTTAAAACCAGCTAATGATAGTGTTTATACCCAGCAATTAGTCAGAGCCGACATAAAATGATGGCTACTCGTATGCAAAGTGATTAGTTAGAATACTGGGATAAAACATCAACCAAAGTGATCTTAAGTAGTCACCTAAAGTGAACATGCTGTTGATATCAGTGGTTAAATCCCTGTAATGAAGTGTGATGTCAAGGGCTCCGTTTGACTGTTGCAACTGAATGTCTGTGACATTATTTACACTTTGGTAAGATGCGCTGCACAAAATTGCGTAGTGTAATAAAAAACATAAAATAATAACTTTTCGAAGTTGTAATTCTCTTTGAATGGAACAATAACTTTATTATTGAAAGACAATGAGAGCTATGAATAGCTATGTGTCAGTTTAGTCATTTTGTGTGTATTTTATAAAAAGTTAAGTTGTATTCACATACTTTTGTTAATGTGTCTAGTGTGCATGTGTATAAATGTTTTCAGAGCCATTTACTGACTTCTACTACATGAATGTCTCTACTGCAGGTGTATCCATGTGCTTAATGCTTATAATTTTAATGAGATGTCTGGCATTTTAGTGGAACCAGATATAGGTCCCTTTCTGCTATGTTTAACACTTGACACCTACTTCTGAAAGTGAGAATAGCTCTCTCTGTTGCAGTTGAAGGATTTGTTTTTGCACACGGATGCTATTCTTGTCACATATGTACGTGCATGTGTCCTTTATTGTCTGCGTGCTTGAATGATCGTGTGGCTGGGGCTCCTGTTAGCCAGTGGAGTTGCCAGAGAGCTGTATCCATGGTGATGGTATTAAGTGGCCTGGCTTCTACGTGAGGAGAGGAGGTGCACACAGGCGAGCAGCTAGAGAGGAGCGTAGAACATTTCCCTCAACACTCGTCCGGGATTGGAGAACCATAAAAAGCTGAATGCAGATCTTTCCTTTTGTGTGAGGAGGATTTACAATTAAATACTGCAACAGGTGGAAAAGCTTGGCAGCTATTCACCATTTCTGCTAGACAGACATTGATGATGCTCATTATTAGAGAATTGAATGGCTTGCTTTTTTTTTTTTTTTTTTTAAAAAGCAGCTGGCCAAAACTTATGCAACATATCCTGCTATTGTTGTTTGACCAGATTATTTTAAAAATGAAACCAATGGCTCACCTTTCATTTTGTACTGATTAGATGTTTTCTCTTTGACAAGAGAAAGACATTCTCACTTGTAACCCCTTGTAAACTTCTGAAGTGATTCCTAAAACTGGCGCAGTCCCTTACAAAAGGGTTCATTCCTCTTGAACGTATCCACATTTTGTCATGTTACAAACTTCAAATGGACTAAATTGTTGTAGCTGTTTTAATTATACTCACCATTCAAAGGATCTACACCAATATGTAGATCTTTGGAACATTTTGTGTAAATTTAGGGCTGCCTTACCCAGGGGCAGTTCGACATGCAGGCGCAACAGAGGAATGGAAACCACAACTTTCATACTGTGAGCAAGCAATTCTTCCTGTTGAGCCACTGTCGGCCTATGTGCTTGTTTAATAGAATGTAGAGCATAGTAATGCAATGAAAGGAAAATTATACATAATCTACTAAATATTTGCAAATATCTAAAAAAAAATGTGGCTTCATAAGTACTTGACTCTGCTTTTACCCTGACTTCTCAAAATAAAATCCAGTGTCAGTAGTTACCTAAAGAACTCTCTTCATTACTAAATTGAGGCCATCTGTATGTAATTTAAAGTCACGCATTAATCTGTGAAGAAGTTTTAAACATGAAGTTATAAAGCAATTCCCTAAACCCTGGACATCTTATGGGGAGCACTGTTAAAACTGTCATCCAAAAATGGACACAGAATGCTAAGAGACCCTCGGTACATCTGGAGGGGCTGGAGAGATCCGTAAGAAGACGACTATTCGCTGTGTACTTCTCAAATCACAGATCGGTAGTTTATAGAAGATCAGCAAGATGAAAGCCACTGTTGAAAGAAAGCTATAAGAAATCCCTCTACGCAGTTTTTCAGAAGCCGTATACAAGACATCTGAATTGAACTTTCTGACCTACATGCAAAACGTTGCGACTTAACTAGCACTAACAATATCATCCCGATGGAGAACAATAGCGGTGGCAGCTGCAATGATTGTTTTCTTCAGTCAGAACAAGGGAGTTTAGCATTGTTGATTGGAAGATGGTTGGGGTCAAATACTGGGAATCCTAGAAAACCTATCAGTGACTGCAAAATACTTGAGACTGCAACAGAGGTCTGACTTCCAGCAGGAAAACACACCCTAAGCATACAGCGAGAGCTGCTGTGGAATAACTTTAGATCAACAAATCAAAGTCCAGACCTTAATCAAACTATCTGTAGCACAACTTAAAACTGATATTTATAGATGCTGTAATGTGCTTGAGGCAAAGAAGAATGGGCAAACATTTCAGTTATCTAGATGTGTAAAGCTGCTGGGGACATGCGCCATAAGACCTGCAGCTGTAGCTGCTGTTATTTATTTTTTCCATTAAACCTATGGTTTTGAAAGGGCTATGCATACAAATGCATAACACGTTTTCTTCAGATTTTTAATAAAAATAGAAAATGATGTCTTATTATGCACAATGGCCATAAATGTGGTAGTTTGTGGTTGTAATGTGAGAAAATGTGGTAAAGTTCCAGGGGTGTGAATACTTTAACGAGGGACAGTATGTTTGTATCTGTAACAAACGGCTTTGTGAACGAACCTGTATTTGTGTTTGTGAGTCACTGGCACATACTGTAAGTGGAAGTAGTACAGAAATGATCTTTGTTCAGGGTTGTCTAATTTTCTTTTTATTTGCAACTTGTAGTTAGTTGCTCAAGCTCTGCCATACATACTAGAAGACGTGTTTTCTGCATGACCTCTTCCAAACTGCTTGGCTGCACTTTACATAATTGACTGGCTGGGTTGCCTGGTGGGTTAAACGAGGGAATATGTCTAAGTGAATTAATGTAATTGTACATGCTGCATTGTTCTGAATGTATGCAAGAATGAATTGGCTAATGGATGCAGCTTTATGGGCAGAAGTAGACTGTTCAGATGCACATCTGATCAGGTTTTTTTTCTATTCTTTGATATTAAACCTTATTTAACATTTACATAGATCTGAAAGTATAATTAGTACTAGATTCAAGTCAATGTGATAACCTTGAGTACCAACTAGCCACAATTACACACTGTTGCTCTGCATACACAGAGATTGAAGATACAAAATTAAAATTAAAGATAAGAAATCAAAACATGATCATTTACAACATAAAGCAACAGTAATGCAGGCTGCTAGTAAATTATTATAGCATATTCATTAAGTTATATTATTGCCATCTATGACCATTCTTCATTTTGATTTTGATAAATGGACTTAAGAATATACATAAACGCCCACTAAATGTTTCATTAGTTCTCAAGTATTTGCTATTCACAAGTATGCTCTTTGTAGAAGTATGAATAGTTGATGTTAGCAGTTTGTTATTGAGTCCGCTAGAGCCTGCGTTCTTTTTTTGTTAGCAGACACATTGCTCTGAGTTTGCGTATTGTAGTTTTAATATTGTCGCTTTAACAGGACTGATGGGTGGCACTCGTTTAGTTTCCAACCCACAACTGTTTGAACGTTGGAATCTTCCTTTTGTCTAAGCATAGAAAATTGTGTTGGCCTTCTTTCAGGAAGCTGATAGTGAGTTAGTTGGCTTGTTTTAAAGTCCCATCTGACAATGGAGATGTGGTTATAAATTCCTGTAGACATTCTTGATGCAATTATCTTGTTTACTATATTATGTGTTTATCCCTATACAGCCAGCGTAAGTTGTGTAAAACCTATGTTTCTTTGCCTTTGTGACCTCCTGTGGAGGGGCGTACTTTACTATTTTTAAGAAGTCAAGCCAGGTTTCACTTGATGCATAAGAGTTTGACTTTACAAAGAACTTCATTTCTTCTGCTTTTCTTTTTTTTTTACTGTCAGATTTTTTGCTGCTTGTGATTCTGTTTGGATGTGTATCAGATCAGCCACATGCGTTTTTTATTTCTTTTGGTGAAGCTTATCTGGAGGCAAAGTGAAGAGGGGTAGCTATGTCTAATTTGGATCCTACAGACAGAGCATTCACTTAAAAGACTGATATTCATCTCTGTGGGACGGGATTTACTTTGTTTTGCTCACAAACAAACAGTGACAGTTTTAGGAATTGCCTTCTGCGTAACTGCAGAAAGGATTTCTGAGAACATACTACGAAGTGTAAAAGCATGATTACTTTATTTACAGCTCAGTTACAAGGTGCTCTCACTGTTCTACATTTCTGTGTAATATGAGAAGATCTAATCTGTGAGCAGATGAGCCGTGTGTGTATCGTGGTGCTTAATGACGAAGACCCTGACTTCTTCTGTAGCTTGAAGGTTTCAGCACCGTCTTTATTTTTTTTTTTCCCCCACCTTCTGTTTTCATGGCAAATAATACCTAAAAAGTTCTTACTTGCAGCTCATTTGGCTTACTTTATGTTTAGGTTGTTCTAATGGCAATTTAATATAGCGCTACATGTTAAATACATTTAAAATAAGTGCTTTAATGCATTTTTAACTGTTTTTTCACAGCCTCCTTTGCTGAAAGCCATTTTCAATGTGGACCCAGATGACGTACGCTCTCTCATATTCAAAAAAGAGGATGTGAATGTGCAGGTAATTCCAGCAGCCAACTATATCTGCATCTATTTCTTCATATTGTTTCATAATTTAAAATGCATCTTAAAAAAAAAGGGAATTAAGTATCTCCAGTGTGAAGTTGTCCTTGGAAGGCCTTATGCAGCACTTCTGTCAGTTGTTGTAAACAAACCAGCACATGGTCTGACTTTACAGTTCTCACTGCATAATCTGGCTCTGCTTAGTTTATTGCACACCTCACCATTGTTGTTCTGGTGAGGGTGTTTGAGCCCAAATCTTCCTGGTGCACTTGTTTGTGTTTGACTGGAGTGGAATAATAAAACAAGGATTATTATATATTTTTTTCCAACATGCATTTGTCTTTTATAAAACTTTTTTTTTTCTTTTAGTGCCAGAGCAGAGGCAACAGGAGTGTAACTGGAGGAAAAAAAGCAAATGAAGCAGTTTTGTTTCTGATTAACCACAGCAGTCTTTCTCTGTTTAATTATTACAGGATAACGAGAAGCGAACTCCGCTGCATGCTGCTGCCTATCTCGGAGATGCAGAAATTATAGAGCTACTGATTCTTTCAGGTAGGTTCCCTAATCAGATTGAAGGGATCCATTTGACCTCAAAGAGGTTTTTTTTTTTTTTATCTGATGTACTTTGGTTAATTTCAACAGTATGATAACGATGAACATTTTTTCATCTTATGATGTGCAAATATTTTTAAAATATAAAATTATGCTGAATAGGTTGTGGTCATATGATGTTTGCATTAAACATAATCACACGTAAGAAGATTTTTATTTTATTGTGCCAGTGGCCTTTATCCACAGTATTTTGACAAAAAATGGACAGAAAGAGATTCAGCAAAGCCCTGAACTGGTTTCAAACCCTGAATGCCTGGGTCAACGACTTTTAGCCTTCATGTGTGGAGCATCTGCTCTAATGTTACCCAGCGTGCCGCCCCAATGTAGTTAATTGCGTGGCCTGTCCATATTGGCTGTATTTTTTCAAAATTGACAAAGTACTCCGTTTTCAAATTTTTATGTTCTAAAATGTTTCCAGTTTTTTAATAGCTTTGCTTTTAAATAAGATGTAAAGATGAGCAATGTAGAGTTCCTGCACAGTTTTGAAATTACACCTCAATTGTAACAAACTATTTGTTTATTTTAAAATAAGGATGCTAAAATTATTTACAAAAACCTTCCAAATACACATAACAAAGCACTTATCAAAAATAATTTTGAGGACTAGAATAGAATTGCATTGAATAAAAATAAAATAACATCATAACTAATAGCGGTTAATGACAATTTCTTTGAGATACCTACCTACTTGAGGTTATTTCCCGGGTTTTTTTCTGGAAGGTCAGTCTTCTTCCGTTATGACTTTAGTGAAGAGCAGGATCTCTTTGCTGGCCCCCTTTCCTATAGTGTTTTGGAAAACCTGGGAGGGCTGTTTTTGCTTACCGTCAGTTCACAACCTCTTGCTTTCCTTCAAAATGTCAGGAAAAGCACCATAACTTTGTGAACAAATAGATTTATGCTGTGTGAGACTTTTGTCCTGGGACGGTGCTGCACATAGAAACTTTTCACTTTTTCATGCTTTGCACACATATCTCTGATCACTCTGGAAAGAAGCACATGTCCACCTGGAGTAAAAGCTGTACTACAAAGACAATGCTGAGGGTTTGGCTTACACAAGAAGCAGCAACATGTGAAGCTTATTTGCTTTTCATGGCCATCCTGCGCATTTGTATGCAAAGTAAATGTATTCACAACGTTCACTTGCCATTCTAATGGGGATTAGCCCTTTACCACACTGACAAATCAGAAAGTAATTTCAACACTGTGCTGTTTTTCATATGTGGAACATAAAACTCCAAACTCCAAAGTAAATGTTTTGTTCCTGCTTTTAGCTTCAAATAGGCTCACCCACTCTGTCCTCCTCCTTGCAGGTGCAAGAGTAAATGCCAAAGATAACAAGTGGCTGACTCCTCTGCACAGGGCTGTGGCCTCCTGCTGTGAGGTAGGCAAATGTTCCTCTGGTCCTTTGTCATGCATTCTTTTCCATTCTGCTAAGCTCGTATCAGAGTTTAACATAATATCAACAGTAACATAAGTCTTTCCTGCAGGAGGCGGTCCAGATTTTGCTGAAACACTCTGCAGACGTGAACGCCAGAGACAAGAACTGGCAGACGCCGCTTCACATCGCCGCAGCCAACAAGGCAGTTCGCTGTGCCGAAGCCCTCGTCCCCCTCCTCAGTAATGTGAATGTATCTGACCGAGCAGGCCGAACTGCTCTGCACCATGCGGCCTTCAGCGGTCACTTGGAGGTAATGTTAACCCCCAACGAGGATTCCAACAGAGCTGCACATGGTCTTCTTGTTTCATAGCTTGCTGTTCTCCTTTCCTAGAAATATGCAGCAGAAACTGGAGTTTACTTTAACTGGTCAGACCAGGCTTGCTGTCATGTTTGTGTGTGCTTGTCTGTTAATACAACTTCCTGGTCTCCTTCTTTAGCTCACAGGAAGCATTTCTGAGTGCCTCGTAATTGTGTAAACACAATAGACTTTGTACTGTTGAAACTTGGAACAAGAGCTGCATTTTTGACCACTTGTCATAAAATGATCAGCATGTTCTTATGATCTGCTCATTTTCTGCTGTTAGCAGCTGTGTCAGAGCTGCCATGGCTTTGACACAGAATTTCACTTTGATCTGCTTCAGACTCAGTTATGGAAATATTTGCAAATATTTAGTTCTTCTGACTTGAAGCTGCTTATGTAGTGTAATTATGTGCTGCTTGTCAGAAATCTTAAACAGCTTGTGGACACTTTCTTCTTTTTTCTTTTTTTTTGTAGAAATGAATTGCATAACAACTGTTTTTAGATAATTTTAATCTTTCTTCCACGAAGTAAATTCAAGTTTATGAAAGACACTTGGAACTTGAGTAACATTGTGACATAATCTGCTGCTTTGCTGTTGATGCATTAAAATTGACTGTTTTCATGGTTGTGTCTTTTTATAACTACTGCCGTCTTTCTTTTCCAGCATATTGGTGAGAAAGATTAGGAAAAAATCAATTATTTTGGGATTGATCTACATCAGATATTAGCTGCATGTGATGTTGACAATCAGTTAAACTCTTAACTTTCTATAAATAATCAGGCTCTTAAAGGAATAGTCCATAATTTTTGCAACTTTCTGTGATGGTAATCTGGAGGTTTTTGTTTTTTTCCTGTTGTTGCTTTTAGATGGTGAGGCTCCTACTCTCCAGAGGCGCAAACATTAATGCTTTTGACAAGAAGGATCGTCGTGCAATCCACTGGGCAGCCTATATGGGTAAAGAACTGAACATTTCAATCGTTTTTTTGTTTTCTTTTGCTTTGGAAAAGGTATTCTTGTTGCTAGAGTTTTTAAAGCTTTTTGGGAATTGATCTTGGTAGTGCGTGGGCATAATGAACCCCTTTTGTTTTGTCTTCAGGGCACATAGAGGTGGTGAAGTTACTAGCTTGTCACGGAGCTGAGGTTGCTTGCAAAGATAAGAAATCCTACACCCCCTTACATGCTGCAGCCTCTAGTGGAATGATTAGTGTTGTGAAATACCTTCTGGATTTAGGGGTGGATGTAAGTCCCACACACAAACCTCTCATCAGCACACTGTAGATGTGCTTCAGATTCTTGCTTAATGGCTCTATAGTTTTTCCTATAGCAGCAGTAGCAATCTTCATGTAAACATCTTGTTATGTTCCTGTTTAGATCAATGAACCTAATGCATACGGAAACACACCCTTGCACGTGGCCTGCTACAATGGCCAAGATGTGGTCGTGAACGAGCTTATCGACTGTGGAGCTAATGTCAACCAGTTGAATGAGAAGGGTTTCGCACCTCTTCATTTTACCGCCGCCTCTCGCCACGGGGCACTCTGCATGGAGCTGCTGGTCTGCAACGGTGCCGACGTCAATATAAAGGTAGGAGGAACTTTGCATCAGGCAGGGCTTGTTGTGCTTTTGTTCACTGTTTATCAATACTTGAATATCTTTGGTTAAAAGTGGGTGTTGCTGGTTATTCATTGGTGTTTTCTTTGTTTAAAAATGTACATATTGATAATCTGCCTCTTTTTTTGGGTTATGATTGGCTAAGAACTTACTGTAGTCAAGACTTGGGTGAAAATGTTAACTTTAAATGTCATTAGTTGCCTCCTACTCATAAGGTAACTTATTATTATAGATGTTGAAAGTCCTGTGATGGTGCCTCCACTGTTGTAGTGATTTCTTGCACAAAAAGCGCAATTGATGTGGGAATGTGACATCAATTGCATTTCTTCTGTCAAGTCTACAACTACGGTGCCGTAGTGTTTATAAAAATCTTTTTGTTTTGTAAAATATCATCTTTATTGTTGAGCCCAAGTCTGGAAAAATGTGGAAGTTCTGAAATTGATCATTTGCGGAAGCAAATCTCGATTTTTAGACAGATTGAATTACACTTTATAGGTGGTGCAGAAGTTCTGTCTTCCATTCACTATAGGATGAAATGTGACAGCTTTAACCCTTTATGACTTTGACTGTTTGGAGCTCCTGAATGTGTCCTAGGCCATTTAAAAACAACACTTGGCATTTGTAAACCAGAAATAATAGACAATAACATAACCTGTGAAACGTTCATCCACGACATGTTGGCTTGAACCAAAAACACTTGTTGTGTAGTAGTAAGGAAAAATATTCCCCTCTTTGATTTCAGTGTTTTTGTATTTCATCTTAGAGTAAAGATGGGAAGACTCCGCTCCACATGACGGCGATCCATGGGAGGTTTTCTAGATCTCAAGCAATCATTGAAATCGGTGAGCACAAACACAATCCACTTTGTAGTTCCTTGTTGCCCTTTAGAGTTTTGCAACTAACTGCTGGCTCCTGTTTTTTTTTTTTTCTCGTATTCCTGAAGGTGCTGAGATTGACTGTGAAGATAAAAACGGAAATACGCCACTACACATCGCAGCTCGATACGGACATGAGCTCCTCATTAACACACTCATCACTAACAAAGCCGACACAGCAAAGTAAGCAAACCTCTCTGCTGTTTTTCTGCAAGTGTTCCAACTTGTTAAAAGCTGCTTTTGCAAAGAATTTCAGAGCTCATAGTGCTACAGTACTTAATTGCAGATGAAGATGGGCATCTTTAACAGGTTGTCATTTCCCTAATGTAGGAGTCAATTTGCAGCTCTATGCCTAAAAGGATAAATTACTTTGACAAGGTTAAAGAAATTTATGTGACTTTTTTTGTTTTTCAGACGAGGAATTCACGGGATGTTTCCACTGCATTTGGCTGCTCTCAGTGGCTTCTCAGACTGCTGCCGAAAGCTCCTGTCTTCAGGTTATTTTATATTAATTCTGTATGACAGGCAAACTAAAAATGGATTTCATTTTGTATTTTTATAGATTAAAATAGTGGAGCATTTTTCAAAACTCTTTTACTCAACACAGGCTTTGATATTGATACTCCGGACGACTTTGGAAGGACATGTTTACATGCTGCAGCTGCTGGAGGGTGTGTATAGGAGACCTTCAAAGATATATTATGAAAATAACATAATTGTGATGTAATTGCATTTTAGTGATGTTATAAATATCTATGCTTTCCTAGAAACCTGGAATGTCTCAATCTTCTTCTTAACACTGGGGCAGACTTTAACAGAAAAGATAATTTTGGGAGGTTAGTGGCGTTTAAAGATGCATTTGGATCTAGCATAACATTTAAATAAATATCTGATGTGTGTGTGTGTTTGTTTTTATTCCAGGACTCCTCTCCATTACGCTGCTGCCAATTGTAACTACCAGTGTTTGTTTGCTCTGGTGGGCTCTGGAGCCGGCGTCAATGATCTGGACGAGCGGGGCTGCACTCCTCTCCACTACGCCGCTGCGTCCGACACAGACGGAAAGTCAGTAATCCTTTGAAATTTCTGTATTTTTAGTTGCAAATGTTTACATATGATTGCAAAAAAGAGGGATGATCTACATGACTATTAATTTGATGGTAGTGTCCAAAGATATACGCTACAATGTGGTTCTCTGGACTGTTTGGCTGCATTTCCAGGTGCCTGGAATATTTACTAAGAAATGATGCAAATCCAGGGATCCGGGATAGTCAGGGCTTCAACGCTGTGCACTATGCCTCTGCGTACGGACACCGTCTTTGTCTGGAGCTGGTGAGGGTTCTGTGCCATTTAAATTTTTTTGTTGTTTTCCTTGCAGTTTAACTTATTTCCTCGTTCATCCTTTTACAGATTGCGAGTGAAACACCCTTAGATGTGGTGAGTAGTGTTACAGCTTTTTCCACTGTCAATGTTTGTACTTTTCATTCATTAAAAATAGACCACAGTTACATATTTTAATGTGTTCTTCAAGAATTGCAAATTAATCTTATAAGTTCTAACTTGTAATGTGTGCAGCTAATGGAAACCTCAGGGACAGACATCCTGAATGATTCTGATGTCAGAGCTCCCATCAGCCCCCTGCACCTTGCTGTGAGTAGACTTTAATTCTTAGTGGAGTCGCTGCAATATTTAGATCAATAGATGACTGGTTGACTTTCACTTTGCAAATTCCTTTAAAGACCACAACACAGAGTGACCAGCAGCAAACTAATCTGTCTGGAAGCGTATCTATCTGATAAATAACTGTACTTCGTAATATTAACCTGATGTTTATTTCCATTGTGGTTCTGTTTTTGTATGCGTTTTCTGGATGGAAGTGGGTTGACCATATGGTTTTTGTTTTTAGCTTGTGATAGTGATGCAACACAGGATTGTGGGGGTCTACTGAAGCAGAGAAGCAATGTCAGTGGTGTGGGGGGGTTTTCATGGTGTTGAAAGTGTGAGGAAATGTATATACAGTACAGACCAAAGTTTGGACACTTCTTCTAATTCAATGGGTTTTCTTTATTTTCATGACTATTTATAAGGCAAGAAATCCCACTTATTAACCTGACAGGACACACCTATGAAGTGAAAACCATTTCAGGTGACGACCTCTTGAAGCTCATCAAGAAAATGCAGAGTGTGTGCAAAGCAGTAATCACAGCAAGAGGTTGCTACTTTGAAGAAACTAGAATATAAGGGGTATTTTCAGTTGTTTTACACTTTTTTGTTTAGTGCATATTTCCACATGTGTTATTCATAGTTTTCATGCCTTCAGTGTGAATCTACAATGTCAATAGTCATGAAAATAAAGGAAACTCATTGAATTAAAAGGTGTGTCCAAACCTTTGGTCTGTACTGTATAATACAAATAGTTTTGTGGGGACAAGTATCCATGACCTATTACAAGATCTTCATGTACTCATATTTTGTCTAAAGTGCCCCATACCACATTGATTCAGCAGTGGGTGATAATGACTTGTATAAACTGATGGTTTTAGTTCCTAGTGGAAAAAAAGAAACAAAAGTTAGGTTTTTCTACAACATTATTGGAGAGAATTTGATGGATACTTAGCTTAAAACTTAAAAAGCAGAGACACTCCACAGCAAACCAAGAACAATGATGAGAAAAAGCTTAAAAGCCCCTGCTTATTTTCAGCCAGCAGCGTGAAAAGGTGTTGGATTCCTCGTGATGGAGAGAAATCAAACTGTGGAAAGCCAAGGGGGTCATGAAACACATTCGTTTCTAATGCCTGTTGAGTTGAATAAACTCCTAATAAACACAAAACAGGTGTTTAAAAGATAAGACACCAGTCTGTTAAAAGATGTCTTAAGGCCTCCTTGCTCTTCTTTGTTTTTTTTCTGTTCAAACAAAATTAAAAGAAGTTTAGCATGAGTTACTTTAGTTTTCTGTTTTACAAAACCTGTAGTCTAATTCATGTATTCAGTTACACCACTTGTGTAAATCAACAACAGAAGTCCTACACTTAG
Organism: Xiphophorus couchianus; assembly: GCF_001444195.1. NCBI lineage: Eukaryota > Metazoa > Chordata > Actinopteri > Cyprinodontiformes > Poeciliidae > Xiphophorus > Xiphophorus couchianus. Next base: position 17,816,757 of record NC_040230.1, on the reverse strand, counting down.
CTTAATTTTTGTTCAAATGTTTGGATATTTTAGTTCAGTAATACTTTAATACCCCAAAGGAAAATTAGACTGGCAAAGAGACACTTGGTTAATAAAACTCCTATAGTTTGGACTTGATTTCAGTATCATCATGACTTTTTTTTTCCAGGCATACCATGGTCACCATCAAGCTATGGAGGTTCTGGTGCAGTCTCTGTTGGATTTGGATGTTAGAAACAGCCAGGGACGCACACCCTTAGACCTAGCTGCCTTCAAGGGCCACGTGGAATGTGTGGATGTTCTAATCAACCAGGGAGCCTCCATTTTGGTCAAAGATTTTGTCTTGAAGCGGACCCCCATACATGCTGCAGGTATGTCTCATCTGAGGAGAGAAACCTTGTGAAATTTGGCATTTCTACAGTTATACACTCACACACAATGCCACGCGTAATGCACATCTCTCTTTTATGCAGCTACTAATGGTCATTCAGAATGTTTGCGCTTGCTGATTGGAAATGCTGATCTTCAAAGTGCTGTAGACATTCAAGATGGAAATGGACAGTAAGTAAAGAATTGTCTTGCTCTATTTATATGTTTGTGTTTAAAAACAAGTGCTAACATTTTTCTCTAATGCATTCAAGGACCCCACTGATGCTGTCAGTCCTCAGTGGACACACCGACTGTGTGTACTCCCTTCTTAACAAGGGGGCCAGCGTAGAAGCCAAAGACAAGTGGAGCAGGACGGCCTTGCATAGAGGAGTAAGGAGAGCTCATAATTTTTCTACTAAATATTTACCTTAAATATCCAGAGTTTAAAATTGCTGATACAAACACATTTAGAAAGTAGCACGTGTACTTTTGCACATAGTTTTTGTCACTGATTTCATTTCCTAAAATATTTGCAATAAACAATTTAATTAAAAAAAAACAGCCTAATTTTAAATAGTTTAGGAGACAATTTTTGCATAACTGAATGAACTTTATTAATTCTTGATTTGTTGTCCAAGGGCACTTGAGATTTATGATAAATTATCTCAATTGCACTTTGATTTGTGTAAAAATTGACCTTTTATGTCTGTAATTTTTGATCACATTTTTCCAAAGTCTTTATAATTTTTGGGCAAAAGCTTCCAATTTGTACAAAAGTGAAACATGGTGCCACAAAACAAAATGTTGAAGTAAACACTGAAGTGTTAAATACATGAGGAATTATGACAATGAAGGAAAATATGTGTGAATATTTAACTTCTTATTGGTTACTTTATCCAGATTTATTTTTTATTTTTCTGTTTGTTTTTACTTTGGGTTTTAGAATTTCATTATTGTTTTGATTTTGTCATTGCCTGTAAGTTTTCCAACTATGTTTTTAAAAGCCAAACATTCTTATGCTTTTAACATCTATACTCATATTTTAATCATTGTATTTATGTATAAACCTTTTGTTAGGGCTGCGTGATTACATCACAATGTAATGTTATATCGTAACATTACATGATATGCAATGCGGACTGTCAACATGAACATGTTGACAGTCTGCCAAAACAGACAGATGGAGATCTATTCTTCATAAAAGATTCTGTCGTTCTATGCTCTTGTACAAATGCATCAGTACAATGTTCCTCCTTTTCTTTTAAGCAAGTAGCTTTTATGTAGCAGGAGTGCACTTAACCTGAGTGCTGCTGTTGTTTTCAAATAAATTATGTCTACCTTGCTGGAAATTATGCAGTTTTTTTCAAAGGCCTTAAATTGAGCATAGGGTAATACAAACATCTTTGTTGATCAGAGTTTTGTATGCAGTTTTTTAAATAAAATAATTGCTACAAAATAAATATATAATTTGACTACAAATAGTCGCAGATGCTAAGCTACATTTGGAATATCTCTGATACAAGCAGTAGAATGAAAACCAAGGCATGATAATTAGCAACAATTGATGACAAGAACATGTCAAACAAAATATTCTGATATAATTTTTGTCTCTTTAAACACTGCTTTAAGATGTGGGACCCTTCAGATATTGGAGATTTTATTATTACTGTCATAACTATTAAAACTGAACTGAAACATTACTGAAACACATCTATGTGCCATTTACTTAGTTGTGCTTAGAGATTTGCTTGCAGCAGAATATCCTTCCAAACAAATCACCAATAGAAAATGTCCTCTGTCCTCAGTCTGTGACCGGTCATGAAGAATGCGTGGAGGCTCTGCTTCAGCACAGCGCCAACGTCCTGGTGCGAGATTGTAAAGGGCGCACGCCGATCCACCTGGCAGCAGCTTGCGGACACATTGGGGTACTCGGAGGCCTTTTGCATGCTGCCCAATCAGTGGAAACACTGCCTGCCTTAACAGACAGCCAAGGCTACACCCCACTGCACTGGGCCTGCTACAATGGTACAGACAAGGAGGTTGAAAGACCTTTTAAACCAAGCAATCAATGAATATTGATATTCTCAAATGTATATACCTGATGTCGTAGCATGTGTGCACTTAAATGCAAGCATGCTGCTGATGTAGCAGACGAGAATAATGGAGCACTTAAAAAATGCTTTTTATTTTGTTTTTCCATTCAGTGTCTTTGTGCACCCAAATGTGAAATGTTTATGTTTCTAAAGTGGTTATTAATCGAAGTGGTCTTTCCCACAGGTCACGATACGTGTGTGGAGGTTTTGCTTGAACTAGAGATTTTCCACAAGGCTGAAGGCAATACTTTCAGTCCCCTCCACTGTGCTGTGTAAGAGTCTGAGCTTGCTTATGTTTCACTCAGTGTGTGAGAGAGCCCAGCGTTTAATAGATTAAACATCCAGCCTTTCTTTTCCTGCTCTCTAGAATCCGTGACAACGAAGCTGCTGCTGAGATGTTGATAGACACCTTGGGCCCCGCCATTGTCAGCGCCAAAGATGGCAAAAACAGGTACTCCTGATTATAAAGATTTCAGGCTCGAGAGTTTGTAAAAGGCTACTTCTTTTTTTTTGTAAGTGAATGTATTGTCGATATTTTAAGTTGATGATAGCGTACTTCATATTCAAAATGTCCTCAGGACCCCCCTGCATGCTGCTGCCTTCACCGATCATGTGGAGTGTCTACAGCTGCTGCTGAGCCACAACGCTCAGGTCAACTGCGTCGATGCTGCAGGAAAGACCCCGCTCATGATGGCCGCTGAGAACGGCCAGACCAACGCTGTCGGTATGATTGGCTCAGAACATTTAACTTGATATGAATCGCGATAGTCAGGCTGCCTTTAAATTACAAACTATGAAATATCAGATTAGATTGAGTTTGTTTTTTTCTTGCGTTTCATACCCGTCCGCACACAGAGCTGCTGGTAAGCAGTGCGAAAGCAGACCTCGCGCTACAGGATGCTGTAAAGAACACAGCTCTTCATTTGGCCTGCAGTAAGGTACGGATTGCCATCTGGTGGTAGTATTTACATTACAGCTCATATTTCAGGTTTTGATTATTTATTGCACATATTTAAACATTTTGTGGCATCTCTACTACACTCTCAACAGGGACATGAAACTAGTGCCTTGTTGATATTGGAGAAGATTACAGACAGAAACCTCATAAATGCTACAAACGCCGCCTTACAGACGTATGCATAATATGAGTTTATCTTTTCATACGGAGTTTTGGATACAAATGCCTTTCTAACACAGACATTTTTCTATTTTGTTTAGACCTCTGCATGTGGCTGCAAGAAATGGGCTGATTGTGGTGGTGCAGGAGCTGCTTGCAAAGGGAGCCAGCGTCCTAGCAGTCGACGAAAATGGTAATTGCATTGTAGCGTAGTACATCCTTGTTTTTAATTGTGACACGGTTATTTTTGTGAGATGTGGTCCAGTTTTTTACTTGCGTTGTAATCCTAGCTTCAGAAAAAAATGATGGCTTGCTTTAGAAACAAAGTCCCACAGGAAATTTTTTTTGTATTCTGGTGAGAGCAATGTGCTCCTGCATATTTATTAAGAAATTAGACACTGAGCCAACTCATTAACTTGGCAGTCTATAATCATAAGTAAATATTGCCCTAAATCATGCAGATGACATTTTTATAAGTAGTACTGGATCTTATTTTATTCAGTGAATGTGTTACCTTTTAACAGAGATCAGGAGACAAAGAGGGATTGTATTTCTGTTGTTTTCTGTACTTCTTACTTTTTTCCTCAAAATGATTCACCCCTGACTGATTATGTGGAAGTTGGACTGGTTTTTGCCTTCAGCGACTAATTCAGTAATTACATCAGTATGTAGAGTTTGGGGTTTATGTGGAGTGACTGTAGCCACACATGTGGTCAGAATTTAGTATATTAATTAAATCATTTGAGAATGGACAGAGTCAAATAGCACATCTTCAAACTAGCTTGATAAAATAAAATCTGAAGGCCTTGATTTAGGTCATAAAAGATAAAAACACATTTAAAAAGATTCGTGTTTGCTGAGAACTGTTGCATGTGAAAATCCCCTCGGGAGGTTTTCTTGTGGAAAATGTGCCGTTCTCTTTCAAGCAGGAGACTAAGCTGTTCCAGTGTGTCACTTTTGACTAAGGGAATATTTTGATACTTATTATTTAGATTTTGTATATTTGTGAATAGAGAAAATTATTTTTAGTTTAACTTTTACAGGTTAAAATGACAAATAAGTCACATTCAGTAGAGAAGTTGGGAGGAGAAAAGACATTCTGCTGGTAAAACCATTTGTTAACAATGCAAAGCGACTCCTGTGACCAGGAAATCGCCTCAGACGGAATCAGCTGCAGGGTGAGCAGCCATCTGCCACAAGCGGTGCTGCCAGATAACACCGACTAAATATGACATTGGATTGGTAGACTTTGTAGGGACCACAGACCAGGGGCCTCATGCATAAAAGAGTGCGCAGTCTTCACACTAAAACTTTAGAAAAGGACAAATTTAGAAAAGTGCGGCACACAAAAAAATTCAGATGTATAAAGCCGTGCTCAAGCACGTGGCCGCGCACCTCTCCTTTATGCATCAAAATTTGCGGGAAATGGAGCGCAGCTGCTAGAAAACTGCCATCCAGATGTGTCGGCGCATTCACCCTGTACCTGGTGTTGGTCTGGAAATCTTTAGCTCATCAGGTTTGTCAGACCTGATACTGAAAGTCTGACGTTTAGTTTCAGTTTATAGAAAAGTAAAAGTTTAAATATCATTTAAGGGTTAGTTTCACAGAACTGAGCCTGGTATCTTAAAGCTTTGCCTCCTTTTGTAATTTAAAAAATGAGCACCAGAATTTGTCAGGTATTTATGTCATTTATTATTTCCCAGGACATGTTTGCAATTGTTTTCTTTTTTTTTTTTGTACACATTTCATTGTTTTTTCAGGTTACACGCCTGCGTTGGCTTGTGCCCCCAACAAAGACGTTGCAGACTGCCTGGCACTCATCCTGGCCACCATGATGCCTGTGTCCCCCTGCACCATGGCACCCACCCTCCCCTTCAGTGCCGTTAACCACTACACCACCAGCCCTTCCAAGAGCGTCACCTTTGACAGCCTGCCCGCGTTGCGCGCCGAGCACAGCTCTTACTGCAGCTTCAACAACATCGGCCATCACGACGGCTTCTACAAGGACGAGGAGCTCAATGACTCCGATTCAGAGACGTACTGAAGTGAACAGGAGAGGAATCGCGCTAAATGCACAAACACATACACTGTGTCTTAATATATAAAAAAAATAAAATAAAAATCAACCACCCACCACAAGCTTGGGAGGGCTTAATAAGACGCAAGCCCCCAACAGGAGCTTTAAGAGTCCCCACCAGAGAGCAAAAGAGGGACGAGGTGCAACAGGCTGGCCCATGCTCATCCCAACCTTTTCCAGCACACGCCGTCCGTTAGCCGATGCTGGAGCTCAGTAACCACTGCTTTACCAACACTGACCTCTCCAGTGTTAAAAACTGAACTTGTTGGGCAGACGGCAGCTGTTTCAAGGCAATAACACGCTGAAAAAAGGTGCGCTTGCACACTACAGAGTTAAACCAACAGGGACCAAAAGACATGGATGAATTTTAACTCTGTTTTATCTGCGTAAATGACAAAAAAAAAGAAATTTCAGGTGGTTTATTGATTAGGAAGGATAAGAGAAGTTTTAGTTAAAATCTGCACACTATAACCATCAGAAGGACTTTTACGTTTTGTAAGTCACACAGGGGGATCATTTATTTTTCAAGATCAAAATTTTTATACACCCATTTTAATGTCTTAAACTCATTTTCCTCTAGGAATCTGATTCACTAACCTGAGTAAATTTAAGGCATTTGGTACATGCAATAGGTTAGTATTCAGTTGATCCACCTTTCCTTTGTAAACTCACCTGTTTATCACCGTTTAGAATTTAAACAATAAATTATTTGTACACTTTTTGTTTGTTCGTTTTGTGCCTTCATTAGTTACTGGAAGTATGGGTTTGTAGAGGCAGCTGTGAAAGCGTGCTTTCGGTGAGTAGGTCCACTATTCTGGCACTGAGGCATCTGTGACTCTGCTTTGCAATGAGAAACACTGTAAACCAATGACAGCATTTTGGAAAGCATTTGATTTTTCTTCTGAGTGACATTTTTTGTTTTTCTCTAATATTAGTTTTGCTTGCTTTAACTTAAAAGAAACCACTCGCTTATACCAGAATGCAGAAAACTCAAGTTTTGTTCAAAAATATTTTAACTGGAAATATGTACATTTGCTAGAATCAATAGAATGGGAAGGATTTTTATTTCTTTTCCATGCTTTTTTTCTTGAAGAGGAATGAAACTAGCATGTATATAGAAATTATGACTGTGAATTCAAAATTCCAATGAGTTCTTTCAGTACTGAGATTGCTGTATATTTTATGAGTAATAAATGAGTTATTTAATAAGGAGCACTGGTCTTGTTTTTTCAGCATTTCCTATAGTGTTTGATGTGACAACAGAAAAAGTTTTTTCAAAATATTGAAGATGCACCAATGAGGCTTTTTATTGAATGATAAAAATTTTGCTTTCTAAGCTTTTTCCCCCTCAGTTCTAAAGCATACATTTAAGGGGGAAATATGTGCTGCAGAATAATTATTTTTGACAAGATTATCACAAGGCATGCATCAGAACATATGCACTTAACCTTTTTTTTATTATTACACCCTAAATTGCATCAAAATGGACCTTGTTGCTAATGTATTTATATACTAAAAATTGTGGAAGTTTTTAATTTTGAAACATTTATTAAATAGGAAAACAGATTCTTCAGTATTTGAGCTGCAAAATGTGTGATTCATTTATGGATCTCTGACTGTCACTGAACTTGAAATGTGATGTATTTCATGTGATGCTTCAAAAGTACTGCCTTTAATAACTTTAAAATATGTTCCCAGCTTTAAAAAGGATGGAGAGGGTATACAAGTCTTTACAGGTCTTCTTAGTACAGTGGTTCAGTTTAAGATTAATAGTCTGCCAACAAAGTCTAAAGAACTTAATTCTGGAGAATTTGTAATTGTTTTATGAACGAGAGCTCACTGGCTCTTTAAGCCAACCAGGGGACACTAAGCTTTGCCTTGTGCTGGATCTAAGTTTAACACTGCTGTTAAGTTAGAACTGACCTGAGCCAAATGAGCTGAATCCTAAACAAGATTCTGAATCTTCATCCAACTGCTCTGAGGGCGGACACATAGAGTCTCTCCGCTGATTGGTCTTCATCCCGGAAACGGAACAGAAAAGGGGTGTATCTATAGTGCTCCGCAGAGAAGTCACATTGGTTTGATCTGTAATATCCGACTAAATACATATATACATATATATTTAAGCTTCTACTCAGGAGTCATGGACGAAGTGACAGGCGCTCAACTCATTGCCGAGTCTCTGAAAACTCAGGTGAGATCGGGCGTTCAGGTGTAGCTTTATCTCTGCAGAACTGTGTCAGAGTTCATGTTCTGGGCTGCAAGAGTTGCCAAACTTCATAGCTTCATGCATTTGATGACTGATCTCATTTAGATACTGCTTTTCCCTGCAGAAAGTGGAGTACATGTTTGGGATAGTCGGTGTCCCTATCATTGAAGTGGCCATGGCTGCACAGGCTGCTGGGATCAAATATGTGGGAATGCGTAACGAGCAGGCGGTAAATGATCTGCACGCCCTCTACTACTTTAAAGAGTGACCAAATCCTTACAATATAATGATTAGATCTCACAGATTGTTCTGTCACCCCATAGGCGTGCTATGCTGCATCTGCGGTTGGATACATAACAGGCAGGTAAGACCTCTGTTGGCTGAGCAGAACAATGTGTCCGGGCTGCTGCTGTGTTTCTTTCTCGCTAACATGTTGCTACATTCCTGTTGACCTCTGAATCCAGACCAGGAGCCTGCCTGGTGGTGTCTGGACCTGGACTCATTCATGCTCTGGGTGGGATGGCTAACGCTAACATGAACTGCTGGTATTGCACAATATTGAAACGTTTCTCTTTCACTGTCACCTCTGTTGTTTTCATTCACACCCCAAACTATTACATTTACAATTATTATTATTTTTTATTTGAAAATTAAAGGACAACATAGAGTAAGTACATAATTATGAAGATATATAGTTTTCAATTTTGTTTCCAAAAAATACATGATTAGTCACCTAATTATTAAATGAAGTCCATTCAAAGGTGGAGAACATTATTGATCAAAGAGAATCATGAATCTAAATAAGGGAACTGAAAAGAATTGAGACTGAGGTGGATTAATTAAACTGGAAATGACTTTAAAACTGCTCCTTAGAGACACTCTCTACTCAGTATGACTAAGATTGTACTATTTTAAGAATGGGCAAAGTTGGTAGAGACACCCTAAAAGATCTGGAGCAGTAGATGGTTCTATATTTTGACTGAGAGGCTGAATGTAATCCCAACGAAACATCACATTAAAGTTTGAGATTGTAAAATGTCAACAGGTTAAAGTAGCGGGGCAGTAAAGGCAGTGTTTTCTCTACGCAGGCCAGTGCTCGTGATCGGCGGCTCCTCGGATCGAAACCAGGAAACAGCAGGGGCCTTTCAGGAGTTTCCCCAGGTGATTCTACCTTCCTGTGGGTTTTTCTTTTACTCTGAGTCTCTGCTCTGACTCCGGTTTTATTCATTCTTAGGTGGAGGCGTGCCGCCTCTACAGCAAGTTTACCGCCAGGCCCAGCAGTCTGGAAGCTATCCCATCAGTCATAGAGAAGGTGACTACGTTATTATTTGTTTTCACGTAAATAGGATTCCTTAAGAATGAATTAGATTTGATCATATTTGTTCACTCATAGGCAGTCCGCACCAGCATATACGGACGCCCGGGTGCTGTTTACGTTGACATCGCAGGGGACATGGTCAATGCTAAAGTAGAGCGGGACAAAGTCAGGTTTGTTTGATTTTAATGCATCCTTTTTATCTAAATGGCCGCTCAAAGTGTAAAAGAATAAAACAAACCGATCTCTTCTGCAGGGAAGTGTCCTGCTGTCCACCTCCACCTGTGAGTTTGGCCTCCAGCGTTGCAGTTGAAGAGGCCCTCTCTGTCCTAAAAGCAGCAAAGACACCTTTGGTCATCATTGGAAAGGGTAATACAAGGAATTTTTTTTTTTTCAAACTTATAGTTTGAAAAAAATGTTTTAGCTGCAACAGAATGAGGCTGTGAAGGTGTGTGTTCTGAGCAGGAGCAGCTTACAGCAGGGCGGAGGCTGTGCTGAGGGAGTTTGTGGAGGAGAGTGGGCTCCCGTTCCTGCCCACACCTATGGGCAAAGGAGTCCTGCCCGACGATCACCCCAGCTGTGTGGCTGCTGCCCGCTCCAGGTCGGCCGCCCGCTGTGACCTAATCAAACTCCAGAACTGAACATTTACATGTTTTTTTTAAAATTATTATTTATTTTCTACATTTTTTGCTTAAATTCTGCAATGAAAGAGATTTATTTTTGCACATCTTGACAGAGCGTCTCCCACAAACATTAATCTAAACTTGTTATTGCTTTTATTCTTTTTTTCTGCTGCAAAGAGCTCTTCTTCAAGCCGACGTCGTTCTTCTGCTCGGAGCGAGGCTAAACTGGATGCTGCATTTTGGTCTGCCACCCAGATTTAATCCTCATGTTAAAATCATTCAGGTGTGTAAATGTTGTAGCCAATATTTCACTAAACATCAGCAAAGATGTTAAAAACCTGTTTGCACAATAACCTGCTGCTGCGGGCGTCACTGTACCGTAATAAAAACGAAACCAAACGCTTCTGCCAGGTTGACCTCTGTGCCGAGGAGATGGGAAACAACGTGAAGGCACATGTTGCTCTCCTGGGGGACGTTGGTGCTGTTGTATGTCAGGTATGACATGAGATTCAGTATTTTAGCTTTCCTGTAGATGTTGACTGATTTAAATAGTTGCATCTTTTTTTTCCTTCAGCTCCTGACGTGTGTCCGCAAAGATGGCTGGAAACATCCATCTAAGACTGAGTGGTGGAGCGCGCTCAGCCAGAAGGTTTCCGCTAACGCAAAAATATCAAAGGTGGGTCCAACTGCTCTAATTTCGGACAAATCTGCTGCTTCAAACTCTTTGCAGATATTCCTAATTGAGGCTCTTGCTTTCGTAACAGGCTCTGGCTCTTAAGGAAACATTGCCCATGAACTACTACACTGTGTTTCATCACATTTCTCAGCTGCTTCCACGCGATTGCATCATTGTTAGCGAGGGTGCTAACACTATGGACATCGGACGCACCATGCTGAATAACTACCTACCCCGACACAGGTAAGGTGTTTTATCAGCATCAAGTGGCACAGAGTGGACTGACGGAGATGATCGCACATCTGATAGCTGCTCTGAAATTAGTGTATAATATTTTTTTGATTTATCTGTGATTAACTATTTCTCTTTTTTTTAAATTAAATTCTCAAACAGTATTACTTTCTACCAGAAATAGTCGTACGTGCCATTTCTTTCCAACTTAATGCAATTATGTCTTAAATTGGTTAAAATGTCAAACATCAATCCCAGGATTAGCCCTAACCCTTGATCTTTCAAAATGAAACTCTGCCTGACATGTGATCAAAGGACGCTTGCAGTGCAGTGACACATTTCTGAGCACCGCTTAGATTTTTTTTTTAATGTGATTTTTAAAAAATCGATATTTTATTTGTAGCGGCATAATCTCAAACTGATGCAACTTTGGAGGTGGAGGGAACAACCTTTAATTAGAACACATCTCTTTTACTGGGTAAAAAATTTGACAAGAAATAATTTTTTAGCAAAATAATAGGTGGCAGACTTATTGGTTGCCCTAAACTAGGGTGAATAAAATTACCCAAATTAGTTAATGGATTTTTCCACGTTTTATTTGGGAAATTATACCACTGTAATAAAAAGATTCCTTATCCCAAAAGATTTCACATATTTTCATAAGGGTGCCAATAAAATTGGCTGAATGAAGTCAATATAGGAGCCTGTGTGGCATAACTGTGTTGATGTGAAGGTTGGATGCGGGCACTTTTGGAACGATGGGAGTCGGCCTCGGCTTCGCCATAGCAGCAGCTGCCGTGGAGACGACCAGGATCAAACCCCAAAGAGTCGTCTGTGTGGAGGGAGACAGTGCCTTCGGCTTCTCCGGCATGGAGGTTGAAACCATGTGCAGGTCTGTTACACAATTTTCATAATGCAGTCATGTTAATTTTCCAACACCAGGGTACATATATATATATTTTCCTTTTTACTAGGTATAATCTGCCTGTGATCATAATTGTGGTCAATAATAATGGCATTTACAGTGGAGTAGATGCCGACACGTGGAAAGAAATGGCAAAAATGGGTGACCTTACCTCTGTGTGAGTCTTTCATTAATGAGAAAGTGCAACATGTATAATCTAATTTGTATTTCTATGTATAATCACCTTCCTATATGTGTACTCTCCTTCAGAGCGCCTCCTGTCTCCCTTCTGCCCGACGCCCGCTACGATGAGGTAATGACAGCGTTTGGAGGTCGAGGGTTTCTGGTGAGGACTGCAGAGGAGCTGCGCGACGCCTTGCAGCTCAGCCTGACTGACTGGGAGAGACCGAGTCTGCTCAATGTGCTCATTGACCCTTCATCTGACAGAAAGCAGCAGGTACATGAACACCTCTGTAATTACATTGATCAGTCATGGTTCTGATCTGAACTGACTCAGTTTTTATATAGTGCCTGCTAGAAGTATTCATCCCACAAACCTCAGTATATTCCATTGAGATTTTATCTGATTGACCAACATGAATTGATGCATGATGAAGAAGTGCAAGGAACCGTGTCTTATTTTGCTTGTTTCTTTTTACTAAAACATATTTTAAAAAGGATGTGAGCATTTTATTTCTTCCCCCGTTTCTTTGCCAACCCTAAATAAAATTCAGTCCAGGCAATTGCCTCCTGAAGTTACCTAATTAGTAAATGATCATCCACATCAACTGACAAAGTCCAGTCAAGGAGAGTATTCATTATTGAAGCAGCCACTGTAACAAGACACTAAACACTAGCTACGTTTATTTACATTCACAGTCGAGGTTAAACAGGATGTGTAGGGTGAATTCACGCCACCCCGTGGCTTGGGTTGGTAACTGCAACAGACAGGAATATAGATAAATGCAAAATCTTATGTACTCCCTTAAAGGTAAAAGTAAAAAGGTTTAGGTAATTTTATTTATATAGCACATTTTCAGCAACAATGCAATACAAAGTGCTTTACAGGTTTTTAAAAGGAAATACAAACAAAATAACAAACCAAAAGAAAGAGCAAAAGAAGAAAAAGCTAATAATGTTGATCCAAAGTAAATAAACTAGATACTTCTATTCAGGGTTGGTAGATAAGTTTAAGTAAGTATCCTCTGGTCCAATTCCTTTTCTGGTTTGGGAGAATGGGAGTCTAGTTGCTAAGGTAGTTTTTCTGGGTTCCAAGTTCTAATCCCTGTTCTGGGTTGCTAAATAAGTGTAAGTAAGTAAGTATCTTCTGGACTTCTGGGATGCTAGATAAGTACAAATATTCTCTGGACTTTCTAAGTGTGCTCTAAATTTGTAGAAGTAATGAGTACTCCACAGTTTCTAAGTAATAATAAAAACTAAATGTTCCTGTTCTAGAAGATTTTTTCTGGATTCTAAGTTCGTTCTAATTCCTTTTCTGGGTTAAAAGTGAGTATTCCACAGTTTCTAACAAAATAAAATAAAAAAGAGGAAAAGACACATTAGGGAACATGGCAACATTCAGACAAAACAAAGGGCAAAACAAAGATATGAGTGAAGGCGGTGACATCATAGGGCCATGAAACCACGTTGCTCAGCCTCCCAGCAGACGTCCGATAAGATGTTGTTATCGAGGCATGATGTCCTTGGGAGTGCTCAGCTGCATGGATAACAGGAGGGGGTGAGGTGGGAAGAAGCATTATGTTTACATATCTTCAAGGAGATGGAAATATGCAGCCCTTCCAAGGCAACGCGGGGAAAGCCAATTCAGGCAAAATGTCTTAAGTCGGGTAGATTATAAATTTCTTTGAATAAATCCAGGGTGAATCCCGCCGGGTATGTCCCCGCAGGACAAGAGGACTCTCCTGTGCCAAGTCTTCTTGTTGAGAAAATGTGATCAATTGCACTGAGAGACCGGTTGACCAAGATCCATAATTTGTAGATTTGGAGGATGTGCAAAGAAAGGCTCCAAAAATATAGAAAAAGACAGACAGGGAGGGAGCAGAGGAAAAAAGCGTCAGCCTTCACCGAGAGCAAAAGAGAAAAACCTTTTTTTTTCTTAGAATTGTTTATGATAAAAACTTGCCCAGTGTAAGAAAATTTACATTTTCTTACAGCATAATTTCTTAATGTATTTTAAGAAATAAAAGGATCAACAAATGTAGTTCCCCTTTTACTATATATCCAGAGCATACACATATTCCTAAGCAATATTTTTTAGATTTTGTAGGAAGTCAGGGGGAGCACAAGAACCTTTTGACCCTCACAGCAGCACAGCTGGCTGTCCTTAAAGGATAAAAGAGTGCTGCAGTTCAGGATTTGCATGGAGCATCAAACAGCTCGACTCTCGTCTCATCCTCCCACCGCTTTGTAGACCGAAGTCCCACCCTGAGCATTAATCCGTGCACCCCAGGTGCATAGCCGAACTGTTGTATCTCCCTCACAATCCCTTCGTCTAACTCCAAGCTGACCTTTCTATTTCAGGGATTCTGTAATTAGAAAGCACAGCCCGTCTTTGTTTATGTTGAATGTATCCACGCAACCCTCAGCAGGCAAATCTGAAGGTTGCGTGAAGGTCTGTGTCTGGTGCTGAGCTCCGCGCCTGAAGAAAACCTGTTCTTTTTTCTGAAGTGGGTTGGTTAGGTTGGTGTTTAGCATCTATTTATGGTTATGGAAGACACAGTCGAGTCTGAGAATAATGAAAATAAACCCCATTGGTTTGATGGATGTTATATTAACAATGATAACCTAATGAATTTTGATGGTGTCTGTTTACAGGAGTTTCCTTGGCTCACACGCTCCAACCTTTAAGACTCAAACCTTCATCCAGAACGTCATCTGATGAGCAGTGGAAGCTTTAAAACATGAAACTGTTTTAATTTTATTGATTGTTCCTATGAAATAATTAATGTTTTATGATTCTTGCTACGTTTTAGGAGCTAACAACATTTTACAGTTCACACAGTGAAACCTTTTTCACAATAGTTAGCATTTTCTTCTGAAAGATTAAATATGACCCCTTAAGATTATGAATATTGATACTGTTTAATAAAATAAAATAATGCTTAAAATTATGTGACATGACTGTTGTCTGGGCAGACAAACCAATAAAAGCAAATGAGGAACTTAAAAGTGCTATTGATTTTTCACATTTTTCCTCATCTTTCAGGTTCATATTAATGATACAATAGATGATCCAGATAATAAAAGTGCAATTATGAAACAACTTTCAACTACACATTTATTACTTACACTTTCTATATTGTTGACTGATAGACAAGATTGTATAAAGTTAAAAAATATTCATATTAAAGTTATTGATAAATTTAAGAGACAAATTAGTAAAAGTTTCAATACTGTGAAAAAGTATTTTTCTTCTTACAGACTTATGTTTTTTTGTTTCTATAACACCTAAATGTTTCAGATCAGAGATCAAACTATGTATCGGAAATTTCCTGAGTAAATACAACATGGAGTTTTTAAATGATGCTCTGATTGAGGAACAGACCTAGCCAAACCAGCATAGTTCTACGGGAAAAATACAATTGCCCACATTTTTTAAAATCTCTTTTCTTATTAACTCCACTCTTCCAAGAGGTAAAATAAACCAGAACGATACCAAGTTATGTACAGACCTCACTCGCTTCGATAAAGTTTAGTGCCAAATGGCATGTGTTTCAAAGCAAAGGGAAAGCGGGGCAAAAAGATTGCAAAGACCTTTCTCATATTTGTCAACAAACATCTTGATAACTCCTGAAGACTTTTCGCAAAATGTCATATGGACTAAGAAAACAGGTGTTTCATTTTTGACACTACAGTGCAAACGTAAAATGCATTTTATCTTGCAAAAAAGAAAAAATAGCAGCAGTTTCTAATTGAGGTCACTCTTTCCTATGTTGTCCTATTTTCAGGATAGCAAATTGTGGATTTGTCTTTATTAAGACTCCCTACAGAGGAGTGGAAACAATAATAAGACCCCTCTACAGTAGTAGGGATCTAATATTGGCACTGAAGGCAGCTGGTGTGCTGTCTCCTGTAATTTTAGAGCACACTGATGCGGAGGAAAGATTTAATGGGTATTGGTCAGCGTACTCTCTTGTGAAGGCGTAAGGGAAACCAACAGAACGAGCGAGCAGAGAGGGAGAGGACGGTGAGGAGAGGAGCTGAGAGAGAAAGGCAGAGTTTCAAGGCTGCTCTGGCTCAGACGTAAAGTCGGGCAACTATCTGTGGCAGCATGACTCTTCTAGCTGTTGGACTGTGTCTGCCACTGTGGTTTTCTTTTTGCCTGGCTCAGTCCTCATTTCTGGACAGCTTCCTGTCATTCCCAGCAGGTAGGAGCATGTAAAACCATGAGCTTGCATATACTGTATGTGGGCTGTTGTGTCAGTGAGTTACTGCACTAGTGCATGCATTACACCTGGGCTGAGGGCTTCTGGAAATACAGATTGTGAGTATCACTGTGATCTCATCATAATGTCGAGTTGTTTTGATTTTCCTTGTTTCCCTTGAAGTAGACTGTAAATGCCTCTATAAATAGTGAGAGGAGCTTCAGTCCGTCTGCGAGAGGCACTTCATATCTGTGTCTGGGTGTCATGATTTGATATTTTGCACCTGTTTTCGTGTTGCTTATGCTGCTTGTGCATCTTGTACCCTCTTGTGAGGTGTCTACCAAAATATGTCGGATCACTCCACACTGTTGCTTCTTTGCAGATGGATGAGCACAAGTTTAAAGTTAAAGATTTCTTTGCTCATGCTTACGATGAGGCCAGAAATGAGTTGTGACAGTATGGCCAGTCATTTTTGTGAATATTCAATATCATTGAAATCAGCCATCATTTTTGCCAACCAGTTTGTGACTATTCTGCAGTAGTTATATTGCATTACAGTAAAACATTTGCCCTCACTAGTTCAATATTTAGCAGAGATAGTTAAAAAAGAAAAACAGTGCTGCTACTACATCTAGCAGGCCAGAAGTTCCACAAGTAAGACATGGTGCTGGACTAGTAGGGCTAACTAGAAGACTTTTTGACCTCCTAGTCAGCAGGAGATTACCTAGACTAACCTAAATGAATAATATGTTAAAATATTTCAAATGCTTTTTAACATAAAGGCCAAAAGCAATGTTACAAATCAAGCAGTAAACATTTCTTAGCCATATGAGTTTACTGTGCAAATGAATTGCAGCATTGCACTAGCTATATATTGGAACATTAACTTCATTCTGGTAAATTAGTTGACATTTTGAAATGCAGTAGTTTACTAGTCTGGGGGGGGAAAAAAACTTCACCCAATTAACTAACACACACTTGGGCATAATTCAGCATTTTAAAAGAGCAGACCATTTACAATATTTTTACTATTTACAAATTGCTGCACACGGTTTAACTAGTTAACAATTTCAAATAGAGTAGCTTACTAGTCTGGCTAAAACACTTCACATAATTAACTAATGTGAAGTTAGTTATGCTTTACCAGTAGTTTAGTTCTAGACATACTACTCAAGTGGTAAACACTTTGTAGCTGCACTAGTGAACATGTACAATATTTGGCATTTTTAGTTGCATCAGCTCTGTAACATTGACAATTGGACTTCCCTTAAGTCAACTAGCATCCTTCCACTGGTCAACCAGCTAATACATGTTTCTACCACCGTTCTGCTCAAATCAGTTTCAACTAGCTGAATAAGTGAAGCTAAGCTCTTCTTCTTGACTAATTTTCCATGTCAGTGAACAACTGCAATAAAGTGCACAAATTCATTAGTTGACATTTTTTGTGATCTGGACAGCAATGGTCAAGTCTTTAACCAGTCAACAAGTGCTCCATTTAGGCTCTGTTTTTGACTAACCTAATTCTTTAGTCACTCTAGTTGTCTGGTGTACACATTTAAAGATGACAAGTTTAACACTTGACACAAGAGCCATCCATTGATTTGGTTTTGTTGTTCACTGATGCGTCAAAAGCCAAGCTGAGACTTTAGTAAAAATAATTTTAACTAGTGTAAATTTGAATTAGAAGGTAAAAACGATGGTTAATTTCAAGGGTTCTGAATAAACTGCTTGCTATTTGGACAGGTAAATAAACTTGACAGGTCAAGAGAACTGTTTAATCGCTGGCTTAATTTGTGACTGCATGTACGCTGTGCACAGCTCTCAGATCCCAGGAGCAGCAGAAGAGATTTAACCCATGCTGTTTACTGAGTCCTCCACCACCCCCGCTCTTTCCTCCACCCCCTTCACTTTGGCGCCGCTACACACTTGTGAGTCATGTGACTTTCTATTGTGGAGTATGAAGCTGTTGATATGTCCTTAGGTTACAGTCATATGGGTTGCTAGATATGTTTGGGACTAGAGTTCTCCTGGTGTTTTGGTTATGTTGTGACAATTAAATGTAGATCTGACTCATTCCAAGTCAAACCTCATGTTTCACAGGAAGAAGACGGCCCACGTCATGGCAGTGAGTCTGGCCATAAGAGTAAAGGTTCTGCCTGTGTCCAGGGCCCTCCTGGCCCTGCTGGACCGCCTGGGCCTCAGGTAAAGCACCAAACTCTCAGATTCAAGATCTTGTCGCTGACATTTCAACACATCCAACTCATCCTGCTTCACGCACGAACAATTATGTGGCTTGACTACAAATCACTTCATAGGAAGGAACAAAGTGTGACGAATCAGTACTCTGGCAAAATATTTGCCTCAATCTCCCCTCCAACTTGATAGTTCCTGTGGAGAAGATGGGGATTTCTCTGGCCCTTACAGCACAACAGTCCATTAACACTCCACATTTAGCTGCGACATAAATAGCCTTTTTCCACTGCCAGCCAGTGTGCCACACATCATTCTCAGAAACTGTCCGAGGAGCTGGAAAGGCGTGCTGTGTCGCGTAAAGTCCAGGGATCTCCGACGCACGCCGTGCATGCGTTTGTGTTTTCAAGTCATGACAAATATATACATAAAACAACCATTTTCATTCTGTTTGTGCTTGTGAGCCACATCTGCCCTGCTGAGAAATTTGAGTTTCTGTGAGTAATAGGCAGCTTACCTCAAGCGGTTGTTGAGGCTTCTGCTTACACCACCAGATGGACTGCAGTCCAGTCTATCAAAAAGACCCATGAGGCACTTCTCGAATCAATAGAGACCAGTCAGCCTTCAGCTAATTAAAACTGCAGCTCTGCTCTCCAAGAAGCATGTTGCCGACAGTAAAACTAATTTAGATGGCTATCTATGTGATTCATAACCAATTATTTTTGTGTTTTCTTATGATAACAAGGGTCCCCCTGGATTTCCCGGAATGAGAGGGCCTAAAGGAGAAAAAGTAAGCAGTTTATTTGATTTCCTCATCTTGTAATTATTTCTGAAAAGGCAGATTGAATTGACCTGTTGCACATAACTGAAAAATGCTTTTGCGAAGCTCATTAAGTGCCTGCTGTCCTTGTCCCCTCCTCCGCATCCTGTCGTCAGGGAGAAATCGGAAGACCTGGGCAAAAGGTGAGAGTCCCCGTTAATCATGCCGTTCTCCTTTCCGCTGTAAGTGAATTTTCTCAAAAAAGCATCCCCTCCACATCCCCTGAAAGCGAGTGCACATCAAGAGAGGCACTGTGTGCGAGTACACAACCTTGACAGGAGACAGAGCAGGCAGGCTGTCAGGATGCAAGGGATGCAGGGGCTGCTGAGGCTAAACACCTCAGACATGCACGCTGACATGATTCAGCGTGCGACATCAGGATTCGCGTTCGAGATTTGCAAACAAACAAGAGAAAAACAAGAGTCTCCTGATCTTCAGATGAAGATCAGGAGACTCTTGTTTGTTTGTTGGAAAAATCAAGATGAGAAGTGAGCTCCAAAACGTTCCTGTCAGTGTGGCGGAGCAGTAAGTGCAGCCCCTTACAGAGCAGGTTTGCAGCACTGCAGTGCAATTTAGCTTAGTGCTTCAGCCAGATCATTAGTCATTTTATTCCCAACAAGCAAAGACTCCTAGTTCTATATACAGCCATCATTTAATCAAAGAGAGCAAAGTGACAGTGCTCGTTAAAGCCATTCTGCCTCTACATGTGCAGCAGGAATGGACAGATATTGCACTGTGCTGCCTGTCATCTAATGTAACATTCAGACTTCTCTCTCTCTCTCTCTCTCTCCCTCACTCTCTCTCTTGGTTTTGTTCTGAACCTGTAAAGCAAAGTGCCAATAAAAGCCCTGATATCATAAACTTACAAAACTGATGTGTCACACCAGGGTCGGACTGGGCCTCCTGGGCTTCCTGGGCAACAAGGACCAGCAGGATGGCCGGGACCACCTGGGGACAAAGTGAGTAAGTCAGACCTCATAATGTAGACCTTATGAAACGCCATATTACCAACACAGCACCTTGCAGAAAGTATTCATGCCTCCCGAGCTTTATCACAGTCAAAAAACACCGCAGAGCGTACAGGAGACATGGTGGAGAGGAGGAGTTCAGAAGAGAAGCAACTAAAAGGTCCACAGTCACAGTAACTCTTGATCAGCAAAAATCCACAGCTTAGGTGAACAAATTGGTTGAAAGGACAAATATTAGTCCTGCACTTCACAACACCAATCGTAATGGGAAACCGACAAGAAAAATGGTAAAGATTTGGGAGCTCTGTTCAGATTAGACCAAAATGAAACATTTGGCTCTACAAGCAGAGCGCTGTAAGAGGAAAAAAACTAACACTGGACATCACCTGAATCCAACATCCACACTGTGAAATATGGCGGTGGCAGAATCAGGCTTTGGGGAAACTGGGGTATGAATGCTTTTGAAAAGTTGTAAATAGCAGGGATTAAAAGTGGGGGGGGGGGAACATTTCCAAAGGAGGTTTAATTTGATGTGTTTTTAAGAAGTTAACCTGCTCCACATGTTTAATTTTATTTTTTTATATGATCAGGGTGAGAAAGGTGACCCGGGTTTGATGGGTTTGCCCGGATCTAGAGGACCAATGGGGCCAAGGGTACGATCCACACATAAAGCATTGATGTCAACTTTACTCTTTTTTTTCTTTTTTTCCCCCTGTTGTCTCATTATTAAATCTCTTTAATTCTAGGGTTTACCTGGGTACAAAGGGGAAAAGGTACCTTATCATTTTGCTCATTTTCGCTTTGAAGGAGATAATAAACCACCTGAAGTACATACACTGTTTCTTCTCTGTCAGGGTTCCCGAGGTGACCGTGGTGAGCTTGGACTTAGAGGAGACAAGGTGAGCATGATGCGTCAGCAGAGGTTTGAATACATGTGCTACATGAAATATGAAGCATCTGCTGTTTTCTGTTCACAGGGCGCCATGGGTTTCCCAGGAATGCTTGGACAAAAGGCAAGTAAGGCTCAAACGAGCAGAAGTTTATTCTCTGTTTTCTTAGGAGTGCAACATTTGTCTAGGTAAAATATAAGTTAGAATTATTATAATTTTTTTTAATGTTCCATTGATCTCACTTGTTGCCCAGGGTGAAATGGGTCCAAAAGGAGAGCCTGGAATCTCAGGAAACAGAGGACCGACAGGCCGACCTGGAAAGAGAGGAAAACAGGCGAGAAGATTGTGTTAAATTGTGCAGTATATTTAAAAAAACATATTGGCCTTTTATTGAGTTGCTAATCCCTGCACATCTTCACTTTGGGAGGAATTTCATGTAAACCATTAGAACAAGTTAAGAATTGCATAAACTACTGACTTAAATAGATTGCTGCATGGTTATCATATGTGCTGTATATTTCTAAAGCAAAACTTGAATTTGACATTGACATATTAAAGTTGCCTTTATTTCAGAAACACAGTGTAAAGATTTATTGTAACTCTGTACACTTTATTTTGTCTCAGGGCCAGAAAGGAGATCCTGGAAAAACTGGACCTCTTGGACCTGCAGGTCCTCAGGGATCTCCTGGTCACCCCGGACCTCCTGGTTTACCTGCCGCAGGTACATGTGCAACAAGTTTCAAAATTTCTCTTGACTTAAGAGAAAGTCAAGAGATATGAGCTTAACTCATGTCTTCCATAGTCACATTTCTTTGTGACTATGCAGAACTTAGATGTCAAAAGATTTTTGTTTTGTGCTATTTTTTTTGGCTTAAACTTTGTCAAAGGCTGAAAGAACTCAGCAAAAGAAAAGCACACTTTAGAGCAGTGGGCCATGCATCACCAGTAGTCTTATATAGCAGTAAAGAAATGCGAGCCCCCGAGTTGAAACTGGAGGCTGTGATGATGACATCATGTGGCTAAAGTAAGTTTACACATGGCAGGCCTCCCTACAGTTTAGAAAATATTATGTCACCACATAATCAAAGTGACATTTAACTGGTGCACTAATTGAGTCTGCTTCTTGATAGATTAATCATTGATACTGTATGTAATGACTTCTGGTATTTAAATCACCTTCTGTTGCCTGCACTCTTAGTTATTGATCATTTTTAGCTTATTCAGACAACCAAATGCTAAGCTTTGACATTTTTTCTGACATTTATTCATCCTTTCTGGGTTTTTTTCAGCAATACGTTGATAATTCATAACTTTTCTCGTTGCAGGTCTCTACATGGTTGGAGCAAAAGGGTCTCGAGGTCCACCGGGTCCTCCTGGAAACTGTGGCTGCAGCTCCCTCAGTACTTCGCCATTTGATGATTACGCCAACACAGGAAGCTATCCCAAAGTGCCTGTTGTACGGAAAACGTTGTGTTGCAATCAAAACAATATACTGGGAATTATACCTAAAAATGTCAGTCAAATGTTTTGAGAAATTAAATTTGTTAATTATGTAAAAGTGTTTAGGTTTTTCCACTATACAGCCATAAAAAAAAAGGTTTTTATTGGGATTTTATTGTGATCAACACAAAGGATTGTTGTTCTGGTAGAAGCTGAACCTCTGCTCCCGTCTCAAGTCTTCTGCGACTGGTTTTCTTCCAGTATTATCCCACATTTAGCCATGAGTAACTTCTCTGTCCCTGCTGAATAAAAGTACCCCCATAATATGATGTAACTGAATGTAATCAATTTTAACAGCGTACAGTTCAACAAGCCGAAGTATCTGATCAGACTTGTTTGCGTTTCCGTTTTCTTTCAGATATTTGTGGTGAGTAATGAGGAAGAACTGGAGCGTCTTCACACCGACAACGCCCTCGCATTCCGAAAAGACCAGAAAACGCTCTATTTCAAAGACATTGATGGCTGGCTGCCAATCCAGGTTTAACTGCATTCAGACTTTTGTCCAATCGTTTCTTTCTTATTCTTTTATTCCTTTTTTAGGTTTTCCCTTTTTTGTTCAAGTCACTAAAATTCTGCAAAAGACCTTTCCATTCCAGATGACGCCCTTCCAGTCCATGGAAAACGCGCCCGACGATGAAGGTTACTGTGGTGACGGGATAGTGCAGATCTCCAACGGGGAGGAGTGTGATGACCGGAACAGAGTTGTCACAGACGGCTGTGTCAGTAAGTACACGCGAAATGTTCTTCAACAGCCTCCTTAGTTCTACTTTGCTGCGCACGTATAACCTGACCTCCACACTCCTGCTGTCTCATCTTACTGTAGAGTGTAAACATGCTTACTGTGGAGACGGATACCGCTATGAAGGGGCTGAAGAGTGTGATGGAAAAGACTTTGGATACCAAACGTGTAACTCATATCTTCCAGGGTGAGTACAAAATATACCTGTGCTAGATGGCACTGTGCAAAAGCCTAGAGTGAGTTATCACTTTTTTATATTTATATTTTGGTAGAAAAGAGAGAGATTTGTTTACTTTTTGTCTAAGCTGCTCTTTTTAAGTATTTCTTTGGATTTTGCTGCTTTTTGTCTTCTGCCGATATGGTGTTGGTCTTCACGTGATGTTTGTTTGCAAAGCCACTTAACTCATGCCATTATGAGCCAGACATAAAAAGCTCCTGATTCAAAAAAGCATTGAGTCTACATATAGAGTGCCTCGAAAAGCATTAATTTCTCTTGATGTTTTTCAAACTTACACACTACAACCACAAACTTCCATCTATTTTCATGCCATGTTTTTGTATTAAAGCAAGGCAAACTAGTTCAGAATTATGAAGTGGAAAGAAAATTATTTTTAAAGCTTTTTAGAGATAAAGACCTGAAAAGTGCAGGAAGAGTTTCTCTTCACTCCTCAAAGCTTGACAGAACCGCCTTTCAGGGCAGCTACAGCTGCAGGTCTTTTGCGTTCTCTACTAGCTTAGCAAATCTAGAGACTTACATTTTTTTGCCCATTTGTCTTTTTAAAATAGCTCATGCTCAGCCAGATTGGATGGAGAACATCTCTGAGCAATACTTTTAAAAGTCTAGGTGTAGCTTATTGTTTAAATATAAATCTGGATCCCAAGTTTCAACTCTTTTGACGCCTCTAGAAGGTTTTCCATCCATCTTTCCCTCAACTGTGACCTGCTTCTCATTCTCTGATGGAAAAAAAAGTTGTCATACTTTTTCCTTTTCCATGTGATAGACCCAACAGTTATTTAGTTTGATAACCTAACCCTACTTTAAACTTCTTCACAACTTTCACCCTGACGTGTCTGCCATATTCTTTGGTCTTGATGATGAAAATGTTTTAATCATTTAGCATTTACAGAATTGATACAATTAAATTCAAAATTAATGTCACAATCCCAGGGGCAAATTAAATGTAGCTCATTATCTTGAGTTCTTCAAAGAGTTGTTGTAGATGCTGATGACTGTGGGCATGAAGAATTTCCTGTAGTGGTCTGTATTACAGCAAACCTGAAGAAGCCTCTGACTGAAGACACTGTTGTTTAACAGTTTCATGAGGAGGATGTTCAGGGTTCTGAGTTTCTTGATTTTTTGAAGAGTTCTTCTTTGCACCATCATGGCAGATGTTCCAGATCAGTGCATATACTGAGGTTAAATCAATATACATGTTTACTAAGTAGGCAACGTCTGAAAGCAGATCATTATAATTTATCGTATTTAGGAATGCTTGAGTAAAGAGGCCCAAATATTAATGCACACCACAATATTTAGATTTCTATTTGTGTAAATTTTGAAAATCCTTACCTGATTTTAGTTCTACTTCAGAACCATGGACTTTTTTGTGTTCATCTACTGTAACTAAACTCCTAACAAGATCAATTTAAGTTTGCGACTGTGACATGGCAAAGTTAAGGAGTATCAATACTTTCACAAGGCAGTAAAATAGAAGACTTGATGAACAGCAAATGTTAGACGCATTTTCAAACACCTGGTTACACAGTTTGTTCCAGTTTCTTTTAACTGAATCAATTGATCAAGAAACTATCAAATGCTTCTCTCAGCTTTTCTGTCAGGATTGTTTTCCTGACACAGTGTGTGAAAGATATGACTTTCACACACTGTTCTTCTGCACTATTATGTATTTTAGGCAAGACATTTCTACGTATGTCTGCCCTCCACTTTACTAATTTATAAACACACATATTGCACATTAGGCTGTCATGAGCAGATACAGTATAAGAAAGTGCATACAAAAGCAGCCAAAATCCACAGAAAACTAAACATAGAAATATTGCTTACAGGCATTTTAAGCGATAAGAAAATTTGGCTTATTCAATAAAAATAAAAAAAATTAGGTAGGACTAAAAAAAAAAGAGTGAACGGCACTGGATGTGTTATCGCACTACTGTATGAGAAATAATAATAATCATCTTGAAGTAAATGTATTTCTTCTGCAATTATAGGTCTTATGGTTTCCTCAAGTGCACACCGTACTGTGTTATTGACTCCACAAACTGCAAATTCTTCACTTGAGGAGGAATCTGGATTGTGCAGCCGGATCCTTCGTGTAATGCTGCTCGACACGTGACGGGACTGTTTTCATGCCAACGACGAAAAAAACATAACACGAAAAATGCCCTGAAAAAGCAAAAGACTCGGCAGGAAGAGGCAACAAATGTTCTACTGAAAAAGAACAAAAAAGCTGATATATATGTACAAATGTTCACATAACCCATCTGTTTTTCTGCGGAGACGCCCTCCCGGTGGTGGAGGCGTCAGAAGCGTGCAGGACAGCTGCACCCTGTCTTAACGAGCAGGACTTCGACAGGCCGCACCGGACTGGCGCCAAACCTCCTGAATGCGACGGCCACGCAGGCCTAATTAAGAGACACTGCGTTGTGTTCCAGAGAAGCAGCAGCTGGAGCAGAAGCGCATTTATCCTGACCTGGTTACTGCAACAAAAAAAACAGGAGAGAGGCAAGCGGGACATCCAGAGATATTCTACTGCAGGGTGAATGACAGCAAACAGCTCTTGCATGAAGCTGGGCTAAACCGCGCTTAACTTATCACAACATTAGTATCCAAATTTGCCTCTGACACTGCAAGGCAACAGGACCCACTCTGCTGTTTACTTAGGTTGCCAGGACAGGACACTTAAAATACTTTTTTTTACTATTGTTTATTTATTGTACCCTCTCAGTATTAAGGTATTTTTGATCTTCAAACGAGATTGTTTCTGCAGAGATGATTCACAAGGTGTAAAAACCTTCAGTGGTTGACTTCGCGTCAGCTTACATCGAAACATGACAGTTACACTCAGTCTGTATAAATCCAAACACCAACTCAGGAACTGATGTAGCTCCACACATGTCTCACTGTGTTTCTTATTTTATTTTTTTTAAATGGCTCTGACTGTACTCTGACGCACAGAGGTAACACAAGCGAAACCTTTGACACATACAATAATGCATAATCACGTTCCTCCCCTGTGCTTCAAAGCAAAAACAAAAGATGTGAAGGCTTGAAACTGTTATTGCTCTTAATTTTCCTCATTGCACATAACCAGCTGGACTTATCTGTAGCTGCTAAGGGGGAAGGAATTAAAAATTCCTGTCTGTTCTAAGGTCATTACTGTATCTACTCTTAATACCTCTTTATCCAGTTTTGTCTTATGAAGCAACGGAGAAACTCATTAGTATCTTTAACTGCGTACATGTAGTCTGCTGTGTGCTGAAAATAACCGTGCCGATATAAGCTGACATTTTCCATAAGCTACTGTATGAGTCCCAGTGCCAAGAAAGACTTTTTCCGAGCTCAGACTGTTAATGCATCATGTCTGCATGCATGACGGTGGGAAATACACCGGTTTTGTCAAGCGTTGTTTGGTTAGTCACCATTTGTTGGCATTACAGGCGTCTTAAAGGAGTGCCCTGTCTCAAGTGTAGCTTATTACCGTACGTATGATGAACCTTATAGTGATGAACTGTGTCACGAACTAAAGATGAAATATTGTTAGAAAACTGCTGTGACTGTCGTGTCTGTGTGTGATTCTGTGTATGCCCAACAATGCTGGAACATGCATGTGGTAATGTACTGTACCATCAGGCTTCAAGAAGTCATTATTATTATTATTATTATTATTATTATTATTATTATTATTATTACGCACTGTGACCGGATGTTTCATTGTTCTGATATGATTTTTACAGTAGCTGTGGGAAATTTTGAGAAAAGAATCCAATAAAAGATCATTTAAATGACCTCATGTGATTGAACTGAGATGCTGCTGATGTCTCAGCACCAGATGTTAATTAGGTAAAAACAAAACCAGGCTACCCTGAGTGCTGCATTAGAAAGAGTGGTAAACCCATGAGATGGTGGCAGCATCATGCTGTGGGGATGGGAATTGTCATGACCTCTCAGATTTTTCTTTTGAAAATATTTATACGTTTTTTTTATGGAACCTGAAAATACCCCAAGGAAGGAATGAACAATGGAAGGATGGATGGTTACAAGACTTTTATTTTTAGTCTGTAATTTTCAAAATTAGAAGGTTATGTATAAAACAATTCCATATCCATATGTTGTAGAGCAAGAAAAAAATGGCCATTTGGCAGATGTGTGCAGCTTTTATACAGACTGGAATTAAACAGGAGCAGCTTATACATGTATAAATTGCCACATTTCTCATGTGAAACATGGGACAGGGAATAAAGTCTAGAAACTTGGATACTCTTCATTATAGTTTATCCAGAACTGAATACATTCATATATAATCAATAGTTTATAGGAGCCCTCAAGAGAGGTTTCCAGATAATCTGCGTGCCTCAATCGAGCCCATCAGAGCCGGGTCTGCACCCAGAGACCAGCTCAGGGCAATAAAAGTTGAAAACGGGCAGCTAGCCAGAACTGCAACTGAGATGCTTGGGGCTGCATCTAACTGTGTAAGTATATTAACATACTGCTTCCCTTTTCCAAATCACATCAAGACAATTTGTCCACGGAGATGCCTGAGTAAAAGTGTACCTTAGCATACTCATCCCATCGTGTGCAATTCCTCTGACCAGGCCAATTGCATTTATTCCCGCAGATGTCTCAGTGCTGGAACAAAAATCACAAGCGCATCAAGAGGTGGTTCCACAGAGAGGCAAATAAAATGCATGCCAAACCTTTTTCTTTCTTTTTTGTTTTTTTGTACTTACAATTGTACTTCCCTTCCACTTCATAACCATGCAGTACTTTGTTTTGGTCTTACAAGTCAAGTTCAAATAAAACACACTGAGGTTTGTGGTTGTTGCAAACCAGGCTAGGTATTGATATAATGTGCTGATTTTTCAGCTGACTTTTATTAGTGCTCATTTTCCATTTTTGTACAGTTTTCACTTTGAAACACTGTAAAAACTCGAATGAAGCATAAATTAACAAACTATTATCAGGCAAAGAATATAAAAAAATAAATTACCCCTCTAAAATCTGCTAATTGGGCAAATTTTACGAAATATTCAAACATTTCACAACAGAATATTATTCTTGACAAACAACGAAATATAAAATACCTTGATCCCACTAACTTCCAGGAGAAACAAAACCAAGTGGTATGATGGTGACTGGCTTCTGGTCTTCCTTATGCTCTAAATGTGAGTTGCACTTCCTGTCTGTTATAGTTAACAAAATAAAAGCCCAAGAGGAGGCAAAGAACTTTCAAATTAAAAAATTCACTCAGTCTCCCTCCCTCTCTAGGTCATTTACGGCGCTTGAAGTTAAACTCTTACTGGCATTGCATGAGCAAACTGATATAATATAATTCTCATTCTGGTGTAACACTACAGCTGTAGGATGAGGGCAGACCAAATGTTTACTGCAGGAACGGAAAGCAGGGCAGGACCCAGGCCAAGTGACAATCTCTGACCCACAGGAAGGAATCACTGGCACGCAGAGAGGCGTGTTCTTGTCAAGGACACAAAGTCTAAATACTCGTTTGACACAATCGTGAGAGATTATAAATTAATTAATACAAACCACTGACACTTTCCATCGCTGCTGTGTAGACCGGCTATAACACGACTGCATTATTGAATATGTGTAGGTTGTTATGGCTACCACTGCAAAAAATTAAAAAAATAATGATCTTAATTCCCATATTTAATTTGAAATTATAAGAAAACTTACTGCTCAACAAAACATGCCTAATTAAAATGTTTTAAATGACTGGAAATGCGTTTAACAAGGCCGAAGCAGGAACCAAATGTATCTTTATCTTTCCCTCAGTGAATAGTGAGACAGAAGCCAAGAAAGGTAGAAAAATATCCTTGTTAGCAAGAAAAATGCAACATAAATGGCATTTTGAGGTCGTGAGTTTCCACCAGAGATTCAATATACAAGCCAAATGATTGGTTGTTTCTTTCCTACCATAGAAAAACAAGTGGAGTTCATCCAACAGTACATGTGTGCAATATTTTGAGAGTAACTTAAAGGATCTACAGGACATTCAAAAACCAGTGACCAAAGTGAGCTTTTTGATAATAAACACTCGAAATTGGTCTGGTGTCAAACTCAGAATGTGTGTCAGAGCACCTCAAGTTTACTGTGAAGTTTGGTGGAGGGTCAGACCTTTCAAATTCAAATTTGAATATACTTTATTGATCCCAAATGGAAATGAAATAATTTCATCCCTTAAATCCCTTACATATGCATAGAAGTGGATAAAACGTGAATCGACTTCTAATCATATTTCTAAAGAAAGTTGCTGCAGAATTAAAGCTCTTCAATCATTTATTAGGTAAAAAAAAAAATCTGAGTCCTAAATTTGCTCATGGAAAAATCTTTGGGATTGTAATATTAGAACAGTTCATAACTAAGTAATATTACAACAGCCCATTACTAGTGACAATTATATGCAACTGAAAAATATGCACAACTTCTACAAAGAAAGTATGAATTTTACAGTATTTACTTCAGAAACCAACCCGCCACATTGTCTCACTAAAGCTCAAAAATTTGGCTCTAGTTTCTGTTTTACCATGACTCAACCTGAGGCAAACCTTAAACCCAGCGTCAAACTACACTCCCATCATTAGTCAGCATTTGAACAAATGCATGAGAACTGACATCACAAAGTAATGCACACATCCAAAACGAGGTGAGAGAGAAAAGAAAAATTTAATTACTGATAAATTTCAGTAGACACAAAGCCAAAAAAAAAAAAAACACGGTCACTTTAGTAACTGTCTTAATTTATTTGACAAAATTCAAGCATTTGGCTCGTCTTCAGTCCAATATGGCACCGGTGTTGCTTTAATATATCAAACATGCCCTCATTAAACATGCACCATGGATCCAATATTCATCCAGAGAATGTACACAATTCAGAGACATGTCAAATCGGATTTATTACACCATAAATATTTCAAATGCACTGAATGCATAGGCCTGTTTCAGCATAAACAGAAGTTTACTAACGTTCACTAACATTTCATACTTGTGTTACATCACTGAATAGGCAGCAGAGGTTTATGCTTCTCCTGTTTGGTCCCTTTAAACTCTTAACACTGTGGCTCAAAATGAGATGTAAAATAAAACTAATGCATAATAAAATTGTTGTTTTAGGGAAATAATTTAATTAGTAAAATTACACAAAATATGTTCACAGCCAGTGTAAGAAACAGCGAAAAATAAAGATAGCATGATGCAATTGAGTCAGTTCTGTAAAGCACTATCAAATACTGGAGACATATAATGGTTGCTGTGACACTACGACTGTTTATTTTGCCATAAGTGCTTTGTGCTATTACTTGGCATGTCTTCATTTCATGAAGCCACATAAAACTTTTATGACATTAAAAGGAAGTAACAGACAGCTTCCAGGGACGTTTTTGAAAAATAAATACAGTGGAGTTATACACCTTAAAATCCGGCTAATGGTAAAATGCCACAACACAAAAATAGAAAAATAAAAATCAGGAACAAAAAACCTTGTACAAATATGGCTGGAGTCTGTATAACTGAAAACCTTTTTTTCAGTGTCACTGGTGTCTTAAAACAGACCAGGAGTATCTATTTCTTCAGTTGTTACTTTTTGCTTGTAAAAGCCCTTTGTTGGCTTAAATAATCTCTTCAAACTGTCCTGCGGTGAACTTCACAAACCACCGAATGACCCCCGGTCGCCATGACGCATGCTAACAGCACAGTCTGGCACCTTCCTTTCAGCAGTCGGTCGCTGCTGTGAACATCAGCGAGGCTCCGTTGCCCCTGGACGTCTGATACTCTGTCCTTCAGGTTTCACACCACCTCATCAGACTCCAGGCTGTATTCTTCATAAAGTTCATCCAGAATGGTCAGCTGCTTCTCCATGGCCGGGAGGTACACTTCCAGATCCCTGTGCATGCTGCTGGTAAAGTCGCTCCTCTGCTCATCCCCCTCTCTCGACACCAAGGCAGCAGTGAAACTCTGATAGGTCGGGGCGGCTCGTAGAGCCAGCTGTCGAGGAAAAAAGTAGTGGCTTAGGTGTCACGCTTCAAGACAGGGAACCTTTCTGAAACGGGGTGAGTGTTGATGTGTGCACAGAGTTTCAGGACATTTTACTGCACAAAAAAAAACTCTTCCTAGTTTGCAGTTCCTTCTAAACAATTTTGCAGGGAGGAACAGACAGATTGATGGATGGAAAACTAGTTAATAATGGACAGAAGAATAATAGAGAGATGGATTGATGGACAGATCAATCATGGATGGAGGCATCTTACCAACAAATGGATAAATTGCTGATAATGGAAAGATGGGTGGACAAGAAAGTAGGATGAATGGTAGTCAAGGAGTAAACAAAGAGAAGGATGGGCAAATTGACAGATGGACAGACAGTGATGAATGGATGGACAGACACATGGATGTATGTGTGGAAAATAGGTAGATGGACATATGGTCATGTTGTCACAAGATCTACTGACTAGAACCTATAAAAATGCAGCCAGAATCCACTGTCAGCTAGAGAAAACCTGACAGGCTCCTTTGTCTCTGCATGTCTATTTTCACCTTACAAGGTCTTAACAAATGTCCTCCTTATTCTTATCTAAACTCTTGTAAAAGTAATTTTTTCCATGACAACAAGAAGAAGGATGAAAGACAGATGGATAAAGAGATGGGTAATGGACAGACAGAGGATAAAAATTGAGGGACTGACAGAGACAAATAATGGACAGATGGATAAATTTGACAGAGGGATGGACAGCCAAATAAATCATAAAAAAATGAAAGGATAAATGGATAATGGGAAAACAGATGGGTAGATGATGGACAATGAACAGACATTAGTATGAATAATGTACAGACGTGGAACTTTCAGATAATAGAATGGAGCAAAAAGTTAAAAAAAAAAAAAAAGAATATAAACACTTTCTACGCTCTACTTTCTTAGCATCGCTGATCCAGAAACCTAAATACTTGATACTTTTTCAGCTTAGGAAACCCGTGTGTAAGAAACACTTACAGCAAAAACACCTCGCACCACCCATCCATGGTACTGCCTTAGAGTTTTCCCATAAGCATTGTCTGGGCGAAATAAAAGAAATGTATGAAAAATTAAAGAACACCATGAAACTAACAGCAAACACAGATGCAGTTCTATATATTTGAAGACCTTCCTTTGTAAATGTATGTCCTTAAATAATAGAACCACTCACTCAGCGCTGCCTGGATGTCTTTTTCTCCTGCATTGATCTCCGACAGAAACTCCTTGAGGAACTTGAGGCCTCGTCTGAGCCACAGCAGAGCCTCGGTCGCAGAGTTACGAACCTGGGCAACGCTTGTCTGCACTTCGTGCAAAACAATAGACTGCAAGGTGGGGAAGCCGTCAGGGTCAGATATCAGCTTCTGCTGAATTTTCTGCAGAGACCAGTGAAAAAGTTATGGGGTCTTTCATCTGAAATGAATCCAGTATATTATCCCAATGACTTGTTAAAAAGTGAAGAAACAGTACATTTATTAAACATTAAAATGATTTTTTTTTTCTCCAGATCACTCATTTATTTACTGAATTATACAGTCACAATATTTAAAACCACATTAAGATCCAGTCGACATTTACACCAAAATTTAAACAGCAATATCTAAACCATGGTAAGTCAGTGTAAAACAACATTTTACATTTAATACTTAACTTACCTTGATGTTTCCAACAAAATCCATTTTAACTGGTGCAAAAACGGTGGAGCCCAGTTTGTCTGAGAAGAGAGAGTCCAGAATAGCATCACTGTTGCTTCTGAAGTTTCACTTTTATGGTGCATTGAGTTAGTATGAGTTAATTAAAAAGAATAAAACTGATTGCAAGTTTCCAATGAAGGAGGTAGAAGTTTATCATATTACAGACTTGATGACTGTTACTTTCCACCCTAATTATTGTTATCCTTGCTAAATGTAGCAAGGATAATGGGGAGAATTCTGACTTTTAAAATATGAGAATTCTGACTTTTTTCTAAAGATCATTTTTTACTTAAGATAATTTTTACTACACAGTCTTCTTACTTTTTTTTCATCTCCAAATAAACAAAGAGCATAAAGATTGTAGTGACAACTAAGGTGGCTGCTTGCAATAAATAATTACATTCAGACTCAAGTGGAGTTTGATTGATATGAATAAGGTCTCCCTACACTGTGAGAACAAAGATATAATATTGTGAGTTATGAGGCTCACTCAGCACATGGATTTATTAAGATGATGGTAAATGGACCAGACTCCATCCTTACAGCCTTTCTTGTCTTGTTAACCACTTTAAAACATCTGTGCATAGAACTTCTCCCACTTAATTTCAAGGATGATTCAGAATAAAATTGAATTTAAAAGCTTGAGTTTGCCTTCTGCTTTGTTACCAAGCAGACAAGCATATGTGTTTATTTGGATACAGACATATTAATTGCTGTATGTTTCCAAAATTATAGTAAACTGTCACATGTGGCAACAAATAAAGACATCCTAACTCAAGTTTGATTACAGCCGAAATAAATGCAGGGCATGGAAGCAGAAAATGAATCTGAGACAAGTGGCATGCACACATAACAAGAGCAGAATGGGACAAGAAGTATTTTCTTATTAAAGTGACCGAAAAGGCAGATGGGTATAATGTCAAAAAGGAGCAGGACGAAGAGCAATAAGAGTAGCAACTGTAAGTGACCATCCTACCTAATACAGGCACTATTGCATAGCAGGAATCCAAAAACTCTTGTGAAGGAATACCATTGTCGTCATCCAGTCTCATATCACTAAATCTAAAAAATAAAAATAAAAAAATAAGACAGATTCAAAGAGGACAATATATTAAATGCAAGTTGTTTCTATTTTATTTACTCAACTCAGGACAGAAAAAGTAAAGAAGGTACAAACATCCACAAAGAAACGCGACATGGAATAAAGTCTGGCAAAACCTGAGGACGACTTAGCTTCAAATAAACATATTTAGATCTCTTTTTTATTGACAGAAGAGATAACAAACACACTAGCACACTGGTGATTAACAGAGAGCAGAATGTGTTACGTATTTTCAGAGAGCAAAATAAACTCTTACAAACCAAGAAATGAGATGACAGCCTCTCTATCATGTGACAAAGAGAGACTACAATAATAAAATACTTAATTATCATTTTATTTAGTTAATTTTAAAAAGATTAATACTACCTAATTTAAACATATTAAAAGAAACTATGTGCAGATGAATTAACTGATGCAGAGTAAGTTCAGCAGCTAAATAACTTAAGCTGTTTGCTTCTAATACTGTGGAACAGGAACGAGAGAGGCGATCCCTCAGTACGCTCACGCTGCACCCTGAGACTCCTGAGAGACTGGACTTTCCTGAGCGACGTTTTCATACCTGTGACTCATTGTGTTGAAGAAAGTGTCCACCTGCTCTGTGTCCGACTCCGAGGAATCGCTCGGGGTCTTGAATTGATCTTGGTTCTCTTCTTGGTCAAAAATGGTTTCCTGCTGGCACTCGAGCGCGACGCCGCCCTTTTCTCCTCTTTTGCCGTCATGCTTTTCGCTTTGGTCCCCTTTGCACAGTTCTTGATCATGTTTCTCTTGATCGCATGTTTTCTCAGTATCTCCTCCTGCTGGTTGGTTGTAGTGTTCAAGCTCAGCGGCCTTCTGGGTAATGTGTGCAGCAGGGAGGACTTGCTTGCTATGAATGATTGATGACTCAAAGTCTGCATCACACAAAACAGAATACATGGATATTGTATGTTATTGGAAGAAGTTCATTACTTTTAACATTTTACTGTATCGTGACAACAGTGGATACTTGTAAAGCTAACTGAGATGTGACTTAATTTCACATTTTACCTAGATCTTAATTATTACAAAGCTTTTCTTGTCATAGCTTTGCCTGGAAATTTTAAGAATTTCTAGGATAATTCCTAAAATAGCCTGGGAAAAAAAAATGTTTCCAATAATCTTTCATGTATTAACATACAAAGATCCTGTGTGTTAAAAGGAAACATCTGCGGAATGCAAAGAAGATTTTCATATCAGGACACCCCTGAGGGTGTAAAGTAGATAGGAAACCTGACTGACCTGATGGGGGAGGATGATGATCTCCTCTGTCTGGCTCATCTGGTCCTTCGGCTCTGGAGTCGAGGCTCTGGTTGCCATGTGTACTTATTTCTCCTGAGGCGTCGGTCAAATCTTTCCACCTAGAATGCACAACAAAATACGTTATTTAGAAAACACCTGAAAACTTTTTTTTTTTTTTTTTCAAAATCATCTTAGTTAGCAGGAACTAGAAATGAAATTTGCTTGTGAGTAAGCAACCTAAAACGTAAATATCAGATTTAGACCATCTTTTATCGATCTAATGTGACCCATTACACAAAAAAAGAGAGAAATATTACATAAAAGTAACAAAACAAACACAAAAAAAACCTACTTTTCTCCAAGGTTTAGATTTAAATGATTGGCATGTTTAATCTGTTGGGAAAACAAAGTACAGAGTTTAAAATGACTTCAGGTCTTGAAAACAGGACAGGATTATTATTATTATACCAGTATCAGGCTGAACTGGTAAACTGGAGAGTCTAAAAGGGAAACGTACCTTCTGGGGTTTAATCGCCGCAACTGGAGGAGTTCCTGGCGGACTGTGCGTTCCTAAATCTGTAGTAAAAGTACGGTTCGCTATCTGCATGCACTCCTCCAGAGTTTTAAGGAATGTGGTGCATGTCGACTTCACCATGGTTCCAGTGTCTATACCAGTCTGAAACAACAGACAAATAAACACGTTAGCACAAAGCCAGCACTGATATCGCAGCACTGTTTGGTGACGCAAAATATACACACAGAAGTACTTGTGATAACATGTACTTCTTGTTTCCTTGATAATGATGAGTGAGAGAGCACATAGGTTTGATTAATTGCAACTGAAGCGTGCGCTACGGCCGTTTCACACAAACCAACAGCTTCTCTAATTTCATCGGCTCAACCAAACGTTACCTCCACTGTTTCTCCCAGCTCATCATTCTCCTTGATTTTGTTGACTTGCTGCAGAAGAAGGTCACAGTACAATCTAAGCTCTGACATCTTTGTTTTTAATGCCTCCGTGTTCTCCTGAAGCTCTGTTGCAATGCAAAAAAACATAGAAATAGAAGAAAGAAAAAGTGCTTCAAAAGAGAGTTTTCACGTATGAGTTTCTCAGCATGTATGAATTCTGTTTATCTGTCACAGTAAAATACAAACAAGAAATCTTCACAATCTGTTATGAGTTAAAGGAATGATTTTCTTTATACTTTTTTTGCTTCCATGAAGCAAAGACTCCCAGGAAGCTTTAGAAAGGATCCTTAAAATCCCTTGCTTTTACGACAAACAGATTTGGATTTTTAAAAATGCTTCTGGTCATGAAAAACATAATCATTCTGCGGAAATTAAAGACGATCCATCTATCCCTCCTAATAAGACATGGTTGTCTTAAAATGACACCTAACAAGCCACAACCTGCATACATGATAAGCACCTGACTGCAAGACTAACAACACCAACTAATATCAACTCTCTATGCATTCAGTAATTATAGTTTTAGGTGCAATAAGCATGTCTACTTGAAAACTACAGCTACATTTAGCTCATTTTTGACATTACCATATTATAGGCAATAATATGGTAATATTGAATATTACTCAATGTTTTAGATCATTTTTGGAGCAGTAGCAATAACTTTCATTTGTGTTTTAAATTAAAGCAACCATAGTAGCTTTACTAGGGGGTTTACAACAACATAACCACATATCAGCCTATGCTTAGCTCTGTGGAAAACACTTTTGTGGCCAAATTGAATCATACAGATTTGTGATTCAAACAAAAAAAAAAAAAGGATGGCAAACATTAAGACTTCTGCTCCGTCTTGTAGAAAACTTTAAAAACACCCAAATATTACACCCCATTTATTATATCTTGTATCTCTTTGTGCTTCCACACCTTTTTCCCTCTTGGTTCTGTTGTCAGTGAGGCAGGCTTTGGCTGTGCCCAGAGCCACCAGCCATTTCTGCCTCTCCGCTGCGTTGATGGCTCTCAGGTAAAAGTACTGCTCTCCTGGTATGATCAGGTCAAGACGTGTGGAGTCGGAGGAATGAACTGAAACATCATCGAAAACAAAATTCAGCACTACAACTAAATCAACAGCTGCAATGTACAGTGGAAAAGTAAGCTTCGTTGACCTTGGATTTCACAAACTGAAATCTTAATGCTGCCTTTGCAGCCTTTCCACGCATCTTCTTGAGAATCGTAGTAGGACAAAGTTCCTCCGTCAAGAACAAACCAGCGAGGCTGCCAGCCTAAAAACAGACACAACAGTTCCTGTTTTATTCGTGTCATTTTAATGCAAGCGTAACAAAATGCTACAGAGCTTGATCAATTTGCTTGGAGTTATTTACGTTGAGTTAGCAACAACTAATCAGTTGGCAAATCAGATTAGAAAGACAGATTGAGTGGAAAGTAGTCCAACTTGCTTTGCTACTATTTAAATGTGTATAAAACAAAGAAACACTCGGTGAACAGCTCAAGGTAGTAACAATAATCATTTTAACACCGACTAATAAAGTCCGAAATTTAAACGATGAGTGTAGCTAACGTTAGCTTGTAGATCTCAAACTCAATTCAAGTGAGCTTCTGACGTTTCGTGCCGCTAGCTGCCCTCAAACAAGCTCCAAGTTTAAAAACATGTCGTAGTTATATCGTGAACTCACCGCTGATGTAATTGGTCCACTTATACAGCATACCTTCCATTGTTTAATTACGTCTTTTTAGCGTTCATTACTTGTTTATCACAAGATGTGTGGCACAGCTGATCGCAGCGACTCCATTGGGCCCAGAATGTGAATTGCGGAGCGACGTCCTTGGGTTTCCATTTAAACTACGTCAACAATAGTACGTAAAGCTCTTCGTGAATAAAAGTCTAGCCAATCATGAAAGACGCTGCCATTATTGCTTCTGCCTACGTCAAGAGAGATTGGAGTAGAGATTGGCGTTCAACATGACCAATGGAAACAGAGAAAATTACTAATGGGCGGGGCTATACATTTTCAACCAATAGTGGTGAAAGGGGGCTGACAGTCAACTGTGGCTACGTTGCGTAACAGTCAGCCGGTGAATAACTCGGGTAGAAGTGATAACTTGGCGGCGAAGGAGGCGTTAACGTGTGCAATAGCATGAAAATGACCAAAAGCCACCTGCTAACATTTTTTTTCCGGCACCTGAACAACTATTGATACCTCTAGCTAGATTACGTACTGTACAAACCAAGGAGTCTTCTATAGCCTAAAATAAGAACACCATATAAGTCAGTTTTAGAAATGTATATTTTCTTTGATTATTTTGTTGAATATATTTCTTTGAGGGATAAATCGATGATGACCATGCTAACCAAAACATCCAATCCTTGACTTTTAAAATGTCACATGCAATTTAAAACTTCATTCTCAGTAAAATTATCAGCAAATTGTCTTCTCCATGTCTATCACTAAAAGCCTGACACTAATTCACAAGAAATTGGAACAGGTGTTCCAAATAAAATAGTTATATTTGTAAAATTACAGCGGCTTTATTGGGAATTCAGTCGAAAAATACAGTAAATGTATTCAAAGAAAATGAGAGAAATTTAAAAAGACTGATCAGCTAAATACTCTATGGTAAGTGGCGGTTGTTGCATGAATATCCTGGGTGATTCTGCCAGAAAAAAGGCAGGACAGAAACTATGTGATCTAATCTCACTACTCTCAGGGGAGCTGGGGAAGCCAGCTTCTTGAAGACTTCATATGAACAGAAGCAATTGAAAATGTGTTCAGGGTACAACTCTTTTCCGGTGCACAATGCTTTCTTTCTCATGCCACCTTGGGCATTTTATACCCCACGTAAAAGAAACTGTCACTGCATAAAGGCACAATACATGTGCAAGATGACTGATAAATTATATTTCTTATGTTTTCAAATGCTTTACTTAATAGAAAGAATAAATGAGAGTGGACTTAATGTACATGTAAATCCAATTTAAAATGTTTAGATTGTGATCTATGAAATCAAGTTAAATACAGACTCTCCTCTGTGAACTAAACTCAAAAGTATATTTTTAGGGGTGAATTTGCACCGTCCTTCCTCCAACTCATGCAACGTTTCAATGGTGTACCAACCATATCCACCCAGAGGAGCAATTGCCTCGCCAGCTGACAAATGATGCGCACCCTTCTGCAGAAGTTTGTCTGCCACGTAAGGGATTTTAGCAGTTAAACTTTTTAATTTGTGTATATTTTGCGAAAGTTTTAACAATTGTCTTCAAACATGATGCTGTTTACTCTTTGTTCCTTATTGCCATCACTGTTTGTTTTTGTCACTGGTGGAAAACTTCCAGAAGCCGATGTGAAAATCGAGGTGATGCACAAACCTTTTCAGTGTCACCGAAAATCAAAGTATGGAGACATGCTTCTTGTTCATTACGAGGGATTCCTGGAGAGCAATGGCACTATGTTCCATTCCAGGTAAAAGACGTCAACATTCGGTATTTCATTCTGTATTACTACACTTAGTTCAGATGAAATTACTCAGATTTGTGAAATCTGATTAGCTGTTTAAATGTACAGATTTATGGAAATAATATGCCACAATCTATTCAAAACGCAGAGATTTATTCAGCTGTTATCAAATTTCTGTGTTCTTGACTTTAAACTCTTGTTGATCATTTGATCCCTGGCAGCCGCAAACATGGGGACAGAAATCCAGTCTGGTTCACTCTTGGGATCCGAGAGGTGCTTAAAGGTTGGGACAAGGGTCTGCAGAATATGTGTGCTGGAGAGCGCAGGAAGCTGACTGTCCCTCCATCACTGGGATACGGAAAGGAAGGTCAAGGTATTACAGATTCAGTCGCTTAGCTAATAAATCATCTCTGCGTAACCTAATCTCAGTATAGTTCCTGTTTTTCTGTAAGGGCCTCAGAGGGTTTATTAGAGAACATTGGTGAACAAACAGCATGGAGACCGAGGGTTAGGTTATAAAACAATATCTGAAACTTTTTACATCTCATGCAGTACTATCTAATCATGTATTACCTGAAACTGAGTATGACACAGCTGCAAACCTAACAAGACACCTGTCAATCTAAACAGGCAAACAACCAAGCTGTACACTTACTAGGCACTAAGAAAGCTATTGTAGAGAGAAAGGCATTGGAGGATCCATATTATATTTTTGGTTTACATGTAAAACACTATGTTTGGTAGAAAACTAATAGTGCATTAACACTCTGAACACACCACTCCCAAGGTGGTAGCATCATCATGCTTTTCTTCAGTAGATGTAGGGTAGCTGGTCAGAAGGTAAGGTAGTTTCATTTTTAAAGCATATTTTCAGCAACAAGGCAATTCAAAGTGCTTGATGGGAAGAAGGATGGAGTTAAATACAGGGATTTGCTCAAAGAAAATCTGTTAGAGGCTGCAAAAGACCTGAGACTGGCACAGATGTTCAAGTTTTTCAGTAGAACATCAGTTCATCCGGTGCTACAAGAGAATGGCTTAGATCAGGGGTGGGCAACTCCAGGCCTGGAGGGCCGGTCTCCTGCAACTTTTAGATGTATCTCCACTTCAGCACGCCTGAGTCAAATAATGAGGTCATTAGCAGGACTCTGGAGAACCTGACTGCACTGAGGAGGCGATTCAGCTGTTGGATTCAAGTGTGTTGGACCAGGGAGACGTCAAAGAGTTGCAGGACACCGGCCCTCGAGGACCAGGATTGCCCACCCCTGGCTTAAATCAAAGCCTATTAATGTGCTAAAATGGCCCAGTTCAAATCCAAACCTAATTTCGATTAAGATTCTGTCAAGACTTGAAAACGTCTGTTTACAGAGGTTTTAGAGACATAAGATAATGTATAATGGTTCTTACGTTTTGACAATCATTCTCTACTTGGTGTTTGTTTGTCACATCAAATTACAATAAAACACATGGAGGTGTTTGGCTGTAATGTTACAATACATGAAAAATTGAAGGAGTCGAAA
Organism: Xiphophorus couchianus; assembly: GCF_001444195.1. Taxonomy (NCBI): domain Eukaryota; kingdom Metazoa; phylum Chordata; class Actinopteri; order Cyprinodontiformes; family Poeciliidae; genus Xiphophorus; species Xiphophorus couchianus. The sequence goes on along the minus strand of NC_040230.1, from coordinate 17,775,402 downwards.
TTTTTTTTGCCTGAGCAAAAACCTTGTTTGTTTACAGGTAAAATTCCTCCAAGCAGCACCTTGATATTTGACATTGAGCTCATGGAGATCCAAAATGGTCCCAGGTCCCACGACTCTTTCCGGGACATGGATCTTAACGACGACTGGAAACTCTCCAGACAGGAGGTGTGTCTTTTTGACTGTCCCTTTCTGTGTCAAGACCAAACGACGTTATTAGAAACTATCTTCTAATTTCTTTTCATATTTTCAGGTGAAGCATTTCTTGAAGAAGGAATTTGAGAAACATGGTTACTCGCCCAATGACACACATCATGAAGTGATGGTTGATGACATCTTCAAAAATGAGGATGAGGACAAAGACGGTTTTATATCAGTTAGGGAATTCACCTCCATACACGATGAACTCTGAATGACGGATTCAACTTTTAAATTAGTTTTTTTTTTTTTTTTTTTGTAGATCATCTTTGAAACGTATATAAATTGATGTTTTAAACAAAGACTTTCATAATTTTAAAACTACATTTGACCAATATTGTCTGATGTTTTGTTTTATGTTTTTTTTTTATTTTGACCTAGAAGTTTTATATTCATTTGCACATTTCATAACTTATTTCCCTTGGACACACATATAAATGTCATAGTTTTTGTTGCTTTAAGATGATTAAACCATTTTTGATGAAATAAACTACTTTTTTCAATGATTTATTTTAGTAACTTGTCCCAGTCTGTAATGATGCAGGATAACTGGTCGCTTCTGTGCATATTTACCACTAGAGGGCACTCTTGCCTTTTATGCTTACAAACGCTTTCATCTCTTTAAATCCTCCCCAACTGTAAAAAATGCACAATCCCCCACAGTAGCTGACTGACCTATATATTTTTTCTTCAAATTGAGAATAAAGTCACGTAAAGCATCACTTGTTATCGGAACCATATATTATGCATGTTGGAGTAATTGGAGTTGAAGATGTTTGAAATTTTATTCGGTTTCAATCTCCATGTTATAGATTATATTTCCTCATGTACTACTTTGATACATTTCAATTTAAACTTTTAAAACACAAAATGCATATTTGAACCGCTTGCAAAATAAAGACTTTCAACATTTATTGACTGATGCACCAGAGTCTGGAGATATAGTGGAAATGCACAGGATCCAAGCTGCTTGAGGTTTATTAAAACAGAGGTATGCAACATTTATATATTTGTTAGAACTACCCATATGTGATGGCAGTATAATATGAAGTACTGTAGATAATCTTTGAAAAAATTTGGCTCCTCTGTCTTCTCCCCATCCACCTGCTGTCCTCTCAATAAATACACCGCTTGATCAGGAACAGCAAATCAAAACCTGGAGGACTGTCTTACTTTCACCCTTTCACCTTGCTCTCTGCTACGCTACAACCAACACAACAACAGGACCTGCCATGAACCCTCAGCCTAGTTCCATCGATGACAGTGCATAAGCAGTTTTCCTGTAACGGTACGTTGTTTTCCACTTGTAATGCATTTAGCAGCACATACACTAGCACGATTGACAGCGCAAAGACACTCTTCCTGGCTCTGATTATTGTTTTTGACTTGCTGCAGTGCTGACCGCCTCCATATCTTGCTGCACTGAGGTGGAAATTCATGCAAAATTTGATCATTTGATCATGTATTGAGTGCATTAGACTGTAGAGTACAGACTTTCAGTGGGTTAACTTTTCTGTTTAAAAGAAAATCTTGAAATTGCTTTTAATGTGATAGAATTTTCAAGAAACAGAATTTTTGGGCTTTCATTAGCTGTAAGACAATCAACAAATTGAATGAAAATATAAAATGCATCACTGTATATGTAATGGATCTATGTAACACCTGAGTTTAATGTAAAGAACTGAATTACCGAATGCACTTTTTGATGAAATTCTAATTTATTGAAATGCCTTTCTATCTATTGCCTTCAAATTATGTATTGAATGGCATATCATTAACAAAGTGGTTCACAGGCTTGCTCCTGACCCCAAGCTTGCGGCAGCTCTTGCTGTAGCTCCAAAGCAACTGCAGAGTGTAAATAACATGGCCACTAAGCAGAGGCTGTTTAACATGTGAACTAAATGTGACTTACGGCTCGAGGCTCAGTCAGGGGACTAGTCAAATCAGCAACAAGAAGCAGACTGTTTGTTTCTCGGATCAAAGGAACCATTGAAGCACGGTACTGCTAACAGCTTCGCTCCAGTCGTCCTCTTTTCCTTTTTTGAATTATTTTAAACATGGAAAGTTTTGGCTGATCATTAGCTGAATACATCTGAATAAGAAATCTGATTTTGCAAACATAAACCAACTTCAGGAGTTGGGGGATGATGCAATGGAGGAGAGAAAGGGAGCAATCTATTTTAAAGCCACAATGGTGGTTCAGCTATCAACTTATTTCTTAAGCAAAAAAATCCTAACTTCTGCATTTACAAAAATAACGACTTCCCTATTTTCATGTAGGCTGGTTCTTTCAATACATTAAGTTAAATATAAAGATATGAGGAAATGATTGTATCATTGTTTTTGCAATACTGCATATCTAAAAAAAAAAAACCAGATGACAGCTGACATGCATGAGCAACACTCAACAGCCTCAGAGTTCAGATAGAGAGGTGCCTTTAAGTAGCAGGACAGGATGTGACTGTGGTGCACCTCTCTCACAAAGAGCACTACTGTTTCTTTTATGACTCCTTTTCCTCATTCCTGGAGTTTATTTGGCTTCTGGCAAAATGCAACCCTTCTCACCACATGCGTGCAGGTAGAGCTGGCTCAGTGGGAAAATAAAGAAGGAAGTAAAAATGGTAAACACACTGGATTTTGTTCATGGTCCTAAAAACCCCCCCACAGGAGTTGAAATCTAGTTTAGACACGTCTTCAACTTGTCAGTCTACTTCAAACTCAAGTTTTACCTTCTTTAATAAAACATCATTTCATAAATTACATTTGAATTGCAACTGTCACAAAAATACATTTTGATAAAATGGATCTGTAGAAAGGATTCAACAATCACATTAAACCAAGTGATAAAGGAACATGCTTGGCACAGGCGTCACTTTGGGCCCTCGTGTGGTGGTTGTGGTCGTCATCGAGCGATGTTACTGGCTTAAAATAACAAAATGTATATTTTAAAAAAAAACACTACTTTACTCGAACAAATCCCCAGTAATAGTCTGCACACTCAAACTTTGCAACACTACCAACCAAAATGTGCACATAGGAGTCTGGCACATGTGTTGCACCCTTCAAGAGACACAATGTCATCATATCCGCATAAATGATGGATCCTGAAACTGTCTGCCTTCTTCTGATGTGTCATTTCTGTTTTGACCCTTCTGCAGGTCCACCAACAAGCATTTCCAAGAACTTGTATATATAAACTATGGAGCACGAAAATCTTTACAAAATAAATCTTTACAATTGATGCAAAAAAAGTGCTTTATGAATGTCTTGTTTCTTTTTTTTTTTTTAAGTACACAAGTTAAGTCTGACTCTATCTACATTGTATCATTCCAGTGTTCCCACAAAATGCAGGTGAGCATAAATTTGGCTGACCTGCAAGGTTCAGATTAAACAGCACCAGGCCTTCTTCAATTTGGATCCACACTAGTCCTACAGTGTCCTCTGCACCCTTTGCCTCCACCCTTTGTAAAGATGTTAAAGAGCCTTAAAATAACTTCACTTTGAAAATCCTACCTTTAATTTGAGTAGACTTACTCAGCCTAGTCTGCCATCTATTTTACTACCCCAAACTGTTACTCTAAAATAAATGTCACCTAACCATTTTTGAAACTGTGACGTAAAAGGCTGGATGTGGATCCAAGTTTCGTCACCATGAGGCAGAGAAAGAAACCAACTCTTGAGGAAGAGTAAGAGCTGTTCTATTTTCAGAATGGGGTTGTGAAGAATATTGAAATCAGGGGAGCCAATAAATGTGGTCCTGGTAATTTTGGGAAGAATAGTTAAGTCTTAATAGCAAGATTCGTTTATTTTAAGACATCTATAAAAGGAGGTTGGGGCAATAAGTGTGGAGGGTGCTGCATATCACATGGTGCTTTCATCCTGACTGATCTACACCAGGTAGCAACAGCCTTTAAGAGATAAACTTAGGGAACAAATAACGTAAACAAAAAAAATGAAAATACATAACTACTGCCTCATGTAAAAAAATGGTGCTCTTGGCTGAGTTTGCAAACCCCAAACTTACAGGAACAGCAAAACCAACTAAATCCATCATGCCAAAAAATTAAATAAAATAAAATACAAAGCGTTTCATATGCGGTTTGATCGCAAACATTTCAGAGTATCACTTTAATACAGTTGGCTTGACTTTCCTCTTTGACAGAATAAATAATTGTTCATCGCCTCCAATTCTGCAGCCCTTTGCCCTCAAAATAAGACATCTTCATGTTCGATCATGAGCTGCACCACCAGTTTCTGCTGCCTCATGTCATTCAGGGTTGTCAACGCGTTCTGCTCCGGAGGCTGCATAAGAGTCGGGCCGAAGACAATTCCCAGGTTCTCTGCATTCATTAGGTTGTACTTTTCGAATGTTGTTACCCTGAAAGATACATCAAAATGACAGAGAGAGATTTTAATGTTGAAAGGTTTCATTTCCGGGTTGATTCTCCACATACTGACGTCTTTTCAGTATTTCAAATGCTATTACCGTACAAGTAGACTTTCAATTTGAATAACATGTTTTTTTATACGTATATATAATTTGCAAATGAACCATAAACTAGAGCATAAAGCAACGAAAAGACCATATCATTTACCTCCAAAATTATTTGTACCCATTGCAAATAGAGAGTCAGTAAGAATATTTTAAATTCCATCCCTTCTATATCTAATTTGAAAGTGTTTGTGTTGCTAGAAGCATCCTACTTAACTAGATTAATTGGGAACAGGATTCTTTTTTTGTTGTTGTTTTGCAGCGCAGCAAGTAATAAAAACCAGCTCTCTGCAGCTGGCATGGGGCAACCTTTGGTTAAAAAGCAGCTGTGCATTATGGAGCTCAGGCTTTGCTAAAACAGGCTGTGTTTTAGCATGACGGTGACTCAAAACACACAGCTAATGTGGGGAATAAATAGTGAGCCAACAGAAATATAAACTTTTTCAAGTGGAACAGCAAGTGTCTTGACTTGAATCTTATGGATAATCTGTGAAGGGAGCTAAACATCAGGGTGACGTTATATTCAGAAGGGTATGAATGTATGGCAATGGCATGGCAATTATTTGTTAAAATTGTAATAAAAGTAAAGAATTTTTTTTTTTGATAAAATTGTATTCTTATTATATTATCTCATGTGAGACTGATGATGTGGCACTTCCAATCAGACAGCAACCTCTTTGTTCACAAAAAATAACCTTTATGGACCTTTTTGAGTTTAACTGCACATGCCATCGCTAATCTCTAAAGATGGACAACAAGCATAATTTTGACAATCAGCATGCAATGCAAAAACAAAATGTATGTAAATAAAATGTATGTATATATGTTAAGCTTACAGCAGGAAATGTCTCTCAGGCAAATTGTGGCATTGCAATGATAACAGATGTGACTGTTTTAACACATGAACTAACCTTTTGAGGTGAGCCATCAGGTAACGTAAAGTTTCATAGTGTGCCGGGGGAAGCTGCAGCAATTCCTCATGTATCGCCTCCAGTCTGGATTCAGCATTTGGGAGTTCTGAAGGAGCCAAACGATAAGTATCAAAGCGCTGTCAGGCAGCACCGGCACAGAAATAGCATGGAAATACCATGGAGAGGATCTCTTACTTGCAGCTTGAATAAATTTGGAGTACAAGTCAAATGTAATGACTGGAATGGGAAGGTCTCTCAAGTAGAGCTTCAAAGCACCAGCAATTATGTTGATGTCTGCATAGGCACTGGCACTGATATCCGCCTTCTCACCATCTGTTGTCAAGAAGCAAACAGTGCATGCAGAGGGATCAAAGGCTGAATTTGGTACAAATGAAAAATTAATGTTCCTGTTTAAACCACATAATATCAGAAAGAGTTATTTTGTGCAGAACTTGCTGCTGAACACGCCTCTTATTTAAAGTGGAAACTCTGAGACATAAAATGTTACAGAGTTCTTGAGGCAAAGAAATTTATGATCAACAAACCTCGGTCAAAAGCAAGTCGAACATCCTCAATGTGCTCTGAGAAGCCAGACACTCTGTACAGACCCTCAGATTTCATACCTGCAAGAGATGATTTATACATGGATCTCAGTCACTACTGTGAATTCTCCCAGAAAATGTCATTGCAACACAAGGATCAATGAGGTTTATTTTTATTTCAAGTAGCTTTAACACCTTTAGTTTTAGCCATGATTTAGAAACAGAAAACAACACTTATTCAGTTAATCCTGGAAACCTAGTGGTGACATAAGGCCAAAGAGGATCAGAAATGTCTGAAGTAGTAGCATCCCACTGCAGAATGTCCTACTGTATTCTTTATAGTACAACTTACAGATGTGACATAGCAGCACCTGGACAATTAATCTTTAATGGCAGCAGCCATACGAGACACTGAACAATCACAAAATACGGTGTGAGGAAAACACAAAAAAGGAATATTTACGTCTAAGAACAAAACTTCATTCTTAAAATGACAAATATTATTTTAAATTAGATTTCGCAACATACTTACTTCTCAGTGTTACACGAGAAGCAAACATATTCTGAGTTGTACCAAATTTATTTACAATTAGCATTTATTGTTGGCAGTTGAATATCATCTCAATGATAGGAGATATCACTGAATGATCTTAAAAGGAAGCAAATAAAGCACAAATTAAAAAAGGGCCAAAGAGTACAACTCTGAGTAAAAGAATTTTGTCTGAAGTTTGATTTAACAATTACTTTTTAAGTGATAGAAAAAAAAGAAGAAAATATGTGCCAGAGCTGAAGCAGAAACATCTGGTCAACATTTTAATATCTTAAACCTAGAGTCACTACTGTGGATTCTCCCATAATCCTGCTCAATACATAGATTTCAGTAGTTCAGCTATTAAGTGACAGTTAAGAAAGAGATCTATACATGCTAAGAGCAGCTTAATGTAAAGTAAATTTTTATGAAGAGGGTAATTAGCAGCATTTTGAAATGGTGGTCAAATAAGTACTGGATCATTGCTCAAAGGATTTAAAGAGTTGCCTTGGCACATACCTCTGAGTTCTATCTCTCGAATGCACATATCCACCACCATGGGTCTTGTGGTGTTATGAGCTTTGACAAGGGTGGTGAGATCACAGCTGTACACTTTCTTAATTCTGCGCAGGTCCGGCTGGCAGTCACTGGGAACCAGTTTGGAGCACTGTTTGTGTACATTCAGGCCACAATCTAGCAGAGGAAGAAAAAAAACGAGAGATAAATGCAAAGAGAAAGAGGGACAGAAAGAGAGACAGAGATAAGCCTCTAGCAGATAGCACAATCTTTGCACTAAGCTTAAAGACAGCAGTTTGAAAAGCTTTCCCAGAGCCAGTGATAAACTGCGCTGTCAGACATCGCAGCTGCAGCTAAGCTGTCCCAGTATGCTGCGCCAAAGGTAGATAATAGCGGATATAACAGCATGGGGGGGGAGTGTTCTTGTTGTAGTTTTAGTCACATTGAGCCTTTTAGACAGCTGAGAGTGAGAGAGCTACGGCTGCTTGAGTTACTGAAGGTAAAGATGGGTGTTTGCCTAAAATCGCTCATCACAAAAAGGCTCAAAGAGGTCCCTGCTGGATTTCTAACCGCAGAAAGACCGAGGCAGGAGAAAAGAAGCAAAAATAAAGGCTGGTCAGAGAGTGAGAGAGAAGAAAGAAGTTTCTCCTGTTTCCCACGACACATGAAGTGTCTGATGATGCTCGTGTTTGCTTCAGGCTTATCAGAGCGGAAAATATTGCAACAACAAACGATCTGTTGGGTAGAGGGCAACCAAGGCCACCGGTGTAGTTTAAAGAGAGTGTCCTGGCAATGAAGAAATCTCATGACCTCTGACAAGCCATTATCTCCAATATAAAACCAATCACTTGGTTCTGCTGCTATATTTAAAATGATAAGATGAGAAACCTGCATTTTTTGCTAGTTGAGAAATTGAAAGCCTGCAAGCTTTAGTAGCTCTTTTAACCTTTTACAGATGCGTCATAAAGTTTCCTCATTATCTTCATGGAAATCACAGGGCAATGTTGTAACAAAAGTGACCTAGTACAGATATATTTTGAGATTTCTATGTATCAGTAGCATCAGAACACACTATGCTTTAGGAAGAGATACAAGTCTGAGACTGAATATCACAATAAGGCTTTGGTTTTTTTTTTAGTCTTCAAGCTTCCTGAAAAATCATATGCACAGTTCAGTTTGTGGCAAGCATCACAATTTAATATGGCAGAAAGAACATAAACATTATAAATTCATAATTTCAACAGAGAAATCAAAAACTACGCGTTTTGCTTTTTTGTTTTTTTTCTTTAAAGATACTGAAATGGAAAAGTTGCACAGGAGTAACTATTCTGTGTAAAAGAATATTACCATAAAAAGTATTAAACCTGGTTAATGGTCATCATTTTGGTCCTGGTACATGTCAGTTTCTTTTTGCTGATTTAGATGATCACTTTAAATGTTCATTGAATCTCTTTTAGTTGCTTTTTACCATGCTGTTTAAATACTACTAATATTGTTTCTTTCAAGACTGAGATACGCAGTGATCTTTATAATAATGGGTAACAATGTCTAAAAATAATTAACTTTTTTTTCTTGAGAGTAAGTTAAAGAGAGAGCTAGAGTCAGATAAATAATGACTGAGTCTAAATAAGAGCAAATAGCATGAGTAGCAGAACTAACAAGAGAAACTCTTCAGTGCTGAAGTTGTTGCTGAAGGAAAATACTCAAAGTTACTTATCTTTATCAGTGATGTGTTTAAAATAAAACCAGATGAAGCATAAAAATGTAAGAAGCGCTCAAAATGAAAACTATTTTATAAACTCGTCTAAGAAACAATCCGGCTGCAACAGGGAGGAAGACAAAACAGAAAATGAATGCTACAGTATATGGAGTACAGAGTTGATCTGTTTCGTTCTTTTGACTTTCTGTATGTCCATCATGGAGCAAGCAGAATGTGAAAATCTTAGCAATAATATCAAAATGTTAATGTGAAGTTGTTGTTTTATCTAATCCTGCTAATTGCTGATAGAACATTCTAAAGTCTGTTTATAAATGGGAACTACTATAAAACTATTTTACCAATTACTTCTCTGCTGAGCAGTAAGTAAGTAAAGACCACTTATCACTAGACAGCTAGAAAAAAGTATTTTAAATGTTGTTATAATCTCCAATTATAGTTCTAAAAGAGAATTTTGAATTGCCCCAAAAGAAACCGTTTTATTCAGAAAGGTGCATCAGGAATCAGCACTTTCATGGCTCACTTGAAAGTGCTGATTACAGAGAAAAAAAATACACAAAAAAGGTTAAGAAAAACTATAAAAAAATTATAAATGACACATCCAAGAAAGGCCAGTGTTATCTGCAGACAAAACATTCAGTAATCCCACATTCATGTGTCTTAACATTACACAGCTTGAATGGTGCAGAATATATTTACCTGAGCAACGGACACCCTGGGCAATGAGGCCCCACATGAAGTTGGCACAGTACTCGCACCAGTGTGGCCCACGGAAGGTATGCACCTGTGGTCAGAAATTTCATTATGTTACTCAGTGACCAGTTTAAACTGGGGGCCTTCCTCTCTGACATGGTAGACTGTTAACCCAAACCACACCGGATGGAACCCCTCACTGAATGGGAGCATATGTGTATGCATGAGGCAGATTAAAGGATTTATTACAATGCGTCTGGCATCTGCTGCTGGGCAATTGGATACATGCAGGCAAGCGCAGGGGCAGGCCCGAAAGTCAAAATAACAGATGTACACCCTCCCTGCACACTTAGATCACAGATAAGATCATGAAAGGAGCCACAGGCAGCCCCACATGCACACCCACACACACACACCCACACGCACATTGAATAGGTATCGGTGACCTAAGGAGTGCAGAGGTGCAAAAAGCATGTGGCAGGTGATGGGTGGAAGATGGCTTCAAAGGAGAAGTGAACAAAAAGGTGGCAGTCATTATACACTGTTAGTAAGTGAAACCACAGATAAAGTAATGTGTAAATGTTAAAGCACCAAAGGCAAAGTATCCTGTTATTGTCTTCACAGAAAAAAAAGTGCAGCCCTTCGACACTCTCCATATGTTGTCACCACATCAGAACTATGAACCAAAAATGTCTCTAAAAGCTTTCAAATCAATGTTAACCAATGTTTTCTGCTGTTAATGGGTTGTAGTGCATCCATTAGTTCCCCTCTGTGCATATGAGTGTCAGCTGGTTGGGTTCTCATGAAAATAGCTGCAGATACATACTGGAGTCTGTGACAGGACAGGCAAATGTCCAGCAAAAACATGCACAGCGGATCCCAGATGTGTACACACAACCCAGTATAACATTTAAAAAACTGAGACCATGATAAATAATTTCTAATGTCCATATTTAATGTGACATATATCCAACAAATAATATAAAAAGTCAAATAAACAGGGTAAAATAACTTTGTTCCTTAAACCTAAAAGTTTGTTGAAATATAAAACGTTTGCCATCAAGTCTTTTTGATTTCAAACTTGCTATCAGTTAAATTTGATGGAGCTGAAATAAACTTTATCTGTCCTAGAAAGATTTTCAAAACCCTTAATCATTAGCGTTATGAATGATTTGACGTTTTCTTTAGCTGGAGTCATTTTTTGCAGAGAGGTTACAAACAACACCATACCCACTGTAAAACATGGTGGTGGCAGCATGATGCTGGATGAGGGATACTTCTTCAAAAAGAATTTGTTTTTAGTGAACTACTGGGCAAAATCGTCAGCAGTTCAAAATACCAGCGAGTTTTGACTCCAAACCTTCTGATGTTTGTTGAAAGCTATTTTTTCAGCACCGCTGTTAGTCTGGTCATACATTCAAATCAGCATCAAGATTTGTTGACATCATCACAGGAAAAGTGATGTTTTGGAAAAGCCATGGCCAGAGTGGTGTACTTGAATCTATAATATCAGGTCACTTCAAAGCGTCTGTGCACAAAGAAATGTCCTCACAATTTGACAATTTGAGAACTTTTGCAAAGTAAAACGAATCGACATTATCAAGGTTAAGATGTGGCATGCTGACAAACCGATGATGAAGAGGCTGAGTGCACATGTAAAAACACAATTATTGCACAATTTTTCATGTTTGATTGTCAGTTGAATTGTACAAGATATATTCACATAAAAAAAAACAACTTAATAATGAAAATTTATTTTTAACAGGTTTTAAAAGTCACTATGTAGCCGCAGGATTTGTTCCCCAAAATGTTTAAATGTTGTTAAATTAAGTCTTTATTGTATAAGTAGTAAAATAGTTAAGTATTAGAATTAGAAATTATAAATAACATAAATAAAAAAATTTCCTTTTTTAATCACAGAAACTGCTGCTTACCTTGAAGTTGTGAATCTTTTCATAGAAGCTCAGCTTCTCAGGCGTGTCTTTCAAGGCACTCCGTCGCACCACAGGTGAGGAGATCTGTGGACAGGAGGCCAGCAGTTTAATAGGTTTCCACAGCAGATTTCCCTTGCACCCAATCTTGACTCCCAGAGCCAACGCCAGCAGCTCTTGACGCTTCCTCTCCTGTCTTTTAGCCATGCGAGCAATCAGCTCCCCTTGTAAGCCCCCTCTGCTTGCTTCAGCCTCCATGCTTGACTGCTCTGGGTCCAGGAGACTGTCCAAGTCTTCTTAGGGGAGCCCTGGAAGAGGGGGGTGCCAGTGCTGTGCAGCAGATGCTGCCCAGCACACAGATATAAGTACACCCCACTCTGCTCTGAACAGGAAGAGCTACTGATGACAGTTAGCGCCAGAGTTGACTCTGCATTTGGTCGGAGCCCAGTGGCAGCAGAGAGCAAGACGAGCAGGAGGAACAGGATTGGAAGTGGGCGGCCTAAGGGCAGGAGCGTGCCTCAGACAATGGGTCTCATTCACACGCCCAGAAAGGGGAGAGAGAAAGGAGAGAGAACAGCGTCCGGGATGGATAAGAGATGTCAAGAGTGAGGTGCTGTCAGGATCGCTTCACACAGCTCAACAGTTCTCTAAAGAAGGATCAACAGTTCAGACCCAACCCCCCACGCCCCGCTTTTTAGGACAGAGCTCTTTCCCATTAGAGGACTGCCTTCCAGCCACACTCCACCTCACTTAGCTGGAGTCAGTACTCTATTCGCAGGGGTTCTCAGTCAGCGCAGGATCGTTTCTAAATGGGTCACTTTGGTTGCTCGAAGACAGATACCAGTTTATTCAAAGCTGGGTCCTTGTAACAAAAACAGACCTTGACCTCCAGCTATGTCTGTCTGCTGGTGGAATTCCCCACACTGCTGTCCAGACAGGATCTCTGACTGCAGATTGCTCCTGCCTGTCATGGTTTGCTGTCTGACAAAACCTACACTTCCATACAATTAACTCAGATTGGAAAGGGATTACAGCCATAATCCTTGCACACGGAATAATCCAGTAGTACCCAAATCCAAGGAAAAGCCCAATTGGAAGCTTATTTGCATGTCTCCAGGCATGTAGAGTTTTTTTTTCTAAAATGGGGGGATTGTTGCCATGCTTATGGTTCATTTGTCCATGTAAGCACTTCCATTCGAAACACAAGCACCACGAATACACATCCTCTAAGGGAGGTTTTCCATAATTAAAATAAAAATGGACAAAGAAATTTGTTGGTGGAAGCTTTTTAGTGAATACAGAATAAGTAAGAATTACTAGGTTACAATAACAGCACTCCTCATTGTGTATTCTGTTACTGAGTGAAGATGACCCAAAGACAATTTGCCAGTGAGGTATTTAAGAGGAGGACTGAGACACAAGATGCTATTTAAAAGGAAACCGTAGTTTCCCTGACTTGACGAGACATGTAGGCAGAGAGAGAGAGAGAAAGAGAAAGAGAGAGAGAGAGATTGGCAGATTAATGAATAAGTGAACATTACACAGTAAAGTTTGTCACACTTGGATTTGACAAAGTTGGCAGTCATTTGGACATGTCAGAGTTGAGATATGAATCTACATTCTGTGGAAAAACACATGGAGACATTTGGTTTAGAGATGCTTGCCATGCAAATCGCTAATGTAGGATGGTGAACACAGTTTAATATGTTAGCTATGTAATGCTTTCATCTATAGAAGGTCTCATAATAAAATGGTGACTAGAAGCTAGGTTTGATGCATCTCCAGTTTAGAAGGATTTTAATGCAAAACATTTGAAAACAACCCTAATGAAATAGAAACTAATAGATTAAGCACATAGACTAAATGATCATGTTTTTAATTTAGAAATTTTGTCTTGAATTATCAAAAGATCAACCATGTTCTTCTTTATAAAATGTACTAGTCAGTCTAGAATTAATAATAACTATCACCCAATCTCCCAATTGTCTTCTCAGTCCAAAATATTTGGACTTTCAATTAAAAAACATAATTATTTTTACTCCATTTTTGACCCAAATACCATCTGGCTTTCAACCTACCCATAAAGCTGTTGACCTAGTTTTAAATAACAGAGTTTAAACTTTAAGCAATACTTTGCTTAAAGTATCTTTATACATTTCTTTATACATTTATAAATTTCGTTAAGCATTTGACACTATTGGCCACTTGCTTCACCTACAGTAGGAAAGATTCTGTAATATGGTTCACAAATTACCTCTTTTGTAGATTACAGGAAATACCTGATAGTTTTTCTAAATATATGGGAACCTGGATCGATGAAAAAGTATCCTTTGAAACCCATAGTTAATGTTTATGTGACATGAAGGCAAAACAGTGGGTGTCTCAGAAACACACCTCAAATGTACTTCCTAACTGTGTGACATCATGTGAAAATCAAAATATTATTGTGAACCTCGACAATTCTGGTTCACTCCCGATTAGAAAATACAGATGCTTCAAGGTTCCACAATCATTAGTTTAAACTAATCTTAGTTTAAAATCTTTGTTAATATTGAAATATTAACAAAGATAAACTTTCAGCAAAAAGAACAATGCAATTTCTGATGAACTGAGATGAAGCTGGTCTGGCACCGACAACACAAAAGTATATATATTTATATATATATGAGGTGAGAAAACACTTGGAGAGGTAGAAATCATTACTTCAAAGACATTTAAAGTCAAATTTCAGTTTGTAAATGCACACAGGCAAAAACTAAATAATGACTAAACATTATGATAATGAAACATTACAGTAATTGTGCCTTTACTATAAAGTAAAGTAGCAGAAATGTACTTCATGCTTGCTGTTCAGTAGAGGCGCAGCAACATCATGTTGAGAGAGTGTTTTGGCTGCGGTGGGGGACTTTTTAAAACAGATGAAACTATGATCAAAGAGGATTCAGTAGAAACCTGAAGCACCATGTCAAGACATGAAACAGGAAGTTAAAAATGGGGGCACAAATGGGTCTTCGAAATGGGCAGTGACTCTGAATACTAACAATTGGTAACAAAGGGATTGAAGGACAACAGAATCCGAGTTTTGGAGTAGCCATCACAAAGCCGTGATCTCCATCCCATGGAAAAATTGTAGGCAGAGGTGGAAAGGTGTGTTCAAGCACGGCTTAGTGAAACCTGTTCTGTAAAGATGAATAAAATTCCAGTGAATTACTGTGAGAAACTTGTTGAAGGATTTAAATCTCGGGTCTTATGTTTCTTTATGAAGAAAGTATTCTTAGTAATGTACTTAAAGTCATTCTACAAAACAAACCCACATATTTATGAAAACAAAAACCAAATACCTGTTCTTACTCATGAGATACTTTACAGGTTCTTAAAAAAACATGATGTCATTCTCATGACATTTAGCTGTCATGCTTGTTTTGTTTTTTTTGTAATCTGTATTAACAAAATGTTTAATATGAAAACCATGAAAGCATTGAAAATGAAGATGTTTCCTCAATGGGCTTTCTGAGGATTAAACAAAAGTAAATGAATGAAAGACTTTCATGCACCAGTTAGTTCCTTTTGTTTGACGGGCACACACAAACTGACCCATAGCCGCAAGAATGACAGGACAGGTGAAGAAATTTGTTTCTGTAGTTGACATTCTTAAACATGCCACACCAGGCAATTCCTCTCCAAAGTTATGTCTGTGGAGACAGATGAGGAATAGGCAGCTCTGAGATATTTCAGCCTTGAGAAGAGGGAGGAAGGGTGTGGGGAGGGAGACGAGGCCTGGTCCCCTTTTGTCTGCGGGCAGATGGCGACTTGTCTCTTAAAGAAGAGCTTGGACAAAAAAGGACACAAAAGGTGGTCCACACAACAAACTCGGCTTTCTTTCCAGTGGCAGCACTCTTTTATTCCAGCGAGGCTTTGTGAGAGCACAGCTGAGTAGACCCAGTGGGGAACAGCACAGTCAGACAGCAGTACAAAAAAGGCTTTAACAGCAACAAAATGACAAAAAATGGCTATACTGTGAGGACGGTAGTAAAGAGAAAATAAGATGAAATTGAGACTTTTGTCCATGTTGGGAACATTGCAAACTGATCTATTTTTCTGATGTCTAAGGCTGAAATAAATAACCACTTATAAAAGCCTGGAAGAGCGCATTTGACTTGAGGAGTATTTTTAACATTTTACAACTTAAACATCAGGCGAGAACAGGTAATTATCCCAAACTAACAAGATAATTTCTTCAATGGTATTTAAGGTTTAGCCTTTTGAGAGCCACACCAGTGTGGCAAGTGTCATGACCACTGAAAGGCATGAAACTCAAGAGGCTGATCTAGTCAAACGCACCTTTTAACCTCCTGCCAGCCTTTTAATTACACGAGCATTTACAGTTGCAGCATTATATAGACATCAACTTGACCCCAAGTAAACAGATTTTGACTTTACAGTGAAACTACTATGTCTGTAGGGCCTCCGGGCGTGTCTGAGTAAATGGTAAACATCGAGTTCAAAAAGCCACCACAGATGCAGGCAGTAAGCCCCGGGTTTCTCCAATCTTTAAGAAGACAGAGAACAGATTTTCTGTTTGTGAGTCACAAGCAGACTGATAAAGTCTAACATCAACACGGCTGTCACTGAATTTGAATCCTAAAGTGTAAAAGCTGGCATGAGGAAGATACTGTCAGTTTTACAGACAGCGTAACAACTAACAATTTGACATTTAAAAAGACCCACGTTTATTTCCAGTGTGGGAGATTACTGGAGAACAGAATCTATAAAGTTAAAAAATATATTAAGTAAAGCATAAATGTTGCCTTTAAGAAAGCACCGGAGGTTTGAACATGTTAGAGCAGTGGTTTTAGCTACTAGCTCACTAGATTAATGCTTTTATTTTATTTGAAGTAGGAATCACTGAGAGCCTGGGAATAATGACACACCCAGCTTAAAAGGTTATGACACATTTTGTAAAGTGAGATTCTGTGACGTTATTATCAGTAATAGCTATGTAACCTATATCAGACAGATGTCGTTGTGCATTGAGATTGTATCCTCAGAGTGTTGAAAGAATAACAATCTAAATTTGTTAAAATGTTGAGTATGTGGAAGATTAAAAAATAAATTAAAGAAAAAACAGAATTCACAAGAGGTAGGCAGATCTCAGATGCAAACTAGTGGGTGGGTGACTAAGTGGTCACCCACCCACTAGTTGAAGCTGTTAAGAAAGGACTTAAAGGTTGAAACCGAATGATACATACACACATATCCAGGGAAAGAATGACACTGAAGGGAGGACAATCTGCAAACCAGAAGAAGTCAACAGCCCAACAAAATAATTGATCAGCATCAACCAAAAGGTGACAAAGAAACTCCAAAAAAAGAACATGAAAGCAGGAAGGTTAGTAGCACACAGTCCTCAAAGAGATATAAATTTTAAAATGAAAAAGGAACTGAAGTTTATAGTTCAAAAACAGAGTTAAACCAGAATGTAAAAGTTTAAAAAGAATCCAAAAGCAACCCAAAACAATTTAAAATGTATTTTAATTTTTTTTAAAAAGGGAACTAATAGTGTAATGTGACTTGTACATGTTTGTTTTCCCCTTCATAACATATATTTTTTAAAACAAGACTTATATTCCAGTTTGGCCTATTTTCCAGAAAATACAGTAATTTCTGGAGATTACTAAAACAGATCAGTTGATGTTTTTTTGACCCACTGTGGGCTCCCCTACTTTTAAAGCTATTTGATTTTAAAAGTTATACAATTTATCTAAAAGCATCCTTATGTATCTAAATTCCAACTTCAGTAAATTAATTACAGACTGGCTGATTGTTTTTAAGATATAAAAAAATGTGATTTAGTTTTCTGAAAACAAATCAGAATTATTAGTAACCAGTTTTACTAATAATGTTCTCATCAATTCTGTTTTATTTTTATAGCTCACTGCAGAAGTCATCTCAAGGCCTTCTGCAGAGAGAACAAGAAAATATGAGAAACTAAATATAACATAACCTTAATCCAATCCAAATCATTCAACAATAAGTAAAACAGTTATGATCTAATTTATTGCAGTGTGTCCCAGAAAGATAGTCAAAAATATCCTGTTACAATTCAGTTAAAATTCGTAGTATTGATAAACCGTCAAAAACTTCTCTTTGAATCAGTCCCTCTCAATAAGAATAGGCATCCATCAGAACCAGACTCTGTATTAATGCAGCTCCAGCTACTGTTGATGAAGGCTGTCGTCTGTAATCGATTGTAATCGAGTGTATAACAAAATACGAGCTGGACAAAATAAATCCCCACAGCAATCAGTCAAAACTGAGAGTTACATCAAAGACATGGACAAAAAAAAAGGACAAGGCCAAGAAAACACAAGCATCTGTCAGTGACGAGACCAAGCCATCAATCTCTTAGGACTACAAAGACCAGAAGAGACAGTTTAAGACTGCCACCTAGTGGAGGGACATTTCCTTTCTACAAAAGGAACAGGCTTATTTCTTGTTGATAAATCATTCAGTCTCCGACCAGCCAGAGAGCCAAAGGAGAACAATGTGAGACGTGTCTCACTTCAAACCATGGTGTCTGATATAGATAGCAGAGAGAGCAAAGTCCCAGTCCCCTCGGTCATCATTACCTTTCAGTGTGAGCAACGAAGCATGGCAGCAGTGAACACACCCAAAGGCTGTAAGGATAATGTACGTCTCAGTCACAGGGCAGACCGACCCCTCAGAAAAGAAAAAAAACTCACCATTAACTGTAATGGCAGAAGTGTGTTAGCCAGATCAAAATCAGTGTGTCAAACTATGTCTTGAGAAAAATAAATACAAGAAAAAGACTTTGCATTAAATGAACCACCCAAAAAATACATGAATACATACACTTCCTAGCTGAGGTAGTCATATTCCTCTGCCGCTTTAGCCTCTTTATAACCAAAAACTTCATTGTATTTTACTGGGATTTCATGTAATAAACCAACACAAGGTTGTGCATGGCTGTGAAGTGGAAGAAAACGCATGAATGACATTCAAAGTTTTTAGATTATAAAAATCTGAAAAGTGTGAGGTGATATGTTTTCACTCAGACTGAAAGAAAAGCAGCTATCAACATCAATATTCAAGTGTGACCAATGATTATCAGTGTGGTTTAGATATGAATTTTCATCAGGTCAAACTTGACATTGTAGCTCTGCAACACATTCTCACTCCCAACTCGTCATATATTGACGAGTTAGGACAATTTCTGACCATGCGTCACATATTGACGCGAAGGGTACCCCCTTCGCGTCAAAAGTTGACGACTTGGGCAGGTCACATGTTTTACGTGGATTATTGACGCGAAGGGTTCTCGTAACCGCTGCCGAACCTTCAAAACCCAACGATTTGGTTAGGTTTAGGGCAAAAATTACGGTAAGGCATAGTGTAAAACCCCTCGCGTCACATATTGATGCGAAAGGGGTACCCTGCGCGTCAACATGTGACGAGGACGGACCGTCCCATGCGTCAATATATGACGAGTTGGGAGTGAGAATGGGCTGAGCTCTGACTGGGACAATTTTCACCTAGGATTGCCTTGTATTTAACTCCATTCATCTTTCTACTAATTTTGACCCAGCTTCTCTGCTAGTACAAAAGAAGAATATTAGGAATATTAGAAATATATTAGTGTTTAAGGTCTAAGGTAACTCGTAGTGTTATTGTTGTGTCACAGACTGGTTTTTGCACGTAGGTCTAAAGGTTAAGTTCAGGTCAGTTTTATGTATTATTTTCTTTCCACAAAGTAATTATGTGTTACTTTGTGTTGAAGTATTGCATGAAGTACCAATAAAATACATTCATGTTAGTGGTTTTCAGGTGAAGTCATGTGTAACTGTTCAAGGGAATTAAATACCTTTGCAAGGTACTATACTGATTACTTGAACTGGGCTCTGTGGTGGTCTGGCGATCCATTTCAGATCTTCAGCACCCTTCATTAGACTGACAGCTGGGAAAGGCTCCAGAAACCTGCTGCCTTCAGTAGGATATTGTAAATATGTAAAGAATTGGCAGATAGATACAATCATTTAAATTAAATCATATAATACTTTGCATTTTGAAAAGCTAGCTTCTCATGAATATTTGCATCTTGAGCTTTTCACCCAGTTAAACATTATTTCACAGTATAAATTGTGCAACAGATTAAAAAACTGGTGAAACTGTTTCAAAGCTCTTGTCAGATTAATATTCTACTAGTGCTGACTTGTCATAGATTAAAGGAGTTTTTCTGTCTCTCTCTCTCTATGTAATCACACTAACTCCATTATGCTGAGATTGGGGCTCTGTGTGAATCTGCACAATCTACTGAAGGACTCCTTGTTCTTTGGTGCTGAAGATAGGGTCTACTTTAAATAAAGATGTGAGTCATCTCTGCAAAAGCAGAGTGTAATAGTTCTGAAGCTAGACCACTGCTGAGAATACACATCTTTATGTGACATGAACAACGATCAAACTCACCCTGTCATCACTCTGGAAGGTGACCCTGCGAGGCTCCGTGCGTCCACGGCTCAGCCTGTGCACCATTTTGTCTTTGAGCAGCGACGTGTAGCCAAGGTGCTCATAGATCGGGTTGGTGGTCATTTTGGCGATGTACTCCGCTGCCTTGGTCTCAATGTAAAGGGTGATGAGGGCATCTGTCACCAAGTCATGGACAGACTCAAACCTCTTCTCTCCGACAAAGTGCTTCCCGTCATAAAACAACCTGTAGTTGAGGGTCTGGTGTCCAAAGCTGGATGGAAATTCACAAACAGGTGAACAGGTGGTATAAAAGTTGAGCAGAAAGCTGATGGTTGAGTCAATCGTTTTTGTTACTGGTTTTGTGGAGATGTTGGTACCTTAAGGCCAAGGTGTGAGTCCCTGGCTGTCTTTGGCTCTCCCTGATGAGGTACGCACCCTCTTTGCCTCCCAGCAGCTCATCTGCATATTCTCGAGATATCATCCCATGAAATCTATTCAATAAACAAAAGCAGCTTTTTGTTATCAACAACTTAAAATATTTACATGTAAAAGTGAGAAAAAAAAATATGCCCACTTACATAATTACTATCTGATAAAGGCTTTAAATGATATAGAAAAGCATTTATATCTTAAAAAAAGCATACAAACACAGAAAACAATTAAGTTAAACTCACTCTCTGCCATAGTACTTGGGTCTGCTCTCCATCTGTAAACCAGAGGAAGAAATATTGGCTGCAGCAGTGTGATATGAAAGCTCAAATTAATAGCTCTGCAAATTGTTCCTTAAAGCCTGCATGAAAGATAAAGGACTTTACACCACAGGCCAGATTATCTCCATCTGGGCCCCTGCGTCTGTTCACAGCTAGCAAACCATAAAGCTCAATCACAAAGTAGGGGGAGATAAATTAGAGGCCGCACTGGAAAACAGCAGGTAAAAGATGACCAGCTGGAAAGAAATTAATATTAGGCATGTTAGAATAACACATCAGGGTATAAAAGGTGTCTGGAGCACAGATATATGACTGAATGTATAATTTTTTCTTCATCACTATATTTTCTGGTCTTCACAACACTGTCAAGGGGAAGCGATCTGAGTGAAAGTACACTGAAAGATATATATTTTTTCATCACCCGGAAATTCCCTCTACAGAGCCGGTAGTGGCGACGCTCTAAGGACTTCTTATAATGTAAAACATAATTTTGTATTGAATTACCAGCCTGCCACTAATCTCACACAACCAGCCTTAGAGCTTTTACTCTGCTCATCAAAGTGTGGCAGCACTCAAAATAGGATGAGACACGCATCAGTTCTGCTGGGTTATACAATGGAAGATTGGCAGTTCTCTCGGTGAAGACGGTAAAAAGTGCATTAAATTTCACCAGTGTTTTGATAACAGGTTTTTTTTTCAGCAAAATGTCTGAGTTCTTTGGATGTATTCTTCTTTTCTACACTGATTAAAAGGCAGTCACTGACATATTTCAGAGTCAGAACTCCTAAGCATTTTGACAATGTGCTAATTAAATTAATCATTCCCAGTTCAAGTAGATAAGTAATTCTTTTAAAAAAACAAAAGAATTACACAGTGTCATGCCGCTCTTAGCTTCAACAGAGTTTTGGTTAGCGGTCTCTGCCAAATTAACTACAGATTGTGTATCAGTATTTTAACTTTCTCTCCATTAGCCTGAAGTGCCTTCTAAAGGCAAAAAACAACAAGTTATAGATATGTTTATATGATTACAAGATAATAAAATGGTTTTCTTCTTGCGGTTCTTGGCAATAAAGTGACTCTGATGACAGATGCCTCTATGGCGAAATACACTCAGATTTACCAAAAAGCCCTTTTAAATCCCTGGGTAGGGTGGTGGTTTGTTGGGTCACAAGTTGCAGTTGCCTTCCTCATTGAACAAATCACTACATTAACCTCACCATGTGAACTTACATTTAAGCCTTAGAAGTTGTTTTTTTTATATACATTGTGTTTTGGTAGACAGTGTGTTATTTATTTATTTGTTTTTATATATTTCTCCACTTTCAACATGGGAGTCATAAAAATATAATATAAGCCCTTTAAAAGTTCAAAATGTCTGGAATTAAACTGTTCAGACAGAATTTACTGAAAGAACAGGTGAGATTTTATTTTTAGGTCAAAAACATGATGTGCTTGACATGTACACATTGTTAAGTTTCACCGTTAATATCTGTAAAAAATCTGTTTTTCAGCCAATAAAAGGACAACACTTAATTTTTAGCACCGCTGCTTAAACATTCAGTCACGAGGTGAATTCAAAGCAGTAGGGAGCCTCTCCCGACAGGTTATTATTTATGATTGGTCTGGCTTCCAGCTGCCACACTCAATCATTTTCCCAGGAATAAACTCAAGCTTCAAACCTGAAAGTAAAAGCTTAGTTTAATCTCCAGACAGAATGCAGCTCTTGTCTGGTAGACCCGGCTTGTAAAGAAAAAATAAAGAGGAGATAAACAAGGCCAGCAGGTTTTTCAGGGTACTTTTGTGCCTAACCACATGTTCAGAGGTGACATTGGGCATTTCTTCTGACAAATACAGCAACAGATGCAACATGCGCTCTCTTCATCAGTGCTGTAACTCAGTTTTTCATAAAACCTTTCAAAGTTCTGTGTCTTTTTAAGCGCTCAGTTTCAAATTGCCAAAACTAGGTCAAGCCTAATTACTATGTTTGCTGCAGTAGTTTATTTCCCATCAGGTTTCCAGTAAATAAATTGTGATATTTTCCCAGGTTTTTCTACAGATGAGGCAGATATTTATTCTTTTTTTCTACGAGCTAAATCATTAACATAACATGAACTCACTCCAGCTCCCTTCAGTAGCCAGCTTTTTAACATTCACAGATGCACTGACCTCCTGAGGACATGTGATCCTCTTTGGTCTTGGAGCTTCCTGCTGGAGCTGGTACACTGTCAGATAAAACATGCATGTTAATGAAGTTTGTCTGGCCTTCTGAGCTATAAACAGTTCCATGCAGGACATAATTGTGTGCAAGCAGCAGACATGACATCCAAAATAAACACAGTTAAAACAAAGTTCAGAGAAAACAAACCAAGTTTGTTTTGTAGTATTTATAGACAGAGCTATATTGAAAAATTTTAAAACAATGTTTCCTAATTAATGACTTAAAAAAACTGCTCTAAAGAAAATACATTTTATTAGAAAATAAACTATTTGCTTATCTACTTCCACCTGTAAAAATGTGATAAAAGTGTTTCGACATATGCATGTTTTTTTGCAGTAGCATTTCCACATTCAAAATGTTGACAAACCCAATCTTTAATTTCAGTGGATTTTTTATGTTGTTTTAAGCAGAATAACTAGTGGTACTATTATTGGCACCATTAATATTTAATGTAATATTGTTTAGTAATGTGTCATTAATGATCACTTCCAGTTTTTCTGAGATAGGAGGATATAAATGAATGTAATATACTGACGACTAGGTTAGACAAGGATTCATATTCATCTTGTCACCAAATAAACTGAGGTGGACGACAACAGTGGTTAAAAAAAACTAAACAAAAACAAAAAAAAAACCTCCAGAGCTCACTGTTAGAGATCTACAGCAAAGAGTGGCATTTTGAGGTCATCAAGTCTCCATAACAACCACGAGATGCTATCTAAATGTCAACCAGGTGTTTGGGAGACAAGCCAGAAAGAGGCCTTTTCTGTCCAGCTGTTACAAACATCAAAACTGGGAGCTAGCTAAACGCTAGTGGGACTTATACTAGATTACTGGATCTGTGTGCTTTGGTTAGAGGAGACAAGACTGTGTTCACAGGTCCTAAAGCTTAATTGAAAATGTTTTGGTAAGGTCTGTTTTTTTGAACGGTTGTTCCCATGAGACTCCAGTGTGAACAGTCAATGACATCAGAGCCACAAAATTATGAATGGCTTCATCAAATCGATACATACATACTTACATGATATTAAGTATGTATGGAGAATATGTAATGCTGTGGGCTTGTTTCTCCTTTGAATGTTGTAATAATGTTGGTGCATTATATAATGAATTCATGGCTTATAAAGCCTAATGTTAAATAAAAGTCGGATGTAATCTACCAGTAAACTGATCCACATGTGGCCAAATCAACAAAGACATGGTTGACAAGACACAAAATGAAACTGTTTTCATGACCACCTCTCTATTAGGACCTAAAAACTGTGGAAGATCTAGACCATCTAGAGAAACTGAGCAAACAGAAAGGTCAAAGGATTTCTACTCCATTACATATGAGTTTTGTGTAAATTATTGTCATGTTGGCAAAGTGGATTGTACAAATTAACATCCGGGGGTGAATTTGTTAAAAAAAAAAAAAAAAATTCTTGACATGTTTGTTGGTTTTTTTTTCTGCTGATTAAATATTTTGAAACAAATGGTCAGTCAGTGTTTTCTGAATTGCTAAGCATTAGATTGTAATGCTGCAATAAATTATGAATTTATTCTAATCTTAACTAAGCCTGCCAATAGAATGGAGTGTGCTATGGATCAGGGTGAAGAGTGTGCAAATTACAGGACATGAGCAATATAATGAAAATGCATTATGTGAATTAAGGCTGAATTTATAGTTGAACTTTGAACACATTTAAACACAATCTTTCATTTTTAAAACAGAGACATTTTACTTGTAAGTGTACAAAACCATATAATATGTATTAGATGCAGTGCAGTTAAAATACACAGGTTATGCTCAAATCAGTAATGCCAAAAAGAAATATGGCACAACTCGGTGCTATTTTCAGCAAACCACAAGTCAAAATCTGTTGGAATAGAAATGAAACAATTAGTTACAAACTGTGAACCTCTGCTCACTGTTTGCAAACTGTATCTTTATCACTGAGTTTTCTATACAGGAGAGGTGGTATTTTCATGAAAAACAACCAGTACTAGCTCAGAAATCACTGTGTGTGGCTCAGCTCAGCCCTCACTGCAGCAGATTCTCTTGGTGGGGGGAAGGAAGGCTCCTGACTGTGAACTTTCAGGTGTTGTCAAGCTGATTTAAGCCAACCTGTAAGATCTGGACACCATCTACTGCTGTGACACTGACGCCTCTAAAAAATACCTCAGGAGAGAACCAGAAGAATCTGATAGGAGGCTTTAGAAAAGGACAAAGAAAATCAAATAAACAGAACTTTATCAGCTGCAAAGACTTGAACAAGCTACTTCTTGTTAAGCTGAAATTTGGGACATAAGGGTAGAAGGTTTTCTATTATTTATCAAACGTGATCTGGGGAGTTAAATAATCTCCCACGTGAAAAAACAACCCCAACACATTGTGTACTAAAATGGGTCCTCTGACGACTCTATTTTAGCTTAGCCTGTCGGCAGGTGGAAAATCTTGTTTTCCTGGCTGCTGGTAACCTATTTTACACAGAAAATAGAAATCTGCTGCTTTGCATTTGTGTATGTGGGTGAGTGTGTCTGACTGTGCACCTTCTGTGCAGAAGAAAGAGCAGTTTCTAATTTTACTGAGAAAAACAAGACCTGAGTCTTCACAGCACAGGAAGTCAGTGTAATATGTATCTCCCCAAAATACTATATATTATGAGAAATGTCAGGTTAAAAGCTTTCAAAATGAATAAATACTCACAGTACGACTTCCATATGGGTGGCTGATAGTCATCAGGATCTGAAAAATATAAAAATAAACCAGGGTTTTGTCATGAATATATATTAGTGTTTATAATACTTTTCATTAAAATCTCAATCTTCCTCTACTCCCAAGCGTATTAAATATGAGCCATTTATTATGATTATATGCCACTGGTGTTTCTCTTTGTTATAATTATGCATCAGGCTTCACGCTGTGCATCTGCCTGTTGGGACGCGCAGTCTCTAATCACCGCTACAAACACAATCAATATGCGACACACACCTGCGTGTCTTTATGCACACCTGATCTGTATTAACAGTGGCAGGAACCTGAAAACACAACATCTCCGCTGCGATAAAAGCACAAACACAGCAATCAAAGCAGGGCAGAGGTAATTACAGCGAGACCCTCTTCTGGGAAAATGCAGTGAGTTATGTTTATGTGAACACTTATGGATTACACGATGGAGTGCGCTTTTGCATTAGATTAAAGAAGGGAGGAGATGGAGTAAATGCCCCGGGGCAAGTTGCAGTTTAATGTCATGTTTTAATGACTCTTACCGCTCTAACAATACATCACCCTCTATTAGTGACAAATGCTGTAGTGTGTCGTCTTACATTGACTGCTACAGTGCTGAAGACAGGGTTTTAATCGTGTAGCAGCACATTTCTCAGCACAAAGTGGGACGTAGAAGACGGTGTGATTGTTACTTCCATCCGTGATTTCCTTACAGTCTGCTTAAAAGGAGTATGACTTTTCTGTTTTCAAAGTGGTCAGGAAAACAACTTCTCTTCTAGGTTTCAAAAGATCTTCCAACAGTTCTATTAGGACTTTGTCTCTCTTTTATCTGCAAAGTAGAGTGGGCCAAAATTCCTCCACAGTGAGGTAAAAGACTCATTCACAGTTACCCGCTTATCTCAAATGCTTAACAGGAACTGTTACCATCCAGGCTGGCACAAGAAGTTATTAGGCATTGGACCTGGCTGGTTTGTGTAGCTTTTATCTTTTAATGAATAAAATCATTATTTGAAATCTGCTTTCTTCTGGGTATATCTTTTTTTCAGGATGTCTTTTTTTGATATTTAAATATGTTTGATCTAAAATATTACCATGTCACCAAAAAGAACAAACAAAAAAAACCCCAGAAGGGTGCTATAAGAGAGCAATTTCTTTTTACATGACACTGAGTAAACAAAAACATCTTACAAGAAAACTTATAAAAAAGAGCTTACGGTAGAAATAAAAATCAAGATCACTTTGTTTGTCATTGTATCGTAGTATCAGTAGGTGGCATTGATGTAAATATTACAAAATGAAAATTCAAAACTTGAAGACAATGACCATGGAAATAATATATGGCTGCCACTTATAAGCCATTCAGCCCACAGCTTCTTCCCACATCTGGCTCAGGACAAAGTGAGCCAGAAGTGGGAGAAAAACAAAACAAACAAGCACTTATTGTTGCACAGAAAGTAAAAGTGGGTATGTCTAAAGTGTAATTTGTGTTCTAACTAATAGAGTGACGTTACTTTTTATGCTGTAATAAGGGGTTTTTAATCTAAAGTTAAAAATGTAAACTGGATGTATAATTAAAGTCGGCAGAGTGGTTACCGCTGTTGCTTTACAAAATGAAGGTTTACAATCTTATGGTCAAATGGGAGGCTTTAGTTCTGTGCTTGTGTGGTTTTACTGTAGAATTCGCTGGTTGGATTTCTATTGTAAACCAACCAGGGGTCTGCTGTTAAGCAAACGTGCTTTACTTTGACTCCAAACAATCACACAAAGAAAATAGTCATAAAAATAACTCTTAGGTGCTCAGTTGGCATGTTTCTCTTTGCAAATATCAAGGAGGAGTGGCAAATGGATGCATGGTCAGAATGGAACATCTTGGGGTAGGTGCCATCATTTCCTGCCTCGACCTTATCTACTGATCATGAACAGGGGTGCCCAAGTCCATTCTTTGAGAGCTGCCATCCTTACACCATTAAATGCCATGAAATGGCTCATCAGCATCTTTTAACTCTTCAGAGACTTGACAGCAATCTGTTTATTAGATTCAGGCATATAGGAGTGGAGATGCATCTATTGGTTGCAGTTCAATAGATCTAAAGGACTGGACTTTGGCACCCGTGGTCTTAAAAATTAACATTACTGCAATTTAATACCACATTTAAATACGAAAATGTCTTTCTAAGGTGCTTTTGTTTGTCTGCTCTGGAATGTGGGAGAAATTTGGTAACCAACCAAGTGTAGAAAGGAAGATCTCGCTGGAGGTAAAAAGCTCAATCTGCACACCAAATCCCACTGTGGAAAGACTGCAACCCATTACAGCTGCAAAGTCGCCACCAGAACTGATGGAGCCGTCAGAGAAGATTGTTTCATATTCAATCAGATGTACTGGAGCTTGTTGCTAAGGCTTCCCAGGAGTGTTTCTATGCTTTAGGAACGAAGGAACGATCTGCAAAATCACTCAGGAAAACCATCAGAAGCAAGTCAAACAGAAAAAAAAAGAAAAAGATGTTATGAGGGATCAGGAGAAACATTGTCACTGTGTTTCACAGGTGAATATGAACAATGAGATCAACAAAGCACTGAGGTACTTATCATAATGACTGCAAAAAAACTGCAGGCTGTAAAATCAGCACCAGTTAGTTTTTATGATATTCTCACTGGATTTAAGTTACTTTTACAAGTAAATTTCGGATATTTTTCCCCTTTGACATAACTACTACGCACCGATAGTTCATTGCTATTTCTAAAACTTCCTAGTCATCACAGTAATAGAACTTAATCAGTAAAAGCATGTAGAAGATGTAGAGCAGTACCACCTAACAAGGCAAGAATAAATACAAGCCATTTATATGGGGACCTCTTTACCAGCAATAATGCTGTCACTCAACTGCTTTTTAAAATGCAAGTTTTTGTGAGTAAACACAATGTAAGACACCAGAGGTGGAGAATGTGATTCGCTGAATTTTAAGGCAAGAATTAGAATGAGGAACATTTGGACATGGCAGTGTTGTTGGTGCCAGACGGGTTAGTTTGTATATTTCAGAAATTGCTCATCTGCAGTGATTTTCATGCACAGGTTTCTCTGGGGTTCACAGAAAATGATCCAATAGAGTCAAATATGCAGTGAATGCCTTGTTGATCATCAACAAAAACTGCTCATTACAACCAAGTTATGCAGAATATTATCTCTGAATGCACAATGTTAAAGCAGATGGGCTACAATAGCCTCACTGGGTCCAACTCCTGGCAGCAAAAAATAGGAAACAGTGAATACAATTCATTTGCAAAAACATTCTCTGGTCCAATGAGTCTCAATCTGAAGTATTTGGATGGTAAATGAGAATGTGGTGAAAACGGCAGGAACACATGAATCCCACTGCCTACCTGGGTATTCCCACTAACCACGACCATCCCTTATGCTACTTCCAAAAGGATTACCATTTCGGAGAGTTAACAGTCTTAAACAGTTTTTTGAAGATGATCTAAATACAACAGAGCATATTGCTGTTGTACAGAGCATATTGCTCTGTGTCGAAACGAGAAATTCACATTATGACCAACAAAGCAAAATGTCTGCAGCAACTGTGTGATGCTATCATGTAAAAATGGTCCAAACTTTTAGAGGAATGTTTCAGACATCTTGCTGAAGCTATGCCATGATTAAAGAAGTGTTGAGCTATTTGCAAGGTCTACCTAATTAGGTTGCTGGTGAGGACACTAAAACAGTGAATGTTCAGCCAAGGTCCAAATAAAGACATAGAGAAACCATCAGATGTGCTGATCAAGAACATTTTAATAAAATAAAATAAAATAGGTTGGTCATAAACATAAAAATGAAAGGGGTCACTTAAAGCTTTTATACTAGGCTGAGGAAACTCACACTTGGCTCAATAGCTATGTGCGGTTTTGTCTGCGTGAATGCAAAAATGCATCCTGGCAGAGAACTTCTGAGCTTCTGAAATATCTGCTGTGGTTTGAAGCCTTGAAGAGGACATGAAATGACAACTGGAAAATAACAAGAGGAGACAATATAAACCAGCATCTGCTCTTAGATACCAAAAACATACAAATTCAAGGTACTACATTTTTCTCTTCCTATTTATTGATGGGGAACAAACCATACACACTGCATTGTAGGACTGTAAAGACCTTGGTTTTAATAATTATTTTTGTTTACATTTTCTTACTTAAATTCAGTAATTAGTTTATTCTTGTTATCTACACTGATGTATAGTGTCAAGCAGTGTGCCATTTAGGTAATTAATTCCTTGGCTCATTTTTGATAAAATAGCAAATCTTAATTCCTGATAAGTTCTCTGCTACTCTGCAGAAATATTTAATGGACAATGTCAGCAGTGAGTCATATTTTTCCTGAGGATACATGTTGTTCATGCAAAGCATTCCTTTGCCCTCATGAGCAGATCCATGCCGCACCTCTGTGGCCAGGGGGAATAAAACAAAGCAGGGCGGGAATTGGATTATGGAAACCAGTGAGCACTTGTTGGATGTGAGCGGTGATGCTCGCAAACTAATTACTCATAAATTGCATCAATGCTCAAAATGTTATTGTTCTCACTTTGATCATTCCAACTGTGCTTGCAGGAGCATTCTTCACAACTGTACTTTGCATGCTTGAGTGAAGGTTGGGTGCATATTTATTTTTATCAATATATACATTCAAACCGCCTTCAAGATCTGGTGGCTGGTGAGTGGCCAACTTGCCTCCGAAAAATCTATTGTCCTAACACTGAAGCTTTGTCACAGTGCACCACACTGGCAACAGCCTGCAAGATTTATTTCACTGCGGCTTATTTAAAGAATGTGATTTCACCTGGTCGCCTGCCAAATGCTCTCTTTTTCGATCTAATTCTTATTAATGACGGACGGCATTTCGGTCTGGAGTACTGCCTCAGCTTTTGCCGCAAAAAGAAAGAGCTCCTCAGGGTTGCTTCATTCTTAGCCCTTCTCATTCAAAGACACATACACAGGCAGCCACATGAACGCAGATGAATCCAAAATACATCAAAATGAATTTCTGAGTAGTTTAGAGTTGGCATGTCAGGATTGCTGGGAATTTATAAATCTGCAGCAGCCAGAGGGTTGTACCCACCAAAAATACAACCATTTTTTGTGCTTCTCTCCATTACTCACCAGTGACAAGCACGTAATGCAATTGTTACCAATGGCTGTTTGCTCTGATCGCAAAGAGAAAACGCTATGAATTGGGATCATGCTGTAAGAACTTTGTGCCCTGAGAGAACATCTGCTCTGATGTTTTTGCTCTTGAAAAATGTTTTGACTTCAGCAGAGAAAAAAACGGAGACTGCTGCTCACACAAGCAGCTCAACTTGTGAAGATGATAGGTGTGATGGGTGAAATTTGGTAATGACATGGGTTGCTAGGCTAATCAGTGAGGAAGAAGCCATTACTTAAAACGCAATGTGAAAAGGATAGAATGCAATTTGCAAAATCCAATCAGGAAGAAAGACCATAATTTTTCAAGGCCTCTCCTGTGATCTGAAGAAGCTAAAATTGAAGTGTTTGTCAGTTCTTAAATTTGCACCAAAAAAAAAAAAGGGAGGAGTCCGAGTCTTCTAAATTGACAATGCCTAAAGATTACCTATATAGCCTTTTTTACAATGTAAATGTTTTGGAGTGTTGGTCTCTCTAAATTCTCCCTAGGTGTGAGTGTGTGTGCATGGTTGTTTGTCCTGTATGTCTCTGTGTTGCCCTGCGACAGACTGACAACCTGTCGCAAGACTGACAGACTGTACCCCGCCTCTCGCCCGGAACGTAGCTGGAGATAGGCACTGGCACCTCCCGACCCCATTAGGGACAAAGGGTGAACAGAAAATGGATGGATGTTTTGGAGTGGGCTTCACAAAGCCGTGATCTCAGCCCTATAGACAAATCTGTGGTCAGTGCTGCCTCCGTCAGTGCTGTTCTTGTCAGGAGGAATGAGCTAAACTTCAATCAAACTATTGTGAGAAGGTTAGGTTAGGTGCTCACCAAAACCCATTACGTTATTTAACTAAAACTGAAAGATGACTATAGCATTATTGGGAAGCTGGCTGACTAAATATGTACTTACGGATAATACACAAAAATTCATGACAAAAGTTATTCAGGTTGATTTAATTTGGCTTAACTTGGGCAGACAGAAAATGTCTATTCTTTTGCTATGCTATTATTTATCATCAACTTGATGGAAAACACCTTTTTTTGCCGTTTGAAGGCAAGCATTTTTGGCAAGAACAGGCAGTGATAACAAGTTTAGGAACCTGTCTCTCCTTAAATTTACTCTGTCAATATGTAAATCTGCAACTGGTTGAAGAATCTCAACAACGCCCACTAACTCTGTGAACAACACAATGAGCACAAGGGAAAAAGATCTAAAGTCTTTGAAAGACTTGCTTAGTGTCATAAATAAAATTGGTATGCATTTGTAGGCATAAATAGATTGTTTCATAATCTATCCAGAGACCAAGGTTGTAGATTTGCATGATTTCATTTAGACATTTTATTCTGAGAATAGAATTATTCCAATTGAAAACATACTTTTCTTATGATATTTACTGCTTACAGGACATTTATTAAAATAAATTTCATGACTGGCATGTGGAAAATAACAACCTGGATTTTATCTCTGAGTTACATGCAGACCATCAGCACACACAGTGATTCAGTAGGGTGTAGCTGAACTGCAGCAGGGAGACCATCTGTGCAATACACAGTTTCAAAATAAGACTGTTTACACTGCAAGCTGGGCAGAAAATATTTTTTGTGCATAAACCATGCAATGAGTTTTTGCAGAAAGTATGCAGTTTACCTGTTTACAGAAATACAAATGTGTTCTGTTAAACTAAAACTGTCATATGGGTACTTCATTCCGATACTTCCTTGTTTTCCACGCATATGTTTTTATTATCTTCTCCATATTAACCACAGCAGCACTGGAATACCTCTGGGACAACCATACTTCTTTGCTGATGCTACAAAACATACAGGTAATTTGTGCAAGTCGCTCGCTGCACATGACAGAAAATCCTTTCCCACATGATTTATTCTGGGGGTGTGGGGAGTTATGGAACAAAAAGACATTGAGAGCAGCAGCCTTTGCCAGAAACATGTTGAGCAGTCAGCATCACTGTAATACATAGCTGCAGTTCTGCCTCCCCAAACAGATATGTCACTTAAGGCCAGGAGCTGAAAACATTCTTTGATGCCCTGTTCCTTGATTTGTTTTCCAGCATTTATTTCCAGCAGGAGTCTGGAAATGGTATGCTGGTGATACAGTACAAGTTCCCATAATATTTATACCAAATAGGCAGCAGGAATACTGCTGATGTTGGCAAATATATCACCTGAGAACTAATGATGCTACAGCATGTATCTAGTTATCATCCAACCATATGGCATGTACTATTCAAACTTTGTTTAGATGTGAATCACAGATGCAATTTAACTCAAGATCCTTCCTAAGTTCAGCTTCATTATCTGAACACTTCTCAAACATAAATGAAAGTCGAAGGGCATTGCTGAGAAAGAAATTGATAAACAAAGTGAAATACAGACCAGACAAGGCCTAAGCAAAAAGTTGCCAAAGAGTGATAAAGTCATGGAAAACTGAACTCAAAAATGGCTGCTGAAGATGAAAGTAGTAAGAGTGAAGGTTCCAACTCTATTAAGAGTTTATAAGGTGAAGATTTTTATGTTACTATCTGGGAGGTGAAAGTAATGAGTCTGAGGCCAATAACCTCGAGATTTTCATATATTGAGGTATCCAAAGTGCTCTATTGAAAGCCCAGTATTCCTGTAATGCACCACAGTGGTGAACGACCGCTTTTCACCCAATAATCTTCAGGTTTGTTCGCTGAGTGGGTGGGGCTAAAGTGATGTCATCAAACTACCACACCAATATCTGTAGCAATGTTCCCTGATAATGCATAAAATATCTGGTGCAGATCAGATGATGAATCAAGGAAATATAACTGTTGGAATAATCTCGGGGGTGCAGTGGAGTCAAATAAACCTATTGGATTTTAAGAGCTTAACAAAGATCATTTATGTCTAGCTAGGTGCAAATCAGATGATGCATGTGTGATTTAGAGCCAACTATATACAAATGACAAGGAATTGGATTTCGCCATTCTAACACACCCACATGGTCCAGCCACCAGCCATTGTTAAGAGAATGATTCGGCGTCATGTTGTTCTGTCATCAGACACAGCTTGAAATCTGTATGAATCATAGAGTAAAAGAAAGCCAGCCAGCAGATAAACAGGTGATGTCACATATTGACCATGTGAGTGTGATGAGTGCTGGTCTGTTATGACACACACAAAGATGCATGCAGCTGGGAGCTTGTGTGTGAAAGCTATTCCACCTTAATGTTTTTTGGTGATTGGTCAGATTTTGAGTCTTGGTCACATCCACATGCTCTGATGCACCAAAAACCTTTTGATAATTTTTTATCTCAATGCCTCAAGATTGTGGTGAGTGACTTTGAATTCTGCATGTCAAAAGCTGTATGAGTTTTCTCAGATACAACATGTGTAAAAGAGACAAAATGGTTGCTTTGATCCAAATTGGCCAACCTCCTGCTGTGTTTGCACTATAACGCCAAGAGACTTTTTTTTTTTATATGCTACATGTGTACTGAATTTCACAATAGGTCAACGCATGGCTTGGGGCTGATTTCTTAAAAATTTCTAGGAGGCACAGTTAAGGAATTAGGCCATGCCCACCAAATATTGGACTGCATTCCTATTGGTGGGTGGATAGGGATCAATCTTTGTGAGTTTGGTGCAACTCAGCAGAAATATGTGGAATTTAGAGCCAGACGTATAGCAACAATGTGACACCCTCCAGCAAAAAGTCCTTGTATTTTAAAGCATGTGAGACCAACTTATCAGTCTTCTGACACAAGACAATCTTGACTAGCTCAAGTGGGTCAGAGATGGAGCTTTTCAGGACAAAAAATGTCACTTCCTGTTCTGAGGGGGTGATTCTTTGATGATGTCAGCATGTGACCACAGAGTATCGTTTATCATCCGACATGGTTGACTCATACCAAGTTTGGTCCAGTTCGACCCTTCTGCGTCAAAGTTATAATGTTTCATTTGCGTTGGTGGGTACGCCCAATTCGCTCGCTGCTTAGTCGCGCCCCTTAAACATGCTCAAAAATTCAAGATTTTGACAACTTTTAATACCCCACTCTTAAACTGCATACTGATCAAAGATAAAGCTGATAGCTCAAAATCCCTAAGAGAAATTTGTGAGCGTTTGAGGTGTGTAAGCAAGAAAAATGGCCAAGATTTTGACCTTTGACTCAAAATGGACACATCGCTGTACATTTTTGGACATAACTTTAAGACACTTTTTCTCTTAATTTGGGGGCGAGCTGTACCAATTTCAGATTTCTACAATATATGGTTTGGCCTCTCTCAGTTTAGGGGGTGCTGTAGAGCAGTTTGGCTACACCCACTTTTGATTCCATTGGAATCCAAATATTTCATGAAGGGAACAATTATTGGTGAAGTTTGGTGAGTTCTTGAACATGTTAAGGCCTCCACATGAAGAAAAAACATGGCAAATGCAAAAGGCCTTTGCAGAGCTCTCGCTGATTGGGCCTAAATATAGGGTCACTCAAATTCATCTGTCATCCATTGTTTATAGGTGCTTGTTCTTGCAGGATCACAGGAGGTGGCTGGTGCCTATCTCCAGCATGCACACACTCACATACCTAAGGACAGTCTTGGAGAGACCAATTAACATAACAGTCATGTTTCTGGAGGAAAGAACCTATAAACATGAACGGGAAGAACATGCAAACTTCATTCAGAAAGTCCTCCTGGCCGGGATTCAAATCCAGGACATTCTTTCTGCAAAAAAATAAAACAGTGATCCTCCATGCAGACTGTCACACAAAATATAGAAAAAAAACGAAAACACTACCAATTTATCTAAAAATAAAAAAAGGGAGCTTGTAGAAGTTTAATATGAGTTTTTTCAAAGAAATGTGCTTTAAACATAACTTTAAAAAAGGAAAATTTGTTTGCATGCTCTGAACAAAGAACTAGATTAAAGAAGCCAGAAAACTCAAAATTACGCCTCTGAGTTATGGTACTTTCACGTGCATTGGCACCATGGCACCAATGCACCCACATACCATCACAGACGCTGGCATCAATACATCCCTCTGATGAAAGCCTGAATCATATTTTTCATGTTTTGGAATGTAGAACCCAATGTCCACCCCCCCTCCACTACAGTAAACTGAAACAGTCATCTGACCACAGAGCACATGTCCACTGTTTTTCTGTCCTTCCGAGGAGAGTGTGCTCTCAGAGACCTCAGCAGTATTTCTGCTCTGAGGGGTTGTGCAGCTTTCTCCCTGTGTAATACAGTTTCAGGTTACATTTCTGCGTGTAGCAGAGGATTGTGCTGAGTGGCAATGGTTTTATTTCCAAGGTTCTTCCAAGCCTGTGTGGTTATATTGATCTGTCACAGGATGCAGTGCTTCCAGGGTGCCCACGTGGGCATCCACCAATTGATGTTCAAAAATCTGATTCTGCAATTTTGCACCAATTTTCTAGATTTATGAATAAGTTTGGCATAAAGTATAATGCCGTTTTTTTTGTTGTTTTTTTTTTGCATTAGAGTTTTCTCTTAGTATCCCAACATCCGGGACACTAATCACACATTTAAGTTTGATTTTTTATTTTTATTTTTTTAATACACCATCCTCTAAAGTAAAAGCTTAAAAAAACATTGCAGGATAGACTTATTATGACAAATAGCTACACTCCATCCACAGCACTCAGTCTGCAGCAGAATAGATGACCTTATATGGAGCAGGAACTGAGACTCATTTTTCAGACATATATATTTTTCATAGACAAGATTATTTAAATGTATCTAACTGCCAAACAGCCCTGTAGGAAAATAATGATACCCTTGCGACAACCACTCCATCCCTGGCAGCAGTGCAGCTTGTAACCCCTGATAATTATATTGAGAGCCCAGCAGTAATGACAACCTTCCAATACCGCAGAAAGAAAAGACTTTCCCCTTAAAGCAGCAGTGGTCAAAAAGGCTGTTTTTTGTTCAGAATGCACACATGAGATAATGTTTTGTGAGGCTTGTGGTTACAGTGCAGACTGTATCAGCTGAGTGTTTGTGTGTGTGAGGGGGGGGGGGGGGGGGGTGGGGGGGGGTGTGCGTGGGGGGTGTGCGTGCGTGTGTGTGTAGGTGTGTGTGTGTGTAGTGTGTGTGCCACCCACTGGGCTGTACCTCTGGAAATGTGATGCTGCCGTGTGGTCTACTCAGGATAGCGAGACAGTAAGAAAGTAAAACAAACACTGAGCGTGCTATGCAGTGTTCTCTCACATTTTTACTTGTGACAAACCCAGCTTTTTTTTTTTTTCCAACATTCAATCTAAATTCATGCATTGGTTGTTTCCATATGAAATGCTATCTGGGTTGACTTGCAGAAATAGTTTACCCCTTGATTTATTCCCCATTGTGTTACAAACACAAATTCCAAGGGATATAGATATAATGGAAATGTATATGCGAGAGCAACACAAAGTAGATCATGATCAGAAAAAAGACACATGGTTGTCAGATTTTGTGCATATAATCTGAAAACTGTGGCATGCATTTGTATTATGTCCCATCAAGTCACTATACTTTACAGAATCACATGCAAGTATATGTTGTTTTCAGCAGACTGAATATTTTGCTTATTCTTCTTAACAAAATTGACCTAGCTTTGTCAAATTAGATGGAGAGCGTCTGTTAATATCAATTTTCATATCTTAAAATCTCAATTGTATTTAGTTATGTACTTTGACTAAGCCATTCAAACAAATTAATGTATTGTGATCTAAACGTGGGGTCTCCAAGTCCAATCCTCAAGAGACACTGTCCTGGAATTTTTAGATGCATCACTGCATCAACACAACTGAATCAAATGGTTGAACTACCTTTCAGCATACCATCAAGTTTGGCAGAGGTTTCGTAATAAGCCATTTATTTGATTCGGGTGTATTGAAGCAGGGGTGCATCTAAAAGCTGCAGGGCAGCAGCTCTGGAGGAATGGAGTTGGAGACTAAACCGTTCTATTGTAGATCAGGCTGCATGTTTAGGGCTGTTGTCCTACTGGAGGACGAACCTCCAAACCCTGTCACACCAACTTCCACTGCTATGTTTTGCCATGGAGACGGTGCATTCAGGGGAAAATGAATGATTTTGAAAAAAATAATAAAGGGCTAAATACATTCACAAGATAATCTTAATATGACTTTTTATAACTGCTGAGGCATTGTCAGACACAAATATTAGTTTTGGTTAAGCTTCTTCATCAATTGGTGTTGGGAGAAAAGGGTTTATGTACTTTATACCAAAAACACATTTCATCAACTTAAATATGTGGATGGTGGTTTTATACACAGGTTTGTTTAAACAACTGCTAATTCAACATTCTCATTTTGCAAAAAATAAAAATAAATTTTAAAAATTAAAAAAACCAAATAATCTAGAAAAAAGAAAATCACATTTCATACACATATATATATATATATATATATATATATATATATATATATATATATCATGTACATATAGCTGAAGTTCACAGCATTGTATTCTGGGTAAAAAAATAAAAAAAAAAGATTTAACTGGAACTGTGCTGCACTCACTCAGGCATGCCATATTAGAATTTCTCACAGTGTCAGAAAACATCTCAGCATGGTGCTGTGTTTGGGGGGAAAAAATAGCACACTTTATACACATGCCAAAAACAATCCTCAAAGCCAACCAAGTGGAAAGTCAATATAGGATTTATGGAGACGGTTGGCAATCCAACGATATCCAGAGCCAGTCACAAAGAATGCATTTCACAACCTTAGAATAAAGCCAAACTGAGACTTCCTTTCCCTGTAACATTTCCACCCCTGCATGCTGCTACTGCTGACAGCAAAGCTTTCCCATGATTATTTAGAGTCTGGAATAGATGCTTAACAGTTAAGAAGATGACATATCTATGATTTATGTATTATTGGTAGACGTCTACAGCTCAATAACACAAGCAAAAGTTGAATGTGAGTCTGATAAAAGCAGAAATGTTAAGAATTTGAATAAAAATTATTAAATGTCTTGATCGAAATCGTAATAGCAATTGTTACTACATTTAAATGTATTATCTTAAATTTAAAATTTGTGGGACGTGTGGACCCTTACCAGAGGAAACCGATGAACCTGAAAGGCTTGAGTTACTGGATGCTGCCATCCCAACCAGTTTGGCGGCTCGGTCACTCCCAATTGGCCAAGGTGGGCTCACAGCAGCTCGTCCCCGGCGGTGCCTCCATGCCACTTCAATGTGCTGCACCTTTCTGACGGCTGACTATTTCATGCTTCCTTTAAATCTCGAGCCCACCACCAGTCCGTCCATCTGTCGGAATCTGCTGATCCTTTCCCCCCCGGCGCGGCGCGGCGCGGTGTGGGGGCTGCCGCATATATACCCACAATCAGAACACAACACGCTCCGTGGATCAGCCTCACGGAAGCGTCTCCTCTCACCAAGCAGAAATGCCGGAGGTTTCCTCTATGCACCGATCAGCTTTGGTTTCCATGTGCCACTTTAAGGGCTGTGATAAACACACCGCAGCGTAGACGCGCCTTCTTAAAGCGAAAGTTTGGAGCGTCGTCAATGAAAAGAACAGAGGAGAAAACAACCGAGTTGGTTTGTTTTTTTTCTATCTGTAAAATCCCAGACTGGTGGTTTTTTTGTTGTTGTTGTTTTGTTTTGTTTTTTTCAAAACTGCTGCTTAAAAAGTCAGGGGACAGTCTGACTGGTTAAACCACATGACACCAGCTGAGGCGTTATTTTCATCGGAAACCATGTTGTCTCGTGTTACGATGGAGGAGCGGAATGAATGTCTGGGTGTTGGCGCCATCTGGTGGTCATTTCACTATGTACACGATTTTAGGTACAACCTATAAAGACTTTTTTTAAAATGAATAATTTAATGTATTTTCAACTAAGTGTAAAATTCTTAAATGTAATTTTGAAGTCGTTTTATACAGCTATTTTAGTAACATCCAAATAATTAAGTTTTTTTTTTTTTTTTTTTTTTTTTGCTGCTGTGCAACATGAGATAATTCCATCTCCCCTTAATAAATTAATTTTTGCTTTTTTGGGAGTCATCCAAACTATGTGAAAATATATTTGCTCTCCTGGTTAAATCATGAGAATTTTCATTGTTCAGTTTCACCAGCCATTCAGCTTAGTTGTCCTGATGGAAGGAGATCCTCAGCCCTTTTCGAGGCTCCCATGTTTTGCATCCTCTGCAACAGACTTGCTTTCATCTGATGTCCTGCGAAGCTCCATTCATTTTCTCTTCAACTTTCAGCATCTTTCCTGTTCCTTATTTAAAAAAATATATCCCCAGAACATGAGACTGCCGCTAGTGTTTAGAGTGCTGTGTAGTTGGTTTTCAGTCACTAATAGAAGGAATATTTATAACCCACAACTGGTTTAAATTACTCCATAACTTCTCCTTGATCTGTCTGCTGTGTGACTTCTTTGTGATGCTTTTGGTTGTTCAGTTGTCTCCAATAAACTCCCCAAGCCTTCACAGAACAGATGGGTTAGTACTTTAATTTAAATACTAGTTTAAATTACACAAATGAACTCTGTAGAGATCTCTATTGAAGGGATCTCTGTAGAGATCCCTTCTATTGAAGGGAATGTGTTACATATGTCATTTATTTAGGGGTGTCAAGGTAATGGCTGAATAGAAATTCAGGTTACAGATGTCAGAATTTTATTTGAAAACATCTTAAGTACATTGCATCATTTTATCCTTTCACTTCCCAGTTATGCACTCCTTTGTTGTGATTTGTCACATAATCCCAATAAAATACACTGAAGTTCAAAAAGTGGTTAAAGAAGAGTAAAAAAAAAATTATGGAAACTTTTGCAAGGTATCGTTGATAATTAAGCAAATAAAAACAGGAGAAAAATTAGTTCTAAATTAAGTAGGTTTTGTCAGATCAGTGTTTAATTCAAAGTCTGTTCTCAGAAGTAATCAACTTCTTATATTGCACTTTCCAGAAACAAATGAGTGCGTTCAGTGAATTCTGAATTCACGGTGATGATTTTTATTCTACTTAGCCAACATATAGGCAGCCAGATATTTTGCCAGAGCAATGTCGTTTAGAAGAAACATCGTACCTGTCAATTTCCCTGCACAAAACATCGTTCAGGGCTCAATTTAGCAACTGCACTTAGAAGAGAAACCACGTGGTTACCGCTCACGTGACCTAAGGTTTGGTCACGTGACTAACGCTCACAGTGAAAGGCATTTTAATCGCTCTGGTAGTACATTCCTTTAGTTGAGACGAAGGCATCACCTGGAGTAGCCTGCTTCACATTGTTAACGTAGGTTTCTGCTCCAAAGCGGGAGAAAATTAAGAGCTCGGCGCAGAGGGGAACGCAGTGACTCATCTTTGTGTCAGCCGGCGGAGGCGGAGCTGGTGCAGGGTGTAGCCGGTCGGTTTTTGAAACGGGAGCTCGCTGAACTTCGGTGTTAAATGCGACTTAATTCGGAACATGACGACGTTGGATTTGGAAAGAAGTGACTGTAATAGTATGGAGTGCAGTGACGAGGAAGGAAGGAGTGGTCGGAATGAAGATAAAGAGTGGGAATTGGTGGGAAAGGGTGGAAAGAAGCAGCGAGCTGCTGAAAGAAAGAGAAAAAAAGGAAATGAGGACAGCAATGAAGACACTGATAATGAAGGAATTGAGGAAGGAAAAGAAGCACAAAAAAGACAAAATCTGAACATTATAATAAGATTTGATGAAGGAGAAGGAGTCAAGAAGATTGATCCACTTAAACTAACAAAAGCACTTAAGACACATGTTGGGGAAATTAAACATGCTAAAGTACTGAGAGACGGAAATCTTTTGATTGGCTGTAATTCTGAAGGTCAGGTTGAAAAGGCAAAAAAGCTTGGATGGGTATGTAAAGTCAAAATTAGAGCAGTTGTTAAAGTGGGTGAAAAAAGAAATAATGAAAGCAAAGGAATCATAACAGGAGTGCCGTTAAGTGTTGATATGAAGGAATTAATTGAGAATCTGAAAGAAAGAAACAAGGAAGTAAAAGGAGCACGGAGAATGAAAAGGGGTACAGAGAAGATTGAAACAGAAACTGTGTTGCTGGAGTTTGAAACAAAAGAAATGCCAAGGGAGGTTTTCTTTGGCTTGATAAGATTTAGTGTCAGGGAATATGTGCCCAAACCAGTGAGGTGCTTCAACTGTCAGGAATTTGGCCATATTGCAAAAATATGTAAAGGTAAAAAGAGATGTGCCCGTTGTTCTGGAGACCATGACTATGGTAAATGTGGAGTTGGAGTTAAACCAAAGTGCTGTAGTTGTGGAGGAGAGCATAGTGTCGCTTTTTGGGGATGCGAGGTAATGAAACGACAATCAGTGATACAGAAAACAAAAGTTACGCAGAAAGTAACATATGCAGAAGCGTGTAAAGTAGTTGAGAAAGAGAAACAAACTGAGAAATCTCTATCAGGAGAAAAGCAAGTAATTTCAAAAATTATGGTAATGGTTGAAAAGAAAATTGAAGAGGAAAAAAAGAAAATGGTGACTTTTATTGCAGGAGTTATAAATGCAACATCGGATGTGAAATCAAAAACGGAAAGGATTCAGATTATTGTAAAGGCAGCATGCCATAGTTTAGACTTAAAGAATATTCGGTGGGAGGACATAAGGGGAGAACTGTGTAGTCAGGCAAGTCAAGAAGGATAGTCTCAATATTGCAATGGAATGCGAGGAGTCTTCTGTCAAATGGGCAAGATTTTAAACAGTTTGTTTACGAATTAAAAGAAAAACCTGATGTAATTTGTATACAGGAAACTTGGCTGAGGCCTTTTTTGGATTTCAAATTGGATGGATATATTGCAGTTAGATATGATAGAGAAGAAGGAAATGGGGGAGGGTGTCTTTCTCTGATTAAAGAAGGTATTCCGTATAAAGTTATTGGAAGAAAAGGAGATTTGGAGTATGTTGCAACTGAAATATGGGTGGAAGAGAAGGTACTGTTGGTTTTAAATTTTTACAATCCTTGTAAAAAGCTTGAGGTAAGTAAACTTGAAGAGATGGATATGAAAGGAAATGTTATTTGGTGTGGAGATTTTAATGCACATCATTCATTATGGGGTAGTGGAAAAGTAGATTATAATGGGAACATTTTAGAAGAATTTCTAGATAGTAATAATTTGGTTTGCTTGAATAATGGAAAGAAGACAAGAATTGATATAAATTCAGGTAAGGAATCTGTACTAGATCTGACATTTGTTTCTAGCTGTTTAGCTCCACTATGTGATTGGCAAGTTAAAAATAAGTCATTTGGTAGTGATCACTACATTATAATCAGCAAAATAAGGATGGGCCAGGTGCATAGGCCTGAAATGATAGGAGGGAAGTGGATATTTGAGAAAGCAAATTGGGAGGTATTTTATAACCTATGTGATAGGAAAATTTTAAATGTTCAAAATGATCACAGTATTGAAAGTATGAACCGAGTGATTAGTCAGGGTATTTTAGTTGCTGCAGAGGAGGCTATTCCAAAAACATCAGGGAAAAATAGGAGAAAGTTGGTTCCATGGTGGAATGAAGAGTGTAGGAAAGCAGTTAGAGAAAGAAATAAAGCATTTAAATTGGTTAAAAGGTCTCATAATTTTCAACATTTAATTGAATATAAAAAGTCACAAGCTAAAGTCAGGAGAACAATAAGGAGCACAAAAAGAGAATACTGGAGAGGTTTCTGTGACACAATTGGCAGTAGTACAAAACTAGGGGATGTTTGGGGGATGATCAAAAAAATGGGAGGAGATAGAAGGGAATGGAGTTATCCTATACTAAATAAAAATGATATAGTAGCTGTAACTGACAAGGAAAAGGCTGATATGTTAGTGAGAACATTTGTGGAGATACATAGTGGTAAAAATTTATTAGGTAATGAAATGGAGGGAAGGGAGAGAACTAAAAAGGAATACGATGGAATCTTAAGAAGAAAGAAGAATAATAATGATCTGATGAATTATCCTTTCTCTATTGGAGAGCTAAAAAGAGCTTTGGATAGAACTAGGAATAGTGCTCCAGGTAAGGATGAGGTGTGTTATATTATGTTAAAACATGTAAGTGAGGAAGTTTTAAATAAATTATTAATTTTATTCAATAAGATTTGGAAGGAGGGGAGACTGCCTTGTAAGTGGAAAGAAGCTATTATTATTCCGTTGAAGAAACCTGGGAAAGATCAGAGTAACCCTGTAAATTACAGACCAATAGCTTTAACATCTAATCTGTGTAAACTGATGGAAAGGATGGTGAATGAGAGATTGACACATTATTTGGAGTCAAACCATTTAATTGCTCC
Source organism: Xiphophorus couchianus (assembly GCF_001444195.1). NCBI lineage: Eukaryota > Metazoa > Chordata > Actinopteri > Cyprinodontiformes > Poeciliidae > Xiphophorus > Xiphophorus couchianus. The sequence goes on along the minus strand of NC_040230.1, from coordinate 17,731,301 downwards.
GTATCAGAGTGGTTTTCGTAGAGGGAGAGGAACAATGGATCCTATTTTATGTTTAGAGGATGTTATTAGAAAAGCTCAGATTAATAAAGAAACTGTTGTTGCTGTGTTTTTTGATGTGGAGAAAGCATATGATATGTTATGGAGGGAAGGGTTAATGATTAAATTACATCAGATAGGTATAGGAGGTAATATGTTTAATTGGTTATGGGATTTTTTAAGGGATAGAAATATTCAAGTTAAAATAGAATGTCAGTTTTCGGAAATATGTAAAATAGAAAATGGAACCCCTCAAGGAAGTGTGGTAAGTCCGACATTATTTTCAGTTATGATCAACGATATTTTTAAAGAAATATCCATTGGTTTTGGTAAGTCACTTTTTGCTGATGATGGAGCATTATGGAAAAAGGGAAGAAATGTGGACCATCTTATTGTTAAAATACAGGAAGGTATAGATAAAGTGAGTAAGTGGGGAGTAGAGTGGGGCTTTAAATTTTCAATTGAAAAGACAAAAGTAATGTTTTTCACAAATAAAAAAAATAGGGGTTGATAAGAAGTTGTGTTTATATGGGAAAGAGTTAGAAAGGGTTGATTGGTTTCGTTTTTTGGGAGTAGTTTTTGATAAGAAACTAACTTGGGGAAATCACATAGAACATATTATGGAGAAGACTAAAAAGGTTCTAAACATTATGAGGTGTTTAGCTGGGTTGACATGGGGTGCAAATTTCGATTCCCTTAGAAATATATATGTGTCTCTAATTAGATCAAGAATAGATTATGGGAGTGTGGTGTATGGATCAGCAGCTAAAACTAGGTTAAAAAAGTTAGATGTTATTCAAGCCCGAGCACTGAGAATATGTTTAGGGGCAGTTAAATCAACACCTATATGTGCATTACAAGTAGAGTCGGGAGAAATGCCATTATGCATTAGAAGACAGCAGCTAATGGTAAATTATTGGATAAGTTTAAAGGGACATAATGCAGATCACCCGGTTAAGAAATTATTAGGAGAGTGTTGGGAAAGAGGAAAGAAACAAATGGATAGTTTTGGGTGGGTTGGGGATAATAGAGCGAAAATTTTTAATGTATATTATAAGGAATTTAGTCCAACTGTATTGTGGCCTTTGAGACCGACATGGACTTGGAAATATATTAATGTAGACAGAACTCTAACAAATATTAGGAAAAGGAAAACATTAGATACTTGCCAAGAATTTTATAATCACATGCAGAATAAATATATTGATTATTTGCAAATTTATACGGATGGGTCGAAAGACCCTAAAAGTGAAGCAACCAGTATAGCCATAGTGATTCCTGAATTAAAGATTAGTATTTCAAAAAGAACATCTGATTATTTGAGTGTGTTTGCGGTAGAACTAGGTGCTATTTTAGTAGCTTTAGAATGGGTGGAGGAAACTAATAGGAATAAAATAATAGTTTGTAGTGACTCTCTATCTGCGTTGACGAGTATCGGAAAGGGACGTACAAAAAATCATCAAAATATTTTATATGAGATTATGGCGGTTCATCATAGGATCTGTGAACAAAATAAAAATGTTGTATTATTCTGGACTCCTGCTCATGTAGGTATTATGGGGAATGAAAGAGCAGACAAGCTGGCGAAGGAGACAATTAAACAAGATGATATTGTTATGCAAATAAAGTTATCTAAATCTGAAGGCAAAAGTATAATTTGGAAAGAATGCAAGAAGATATGGGAAGATAGGTGGGTAAATGAAATTAAAGGAAGACATTTATTTAGAATACAAAAAACAGTCGATGTAGAAAGGATCAGAGGATTAAACAGGAGGGAAGAGATAATTATAAATAGAATACGAACTGGGCATAGTTTCCTAAACGGAACTCTTTTTAAGATGGGGAAACACCTTACTGGTTTATGTAGATGGTGTGATGAAGTAGAAACAGTGGAACATGTTTTGATTAAATGTAGGAAATACGAAAGTCACAGAAGATTATTAAAAACAGAACTAGGTGTTAGTAGGGAATTGAAATTTGACAAGGTGATCGATCAGCTGAATAATATTGAGGGGAAAAAGAAGATTTTTCGTTTTTTAAAAGACACTGGGATTTTTAAGAGTCTTTGAGGAGTAGGTAGTAGGAGTCAATAGAGGGCAGTAGTGCAACATAATTGGATGCAAGCTGCCGTTAAAATCTAAAGAAGAACAAAAAAAAAGAAGAAGATTCCTTTAGTTGAAGCTGATATTTGCCTCGTTTCTTTAGAGACGGCGAGAGAATGAGGTGAGTGGTGACCAGCTCTCCTTTGGCCTACAGCAGGAAGCGTCATGGTTCCTCTGCGGTGGGACTCTGGTGAAATCCGACTCGGTGCGGCGTTTGAGACTCACAACGGAAAGAGGACGCGACGGTCTGGTATGAAATTGATATAAAGTCTCATATGAAACCTGTACCTGTTTTCAGGATGCTGAGGGAAACTCTGGCTCTCCTGTTCCTCTGGGCCTGCCTGGGCCCTGCAGCCGCCGCACGGAGCTGCTCGTCGTTTTTCTGCAGGAAATCTCACAGAGTCAGCGGTCTGAATGGAGTGGACCCCGGGGCTCCTCTGTTTATCACTCCCTATCTGGAGAAGGGCGCCATAGATGAAGGTAAGAGCAAGTTCTTACATTGCATAAATGCATAGCACGTAAACAACACGACGTTTTTCTGCGACATTAACTTTATTTTTGCACTGATACGTCTTGTTAACAGCCAGGAAACTAAGTATGGTTGGAAAAATGCCTGGGGCGAATGTCAAGAGTTACTCTGGATACTTCACAGTCAACAAGACCTTCAACAGCAACCTCTTTTTCTGGTTCTTCCCTGCACAAATGGTGAGCTCAGCTGCTTCCTCTACAGCATGACACTCACTCATCCTGTTGTGCTCAGCAGTTTCAAAAATATCGTGTTTTTTTTGTTGTTGTTGAGGAACTAAAGTCTTCTCCACACTATTCACCTTTAATCGTTCAGTCAACAGTGATTGTCAGGAATCCCTTTCATGACAATTACCGCTGCAAAACAAGTCGAGACCATTTTGAAAGCTCGCAGTGGTTGTCTGCTGCATCTAGTAATCAGTAACTTTTAGTTTTGATCAAAAACTTTACCAGTGCACTAAGAGTCACATGCCAACTCCTGACAGTCAATAAAAGACAAACTTCTTCGTTTTGCAATTTCAGCTGCACTTTGTTTTACAAGAGCTATAATTGAGTCTGGTCAGACATTTGCACTCGCATGAGGACTCTGGTAGTTTAAATGTTGGTGAAAATAAATGCAAGTTACAATTGGAAAACTTAAAGAAGAACAAAATCACGTTAAGAAGCTCAACTATATTTGAGCAAAATATATATATATTACTGGTTCAAGTTTCCTTTTCTAACTTGAGGTGTGAGTTAGTCAACCCATGAACCATCTGGATGATTTTCAGAATGTTATCTTCCACTTTCTGTGTGTAGTGAGAAGCATTAACTGTGTGTGTGTGTGAAGCATTTACACTATTCTGACATCCAGTTGTTACTGAATCGATCTTCTGCAAACTAAAATCAATAAGAAATGGGTTCACATGTTTGAATTTATTATGCAAGTTGCTTGTTTGTAAAATTATACAATCCAAAGAAAATAAAGTTAAAAAATCGTTGAAAGGTCTAATGAGATTCATGGCAATGAGGAATGCATAGAAACTTCAGACCTTAGTAATTCCACATATTTCCATGCAAAATTACTAACAAAAGTACTTTATGCTAATCATACTGTAAGAATCATACTAATATAATCTATAACTCTATCAGAGTGCAACAAAAAGATGTTCAACCTTTTGCTTCTACTTTTTAAAATTCACCTCACCACTAGGTGGTGCTGATTTATTAATTTTATGACCTGTCCTATCCCTGATTTCCAGACAAGGCAGAACAAAGCCCCAGTACTGCTCTGGCTGCAAGGTGGACCAGGTGGCACCTCCATGTTCGGTCTCTTTGTGGAACACGGACCTTATGTGGTGTACAAGAACATGACTGGTAATGCATGATCTGCCAGAGACGAGCAGCAGATGTGGTAATGCTCTGTTTGACACAGTTTTTGTTAGTCTCAGTCTTTCTCTGTCTTTGCAGTCGGTTTAAGGGATTACTCATGGACGAGCAGATATTCAGTTTTGTACATTGACAATCCGGTATTTATTTTCCTTCACTTAAAAAATTAAATAATGAAATGAATACATAATTGAAACAGATCTTTTACTATAGTGTATTAATTTTTTTTAGGTTGGAACAGGTTTCAGCTTTACTGATGATGACAGAGGCTTTGCTCAGAACCAAGATGATGTTGGCAGAGATCTGTACAGGTCTGCTTTCCTGCTCAGCTACTGATTCCCATTTCTTTGAGGTTTTTGTGCTTTATTTGCATCTAACTTATCACTTTCTCTTCCTTTTTAAAAGTGCTTTAACACAGTTCTTCCAACTCTTTCCTGAGTATCAGTCCAATGAGTTTTATGCAACTGGGGAGGTGAGTTTTTTTCTTTCAATCTTTTCACATTATAACCCTTGAATTAGTTTTATTATGCAAATATCTATGAATCCAGATTGCAACTACCACTGTACAGTTTCAGTAAGCTGTAAATACACATTATTTTCAAACTAGAATATGCATTCAAATATACAGAAAACATTTGAATATGTGTGCCTTACCAAGTTGCAGAAAACTTCTGGCATATTTCTAACTGGCTGTTTAAATACTTTTTTGTTGTTGCTGCCTAAACAGGATTGGATAAAGCTGGCATAGTGTAAATACATAAGCGTCTCAGACTCTAAGGTTAGATGTGGTCTTCACTTTGTATTTTTGCTTTTATTTCTGCAGTCATATGCAGGAAAATATGTTCCTGCCATTTCCTATTACATCCACAAAAACAATCCCACGGCAAAGGTGAAGATCAACTTTAAGGGCATGGCTATTGGTGACGGACTCTGTGATCCAGAACTGGTTGGTATCATGCAAAAATTTAAATCTGTGATGTCCCTTCAGATGTGGCATGCTACGTTTTATTTCCCTGTAGCTACATATTCCAGATGTATTGACGTTGTATGTTTGCTCTCAACTCTCTGTTCTCTCCCCCTCAGATGCTGGGTGGTTATGGAGAGTTCCTGTATCAGACAGGAATGATAGACAAACTCCAAAAACAGTACGTGGACAAGCAGACGGACCTCGGCGTGGAACTCATCCAGCAGCAGAAATGGGTGGAGGCTTTTAAGGTAGAACCCAGGATACTTTATGTTGGTCGTCATTGATTTGGATTAACTAATAATCATCCCTTTATGGTAAACCATTTCCTTTTCTAACTTTAGGTTTTTGACTCTTTGCTGAATGGAGACGTGGATCCGTATCCGTCCTTTTTCCAAAATGCTACAGGCTGCACCAACTATTATAACTACATGACATGCCAGGTAGTCTGAAATCAGAGCTGCTGTCAGGTTTTTGAAAACTTTTCAATGCTTTCATACATCACTGCATTCTCCATGGTTTTTTTTTTGTTGTTTTTTTTTTTCATAGGAACCTGAAGACCAGGAGTACTTCTCCCAGTTTGTGACTTTGCCTGATGTGCGGAAAGCCATCCATGTGGGTAACCTGACCTTCCATGACGGCTCCGAGGTGGAGAAGCACCTAGTGCAGGATGTCATGAAGAGCATCAAACCATGGTTGGGGATTCTGATGGACAACTATAGGGTAATACACAACAGAGATTTCATTCAAAAGAATTTTGCAATTTCTCAAATAAAATTTTTAATAAAAAAATACAAAAACAAATGTGGAACATGTACAGGTCTTAATCTACAGCGGTCAGCTGGATGTGATTGTAGCAGCTCCTCTGACCGAGAGGTTTCTACCAACTGTCAACTGGAGCGGAGCCGCCGAGTATAAAACCGCTCCCCGGTTCCACTGGAAGCTCCAGCCCGGCGACACCGAGGTGGCAGGTTATGTCAGACAAGTCGGAGAGTTTTTCCAGGTGAGCAGATGTGGAGGACAGACGCCACAAATGCTACATGCAGATGAGCCGACATTTTGAATAATCCTCTTAACCCGTCCAGGTCATCATCAGAGGAGGAGGCCACATCCTGCCTTACGACCAGCCAGCAAGGTCCTTTGATATGATCGACAGATTCTTGTCAACACAGGGATGGGTGTGAAATGGTGTTAATATATAGAACACACTGATTGACTTGTGTTGATTTTAAAGACTTTTGATTGTCACAACAAACGTAAATGAACTGTTTCTGTATATAGTTTTGCAACAGTTTAAAAGAAAAGTATTTAATTTCTTTAAATTGGTCACCACTAATGAATTTATACAATTTCTCAATGACTTGAATTCAGTTGACAATTTTGTTTTTCTTATTTTTACACAGATCGATTTGAAATGGTTTTTGTGTGTGTGTTTTAAAAAGTGGCTTGTTTTATTAGTTTTCAATGTTTTGGTTTAGAATTTTACATGATCTTGCTTTTACAAGTATTGGTAATTTTGAAAATGCACACAAGGGGTCGCTGTAATTCAGTGAACTGCAACTGCAGACAAAAAAATAGATTCTGATCACATCATGGTCAATGATGGTGACATTTTGTGAAAACAGTTAAATCTTTGATTAATTTTAATTTGAGAGATTGTTGAATAAATCCCTAAAATATGTAACATGTTTGACAGATGAATCTGCTACATCATGAATATTTTCAGCCTGCCTTGTTTTCACAATTATTTGAAAAAGCAGTATGAATTTCTAATTTAAAACATAAAAGATTAGAAGTTTCATTGTTCATTGAAACTTTAACTGATAACACTGAAAGAAAAACATGTCTATAATGGTTACAAATATCGCACCATATCTGATGAGACAGATTTCCTTCTAAAGCATTCTTGTAGAAAACAAGTTGTGATATTTTTGGAGAGTTTGTATCTCCAGCTTTTAGGCTTGCCAGATCTTAAACTTTTCATACTTTTGAATTGGTACAAATTTATAGATGGATAGACTTTATTTTGGTTTGAAACATTCTTCACAGTTTTTCTTTCAAGAAAAATGTAAATATTTGGTAATCAAAATAAGCCTACACATCCAGGTTTGACCAACTCATTTGTGTTATTTAAAAAAAAATTTTTTTTTTTTTTTACATTAATTATTCTTTGAGGTAAAGTAAACAAAATATTTCTAAATGAAGAGTCGGTTCAATTTAGAGAGTAGTGTATTTTCAATAAAAATTGGTCATGGATGATTTTCTGAAACAAAGATATATTTAAGAGATTAAATTCATCCAGCGTTTTTAAAAATCAGCAACATAGCCTTTTATTTATTGCTGTAAATAGGATCAAATACCAACTTAAAGATCATGCAATTGGGATCTGCAATTTTATGTTTTACAAAGCTTACATTGTGCACAACACAGTCACTAAGTCTTCACATCCCCATAAGAAACAGACAAATAATTTCGACAAAACTTATTTTGCCTTTACCAGCTTCTGCCAGTCCTTAAGGGAACATGACTGTGGGTGGTGAGCCATATTGTCCTCATATATATATACTGCTCAAAAAAATAAAGGGAACACTTTAAGTGTTAAACACCTGTTTAAGTGTTCCCTTTATTTTTTTGAGCAGTGTATATAAAAACACCATAACTATTCATTTTCATTTGAGCCATTGCTTTCCAAACTTGTAGATGTAGAAGTGCTATTCAGATTTTCTACAATGCTAGTTTAAAAGTATTAAAAATTCCTGATATTTTTGAATAAGTTGTTTTGATTTGTTTAGTCGTTTGAATTAAATTTTATATATTTAAGAGGTTTATCCTCTGGTGATCGTATTTTTCTAAATGATACTTTTTTAAAGTGCAAAAGGAAGCCACCTGGAGCATTTCTTGAACAAATAAGTTCAAAAATGGAAACATTTCTGCAGGGATGTTAATGTGGTTGTATGTGATTGTAACTGGCAAACAGCATCTACTGTATCTGCATGAATCTGGCATGCATGCACTGACGTTAACTGCCATGTTATTTCATCAGGCATCTATCAAGCTGTCTAGACAGCTTAATAATTAATGAGCATTCTAAACCTTTAAAGCATCTAACTATTTAATGAGCTGTTATTTTTTTTTCAAGGACAGTTGATCATATCACCTTTAACAGGATTACGTGCACACGCACACACACCAAAAATCCATTTCCACACAAGTAAATCTAAACCACAGAAAATACTAAATCGTATGTTACAGAACAAGTGCTTTATTTTCATACCGTAATGTAACTGCAATGATATTAAATGTCTGTACAAATGCAAAATAAAACAAAGGCAACATAATTACAGACACAAACACACAAAATGTTGTACAAAGTTATGCAGACAAGAATGCATTCATCAGTTCATTTCATATAAACATGTTTTAAGCGCTGGAACGAGTCTCCATGTTTAGGCGTACAACAAAAGGCAACAAGTGCTATGAAAACATTATTTACAAACGTACCACACATTTTATACTCCCTTCAAAAAGAAAGGTGGTGTCAATACATGTACATGATTATAGAAATTAATGATATGTACAATATTTATATATTTAAATTTCAAATAATACAGTCACAACATCATCAATATGATGCTGCACACAGATATGCACACGTTGTACTTCCATCTGACCGTTTTGTTTGCCGAAAGAGTAACAAATGTTTTTCTCTGTAATAAATTCAAATTTAGAGCCAAAGAGAGTAAAGTTATATACAACTTCAAAGTCTTAATGATTCCAGTTAAAGTATTCTGAGGTCATTAACATTTTTTTTTTTCTTTTCATGCAAAAGATTACTTCGGAATAGTAATTCAGACATCATCTCCGTCATTAGTTTTACAAACTAAAAATAAGGCAAGCTTCCAGTCAGAGGGGTGGTACAACAAAGCCCTTTTTAAGAGAATTTCTCTCACTCTTCATCACTCATACTGAGCTGCACATGCAGGCTCCGACATCAAGAGACTACATAAAAGCTACAATTCCCCAAACCCTTCAACAGCCTAGCATGAATGGGAAGAGAAACTTTTTGAAAACAACAAGAGCACAAGTTAAACGGTGTGACATCCATACCGATACTTTAGGTCTCCTTGTGATGCAAGGCAGGTATGGCCTCTCAAAAATAAAAAAGGCAAAACACGCTACGTTTTTCTCGCTGGTGTGTGAAGATGGGAGATCGCTGAGAATTACTCTGACCTTTTAATATGGCTATTCTACCCTCTGTCACATCAGAGGACAAAAGTGCATAGACAACTCTGTGATCACTTCACCTGCCAGTGGAATGTATTTCACCCATGTTGCTGCATCATGGTCTGCATGCAATTCAACTGACATTTCTGGTCATTCAGGAGAGGAGATAAAGACAAGATGTGGTTGATATGAGAAGATATGAGAAGTTTTGAGGACGCAGGGGGGAACAGAAAAGGGCAAAAATAGAGAGTTGGAAACAACTATTTAACACATCAATGTTTTTCTCAGTACATAGATTTCTAGTGAGGCTACTGCCCTGAAATGAATGCCACATTTCAGTCACAAACTAAGTAATATAAAAAAAAAAAATCAAACAAATGTGTCACAGGAAATAAGTATTGAACACTTAAAAAGTATTTAAAAAGATCAAGAAAGAGAAGAACAACCACTAAAATCTGGCAGTATTTAGAAAAAACAAATCCTGCACCCTATTAGCTGACTAATAGTATTTAATTGTTGGGTTAAAAGAAATGTTTCTTATTAGCAGGAAATCACGCATTAAGTATCTTATGACGAGTAAAAGCAAAGAAATCTCTCATAACCGTCACAAAGTGATTGCAGCAAAAGATGCTGGTAGTTTTGGTTAAAGAGAGGTTTCTGGATTTCTGTGAGCACAGTCAGGGGAACAAACAGGTGTTCTGTTCTGTCAAAGTCTCTGACAGATGAGACAAGAAAAATTGCTTAAAAGAGCCTAGGACTACTTGCAGAGTTCTTAAGAAACACCTGGAATTAGGCTCTATGCATTCACTGCACAAGACTCCACTGCTGAAGTGAAATCAATATAAACACAGGGAAATATAGTCTGTTCAGCTTAAGAACAAAATAACACTGTTTGAGTGTCATTGTCCACACCATATTAGGGGAACGAATTAAGAATTATACTATCCCAAAACACAACACTAACATTGAGATTAGAAAGTAATTTAATACTGGCAGGCTTAATGCAATAGAAAGATGAGTAGAAATATGTAAAGGGACATATTTATAACTAATCTGAAGGTGAAATGAAGATAAGTTTTTAGACAAGACACTGATCCCAAACAAACAGCCAAGGAAACTGACTTAGTTTTAGAGAAAGAAAATACAGTGGAATGGCCCAGTCAATCATCTGACTGGAATCCAATTAACAATCTTTGGAAGGAACTAAAGCTCATAGTGCACAGAGGAAGGTTGCAGAGAAATCAAGAACTGGAACAGGTATGTAGACGGACAGATCAGGATCAAATCTAACCAACTAATGAACTCAATTTCCTTATGTCTGTTCTGAAACGGTTCAAAAAGGCTTTTTTTCTCTTTTCATATTAGATCACATACATTTTAGTAAGCATCTTCAATACTCATTCCCTGTGACATTCCACATCCTTACACAAGATCTGGCATAACTTGGATTTATTTTCTCTATGTGTAGATACTACCTGGGCAATTACAGACATGCAGTATGACTGTCATGAGAAAAACATAAATATGCTCAATACTTATTTACCTATGAAAAAGTAAATCTCTAATATGCATCAAATATAAACAAAGTAGTAACACACTATAAAAAAATTTCAAAGTTGTCTTACGTAAGCAAACAAAGATAAAAAAAAAAAGATTCAGGCACATTGTGATAACTTGGAAAGTACATCAAGAAAGAAATGCTTAAATGTCTGTTCCCCAAAGGAAAGAAATTTCCCAAATTCTCCTGTTTTCTCACGAGCTTCTCTCTTTTTCTGCTCTAACTGAACTTTGTTCTGCACAGAAAAGAAGGAAAAAGATGACTATACAGTACTCGCATGCATTCACACAATCAAACATAAATTTAATTTGGAATTTAAATCCAAACACTCGACACAGACAAATAAAAGTCTTCAACGATTAAAGCTTGAGTTGGTCCTGCAGAGCATAGGAGCTGGTCTCAACCCCTGAGCTGCCTCACCGGGATCACAGTGTTCAGTTCTGTAGCTGACACAACATCAAATGTTTTGGTCACTCTCATCATAATGCGGGGATACAGTAAAGACGATAATCAACACTGCTATGTATTGCTTCCGTTTGTTTGCAAGGTATCATCACTGTCATGCAGATTATAATAAAGCTCATTAAGACTTATAGTGACAGGGTGAATGCTAACAGTCATACCAGCTTTAAGTCTTTACAAAGGTATAGCGCCAGTTTGACTCGGATTCTGTGTCAAACACACGATACAGAAGTCCACCTGTCTGTCTTGCACAGGTAATGATTTGACTTCTTATTCAGTCCATTATACATACAAAATCTAAGACATGATTCTGGAGAAGATAATCAGATGCTTTTTGGCTCCTTTCTCTGGTTCCATAGCCACCTTAGTCAGCTTTGTACCAGAACAAAATAGAAAAACTTCCAAAACTGCTGTTGATGATCGGCAACAACCCTTCTCTCAGCCAATTGCACAAAAAAGCAGAGAAAAAAACAAGACTGAGCAAACCACAGAGCTACTGCGCGTTAACAGGGTTGGTCTATAAAAATATACTGTAGCTACTGTATAAAGAGCAGCCGCGCTGGTCTTTTCAGGTTTTTCTCCTAGTAGAGGGGGGCAGCGAGTGCAGCTGGTAACCCTCAGAAAAGAAGAGGGGGAGCTGAAAACATTATACTCTCCAGTACCTAGTGGATGGGGTTAATGTCTGTGCGGTGGTTAGCCTGTCCGTGCACAGTGCCGCCCCCTACAGTCGTGGTGGAGGTGGTGATGGTGTTGTGCTGGATGACTTGCTGCTGCTGGGAGCATGCTGGGGTTGGACTGCCTGCCGGACTGCTCTCTGGACCTGAGGACACAGCAGAGACATCACTAAGGATAGTTATATGTGTAAGTTTTACAACAAAAAACCTTGCTAAAACACAAAAATAAACACAAACCATTTCATAATAGTAAAGAAAGAAGCAATTTATTGGTAAAAAAAAAAAAAGCTTTTAATTTACAAATATTTCTTTAGTACACGTAACATTCCAAAAACAAAAATAGGACAGATACTGTAAATTGGATCAGTTAAGCCCGTAAACATGCTGATGAGTTGTAGACACATTGAAGATGACATCTGCACACAAGCTAGACTCATCAATGAAAGCCATTCCTGCCCTGTCTGGGATGCGGCTTTCGCCTGCATAAAAGAGCCATTCAGCCATTGGGGATGTGAGCCTTATTTTCCTCTGCTAGCACAGGGAGGTGCCTCATCCCATTTACATGAAAACGTCACTTGAGTCCGTATCAAAGGGTGGAGCTCTGATGTCATGTGAAGCTGAGCTGAAGCGCAATCCAAAAAGTCACAATGGTTGTGGGCATTGGTAAGGTTTTGCCAATTTGTAGACTGTCAGGGTTTTCTCACGTTGACTCCCTGTGCAAAGTGCAGCTGTTGAATGGAAAATTTTGTCTCTCAGAAGATTTAGACGACCAACTCCCAATCCGGGCCGGCTACCAAAGTGTGCAACACCCTGGTGCGAAAGAAAGAGTCCTGCGGCGAGCGTGGGACCTGGATACCAGCACATCAGAGCGAAGAGTCCTGGCAGACACCTTAGAGTTACGTCTGCAGGGCTAAGGCTCTTCAGGGAAGGTGTAGTTTTGGTCATATTCCAAAATGTGTGTGTGCATGGGGTTCATCTGTGTTTATGTTTTGGGCTACTCACTGAGGTAACCTTGGGACTCTTTCTGCATAGAGGTGATGGGGCAGTCCTTGTGTGTGAGCAGAAGCTGCTTGAGTTGGGTCACCTCATTCTTTAGCATGGTCACTTCATTCTGAAAAAAAAAGGCAGTTTTTAGTAGTGGTAAACAAGGAATACAATTTACTACTATTTAGAGTGCCTTGCAAAAGTATTAATATGTATCTGACAGACCAACACAAAGTGCCTATCAGATAAGTTATCTATTAGCCATTAAATCATCAAGTCTGGGCTTAATGAAGGAGTGGCAAGAAAATGGAAATTCTTGCAAACAAAAAGTAATGTTCACTGTTTGGCACAAACCACACAAATAACATGCATAACAAGATTATCATATAAAATGAGATCTTTTTGACCTCAAAAAGTTACATTTGGCGCTGTGCATGTGTCATGGAATAACACTCCAAGTTACTCTGAACACACAATTTCCACTGTGGAACATGGAGGAGGCTGAATCATGCTGTGAGGATACTTTTCATCAACCGGCACATGAAATTCAGTGTGATGGTCAGAGTTACAACTTCAGAAGATGGATGGAGTTTATTACATGGCAGCCCGGTGGAAAGAGCTTTAGAGACTACAAAGGATTTGGAACTGGTAGCAGGACAACAACCCCGATCATATAACCAGAGCTATGACGGACTGGTTTAGATCACAGCATGTTCATGTGTTTGATTGACCTTACCACGACTTGAAAATTGCTTCCCGCAGATGCTCACCATCCAAGCTGACTGAGATTCAGTTGTTTAACAAAGAAGAATGCACACGTCTCTGTCTGTAAAGCTAGGTCCACAAGATGGTTCTACGAAGTGCACATCTGCTGCATATCACACCTTTCAGGTCTTATTTAAACAAATTCATGGCTATGTACAGTTTTCCTTCCACTCCATGATTGCATTTTACTTTGTGTTGGTCTTCCACATAAAATAACAAATGAATGAAATTAAGTTTGTGCTTGTATCATGAAAAATGTTTTAAAAAAAAGTTTAAGGGATGTGAATATTTTGCAAGGCACACAGCTTAGAATTTCACACTGCAACATGAATAAATGAAGAGTTTCATCTTTATACCTGAAGCTGCATGTTAGTCTGAGTGAGCTCTTCAGCCTTTTTCTCCAAGGACATCACCCACACTTTTCTCTTCTGCCTGCACCTAGTCGCAGCCGCTCTGTTTCGCTCTAGAAACTTTCGCCGCCGTTCATCCGGATCCTCGTCCACTACCCGTCTGCGCCGCCCGCCGCTGGCTGGGGGGGACTGCAGCGTCTGCGTGGGCTGCATCTGCTGGGTTGCAGGTGACATCTGAAACAGACGGCACATAGGATGATCATTATTGGGATCTCCGGGATGACACAGCGTCTGTCTGCGTAATGTGCAACCTCTCTGGCATCTGGAAAACAGCCCGTAAGCTGTCTGCTGTCACCACTGCGCTGGCCTCAAAGCAGCTTGTGTGTAAACATCTATACATTATCTCCCCCTTGTTTTTTAATGCCTAGCACCTTCCCCAAAAACAACATCTGTTTGCAGCACGTGCCTCAGGAGCCGCGCTGCGTGCGTCAGAAGTGAAAGACTGAGTGGGTGACTGGGTTGATTCACCAGAGTTGCCCACCTTGTTAAAGAGGTGTCAGGAGGCAGTTTTCCAACGCCCACTTCCACTCAGACTAACACCAGCAGACATAGTGAAAAGGCCCGTTTCTAAAAACGTACGTGCTCTGACAGATCTTGACGTCTCCTTGGCAAAGTCAAGTGTTTTCAGTGTTCAGATCATTACCATTTTTATGAGAACCATGGAAAACACACAAGCTGCTTTAATGGCAGCTGTGCATACAGAACGGGTTGCTTTAATGCCTTAATGCTACATCTGGAACATACAATGAGTTGCAATTCTTCTAGTCTGACTGTGCTTTATCCAAAATGATTGACACTGCAAATAACGGCAACAATAAGAGGAGAAAGTCATAATGCTGTAAGCATCAGTTTTAAATTAAACCACATCCATTCACAGATAACAACGTCCAGGATTCTGATCAGTGGTTGCAGCGCAACATTGGGACTAGCGTCAATAGCACTCCTCTTGCACCAGAAGTTCTCATGTCGCCGCATGTCTACAGCTCATTGGTGCAAGATGAGGTGAGAGTAAATTTCCAAAAGACATTTGTGAGCATCTTTAATAACCACCACTTTATGACTTCCACTCTAAGCAATGCCCTCATGACAGGCATCAAGCTCTGACCTGCGGCTGACCAACCTGAGAAGAAAAGCGTTTTCTGAAAAGCGCGCCAGGAAACTAGCTGGCATTGAGGATGCAAGAGGGGGGGAAATGGGTTTGTCCACTAACCTTCTAATTTTAAGCATCATTTCAGCAATGCTTGAGCATTAAACCACTAATAGCTTCTTCCAAAACTACACAAAGGGCTACTGAAGCATAGCCCTCTATTAGTCAGTGACTTCTCACTGAGTGTGAGATTTAATGTGTTATGAAACATGCGGCTTTGCCTTGGAGCTCAAACCCTGGGAATTGGCTTCTCTTACCTGTGAGTGCATAGGAGGGTGCGGTGATGTCTGGTGTGGGTGCCCGGGCAGAAGGTGAGGATTGTGGGAGTTGTGATGAGGGTTGTGTCCCTGTGGGTGGTGGTGTGTGCCCTGCCCGTGGCCCTGGCTGTGGTGGTGGTGTCCGTGGTGCTGGTACGTGTGGGGAGGTGCTTGGAGGTGCTGGTGCGGGTGCGAGTGCATGTGATGATGGTTGCCCTGCTCCTGCCTTGTTGACATCATCTCCATCATGTGGCCCATGGAGTTCATGTTGCCGTTGGGGATGGCACCAGGGTGGTGGGAGAGGGCAGCTTTCAGCCTCTGCGTGGAGAAAAGAGATATACACAAAACTTTTAATTTTGTGTTTTCAGTGTGGCTGAATGGTGCCGCAGTGTTGCATTGTAGCAAGAAAATCTCAGATCTGAAAACCAGCTTGGGCCCTTTCTGCATTTTTTTTTTTTTTGCATTATTTTGTACAAATGCCTTCTGTCCGCAGGGCAATTTGCAAACCCAGTTCTTGGTTGGACCTTTTTTTTTAAACTAGAATTATGCTATCATCACAGATGCAAGTCTGGAGTATTTCTCTTCATTTTTACCCATTCTTCTTTTCAATACAGCTCACTATGACTGGGTGGGAAATTATTTGTAAATATACATTTTTCAAGCCTTTGCCATAGATTCCTGGAATACTATTTTATAGCTTATAAAAATGTACAACCTTTCATGAGGTACAAATCTCTTTCTCAAGCACTGTTTTGTTGTGTATCTCCAGTGAGCTGATTAAGAGGTAGAGAGCATTTGCTGAAGATGACAAGACAAGTGACTTCATAAATCCATATGTCAGGTGAACAAATCAAAACCACTTAGCCTGTCCTCGCTCTCCCCTTCACTCCTGTCATTCCTGCTCTGCACCTTTCCCAACTGTCCTCATACCAATCCTTCCTCTTCATATTCCCAATAGACAATCTTTTTATGAGCCTGCATGCTGCCTGCTGAGATGAACCTGCTGGTGAGGTGTGAATGTCAGACTGTTGACCCAGCTAAAGGAAGGTTTGTTGCTTTAGCTGTGAGGTCTACTTAGCCCTGGCTGAGTCTGAGTCCTCTATGAGCGAGACCTGAGGGAGACTCAGTAAAGGTTCAGTTGTGTTCCTCATGTTTACCAAATGCCCCGTCTGCTCCGCTCTGTTTTTCTGGGCATCACATGAGGAAAAGCACAGATGCAGATATATATATATACATACATACATATACACTGCTCAAAAAAATAAAGGGAACACTCAAATAACACATCCTAGATCTGAATGAAAGAAATATTCTCATTGAATACTTTGTTCTGTACAAAGTTCCATTTGCACAACAGCAGGTGAAATTGATTGTCAATCAGTGTTGCTTCCTAAGTGGACAGTTTGATTTCACAGAAGTTTGATTTACTTGGAGTTATATTGTGTTGTTTAAGTGTTCCCTTTATTTTTTGAGCAGTATATATATATATATATATATATATATATATATATATATATATATATATATATATATATAAAGTGACATATGTAGATTTGAATGGCATCTAAACTTTAAGAAATATTTATAATGATACACTATGTCCCAGTCACAATGTTACCAGCAAAAATGCAGCAAAAGACATTCCTTCCAAGGCTACTGTTATGAATTTCACTTTTTTCTTCTTGTTTTTAAAACTCTTTCCCAGTGCTCTCATTTCTTTCAGTGCTCCCTTCCCCCCGCCAACCAGCTGCTGCTAGTGAGTCCATGCTTGGTGCAAGGCTCCATATCTTTTAACAACCTTCACATTCATGATTCCCATCGGGAATGGCATCCAGCTGGCTCCGCTCACGATGCTAAGACATGGCCGAAGCAAAAACATCAGCTTTGCGCTCCTCGCTCACACCGCCTTATGAGCAGAGGCAGAGTCAAGTAAATTACTTTTTAAAAGACAAAAAAAAAAAAGAAATAGCAAAGAAGAGCACATCTGTAGGGTTGCATTATCTTAAGTCCGTTTATGTATTTTTAAGAACATGTACAATTAGTTTAGTTCTTATTACCTTGTTTCTGATGAAGGGAGCGATACAGAGGGTTGCACATGAAACTAGCAGAGTGAAATTATGACCTTGCAGAGCCTGTTTCAGCTAACTATAGTTTCTGTTTGGCATACCAGGAGATGTCACACATTGTGACACAAGTTTCATTTCTGCAGCTTTATCTTTTGCACCTTATAAGTGTTTGTTTTAAAAAGGGCTTATGCAGAGATAACAAATCCAAACCCTATCTCAGACTCACACTTTGTTAACTCCCGTCAACGTAGCCTTATGAGCCTTAAGTATCATGTGCCGCAGCCCTTCCTTTTTGTGACCAATGAGATAGGTGTCAAAATAACACAAAAGCTAAACACACAACGGGATGTACACAAAGCCTGCACCTCGCTGCAGCAGTACAGTCATACTGAGAATCTCAGTGGTGTAGTAATAGAAAGGCCTTCATCCCACACCCTGCATGTGTTAATAGTGAGTAGTGATCCAAATATAAGATTAAAAAAATACAGGAGTAACAGAAAGGAAGTTGAAATCCAACTTCAACAAAAGTTAAAAGGCTTCCATATTAGTTGAAGTCATCATCATTGTGACACATAATGAATTCACAGCTTGGA
Source organism: Xiphophorus couchianus (assembly GCF_001444195.1). Classification (NCBI taxonomy): domain Eukaryota; kingdom Metazoa; phylum Chordata; class Actinopteri; order Cyprinodontiformes; family Poeciliidae; genus Xiphophorus; species Xiphophorus couchianus. The sequence goes on along the minus strand of NC_040230.1, from coordinate 17,713,166 downwards.
CTAAACACTTCGTCGGTGTGCGTCCAAAAGTGGAAATGAACTCCCTGTGTTCAAAAAGAAAAACAATCAGGTTTATACAAAGTTTCGCCACTCAAAGAGCAGGAAACCAGTTCATTGCACATTGTCCTTATAGTCCACACAAAGTTACCCAGAAGATGCTCATTCAGGCAAGAGTAAAAGAGGGAAGTGAAATGCAACAGTGGAAGAGAAAGAGACCAGAGGTAAGGAGAGATTAGATGGGTTCCCATGTCTCTTCCTCGAACACGATCAGTCCGGGACAACGGGTTGCTCATTTATCAGCGTCTCCGGGAGGTTTCCAGCTGGCAGTGGAGCACTGTGTGCTTGTTAACTGAATTAGCCTAAATTCAGAGGCCAGCGGGTGTCAAAGTACAGAGGCGCGGCAGAGAACCGAGGGGCGGCTGAGGAAGTTTTAGGACGCATTACGAACACAAAGCACCAAATTGACCAAAAATATTGCTGAAAGTAAAATATTTATAGGGCGCAGTGAAATGAAGAACTAACTACTTCAAAATATAACTACATGAAATAAAATCATTCTTGTTTCATGGAAAGAGTAGGCGCTCTGGCAAAAAAAAAAATTAAGTAAAAATTACAATCCTAGTAATCCTATGTTAAAACACAACTATTAAAGGGATAGTGTAAGATGTTTTTGAAGAGAGGTGATTTTAGAAGCAGTTAAAATCCTACTTGAAATAGATCATTCTCTTACTGTCTATATTTTAACATTAATACAAGTTAATTTCTGAAGCTTCACAGTTAGTTTGAGAAGGGTTAAGACCAATTATGTCCTAAACAACCCCGGTCTCAAAAAACATGTTAAAAGTTGATCCGAAAGTTATTTTATTAAAATTTTAAAGGTTTGACCAGTTTGTATTGCATGACTTTTTTGCTGGGAAATGCTGATGGTTGGAGGTAGAACACCCCTATTTCTATGTGGAACACATACTGAGAATGTACAACAAACAAAACTGTGCTCATTTAATAAGATTTTAATGACAAAATAACCCTGTAAAGAAAAACACAGAGAATGCAAGTTAAAGGAAAATTTCTGACGCTGTGATACTTTCATTCAGACCATTAGACCCAATGCCAAATCTAATATTATCATATTATCATATCAACCTTTTCTGTTTCAGGGCATATTTTTGCACAAATTATCAACTTGAGAAATTGAGTCGTGCAATCATCATTATTGTCATTTTTGAGGCAATAACATATGACAGACTTCACTGCTAATGTAACATCTAACAACAGATAAGCAGTAGAATTTAAGAATAATGGCAAAGTCACAAATTGAGCTAAAAGAAGAAGGCCTTACCGTGACAGCAAGTCTACTCCTGAAGCTATCTCTGCACAAGTGTCAGCTCTTCCTCCATCTGGAGTTAAGTCGTGTTCAGCCAAAATTTTAAGCCTTTGTATCCAGAACCACAGTGACGCAACTAAGGGACGTTAGCAGAGCGATGATGAGCAGGCTGTGACTCTCAAACACCTTCATCAGCTCCCTAATGACATTTTAACACAAGGTTGTATTTCCCCAGACTCTGCTGAGCACAGGAACTTAACCACTATGTGCATTTTACTTTAATAACACACACACTCGCACACACGCACACGCACCCCCACACGCATGCATACATTTACATTTCTCTTGCAGCAACATAGCCATCCCAGAAAACAGTCATTAAAAGAGTGCAGGTGTTAGCCTGTGGCAGCGCGGACTACTTGCAGGTAAGATGGCATGCAGTGCTTCCCACCACTATCTGCCAAGCTGCTGCAGGAAAATGAAAAACAAAGCAAAAAGACAAAAATATGGCATTTAGGTGACACCATAAAGACTTGGTCGGCTCTTTTCCTCGTAATTCTATCAGACAGCAGCATAAATACATGTGTGTGACAGAACATTTCATGCATTCTGAGTGTGATAAAAGTAGTGGCGGATATTGATTTTTTTTTTTTTTTTAATCCCTGATTCAGCTAGCTTTTTGCACAGAAGGAAGCTATCTCCTCGCAGACCTCTGCCCTCTGACCTCCCAGCTCCCACTCTGTTGTTTTAGGCTGCTCACATTTATGTGGTTTGGGTGATACCAGGTGATTGTCCATTAATGATATTTATTAATAGCTGCTTCCACTCTGACACGACAGGCCTCTGAGTGATGTCCCTGGGAGTGCTCTGGGCACCTCCTGAGAACACACCAGGGTTTCTCTTCCACCAGATGACTTCATATCTATTAACCCTCGGAGGAGAAAGCAGGAGCATGGAGCAGGTACAAATAGGGAGGGGACCACACCTATCTGGGGATGGGTAAATCAAAGCTAGTAAGGTCAGGGTGAGCACTTTTATTCCCCTTAAAAGTGGAGCGGTGCGCTATCTGGCGCCTTACAGAAGGTTGGAAAGATTTAACCAGTCTGTGGTGTCACAGTTTAATGACAAAGAGATCAAAGTTTTAAATGGAGATCTTACTCTTCCCATAAAAACAGCCCAGAGATAAATACTGAAGCTTCTGTATATCTCTGTTCACTCTTTGTCAATGCAAGACTGGTTCAGAATGTGAGCACAAAGTATTTCCAATTGGTTTAGCGAAATCCCATCTATTTCTGATCCCTGAATGCATCATGAAACCTGGTAGCTAAGATCAACAGGTGCAGTTTTACCTTCATGCAGCAGCTGTCTCAAGAGTTTAGGCCATGAACAACAGGCTCCTGGCTTTTATACCTTCGTCTGAGACAGAATTGAGGCGTTACAGTTTTTAATTTAAACAGAAAGCGGTCCAGCAGAGAAAATCTATCATTGGTAGCAGAAGAATAGTGAACACTTCACCTACATCCCTAAAAATACAAACTTGAGTCTAAAAACAACAGGAAAGTGAAAAGCTTGTGTGAAACATCCTGAAACACTTCAAAGTTTTAATTGAAAATCAGGGATTATTGCACCAAATATTAACCTTTCAACTCTTCTAAGTTCTAAATTACAAAATAAATATTATGAACATTTTAATTGCATAATATTAAAAACAGAAATAGTATTTCTGTTGTTTTAAAAAATATATATATTTCTGCAATGAAACACTCATAATGTCAACATAATTACTTAAAATTTGGGATTAATATCAAAAGTACTTATTTCACTCATAACTACAAATAGGGAAATAAGAGGAACTAAAAATGTTGCTGTGGTCTTCTGATTTGCTCCAGAGATGTGTCACATTACGGTTCTCTAAGTCGTAATCTAAACTAAACATGCTATATTCAAACTCAGGGGTTTGGTTTAAGGCTCCTGCTCCATCCTCTTTGCTTTCACCACCATTTACCCACCAGTGCCTGCCAGCATATCCCACTTTCTGTCCCCTAAAACTCCACAACCCCATTAGTTCAATTTTATTAGATTTCCCTCTCGCCCAGAAAGCCAGTAACACCTCCTCTCCCCTGCTCTCCTCTGTCTTTCTCACACACACACACATGCACCTCTTCCCTGTTTTGAACCCCCCCTCTGCAGCCTCCCACCCACCCTGTCTGCTTGCCAAGAGCTGAGGACTGTTAAACTGATTTCCTCGGGGAACGTCGAGGCAGACAGTCTGATGGGAGCGTCGGGCTGCACTGTCGCCCTTCCTCTCCTCGCTCAGGGTACTGGGCCAAGCCGAACCGAACAGAGCCTCCTTGTGGTTCCAGACACAGACAGAGGAGATGGACATAGCCTGGCAACCCTGCCAGGTTCAGTGGTGCTCTGAGAAACCGGGGCGGTACGGGGCGCGCTGAGACACACACACGCCCTCAGAGGAGGCATGCTCCAAAGCATGCGCTCAACTCCTGGCAGCTTCTGCACCCTGTCAAGTTAATGGATGGGCCTCTGACTCCAGTCTGCATTTCCCCACTGTTCCCTCTCATGTAAAGGCCCTGCGCCAGTGCAGCCCACATGGTTATCACTACACCTCGCTGTCACGCTGCTGAATACAAAGAATGGCCCAAACTGACAGAAAAAGAAAAGCACAAACACATGTCTAAATACTAACATGCGTTCAGAGAGATCAGAGAGAATACATCACTCTTGTCACAACTGTCATCTGAAATGTGAAGACTTGAATGAGAGTAACTTCGATGTGCTTAAAGCAATTTTAAAGTTTTCAAGCTATGTCTTAAAAAAAACTCTTGACGTGCCCTGGGTTCAGTTTTGAGCAATCTTAGATTTAAGAATTGGAACGACACCCGTGGCTAAAAATACCTTGGTTTCACTTTGTATCCAACATTTTAAACAAAGACCTATAAACAATGACAATTATTTCTACAGCTAGATAATGGCTGAAAATCTTGATTATTGAAGAAATAATGCTTTTACAACTGTATTGTTATTTTTACATACAGACCTGAGCAATAGCACGTCAATTTAATCCTATCTTTCAGGTGCTTAATGCCTAGAACATCCAGGCCTTATATAGCAACATGAGATGGTATTAGGTGTTTAATTAGCTATAGTCTGTCTGCTTGCATTTTAGCTATAAAACTGTAGCTTACCTACTAAGAGGCATGTACTGTATATTGTAGTCAGTTTCCAAGATTTGACTGAAAGTGAAAATATTTCTAAACAGACAGATTTGTCATATATGGTATAAGTTAATTAGCCTTTTTTCAGTCATCTAACCAGGGAGTAAGCAGCAACACATGGGTGGATGCTCAGCACTTCAGTACTTTATGTGCCATACAGTATGGAGCATCTCAATAAAAAGATTTTCAATGGTAGAATCAGTATGTAGACAAACTTTTACATACTGTAGCTCTTTAAAACTGTGCTACTCTGCTATACCTTAAAAGAGATATAGCAAATATTCCTTTAAAACAGAAAAAAGATACCTGATTTTAAAAATTAATAAAAGTGTCAGATGCGATGGTTCTGCAAACCGACTCAAGTTTATCAGGTTTATATTCTTACACCGAATAGGCGGATCTCTAATAACCCAGGTATTATTCCTCCCATCTACTTTGGAGTCCTGTGAGTATTTTCTTCATTGTCTCCAAAAGAGGGAAGCTGATGTTGGCTGGACCGGTCCAGTCTGGCCTGTGTGTCCATTGCAGTTGGTTTACTCACGGCCATTGATGAGCCCTGAACCATGACGAAATGGCCTTCACATACACTCCTCCCCATCAGCACCCCTAAAACAACACGCGGTCATCCAAAGACAAACAGATGCAACGTTCTGCACCACCGCTGGCTGACTTGTGCTTACACCACAACCCACACACGAGCAGACGCACACACAAAAGGTCACATGTATCTGCTCAAATAAACAGACCCTCGTATAAACAGACCTTAGAAGATTTGAAATGTAGCAGATGTGGATTTGTCTCCAAAATCGCTTTGTGCCTTTTGAGGTGTCGAAGCGAAGGAAAGTAATTTCACCCATTAGTGTGTCAAGGAAGTTTTCTCAGGCTTTTTTTATACATCTATTGGAAAAATGGATTCAGAAAAATGAAGGAATTTCAGATTTTAGGTTGAGTACGTGGTTTAACTTTCAATAAGGCAACCTAAAGCTCCTCAGAAATAAAACAAGAAAACATAGTGACAGTGAAAAGCATCTCTGGGGAGATAAGAAAGACCTTAGCAGCCAATGTTTTCCGTCTTGTCTTATGCCAGAATCTTTTAAGAAAAGTGATTCAGTGTTTCATAAGTTCTACTGTGCAGGATTACTTGTAACCTCTATTACTCCTAAACAATATGGAACATATGTATGTCCAAATATATTCAACAAATACATGAACACAGTTTAAAATAAACAGTGTTGTTTTCTATTTATTAAGTAAATAGGACACATTTGGGTGGTGGTTGCTCGGTCAGAATGTTGTGAGTTAAATCCCAATTTTCCGTGCCGCCAACCAATCTTTATACATATGTGTGTAAATGTGTGGCTTGGTGAATGAGATGAACGGTATGAACAAGTATGAACAGAAAAACTCTGCATAAGTACACACCATTTGACCTAAGATCAGGTCAGGAGGAAAACCTGGACGTTTCTTTCAGTCATCAGAACAAAATCAGAACAACCTGTCAATAGAAAACTTTGTGCTAACTCATTTTAACAGAGCACAGCAGAACCCATTCTGCTGCAGGCAAAGCCCAAATATGTCTGTGTTTCAAACCTTCTAGCTATCACTTCTCATGAAGTCAAGAACCAAGAATACTTGAGGCAACTCTGCCAAGCTGAGAGCCATGGCAGCAGACTTGAATGAGCTGACTTACACTTGTTATGAAAGGCTAAGAAATTAATCCGGATAGAGGATGGATAACTTGGGTATAAACATTCTTCATTGTAGTCCATAAAACTCCATTTGTATAACTTCTGTATACGGTGTTATTGTTGCAGAATTTGACTTGGGAACATTGCGGAAGCATTATCAGTGGAGCTCCTTTATTGTTTATTTCCTGAGCTGAATAAACTTGTAGACATTTTCATCCAGCAGATTTATGACGCTAAGCCTACTTGACTCCATGGCAACAGAAAAAAAAAGACATCTGTAAAAAATCCAAGTCAGCATTTTGCAGCTTATTCAACAACAATAAACATTCAACACAAATATGTGCAAAACAGATCTGTATCAAAAACCGATAAGCAAGCATAAGGGTTTGTCTTAAAGATCTTTTCACTGTTTGTGTTTTGACTAGCAGGACAATGAGTACCAACAGACGCTGCCAATCCACTGACAAGCATCCTTTTGAACACACAATGTGCATGCGTACAGACATATACAGTGTACATGTTCACTGAGGCAGCATGAAGACTCAGCTGTGCTCTTAGCTGGCACCGTCTCTGCTCAGTGACATCACACCCCGACAATACCACCATTCACGCAGACATGGCTTGCAAAAGTTAGCCCGCAATTGTACAATTGTTTCTGCTTCTCACAGCAAGACGCGCCGCGAAAGGTGCGGGAGAAAATGAATGGGAGGTGTGATTGGGTTATCATGTATGCTAATGGTTTAGCTGCTGGCAAGAGATTTTATTGTAAGCTGAAATGAAACCTGACAGTCGTGATTATGTCACAGCTCACAGTTTTACTTTCTCGGTGCTTTAAGCAAACTGTCTTTACTTGCGCACTCTTTAGAGATTAAGATGATCTGATCTATGATCTGAAGGCCAACTGTATCTGTTCAAATATAAAGAAATATTAGAACGGTAAATTGTTCACAAGTGACTAGATCAATAACCATCCTTTGATTATTGGTTCTCTTGTGTGCTATGAAATGTTTCTTTAAGAGCAGCTCCCTTTTTTTCCCTCCTTCAAGTAAAAAGGAGCATATTTAGAGCATGCCAGGAATTATGTCATCCACTATTCTGGTGCCAGCTCCACAGTGGAGCAGGCTGCACTGAAAGAACATATAGTATTGTTTACCACATAAAAATCTCAGCACCTAGACCAATGCTTAGTGACAAATTTATTGTCCTTAGTAACAATGTAAACAATAGATAATTGGGAGATAATAAATAACACATTTTCATACACCAGCACCAGGGCTGTTTCAAGGCTGCCTTGCCTGAAATTAGAAAGCGAGCCAGGATGTGTGCAAGCACGGCACTTTTTCAAAGGAGACAGAGGAACAATGGGAAAACTCCTCTCTTTGGAAAAAGGTCCTGCTGACATGAGCTGAGTCTGGTGCCATGATGAAGATATGCTTGGCTATTAAACAATACTGATGGTATAAACACAGGTTCACACACAAGCTTCACTTGTCAACAGATATCTATTTTTTTTTTTTTTTTGCTTTGGGGTCAGACCACCCACAGAGATTTCTTGTTTATTTGTTTATCAGGAGAACATACATTGATATTACATACATTTTGCACAGCTTACATGACTTCTCCGATTTTTTTTTTTTTTTAACACACAACGAACATAAATCCCCGTACTGACATAACAAAAACGAGACCAAATAAGTAAAATTACATAAAAATTAAAAATAAAATAAAAAAAGGGGGGGGCAGAGGGGATGAGGGGGTTGGACGGCATTGAGAGCCTAAAAGGCAACAGCACCTTACTCAATTGTTCTGTAAATTTTAGTACCATGACATGATGGGTCAGTCACATCAAGATATGCATTATAAAGGCAGAGATTTTAAGTATGTCACAAAAGGTGCCCACTTGTGAGTAAATTTTGCTGAACTACCTTTCACTGTTAATAAAATCTTTTCTATCCTTAAGCATGATCTTACAGTATTAAGCCATTGTGAAGTAGATGGAGATATAGGAGATTTCCAGCAGAGTAAAATGCAGCGTCTGGCAAGGAGAGAACAGAAAGCCAAGACCTCCCCCTGCAGGGGCGACAGATTAAGTGAGGTCCCTGGAACTCCAAAAATGGCAATTAGTGGATCGCTTCGGATCTGGATTCCAAAAACCCCTGAGAGTATGGAAAAGACATAGTTCCAAAATTTTTGTAAGCTCGGGCAAAAGAAAAACATATGACTTAAGTTGCAGGGAGAGGTCTGGCATCTGTCACACTGGTCTAAAATCGAAGGAAAAATTGTAGATAGACGGGATTTTGAGAAATGGACTCTGTTTATCACTTTAAACTGTACAAGCTGTAATCTGGCACATGGTGTGCTTTGACGTATACTGAGAATAACTTTATCCCACCATGAATCAGACAGTTTAACGCCCAATTCACGTTCCCATAGAGTTCTGGTTTTACCCGATGAATCGGGCTCAATTCCCATAAGCTTGCCATATATATTAGAAAGGGGTGATTTCAGATTGGGTGTCAAAACTAGAAGGTCGACCCATGGTGGATCAACAGGAAGAGTTGGGAAATTTGGGAACAACGAAGAAACACAATGTCTAATTTGGAAATAGAGAAACAGATGAGAAGTAGGTAGGTTAAATTTCGAGGACAACTCCGAAAAACCAAGAAATAGACCATCTTTGTAGAGATCTCTCATTGTACAAATGCCTCTCTCATGCCAAACTCTGTAGCCAACATTAGTGGTCGCAGGAGAAAATAAAGGATTTTTTAATAACGGCATTTTAATAGAGGGAGACATAAATTTAAAATGAGACCTAAATTGTGACCAGATCTTAAGTGTAGAGAGCACTATAGGATTTGTAATAACAGAGGATAGTTTAATTGGTAGTGATGAATAGATAATTGAGGCAGGTGACAAAGATGTAGAAATCGATTGAATTTCAAGTTTACACCAGATCAGATTAGGTGAATTTAGCCAATAAATCAATTTATGAATATGTGAAGACCAGTAATACATTGCAAAATTGGGTAAGGAAAGACCACCACTCGTGGTGAACTGCTGCAAGAGAGAAAGCCTCAATCTGGGGGCCTTATTGTTCCACAAAAATGAAGAAACCATCTGATCGAGGGACTTGAAGAATTGTCTAGGCAAGAATAGAGGGATACATTGAAATAAAAAAAGAAGTCTAGGTAGAACATTCATTTTAATAACATTAATCTTGCCAATTAGTGAAAGAGGGAGAGAGTTCCAACTCTTAAAATCTGATGCAATTTGAGAGACTAGGGGGGCAAAATTCTGAGAAAACATTGAGGGCAGAGTACGTGTAATATTAATTCCCAAGTACCTAAACCCTGAGGGGCTGAGTCTAAAAGGAATGTCAGGAAGCCCAAGTTCCAATGCCAATGAGTTTACTGGGTAGCATTCACTTTTAAGCAAGTTAATTTTGTAGCCGGAGAAAGATCCAAATTTTTCAAGAATATCCAAAATTGGAGGAAGACTATGTAAAGGATCTGAAACATACAAGAGAAGGTCGTCTGCATATAAGGACAGTTTAAGTTCAACACCAGAGCGGATAATTCCATGAAAAGAAGAGAGGGATCTTAGCGCAGCAGAAAGAGGTTCAATGGCTAACGCAAACAAGAGAGGAGAAAGAGGACAACCCTGTCTCGTACCGCGTCCCAACGGAAAATAATCAGATTGGACGGAGTTGGTGACAATACAAGCCTGAGGAGATGAATAAAGTAGCTTGATCCAGGCCAAAAACCTCCCCCCAAAACCAAACCTTTTGAGAACGGCAAAGAGGTACTCCCATTCTACTCGATCAAAGGCTTTCTCGGCGTCAAGAGAAATGATCACCTCCGGAGACGTGGAGGAATGAGCTGAAAAAATTGCATTCAATAGTGTACGAATATTAAAGAACAAATGACGACCTTTGATGAATCCATTCTGTTCATGCGAAATAATCTGAGGAAGCACCATCTCAAGCCGAGTTGCGAGTATTTTAGCTAAAATTTTAAAATCCACATTCAAGAGCGACAGGGGCCTATAAGACTCGCAAGCAGTAGGATCTTTACCCCTCTTCAACAGGAGAGAAATTGAAGCCTGAGCCAACGTGGGGGGCAACAGGCCACGCCCCAGGGACTCATTATAGACCTCGAGAAAAAGAGGGGCCATCTTGTCTTTAAATTTCTTAAAAAATTCGGCAGAAAATCCGTCCGAGCCGGGAGCCTTACCACTCTGCATATTATTGATTGATGTAAAAATTTCTTCCAATTTGATGGGAGCATCAAGTTGATCAGAAACCAATTTACTTAACCTAGGGACGTCAATATTCTGAAGAAAGGCAAATAACTCATCTGAGCCCGATTGCAGTTCAGATTTATACAGATTACAATAAAATTTCTTAAAAATGTCACTGATAGAAACAGGATCGGAAACGAGATTGCCCAACTGATCCTTGATTTGAGATATTGTGCGAGAGCTAGCTTTGCGTTTCAGTTGGTGTGCCAGGAGCCTACTTGGTTTTTCTCCATGCTCATAATAAGAGGCTCGAGATCGAATCAAGAGACGCTCCGCATCAGAAGTTGTTAGGAGATCAAGTTCAGTTTGAAGATCCAGTCGTTGCTTCAGTAAAGCGAATGACGGATTAGTGGCATTTTGCCTGTCGATTTCCTGAATTTTTGTTGATATTTCTGATATTTTAGTACGGATATTTTTATTAGCATTAGCTGAAAAAGAAATAATCTGACCCCGAAGATAGGCTTTTAATGTTTCCCATAATAATGAGAAAGAAACTGTGTCGCTCTTGTTAAACGTAAGGAAATCATCAATTGTTGATAGGATAAATTTATTGAATGCTTCATCTGATAACAGGAGACTATTAAATCTCCAACAAGGGCAAGAACGGGGTTTATTCATGAAGTTTATATCAAGGCTTAAAGGGGAATGATCAGAAATAATAATCGGATAGTATTCAGAAGATGTGGCTCTATGCATTAAAGAGCCATCAATAAAAAAATAATCTATACGGGAATAGGACTGGTGTACCTGAGAGAAAAAAGAATACGTCTTAGTTAGCGGATTACGTGCCCTCCATGGATCTACATACCCATTTTGGGTCATAAAGTCCGAAATTGATTTAGACATATTTGACTGCGTAGAGGCCCGAGATGAGGAGCGATCTAATGCTAGGTTCATTACACAGTTCAAGTCCCCAGCTAGAATCAACAAATGAGTGTCAAGAAAAGGAAGTGTGCTAAATAGATTATTTATAAAATCAGGATTATCAAAGTTTGGTGCATAAATGTTCACTAATAAGACAGGGGTATGGAACAGACTACCTGCAATTATAAGAAATCTGCCATTTGTGTCTCGCATTATTTTTGATGCTGTGAAATGAACCTTCTTATTAAATAATATGGCTACTCCTCTAGCTTTCGAGTTGAAGCCCGAGTGGTAAATCTCTCCAACCCATGAATATTTGAGCCTGGACCAATTTGCATTCTGCAGATGTGTTTCCTGTAGAAATACTACATCAGGGTTTAGGCGCTTCAGATGAGAGTTTATTTTAGATCTCTTCACTGGACTATTAAGACCTTTAACATTCCAACTTAGGAATCTAACAGATGCTTTCAAATCAACAGACATGTGACCAGTTGTTTATAACAGAAGTTGAAAGATATCGCCAGCCCCTCCATCCCCAAGAAGGGAAAAAAAAAAAAAAATCACAAAAAACAAAAGAAAACATATACAAACATTTTCCCCCCCACCCCTTACTTGCACTCTGCCCTTCCCCAAATGAAGGGACCGTGCAGACTCCAACAGGAGCCACTTTAAACTTATCCTTACAGCCAAACAGCGCAACAACAACAAAAAAGCTCCCTTTAATACTAGGCGACTCCTGCAGAATCAGCAGAATAGAGAGAAAATTTAAATATACAATAGGCACTATTCTAGGAAATCAACAACACCTGCAGAAAACATCCATCATTTGAATTACACAAGTAAGCCCCAACTATTTCGAAACAGTCCGTTTTTTCTTTTTTCCTTTCTTCCCATTTCTCCTTAATGTGAAAATATTACTTAACCAGACAAAACAAAGTCCCCAGAATGTGAAACAAATCCTTATGATTATAGCTCTCACTTGGTAATGGACTCGATGTAGATATTAGCCTCCTCAGGAGAGGTGAAAACTCGCGTAGTTCCACCATGGGTAATCCGCAACCGGGCCGGATGGAGCAAGCCGAACCGGACCCCCTCAATGCCACGGAGTCGGCGACGGCAATCTGTAAAGGCAGCCCGTGCTCGGGCCGTCCTAACAGTATAATCGGGGAAAACGAAGATGGTCGTACCGTTCATCTTAATCCGCTGCAGTTCCCTTGCCTTCGACAGGATTTTCACACAGTCAGAGTAGTAATGTAGCTTAGCTACGATGGGGCGAGGGCGCTCACCTGCCTTGGGTTTCGGGATCGGGATACGGTGAGCGCGGTCGAGCAACGGTTCCTCCGCGAAACCGAAGGCTTCCTTTAGCAACCGAGAGACCGCAGCCGTCGAAGCCGATAAAGGGTCGTCCTCCGGGACACCAATGATGCGGATGTTCTGACGCCGGGACCGGGACTCCAAGTCATCACATTTGTCCTCCAACTGTGCCACAGTTTTAGTAAGGCTGTCCACTGTCTTCCGGAGGCCAACGATGTCATCAGTGCAGGTGGATAGGGATTTCTCCATCTCAGCAACCGTTACGTTTAGCCCCGTAAAACTCTCCTGCACCGCAGTGAGGCCAGAGGACAATTCCTTCTTGAAGGACAGCAGCTCGGACTTAATCGAAGAAAGACTTTCACCAAGAACAGCATGAAACTCTGCTTTAAGTATAGCAGTAAAGTCATCCCGGAGAGCCGCAAGCAGCTCCTGTTTAAGACTGCTGACATCGCTAATTGCAGCGGCTCGGGCCGCCGCCTCCGACACAAGAGTTGACTCAGCACAGGCCGAGGACTCACCACGAGGGGCAAGCCGCAAGTGGGACTGAATCGAATTTCCTCCTTTAACCGGCTTTGGTGGCATTTTAATGTCCAAAAAAAAAGGATAGTGTTCAATGTATTGGTTAGTTATCGTTTGAAGTCGAAGTTGAGAAAATGTGCCAGGTAATAACCGAAAAAAAAAACAGCTAACCCGCAGGAGCACGCCAAGACACGACTTACTCCACCGCCATTCAGCCGGAAGTCAACAGATATCTATTTTTAAAGGGCTCTTTCTTTTTCTTCTGTTTTTGAATCAAAAAAAATCTATGGGCAATAATCAAGCTTTGATGTGTTGATTTATTCAAAGACAATATCTAAAAAACAGAGTATACATTTCACAAAATTATTTTTAAAAATCCATGCTCTATCATATTTGTCTCCCTATATGTGAATACCTAAAAACTGAAAAACAAATGAACCTTTTCAGACTTTTCAAACTTGAAGAGTAACCCTGAAGATATCAAACCTTTTACGCATGAATAGAAGGCATGAAGAGAGAAAGAAAACAAGTTAATCAGTTTTTCATCACTTGTCCATGTTCATCACGCATGGGCATTGCTCCCTGCATGCTATTTTAATTTCCTGATTTCCTCCCTCTGTTTGTGTGTTAGTCTGTTGCCATTTAAGCGTCTGTCACTAAGCAAACGACAACAACACAGAGCTGAGGCATGAGATGTATGCGCGAGCGTGCGCGAGCGGTTTGCAAGGCCCCGTGGAGAACTGGCTCTGCGCAGTGATGTAATGCTTTGGCCGGCAAGCTGTGGAACTTGGCCTCGTCTCTACTGTGTTTCCTCCACGCTGCGAGGGTCAACTATCCCACAACCTCCAGCACACAACACGTACTGTTCAATTCCCTGGACCACAACAGAGCAGAATTCAACCACACCCGGCACCATGAGCACCCAGTCCTAAACAAGAAGGAAAAACACACTTGAAACAAGATTAATAAAACATTCCAACCCTTAGAAAGCGACTCGAAGCATTAAGGAAAGCCAGGCGTGTCGATTATTCCACCATCAGGCTGTGCTCTACCACTTAAACGACCGCACTTACAGGCTGAAATCTGGACAACAAAGAATCACAGTGATAGAGTCTTCAGCCCAAAGAGCGCAAACAGAGAGCTCAGAGCAAGATATGAGTCCCCCAGGGGCCACAGCAGTCCTTTGGCTCATTAACTATTTACACCAGAGACAGTCCTGCTCTGCTCTGGCCCACCACAAAATCAATTAGCCTTCATTAGCCCCATGCTCTGGGCATGCTTTCTCTGAGGGGAGGGATAGCCCTGCAACCAGTGCTTCCAGTTTCTGCAGAATATCAAACAGTCACACAGAAATGTGTTGTGATGCTTTCACGTAGAAAGGACAAAGGAAACTGAAGCAAGGTTTGTTTTAGAAACATAAATCTTTTAACTTTTCACTGTTGAGTGTCACCGAACATCAATACCGTCTCACCTTCCATCTCCCTTGCCTGTCCTGCCTGTGTGTGTATTGCTTACATGCCTGTCAGAATCCCACTCAATCCCTTTCTCCGCTCTCCCAGTGTTAGCGCTGGCAGGAAGAGTCCATCCAGGTCTGCGCCTCTGAGGTGTGGGGTTACAGTACGGAGATTTCCAATTGGCGGAAAGTCAACATGGTCGGGGTAATGTGATTAGAGCCGGATTGAGAAAGTCGCAGGGGACACATGGGCCTGATCATGGCCCAGTTATCCGATAGCATGGCCGTATTTATTGACAGGGCCCGGCGAGGATATCATAGACATTAGAGACCCGGTCTATGCTTATGAAACCTGTGCTGGAGATTGCACCCAGATAACACAATTAGTCTCTCACTTTCTGCCCACAATCAGGGAATTCCATCAGTCGTGTTCAGACATCAGGGAGCAGAATCTCAATGGATCCAAATTTGGTTGCTGAACAGCCAACAAACCAGAAAGTTGCATGGTTAAGGGGGCCTGCAGCCATTTAGAGAGCACATGTTTATGGGAGAGCTAACCGAGCATTTACAATTCAATTACACAGATAGTAGGAGGAAAAAAGAGGTAAGATGTGTCTGGATGACGGCCAGAGGAGAGATAAGCCTAATACACTAATATTGTGTTACCTTAGTGTGTTACCATAGGAACGGTTGAGGAGATTCAAAAGACTACAAAGGCGATCAATCTTGAGAGAGCAGGAGGAAGAGGGAGAATTAAATGCCCTGGGACTGCTCTCGCTCTCCTCTATCAGAGCAATAACTCTTCTGATGACCCCTGCTACCTCCTCTTTCCTCTCTACAAGATGTTTCTCCCCTAAAAGACCTGCTATCTGCAAGAGTCTCCAAACATTACGAACTGGCCAAAGCTTTTCATCATAGCTTGGGCTTTTTTTGTTATCAAGGTTTTGACTATGCGCTTATTTATTAAGAAAACAAAGGTTTGCCGTTGGCTACGTTGCTACAGAAATAAGCAGTTTTGTTCACCTCGAGAGCAACTTTTCAAATATTTAAAAGTGCAATGCAAAAGTCGTCAGACTTATATTTCACCAGCTGTCATATTACAAACAGGAACTTCCATGTATTGTATTAGGACTTGATTTTTTTTTAAATTTCAGATCTACATGCAAACGACTATGTGTGATGAAAACTAATACAGCACATTGCCCTGAACCCACAGTTAAGAACATCCCCACAGTTCAGCATAGTGGTGGCAGCATCATGCTGTTGGGATATTCCAAAAACTGGAGAGATGATTTGAGACTAGCACAGTGTTTCACTTTGCAGCAGAACAACAACCTTTAAAGCCGGACATGTATCAGACGATATAACTTAACCAGAGATTAGAGGTTCAAAGATGCTGTCCATCTAATTTGAAGTTGAGGTTTTACAAAAAATCAACAATAGAGGCATCCTCCAAAAGACTAGTGGTGAACAGTACAAAGTGTTCCCTCATTGGGAATGACACATTGCACAATTTTGCTAACAATGTATAATTTCCTTCAGCCTCACAAATAAGCACTACTACTACCACATCATATATGTATAAAAAAAAACTTTCATTTTACCCTCTTGTGGTAGAAAACCTTTCCAAGTGAATGCACATTAATCATCCAGTCAGTTAAAAGTGAATAAGGTGGTAGACTATGCAGACGAAAGAACAAAACGTCACATCAACTTCCCACCAACTCTTTTGCCTTGTCATTTATTCTCCATGCCTCCTTAAACTACAAGCCCAATCATCTTTCAGCCTTTCTTCTTCTTCATACACATCCCATTCCCACTGCCGTAACTGCCTGCTTTGTGAGGGATGAGGTCATTTGATTTTTTTTCCCCACAGCGTTAAACTAGTGCTAACAAGTTGCAGGACCTACAGAACATGTTCTGTACATTAAGATATACATCAGGCAGTCGGTGGGCAAGCAACCCACAACCACATAAAGGGCCCATTATTCCAGCCAGAGTCGCCAGCGCTGCACTGGCAGGTTGAGACTCAGCTTTGATTACCCACCGAATGATGAAATCCACACAAGCCTGAGAGCACAGCGTTGCTGGCACAGCCCAGTGGAAAAGAAAGTTGCAACACTTGTGTGTCTGTGTGTGCAGAAATCAGTATGTATCCTTGTGGATACTTGCACATATACTCACCAGTTTGGCTTCAGAGTGCATTGAGGGAATGTGAGTGGAGCACGAGTTGCTGTGGGCGGGGCTCGGCATGCCCATCATGTTGGAACCCATGGACATTTGCCTCTCCATCTAAAGATAAAAAAAAATAAAATAAAGATACAGACACACTTAATGGTATTTTCCATCAAAACTACTCATACACCTCCAAACCTTTCACTTTCTTTTCGCTCTATAGTTCTATACTTTTATGCTTTTCATTGAGATTTTATGTGACACACCCACGTAAAGTAATGCAAAATTTTGAAGTGGAGGAAATTGCATGGTTGTAACAATTTTATTCAAGTAACAAACTGAAAAAAGTGGCATGCATTTGCTGAAATTATGTTTTTTTGTTTGTTTTAATGTTGGTGAAATACCTTGATTATGTCACAAAATCACCCTCAAGTGTCAGACTCTTACCAACCAGGCTACGTTGGATGAGATGAGAGAGCGTGAGAGCCTGATTTCGCATGATGGGCTGACCCTGTGCACAGCTCTGTGTGATGATAACTGGAGCTGACCCAAAACAGGAAGCCAGAACGGAGGGACTTAACACAGGAAGCCAGTGCAAAAGGAGTGTGTGGTGCAAATATATATACATGTATGTATATGTGTGTGTATGTGCTTCTGATAGTGCTGTGACTTTCTGTCAGAGTAAAACATCAAAGCTTGGTCACTCTAGCTACAGTGTGCGTTAATGCAACAAATGGGGATTAAATCAGAATGATTAGTATTTAAGGCTTTCGGTGTGTATCAGTGTGTGATGATGTGCTCTGCCTCTGACTGATACCTGAAACCTGAATGTGAGGAAATCAGCTGGGTAAGCTGACAAGGGTGAAAGGTCACCTGTGCAAGGGCGATAATATGAGTAGCGTTTGCCATGAAATGTAAGCAGGAAAGAAGAAACCTTTGTTTCAGAGTCTAAAAGCATATATATGTATGTGTGGGAGTGAACAGTGCTCTGGCCTCTCAGCTCTCTGGCTGGTGTGGTGGTCTCAAAGAGAAATGACCCCCCCTCAATTTGCCGCAGCCCCTTCCTCCACCCTGTGTCCGCAGAGACTTAGGTCTAGAACCTGACACACAACCTTAATTGCAGTAAGTGTGTTTTGTGTAAAAATATCACCCAAACCTGCACCCCTTTCCTGAACCGTCAATCTTCCCCCAAATCACTTAGCTCCTAATTTAATAAACATGGGAGGGACATTTTCCGTACCATAAACACAGCTTGTCTTGAGTTACAAAGAGAACATATGTTATATCCTGATGCGAGGAGCTTTCTGCACATTGTTATTATTTCTGTTACACACTGTGGTTCTAAATCTCTTAAAGACAAGAGTTTAAAACCTAAACCCGCAGGACGAATCCTTCATTCCTGCAGGAGCTGATTTACTCTGCAGGGCAGTAATTTTAATAGTGATAGAAAACATCCCCAACAGCAAACCCACATGCAGTACACAGAGAGCGTACGGTGGCCTCAATGGGTGAACATGCACTGTAATCTGTTGTTACACTCACGGGCATCAACACAGCAGAGGAGCCAGGCATGGTTGGGTCTGGCAGGGTTCCAGGCATGGAGGCTGGCAGAGGCTGCCTCTGTCTGTTTCGTAGGTGCAATAGTGAGGACAGAGAGCCGGGGACTGGCCTGAAAATACACACAAACACACACACACACACACACATCACAACATCAAGTTGTACTCTGATACTGACTGTAATCTGGCAGTCTAACATCCTTAACACCAGCTCTGCATCAGCTCTCTGGGTCCCTTCCTATTTTCATTTTGTACCCACAACCAAAGGATTATGTATTTTTCTTTGCAGAGAAGTATTTTTGAGAAGTTTTATATCTTTATATGGAGATATTTAATCCTAAAAAAGTTTAAATCTCATTTATAATTGAATTTATTTGCAAATTGTGTGTTTAAAAATTTATATCACACCCTAATTTAATTTATTTGGGATCTGATCAATGGTTGGGCAGTAAATTCTAATGAAATATGACAGTTTGTGAGCACTGATCAAATCAAATAAACTCCAAGTTACTTCCTGTTGGTAGATAAAGTCAAAAAGATACATTTCCTTACAGTACACTAAGAGTCAAATTGAGAAAATTACTTTAAGTAATCTCTTGTCAAAGTGGACACAACGTGCCTCTTGTCAGGCAAAAACTGGTGGATGGTTGGTTGTGAAACACTGCACAAAAATTCAGATTTGGTTGACTATATGTATGAATAATTTTTTAAAAACTCCCCTAAAAGGCAATCTTAATATTTGACATTCTAGGATCCAAATTATAAAATCCAAAGGACTTATTTCTAAATGCAATGTTTTGATGAATAAATGTAATTAGAAACATAAGCATAAACTTTCTATTCAAACTTTCAGGGTGCAGTTCTGGTTACAAAAAAAAAGGAAAAAAAAGTAACCGAAAAAACAATTAGAACAACTACTTTCTCGATACCGTCTAAGTTAAACACACTTATTGGTTCTAATTCTTTTTACGTACATTGATGCACTCCATTGAAGAGTAAATAAAATAAACTAAATGTTCGTAGATGGTGAGCCACAGGAAATAATAGTACTGAATACCACAAGAAAATACTAAAAAAGACATACATGATGAAGAAATAAATAAAAGAGAACATGTGGTGGTCTATATCTGAATTAGTGGTTCCTAATATGTAATCATCATGTAATCAATATGATGCAAGGTTTCATCTTTTAAAGGGGCTCATGTGCATCTAATCCCACTTCCCTAAAAGTTAACCAGCTACAGTTTTTAGCAAATATTACATATACAGCTAAATCATCCTACTTGCAATGGACAGCAGATTTACAAACGTCAAAAAGGGAACAAAAAATTTGAATATCCTCACAAATTACATGCAGTGTCACGTGAAGTTGAATTAAGCACAGAATCGTTAAGATTTCAAATAAAAGGTGCACTTTGGCCCTTCATGCCTTTTCGGCACAATTTTAAAGAACTTTTGCTCTCAGCTTGCTCCTGCTGACATCTTTTGAATCCACTTTACACAGCCAATATATATATATATATATATTCATGGAATAAATGAAAGTGGTCATCCTTAGTGAGTAATAATTTTTTTCTCAGCTACCACATGCCATCGCATGTGGAAGAGCTGTGGAGAAAATCCTCTTCAGTGACCACGAAAAAGTGCTCCGAACAACTGGCCAATGAATACTGGAGGCCACATCAATAAGTAATATGCAGAGAGGCCTGCGCTAAGCTTCAGCTAATGACAGCAGTCACGTCTCAATTGCATGGCTCAACCATGCTACCTACATCTGCATGCTGTCACATCACTTATACAACTGCCACTAAATCCCCACTTGTCAGAACATCAATTTCCAGCTGCAGGACGCATGCATGCATAAAGTTACAACCTAAAAACGGCACTCTCTGCATGATTTTTTAATAACCCAGAGCAGTGAAATCAATAATTCTCCAGTTATCAGTAACATCAGGATGGATGCTGCTGCTCGAAGAGTCAATAAAGCTCAGTTTTCTTCAGCATTTAAAAAATAGAACTGGGTAGAAGCATTTAGGCAAGGCGTGTTGAATGAATTAGAGAAATCAATCGACAGCATCGCCTTTTTTTTCTACCGTAATAGTGAGCAGAGAAGGACTGATGTCAAAATAGAGGGGTGCAGTGGAACAAACAGTCCCACACCTGAATAAATACCTGTATTTTTCCAGACCTAAAAATGAGCATTTATGCCTCAGACATTTTTGATTGCTACACACACACGTTCACATACAGGACTATTACCATCTGACTACATGTCAGTCCTGTCTAACATCCCAATTTATCACAATCACACCCATTTAACAGCACTTATGACACCTGAGCAGCGTGGCGAATCCAAGCATTCCCACATGGGAAAAGTCATGAAAGTACAATGAGCTGTATAGCATGGCTCCACATTTACACTATTTTAACATGAACACTTTGGAAATGTAAGAGAAAAAAGCAACAGTTGAATGGAAAAAAAAACAAACTAGTTTGCATGTTTGTAAAATCTGCCTAATGATTTTTTTAATACTTTGTAGACATAAAGCAATAGCTTCAAGAGGTGATTTTTTTGTGCTTCAATTTGAATTTTATGACTGAACAAGTCTCTAAATCTAGAAGCACAATTTTTTATTTACAGTATTCTTATGTGTCCAGCTTTAAATATAATTTTTTCTTTAGCTTTATTGTCCTGCTAACTTGTCAAATAATAACTTTTTTTAAAGATAAGTACAAGTATTCATACCCCTTGAACTTTTCCGCATAACCCACGTCACAACCACAACCTTCAATGTATTTAATTGTAAATTTTGAATTGACCAATTCCAAAAGTGGAATAAAAAGAACTAAAAAAATAATAAATAAATACAATTTCCTTGGCTATACTTAAATAAAATTTGTTGTAGTTTGAATTACCACAGCAGCACTCTACTAAACTGAAAGGCTATCATAGGCCTATGATAGCTCAGGAGTACTCTGGCCTTTACAAATAAGGGGAAAGAAGAAAGTCATTGGTGAATGAAAGGAGGCTCAAAGAAAGTCCAGTTTCAACAGTTTTCTTCACCCATGTAGCAGACCTAGCAAATATGTGGGAAAGGTACTCTGTTCTTATTATACACTGAACTTTCTGGCCTAAATTTAAAACAATATGTGGCAGTAATCTAACAACACACATCTATCTGAATAGCCACAACATGGTGGTGGCAGCATCATGATGCAGGACTGCTACTCCTCAGCAGGGACAGGAAGCTGGTCACAGTAAATAGGAAGATAGGTTGAGCTAAATACAAGGCTGGAAAACCTGCTTGGACTGTTGTCCTGTCCCAGCAGGACAGCAGCTACAAACATATAATCAGAGCTACAATGGAATGGAGGAGATCAGTGTTTCTCAACCCTGGTCCTCAGGGCCCACTGCCCTGCATGTTTTAGGTGTGTCCTTGCTGCCACACACTTTACTTCTGAGTAAAGTGTGTGAATGGGTGACTAACAGGCTTCTGCAGCACTTGATGGTATGCAGAGGAGAAAATGCAATAATTTGAATCAAGTGTGATGGAGCAGAGAGACATCAAAAACATGAAGGACCATCAGCCCTGTACTGTTAAGAACCACTGGGGCAGATCAAAGCATACTCATGTGTTAGAATGGCCCAGTCAAAGCCCAAGCCTAAATAAAATTGAGAATCATATGCGAAGCCACAGGTGCTTTCCATCCAATCTGACTGACCTTGAGCTATTTTGCAAAGAAGAAGCAAAAATGTAAGTTTCCACATATGCGGCTGGAAGGGTGACACATCAACAGACTTGCAATAGCAGGAAGGACGTATACAAACACACATCACATTTTTATTTTCATTTTTTCTTCTTTAAACATTCTATAAAACAGTCTATCATTTCCCTTCAACATCACAGTTATGCTCTACTTTGTGCCGGTCCGTCACGTAAACTTTCAACAACACACTGTTCTGTTAGGCTGCAATGTAACACAAGACAAAGGGGAATGAATACTTGCAGGACACTCTAGTTATGCATGAAAGAATATATGCTTCATAGATTATTGATCCTGACTTCAATTTCTTGTGACTCCAGAGAAAGAAAATCACAATAGCACAAATTAAAATGGAGCACAGCGCAGGTACAGTATGTAGCCTCTTGCTTTCTAAAAAGAAGGTCCCTCTGAATTATTTACAAAGGACACACCTAGGAGTTAGCACGGCTAACACCAAGTCTGTGTTTGTCACCACCTCACACAAAAACAGTCTGTTAATTGAACAGAGGGAAAAACAACACAAGCATCTGACAGAACTTCCTCTGTGTATTAAACTCTGTGCTTTTTCAGTTTAAATAATTAGATGTCTCAGAGAGTATAACACATAAAACAATTTATGGCTTTTATTTACAAACCACTTCCTTACTGATCAGGAGATTGTGTTTAATGCGATTTGTGGATTTGACTAATCATGCAATCATAAAAGTATTTTTTTTAATGAAGTAAATATCCCAAACGCTGTTTTGTTTCTTATGTGGGTTAGCAGGTTCTTGTGCTCATAACACCCTTAAGATAACCAAAAAACAACAACAAAAATACCTTTAAGTTGCAGTCACGCCATACTTTACGTTGTGGGAACATGTGTGTATGTATATGAGTGAATAATAACAGTCCCGGCTGAGGGGTTGATAATAGCCTGTGCCGTAGGGCCCTGGGGGGAGCAGGTAGACACTCCACAGTCCTGACCCTGCACTCTCACATTACTGAGTGCCTCGCTCTCCTTCTCAATCCCCGCCCAAGAACCACCACCATACCACCAACGCCGCCCACCTTCACTCCACCATGACATCATTACTGGATCTTCTTCCCTGCCTGAACCCCTCTACTGCTTTTTTGTTCTGCTCTCTCCTTTGACGGTCACTTTTCTGGTACTTTTTTTTCCTAAGTGGAAGAGAAAACTTTTTTTCTTTCGTTTTATTAGTTTGGTATAACTCTTTTCTGGGCCCCTCAGGGTGGTCATACTTGAGCTCAAGTCTCTCTGTTCTAATCAAACCTGCAGTGTGCGCACACCGCCCCAGTCCCCAACTCCAACTCAAGTGTTGGGACTTAAAACACAAGCGGCCTGGCCGTCATCCAAAGCGGCCGAAAGACGGAGAGAGGTTCACTCAGTCCACTGACTCACGTCCTTCCCTTTTTGACTCTGCTCCAGCAATGATGTAATGCTCTTGGCTTTTCTCCCTCCCCCCACCCAGTGCCTCCATACCCCTTGATTTTGTCCCTCCCTCCTCTGCTTTCCTCTCTTCTCCTCTGCGCCTCACTTTCCCTCTCTTTCTCTCCTGGACCCTTCCAGCATCGCTGCACTGGCTCCTCGCTGGGTGAAGTCACTGTGAGCTCGGGATAGACGCAGCAGCTAAAAAGTTTTGTACGTAACCAAAACAGCCCAGGGCCAAGTTCCAGACATTTGGGAGATGGTGGTGCAGTCGCCATGGGAACAGCGATAAACAGAAAAAGAAACAAGGGCCTCAAACAGCTTGCAGCTGCCTGGCTCTTAGAGTAAACACTGCGCAGGACCTGCCCATGATTTACTGCCTTTAATCACTGGTGGGAGGAGAGTGCCATGGGGTTTGGACTGAGGAAATAATACGAATCTGATCAAATAAATCAGCTGTAATGGGTTACAACACAGGCTGACTTTTATTAGCGTGCTACAGATGAGACGGATGCAGCGAGGGAGCTTCACTGGGAAGGATCTTGGATGGGGTGTCCTCACTTTAGGGGGCCAGAGGCTGAGTCAACCCTTTCCAAAGCACAGTTGATGAACGGCTGTCAATAACACTTTTTACCAATAAGCTTCATTGTTCGGCGCCTTGTAAAAGTATTCCCATGCCTTGAACTTTTTTCAGATTTTGTGGTGTTACAAACAAAATCGTGTATTTTGTTTGATATTTCAATTGTGAAGTGGAAGGAAAAGAAAATAGGTTTCTAAAAAAATTTTTTACAAATAAACTTCGCAAAGGTGCAAATTTTAGTTCGCAGGCATTCAGTGTACTGGTTTAGATCGAAGTATAACTAAGTGTTAGAATGGCCCATTCAAAGTTCAGACCTAATCCAATTGATAATCTGTGGCAGGATGTGAAAATTGGTATTCACAGGCGCAGTCAATCCAGTGTGAATAGGCTTTTGCTATTTTGAAAAGAACAATACACATTCCCCAATAGACTTTCAGCTGTAATTATAACATTGGTTGGATGCACCATATGACACCTTTCAGATTTTTATGAAAATGTCGAATGCTTTTTGTTACAATCCTCTGCTTGCTCTAAACTATATTATAAAATTCTATTATAAAATATATCATAGTACATGCTTATGGGATCCTGTTTGAATTTATGAGCAAGTCACAGTACATCCAAAGTGGAGTTGTTTACATTTAGGCCAAGAAGAGAAAGGATAGGACGGGTTTTTTTTCTTCTTTGTTTTTACTATGAACAAAATTATATCAGTACAGTTATACCATCAGTGAATCAGAAAAAGTACCCACCAGCCTAAGTCATCTCTGAACAAGTTAACCTGACACCTGTCGTCACTGGTTTTCCAACAGCTGGCAAACGCAGCTCCTTTCACTTTCTCACATTCCACCGCTGCCGCTTTTCATCGGACACAAACATGCAAATAAATCTGATTAGCATTCTGCATATTAGTCCTTCGCTGAACTTTTCTTCTTTTCATTCTGATTCATGTCTTCTCTTGTTGCCTATTATTTCCACCGTCACATTCTTTTTATAATCTTGAAATGTTATTTTCCACACCTTAATTCTTCAAATACTATTATATCCCTTCTTTCATCCAGACATGATGTGTCTTTTCCTTTTCTTGTACAGACATGTGTTCTGTCTGTCCCTCCACCCCCCAACAAGTGACCATCCTCCTGGTATAAAAATGCTGCTCTTCTTCTCTCAGTTTCCTCCACCCACCTGATCTTTCATTTTCCCTCCTCCATCCACCTCCTAATACCCTTCTTCCTCTTCTCCGTCTACCTCTGATCCCATTTTTCCTCCTCCCTGTCCACCTCTGATCCCTCGGTTTCCACACTTCCCCACGCTGTGATCCCTGCACTTACCCTGGGAGAAGCAAGGCACATCCCTATGTGTGAGTTGCATTTGCAGGAGCCTGCATGTGTGGTGGCCCCGGGGCAGAGATGACACAGGCCCGCTGGAATGAGAGGGGAACAGAGTCTGGGCGTTCCTCTACAAACGCACTATTAAACCCGCTGAAGTACACAATGAGCTCATCTTAATTCAGGTCAGATGTACATCCTGCTTTCTCGCTGTCTTTTAATTTTTGCAATTTATTACCCTAGATACATCTGTCTGTCTACTGCTTGACTAACGCTGCACTTTATATCCAACGTGCAAATGGAGCCCACATTTTAGATGTAAAGATTTTGTAAAGACCCTACACTTTCACAAAGGATGGGCCATCTTCCTTTACACAATTTTGTGAAACATATCTAATCAAAAACAAGAATGGAATGGTTTGGTTTGAACGGTGAACAACATTAAGTCAACGTTTTCTCTATGAGAAGCATTTCTTTTTACCTGCTATTGTATTTGCATAGGTGAGCTGATGCAGTTTATTTGCATGCATGTAGAAAAAGGGGACTCCAATGCACAAAATATTTAGTACAAGAAAAAAATCAACAAAAGGATCAACTCTATAAAGAATCTTACATTCAAATAACCATAGAAACAGCACAAGCTTAATCACTATAAAAAAAACAAAATGTGCCTTCCAAACCTTTCTTGTATAAATCACACACTTGACAGAAGTCGCTAACCGACAGCAAACCATGGTCCTAAATAATCAGTCGGCGTACCACCAAATCTCTCTGCAAAGGGCTTACAGCAAACCTATTTATCACCCAGGCCTTTGCATGAAGATGAGCATGTGTTTGTGCTACTTCCCTGAAAGGCAAAAAGAAGGACCACAAGTAGCTGGGCGACTAAGGTGTGAAAAATGGTGTGCATTTACAGCAGCATGGGAAACAAAACCACGATATGACTTCCTACAAAGCTCGACATGATGCATGCAGCGCACCCAGAGTGGAGCTAAGTTATAAATGTGACATCTAAAAGAAAGCTCAAAGGTTATCTGCAGAGATGAGGCAAACTCTAAATGAGCATCGTGGATGGCAAGTTCGTATTGATTTTAGATTTGCACATTTCTGCAAATCTAATACAACTATGCTATTTGAATAAAAGTACTAAACAAAGTCTTCAAAACCTATTCTGGTTACATGGTCACAAACCAAAGCTGAATGACATATTAATTCAGTGGTTGGAGGATTGCAGCTTGAAATTTCACACACTGATGGTAAATGATGAATCACTGGCTCATACTGAAAAGTTTGGCACCTACTAGCCAACAGGGCCTTGCAAAACTATTCATGCATCTTTATTAGTATTATATCTAATTTAGCTAACTAGGTTAATGTTTTAATCAGCATTTTATAAGACCAACACAAACCCTGAGGCTAATTGTGAAATGGAAGAAAATCTGAAAAGCGTGGCATTTATTTATACAGAGGTTCTCTGAGGCAACATTTTGTAAAACAACTTTTTACAACAATTACAGTTGCAAATTTTCTGGGCTATCTCTCTACCGGCTTCGGTCATCTAGACACTGGTGTGTAGGTTCAATCTTTATAAAATACCTCAAGTGAATCCAGAGTATCTGTGAACATTAAATTTCATCTCCTGCATCACAGATTCTCAATTGCATTCATTTTCTCACATACTATGAAAATGCTACAATTCAAATAGGTTCAGGTCTTTTGCATTTTCTAACAGATTTTACTGCTTTTTTTTTGCCATGTATTAACCAAGACCAACCCCTTCCCCATGATGATGGTGGCATGATGCTGCCACCATCATGTTCCTCTAGTAAGTTTTGCTTGAGTGTCGTCTGACCAGAGAACCTTCTGCTACATGCAGTATTTGTTTCTCACATGACCTGAATTTGTGAAATTCCATTTAAAGAAAACTCAGAAACCATGCATCATTTCCACCTTATAATAATGTCCTTCTTTCTGCTGGTCTGTCAAATAAAATTCAAATAAAATATTAAAAGAACGTATGGTTATGGTGCTTGGTCATCTAAAGCCTTAATCTACATAATTGACATGTTTAGTTTTTTGCCATAGGAAAGCATTAGAAGGAAACACACTGCAGAAAATATTTAAAGATGTCTTTAAATATTACATAAATAATTAATAGTTTCCCGCACGTGGATGGCAATTTTTTTAATTAAAGTGGCTGTGTTCATCTTGACTGTAATGTGTAATGGAAACAAACAACTGGACTAAATTATTCTGTTGAGCCAAAAAAAAAAAAAAAAGAAGAATGTCACATTTAATAGTTTGTGCCCACACCCATCTATGTTCAGATCTCCACTTATTGTAAGTCAAAAAGTTGAGATTTCCACAAAACCCTGTATCTCACGTTGTTGTCCAGGACTGTCCAACATGGTTAACCGGGACATTACTCAGCACCAGCTGTGTGTGATCAGAAAGGCAGAGGGCATTCAGAGCACTTCCGTATGAACTGGCACGAGCTACGACATCAGGATCTGTCGGCTGTTTCTTATGCCTGGTTTTAACACTGTTTTGTGTCAGCGCAGGTCCCCAAAGACCCACCTTGAGGACTCGGAGCAGAGCAAAGGAGAGAAAAAGAGAAAGAGAGCAGTCCTCGGGTTTCACAGCTGCAGGCTCAACTCAGTCCTGAATTAAATGGTCTTGAGGAAAACCTATCCTAATTGATTCCAAGCCTCAAAGCTCTTTAGTAAACATTGTGAAGCAATGAAAATGACTTGTTATTCTAATTCATTGGATGCTTATTCTGTACGCAGCAAAATGAGGAAGTGGAGTGAAGTGAGATTAAATTTATATCGTTAGTCTCATTTAGTAACAAACAGCTGCTTAAAGTGTGACAGTATTTAAAGCTTTATGACAGAGGTATAGATACACCTCACCATTGTTGACAAGGGTGACTGCTATGTATTTCACAGTTTTAAAAAAACACTTTGGTCGATAAGGAAAAAAGTTCTTTTCAATTTTTGCAAAATCAGTAAAAAACATAAATAAAAATAGAGCAAACCTCATTCATTTTGCATTGTTAGTGGATAACTTGGATATTTAAGCTCATCACAGGGAATCACTGCTGGGATAACTGTTTCAGTTTTTGCAAAGCAACGTTTTTCATGTTGGGTGTCCTTGTAAAGAGATCCTGTGCACAAAGACTTTGGTAAGTCCAAATGTCTTCCTGTGGAAGCACTGATTTACATCCTGCTGATGTAAAACTTTCCAGCTCGCTTTTCTCCTGTGTAGGTCTACTCTTCCTATTCATGTGTCAGGATTCATTAGTCACTGTAAACAAACTGCACTTCCACAGATTCATCACATGGATGAGCAGCAAGGTTTTCTCAAAAATATGTCACAGAAGAAGTGATTTTTTGATTGTCCTCTTGCTCCTAGAGCAAAAGTGTGCAAATTTCTCACCAAATTGTTTAAGATGCTGCGGTAACTGCAAGCTGTGATGACAGGTAGAGAAATTGTGCATCACAGAGGTAGGGAGTTCATACTGACAGGTGAACTCAGGTGAAGCAGCGCCTAGCAAGGTCTCTGTTACTGGCAGTGATTTGCTGCTCCTCTGAGGGGATGAAATTCCATCTCTGTGCTCAACAAAGAGCCTGACGAGGTGTCAGTCAGGCTTAGAGATGGGCCTCCCATCCAATATTCAGCAGCTCCTCGAGCTGTAAATCTACACAGGACAACTTGAACACAGGACCAGCTTAACACTGAGCCATCTCAATGTTTAACTAGGTAGCCAGAGGCCTGGGGTTACAATGACAAAGCTCTGGCAAAAGTGTCAATGCAGCTGGAGCTACGGCATAAGGACTGGAGTAGGACAGTTAATGGTTGTCAAAGGGCAAATGTATGAAGTTTGAAACAGGATTAGGTGATAAAGCAAAACCCCAAGGTGTGCGCATCTCACAGAATACGGCTTGACCCAAAATCTAGAGAATGAAAAAGAAAAGCATTGCATGGTATGATATGGCATTTTACTAAGTTTACAGGCCACACAAGGAGAGCTTTAAGTAATTAGCAGCCAAGAGACACATGTTAGCGCTGGAGGAATTACGTAGATCCACAGTTCAGGAGTGCAGCTAAATAAAGGGCAAAACCGGATGGAAATTAGTTAGAGGCTGCAAAACCATATGCATGAGATATTCATCTGTTAGAATGGCTCAGTCACAGTCCAGACTGAGATTCTGTGGCGAGACTCGAAAATTTGTCTCCCCAGTTGCTCCACAGCTAACCTCACTGGTTGGACAAGATGGGGAAAACATCTAGGGGTATGAATACCTTTGTGATGTATTGTTAAAAAGACAGGGAAAATGTGGCAAACATTTTTACAAGGTCAGATTATGCCTATACAAAGATTAGCCTGTACTCTAAACAACCAGCTACACAATAAATCCTCAATTAATAATGATTTACTTTAAAGCTACCCTTCCCATTTGCAATTGTGTGATGGTGACCGAAATTCTCACACAGATTAAAAAAAACCAAACTATATTTTCAAACATGAAATGTTTGACACTCACGACTGTGGCTTGAGAAATAACCTCATCTAATCCTCTGAGACCTTTTGCTCTGAGACAACTTCGAATGAACAGTAAAACATGATTTTCTGGCCCCACATACAGCGCCCGAAATGTAACTAAACACTAACATTACCTCACAGACGACAGAGGAATGACAGCTGGCACGAACACAAAGGCTCAGCCTAAAGCTGTCACTAAACAGGGCCACACTTGAGGTGAGAGGATACAATCTGCCACTTGTTAGATCATTTGTTTTATGGCAAACTTTCTTACTACGCCCTTGTCTGTTGTAGCAAAACATGCTCCACATAAATGCAACAACAACAAAAAAAGAAAGACAAAGAGACTAAATGTAGAGTCTGACTACTTGCTGTTCATGCTAATCTCTTCCTGGATTTTTTTTTTCTTTGGGTTTTGTGTTTCACTCACCCTATCTGTCTGTTGGTGGAGGGAGCCTGAGTGATAACTGAGCTGGACTGGGGAGAGGGAAGGGCCTGCTGGATCACTATGCTGGTATCATGGTTGGCCATCCGTGCGTGGGACTGCTGGTGCTGACCTTGACCTGCTTGTCCATGCAGTGCGATGTTCTGCAAAGAGGAAGCAAGAGAAAGAAAAAAAAAGCAAAGTGTGCACATGAGGTTAAGAATGAATTTGAAGCACAAGTGTGCAGATTTGCAATCATTGAACTTTTCTTCCTCACACACCCATCTTTAAGCTGTAACGGAGAATTATGTAAACTATGCTCTACAAGGTTTTCCACGTTCCATTTGGGACACGCTGACAGTCTAATGAAGACCAGGTTCCTTGGAAACTCTATGTAGGCTGAGACATGTATAATAACAGCCATTGCAAAATAACTCTGGGTTAACAACATTTTGCATCTTATATGGTGTGCGTTTTTTTTCTCATGTGGTGGTCCCTTCAATGGGTTCGTAAAGTTTTGGAATGTTATGTACTTGCATCATTGGCACAAACGTCACTTTAATTTTTGGCTTTTAAATTCGAACCATTCTTAGAAAGTTACAGAGACACATTTTGGAGCCATTAGCAAGGCCTAGCCTTGCATGAACTCCCTGGCAAAAGCAAATTAATTGTGTCCTGGCATGGACCTGCTATTTAAGCGTAATCCATTTTCACCAAGTTTGAGGTCAAGGTCATTTTATTTAGAAGCTGTATATCCTTCCAAAATCATTTTAAAAGTGTGTTTTCAGTCATTATCCGTCTGCTAATACCTGGTTGTCAAAGTATCACAGATCTGTAACATTAAACCTTTGAACTGATCCTGACTTCAACCCTATAGAAACTTCATGGATTATGCCTAAAAATTAGATCATCTCCTGGAATCATGTCAGAAGCTTGTTCATAACTACAAAAACAATGTGGTTTTCCTACAGCTTGCTTAGGGACATTTAAATAAACATGAGTATGTATGTAAAACTTTCAATTTGTTTGGATCAAAGTGAAACTCCTAAAATGAATTTTCAATCAGTTCGTGTTTATGAAACTGAAACTGATGGACGTTGCTTTAAATCATGACAATCGTAGTTCTATTCCACCCCAGCAAAGGAATCATTAAAACAAAGTAAAAGACCCACAATGATCTGTCAATGACACAATGACATTTATGTTATTAATAAATCTATTTAAG
The DNA here is from genome assembly GCF_001444195.1 of Xiphophorus couchianus. Taxonomy (NCBI): domain Eukaryota; kingdom Metazoa; phylum Chordata; class Actinopteri; order Cyprinodontiformes; family Poeciliidae; genus Xiphophorus; species Xiphophorus couchianus. Next base: position 17,681,441 of record NC_040230.1, on the reverse strand, counting down.
CTTCTGAGTGGCTCTATAGATCCAGTTTAATTTAATCATTAAACTAAACAAAAGCATAAAACTACCAAAACCAAAAGTTCTTCCTTAGTTTTAGTGAAACGCATAAACAAACATAAGATAACTGTCATTTAAATATTAAAACATGAGAAGAAGAGTAAACTTATGAAACAAAAACACAATAAAATCACTTGCTTAATCAAATTGCACTGTTGCACAACACATACTCATGTGACTTTTTTTTCATTTTGCTGGTTAACTTCAGTGTTTCAGGTGTTTGAGAGCTTTCGCCGCTTATCTCTGCCTATTGTGCATTTTACTCCTACATCGTCTTGCTCCGACTCGCCTCCTGCTGACTTAGCAGAGCCTCCCGTCATAAACCACACAGGCTGGGCAGGCTAGACATGGCTGACCTGAACACAGACAGGCTCCTGAGCCAAACTCTCAGAAAACAGCTTAGCTGCAGCATGCTCCGCACATGTTCCCAGACGTTAAATAAGCAGTCTGTCTTCTGCTGATTTGACTAGTATCCATGTCCCAGGTGAAAATGCCACATTGCAGAGCTATAATGCATAAACAAAGATGTCCTCTGATGAATATAACATTTTGGACCTCTGCTTTCATGCAGGACAGTCAGGCCAGTTTGTCTGGTTTTGCTGTTACAGCCAAGATGTTGCCTCAGTGGTCTGACTTTATTTCTTGGAAGAAATATGACTCCCTCCCCTGAGAGGCAACCGAGGAGCTGCTTGAAGTTACAGGTGAAGAACCTGATCTGAGTTCTCTTCATCAGAGGTGGATGACAAATCTTTATCTGTTAGACCTCGTCTGTCACGACTGACTAATATGTACCTAAAACAACAAGGTGAGAATAGAGGACAGAATAAGATAGTGCACAAACAATTGTGGTCACCGGCTTCTTAAAAGGGAGCGGTGTGGTTAGGTGAGGTTTAGGGTGTTTTTAAAAATCTATTTGGGAGGCTTTATAAGCTCACATGGTGTAGGTATCTATTTGTGACAGATGATTGCACAGATAGTGGTTTAAAACTCAACCCCTGTGGAGGGTTGTGGCTTTGGGTTTTTCTGGGTTTTGGGTCTGAGGCTTTCTCCTCTATTTTGCAGTACCTGCTTACTGTCTTCTTCTTCTTGCGCTTTGCAGAAGTCCTGCTCAATGGAGCAGTCCAGGTCACTGAACAGTCCGACCTCTTCACAGTTCTTCAAGAATCGGGTCGGAGTGGGCGTCTGGTCTGGAAGTCAAAGAACATTTTGTCGAGCTTAAACACTCAACGTCTTAACAGTTGATAAAACTATTTTGTCAGGCTACGAGTGCATACGTATTGGCAAGAAATTGCTCTCAAACTTTGTCGTGAAGGAAACATTTAGCAATAAAACACGGTGTGTTCTGTGACACGCCGCAGAACATCGTGTCTGCAAGAAAAGTAACATTCTTTTCAACATAAATGAAATGACGACAGAAACATATCCCAGTACACATGGAGTAATACTGAAATTAAGCTAATGGTCCCCCCTCAGGTTTACAGAATATATGGTGCCTTTCAAAGTATTCTCCCCCCAGAGGTTCTCCACATTTCATCATGTTACAACCACAAACCTCAATTATTTTATTGGTATTTCATGTGACTAAACAACACAAAGCAGTGGTAATTGTAAGATGAGAGGCAAAGAATACGTGGTTTTAATTTTTTTTTTTTTTTTTTCAAATAAAAATCTATCAAAGTATTTTAGAATCATATTTCAGTAAAGTAACAGGTCCTGGTTACGGGGGGTATGTCTCTACCAGCTTTGCATATCAGGAGACTCAGATTTTTTGCTCAGTTTTGGATAAAATAGCTGAAGCTCATTTAGATTTGATGAAAAGCATCTGTTGTAATTTTTTAAGTCTTTCACATTCTCAATGAGGTTTGGCAAGGCAATTCCAACAAATGAATATAACTTGCTCTACACCTCCCATTGTAGGTCTGACTGTACATTAAGGTTGTTATCAGGTTTGAAGGTGAACTTTGGCATCAGATTCAAGACCTTTGCAGCCTCTAATCGGTCTTCTTCCAGGATTGGTCTGTGTTAAGCTCAAAGCATCTTCATGTCAACTCTGACCAGCTTCTCTCTTCTTGCTGAAGTAAAGCATCCCCACAGCATGATATGTTCAGGTTTATGTCCAGTGTTATTTTTCCTCCACACCTGTTTCTCTGAATGATGCTCTTCTTGCCAGGCCTGCTCTTTCAACAAGATGTAGGTCCATGTCTTAGTGGGTTTGCATTTGTACCTCGGTTTTTCTATTTTCAGGTGATCTATTTATAACAAAATCCTCTTTTAAACTTTTCCACAACTTTATCCCGGATCTGTCTGCTGTGTTTCTTGGTCTTCGTGAATCTGTTCGCCTTAGAAGTTTTCATTTTTATACTGAGATTAAACTAAGCACATGTAGATTACATTTACTAATTAAGCAACTTGAGAAATTTGTTGCAATAGATTTAATTAGGCAGACTAAGTAAAGGGGACTGACAAATAACAGACATTGTATCATAACAAGAAAAGGTTTCTATGGCTGGAAGGCACTCTAAGGTACCATCACCCATTTGGTTTTTAAAATAGCATTAGAGCCTTTAGTTGGTGAGAGGGAGATGCTCCCTTGACAGCACCATTTTTGCCGACAAAGAACAGATTCCTCCCGCTGAGAGGGGGGTCTCAGCCGAAAGCTGCAGCGTTCAGCTTGACATTCTGGGGGGGTGCAACATATCAGGTTTCAGACAGTTGAAGGTGATTTTAGGATCACGGTTGTTTCAAAGGCTAAAAGCATGCTTCATGGTCTGTTTACTCATTCTGGCTAGACTGGGGATTGACACAAACTTTCAACATGACTTGTGAACCCAAAATACAGTTTTACCTAGAGTAACTTTTCAATCTTGTTTTAGTGAGATATTAATTCATTCTCTAACTAAAAAAAAAAAGGAAGCTATTCATTTTTATCCGGGATGCTGCCCAGTGAAAAGCAAACACTGTTCACTTTATTTTAAAACTAAGGAGACTGTTTAGACACTTTACCATGTGTGACTAAGCTCTGGCTTATGGGTAATGGTAAACTGCTGACCATTTTCTCCTGAGTTTAGCATGTAATTCGGAGAATTTGTAACACAGACAGAAGACTATGAGACACTCGGCCTACAAAAGCTGATCCTGTAGTCCAAACAGTGTAAATAATAAAGAAGAAAGAATCTGGTTTAGTTAGTTAGACAATAGCTGGGGAGGCATAGTCTACCTAACACATGACCTCAAGATAAGGTGAATATAATTGCATATACTTAAAAATTAAAACTCACCTAAAAAAATCTGAAGATGTAAATTACTCAAAGTGTTATCCAGGAAAAGAAGCACAATATGGTGACCACAAACGGTAGGAACAGCACGTTCCTGAGCCATAGGCTAACAAACCATATAATTTACATTACTTTAAACAGCTTGTATAGGACTAGCCATAAAGGTTTGTGATGACAGATGAGTATGTCTGTGGTTGAGTCACTTGTAGCACACCTCTGCATCAGAAACTTGCTGGGTTCCAGAAGCAAATCGGTCTGCATTGATGCCGATGTAACTCACCTGATAGCATGTTGTCGTTTTTTATGGAGGGGAACTTAAGGGTCATCTCATGTTTGTGACGATGAATCATCAGATGATCCTCCGTGGGAAAACGCTGTTTGATTTTAAGACCAGGAGGTATGTAGAAGAAAAAGCAAGAACAGTAAATAGAAAGGAAAATTGGATACTTTAGACAATTGCCTTTAGTTTAGACCAAAGGCAAAAATAAGTTGGAGAAACCTCTTAATCTAGAAAATAGATGCTAGATAACTGGTGTAGTTCTAAATACTGTACACTGGCTGTTTACTTTGTAATTAGATTTGCTCTTTGCTCTGTGTGCTGTTAGGTAGACATGTGCACGTAGACATCCTGTGTGAATCTCCCCAGATATGCATTTATAGATATACACTAACCTGAGAGCAGCCAGGAGCATTGCACACGAATGGCCTTTCCTGGTCCGAGTTCATCCCTCTGGCCAGCGTCTCATAAAACTGCAAGAGAAGACATATAAATTAATCAAAAGGGGAACCTGACTGACTCTAGATCTCCTATCAGCACTTTAAGGAACAAGTACACTGCTACTGTCAATGCAAAATGCTTACGCACAAGTAAAGGGGTGGGGAAATTATATAAAAAGTTAATATTATTTAAGAAATACAGAGAGTAAATTGAGAAAAGTATTTGCAAATGATGTCCTCATCTTAAAATAAAAACATGAATATCACAACAGCAGCATTTTCATTTTATCATATTACCCTGTAAAATAATATGCATGCAGTATCTAACGAAAATGTACAATTACCGATAAACACAAAAGCTTTACATTTTCTCTATCACAAAAGAGACATAAATTGGCTTTACCGTAACTTCAGAGAAATGATGTAATAAAACATGTCTTAAATATGTAATTGATCATTAATCTTAAGACAAAAAAACTGTTCGTTTTTCAGATATAACTCCAAAAATTTCTCTATCTTTAACACTCGTCTGTATTTTACAGTTAAATGACAAAATAAATCTTCAGTGGAAAATATTTTAATGGAGTCACTTTATATCTTCAACTTTTTTGTAATTTCTTGAGATATTATTGAACTTAGTCGGTACACTTCTCTGTGGAAAAATAAGAAAGGGAAGTGGTGTCACAGCAGACAAATATAATTAGATGTCAGAAGTCCATTTGGTCTATGACAAACAACCTTAAAAATTAGACTGCACTCGCGCTAACAGTGTGCTACAAGAGTGCATGAGCTCCAACTTGTCAAAAGTAAATGACTTCAGCTGTTATTTTAGGTTCTACGAGAGAAATGGAGGACAAAACATCTTAGAAAAATATGTCCCTTGACTCTGTGATTTACTGATTTTAAAAAAAAAATAAATAAAATGGAACCCTGGCATAATAAAAAAAGGAAAAAAATGCACATTTTAAAAATGAAATCGTGATCTTCATATATGTGTGAAATATAAATTGTTGACAGCAGAATAAAGCATTCAATCAACATTCAAAGTTTGGGACGTAACCAATAACTGACACATGAACGACAGGTAGACGTGGTTTTTACCAGCTAATCTAAACAAAAACAGTAAAATAAAAAAAGTTATAATAAAAGATGATTAGCAGATCAGATCAGTATTTTGTATGCATTCATAAAAAAATTTATATAAACAAAAAGAATTGTTTCATCCTAAACCTAAGAAAAATCTGTGGTGATGTTTGCCATTTTTTGTTTATAGCAAATAAAACTGTAACTCTTTAGAGAGTAACTGTAGAGTCTCTCCACTTTCTAAATGTTGGCAGTGCCTCAGACAAGCAAAACCATCAAAAGGGTGAACCTCACAGTTAAATGACATGCAACATTTGTTTATGAGTGGTGTATCATTTTAAATTATTCACAGATACACCAGTTGTTGCCTTTGTTAAACTTTTAAAGCTGCACAACATAATACATTTTTATGAGCTCTTCGCATGATCAAGAGCATTGTTATACTCTACAAAAGATACAAACACTTAAAACCCTCTTCAAGTAGTGCATTATATTTTAATATCAGATATTAATATTTTCCACAATGATAATGGTTCATGGAGAGATACAGAAGAGCAGCCCATCAAGATTATAGTGCCAGATGTTAACGCAATTCTAGAATTAAACCTTCAAACCTTTTTTACCTTTAGTACTTTATGATAAACAAGTAGATCTGTTGGTGTAGAGAATGAGTAGAAACATTATTAAACTGAAACGTCAGTAATTAAATTACTGTTTTGTTACGACACTGAAATAAAATTTTAAAAAAACCATTGATATCGGAACATTATCAAAAGCTTGCGACTTTGTTACATCACCTGTCATATTACCGATCTGGAAAACATTAATTAATCACATTCTTGATTTACTTATTTTTTTCTTGTTTGCTGTAAGCCGTTTTACAGCGGTGTGATTCACACATTCCACAGTCGCATTTATCACTTTTTTCTCTTTCGTGTTCGCCTGTCATGCGTGCAAGAACTGCAACACACCTGTGATTTAGCCAGAGCCACCCTTCAAACGACAAACATGAATACTTTCACACACTATTTAGGTGTCCCTTTTTTTCATGGGTACAGGCTATTTCCTGAAGCGCCGTCAAAACACTCCAATATTGTGTTATGTCAAGCAGCGGTGTTTGCCTAACAAGTTGTGTTTCATGACCAAGCCTGCAAAACAGGGTCTGGACAGGGTCTTTCTGTCAAGAGAGCAAAGTGATCAGGTCTTACTTTCCTTCCCCCTGGTGCTCTCAGGCTCCTCTAAATGGGCTCTAAACACTCACCTGGTCTCCTTTGCCACAACAAACACAACAAACACAACCAACGCTGCTGATCTGAGCTCCAAGTTCAAACTAAAACAGAGGATGACAGCCTGTTGGACCAGAGCCTGCGGACCTGTCGTTAAGAGTTATTCCAATTCTGAATCACTTCTGCCACTTTTTTGTTAACTCAAATGTTTGACTTTTCCACTGTTTCTGCCACTTGTGTCACTCTATTTATTTTCTCACGATCTATTTATACAGGTTTAAATGGAGTGATCATATCATTGCTTGCGGAGTAAACGATGCACACAATTATCACTGGAAGTTATTATTTAGAACCAGATAAGTCCTTAGTATGAGACTTAATATAATGCCCAAAAAACCCATACTTCCGGTTCCTGAAATTGGGTTTGATTATTTCAGCACAGTTAGCAGGAAATTTAAACCATATGATGCATAAAACTCAACTGTTAATTCCAAAAATGCCTTTGCGAATTCCCCAGTACCTCTCACCCTTTAGATTATCAGTACTCAACGCCCCTCTCTTGGAAAGAGCACTGGGCCCACATTTTATATTGATGTTTTAGTTTAGCTGAGGAAATTTGGTTACACTACATAACATTAACTAAACCCTGATGTGAGCGAGCTGAAGGATTAGGGTCAAGCGTTTGGTTTCAAGAGGAACTGGGGAGGAATTCTCCAGGTAGACCACGCATTAGAATTTAAACAATATGGTGAGGAAAAGAGGGGTTGAGGTGCAAAGAGGTTAAAGCAAGCATGAACACGCAGCGCAATTCAAATCTGCACGTTCTTATAGCCTTGGCTTTTGACAGCACGAGTTCAAGGCAGGATTACGGCGATCCTTGCGGCAGAGTTTCTGGCCTTTTCAAGACAGTTTCTTCAACTTCTGCTGCAGATCCACTCATGTAACAAATTCAGCTCTAATCTAAACTTGATTTTATTGCAACTGTATTGCACAACAGAAGAGGTTACGATTGCAATAAAACCCCTAAACTGGAGAAACACTTTGATATCAATGCAAGAAATCAGAAACAAACCTGAGCGTTAAAAGTGCTGCTCTGGAACAAAAGCTGTGGGGCCAGATTGAACTGTCACTTTACCTCTTTTCTTTTCCCTTTTTTTTTTTTTTACATTAGCTCAATCATTACAAATGAACCCTGAGCACTGGAAGCAGTCATCAACAAATAAACTCAGTTTGGGTCACATTTCACCAGTGCAATCAGCCCCAAGACTGCAATCAAGCCTGTGTAAAATATGGAAGGAATCTGTAGCAAGGCACAAATTAAAACAAGCTCCTCTTCCTGCAGTTGCAGGTCGCAATTGTTAATGCAGTTGTTAATAGTTTTGTCACCTTTTGCCTATTTTTCCTCAAAAGTAAAATTTTGTTACAAATGAAGCCCTAATTTAATGTATTTAATTATTTTAATGAAAGTTTGCAGTCTGAGTAGTTCCCTTGAAATTTAAAACATTTACAACTTTTTTTTTTTGCATTTGTAAGGTTCTCCTTTATCCCCACAACGAAACAAAAACACGCCTTGCCTACCTTAAACGTACTTATGTTTCGTTTGCTGCTAACAATGACAAGTTCAATTGGAGTTTCAATAAGCTATTTTCGTAGATAACCTCTCTACTGGACAAAAAAAAAAAAAAAAAATTGTTTCTACCAAGCAAACAAAAGCCAGCCTTGTGCCTAATCTCATTTACCGAGCCAGTTAATTAATGTTATTAATTCCAGAAATCACGAGGTAAAACGGTAAAGCCGGAAGCATAATTTAGAGTGTACATGAAAGAAAAGTGGTTATTGGCAGCGCTGTCACATAAACATAATGACAGCGGCCGAGGAGCAATCATATAATTAAAGCGTGTTTCTTCCCTTCACGCCGTATAGCAACAAAGCGCGCCTCGTCAGCACAACCTTCCTGAAAGTAGCCCTCAACATCTCAGCGGTTGATCAAATATCGACGAGCCTGCAGGATGACGTAATGTTGCTCACGTTATGCTTTTCGGGAAAAAATAATTTTAAAAAAAAGAAATAACAAACGAAAACTTCCATTTAACAAAAACAGACGCGTCGTTTGTTTCTCTTTAACTGGCTTGACAGCAGCAGAAGCGTTTTCCAGACGATCGTTGGTGAAGCCGCAGCACGCAGAGTCCGGGACGGTCGCCGGCTGCGCTTTATCCCTGAACGGGACAGGCGTGACAATGATGTAGCGATGCGGCTCGGAGCAGAGACTAAACTTGGTAGAAGCGCCAAGGGGTGGAAGTGAAATTAGCCCGCTGCATTAACCTGTGTGGAAGTTGCAAGCTGGATGAAGTGGAGTGGAGTGAGGTCCATGCAGACTGCATGAACCGAGAGCTGCGGCGGCACTTGACTCCGTGTCAACTTCAACAACAATAAATACAGGCCCACACATTGGCAATGAAGTGAGATGACAAGCCGTTAAATCTAACAAAACTCGCGGGAGACAGTGGTTGTTTTAGCTGCACGCCTGGATCTTTGCAGAAAACAGGAAGAAAATCAACATCTTCATCCAAACTGCTGGAGCGACCAACAAAACAAGCTGTTGCATTTTAGGAGGGGGGGAGTCACCAAAAGAATCGCTTTAAAACGAAGTCAACAAACCTGCAGAGGCTCGTGCAAGAGGGTCTGCATGGTGGCAGGGCTTTCAACTTACCAAACAAGTGTAGAAAATGTGAAGCAGCCTCTGAGAAGAAACCACGTTGGACTGAGAAAGGATTACAATGCGATCTATTTAGAGAAGCATAACGTCACCCCGGGGTGACGTCACGTGGGATTCCTGAACTTCTAAATCATAGCGGGCCCTGCACGAGGGGGGCGGCGCGGGCGGAGTGGGGTTAGTGGAGGAACGCCCAGAAGCATGGACGGGACACCGGCTGGTCTTGGAGTGGGTGTGGTGCGACACAGCAGGATGACCACTGCTGACCAGTCAGACAGGCGGGCGAACTGACAGCTCGGAACTGGGCTCAGGACGCAGCAGCTCGATGCTGGAGGAGGCTACATCCAGAACTGACATTCGGCTGTAAAAGAATTTAGTTTATTAATTTTGCCATTTTAAATTTCACTAAATAACTCTTCTATTTCCTGCGCATGCGCTTTTGATATATCCACAGAACGGGACGGGAGAAGATATTTGGTTAAATTTAAAATAGGTTTTATCTCTCTCTTTCTTTCTCTCTCTCTCTCTCTCCTCTAATATATATATAGAGGAGATATATATATAATTCTAGATAATAATAATGAACCTTAATTTTAAGTTTTGAAGTTGGACTCAATATTCTTTATTGCACTAAAGATGTAGCTGTGTTTTTAACATGTTTTGGCTTCAAATATGAAGCCATAACATGCAAATATATCCTAGATGAATAAACCAGCATTCCTGTTTCCTCACCTAGTCCTGTGCACTACCTGTCAGCAGGCTGAAAAGAAGTCCCCTACACTTTTCTCATGTCTACAACAAAACCAAGCTGTTTGAAGAACGTTTCTAGAAACAGAAAACACAATCATGATGTAGAATTTAAAAAGTTCCATCCTTGATTTTATTTAAGTTGACCCTACCGCAGTTGACAAGCCCAGAACTGCATGCCTGTCAGAGAGCTGGCTGCAGGTTCCACCTGAACACACAGCTCGACTAATTATCCCGTCAATAACTATCTGGTTGGTTATTGTTGCTTTAAAAGGCAAAATAGCAACAACAAAAAAATATTCTGATAAATAACCCAGTAAAAACACCATAAAATGTAGTTACTTCTTATTATTTATTTTTACTTACATTATTTTTACAGATAACCTTGCTATAACTATAATAAAACTTACTATAACAATAATAATAAATGTGGTATTATTTAGCCGCATTGGGGAAAATTATGCATTTTCTGTTTCAGACAAAAACAAGTGGTTTTCTTTAAAAAGTAACCCTAATAATGATAACCTTTCTGATTGAACATGTGGCATCAACAACCACTAGAAACCTTCCAGTTAATTTTCTGAAATGTGTGCCTTAGCTCCAGCACATCAGTAGAGATTTAGACATCTGCGTATAACACTTTAGAGTTGCAGCTCCGCGGTGACCTGCTGGTGCCAACTGGCTGTGATTTCTCGGACCACAGACAGTGGTAGTAGTGAAGCCATCCTCCACTCCAGGGATTAATGACTCCTCACACGTTGAGAAATGTTTACCACTGGCCTGCGACCACTCCACTAGACACACTAAGAGCTCTGTCACCGAAACAATAACGCAGTCTGAAAGGCCCTCATAACTCAGGGCCTCTCCGCCTCTGTCTTTTAACCAGAGCTTTAATCAACATTTATGACATCCCTTTGTCTCTTTATTGCCTATATATTTCCCAACCAATCCAAACATTATGCTTCTAGAAGAACAGACTATTAAGGCTGGAAAGAGCCGATACAGTTTGGGTCAGTGACCCACACTAAAGGAGATTTGATCTATATTATACTAACCCTTTTATGATTATGCCTTTGTGCGATGCTTTTGGGTAAGATCACCTTGAAGAGCCAGTGAGGATGATTGCACCAGATGTGTAAAGGGGGCATAACAAAAGTGTCTTAACGTCTTTCTGTTTCTAAATAGAAATACTGAAACTTACACTGATGGGAGCATCTGACAGCTGATTCTGAATATTCTGTTCATTTGTCAAGCTTAGAGTTGCATCACTGTTTAGTGATTTGCAAGTTTTAAATTGTCCGGTTATTATCTGTGCCTCGGATGCACAAGTATAGTCACAAAGCCTCACCATTTTAGCTGTCTTAATAAAATATACAGGATTAATTTTAACTATACCATATTGTATTCCTCTAGAATCCTGACAATAGGTTTTGGATCGGAAAGGGCAGGAAACATCTTCAGCTAATCAAATTCTTGACATCACACAGCCCCTCATTAGGATGGCAGAGTGGGGAAGACTAGAGCAATCAGGCTCTACAGCTGATATCTGATATCTCTGGGTAAAATGATGTCTGGCAACAACACTTATATACAAGATAGATAATAGCTGTTGGTGCAGAGTTATTTGGGTAGGTTTTAGAGGCAACACTGAACTTAGAAAATATTCAACTGAAAATAACACAGTTTTGGACAAATAAAGCTGAGCAATAGTGCAGGAAGAAAAGGAGGGACATAATGATATATTTTGAAACAAGAAGACTTGATCCTGATTGACTGCTGTTCTTATGTAAACTGCTTGTGGTTTCTACTGTTAAAAAAAGTAGTTGGTAGTCAGTGGTGAGACATGTTGAATGACTGTCTGGTTATTTGTCACAATAGCTGTAAGTCAGCAAAAACTTTGAACAGAGTAGAGTTAAGCTTTAGTGTAAACATACAAAACTCAGTTTGCACTGCTGATCATACAATAAAACTGAAACTGCTTGTGTACAGTGCAACACACAAAATGCAAAGGTAAACAATCTCTCTTTTGGAGACTAAGAAATGTAAAACTGCTAAGCCTTCAGGTGGAATTACAAACTCATTTCATTGTAATTTGCACGTTGGAAGTCTAAAGGTAGAAAATCGTAGGGATTTTTCTGTATTCAAAAAGTAAACCCTATAACTACTAAGAGTAGTATTAGGAGGCAGTTCAATGAGATGACTCCTTAAAATTAAAGAGTACCACCCTGTATGCCAGAAAATGGATTCTGCATGTTTAGATGAATTTATTGTGAATATAACAACCCTGCATAGAAAAGGATTAGATGAAATGATGGTCTTATTTGTGTTAATTTTATAATGCCATGGTTCTTAAACTTCTTATGACAATATGCTTTCTGCTTTATGCTTTCACCATAACAAGACTTAAAATATGGTAGTACAAAACTCACAAACTTGCAATCATATCTGACACAAAGCAAGAAACTGCTTAAATTTGTTCAATTATCCAATTCAGATGTACAAAAGGGACAGATTATCTCATCTCTGGCAAATAAACAGAGTTGTGCATCAACGCAGAACTGAATGCAGGATTTGTTTCTAACAAATTAAAGTGTTTAATCTATTAGCTCTACATGTCTGGTTGAAGGGTGCAGTTTAAAATGTGATGACTCATACATGTGTTGCTGAGAAGTGAACCACATACCACATGCTGTGATCTTTGTTCTTCTGCTATCTCACACCAGCTGCACAAAAAATGGAGATAACCTGAATTAAATTTCCTCTTTTGCTTCTTTTTGGTGCAACGAGATACCGTAGAAAGTTCTATCTGCAATTTCTTTAGTTGCTAGAAACACTTTTTGTTAACTCAGTTTCGTAGACGTCAGTTTCCACAATGGTTTTTTTTTATAATGTTCTCTTCAGCACTTGTCCATTTAGCAACAAGACTGTATTTTTTTCTTCCTTTGAATCACTTGCGTACTTGTCAAACCATACTTTTTAGCTTTACATCACAGGTCATTTTACATCTTCAACTTGAAAATTGTTGATGGCAAATTATTTTCTGAGCACCACTTAGTAAATAATGACGTAAGTTGCTAGATTTGGTAACTTTTTCTTTTTGCCTTCTTTCGCATATTTCATCATCTTCACAAGTTTCATAGCCAAAGAAAACAAAGGTTACCAAGGTAACAATGACAGAAAATTACAGAAAATTGTTTCAAGATGGCACCCCTCTCCCAGCACACAGCACTGTTTGATGTCCACATCATTTAAAGTTGAATGAAAGTATTGTTGGTTGTCTTTATTATTTACTTACAACCCATACTTCCTTGCTTAGGTGTGTTTAACAACGCTAAGTAGTTATTCATAAATAAATAAAGATGATTTGTTAAGCACATGGATGAGTAATTCTTAGTAAGTTGATATTAATCTTTGCTCTGTAAGAAACTGAAAAGGGAAAAGGTGCCTTTCCTAACTGAAAACTTAAAGTAGTGAGGGAATCATTTTACTCATGAGCTCATCATTCTTAGTTGGATTACAGGACGTTTGTTGAATGCAACGCTAGATTTAAAAGTACCCTCTAATTAAAAAAAATAAATATATACTGATAAAGACAGTCAGTTTTAGTTGGTTTTATGGTAAGCTGTCATAAAACCTACATGCTTTTCACTGTATGAATAACTCTAACCTACATACAGTTTAAGAATAAAAATGAACTATCTTACAGTTTATGTAGATCTCAAATATCCAAATTAATTTAACAGTATTTTGATACCATTAACATGAACTTACCATGGCATAAGATAATGGAGGAGCACTGAGGGTTTAAATCACTAGACTAACTTAATTACCTCCTGCACATGATTTTAATTCTGATTACCTTAAGGTTGTGAACTTTACTAAAAGTAAATGAACTGATGTAAATCACATTTATCCCCAAGCTAACACTGCCACTCTGTGGCTATTAGTTGTTTTTGAGCTGCTTGTTGATCCATAACGGCTGCACTAATTGCTGAAAATGTTTTAATCTTGGATGAAGAATAGTATCTGGAGTCATTTCTAGAAGTGATTGAAATTAAACTGTGAGTTAGTCAAAGTTGGTGCAGTTTTAATGAAGACTGGACAGTTATTTAAAAAGAGATAGATGTATATGTATTTAATGACTTCAGGCTGTCTATCATTGAGCAGGCAGTAAAAAATACATTCATTAACGTTAATACCGCTTAATTTTTTTAAAATCCTTTTGAAATTCAAATACAAATATTTAAAACAATCCTTTTGGCATGTAAGTAACCAAGATTTTCACTGGAAAACCAGGGCTTAGATAATAAATGTATAATATTATTTCGAACAGCAAAATGTAGCTCCCATAACTAAATAAATCCCCTCAACCATACCCTGAATATAATTTAGTACATACGTATGTTTAGGGATATCTTATAATATATTATAAATACTCTGTGGCATCTTGGATAAATACATAATCATGTCTTTATCATTATTATTTCTACAGATTTCTCTTGTCATGGTCATATTAAGGTGAAGTTGTGTTTGTGGATACTTAGGGCCCCCTGCTGGCCGCATGTGAATCTGGATTCCAGCAGGACAAACTGAGCTTTTTACACACTCATTTTAGGATCAGTGCAATTATCCTGGAACAAGAGAACAACATTTAAGTTAAGCTAAAAGAGTCATGACTTTAAGGTACATTAACAAAATCTTTTGTTTGTTTCTAAGCTGGGCATATATTTCAGGCAAATTCTGCGTGCCTACTCAAAGTTTGGAGTAAAATCCAGTTGAGATGCTGTGGCATGGCCTCAAACTGCCAATGCTGGTAAATGTAAAAACAATTCTGCAAAGAGTTTAAGAACTTTTAATTGTAATTGTTGCTACTTAAGCTAACACAACCAATTATTAGGTTAGGAAGACAATTAGTTTTTCCAGGAAGGTAAGGCTAGCTTTTTCTCTTAATAATTTAAACAACAATTTGAAAACCTCTTTTTGTATTTCGTCAGATTATCTTTGTCTGGTACGAGAAGTTGTTTGACAATCTAAAAAGGCAAAATCACAAGAAAGGGGACAAATGCTTTTCTCACAGGACTAGATTATGGATTAGTTTTTTTTTATTTGGTTTTTAGGATGAGTGTGTAACAACTATCCTGGAACAAGAGATTTAAAATGACCTCCTGGCTGGCTTCTGCACATTTCAGCAGGGCCTGCTGTCTCGCGCACATTATTACTTTACTGTTTATTCATATGTACTGACTGACCCTGCTAAACAAATTAACAAGCTAAACATAACAGCCGAGGCCAGGAGGAATTATAAACAAAGTAATTGTAATAATCATTATTAACTTGTGCAACTCGTTTGACTAAATTATCAATTATTTTGACATTAAGAAGATAAACGACTAAACAAAATACTTGCATGCCTATGTAAAGCTAATTTCTGTAAAATGTGCGGCTTCAACCACATCCGTGCTTGCAGTTTATCTGACAACTATTGTGCTTTTCAAATGAAAGTCTGCAGCTTTACATCCGGTGCTGCTGTCGCTCTCCAGCTGGGTTTTGACGCAGCTCGGTGGAGTCAAAGCTCCGCTCCAGCTGTTCTCGCCGCTGCTTCGCCTCGCTGCCTCTGCTCCGATGCTGCCTGCCTTCGTTTCAAATGTCACGGCGACCATGACAGGCATCGCGGCCGTTTCCTTCTTCTCCAACGCTTGCAGGTTCGCCGGCTGCGGGCTCCACTTTGACTCCCTGACCGAGCTCATCGTGCACATCGAGGATAACCACATCGGTAAGAGCCGCACGGCGCCTAGCGACCCGCCACGGTCGAAGCTAGCAGACGTGGCTACTAGAGGCTACAGCTAACAAGTTACTTCCTGCGTCCTGGCAACCCGGTTGCTAGGTGTGGTGACTGTTGATGTTCCGGTGGGTCCTGTTCGTTTGTGTCTAAAGAGTTGCGTTGCTTTCTATACAGCAGTAACACCGACAGAGTTGGAGAAGTGAAATAAAGTCGGTAAGAGAAAACGGAGACACTTTGTGTGTTGGCAAGTCGCTCGTGCAGCATCTGAGACAAGGCCGCGCGCAGAGATCAAAGCCCCGCTCATGAATTTGATTCATTAGGTTGCATGGAATAATTATCTGCGTTTTGATGTTTGCCTAGCAGCACTCAGCACGTCATTGTGTAAAAATCCTAAAACACGTTTGTGTTGGTGTTGTTACTTTATCTATCACTTCATAAAGTTTCAGCGTGGAGAAAACAAACTTCTTTCAGAATAAATGAAGTATTTTTGACAAACATTATTAGTGATTTGCATTTTTTTTTTGTCAGGCTGTCGAAGATAATCATTATATTGTTCTTCCCTTTTCTGTAATTCACTAGATTTTACCGTCAGCTTGTAGTAGAGAATATATAAGTTCATACTGTATATTCTATATCTCTTGGCTAAGTTATATAATGAAAAACGTTATTATCATTACTATTGATATTGTTTTGGTATTAAATACTAATCTTATTTGTAAAATTCTGCTTAGAAGTCATTTGTAATGGGGATGCTGACCAAATTTAAACGTATTGACCAAAATGTTAACCTTACTTAATATTACCACCATTTACATTTTACACAGAAATAGTAAAACAAGGTCAAATTACTTTTACTTAAAAGAGAAAAAGCAACTTTTCTTATTGCTGATAAAATATTGATTATTACACTAATGATATTTATCTAGAACTTCTTGTATCTGTTTTTATTCTGACACCTGGACTTTATCAAAAATGTAGATTAAACACTTGCAAAACAGTGGAGAAGCTTTTCAAGTAGATATGATTATTATGCAGCATATAATTCCTGGTTGCTGCTTTGATCTTTATGGGGTACACTGGTAGTCCAACAGCCAATATTATCACATTAATTAGTCAACCTCAACTACGCAGTCTGCAGTCAGCTACTTAGCAGACATGCTGCTGATAGCTTGTCAAAAATAACAATCTATTGTCTACACCTGCGTGTCTGTACCAGGTCGTGGGTCTCCAGCAGTTTTTGGGTGAGAGGAATGGTGCACCTATTAACCCTTTGAGGGTTGAAAAGTTCCATATAAATTTGGTGTCATTTCCTTACAGCAACAGGTGGGGAAGGTGGAGAACTCTGTTACTATGCTCCATAAAGCTTGAGAAAACTTCAGCCACTGCAGCACTTTGTCTGGCATCTCACTATAATATGACAGATACATTTTAGAGGCTTTGACAGCACAACTTTGTAAAAACTTGGCATGCCTTCAAACAGCTAGGCGACCCACGCCTTGTTGATTTAAAATTGTTATCTGCTGAAGATGTACTTTTGCAGTCATTAAATTAATAAAAACTGACATTTTAGTCTGTAAACACATGAACAAATGGCATGTCCTTTGACGTAGGTTGTTTTAAGTAGCAAGAAACGGATAAAGATTTGGAAGATATGCTCTGATGCATAAGATAATCTTCTCATGCTTTCATTTTCTGTTGCTTTTAAAACAACTTTCTCTGTCAAGGAATCTGCAGCACATGTTTTTTTCTTTATGGTCAATCTCTGCCACACTTAATTACTGAAATAAACAACTTTTACAGAATTTTGTTTGCCTGTGTTACAGTACTAAAAAAAGAAGTTACACTTGGTAAAAAAAAAAAAAAAAAAGAAGAAAAAATAGGGATTGGTGTTGGCTAGTAAAACTCTGACTGTCTTTAACAAGAAGTCTAACAATGCATATAAAAGAGGCCAGTTTAATGTCCTATCAGTTTTGGCTGGTATTGCAAGCAGCTCAACAACACTGCTGCTGCAGATAAAATTGGCTCACAGATGTTGTCAAATTTACAGGCCATCCCACTTCAATCAAAGCCCCTCCTTAGTTAAGTGTTATGCAATAAATGAAGCAGAACTAATATCAGGGTATGCTCAATAAATCATTTTGAACTAATTCATTTACTTTTCAAGCTTTTGGGGTTTTTTGGGTTTTTTTTTATCCATTTGGGGGGCTTTTAACAACATTTAATGAAGGTCATTTGTTGACCAAGTTCACTGGAGCCTCACTAATTTTTCACATCCCTTGCTTCCCACTCTGTCAGTTAATCAGCTGTTTTTGATCATACTATCTATGTTGATGGGACTATTTGTGAATAAATACATGCAACAGGTTTTTTTTTTTAACTTTTAGATTCCAACAGGTGTAATGTAGTGCACAAGGTTTTATGTACAGATGTATCCAAATTCCATGAGCATGGGATCAGCACTCTTAGTATGTATGGGCATGTTTAGTGTATCAAAAATTTTAAGTGTAAGGTTTAATTAAAGGCCTTTTACACATGTTCACCAGCAAGGAGCTGTAGGTTTTATTCATGAAACCTTCCCATACATAGGAAAGAGTGCTGTTTTGGTTGTAATGTCAGCACTGCCATACTTATTGTTCTGCATAAACATGATGTAACACAGTAAAATTGCCAGATGTAACTATTAGGGAGCCGTAGCACATTTTTAAGTGTGAGACTATGTCTTTGAAATAAAAGATCAAGTTTTAAAGGCAATATTTGTGGAGGATATGTATAACATTTTTCCCTTTGACTCCTCCACATTATGTCAATCTCTGTTTTTCTACCTTTTATTGCTAATGTTCTCCATTTTCATAAATATTCTTTAATTGCATGACTCGGATTGGTGATTGGCAGGTCATCATCTCAGACCACCCACCATTTTGCATCTATAAATACACTGTTAAAATCGCAATTTCTATCTTGCTGATATATTTCAAACTGCTTGGTCAGTTAAGGACAACATTTTATTTGTTGTGTGTTATACCCTTTAGAAAAATAAAACTGAAAAAAAAAACAACAACCAAAAAAACTGGAATCAATCTTTGTCTGAATCAGCAAGTCAGACCTCAAAGAAAGACGGAAATTGGAACCAGTCAAGAAATGCCTGATTGATGCATCTCTAGTACCAGGGTGGCAAAATAGTCTCAGAATCACTGATGAATCTGGAAGTGGGAGTCAACATTTTGAAATGAATAGAACGTGTCATCTATTTTTATTCTTTTAAAGACTTTGTACTTTTTCAAAATGATAGCATTTGAGAACCAAAGGACATGCATTTTTTTTTTAAGGTTAAGCTGCATCAAATGGTGCCATTACATTTTTTTAGCGTTTACATACTTTTTGTTAGTATGGCAAAAATGCAACTTCCCTTCCCCACAGCGTGACCCTTCGCTCCAACATCTGCTCCCCTGATCCGATATTTCAGGCCCTTATTATTGAAGGTGACAGGGCTCGGCTGCCTCTGTTGTTCTTGTTTGTTGCTTGACTGGCTTTAATATCCTCGGCTTTCAGACTGGTGCTGCATGTGCATGTGTCAGAGGTGTTAGCTTTAGTTTAAAAAAAAAAAAAGAAAAAGCAAGGCCTTCAAATAACTTGTTAGGGAATAATGAAGCAATTAGTTGGCTCAAAGTGGAAAAACTCCCTCCCTCTTACCCCCACCCACCTCTATCCTCTCCCCTCTCTGCCGGCCTGCATACACTCAGAGAAGTGCGAAATCTTGCGCGTTGTGCCAAGTGCCTGTGATGCATAATTACAGAGGGGGTGCTTGATTTGGCATGTCTTCCTCCTCATCTGGTGGCCTGCTGCTTGAGGCACATTCCCCCATTGTAATTAGGCGCCTGATAATAAGCATACATTCTTGTACATGAGCTTTGTGGGCAGACTGCTGAATGGGTCTGTGAACAAGAGAGGGCGCTGCTCGTCTGTTGATTGGGAGATATCCCCCTGAATGCACTATATAAAGGCTTTTTGTGAAACGTCCTTTATAATAATTGTGATAGACAGATAGTAGATTAGAGATAGTTTGATTGATCCCTTTATATATGATGACTTTCTGCTAGGATTAAAAATATTTTAATACTTGCTTAAAAGTTGGTATTTTTAAAAGGTACGTTTAATCTTACAAAGTAGCCTTATGTTTTAATATAATGGAATGTAAACTATGCCTATGTCCCCATGTGCTCAGTCGACCAGAAGGATGCTGCAGATGTGTTTTTTGACCTGTGAGCAGGTAGCCAGGGTCAGGAATAGCAGAAGCTTGAAATGGGCAGTAAGCTTAGGAACACAACAAGTCTGTTTGTTGCCAGTCCTGTTGGAGGCTTATTGAGCTTTTTTTATTTCCCCAACAACTTGCAGTCATTCAAAAAAACAAAAAAAAAAAAGTGCGGAAGTAATAAATTTGTTAGACAGTAACTAGTTCCCTGATCTGTGCACCTGGTGGAGCTAATTACATTTCCCCAGTCCCCCACTGTTGCCTCTCTGTGGGGGGGAATCCACTACCCCAAAAAACCATTGTGCAGCTTAGAAATTCAGTGTGATTATATTTATGCCATTGGTTTTGTTGCCATAAGCATTTCTTTTGTTGCTGCCTGGTTTTACTGGAGAATCTTTACGGGTGTTGATCACCACAGTTGCATAGATTCATTGCAACAGTAAACACCTGTTTCCTAATCTACATGTTTTCACATATTGTTTTTGCTTACAAGGCCAAACAATACTTTGGCTTCCATAAAACCAAGCTAATTTGCTTTTATAGAGAATATGCTTTGTTGCAGACACTGCATAACCTTTTAGAGCTTTGTAACACTAGAATTATTTTTTGGATTGTTTTATTGTGATAGATCTGCAGTGATATTCAATTTCAAAATTTTGAATGGAATTTTTAATTATTGTCTCCTTTAATATTTTTCTTTTTATGCTTGTCAATGTTAATGTCGGACTCAGAAGACTTTTCTAATGTTCGTAATATGACATTTTAAAAATGGCACACAACAAAATAGCTATAATTACGTGGTTGATAAAGCACTTAGAAAAATCCAACGGTGAGGGATTCTGCATTTACGCCTGGGTTGTATAGGTTGCTGTGTGTGTCAAACTTATAATGAATCATTTTATTCCCTCCATGTTTCCTCAGAAACCACCGAAGAGTGGCTTTCACATGGAGCTTGTCTCCGTTTCATTTCCTTCTCAGAGGTCACATTGTAATGAATTACCTGTGCCACCACTCCTGGTAATGTTCCCTGCAGCTCACAGTCGCCATAAACATGTCACCATAATGCTCACCACTCACCTCTGCCCCACGGTGCATTTGACTGTCAGGGGTGGAGCAGCCAGATGCTGGTGGAAATGAGAGAGGGGACTGTGCGTCTGGTGTGCACACAAGAGTGAGGACGCTGGTCTGGTGGAGGATGTATCTAATGAGAGGCTAGCAGGCGTCACTTCCGCCGCTGCCTGAGGAAGGTGTGCTGTGTGATCATTCTGATGTAGACCACCACAGAGACCCTTTTTGTTAAGTGGTACTGGATCATTTGGCCTGCACTTACACCCTACAGCTACAAATCCAAGCACAACTAGTATGTAGTAATTTAAATTTCACTGTTGTATAAAACTGAAAAATCACACAATACACACACACACAGTGAAACAAATGTAAAAGTCCTACCTTCAATTTGTGGACATTTATTCAGTATTTAAAAACTTCCAAAAATACACTTGACTTATGCTTATGCATGGGACCTTTTTTTAAAGCATTTAGTAACTTTTTATTAATGACTTGTAACCTCCTGTTTGTGTTGTGTGGAGTACATATGACTTGACAAGCAGGATTATTTCCTTTAACCTCTTCTCAAAATGGGAAAGACATGAAAACCTCCCATTCAAATACCACATTTATTATTAAAAGGCCAAAAGAAAAAACGGATCTCCTCAGCTCACTCTGAGCAATTTACTTCAAGGCTTTTGCAGGCGTATTTGCAAAGGGTGACAATAATTGTTAAGGTGACGTGATGCCATCAGATAGAACAAAAAACACGAACAGAAAGTCATTGAAGTGGTGCAAAAAGGACCAGTCAAAATTTAGATAAAACTGGGACAATTATGGTTGGGGCCAGGTAGAAACAATCATTAATATTGCTTCATTAAGCCCTCATGCATGAATTGATTGTCAAGTGTGAATGGCCCATCCGTAGCATAAATAAATGTTTGCAATAAATAATAAAAATCTGCTTTAGATTAAAATAGCTGCTCTGTTGGGTGTCATTATATCTTTTCTTTATGTAAGCCCTATAACATCAGCACATATGTGTAGGCATAAATACAAATTACACTGACTTACACTAACTCTTTGTTTCCCAGAAGCCTTCTAATAGGTGCCCACCATGGTGGACCACCTGTGTAGTTTGATTAGAGGGGTTCCCATCTCCAATTGAGGCACCTTCCTCCTGATCCTTGACTCATGGTGGCCCTATAAGAACACTAGAGGCTGTGGGGGGATGTGGTCCCTGCAGGCCTTCTTTTGCAGTCCCCACCTGAGGCTTTTGTGATTTACAGTGTGTGGGAACGGACCGATCCACTGCTGTTTGAGCTGGCCGCCAATCCACAGCTTGAGACTCATTAGGGATTTTTGGAGGGATTTCTTGTGCACTCTTGCACACACGCATGCCATTACTGCAAAGCTCTGAGCAGTCTCAGGGTTGCCTCTGGCTTTTGGCATGGGACTAGTGTCATAATGAATGCGTGCCTCCAACTCTTTGTTTTCATGACATCGTTGGAAAGTAGAGTAAAATGTGCTGTCCTTCACACCAGGGATAAATCCTCTATTAATGAAACGCTTGCACATGGCCTTCAGAGAACCATCTGTAGTCTTAGGTTAAGACCTGTATAGTTTCAAGAAACTGCAATTACAAATTTGAAAGTTCTTCAACCCCAGCACTAACATTACCTTAATAATGGCCTCAAAAAACTTGTGCCATGCTAATAGACAAATGCAGTTTATTTTTTCTCCCAAAGCTGGGTACAATCCCAGTCGCTAAACCCTGGCAGGGTTACTATTTTACCTGGTATTATCAAGAAATCACTTAAATAGCGTATGCTAAAACATCTCAAAAAACAACACCACATGTTCCAATTTGGAAAAAAAATGCAGGAACAGATGGGAAGCAAAGTCTGGAAGGGGTTACAAAACCATTTCTAAGTCTTTGGGACTCAAACCCACTGTGAGAGCCATTATCCACAAATGCAACAATGGTGGATCATCCCAAGGACACACACCAGCAGGTCACAAAAAAAAACACAATACAGGGCAAAAAAGGATTTCCATTGAAGAGCTCAAAGGCAAAAAACTACTACTAACCAAAAATAATGCAAAGGCCCTTCTCACACTTCCTCTAAAAAAAATCTTAATGAAGCCTAATATTCTGTGAACTGGCGATACACTAATGGAAACTTTTTGAAAGGTATGAATCCCATTAAATCTGGTGAGAAACTAGCAAAATTTCAGAAAAAGAGCATCTTACTGACAACTGGACACGTGGTTGTCCAGTTGTGATGGTCTGTGATTGCTTTGCTGCTTCAGCTTCTTGTGACTTGTTATAATTGGTCAAAGCATGATTACATTTGCGGCCAGAAGAAGAACGTTCATCAATCAGATCATTACATTAAGCTCAAGCATGGATAATGATCCAAAACAATACCAATAAGTCCAAAATTTAATGCCTCATAGAAAAAAAACCTAAATGGTTGAGTGTCCTAGTCAGTATTCAAATTTCAATCCAATTGATATTATGTAATATGATTTTCAGATGAGGGTTTGAAAAAAACAAAACAATTTGGCATAGTTAAAGCAATTCTGCCGAAAAGAGGGATTTAATTATAACCTCTTAAAACAAAACCTTTAATTAGTTGGGTTTTTTCTCATTGCAATTGTCATTATAGTGAGAGAAAATGATGCTAACAGTAAACAGAAATTGCAGTGTTATTAATGTTATAATTTCTTCTTAAATGAAGCTCATAATAGTTTAAAAAATCAATGGCCTAATAAATGAGCTGGATAAAACCAAGCAATGCACTGAACCCCATGGGGCTGAGCAGTCTTTCACAACACTGTCAGAGATGCAAGCAGCGCGGCTCAGCTGGGAAGTGGTACAAAGTGTTGCTTTATGGGCTGTCTCTCTTCTCCCATAACAGAGGGAAGAGTGATTGAAGTCAGTCACGCTTCACCTCAGGGTGTGGAGATTGGCTATTGTTGTACATCTAGCACCACTGAGCAGGACGAATGTGTGGAGCTGAGAAAGCGAAAACATACAATGTGTGGAGTGTGGTCATATGTGTGCAATTTGGTTTCTGCAGGGCTGCACTTTAAGAACCTAGAAATAGTGAGATGTCATTTACTTGATGTTCTATAATAAAACTGTGTGCTACAAGGGGAACAGAGAAGACTTTATAGTTGGGCCATGAAATCTGTCGCTTTAAAAATTGGTGGATTGTGTTTCTAAATGTTCTGAAAACACCTCAATATGCATTATTTTATGTGCTCAACAGTCTGTCAGTCCATAGAGGCTGGATTCTCTCACTAATACTTTAAATACAATTATACCGAGGAAATATAGTGAGTTTGCTTTATACTTGGAAATCTGAGTTACAAGGTAGAAGTCAGGAAAAAAAAAAAAAAAAAATTCATTATGGTCATGGTCTTGACTGGGAAAGTCGGAGTTTGCCTATTAGTCCTGTGTTGAGTATTCACTCTGACTGCCATTCTTAATGTTTCTGTTTAAACTATTTGTTAGCACTTCTGATGGTTTATATATTACTCCAGTCTCATGCTTATGGCTGCACACATATAGAACTAAGTGAAAGCTGCTGGCAAAAGCTATAAACAAAGCACTTCTGATGAATTGCATCTCATTAAACAAATGACACTGTGAAATATCTTAAAATGGAGAGAAATACTGTCATTATCTTGCATTGGTTATAGTAGTTTATACCAAAACAAATCGGCCCTCATATTGATTTCAGGCATGTTAATGTGGTGTGTTATCTTTGTATCTCAAAATTGAATTTCATATAGATTGTAGGGGATTTACTGAAGTGATGCCCCACATAGAGCTGTACATTCTACCTAGTTATTTATGTATTTTTCTGTGTTTGAACACAGAAAGTGGAGAGAATTTTACTTTTATCACCTGGTGTTGATAATTGTAGTCAATACAAAAATGATTAGCAATCCATCTGTTTTGTAACTTCGAGATTTGAGCTGGGAATGTCGTCACATGAGCTGGGAGCATTTTGATAAAAGGTCAGAAAGCTGACTTCGGGTCAGAATAGTTTTAATTCTAAATGCTACTCCCAATACAAACCAATATCATATTTCTCTCTGTTCTATGCTTTCATACATAAAAACAAAATATGATTACACATACTAGTTCAACAAAGGTCTTAGTTTAGAGTATATACTACTTTCTATATGCTTGCAACCGTTGTAGACACTGAAGTCAGGGTTGCTCAGCAATCTCTAATTTTTCTCCTCAGAATTTGGACTTCAGGATGATTTTTTTTGTTGGTGTCCCAATTGGAAACTCAGAAAATCTGACAGCTGAGTACAAAAAGAACACACTGTTTTCAATTTAGACAGTGAAACTGATTGAGATAAATGTTAAACATTTATTTCTGTCACTTTTTACGATCATGGTTTACAGATATATATAAAAAAAATGTTTTTCAGAAGATTAAAATAAATGTAGGACCAATAGAGTCTAATGTAGTATTTACGTACATAGTGTGGAGTACTTGGTTGGGGCTCCTTTTACATAAATTACGACATCTGAGTGGTGTGGCATAAAATTAATCAGAGACTTTGTTACTTTAATAGGATCCCTCAGCTTGTTTGCAGTTTTTGGGGGGGTCTGATGCCTCTCATTTTTATGTGTTTATGCCAGGCCAGGTTGCTGTCCACACAATCACAGTGATGGCATGGTCATTGAACCAGCCTGCCTTTGACAGTGGAAGAAGGTTCAAAGTCAAGCTAGTTCATTCCTACACAGGGTGCAGTTTTAACTGCTGCCTGTGCACATATTTCTTCACACATTTTCTTTCCATGCAACTTTCCAATGATTGTTCAAAGATCCCAGATCAACCAATCAGCTTATTTTGCAATTATCTTTTGTGGGGAACAAGGCTGTATAGGAAAGACTGCCTTTCCTGTGATTGGTTACGCCATTACATAATGTCTTCTATTTAAAATTTGTTAAATGCTGTAGTGTGAAACCTTATGTATGCCTTAATCATTCATGTATTAAATTTATGCGGACTAGGAAACAAAGAATAAAGATTGTTCCTCTAGATAAAAATGCTTTAACACTCTACAAGATCAACAAGATCAATTACTTTTAGCACAGGACCACCTTGTTCAGGTGTGTGGAACACTTCATTTGTGAATGTACTTTTTTAATATGATTAGATAATATTTTATTATATTATTTTATTGGTTTTTATGAGATACGTCAACCTTAAAAGGAGAAGCTGTTAAAGCATTAAAGGCTAACAAAAAGAAAAAGGCAAAATAAAAATTTATAAAAATGTTTGATTTCAAATATGTATGTTAGCATAAATTGAAGGCCTACAGAATTTGGTGAATATTTAGTTCATTTTGCTCAACTCCTTCCAATATTTCTGTTTCTCTATCTGCCTAGAAACAGACCCCTGTTTCTTGGAGAAGCAGGAACAGCAGCAGCCGACATATATTGCTCTCAGCTACATCAATAGGTAAGGGCAATTTTTTTTAACCTTCAAAACCTGCTTCTTAAAATTCATGAATTGATCTGATTTAACCTCAGATTAATTTTATGACGAGACTTCTTCTGAATCAGCTGCTTCTGTTTTATATTATGCGGGAGACTCATTAAGTGTTGCTGACAGTTTCATTTGTCATCTGGAGGACTGCTTAGATTAATTTCTGTGGCGTTGTGTTTTTTTTTACTGCTCTGAGATCATCCCAGCTGCCTTTGATATGGGGCTCAAACAGAGCTTTTATTGGCCTTCCACAGTACGCCAGAGTACGACAAAGTGTCCCACTGTCTCCCTGCTTTTACAAACGCATCTTCATGTGGCTGTTACTTAATTTTCTAATTCCACTTTTCCTTCACCAGTGTCTGTGTTAATGCTTCTATCTTATTATACCAATTTACCAAAGACTTTACTACTCCAATAAAATGTTTTTTCATGGAAATGTGGCCAGTGGTGTTTTTTCCAACCATGCGTTCTACAACTGAAGGGCTCCAAGTTAATTAGTGAAGAAAGTGTGAAATTACATTCTTTTCCTAATTTTTTTTTCTCTTTCTTTTTAACAAACACTAAGCAGCTTTGTGATCCACAATGCCAGGTTCATGACAGACGCTGCGAGGCGAGAACACGAGGCCCTGAAGAAAAAGGTGCAGCCTAAGCTCTCTCTGACGGCCACGTTGTCACGCACCAACGTCTCCACACCACCCCGTCACACCAGTGGAAACCTCACCCCTCCTGTCACCCCACCGATCACCCCTTCCTCTTCCTTCCGCAGCAGTACACCAACAGGTACCCGTCGTTCTCATTTCTAGTGAGATGAGCAGTTTCACCTCACAGCAGCAAATAAATATTGTCTTTTTCTTTTTTATTATTAAGGTAGAGGTGCACTGATCAGAATTTCTTGGTGGATTCTCAGATGCCTTTTTGTTTGTTTTCTGTCTTTAAGAATTATTACACAAGAATATACAGTATGAGAACAGAATTCATCTTTTTTTTTTCGAGCTCTCACACATTATTGAGTACACATTCATTATTTATGTTAGAAACAGAGGCAATGATGTGTGAAAGTATTTGCTATAAATCAAAGATTTACCATTTTAAGTCTGACAAAATAATGTTAGAATTCACATTTAAGACTAGGTTTAGCATTTTCCCATAGCTATTAGCTCAGTTAGTGGGGGCTAGCATAAATACAGTCTCAGTCTCTTTGTGTGTTCTCACCATCATCTAGATCCTATCCTTAACTCTGGGGTTTCTTATACGCTGCCAACCTTTCCAAAGCTAGCATGTTCAACAGTAGACAGTGGCTGAAAGCTCAACAAGATAAAACAGTGCAACTTCCTGTTACCTGCTAAAAGTCTTGCTGTGTCTCACATTCTGAGTCTGATTGACATTCAGAAATGAGAGCTTCCTTTAATTAAGCTTTTTACACTGTGCATTTCCTCTACCTACACCTGACAGAGGACTGAATCAAATTGAACTCTTAACAATTCCCATGCAGACCACTTTCTGTTGTAAAATGATATCCTGCCATTGTGAGTTTTATAATGTAATGTAGAATGATGTGAGGGATGTTCTAATAAGGACTTTTTTTTTAGTGACAGGTTTAGCAACGAGAGCGTTAAGCAGAGCAGTACACATGAGAGTATTCTGGAGGAGATGGGAAAGAAGGTGATGTGCTCAGATGGGACTAAAACTGAACTTTTTCGGTCTGCCTACAGAATGCGAGGCAATAGGTTTTTGCAGGTTGTAAAAGACTTGAGACTGAGCGGGAGGTTTATTTTCTAGCAGCACAACGACAAAACAAAGATCCAGAGCTGCAAATAAATGGGTTGAATTTGCATGGTCCTGTATTTGAATGGCCAAGATTTGAATCTAACTAAGAAGTTTTTACATTTTGTTCACATGCGCTCTCTGTTCAATCTCGCTCAGCAGGTATTGGCGTACTTCAAAAAAACACCTGTCGCTACAAACATTTTAAAACACGGGGGCTGAACACATATGTGAGCCACACTTTTCAGAGTTATTTTTGTCAAAGAAAAATTTAAAACCATTTATGTTTTTCCTTCAACATTTACAGAAAACTTTTTTTTTTTCAAACAGCTTTGTAGCATTTTCCCACATACTCAAAGAGACAACAACATTAATGAATACATAAAACAAATAGACGTTTCTCAACCCAAGATTTTTTCCCCATAATTGGCTGATTTTAGTGCTTCTTAAAATGTGGGTATTGTAATTCAGGAAGAGACAAGTATGGGAACTGCTGCTGAGAAAGGTCTGTGTTTGCCAGACAGAAAGCCCAAGGGCTAAGATCTGATTGCCACAAGGAAGTCAAAAGCCACGAATCAGAGCATTTTCGTTTAGATGCTGTGGATCTGAAGTAAATCTTTGTACTTTCTGTTGTTTTTCTTCCCACAGGTAGTGAGTGTGACGATGAGGATGTAGAGTTTGAGGCGTCTGACAGTGACGAGTCGTGGACCACAGAGAGCGCCATCAGCTCTGAGTCTATCTTAAGCTCCATGTGCATGAACGGAGGAGATGAGAAGCCTTTCGCCTGTCCTGTTCCCGGCTGTAAGAAAAGATACAAGGTGCGTTTCATCCGTGATTTATCAGATCTTAAAATTGCTGTAGTCGTTTTAGTTTTAGTCTGATTTTTGTCTACTGAATCTTACAACATTCTGTCTTATGTCCTTTTACGTACACAGAAAAAAATTGTTACATGCAAGGGAATTATTTATCCTATTGAAAAAAAACCTTTTCCTGTTTTCTCACATGGCTAAATTGAGATCTGACTGGATTTCATTTCCCTATAACATTGTACACATTGCTTTATTTTGGCATGACAGTCATTTTTGTCATTGCTAGTATCATTCAGCTGACGTTTCTTGTAGTAAATAAAAGGTTGTTGAGTAAATATTGTCAATGTAGTTTCAGTCGTTGAAAGGAGCGCTGCTTTGTAACTAATTTGGCTGCATGATTGGCTGAGTGGAAAACACCTTTGTGCCCCAGCTTACCCTGGTGAAAAACAGCCCTTTGTTTTACGCTTTGGCTTCGTAACGACGATCTGGACACTCAGCTATTGAGAAACAATTGCTTGCTGGGGGCGTGGACTCTGTTGAAGTTTTAAGTTTTACACAGTCGCTAACACTGGCCGTGACATGCAGTGTGCCAGCTTGTTGAAGATTACTGGCAATTGCATGCGCTGTAAACAACCCCATGGAGAGTCGGACCACAACATCTTCGGCCAGCAATAAAATGTCTTAAACATTCCTCTTGCTCTGACTTTAATTGCTCAATACTTAGAATTGTATCCGACACGAACTGGATGACACTGTTCACTTCCTCCGTTGCCAAACTACAACCCTATATGAGCGGATTACAATTCTAAAACAGAACATAAACTAAACCTCATCATTTATAACTCTATCTCTTCAGTGATTGGCTCAGTGGGAGAAATTCCAAATGGAACACTGAAGGGAGATGAGAATCGAATGAAATTGCTTAGGAAGGCAATTGCCACGCTAGTCCAAGTTTTATCTTCTTGGTGGATGTCTTGAGTTGTTGCTTTAATATTTTGAGAACATTTCTTCCTCATGGGAAGTACAACAGTCCCTCCTGAAGCAAAACACTCCACAGCATGATGGTGCCACTCCCATACTGCACAGCAGGGATAGATGGGATTTCATCCTATATATATATATATGTGTGTGTGTGTGTGTGTGTGTGTATGTATATTTGTATGTATGTGAGAAAGAGAGACCTGGAGAGTGGAAAATGGGTTCTTTGTTGGGCAGTACAACAACTTAAAGGCATACATCCAGTCCACCTCAGTGATATGGAGTTTTATAGGATTTTCCGCCCACATCTGGTGTGTGTGGTTGGGATAAATTCTGCACAGCCTGAGAAAATTGCTTTGCTGACGTGAATGACAGAGTTATAGGCAATGACTAAGGCTTAAGGCAGCAGCAGGGATCTGTTTAGGAGCAGAACAAGCCTTCTGTTGACTGCAAACTTTTGTTTTTCTGGAAATTATGCAACATCATGCACAATACCTCATATGTTACATATTTGTGGATAATATCTGTTTTTGCCCACATTAGGCCTATAATTAGATGTCTGGGTTAACTATGCCTATTTTAGACAGTTTAGCTTAATTGTTATTTTAGTTTCTGACAGAGATTTTCTATCTCCAGTCAAATAAAATTGGTATGAAGCTCTGGAGGCAGATCTCTGGTCCCAACATACGACAATGCCAAAAGTAGCCAAACCTCTAGAAGTTGGTCATATTTTGTGCCACTACAGCCACAAGTTTGAACGTGACACATAATTGTGTATCTTTGTGAAGTGGAAGGAAAATAATACGTGTTTTTCATGCTTTATCTACAATTAAAACTTTAAATAAAGTCAGCAAGCATTTATATTCAGGTGCTTTAAATCTTGCAAAAAAAAACAGAAAGGCAGAGTCCGAGCACGTGAATTGTTCTCTTCATCTACTGTAGTTGTAATAGTTCCAGAATGCAGTCTGTCATGTATAATGTTTAATGTAAACTATTGTCTTTTTCAAATTTCTTGTCTCGCAACAGAACGTGAACGGCATAAAGTATCATGCCAAGAACGGACACCGGACCCAGATCAGGGTGCGCAAACCTTTTAAATGCCGCTGCGGGAAGAGTTACAAGACATCTCAGGGTCTCCGTCACCACACCATCAACTTTCATCCACCCATCTCTACTGACAGCTTCCGTAAGAAGCAGCTGTAGAGGTGGAGTCAATGACCAGCACTTTCCCTCGGGCCATATAAACATCCATCTAAAGTTCACATCACCAGCAGCTCCGCTCGCTGCCTCCAGTTTCATTTTCCCTTCTTTTCACTTTGCTATAACACTAGACTATGTTTTGTTTGCACAGTATATATGTAATATTCAACCTTTATCCCCATGCAAATTGCCATATTTATGTCATTCACATTTTGTATTTTTGCACATTTCAGATATTTTCTATCCCACCTTTGTTCCCTTGACTTATGGTGCTTGTTGATCATGTAGACTTGAGAAGTAGCCAGGAGATGATTAGTTTTACAAATGCATTGTCCTTTATATACTGAATACATGGACAGATTCCTGTGTTTTCTGTTGAAAGGAAACACCATTACTCACTCTGTCGTAGCCTTTGAGCTTGAAATGGGAAAGAGGCAAATGAAGAAACTGAATGTAGCCTGACTGGGAAAAATGAGTCGTTTGTCTTAAACACAAGTTACTTTTCCATTCATAGGACATGCATAACATCTCTTTTGTGGGAACACCAAAGGATAATCTCAGGTGATTTTTCTGCAAGCATTTCAGCTTCGCTTTTGCCTGATCGTTTTAAATGAGTCCATGCTGCTCAGAGGGATCATGAGAACATTTTTGAGTAGCAGTTCTTCGTGTCTTGGGTAACTTTCTTTAAGACTAAGCAGCTGACCTTCCTAATTTCACAGTAAGGTATTGAAGCACTTTAAAAAAAACGAGTAAACAAGTCCAATTCTTCAGGCCTCACTATTGTGACATTTCTGAATGTATAGCAGTTGCCTTGAATCGTATCCCATTCCAAAAACACCCAAACAGCATGTCTAAGAATGTCTTCAGTTTGAGAGTCACCGAGCAGTTTAGCTTTATGCCCAACCACTTCTGTTTAGTTTTCACTGCCTGAGTGAAAACAGTTTCTTCCACTGTTTAATAGGAAGAAACAGTGAAATGGCTCCGTGGCTGTGCATTCAGCTCCTATTTTGTGCCATAATAAAAATGAAGTATTTCAGAACAATCTGCCAAAGTACCAACAATAGCAGTCAGCTGCAAAAACAAAGGAATTAAATAGACACTGATGTCATCTACCTTTAGGATTGTTATGGTTTATTTTACCAGATCTTTTTTTTAATTATTTTTTGTAAGAGCACAATGATGCAAAAACTGACATCATACTGTGACTATTAAAAACCTGGGCCTGCAAAATAATTTTCTCATGCATGCAGGTCCAGTCCATGTCTCTCAGCAAGTTGCAACTCAACCGCATAATTCTGGCTGGGTATTCAATCACTACTCTTGCAGATTTTGTTGAGTTCATTTAAATTTGCCGGTTTCCAGGCATGAAGTCGAAGTTACAGTCAAGTTGAGGTCGAAGGCCAAAAGCTTAACTTTAGTTTACTTCTCTGTTATATTTTTCCCCTCTAATAGTACTTGGGTTTTCGCCTATTAAATGCCTGCAAAATTTGTTTCTCTTTAGCATTTTCTTTGGTACACAACTAAATAAACTGGAGCATTCCTGTTTTATTGATTAGCTGCAAGAAAATCCCTAAAGATTAGCGTCAAATGTTGTGTGGAGAACATTGTGTAATTTCTTGCGCTAAATGCTCCTTTGAAATTATACGGTTTTTAAAAAGGAAAACAAATCTCTACAAATGATCAGAAACAAGGTCAAGACTGAAACAAAAAAAATAACTTAAGCAATTGCTTTGAACCATTTTGAAAGAGTAAAAGAAAAATTAATCTCAGAAGAAAAGTAGGAGTAAATGAGGGGTTGACTTTTGTTTAGTGTAGCCTAACTTTGCCGTCAGAGTGAACTAACGAACCCTCCGACACTGGCGTTTGAGCTGTGCTCTTCTAACAAGCTCAGAAGGTCTCCTTCCTTTATGTCTTTCATTTCCAGGACAGTTCATTACTTCAGCGCTCTCCTTCCTAAATGAGCTCGGCCTCAAAGCAGCTGCCATTTCTGGAAAGTGTTTGTGTTTTCCTCGTTTTTGAGGTGAAAGTATTTGTTCGTGCTGCTGAACTGTCCGCCGACAGTCATCGTACGTGTTCATCCAACCATGCTGTCGTTTCTACACATTTCTATTTTCGTATAGGACAGAGCGTGAATAAATTGCCATTCAGTTTGTGCTGTGCCTCCAAACCTTCTTGGTGCCACTGGATTAAAACCTGCACATCCTAAATAAGAATGAGATCTGTAATTTTTGAAAGAACTGCGGCTGTGCTGTACCGTCAATATATAAATAGTATACAGTGGATGTATCATCACCCTTTAAAGTGTTAAATTTATTTTTGTGTTTTTGTAAAGCAAACAAAGAAAGCATATGTACTGTATTTCTGCTGCTTCATGAAAACTTGGTATATTTTACAATAAAAGTTCACCTGTTCCTCCGACTCCTGCTCATTAATTATCAGACGGTGCAATTTCAAAGTAATTTTATTAGTTTATTTAGATACATGAAACTCACTAAACTAATGAAACATCTTAATGAATGAAATAACTTAATAGCTTCAAAGAGAAAGAAGGAAAATTAACAAAAGCTGAGCATGCACTGATTAGCTGTTGATATGAAAATAAGAGACAATCAGAATAACAAAAAAAAAGGAAACCTAGCTAAATAAAATCTACATATTACACAAAGTATTAAGGCGGTCACAATATTGCCTTAAATTTTTCTAAAATAGATGATCTGATGATATACTGTATATTCTTGTACGGGTATAATTACTTAAGATTTCTCCCTGACTGAATATAGTGCACCGAGGCTGCTTTCTATGACAGCTGACCGATGACCTGTACAGCGATGATGAAGGAGGGGAAGCATATGTTCGCATGTGTTAAATGTAAGTTTGGTAAACACGTCTCTTTTTTCCCTGACTCGTTACATCCTGCAGCGTTACAGATCTGAGAAAACCCATGTCCATTCGAAATCAGTAAGAAGAATTATAGGGTAAAACAGTCTTCTCTTTCCAAATCCTAAAAGAAGGGAAACATTTAAAACGGTAATTCAAAAAAAAAAGATTAATTCGCAACTGATTTTAAAGCCCTGTGATACACGCTAAATAATAACATTGTCTTTTTTTCTTTTTTTTTTTCCAAACGTCACCTCAGAGTGGATCTCCAAGTTAAAAGAAAGCAAAAGTTAGGATAGCTCTACAGAGAGGAGCCGAACACCACTACATGCAGAAGAGAGCTTAAAGTGATTCTTTTTCAGAGGATGGCAGAAAGTCTGCAGACTCCATTGGTTTTCAGTTTCTTTAGTCGAAGTTGAGCGGGTGCCCGTCGAAGTGAGTGAGCACGTGGTTCTCGAACACCTTCTGGTCGCAGTCCAGGGGGAACTGCTCGCTGCACATGGGGCAGATCTTCCAGTGGCTCTCCACGTGTTCCTCGAACTTGCTCTGGTCGTAGTTGGGTGGGAAGATAACCTCGCAGAGCGGACAGCGTTTCATATCCATGCTGTGGGCGGCGGGGGAGAGGGGGAGGAAAATAAAAAGACAGCGGAAGAAGCAGGGAGGAAGAGAGCGCTCGCGTTAATGGAAGTCGAGCAACAAACAGGAGCACCGGCTAATGAGGAACGTGTGTTTGATGCAGGGTGGGTGGCCTGCTCATCGACAACGGTAACACAAAGGGCGGCTATGTTACAGAAGCCGAGTGAGGCTAGGTTATGGCAAACACTAAAACTTAGCGGGAGAAGGTTTGTTACCTGGAGTCAAAGCAGAAGGGGGTTTGTCCATCATTCACAAATGAGCTGCGTGTTTCTGTTCCTAGCGGCTGTTCGTTGGTGTTAACCTTGAAGGGGGGGGGGGAACATAAATATGAAAAGAGAATCAACAGCAATAAATAAAATGCCTACAAAATAACTGCTGATCACTACAGTCACTTCCAACGTTGCCAACTTGTTAACTTTGCGTCATGTTGCAGCCACAAACTACTGCGTCTTGTTAGGATGTTTTACAAGAAACCGACATGGAGCAGTTCACATTTCTGAAGTTAAAAGAAAAGACATGTTTTTCAGTCAGTCCAGTCTAGCCAGTAAAATCAATTTTCCCCAAAATCGCCGTTTCAAGTTTTTTTATTTAAGGAATGTCTCAAGTTTTTGTGAATTCCTCTTTGCAAAATGGTTCAAACTTGGAGCCTGAGTTCTGCCAAGAGGCCAGCTGTGAACGTTGTTTTTCAACTTTTGCCAAACATTCTCAGACAAATTTAGATCTGAACTTTTATTAAGTTACCCTCAACTTAATAATAACCGGAACATCATTAACTGTAGTTCATATTCCAACTTTTCATTAATTTCCTTTATTCTGCTTCTACAATGTTGTGTTTTCATCATCTAAAGCTCTTTGAATTGCCTTGTTGCTAACATGTGCTACACATTTAAACTTGTCTTGCATGTAGGCAAAAATGTTTTATCTTTTGGTCTCATCTGACCAAACTTCATCAGTTTGCCGAGACTCTCCCACAACTTGTGCCAAACTACAACCGGGACATCATCTTCTGGCGGATTTCTTTCAACAACTGGAAAGAAACCAACACTGTACCACTTTCCTTCCTCTTCACAGTCATTTATCATTTTGGCTCGGTTTATTAAATAAAATCCTATAACACATATTGAGGTTTGTAGCTGTAATGACACAAAATAAATTTTTGCAAGTATGGTAGGCAACTACTGGGATGAAATATGAATTAGGTTTTTGACCTAAAGTGCCATGCAGAGGACTTGGACCTCTGTTTTTCATGCAAATCCCGACAAAGCGGTATGGCGTGGCTAAAACAGACGAGAAGCTCACATTGTTGTTTTCCTCTGCCTCTTCGTGTCCTTCTGGCCGGCTGAGGTTGCGGGAGGGCTGGATGCAGACCACGTTGCTGTCCCAGGAGGGTGGGCCTACGGGGGGCAGCTTCAGAGGCTGATCATCTGAGAACTCCTCCTCTGTCTCATCTGCAGACATAATTCAACCACTTTAAAAAAATAAAATCCCACATACTTTTCTAAAAAAAAAATAAATATTCACCTTTTGAGTCTGAGATGGAATAAGGGTTCCCAAAGTGTAGTTTGCTTGGACTCTGAGAGACCAGCAGTGGGGTCGGGGTGTCCTGGGCGTAAGGGACGGGGTACTGAAGAATTAAAGGCACACTGGTCTGGAGGTTCTCCAAGCTGGTTTTCTCACTGGCCCCTTGATCGCCCTTCTTGCTGCTGCTCTTCTGGAGCTCCTAGGGAAAACAAAAGCAGAATTTAAACTATTTTGCACCAAAAAAACCAATAGTGATGTGTCATTTTTATTTTCTGCCCAGAAGCCACCAAGCTGTTTTGGGAATATGATGCAAGGGACCTTTTTTTTTTTTTTTTTACTTCAAAGCAAAGCTTAGTTAACAGCTTTATTAAAGAAAAGAAAATCAATTTTTTTATGATTAGAACCGTTTTGTAATTAATGAGGTCAAGCTAATTGACAGTCTAAACCTCAAATGGTGGGATCCCACCTCTTTGAACAGCATTAGCAGTATTAGGCCTGCCAGGACCTTACTGTGGAGCAAAGCAATGAAACAGACAACATTTAATTTGCTTCTACAATTAGTGGTATTTTATACCCAGACGAAATGGCAGAGAGAAAGCTTTATATTTTAGGGAATGTTTGGAGTGGCAGGAGTCTATAAAAGAGAAAATGAAAGCTGTTACTAACCCCCTCCAGTTTTTCCTTCTCCTTCACGAGTGCAAACGAGTCCCTCAGCTCCTTCAGCTCCCGACCCTTCTCAGCTACTTGACTCTGAGGTAAACAATGGACACAAAACCAAAAGGAATGAAAAGACCATCTTTTCTTATACTTAATGCGCTCCTGACTGAAAAATGTCTCGCTGAAATACAGGCAGGCTTCGGCATGTGACATTAATTGATCACAAGCATAAACGGCTTCCTTTGGCCGCGGCCTGATTTACGTTCGATACTCCTCAAAGCAAAACAACCTGCTTGGATTCTCCTGAGACACTAAGCAAATATCCGCCTGACCCCAGCCAAACCCAGCATTAGCAGTGCGACTAAAAAGGATTCCTCCGAGCCAAACCTCGCTTGTCTCCAGAGCCTGACATAAACAGCAGTAAAACGCCGTCTAACAGATAGGCCGGCTCATAAACAACACTGTCAGAACAACTATGTTCAGGGGGGGAAGAAAGTATCAAAGTCTCGATCCTTGAGCAAGACCAGCCATGGACGCCGATAAAAACAGTCGAGTCTGAAGACCGAACTGCTTTGAAGGCACCAGCGCCGCGTTCGGAGCCTGACCTTATAACGGTCCTCTGCGGCAGCCAGCTGCAACTTTAGACTCTCGTTGGTCTTCAGCTGCTCCTTTAATTTCAGCTCCGTCTTGGCCAGCTCGTCTGCAAACAAGCTGCTGCGCTCCTTTTCCTCCTAAAAGGCAACAGACACTCATCACCCTTTTTTGTTTTTGTCACACTTTGTCCTCTCAGGATTAGAGAACCGTTGCATATTTTGCGCAGAATGCAGACGCATTGCTTACTATCAGCATCTGCTTGCATTTTCTGTATTTGTCATTTCTGTCGGAAGCTTCTCTGCTGATGCCTTTGAGCTTCTCTTGGATGATGGCCTCCAACATGGGGTCAGCAGAACCTGGGCTGCCTGTAGAGACGAGAACACAACCAAAATATGTAGATCTCTTCATTTATCACGGTTTAAAATAAAATGATTGCTTTTATGACTGAAAAGGCTGGGGGGAGAAAAATCAAACGACATAAACTAAGACAGTAAACTACTGTGGCCTTTTCTAAGACATTTTACAGTTTCTATGATAAAACCATCTACTTCTTCCATACAACCAGACAGAACTGGACATAAATACCCGGCACCGATGTGTCTGGACTCCCTGATGCAGGGATTGCGGCGACCTCTTGTGCTGTGCTTTTCCTCACTTCCTATGAACAGCAACACAAATGAATGTTAAAAGAAGGCAGAGCGTAAAAAAACATCTTTAAACCGTCTTTAATCCGTAAACCGAACCCATGTTCGGTTTACGGATAAAGCTTGGCGGCTGGTGTCTGCTGGAACCTACCCCCTGCTGTTCAGATAGTTTGAGGACTTGTTTTTGCAGTCGCTGGCATTCCTTGTACTTCTCCTTGTAGTGCTCTGCAGCCATGAGCAGCCGCAGCTTCAGGTCCTCCACCTCTCTCTGCAGCTCTGCTACAACAGCTGGGTCTGTGCTCGCTTCCTCCTCCAATTTGGCCTGTTTTTACAAAGACGGGAGAATAAGAAGAAGAGTACCATTAAAACGACTGCATGAAAATAGGGTAGGAGTCGAAACTGGTCAGGAAAAGCCTGATCGGCTAATTACTGAACGAAAGTCATTGTCTAAAATAATTTAAATGAAGGCCTGTGACGGAAACGTTCATCCTCACCGCCTCCTTTTTGGCATCTGCCTTCATCTGTTCGACTACGAGTTCCAGGTGGACACACTGGGCCTGAGCTTCGGCCTTGGCCTGGCGCAGGGCGTCCGCCTCGAGCTTCATGTGGTAGAGCTCAGACATGGTGCGATCCCGGGCGCTGGAGGCATCCCTCAGTTCGGCAGCCAGCAGAGAGGACTGCTGCTGGTTGGCCTGGAGCTGATCCTCTTTCTGCCGCAGCTGCTCCTTCAGGGCCTTCATGTCACCCTGGTACAACCACATGTTATTGTCACATTAGACTTTTAGGTCTAGCAGAGGTCTTAAAGTCACTATATAGTAGTTAAATATTAAAAGGCATCATCTTCTACCGTTGATGCTAATTTAAAACTTGGTAAAAAAATAAATAAAAAAAAAAAACAGTCTAGTAATTCATACCAAAGGAGAAACTTTGGCCAGGATTTCTTTGTACTGTTTTTCCTTCTCTGTGAGGCATGCCTGCAGGCGTCCCACCTCTTCTTTGAACTGGGCAATGGTGTTTTCCTTGTTTACATCCACGGACTTTAGCATCTGCAGCTCCGCACTCAGCTTAGTGTTTTCCAGCTCCCGGTTTTTCAGGTGAATCTGATGCGAGCACAATGAGAAATATAAAGAAACAGAACACACACATAGTTTTTTTTTTTTTTTACAACTTTTTAACCTTTTGCCTCGTTTATAAAAACACAAAAATTTAACATTTCAAAATTTCATGCTTTTCCAGACTGAAATTTCTGCAATTTTATTGTAGCTTTTCTAATATACAGAACAAAACTTTAAACGATTGGGTTTTATTACCTGAGTTCAACAAATTACTAAACAACACAATGCCTAACTAGGCTTCTGATTCACACCTTGTGAGTCTTTTTCAAACTCATGAATTTGCTTTGCTTTCCCATTCTCTCTATGCTGTGGTTATCACAGCTGCTAGCACACTTTTTTCTACCACATTTTCTTTCCACTAAATATCTCATAAAGACGCTTGCTTGAAGGACTCTTGGGGTGCTTTCACAACGACCCTATTCAATCAAACTCTGATCCATCGGCCGGTTAGTATGTGGCGGTGGGAATGCATAATCGAACGCTGATGCAGACCAGAAAAAAGTGAAGTCTGAGCCGCCTAAAAGTCTCAGTTCGGTTCGGTTGAAGTGAATTCTGGTGCGGTTTGAAGGCACATGTGAGACTGCGCGTGCAGACTGCAAGTGAGCATCTGCTTCACTGCGCCCCGTTGTTGTGTAGATCAAAATGGAAAATGTCTTTACTGGGATTAATGTTTTTATTGCTCTTAGGTAATATTGTAATTTCATGAGCAACTTAAATTTTGAAGTTTCTCATGAGTTTCAAATGCTAAACACCCTAATCCTCAAAATTAGCATAAAAACCGCTGGAATAAATAACTGAATTACTGAAATTAATTAACATGGATTGTAATATAATTTTAGACATTTTGTCTCGTAAAATCTTGATTGGATTATCCTACTCCAAGTTAAGATTCTTTAACGGTACAGTTTGTGATTTGCTTGGCACCTACGCCAGGCCCAGTCTAATGGCCACAGTGCTAATTTAAACTCATGATTTAAGATCATCCAGAGACCTTTCCCAAAAAGAATTAAGAAAAAAAATGCTGAATTGGTCGTCTTTTTATTTTTCAATAAGTGCCCATTTATCTGTGTTGTGCTAGTTACTAAGATTAACTAAAATCGGAGTGAAAAGCCTTTTATTCCTTTTTTCTTATTTTCAGAAATTCAAGGTTTTAGATTAAATATTGGACACTCGGAGACTTCTTCCACGCTCTACTTTCTTCTGGTTAGACCTATTTGGGTTTTTCAAGACTGCGTCAAACCCCTGCTAATAAATCAAATGTTGTGTGACCTCATTAAAAAGAAACAGAGATTAAGATAGGTTTTAAAATGGTCCTTCGGCAACATCCTCTGTGTGATGGTGCAAGCTAAATTAGATATGGGGGTTTTGGGCTCCATTTCTGTGGCGACACTACAGTATGTGGCCCTCCCACTTCCTGTGGAGCACCCACCACAACACAGGACGCACAAACACCAGACGGACCAGGAGACAGAATAAGGCATGCCCTGTTTAGACTCAAATGTTCCACTACACAAAATTATTCAAAGAGCACAAAGTGGAAAAACAGGAAAGAATTGGGAAAAAAAACAAAAGCTAACGAAGGATGCCTCCAAGTCTGGCATGTCTCAAATTACACAGCAAATGATTTAGAAGGTAAAGCTGTCACCAAGTGTTTTTTTAAACAAACCAGTACGGTGATACAGATATATCTGGCTGAAAAGTTACTTTATCTCATTTTATGTAAATTTTGATATTGTTATTTCTAAAGTTCAACTTTTAAAATAATTAAACATCACCTTGTAGAGTTCCTTCTCATCTCTCTCATTCTTTACGTGAGATTCAAGAGCCTCTTTCTCTAGAGCGACTTTCTTCAATCGATCTTTAAGGCTAGATGAAAAAAAAAAAGACATAAAAAAATTAGTACATATTAATGAATAACGGAAAATTTTGGGGTGTATCCATTCCAAAAATCTGAATTCGTCTTTAACAAGTCACCTGTCCAGCTCGGTTTCCTTTTGAAGTCCCTTCTGTGTGACCCCAATCAGATCCTCTTCTAACTGTACAATCCTGGCCGTGGCATCCTCCAGTCGCCTCTTGACCTCTTCCTTCTCCTCCTGAAGGGCCTGAGACGAGTGTAGCACCTCCTGGGAAACAAACCACCAAATAAAAAGAGGTTGGACACTTGAACTTGTTGATTTGCACAATGGCTAATTGAAATCGTACTTATAAAAGCTACGGTGGGTTTTGTGCCAAGAGATAGAGGATCTAAATGGGTTAAAATCTGAAATAACAGAGTCCGTTCCATGTCTGGCTTTGTCTCAAAAGGTTTGGAAAATGCTTGTACGGCATTAAAATTTACTGTCGTTGAAGTCTAAATCATAAAGAAAGTCACAGCTCCACGTAGAGTTTTTTGAACTCTGAAGATGAATAAAAAAAAAAAAGCAAAATAAATTTTTTACAATTTGCTTATGAGAAGAGTTTTGGGATCTTTATATTCACACCATATAAAAATTTCATATAAAAGTAAAGCAATAAAATTAACAACCACAAAATCTGTAATCATATTTACATCTGTAAAACCTTTAAAACCAGCAGATTTATGACACACAGCGGTACACCAGATTATTACTGACAATGCTCTTAAGACTTAATGTTATGCTATAAAAAGTGGAATGACAACCTTGATAATGCAGGCATTTCTATTTGTCAGAGTGTGATTTACTACTTTAGTGTATTGCTGGTTCGAGTTACTCTGCATGTTTGGGCTGCTTCACTAGGGGGTGCTAGCAGACTGTTTGGCCATAAATTAAAAAAAGGTTAAAACAAGAACAATCGTTTTATAAATTATGTGGTTTAGAATCTGTAATTACTTCAAAGCAAACTCCCAGTTCAGATCAAAGCTAAAAGTGAAGATTTGGTTTCATTAAACTGATGGGAGTATTAAAAATACCGATTTGCATGGAGCTGGCAGGCCTAACCAGAATAAACTTACTTGGATCTCTCTTCTCAGCTGGGCACAGGTCTCTTTTTCTTGCTCAAACTCCTTCTGCAGACTCTCCTTCTCTGCGTCAAGCTGCTCCTTCTCCTGCTGGATGAGGGCCATGCTTTTCAGCAGCTCATCTTTCTCTCTCTGAGCTTCTTCCACTTTTTGCTGCTCAAACAAGAAAAATGTTGAAAATGTTGTCGCTTTTACAGCAACCAGATTGAAAGTCTGCGCAGTTTAAATGAGCGGTTTTATGTGATCCTGTACCTCAAGCAAGCCAGCCTTGGTGGTGACGACCAGAATGTCAGAATTGCATTCATCTTCAACAGTCAGCAGCTCATCCTCGGAAGGGCTGTTTGCACGAAACTGGAAAGGCGTGCTCGCCCCCCGGATCTCCCCTTTGTGGGTCACATAGCAAAACTGGTAGAACTCCCCATCGTCATTGGGGACATAGTAACCTAGGGAAGTATTGCAAACAGTGATTAAAGAAGGACGCAAAGAAATGTAGATTTAATAAAGTAAAAGCAGGTAGGAATTTGCTGCACTTAGCCATTTAGAATAGAAATGTGTATCAAGATGTTACTTTAAATCTAAAATCCCAATTAAGCATGTGTAGTTATATTTATTCTACCTCATATC
Organism: Xiphophorus couchianus; assembly: GCF_001444195.1. Taxonomy (NCBI): domain Eukaryota; kingdom Metazoa; phylum Chordata; class Actinopteri; order Cyprinodontiformes; family Poeciliidae; genus Xiphophorus; species Xiphophorus couchianus. The sequence continues at coordinate 17,638,627 of NC_040230.1, read as the reverse complement.
TGAAGGATTGTTTTACATAAGAGGAAAAATGTGCTGGCACTCTTGGGAAAGAAGCCAAGAGGTTTAAAACTTTCATTTATTTTATTAAAATAACATAATTATATGCAAAAATAGAAAATGTTCCTTTATTTTTTTCCCTTTATTGGTGCCTATACTGTCTGTGCTTTGCTCTACTGGCATTCTGACAGCAAGACAACACTTCATTTTGTCTTCTCCTGAAATGTTTCATAACATTTTTCTTTAAACCATATTGAGATCATTCCAGAATCTATTTCCTCTGAGTGTGATGCCAAATAAAGAGACAAACGCCAACAAAGTTCCCAGGGTGTTTGGACCAGGAACAGCCCACAGCCCCACAGAGTCTCCACCCTACCCAACAGCAGGACGAAAAGCAGGTGTAGAGTGACAACGTCAACACTTCCAGTAACATTTAAGGAAGTCTCCCCAAACTGTTCTTTCCTAAACAATAATAGCTTAAATTATACAGGTAACCTTCCTAATCTTCTTCTCAGAAATTTCTTGTTTATGCTGTAAATTCTGATGCTGACTGGTTGCACAAACAACAACCTATGAAGTCGGCTAGTCCCGATAATAGTCAGCCAATGAGGGACTGTGACTACCTAGCTTAGCAAGTCAGAGTCAGACTGAGCTCTATCCCCACTACCATCTGTCCTTTCACAAGATGTCATCAGCCCAACGCACATGGTTCCGGCCCAAATCCCAGAAGAGTTTAGTAAACTTTTTGTTTTTAAGTTTGTGTTGGTGGGGCAGTAAACGAGGACTTGATGAAACATTAAAGCTTTAAAGATTTTTATCCTCCCTTGAGGACAACATACTGTACATACACCCTTGTTTTCATTACATAATCCAAACTAGTGCTTATATACTCCAACAGGAGTTTATTAATACCTAGAGACCCTGATCTACTTGAATAAGTACAGATAAATCAACAATTCAGCTACATTTATTCTGAAGGAATTTTTAGAAATATTATTTGATCCACCAGTTATTTTATGAAAAATTATGATTTTTAACAGAGGAAATCGGTCTTTGCTATATAACAAATGTACACAACTTAAAGCATTACTTAAAGCTAAGTAGTGTGAGATTTTTCTACAATAAGGACTGATTAATATGACTTGTAGTCATCTCTGCCAGCCAGGTGTGTAACATTCTTTCTACATCTGTAGATCTGTGGAGATAGACTGTAATTTTAGTGCACTTAATGGTTCTGTCCTGAACCCGTACAATCCTCTGACCAGCTCCTTCATATATCTTCATTAAAATGCGTCAGAATTACAGAAAGCTACAGCACGACCTTACCCTGAAAGATCACGGTTCTGTTGACTGCTGTGCCTTCCACGTAGTTCTCTGGGAGAGGCGACCACAAGAATGTGTAATAATCCCTCGCTGTGCTCCAACCAACCTGTGACACATTGAGGGGAATCCATTTAACCAGACGCTCCAACCACATCAGTGCATTATAATAACAATGGGGAACCAACAGTAGAGATTTTTTTACATGAATCTACAGGCACTTCCAAATTATCTCAAGCTGGTATATTGAAGTAATGGAGGGGCTTTTAAATCTATGTTACCATGGCAGCTAGGAACATGTCTACAATTGCAATTTGGCCCTCAAAGAGGAAAGACTACCATAACGCAACCACCTCCCGGAGGTTTCAAGATGCTTATCGTGAAAAGGCCCGAGTGCGGAACTGAAGCAACAACTCACTGTTAACAGGAAGAGGAAAATAGGTGAAAATTTTATACATAGGCAACTTGAAAATGAAAACCAAAATGTAATTATATGTATTTTATGTCTTGTTAACTGATGTCTGCTGAGGAGGGGGGAGGCGGGAGAGCAGAAAATACATCCACGACTTCAGAGTGGTGCCATAAAAGTGTCAAACTGAATCAGTGTCACATTGAGAGGGCTGCTTTTAGGCGTGCACACATGCATCCGCAACAAATCCAGTAAAACCAGACTGCGACACCAGCCTTTGCGACAGAACCAAGGTCAGTCATTTGATGCAAACTTTGCCAAAATTTATAATTCATGCAAGCTGACATAACAGCAGATTTCGATTTTAACTTTCTTTTCCTGACTGGCCAGTTTATCTTCTCAGCTGTGTACAAACAGCCCGCAGCTACAGTGCAGTGTGTTCACGTGAGTCACGGATAGAAGGGCTCTGGAGTTCCCAAAAAAAAAAAAAAAGAGAGAGAAACCCCAATTGTTGCCTGTGCAGCTCCAGCCTCCAGCAGTTAAGAACAGGAAGCAATTAAAACATGTGCCTTGTTAGTGAGTGTCATTACTGAGGGGCTAGCTCTAACCGGTCCACTCATTAGAGAAGCAGAGGTGGTATTTGGGGAAAACTGAGAGGAACTTAAAGCATTCTGGTTAGAATATAAATAAGCAAAAACAGAGACATGGTGTTGAGCTATCTTAAACATGTTTAAATTAGTGACTGGGGGTAAAACCCAGTGAAGAGAACAAGCTTTATATTATAGATTACTTTTTACTTTAAAAACTTTTTGCATTAAACCCGAGAGGATAATGCTGAAGGAGGTGAAACATTGTCAATGCGCCAGTAAGGCTGCATAGAACCAGGAGTGAGCTGTTAATGAATCACACAAAGAGGTCGTCCTTAGAGACAGTTTAATTATAAAGCTGAGTTTGCTTTCTCTGACGCCTTTCCTCAACAACAATCCTTTATGAACCACAGAACCACCAGCAAGTTGCAGTGTGGTTAATGTTCACAGAGTCAAGAGTCAAAGTCTTTGTTTGTCTATAGGCAGACAAGATAAAGCAGGCCATTTACTCACTACTAATAATATATTTAGTTTTTGTTTTTTTATCTATTTAGTAAACTTTTAAAACTGTACAAAAACTGTATTTCTTGTTAAAATCCAGGAGTGCATATTACACAGAATTTTTTTTTTTAAATCCTCCATTTATTACAATCCTATATAATTACAGGGAACAAGCTAGAAAACGTTAAAATACAATGAAAAATTGATCTAGTTGACAGTGACAAAACACTAACAAATCAATAGATTGAATTTTCAACAAAAACAACAGAGACTCGCACGTCAATCGCAGGATTTAAAAGGTTTACAAACCTGTGCTCAGCATTCTGAACAGCTATTGGCTTAAAGATCAAACCTTGAACCTAGACTGAAACAGATTCAACCTAACATAATCCTTTTTTCCTGATCTTTGCATTTGGTTGTATACAAAAGCCTACATGACTTTTGTAAAATGATTTGACAAAAAATACATTCATCATGAGAGTTTCCATCCTTTTTTTCACTACTTTGAACAAGTAGTTCAAAGTACTTGTTCAAGTACTTTGAAGTAGTTCGAACTACTTGTTCGAACAAGTAGTTTGAACAAGTAGCGAACTACTACTTTGAACTACTACCAAGTAAATTTTGCATACTCAAAGATACATCTTTAAGTATGCTAAATAGGTAACTGCACAAAATAAGATAATTTCCAACGTCCGACCTTTAAGCATGGAGAAATAGAAGGCCTGCTAAAGTCCTTATAGGACAAGACTTTCAAGCCAGACCAGATGCAAAATCTAAAGAACTGTTTGTGGACTTGAGAATGACCCCTGCTGACATTCAAAGGGTCACAGTAGACAGGGTGGAGGAGTATAAGTACTTGGGAGTGTACATGGACAATAAAGTAGACTGGTCAAAAAAATCAAAATCCAGAAGGGCCTCTGTTGTTTCTGAGAAGACTCAATGTCCGACTCAACATCTGCCGGAAGTTGTTACAGACATTGTGTGAGTCTATGGTGGCTAGCGCCATCATGTTCGCTGTTGTCAGCTGATGCAGCCTGAGGGTTAAGGACATCAACAGGAAGGCCAGTCACGTCACAGGGGACGAACTAAACTCTCTGGACATGGTGTTCAAGAGGAGAACATTGTCCAAACTTGGGACGATGTTAAGCTAGTCTTCACATCCTCTCTATTATTTGCTGAACAGTTACAGGAGCTTGTTTAGCAACAGACTCAGACTGCCATGATGTAAAACAGGGCAACATAGGAAATCATTCCTGGCTATCACAGTGAAACTATACATGTTCAGCCTATGACAAAAGTCATTTATACCAACAGGTTACCTTAAAGATAATTTAATTCTTACTGTCTTACATAACTAACTTTACATCAGGTGTCTGGTGTTCCAATGTCGAGTAATTTCCCCTTTGGGATTAGTAAAGTATTTCTGATTATCAAAGGGAAAAGCGGAGGACGGAAAATATGGCAAGGATTCCCATCTGACCTGGCAGCAGAAGTGGTTCAATGACAAACGGACATTTGTTGCATTTGCAAGTGGAAAGTATATCAACAACACTTCTGTCAGAATGCTAATCCTCAAATGCCAGCTTGAGATATGAAAGAACATAATGATAGCACACTGAGCTACCTGTAGCTGATCTCTGAAAATTAGTAAAAAGTAGCATCTTAAGAAGGAGAGCTTGTATGTGTCAATAATTTCAACTAATGTTCCAGAAGACCTAACTGTGTTAGCTACACATTTAGCTCTCTTTATTTGTACTTTATTCTCTGCTGTGATAAACCATTTAAAAAGGTATACATACATGAAAAGATAAATCAACTTGGTTTATTACTCGAGTTCCTTTCAAAGACAAACACTTCAAACAGGAAGAGAAGTTCAGCAGGAAGCAAACTAAACAGAGCTGTTAGTTTGTGCTTTTTAACTTGTTGTCAAGTTGTCTAAACTTTCATCTCATCCCTGGTAGATAAAAAGCAAGTTAGTTGAGAAGACGATCACTAAACTTCAGACAAAACTCAGATAAATTACTGCCACTGTACTGGATTTAATGTGTTCCTATAATGAGATCCATGTGGGACACTTAGGTTTGTGGTGAGGGCCAAGACGCTTCACTCCCTCTGACCAAGCTCATCTTTGAAGTACATGTGAATGGCTACACTTGCAATATTTTAGTTTTGTAAGGCCTGACTTAATACTTTGTTTCTATGTTTTAGGTAAATCAAAAATCCCTCTCTTTCCGCAGTGTAAAATTAAGTCATACTCTAAAGGGTAAAACATTGTCTCCAAAATCAGACTTTATTCTTTCTCCCTGGGTTGCAAGAACAAAACTATGTGATTCTTGTAGCCCTGGTTTGAAAGACACATGTAGAATGTTTTTTTATTATTATTATTTTGCTGTGTCTGAGAAATATGAAATATAAGTGATGTTGTGTGTCAGCCCTATGAAGACTTTTGGGAAATTCTGCACATTAACTCTTGTGAAGTATGAAATGTAGGCCAGCAAGAACTTTATTATTGCAGCCTTGACTGCAAGGGTGACTTTCTCCGTTCTTGTGGAGTGTGCATTGGCCTTAACATGTAATTAGATACCCAAGATGTCAGCAAGTTCCAGATTTACGATGCACTAGAAAAGCCTTCAGCAAAGACAAACTCTGCAACAATAATGTTTATTTGCAGCTTATACTCAGTTTTAATGCTTTCATAAAGCAGTGTCGATGGTCCCTCACCTTAAATATACCAACCCAGTCCTTTGGATGTGGTTTGATGAACTGTGTCAGGGTATAGTGACAATCGAGCGCAGCATGGGGCAGGTAACTCTTCCCCACATTCTGGAAGATGACGTGGGCAAAATTTGATGTGTCCATGTTTCTGCTCAATAAGGTCCCATCCAGGAACAAAGCCATATATCATTCAGCAGTGGCTGCACAGGAAAGGACATAAAAAAAGGATTAGCCAAAGGAAAAACTTACCCCAGTGTTGGTGTTTACTGTGACCAGGAGCAGTAAAAAAAAAAAAAGCAAACTGGAACAGAATAAAACTGAATAAAATGTGAGGCGCTAGTGGTTTAGGAAATTGGTTGGACACTATAATGCAACAAACAAGAAAGTTATAAAAGAGGAAGGCAGATTTCATTACGTACATTTATTGTCATTAAAAGGTTTAATACAACACAAACATTTTATCTTAAAATGTTTATGCTTTTGTTAACTCAGCAAGGAGATTAACCACTGTTACTCTGAACTAACCGTTGCAAGATTAAAAGATCCCAATGATCAGCCAATAGCTGATGACATGCTGGACACCGCTGTTACTTTCTATCAGGTTTATGAGCTAAATATAGCCAAACAGCTGCTATAAAGTAACTACTAGCACAACTCATGTAATAACTGACTTATATTTAACATCACAACCTGAGTAAAATTCAGACATTTTACTCGGGCAAACACATATTGAGTCGATACATGTAAAGCTATAGATTAAAAAAAAGGGAATTCAGATGTATTGTTTGTTTTTAATAACCCTTAGAGCTACACAAGAAATAAAACAAAACTTGAAAAAGCCTGGCTTTTCATGATTTCACAAAACTTGGTGCTAGTTCATTATTCTCAGGAAATTTAATTATCTACCAAATTAAATGTCATTGGGCTTAAAACTGTTTTTAAGAAAAGTAGAAGTTGCTTCAATTGTTTTTTTATTTGTTCTTCCGATGTTCGTCATTCATTCCACGTGGTTAAAAGCACTCCTATCTCAGCCCCCATTTCCTAGCGAAAACCAGCTGCTGTTTGTGCTTAATGCATTCAGTTTCTATGTAAATGAAAGGCTTTTACACTGCATATAAAAAGCAGAAACATCAACTAACATTTGGCTTTTCCTACCATGAAAAGCCAAATGTTAGTTGATGTTCCAGAGAAAAAGTACAATTAACACAAAAAGCTGTTGCTATACATCGACTTCTATTCTGATAGAATAGGATGTGAAAAAGTGTTGTTAAGTCCATTGGTCCAATCCAAATCTATATGGTAGCGGATCAATTTTAAAAGTCCCTAATCTCTTTGAAGTAACTGAATATCACAACTTCCTGTCTGAATAAGTTTAAAGGGTTCTAAAAAGAAAGAAAGAAACCAGCAGGGTTGGGATTTTGATGGCATGCATACCTCTGTTTAAGCAATCCCCAAATGGCAACAAAAAGGCCTTCAGTAATTTACATGTCTTAAGTTTTTGCAAATTTTCTTCAAAACTGCCTTAAGAATAGTCAACTTGCTTTCAAACCATAGTCTGAATTGGGCAATATGTATGTAACCATATATATTTGGTGAAGGGTGTATGTGTTTCAGGAGCATATGCAGTTTTTGTTTAGTTATGCAGTGTATATAAATCTTGCAAGCCAAAGCAAGAGAGCAATAAATTAACATTTTGCAAAAGAAGTGGATGATCTGCTAATCACAGTTTCTGACTGGTTAGACATTTTTGTTCCTACTGTATGAGTTGTTTGCATTTGGGCCTTGGTTGATGGCGCCAATTTCATATTGGTGCCACTTAATGATTTCAAACTAAATAATTTACTTTATCTGCACATTTCTAGATTAATTAATGTAGGAATCGATACGGAAATGTTTCCTATTTTAAAATGAATGTTCATTTGTTAGGTAAGATACTTAAAACTAGGCGTGCACCGAGAAATCAACAAGCTGATAAATCTACCCTGATTTCCTTAATTTTGGAAGATTGTTGATCGCCCAATACTTACATGTGAAGCCGATCTGATCTACCTCAGCGAAGGTCTAAAAATCAATGACTGTTTTCTTTTGATCTGCTGTAACAGAGGTTTGACTGACAGACCCGCCCACCATGTCATGTCTGCTGGTTGGTTTATTGGTGCACCGCTAGTTTTAAGTTTGCCATTAGTGATAGTCATCCCTCTGTTGCCAACTGAGCGACTTTCTTGCTATATTTGCACTGTTTCAGACAAAAAAACAATTAGTTACGCACAAATTAAGAATCGCCAGGTCAGGCTTTTTAAAGATTAGTAATCGTGATCGGCCAGAAAACTGTAATTGGTGCACCCCTACTTCAAACTAGCAGTGCACAATTTCAGAATCAATATTTAATTTCAATCCTATTGCCGTTATTGGCAATAATGTAACTGATAATAAACCCTCTCAGTCTTCATGAGTTTTAGCATATGAGAAAGCAAAGGAATACACCTGTTGTGGACATAATGTGCAGCTGTGCTTAAAACAAATTTAGCTATAAAGAAGAAGAAAAAATGTCCATAGCTCACTAACATCACTTGTGATTAGTTTTTTAAAATAAAACATGCATCAAATTTATAAGTACTTAATTAAATTAGAAAAATAAACCGCTTATCTTTAAATCATCACAACTGCATTGCGATATAATCCGCAAACGTTACAATTATCCCAAACCAAAGATGAATGAATTGTATATGTTTCACATTGTAAATCTTTATTTTATATGATCAGTTCATCAATTCCAATGTGTGTATTTCATAAATTGCTGTCCGTAGGAATGATTCATTATGTTTCAGCTTACTTTAAATGGTAAAAAATAGTTATGTAAACTTTGACATCTGAAAAGGTTTTACATGGGATGTTCTGAACTTACAATTACATAAATTACAGGGGACTGAGCCACTTGACGTTCCTCATCATTACAAAATACAATAAAAATGGCAAATATGTCTTTCAATGTTCAAATAAAGGTGGTTGTTTTTTTCGTCTTTGCAATTGAACCTGGCTTTTATCCTTGTGGCACAACTTATATTTAAGTGATGTCCTTTGTCATCACTTAAATACAGCCATAGAAATGTCACCAGTCGGGAATCCAAGGTCTTGGTGCAACATGAAACCTCATTCAGGAATCAAGAAATGTATCTACACTTGTTTAAATCCAGTTTTCATATATATTTCTTTGTACTCGATATAAGCAGAGCTACGGCTTGCCGTTGTATCACAAACATAATCGAGTAACAAAACACATTTAAACGTGCATTGAATTTGCTTATTTTAAACTCTACCATTAAAATCAACACATGATTAGCGATAACGAAGGCTAAAGCCTTAGGGGGAGTTTCCATTTGGGCCTCGGTATTTTTTTTCGACGTAGTTTGGCCTGGGACGGAGAATTGACAAAAACAGACCGCAACTATCATTCAGAGTAGTCACATAATTTCTAGCGTTACAATAAAACCAAATGCTAGAGAAAATAAACATTAAAATGACCAGTTTGTAAGCAAGTTTCGGACAAGGCCTACACAAAACAGTATTCATATCTGGTTAGCTTAGCAATGTAGCTAGCTAGCAGCCAGTTGGCCTTAGCGACATACTTTATGAGACACTTTAACCATTCATCCGCAGGCACGTAGTCTTTAACATCTCAGCAAAACATTTACGTAGTGTGTTAAATATTACGTTTTTACATAACGTCTTTGACAAATAGAAAGCAGACATGTCAAGAAAAAAAGAGCACAGCTATCAGTTGAGTACAAGGTTATAGCTAATGTAAACAGTTAGCAACTTTAGTGGTACCAAGCTACTTTCGAAACGCACTTCGAAAAGCTCACAAAGTTAACACTCGTATCCTTATTCTATTCATAAAATACACACCAAACATACCTTGTGGACATGTTAAACATCAGCCAACATTCAAATGTATCATAAAAACGCAGTTGACGCAGTTCAGGGCTTTCCCGTGTCCTTTTCCTGGAATAATAATAACATAACGTCACTTCCGCAAAGTGTCAGAGATAAAACGTATTACACACCCGACCTACCTACACATAATTTAACTGTTTTCTTACCTCGAAACTCACCGTTTAAGCATTGTTTTACACTACATGACATTTGTCATTTGAACTGAATATTAATAATTCGCCAAAATCTGTAATTTTCTGAACTTCTAAGAACTTTTATTGTTCAAATAAACTGGCAACATAATAAGCTGATTTCCTATTTCATTCATTTTTTAAGTTGTCATGTTTGTTTTTTGTTGCTGTTCTTGTTCTTATTTTTCTTTCTTTCTTTTTTGTGTGTTTATATCTCAGCCAATTTTAAAGAAAACATTTCTTGTTACAATCAACAAGGGAAAATCCAAAATTTAGGGGCTTTCCTACCTTTCAAAAGCCAAGCATTTTGAGTCAAAGAGAAGGTCTTTCACAGCACCTATATTTAAATACAAAGGCACAGTTGCCTCGAAAAAAATGTATTCTTGAATAGAAAAACTGCCTGCGACAAACTGGCGACCTGTTCAGGGTGTACCCTGCCTCTCGCCCAAAACGTTCGCTGGAAATAGGCAACAGCACCCCTCTGACCCCACTAGGGACAAGGGTGTTAGAAAATGGATGGATGGATGGATGGATAGTGTAATCTGTAATGAAGGCTGTCAGCATTTATTTATTTAAATTTATGAGTAACATTTTTTGCTTAGGAATTTATCAATATACAATTCTCACCTGCATCTTCTATACAGAAATTGCTTACAAAATATAACAGATCATTAAAGCTTGTTAAAATCAAATTAGCAAAGAATTACAGTTCAGTATGCATGTGATATATTCCCCTTTATTTTCACAGGGTTTTCACACAAAAATGAAATTTAAACCTGGAAAGTGAATGGTGAGAAGGGTCAAGGTCTACTGTTGATACACACCACTCTTTTCAGAAATGCGTATCTAAAATATCTGTAATTTTATCTGTAAATATCTGTAAATTAAACAAATTCCTCCCACCTTGCTCTGTGATGGTGTATCACATTAGATTCCCCAAAAATACATCGAAATTTGTGTTTGTGATGTAACGAACAGGAGAAAAAGTTAAAGCGGGTTAACCAGAACCAAAGCCGCCAAGATTGGTATCTCACGACTCCTCTTCTCCCTTTACACAAATGACTGTACCTCAGTCTGTGAACTCCTGAAATTGTGAGGTGACACCATTGCTGATCTGATACAAGGCTATGAGAGGCCATGGGCCAAAACTTGCAAATTCTCTTACATGTACTATCAAACTCTCTCACACATACGATCAAACTCTCTAACAGAGTTTGATAGTATGTGCAAGAGGGTTTGGTAGTATGTGTAAGACGGTTTGATTGTATGTGTAAGGGTTTGATAGTACAAGTGAGAGAGTTTGATAGTACATGTGAGAGTGTTTGTAAGTTTTGGCCCATGGGGCCTCTCATACAAGGCAGTGATGAGCCTGCACACAGACAGGAGGTGCATTGGCTAGTCCTCTGGTGTGGTCAGAATCACCTGGAGTTTAACCTGCTCAAGACAGTTGAGATGATGGTGGACTCCCAGCCCTCACTATCCTCAATAACCCTGTGTTTACTTCAAATCCCCTCTGGCCACTATAGGAACCACCCTTTCTTGCAAAGTAACTAAGATGGACCATACACAAAGACACAGTTCAGAAGAAGGCCCAGCAAAAAACTCTATACTTGTTGGAGCAACCCAAGTAGTACAACCTCCCATGAGCTGGTGGTCATCACCATTATTCAATCTGTCCTGAGCACATCCATCATGGTGTGGTTTGGCTTGTCCACAAAACAGGAAAGATCCAAACTGCAACAAACAAGAAGGTCAAGAGGATCATCAGGACTGACCTACCCTCCATCAACTACTTGTACAGGTCTAGGTTTAGCAAAAGGGGAGCCGAAATCCCTGTGGACTCCAAGCATCCAGAAACTGTATATATACTGTATGTAAAAACAAGCAACAAACATTTGTGATCATGATAGATATTAACCCACTTTGTTGTGGAGAACTGGATATCTCTAAAATGTATTTTACATATTTTTCTTGCAGAAATTCAGAGTAGTTGTCTGGTGTGTGTGACAGTTGCAGAAATTTTGAATTGTACTTTTGCTGTCATTTAATAGAAATCCAACTAAGGACAGGGTTTGCAAATTAGCCTGTGACTAGAAAACCTTTGCTGCAACAGACTAGTGACCTGTCCAGGGTGTACCCCGCCTCTCGCCTGGAACTTTAGCTGGAGATAGGCACCAGCACCCCTCCCGACCCCACTAGGGACAAGGGTGTACAGAAAATGGATGGATGGATAGATAGAAAACCTTTGCACAAAATAACAGTTGCTCTGTTTTTCACATGTAATATTATTTAATGTGCTGTTCTTATTTAAATAAATTTGAATTGAATTGAGAGCAAAGCGGAACCGAAGTGAAACAAAGTAAAACAGAATACGAATTCAGCGGGTCCCTATTCTGATTATTAATTTGATCTCAGCGAAACGATGCTCAGCAAAACACACACTCCCACTATGGCGTCAGATGAAACCGAATTTATGTTAAAACGGCTTGCCATACTCCCACCACCTTACAGGAAAGAAACATTGTAGTTACGTAGTACGTCCTAAACCCTCTCCTGGTGCTCATTGGCTGAAACTGTAGGGCCGTGCTGCGTAATCCTGTTACCTGATTGGACAGACCAGCTGTCACTTATGAACGTACGTTTACGTCCCCCTTAAGGTCAAGAGGAAAGAAGCATGGCCGCTGTGCTCAGAGGTTCTCTGTGCCTAGTAGGAAGGTGTTGGAAACATGTTGACATTGCGTGCGGTACGGAAAGTTAATTAAGACTTTGTACATTTGTGCTGTCCTTTGCTACTTTTTAAAAAAGCAGAGCAGTTAAATGAAGGCTATTTGCGACACAACAGTGGTTTACCTTGACATGTTTTGGGTAAAGTTCGGGATATTTTCCGCTGAAATGATTGTATCTGCTATTCTACGGCCTTGTTTTACAAATTAAATATCGCGTTTTTGTTCATATTTACCTGTTAGACTGTTTAGGAAGGTTAGTGCTAGTATTTCTTGGTTTTAAAAGCCTATGTGATAGAAATCGTCTGCATTCCATCATGTTGTCCTACTGTTAGATCATTTCTTAGAATATTTTGTCAGTAGCATAATTCGTAATTCTGTACATAAAGTATCAAAACATGCGCGGTCTAAATTAGCATAATATGGGATTTTATGCATCTTAATATTTACCCATTTCATAATTTTGTTACAGTTTTCACACGGTCCATGGCCTCAAAAACACAAGTGGGGTTTGTTGGTCTGGGAAATATGGGAAACCCAATGGCAAAAAATCTGCTGAAGCATGGCTATCCTGTTATTGCAACAGATGTATTCCCAGAAACCTGTAAAGAGATGCAAGAGCTGGGTGCTCAGGTAGTGTATACTGAATATAGATTCACATTTATATTTCTGTATATATATATTTCTGTGACATGTTTTGTAACATTAAAATATGTTACTTTTGTTGTACAGATTGTAGACAATCCTGCAGAGGTTGCAGAAAAAGCAGATCGTATTATTACCATGCTTCCCTCTAGTCCTAATGTCATTGATGTGTACACGGGACCTAATGGCATTCTCAAGTACAATTTAATTTCTCTTTAAATGTTTGCACTAAAGATCACTTGGTCTTAAAATGAATTAATCTAATTTATTTATTTTTTCTCCACAGAAAAGTAAAGAAAGGATCCCTCCTGATTGACTCCAGCACCATTGATCCATCTGTTTCTAAAGAAATGGCTACGGCTGCTGAGAACTTGGGGGCAGTCTTTATGGACGCACCTGTATCAGGAGGTATATTTTAATCAGATTTTTCTTATTTGTGTTGTGTATAAAATATTAAAGTCATTGTCCAGTTGTTTAGGAAAGTTAGTACTAGTATTTCTGGTACTAGCTAGAAATACTAGTACTTTTCAAAACAAGATTCACACTTGTTTAAAAAAATACAAGCACTGAAACATTTCCCCCAATGTGATGCAGAACATATAGCCAAATATGTCCAGAAGCGAGTGAGGCTACTAATACTACTACTAGAAATACCGGTATTTCTAATACTAGCTAGAAATACCAGTATTTCTAGTACTAGCTAGAAATACTAGTACTAGAAGCTGAGTAAGGCCAGGTATTTCACACAAGCGATTTGCACACAAGCTCCTTGAAATAAATGAAGTGGTCTTGATCCAGACACAATTGTTAGGTTAAGAGGCTGGTAGGATATGTCATTTTTTGTTTTTGCATTTAAAGAAGAAACTGTCCAGTCTGATAAACATTTCAGTTTAATTATATTATTTATTTTTCATATAGAATTGTTATTTTACCATGATTTCTTTTAAATAAACAGATGTGTAGGTATGCATAATCAGTTAGAATGGAACTGAATTTTTAGTGCTGTAATTTGTCAAGTCTCTGTTATTTGAAGGAGACCAAGACTGACAAAGCACACTGTAAAATATAGGAAGATACTAAATGAAATATGTGTTGTGAAAAAACAGACAGACACCTGTTTGGGCATAGATGCTTATTAGGTTGACCTAATTCTCCTGCAGTCTACAAATGGGCATAACAGAAATTTGGCTTCAAAAACCCCTTTTTCACACACCTGGTATTGCTCTTCAGCCCCAGTCATCTTCATCTTCATTTGCATATCCTGTGTAGTTCGTACCTGTTTTTTTTTGGAACCGCCTCAGTGGTGGTGGAAGCTGAGTCAGGCCAGGTATTTCACACAAGCGATTTGATTGGCACCATTTGTTATTTGGTCCCTTGGATTTACGTCACTGGATGAGCAAAGGCTGTATTTGTGGAAGAATGCGTACAGCACCAACTGGATGGGGCAACCTGCAGCAAACAAATATACCAAGAGATTTTTAAGAAACTGGCAGGCCCACGGTAAACGCATAAAATTAAGTTCTTGGACCACCGACCACAGCACCTGCACTCTCGTAGCTTGCACATGTTTCCACATTTCATGCTTACATGTTGCCAACAGAGACACACCCATCTTGGCTAGAACCAAACCAGACATAAACCTGCTAGAGTGAGACTTGATTATGTAGAAAGTGCCAAATATTCTTTTTTTGGTTAGATAGCTGCAGGTATCTAACCTGCAGCTTTCTGCAGGTTAGATACCTCCAGCTATCTAGGTTATGTAACATTTGAATTTTCATCAGTGTTTGTCAGTTTTTTTTAACCATAATGTTATTCTTTTGTTTGTGATTGTGATGTTTTTTTTATTTTATTTTATTTTATTTTATGTGGAATGATACCACTTCTGCACAAAAATGTGTTTCTGATACTTTTGGGAGACTATAGAGGGAAATAAGTCCTCAGTGACTCTCCAAAATTAGGTGATAATGTTGTGTCAAAGAACTTTGAGTGATTCACAAATTTAGAAAATGTTATGTTCTTAGTGCCTTGCAAAACTGTTGGTATTCCTTTAAACATGTACATGCTCTCACTTTACAACCACAAATTTTAATTTCTTTCACTTTGATCTTATGTGACAGACAAACAAAAAGTGGTACATTGCTAATTGAAGTTGAAGGAAAATGATATATGGTTGTAAGTCTTTCAAAGAAATGTGTGAAATGGATGTGTATTTAGCCTGCTTAAGTCTTGCACTTCAAACAAAATATAGAACAGCCACTTCAGAAGTTATCTAATGAAGACATATAGTCCACCTGTGTGTAATTCTGTCTGAGTAAATCTGACAATTATATTAGGTCCTTGGAGATTTTGTAGAGAACATTAGTGAAGTAACACCATCAAATCAAGGAACACTCCAATCAGGTCTGGGATAAAGTTGTATGGAATGTTAGTTTGGAACTATATTATGAAATAACTTCTTACACAGTCTTGTTCAGTCAACTATTATACATAGAAAGGGGTTTGGTACGGCTGCAAACCGACCAAGTCTTGACGTCCCACCTAAACTGACAGGCATGGATAAGGAGAACATTAGTCACAGAAGCATTCAAGAGCTTTGGATAGCATGTTAACAGGACAACTACTTGTTCTGCACTCCAAAAATCTAACCTTTATCAAAGAGTGGCAAGAAGGAAGCCATTTTCATAGAAATTGAAGAAGACATGCAGGCAGTTTGGAGAAACCATGTAAGGGACACAGCAATTACTTGGTTATAAAAGTGTTGAAGGCTATTAAAGCCCTTTGAATTGCCTTGTTGCTGAAGATGTGCTATACAAATAAAGTTCCCTTACTTTGCTTTGATGTTACTGATAACAGAGGTTACAGTGGAGCCACACTGAAGCTGACAATTTGAACAGAAACAAGAAGAACCTAAACTGCAACTGTAGTTGATTCAGCTCCTGCTGAATATATTTACATGGACTATATCCTTGTTCACACTGTAGAAAATGTTTTGTCTTTGTCAGATCCATATTTCCAACCAATTTATCTTTAAACCATTTTCATAAACAGCAAATGATTGTTTCAAGGCGACCTATTTTAGAGTAGAATGACCTTTAATTGCCAATTTCCATTTTTTTATTTTTGTACCTGCAACAAATTGAAAAGCAAATGAAAGCACAAAGTGGCACTCCAGCATTTCCCCTGTCATTATCCAGGGATGTTACCCGATTGCAATTTTCTGGCCAATTACCGATACCTAAAAAGCCTGGCTGACTTTAGCCTACACTGATTTGTTTAAATATATAAATGTATAAATATAGCAACATAGTTGCAAATTTGGCCATTGTAAACTGAGTATTGATAATTGCAGCCCTCTCTCAGTCCCTTGTTGTTGTAGAAAAGATTGGTGGATAAGATTGGCTTCACATGCATGTACTGGCTGATTGCCAATGACCCAGAATTAAAGAAATTGGAGCAGATTAATCTGCTCACCCCTAAAAATCTATCCACTGCAGTATTCCTTTTTGGGAAACACTGCACTGGTTACAAACATAGTTTCTTAAGTTTGGAACCAAACTAAATCAAAGGTACCAACATCCATAAAGGATATTGACATTTATATCGTTATCTTGTCTACTGTTTTCCAAATACGGATGTCACACTTTTAAATATTCTTTTTTTTCTAAATGAGGGCTGAGTTGTCTTCTACTCACTGGTTGCCCAAATTAAATAAAATATGATCATATTGTGATTTAAGTTTTGCTCTAAATTAGAAAGTATCCCATGCCTTCAAAAAAATTGCAGTATCAAAAAAATAATATTAGTATCTCTGACAAGATTGAAATTTTATTATTGTGACAGCCTTGCTGTACATACATTTTAATCAGGGTAGACGGCACAGTATTTTTATGTCCTGACATAAATCTCTGGTTCCCATGGCTGCTTTGTCTTGTCAGAGTAGTCTCTTTATGTTCAATTGAGGTTGGTCTGTTTTATGGTTGGCCCCTGAAGATTAGTAAAAATTTATATCCTTCCTTCCCATGATGGCCCACATGAATTGGCATTTGTCCTGCAAATGTCTGTTTGTGGTGGTAGTGATTTAACCACTGGAAACTAAAATGCATGTCATACTTGCATCAATCCCAAGGTTTTGGTCCTTTTTAATAAAAAGGTTTGAACAACTCAGTTTGTCACTCAGCAATTAAAAGAAATACAGTGGCAGTGGTTAAAGCTTAGACATAAAAGTACATGTGGAAAGAAGAGACTGCTATAATTAAATCAACATGTGTCTTAAAGATGTTTTTGTTTCATGTTTAGTAGGCAGCTGTCTCTTTCTGTCGTTGAGCACAGCTGGTAAAATACGTTTTGAACACAGCACCAATTTTCTAAGTAAATAAATTTCCAAAGGTGCATTTGACATAAAAATCTCAGCACATGTTGGTAACCACCCATTCAGCCCACACATGCAGACGAACACACCACAGATTCCCACAGATTATGATTAAGAAACCTGAATGACAGGAAAAGATTGAGCACATGAAGAAAAATGGGTGGAAAATGGCATTGATAGTCATTACCCAAGCTGAAATATCTCAGTAATCAGAAATCCTGTCACTTAGTGCAAATTAATATAATTTAATATGAGTGGGGCCGTAATCTGGAAGTGGAAAGAATATCATAACACCATAAACTGCCCACTACCAGGTGCTCCCCACGAGATTTTAAGAGAGGGGTGAAAAGAACCATTTAAAGAGTTGAGTGAGAGAGAAGTATCATTTGTGGAAAACTCTAGAAATAGTTGAAATTAGTAGGTACAATAGTTTCAAAGGAAAACGAGCAATGCACTCAACCACCATGGCCTGTATGCATGATCTCTACAGACTTCACTGGGGAGGACAGAGTCTGGTCAGATAAGATAAACAAACTCTTTGGATATTAAAATACACACCATGTATGTTTGGAGGTCAAAATGCATTGCAAACTATCCCAAAAACACAATACCAACAGTAAAGTTTGGAAGTGGCATTATTATAGTATGGGTCTGTTTTTTGGCACACTGCACTGGGACAGAGTTCATATATTGAAGAACATCTGTGGTACGACTTATTTGCATTTATGGACTCAGTAGGTTGTTACTGGTGATGATTTCATGTTTGTTGCACTTTAGGAATATTTTAGGGGAGGTTATGAGAGGTATTGATCATGTGTTAAATACTTATCCTACCTTCTGTGTCTACTTTACAACATGTAGTTGCTATAAAATGACAGAGGCTAAGGATGGTAAAAGGGATCATATTATTCATTTTGTTCTGCCAAACATATACATTCATATGTTTGAGAGACAGTCATGTTGAATGTACTTTCTTGAAAACTCTAATAACTAATAAAATTGACTAAATTACTTATTTTAACAAGACCACCAAACAGGTTAGCAGTTTTCCATGACTCCGTTATAGCTTCTCTATTTATCAATCCACCAGACTTCTAACATTTACATCATTACATGAGAAAAATATTTTATTAAGGAATATCTCTAGTGTATGCAGTGTAAATATTTTACCCTTAGGCTGTGTCTCTGATTTAAATGAAGGTGGCAATTTAAAAAACTAAAATACTTACATCCATTTCAGTCCCTTTCCTTGAAGTTAGTCCATTTTATAGTAGGACTCCACAACTATAATAAAGATTTATATGCATGTTAACCCATGATTGTGCACACTGGATTTAGGTTTTCCTGTTTCTGTCTTGAACTGCTGTGTGCTGCAGCAGGAGTTTAATGTCTGCACACCATACGTTGATAGTCCTTTCAATCACAAGGTTGTACATCTTCTAGATAAAACAACACATTAAGCCTTTTCCAGGAGATCTGGTGCAACCCCATGCCATCTGAGTGCCTTTTGGACTTGCTGTTACTACTTTGTATTTTTTTCCCCCTTAAAGGAACTGATTCCTTTAAGGAAAGATAAGAATATAAGATTAATTTGACCAAAAGACAAATTGTGCAATTGTTTTTTTTTTGTTTTTTTCAGGCGCTTTTGAGCCCAGAAACACAATCTATGATACTTTGCTTTTAAGGCTAAGTCTTTCTGGAATTTAAATCAAGGATGTCTTCATAATTTATTTTTTTTCCCCTATTACCAATTAGAGTGAATCAAGATTGTTTTCTCATGACTCATTTACCATTTGGAAACTAAACGTACTGATTTAATTGTAATTTATTTTCCAGATTTATTCCGTGGAACTATTGTATCAGAAATCTGATTTATTCCAACTAATTGTAGTTTCTCTTGTATAAGAAAATTTTTTTAGTGCGGGTTCCATACCTGCTAGGTTTGACAGGGTGAAATGTTCCAAGTCTCTTCATTTATTGTTGTGTTACTGACTGGACTCCTGCGTTTAGATATATCTTGATTCATTTGTAGAATCTGATGTTCTTTGTTAAATGTAGATGTTGAGGATAAACTCTGA
This sequence comes from Xiphophorus couchianus, assembly GCF_001444195.1. NCBI lineage: Eukaryota > Metazoa > Chordata > Actinopteri > Cyprinodontiformes > Poeciliidae > Xiphophorus > Xiphophorus couchianus. Next base: position 17,619,159 of record NC_040230.1, on the reverse strand, counting down.
AGCTGCAGTTGATCCTTCTTCTTTTATCTGCGTTGCCTTCTGCAACACTTAGCTCATTGTTTCTGTCCATTAATGCAAAAATGCTTCGAGCAGTCTTTGTCTGAGGATTAGAGAAGGGGAAACTTTTAACATTCACCTTGGCACTTCTCCACTGGCTTCCTGTAAACTTAAGGATTAATTATAAGACTGCGCTGGCTAACTCTTTGGCACCCATATGTTTTGCACCTGGTTATTGTATAGTGTCAAGATTTTAACCCTGTATGAACCTGAACCAGAACCAGCTGTTCCTACATCTAAATGAAAAGCAGCGTGAGAACAGACAGTCAGATTTTCTTTTCATGCATCAGTTTTTTCAGGGCTTCCACCGACTGCACAACTGCTTAAAAAATGGTTTGAGTCACTGAGTCAAACCCTTTATCTAGTGTGTGTGTGTATGTGTGTGTGTGTTTTATTGGCAATGACTACATCTAAACTCAATAATTGAGATTGAATTTGGATCACAATCTTTAACTTCAATTCATGCATATATGTGTATCTATGCTTGCAAATGCTACAAAAATGTTTTTCAATTACTGGCATGCTTAGACTTATTAACAACATGTGGTTATTATTTTACTAGCATTATAAATGTAAAAGTATTTCTGTTTTTAAAATGAAAGCAATGCTTAAAGTAAAACTGTGTTAATTTTGCTGAAGGTTTTGTTGTAAGAGTCTCTTACACCTTTGTTTTTTAATAGACAATTATTTTATTCTGAAAAATCCACTGTCAGGAAGAGACATGTTGTTTTCTCTTTTTAGATTAAGACATTTTTGCACAGTTTGTTTTTCTCTGTTTTCTGTAATGTATATTTTCTTTTTTCTTTCTCTAGTACATTACAAAATTGTTGGATATGACTATAACTTTCTAATAGATTAAATTACATCAAATTAATCTGAAGGATTAAAAGCATGAAGAAAGAGAGAGAAAATATGGTCTGTGAGTTAATTCGAACGGCTTTGGTGGTTTTTATGAAATGTAAACTTTTATATAAATTAAATAACCATGCAACATACGAGACTTAGAACTGCTCCTTTAAAACTTTTATTAGCAATTTAAGTTTGACCTATTTAATGATGTGTGCTCCATTTTTCATTCAATGTGAATTTTGGCTAATGAAACCTGGCTTTATCGTCATAGCAACGTGTGCAAGCATGCTTTATTTTTCTTCTCTAGGTGTGGGCGCTGCCAGTTCAGGTAAACTGACTTTCATGGTCGGAGGAGCGGAGGAAGAATTTACTGCAGCCAAAGAGCTTCTCAGCTGTATGGGAGCTAATGTGGTTTACTGCGGTCAAGTTGGAACGGGACAGGTGTGATTACCTTTATAGCGTTGGTCCAGTTTCATGGCGTTTTCCTGTTCACATAACAACCTTTTAGTAAGATAAATATGTAAAGTATGTGTGTGATAGTCAGTTATTGAACAAGAATATTTTCTCACAAACACCAATAATCTGAGTATTTTGGTTTCTAAATGCTTTTATGTGCTCATGTAATTACAGGCTGCAAAAATTTGTAACAACATGCTTTTAGCCATAGGAATGATTGGGACCTCAGAGACAATGAACTTGGGAATCAGGTAGATAATAATGATAAACATCGAAATGGATAATTAAGTATGTTCATAAGTAGCTGAAATATAATCCCTGAAGCCCATTCTCTTCACCCACAGACTTGGACTAGACCCAAAGCTTTTGGCCAAAATATTAAACATGAGTTCAGGCCGCTGCTGGTCCAGTGACACCTACAACCCTGTGCCAGGAGTCATGGAGGGAGTCCCATCTGGAAACAACTACCAGGGAGGTTTTGGCACACAGCTGATGGCTAAGGTCAGATTATTCACCACGCATTCACAAGTAGGAGGGATGGGGCTGTTTTTATGGTTGTTTTGGTAACCAAAAATAACCTCATCAGCCTGTGAACATAAAGATGCTGGGTCTGAGCTGTAGGGTCATATATGTTAAATTTAAATTATTATTTTTTTGTTTGCATTCTCACAATTCTTTGCAACAAGTAGTCATACATCGTCTTTTTGTAATGATTTTTTTAAAGTCAGAAACTGAATGAAAACTGATCTGATGAGATGTAATTATGCAACAACTCCTATATTTTTATATTTTGAATCTTTCCACAGGTTCTGGTATTCCTAATTCTACACACAGGTTATTTTAAGATATTGTTTGATTAGAAACTTTTACCTAGCATCAAAGTTATAACTCAAGCCTGCTGTGTTAAAGCAACTTGACTGAATCAGTGCATTTTTCACTACACTCACCAGAATTATCTAGACGGGCTTATAGTTTTTTGTTTTTTTTGATAGTGTAGACATTTCTTTTCCATAAAAGTAAACATTCATTTGATGCATAGTCGATTTTTCATTTTTATATGTCTACTCTATTTTTCTATTAATAGTCTATTAAGAATTGAATTGAATTTGCTCTGGAAAAACACTTGAAGCCATCCAGTAAACTAGTTGAGCTACTTTCAGACAGAACATGCTGTGGCGTGTGTGTTACGGCTTGTGGTTTTGTTTTCTGAATGAAATTTTAAGTCCTGTTGGTTTTTCTAATGTATGTTTGCCTTACATTCTTTCTTTCTTGCTTTCCTTCTTTCTTAGGACTTGGGTCTGGCACAGAACACAGCCACCAACACGAGGACTCCTGTCCCCCTCGGCTCCTTGGCCCACCAGATCTACCGTATGATGTGTGCGCGCGGTTATGCCAATAAAGACTTCTCCTCCGTGTTCCAGTTCCTGCGCGAAGAGGAGGGCCAGTAACATCCGCTTCCACCACTCCGTCCACGACGTTGCCACGTGCCTCGCCCTGCACAGGACTAACATAGCGTGTAGATAGGGTGTATTGTGACACAGAGACTTTATTTTTGCCCAAAGTTAGGAAATACATGAAGCCCTATAGAACTACGGCACAGTCTGATGGGTCACTTGAGCACTTCTGTAATGTTGGAAGTTAAACTTCAGCTGTGATTAAACTTTTTTTTTTTCTATAAGACACTCCTTTCTGTTTAAATCCCATGTGAATTGTCACTTACACGAAGAGGAAAATCCCTGAAACTTTGATTATATTACTCTGTGAATCCTGAATAACTGCAATATGGCTTTATTCTCTACATTTTTATCATGTTTTTATTTCTTTACAATGGTCTTTCTGTTCACACTAGGTTTTTCTGTTGACAATGGAGTTGTTACTTTTAAATGTAATATGCTGTTGTAGAATAAACGCAAAGTACTCATTGTCTTGAGCTTCCTACCAAATAATTTAGTCCCTGCCTTCTTCTATTAATGTTTTTTTCTTAAGGTGAACATGACGGAAATAAGTAAGATATTATTATTGTAATTATTATTTCCACAACTAAAATGAACTTAAAAGAATTTTGTTGTTGTTGCTACAAAATTTAAATGTTATTAGTTTATTGCCAAAAATAACTTCATTTTTAATTAGAATGAATTTAGCCTTTAGCTTGTCTGAAATGTGTGCAGTTTTGCAGTGAGAGGATATTTCATGCCCCTGGAGGCATCCTCACTCTCTACCACATTTGTCCACAAACTGAGTGACTGCTGAAACCGTTTGGACAATCTTTTGTAATGCTAGAAGCATAGCTGCTACATTGAAAATTGCATGTAATTTCTATGTTGCCTCCCACTGTAATCAGGCGCAGTATTGCATGCACACACACACACACACACACGTGTTGGCCAGAGAAGAACTGCAGCATGTTTCTGATCTGCTTTACCAATAACTGCTGAGGGGCCAAGGTGCCAAGGGTCATGCGATCACAAGACAGAGTCATAAAAAGTCCATTAAGCACTGTAGGCTAAGAGCTGTGCTGTCATCTGCTTAAACAGAGAAGTACTTTGGTCTCAAGCCTGCAGCAGATTGTGACACACGGATCATCTGCTGCCGCCATGGCACGTCAAGCCAAAACAACTTCCCTTTATAACAACCTAGTGCACTCAGTGGTATGTGTGGGGTTTCAGATAAAAACGGCCCTTTTGTTGTGATATTTGGGACTTTTGCCATATGTATGAGATTATGCTCACAGACTGATGAGATTTAGGGAAATGAACATTAATGCAGCTAATTTCTCCCCCTGGTTTCTGTGCAGTTCCCTGCCATGTGTTAACTTGCTGTGGGGAAGTTGCTGAAATTGGCTTCATACACTGGGCTGTTTTTCTCCTATGTCCAATTCTCGCTCAACTGACTTCTAAAAAACAAAACAACTAAAGTATTTAAAACATTGTGGAAATAGTAGAGAATATACATACTTTTTTTTTGCAACTTGGTCAAAGACAAAGTAGGTCAAAATGCTCTGTATTTTTTTATGTGACTTTTATAGATATCCCAATGTTGTAGAACCCCCTAAGTCGAATTTGTTTTGGGAGCCCCGTTGTGGTTTACATCATACATATATTTAAATAAAAAAACAGCATTGAATAAATTGCAGACACACACACTGTTATTTCTCTGACCTTGTCTGAGTTTAATACGAGTTGTAAGGTTTTGTGCCGAAAGCAGCAAGATCCTGGGGGCGCATCAGTGTATTAAAACACAAACCTCTTTGCATCTTGAAGAAATTTTCTGTTACTTATTAACACATCCAGGAATGAGAGGCATGCTAGTGTGGTGTGCTCACTGTAATTAAATATAGCTGTATGTGTTACTTACCAGATGACACCACCTGATGACCTGATGCTAGATTAAAGGGCTTTTTAGGTGTGTGTGTCTGTGTGTTTCTTTTTTAAGGAGTTACTACTTTCTTGTCAGACTTCATCACAGAAAATTGTGCAGTGTAGATAATAAAGAGAATAAATACAAGTAATTAGAAAACAAATTTAAATTCAACTTTCACGTAGTGCATTTGTCTGGAATAAAAATCCTAAAAAGAACATGTGATGAAACCTGGAGTGAATTCTTTTACAGTGATTAAAGCCATCCAAAAATAACTACGATCACATCAAAAATATTTTAGCTTCTTATGTTTGTGACATATTTTTTGTTGTTTGTTTGTTTTTTGTTTTTCCTGAATAATGGTTTTTATTTTGGATGGGGAGGGAGGGGGAGGTTTGGACAGGCTCGTCGAGGAAGTCATTTATTCAAGAACCGCCTCTGGAGTCCAGATTACAAAGTTTCACTGTTGAGTTGGAAAACTGGGGCAATTTCTATTTCTTCATTAATCAATTTGCAGCTGCACTGTGACTGAAATGTGGCTCTAGCGCAGACCAAAAGCAGCAGCCAATGTTGAACATCAAAACATATCCATACTGTTAAGATTACAGTTATATTTAAAAATCAGAATCAAGTATGAATTTCAAATTTTGCCCTAATTAAATTTATATTCAAAAGGTTTTAAAACAAATGTTAAAGTAGACTAATTTCTGACGAACGTAACAACAAATTAGGAGTTTTGTTATTCTCTGAGAAGAGTCGAGCTCCTTTGAGATCCCCTCATGGTCTCGGAGCCCAAAACAACACTTTTGCACGTGTTTTGTGCAATCTGTAGTTCTGAAGTCCCAAAACGCGCCGGTTAGGTTATAAATTTAGCCTTTCTCACGAAACTAGACTGTTAAAAGCTCCATTAAATATATTTTTTTTTCTTCCAGTCTCATCTATTTACATTTTTATTCATAATCATACGGGTCTTTTGTGCAGACAAATCTGCACATTTTCATTTTAACTTTTCGGTTTGCCTGGATATACATAACAGCTTCTAAAATAAATAAAGAAAGAACTAGCGGAATTGGGACTTAAATGAAGTGGGTCAATTCAGCGCCAGCCCAAGGCACTTGAGAACTAAGCTGCAGCTTATAACCCCAAAAAGATGACTCAAAAGTGCTTAACACAGAATATCTTTAAAAAGGCTTAATTTGTACTTATACTGGCCTTTTGATAAGTCTGCTTTTGAGCTGGTTTCGAATGTTTATAGTCTATTTAAAATAGTTTTTAAATAATATTTAAATCTATTTAAATATCCATAAATGTTGAAAACTTTTAAATCCAACATACATGTTGGATATAAACATAAGTCACAGTCATACGGAGAAAAATATTTATGGGAGATTTATATAAACATTTGCAATTTTTTTCCACGCCAATTTAACACTGTCTGCTTTTTGCGTCTCCGTCGAAGTCACGTTTTACACTCACTGTTACTAATGAGTAATAAGCTGCAGTTTTCGGTGGTTGTTCGAACGCGCAACCAATTAAATACCAAATCAGATAGGTCAGAAACTAGAGATTTATTCGATTTAAATTTATGCTGCTAAAACATGAAACCAGGGGTGTTCATTTTAATTCTCTTCTTAGGATCCCGTTCAGCGGGCCAGATGCAGATCAATTCATTTTCCTTCCTTTTTTATGTTCTGAACATTTTATGCATGCAACAACTACATTTTAAAACTGTGAATTAATTACTTTATCTTTTAATCAGTTTAAGTGGCAGCTCAAATAACAGTTTTCAGTAGCTGCTTCGTTCATTTTTAGCTGAACGATATATATATATATATATATATATATATATATATATATATATATATATATATATATATATATATATATATATATGAACGTGGACCCAGCACTATTCCTCGACTGCTTTTCAAGCTTAGATATATATATTTTTTTTAAAAACTAGAAAAAAAAAAACGTGCGACTTTTTTTAAAATTCCAAAATGAAGCGTTTAGGTTGTTAAATAAAAAGAAGCAGGTTCAGGGCCATTATCGCAGTGCAATCAAAATCAGACATAAACCGATAAAGAAAAGAGTATTTAAAAAGTTTCGCCTTTTTCGCCCCTCATTCCCTGAAATGTGGGCTACGCCTTCCGGCCTACAAGCTATGAACTTGAGCCATAAAGATTTACAGCCTCAAAAGGTGGGAAAACTCCATTAAAATAAAAATGGGTGCTCACATTTATTTGGTTCTGCGTTCCCCTGCTTGTGTGCTCTCGGGAGAAAATTAACTTTGAGGGGACAAAGTTAATTTGTCCCTTCAAATGAACAGAGCAAAGATCTCTGCCAGATCTTTGCTTCACGTCTCCTGATATTCATGTTAACTTTGCAGATTCACCCCCAAATGAAGAAAAGACAGGAGTCACTGGCTTTATTTTAGTGTCGATCTGAGTCACTTCTTTTCACTTGCGCGTTTTCACGACTCACTCCTAAATCTGTGTTGGAAAAAAAAAAGAATAGGGGCTGCATTAAAAGGAGCCTAACCTGTTGCTCTAATCGCCTCCTCGGTCCTTCCTGACTGGTCTGCAACTTTCAACTTGACCTTGGCCTCCGGTCGCGTCTCTGACTTGCAGGGGGGGGGGGGGCGACCATTTGTGTAACGTCTTGCATACACTCTTCCTAATCCCAGAGCCACAATAGCGGATAGTATTATTATATTTAAAGAAGTATTTTATTGACGTATAAAATCTCCCAGGCTCTGCCCCCCCGCCGCCGCCCCCTCTGAATAATGTAATTAAAGAAACACAAAAATTGGCCAGAGAAGCTGTAACCAGAGGAGACTGTAAGATCCCACACAGGAAAAACGCCTTTGGGGATATTTAGAAGACCGTACCCATATAACTGAGAAACAGCACATCGTATAAACATGTTCTCTGGAGGTTTTTTGTTTAGCTATTTAGTGGATGTCGAGCATTTTATTATTATTATTATTATTATTATTATTATGAAATTTTGCAAGTCCAGCAAATCCTGTCATGTTATATCTATTTTTCGTCAGATGACAGTTTGTTTATGTGCTTAAACAAGCTTAAGCAAGTGTGCACTGTGGCACACTTGCTGTACATATATTTACACATACATACTGTATCTGCATTTTTTTAAATCTTTGCAAGGACTGCTCTAAGTTGCTTTTTATATTGACAGCATGTTATATTTTATTTTTATTTTTATTTTGTCTACAATTGCTACTCAGTGGCGGTTGTTGTGTGTCTTGTCTCTATGCTGCTGTAACTGTGAAATAATTTCCCTGCTGGGATGAATAAAGTAATTCTATTTTATTCTGTTCTATTAAATCTGGGACAAATGTCCATGACCCTTTTGAAGAATACACTAAAAATATGGATGAAATTTTGATGCAAACATTTTGCCATAATTAAGTGGATAAGTTAAGTGGGAAACTGATATTTTACTTTTTTTAACGTACGTGACTGTTCTCGTTTTTCATATATTTTCATGTACAGTAGATTTTTTTGTGTTTGTGGAACAAAGATAACAAAGCCATGCCAGCAAAGTAAATGTTTGCATTTCCAAGAATGTTTAAATTATTCATATATGTAAAAAAAAAAAGAAAAAAAAAGACAAAAACAAGCCCACATTTTTTCTTCTGTTTAGATCGTGTGAAACAGTGTGGCTGTATATCTATTTAAAGCTGCATTCAACCTATCACTGCTGCACCCAAACAAATTGTACATTTCCTTCTGTGAAAGTTGTCTGCAAACTAAAATTGCGTGTTTGGTGGTCAAACTGGAAACGTGCCGATATACGCCTAGAGCATCGCACTATTTTTTTTATTTGTATTTTTATTTTTGCTACAAAACCGTATTTAAAATTGATTTGAGACCGTTGCTTTTGATGTAAGGCACGAGCAAATGGTCGATAGCACCAAACAACTAAACCCATGATATCACATCTTGATGGTTCGCTCCTTAAAATAAGAAGATGCCAAACTGCTCATAGCAGTGCGCACCGATTCCACCGAGCACCACACATCTGTGCGCAACACCAAAAATGGAACGAGTTTGAAACAACGCTTCATTTTTATTGTATGTATATATATATATATTTAAATCTGTCTTAAAAATTGACTTTAAACCTAATATATACAGTGATGTTCAACGAAACCAAAATCAATTAAACACATGGCCTATTTGGTGTTTGAAATAAGGAGATAGATACCAAGTGAAAAAAGAATGAAAAAAAAACGAAAAACATAATTTTCGGTCTTGGCACACAAAAAACAAACTGAATCTCAGTCAATAATCATTTATGTGATTAAATAGCAAACAAATTAAAACCTGTCGATCGGCATGAGATTTCAAAATCAATTTCAGATCCTAATAAATAAAAAAACATAGTGTCTTGGCATACCGATTGAAGAAGTCAGTGTCTGTAGAGCCCTATCGGCATTATCAGATGTCGAGACGTTTATCATCTCCTTTGCATATCACGTGTTTGGCCTTGGCCAATAACCTCCCGATCTCGGAGCACTCTGGTGTGCTGGTATCGTTACTCAGCCCTGGGTCCCTGTCTCGGCTCAGTCGAGGGGATTTATGAAAAAGAGCTGCTCCTCTCCTCCCATGTAGGACATGCTATGACCGCCTCGTTACTCCTCGGCTCGCCCTGGATCGACCCGGTCATGTTCCTTTACGACGGCGGCTCACAAGAGGAGAGAAGCAAGAACATGGAAGGCTTCACAGGTGGGAACTTCGCAGCGAACCAGTGCAGGAATCTGTTGGCGCATCCAACCTCGCTGGCTCCCAGCACCACCTACGCTGCAAGCGATGTGCCAGTCTCTGGAGTGGGGGAACCTGGCAAGCAGTGCAGCCCCTGCTCTGCCACTCAGAGCTCGCCCAACGCTTCTCTGCCCTACGGATACTTTGGCAGCGGGTACTACCCGTGCAGGGTGTCACACGGCGGCGTCAAGGCGTGCGCGCAGCCCTCCGGTTACGGAGAGAAATACGCGGACTCTTCAGTCTCCGGTGAGGCGAAGGAGTTTGCGTTCTACCAGGGATATTCCTCCAGCCCCTACCAGACCAGCTACCTGGATGTGCCGGTGGTACCTGCGCTGAGTGCGCCACCCGAGCCAAGAGAGTCTCTGCTGCCCATGGAGCCCTATCAGCCCTGGGCCATCACTAACGGGTGGAGTGGTCAGGTTTACTGCACCAAGGAGCAATCGCAGGCAAATTCTCTGTGGAAATCCTCATTACAAGGTATATTACTAGGTAAAGATTCAGTTCAAATCAATTGCATGGGTTGATGCAAAAATTTTATTTTCAAGCAAAAAATAAAAACAAAAAAGCCCCCAAACAAACAAAAAGACATTTGTTAGTTTTACATTTAATTCTGCAGTCGTATGTTTTCTGGAGTATAATGCTGCATTTCTTTTCACCCACAGACTCCTTATCTGGTGGTATGGACAGCTCGGTCCGTCGTGGGCGAAAGAAACGCGTGCCATACACTAAGGTGCAACTCAAAGAACTGGAGAGGGAGTACGCCACCAACAAATTCATCACCAAGGACAAAAGGAGACGGATATCCGCGCAGACGAACCTGACAGAGAGACAAGTGACGATCTGGTTCCAGAACAGGCGGGTAAAGGAGAAAAAAGTTGTCAATAAGTTCAAGAGCTCTAGTTAGCTCTGGAGACATTCCCAAGACGTGAAAGGCGGACATGGGCGCGCTTTCAGCAGTGGAAGAAAAAAAAAAAAGAGAGAAAAAGATAGAAATCTCTGCTATAATTTATTCCATTTATGAACTGTTACACACTGTCGCCGGAACGGCTCTGGTTTGAACTATAACGTTTCCTTCCTCGTTTTAATTGGAACCAGTCCGTGGGGCCTGTTGGCAGAAGGTCGGAAGAGATCTAGAGTTTGAGGCGATTTTGCGGGACGTTTCTGTAGTCACCATCCTGACGAGCATTCTGACAAATATTCTGCATTGAGATGGGTGAGCCACCAGCAAATCGTGCGCATTTTCCTTTTAAAAAGAAAATATAAGGCTGAAGCGCACGAATGAAAAAAACAAACAAACAAAAACACAAAAACTTTTGGTTTCAGACTGTGGTAAAGAGTAACAAAAGCAGGTTATTATCATGAAATTATTAAAACACATTTGTAGTATTTGTATCCGAATATTTAGCTCCATCCCCAATTTGAGAAAAGAATTTTCCTATAAAATCAGCTTTCGTCACATCTTTCATTCTCAGCGGGTTACCTATGAAACTTTACCAAGCGTTTCATTAGGATTTCCAATGTTTCAATCACAGGCGCCTTCGGAACCTTTGCAGAGGGGTGGCCAGATGGTCTCCGCTGATAAACTTGGCCTGGGACACTGAAATCAAAAGCTTCAACTGAATTTTCTTTTTATTGTGCAATCGTTAGAAATCGGGGAGTGGGAAGGGGGGAAAGGGGTAATAATCAAAGATGGCACACAATGAAACACCAGAACGGGCATAAAAAGTAAATTATTTATAAAAATAAACAAATAAAAATATGTTTTGCTTTTTCTCTCTTGTGCGGAATTCATTTTCAAATAATGGGGGGCGGGTTACCCGCAGACATGTAAAGAAGGCCTCTGGCTCCTTTGCCTCCACTCCTTGGTGGCGCCACTGATTTTAAGAGTTTGTCAGTTTGCCTGAAAAAGGCATGTACTTGACTTTTTTTTCCTATTGCTCTCGCATTTACATTTTGTCCTCCTGCTTACTTTTCAAGAAGAAAAAAAAACAACCTCTACATGAATGGATGAACTACAACAAAACATGTGTAAATATTTTATGCGCAGCCGAGTCAGTTTTCTGTTTCTTATTCATAAACCAACGGGTTTTTTTTTTATTTTTTTTGACAATATATGTTTGACAGACACTATAAGTGCACTGCTGTCGCAGGAGTTTCATTTATCTTTCTGTTTCATGAGAAAATTCGAATAAAGTGATTGACTGCGGTTTCAATTGAAAATATGATTTATATTGCCTAGTATGACGATGGACGTGTTAACAGGCCAACAGTTTGATTCAGGTCCCGGTATTTATCAAAGAGACTTTATGTCGCCATCTAGCGGCGAATCTTTGTCAGCGCAGTTTTCCTGCCTACGGGCTGCGGTTCTACAATCTGTAGCTGTTTTTGTTGGGCGCTCCTCAATTTGCCACTTCTTACTCCACTTAAGGTCTTTCCTATGATGGGGAGGTTTCGCAAGTTGGTTTACTGCATTGAAATGTAGTTACGTGACCTCAATAAATAATATATATCAGCAATAAGTTGCTGGGATTTATTGTGGTTTGACCAGGGTTTACAATGTAACACTTAAGTGTCGACCATTTTACACGACTCTTGCAACGTAACCAAACATCAAAGGTACGAATATACAAATGACGAAATGACATTGCAACACCTGAACTACAGTCATATTGAATAAATTGCAATGTTATTGGAAAGTTCATTTTTTTCAGTGACTCGATTCACACATTACAACAATTACACACAGACTGGTGACGTCTATGACGATTTTCTTCTTACGGTTAATAAAACACAACATTTAAGATTAGAAGATTACATTAGACTGATACAAATATATTTTATTCATAAATGTGGGCTTTATGGAGGGCATGCTTGAGTTGTGCTTGAGGGTTGTTATTTTCAAAAATGTAGGCTACTTGCAATCTGACAAACTACGTCGTCGGAACATATTCAAAAAAAACATTATAAATGCATTCATATATCCTATAATTGAGATTTCTTTTAGCACTATGATTCAACACACTATAACCAGCCATGAGTGACACACGGAGGTTTGGAACATGGGTGTGAAACGATTGTTTTACAAGCTACATAAAGGAAGCAGAAAGAAAATGGCAACATGCAAGCATGAACTCTAAATAAAATCTGTAAAGAGAGAAATTGATTGAGTCACTCATGTTATTTTTGGAGATTACGTTTACGTTTTTTCTTCAGTGGCAACAGTATTACTAAGATTTATTTTATTCTGCTGCTTAACCAACTGTATGTGTATTCTAACATATATTTAGGCTAAGAAAACCGCCATTAAGAAATAAAATGAACAAAACTGTCACAACCATTCATTCTTCGGGTATAGTGAAAATAAAAGAAATCTTAGATCAAATATGGCTCATCTCACTTTATATAAAAACATGTTTGATAAGAGCACATTGCCGTTCATCTAAACTCAGAAGAATGGCCTTGGACAGTGATACGGATCGCTTTTATCACAGTGTGGCGCTCAATTATAAACACACTGGCAGGGTGTTTTATATTCGTCCTTCTTATCAGAAAACCTCTACATAAATACTACATCTTAACTGCTTTCACTTAAATCTTGATGTGACAACGTTCCTCTTTGACCTTGCTGCTACGTTATTGTTTTGTGTCATTACTCCCCCTACTGGCAAATCAGGTAATTGAATCTCATACCCAAACATGTAGGCCTTAACTCTCCAAGCACTGGACGCCCATGAACATGCTTTTATGGCCATTTCAGGTTGGTCAGTAGCTCTCTCGATGTAGCCCAGAAAAACATTCTGAAAATCTGACTTTGTAAGCTGTACACACATTGTTCAAATTAGGCCTCAATACAGATGTCGAAAGCGAGACTTGAACAGCCCATTTGACCACCTCCTTAACTAAGTTTAATGATCGGTAAATGCCATTAACTTTAATAGTAACTTCATCTTTTCTATGTCTGTCCAACGTCTTGAGCCTTAAAACCAGAATTGATCATTATTAGGATACAGCAGCAACAGAAACGTGTCTAAAGATAAGAACCAGTAAAATGCTTCAATGTAACTTTTTTTTTTTTTTTCCTCCTGTAGGAGAAACAGGACACATTTTTATTCCATTCTGTAACCAAGACATTTGTTAATGTTTTGCGTTTTTTGTTGGTGATTCTGAGAGGACCAAAAGGCTGATCTCTTCAAAATACAAAAAAGCGTACTGAAAATTAGTCACACTGTTTAGAGAAAAGTGCGGTTTATTTATTTTTTTATTTTTTACTTATACAGTGCTCGGGAATAAATCACGTCTTCAGTATTTTTCAGCTCGTTTCCCTGCGTTTTTCTTCTTTATAACACCTCCCATTCAGCTTTTGTTTCCCTTCACTAGTTTCTATAAAATTATACAACCAATTAGCCTCTAAGATTTTAAACAATGTGGTTAGAGCATAACAAAAAGGCGATAGTTGACAAAATAAAAACTAAGTCATCTAAAACTAAAAAGATTTCAGCCTGTACTTAATTTAATTTAATTTAATTTAATTTAATTTAATTTAATTTTCAATTATTTACTTAGCAACGGGCTTGGTTGCCCATAAAGTGCATTTGATTTGTTTTGAAATATTTCTGACAAGAACACTTGCCATTTACTTCTCAAGTGTGGCGAAGACCCAACAAAAGCAAAGGAGGCGCACAACTTTTCGGAAGGTTAAACTGAAATAAAGCGATGACTAGTAAACCAGCAAACTGTCTTAAAATCTAATTTCAGCGGCTCCCGAACAGCAAGTCGGAGCTTTGGTACTGTTTTTGTCCCCTTTATCCTTATTTTAGTAATCACACTGGGTTCATAAGAACCCAGTGTGGCATGATTTTAAGGCATGATTTTGCTCCTTTTTCATTTAGCACGCATATTTGACTTAATGTAGTTAAATATAAATAACTAACTAACTAAATAAATACATAAATAAATAAATGTGGCTTTGTGCCTTTACATTACTACCATACATTTTCTATCTCATAACTTTAAGGGAATCAGAGCTTTTCTTTCTTTCTTTCTTTTTTTGAAGTTTTACCCATAAATGTCAAGATATTGTAAATTACAATAATGAATGCTTAGCAGCACACCAAAAATGAAGTTATGCTATTTTTTTTCCTATACAGATCTGACAGACATCCGTGCTCAAAAAGTGACCCTGCACGCGCAAAGAGACGCAGTGTGACGCATGCGCCTATTACGGCTCTGCGTGTGATGACAAATAAAAATGGATTTGTTTGAGGCAAATAGGCCGTGTCCAAGGGTTTATATCGGGGCGTTGCAAACAGAGAGAGCGTGGCAGCCTCCTCTCTGGTTATTCATAGCTCATGACCGTCTGCATTGAACATGAAGCTCAAGTTTTGTCGTGACCGTGTAAATAATCCTCGTGCAGTTTTTCCAGACGTTCACATAAAAAATGAAAATAAAACACTTTCTATTAGAGATGAAACTTTTCCCGCAGAAAGCTCCAGATATGGTTCAATTTACAGGTGAATTAAAAAAAAAAAGATACACACTGACAGCGGTTGTTGCGTGAAGTTTGTCACGCAGTTTTGGGAACTGATGCTGCAAGCAACACTGTGGATATAAACTTGTCATTACGATCCACTGCCATTTTCCCCATTAGAACATGCAGCCTAATTCCGGTTACTCTTCACAGCTTGATTGGTCTATAAATAGGCGGAGGCGCTATCCACTCTGTCCGTTCCAGATATATTTTACGCATGAGCGACTCACATTAGTCACATCTTCGCCGTGATGCTCCGATTTAAAAGAGACGCCGGGGGTGAAGGTGAGGGTGAAGGTAAGGGCAGGGGTTTTGAGCAAAAACGTCAAAAGTGGGCGATGCAACAGCTTGTTGTGCAGCTGCCCATTTGTCGTGATTACGTGGAAATCAAGACAGAAGCAACCCTGACAGGAGATCCCGCATGCGAACTCACAAGACAAGTCCAATATGCTCCAAAAACTCTCGACGTTTTCCCGTTTCTATATGTGAAGGCCGGCTTTCGCAGCTGAAAAACTATTTGACTCATATAACCAACACACGTCGAGACGTAGGCTATTTGTCATATTGTGCCAGTGGTCACATGGCTTTGGCCCTCAGGAATGGATGGAGATGGATCCCCCACGTCAGCTTGTACGTCTAAGGCTTTCTGCTCCAGCAGTCTGTCTCAAAGTGACTGGAGCGCAGAGTCGCGCAGGAACAATGCGAGGATTATTACCATAGAGCGACCCCAGCAGCAGAATATGGATTTTGATGAACGGATGCCTGGTTCCAGTATGTATCTACCAAGCTGCACTTATTACGTCTCCGGAGCGGACTTCTCGGGTCTCCCTCACTATTTAACCCAGAACCAGTCCTCCTGCCCCGTCACTTACTCGTACCAGTCCTCAGCGCTCACACAGGTTCCGTCAGTGAGAGACGTGGCTTTCAGAGACTATGGCATTGATGCTTCCAGTAAATGGCACCACAGCAGGGGGAGTCTCTCGCACTGCTACGCCGAGGACGTCGCGCACAGGGACGGCTGGGCACCCCCCACCTCCAGGGGGCCAGAGATCCTGGTGAAAGGCGGCCACTCCGGCCCCTCGAACCCGACCCCGGGATTCTGCGGTAACGTCGGCAGGAACGGCGTCTTGCCACAGGCGTTCGATCAGTTCTTTGACACGGCGTACGGGAGCGGGGCGGGCGGCGCCGCTCCGGCTGCAGCGGACTCAGACAGAGGCGGCAAAACGAGCCCGGCTCAGGCTCACCCGGGGTCGGACACGGCGGAGAGCTGCAGCCCGGAGTCACCATCCGGCCACAGCGAGGAGAAGCAGAGCAAGAGCGGCAGCAGTGAGTGAGGAGGACGAAGAAGAAGAAGAAAAAAAAATCTAACTGGGCTGCATGCTCTTAAAGCTTTTTATATGCAGTTTTATAAGCACGCAAGGTTTATGGAGGTCTCGGTAACAAAACTATGTTATAAACGACAATATCACGTGCTTGGAATTAAAATCGGCCGAGAAGACATTGGCGTAAAGTTTGAGTTAAAATTTTGAGAAAGATTTCTACTCTTTTCCGCGAAACATGCGCCTTTTACAGCTCATTTCCCTGTAAAAACGTCTATTTTATTGTTTTGTGTAACTGAAAGTCAATGCGATGCCATGTAAAAAAGCCGCCATATAACATTTGCTATGGGTGGCCGGGGAATAAATAATCTTAACTGAGCTGAAATAAATTTGGTAAATTGCTTTTCTGATAGCCTGAATTGCAACAGCTTCATGACCAAAAGGTGCGATCTCTTTGTTTATGGTGTCCATAAGCAATTTTTAAGTTGAATTAATGGTTTTTTTAAGAGTAAGTTTGCCGCATTTAGTATGATTTCAGAACTCCCGATGTGCGTAAGATGCTTGACTCTCAGGTGCAATCTTTATTTACGCATGTTGCTCCTGCGGGCCTGAGAACAGGGGGGGACACTTGAACTCCAAAACTCATGTATTGCAGGATCACCATGTCCGGCGGTCATGTCGAAAGAAGCAGCCCGATAATTCCACATTGTTGCCATGGGGCGAATCAATGGTTTTGACTATTATTTATTTATTTTTTGTCGATTTTTTTCTAGGTGGCCAGAGGACGCGCAAAAAGAGGTGCCCGTACACAAAGTACCAGATCAGGGAGCTGGAGAGGGAGTTCTTCTTCAGCGTTTACATCAACAAGGAGAAGCGACTGCAGCTCTCCCGGATGCTTAATCTGACGGACCGCCAGGTTAAAATCTGGTTTCAGAACAGGAGGATGAAAGAGAAGAAACTGAACAGAGACCGTTTACAGTACTACAGCACAAACCCTCTGCTCTGAAAAAGTCCCAAACAAAAGCAAAACAAAGACTGCTGCCGAGCGCCCTCACATCAAATCAGGACAAAGGACTTGTTTATATCTTTATTATTTTGAAAATCTAAAAATCTTTAAATAATCCGGAGCTCTGTATTATTATTATTATTATTATTATTATTATTATTATTATTATTATTATTATTATTATTATTAAGGTTATGTAGGCACACAAAAATGAAACCAAATTACTGTAATTTTCTAAAAAATAAAAAACTTTTTTTACCCCATAGAAATAAGACTACAAATATTTCGCAATGTCTCAATTATTTTTATTTTATTTTATTTTATTTTATTTTATTTTATTTTATTTGTCACATTCCCCTTTACGGAAATCACGCACGCACTGTCGGGTCCTTCAAACAAAACTTTGGCCGTCCTGGTTCACCCTCCCCGCCCTCCGCCTGTCGTAACCAGAAACCATTTTATATGCTTTGGAGTCATAACAGTCCTCATTATGATAAAGTTGATAGTGGTCATTCGACGGAGTTTTTTTCTTCTTCTTCTGTTTTTCTTTTCTTTTTTCTTTTCTTTTTTTATCTAAATGTGTTTAAATGTCCTTAAATTCTGAGCCATAAACGTGGGTTATTTTTTCAGCTTCCTGCAAAAGGGCAAGCCACTGATGAATTAGTTTCTCCAACTGAAACATAATCTGATCTGTTTTTATGCCCCAGCTCACAGCTTGTGGATGGTATCACGGCCTGGTGTTATTTGATAGTGAAAGGAGTCGCTGCAGTTATTACTTGATACCTGTTAAAAAGACTCCCTTGATTTGCTGGGGGCGGAAGAGGAAAAGCTTATGTTTGATATAACATGCTTGTTAGGATCACTCTGATTCGGATACGTGCGCACATGTTGTTTTTAATATGCTCACAATGAGCGGTGCTGGAGCACAATATGTGGCTAAAATAGTGTAATTTAGATGGGAGAAGACGAGATTTTTACTCTTTCGGAAATATTGACAAAAGTTAATCAAAATTACATTGATTTATCCATCATTGCCAATATTTGCCTCCACCAACTTTGGATGTGGAGCACGACGGCCTT
Organism: Xiphophorus couchianus; assembly: GCF_001444195.1. NCBI lineage: Eukaryota > Metazoa > Chordata > Actinopteri > Cyprinodontiformes > Poeciliidae > Xiphophorus > Xiphophorus couchianus. The sequence goes on along the minus strand of NC_040230.1, from coordinate 17,600,718 downwards.
TTTAAACTTCATCAGGGAGACGACCACGTGTTTGACAACAACGAAAGCTTCGCATAGACCATCAGTCTCCTGAAAACAACTTGAATAAGGTAGTAAAGGTCCTGAATGAATGTGTCTTTACACCGTACATACATCATAGAAAGAGCGGTAAATAAATGAATACCACTGCCATGATTTAAAAAAAAAAAATTTTCATTTGTCTACAGTCTTACAATTCTAGGAACATTAATAAATAAAGAAACAAATGAATTAATTTCAGTCCAGATGTGTAAAACGTGGGTCTATGCAGACAGCTTTATTTCCACCGCCGGACCCCTGAAAACAACCCGAATGGCCTGTCATAAGCTAATAAGGGTCCTGGATGAGGGCTTCACCTACACCGAGCATCCTGTTGGGCTCCCAGGAATTCCGCTTTGATTGCTGCACATCCTCCCAGTTGCTCCAGTAACTTGGCCATAAAAGGGCGGATTCGTCTGGACCATTTGGAGTGCAGTGCCATAAAACGTCTGAGACCAAGGTTATTAACTAGGACTTTACAGGAGGAGGCTGAAAAAGCATTGAAACGTGTGTTAGCGGACCTTCCCTGAGTCATTTGTTGCAGCATCTCACCACCTATGGTGGGAATACTCATGCTACGCTTTTGTTGTTGTTGTTGTGAGTCGAGACCGTCTCTTACCACTGGGGGGCGCGCCTCAGATCAATGTCATTGCCGTGAATTGAGATTTCATATGTAAGAAGTTGGGACTGCAGCGCTCAGATGCCTGTAGAATATGTTGCCACCAAAGGATTTAATGAAGGTAGGCCAAGGAATATTATCATGTGCTTGTTTTTACGACACGATGACTTTTGCTAGGTGATTTAAGAGAGAGCCATCCCAGAACATGTCCATGTGAGAGTCACAAATCTGAAGGCGCTGTGTTTCATGTAATAGTATGATTTAATGGAGGCATTGCAGGAATACAACCAGCAGATATTTTCTAACGGAAACATTTATTTTTGAACAGCATACATAATGTTAAGGCATGTTTAGTTCTGGTCATAAATAACATTTGTATGAGGAACTGGTTTTCTATTTCAAATGTAGAATTTATATATAATAATAATAATAATAATAATAATAATAGTAATTATTATTATTATTATTATTATTATTATTATTATTATTATTATTTATTTATTTACTTATTTTTTGACACTTCTTGGTCACTTTGAAGCCGTTCCGTGCTCGTGCATTCAGACACCAAGGTGGTATTTTTGTGCCCCTTTGCAAAAAAAAAAAAAAAAAAAAAAAAAAAAAAAAAAATAGACCTTTGCCTATAACAGTATGTTTTATGAGAGAGGTGATTCAATGATAATAAAAAGAGCATACTGAAACATGACAGGAAATAATCCGCCGGGGGTTAATGGATATTTTCTTCTTCGCTGTTTGACTGGAGCAGGTCTGACGCCATATAAAACCGGGGGCTCTTATTTCTAGACTTTACGGCTCCAGACTTTAAGGGGGGAGATAGACATGACCGCGGTGGAGTATTTCAGGGCAAAGCCCATCTTCAGAAACGTTTCCAGGAGGTGTGTGTGTGTTTTTTTTTTTTTTTGCTTTGGTTGTTTTCTTTAACTGAAACGATCCAGGAAAACGGTCAATGTTTACTGGCTGTAAGTGCAACAGCCGAAGTGAGCATCATGGGAACTTATCCATGGCGGATATTTAAAGTGGAATTATGCTAAAAACAAACAAACAAACAATAAAACATTCTGAACAGGAGGATCATAAAAATCAATGTGGAATACAAAAATGAAGATTTTATTCTACTTAATGTAACTTAATTTTCTTATTTAATTGATAATTAATTATCCTAAGAAGAAACTTTTGTAACCTTTCAGTACAAAACAAATGAATAAATATTGAAATACATAAGATAGATAGATAGATAGACAGATAGACAGACAGACAGACAGACAGACAGACAGACAGACAGACTATCAAGTAGTTCATTCATACAACAAGCTGACTCCCTTGCAGCCTCGCCTGTATTAGATCTGCATTAAATAAATGTCCCTCCAGAGTATTATTCAGCTCTGGCGGTTGTACATCCAGTGTGTAGTAAAAGTTGTGGGCTATTGACACCATCATGGCATTTGCACCCACAATGTTATAGTTAAACTTTATACCACAACTGGCTTTGCTTTGGTATGTGCAGCAGTGCGACCGGGTGAAACACAATGCAGGCCCAGATGCTGGAAGTTTTAACAGTGAAGTCCAACAATGATGTTCAGAGCTGCAGAAAGGTGGAGAGTTCTTCCTCGACTGGAGATTGTTTTGGGTCTTTCACTCTTACTTCCTACAGGCGCCTCTCCAACCCCTCATTTTTACAGTGCTATAAAAGTGGCTGTAAAACGATGCATTGTGCGCCGTTATTGGGGACAGCTTTCAGCAACTAACTTGTTAACCTCGGGGTTCTGGTTACTTGGAAGGCGTCGCAGTCCTCGGTAATCATTTGCAAATTATCGTGATATTTCTTTTTTTTTTTTTTTTTTTCCCCAAAGCTAAAATGCAGCACAAGTATCTTTAAGAGTTTTGTCTTTACTTGGACTAAAACAAAATATACGACACATTAGACTTGGCTGCTCGGTCTGGGAGGAGTCTGCAGTCGGCTGGTGTTTTAATTGGCTGCAGTCTTCGGTGAGAAGCGTGAGTATCAGTAATTATTCAGCAATGTTTTTGCACAAGAAATGTCAGCCAGAGAGGGCCATCTTCATCCGCCGCCAAATAACAGCGCGACGATGTCATGTTCCAACAACCAGGCTGGGAACTCCTTCTTTGTGGACTCCTTAATAAACGTGAGAAGCGACGGCGCACCGTATTACCAAAGTAACAGTCTGTATTTGCCACCGGCTTCGGAATATTCATATGGGATCTCCAGCGGCTCCTGTTTCCCGGCAGTCGGGAAGCGCAGCGAGCCAACGACCCACAGCGTGATTCCGTCCTCGGTTCCGTATGTTCAGGGGATGGAAACGTGGCTGGAAACGTCCAGGTCCTGCCGAGTGGATCAACCCTGTAGCGGGCAGCATTTGGCTCAGTGTTCATTTTCACCGAGCATAAAGGAGGAGAGCGCCTGCTGCCTTTACGAGACAGACAAATGTCATAAAGGAGCGTCAGCGGATGACATATCCTATTCTACTGCGTCCTGCCCCGTTACCCCCGGCAACACCGTGCCAGTCCCGGGTTACTTCCGCCTGTCTCAAACCTACACGTCCTCCAGGTTATATCACGATGTTCAGCCAGACATGAATCACTTCAGTCTGCAGCGACCCAGCCGCTTTGAAGGCCAGCCCTCACAGCCGCAGTCTGCCTCTGCGGAGCCGGAGCACGGGGAGAGCCACGAGGAGGCGCCCGGCTCTGCGCCGTGCGCTCCGGCCAGGGAGGAGGAGGACACCCGCCTTTCCTTGGAGAGCTCGTCTTCCACTGAGCCTGCAGAGACGGAGTGTAAAGATAAGTCCGTAAAAGGTGAAAACTTGAGCAGCTGCTGCAGAATGACGCAAAAAAAAAAAAAAAAAGATAAACCGGACCGGACAGGAGCGTGTTTTTTTTTTTTTTGTTTTTTTAAGTGGGCGGTTATTGTTTTACGGCCAATTAAGGTTTCAGATGTATGATAGAGGAGTAGTTTCAGCTTTAGCTGAAACAGGAACTCTCATGTCTGAGTTTGTTTGGGCTGAGACAAATTTGACCATGACTTGGCCAATCACAGCCTAGGATTGGATCTATTGTGCCTGTTTGGCTGTATTTAAAATGGAACCAGGCCTCAGTTAGTTGCCCCTTTGTGTGGCATCATTGCTTTTTCATTTGTTTTTATTGGCACCATCCCTGACCTCAGTAACTGAGCGAGGAAATCATTAATTTAAAACATTACATTCACGAGTAATGAACAGGAAGGTTTGGCTCCCGGTGTTCATACCTAATTCATACACTGTAAACACATTTCATTTGTTTTAACAGTAAAATGACTGCATATTCACAACGGCTTTTGTCGTTAAAGGGATGAACAGAACTGCTTACATCATTTTGCTTCATAGAAATATTCTGAGATACCAGCATTTAAATTGTAGCAATACTAAAAGGGATAAATAGGCAGAACTCAATTACATTCAATTTATTTAATTTGTATTGCTTATTTTCACAAGTGATGTAACTGTAAGGCACTTGCAGCACAAAAAATTTAATCTGTAAGTATACGAAGTTAAAACTATTCAATATTATCCAACCATATAGAGAATCTCAGATTCATTTACACACACTCCAACTTGATCTTAGACTGCATTGGAGTCAAATTCAGTTTTTAATGGTAACTGCTATAAAACTGTCCGTAAGGAAGCTCAGACAACTTCAAGGAATCAATGAATTGATCTTGAAATAAAGCAGACTATCTTCTTGACTGAAGTAGAAAACCTTGTACGGATTGTTATTCTTGAATCTATCTGAGCTTAAACATAACATTTCTCCCCTGGTGAATGGATTAGATCGCACTGTAACATAAATTATAGCAATAGTTCTGAGTTTTTGTAACAGCATGTCTGGAATTGTCTCTACTTTTATTTTAAACTAACATAATTTTTCCGTTTGTAATCATAGAGTACTGACATCGTGTTGTACTTCAGTTTAGCCTTAATTTTACTGCTAAATTAAAATAAGAGAGGAACTGCAGTTCAGTGCCGTAACAACAAAAAATCAATCAATGTTTTTGTTGTGTTAACAGTCAAGTTAGTTCATTCGTGTCACTTCTTCTTAGTGCTGAGACAACGTACAGTCTGTCACTTATCTGCACATATATCATTTATTGTAGATTTGCAATAAATTCTGATACAAAAAGCTCTATGTTGTAATCCAAATTACAATAAATATCAACTAAAATTAAAAACAGCAAGTGGTTCATCTTGAAATGAAGCGGGCAACATAAAGCAATAATGTTGATTGATTATTGTTCTTTAATTTTAACGCCAGCTAAAGACATTTCTTCCTGTAATAAAAATCATGAATAGGTAATTGATCATTTAGTTTCTATGGTAATTTATCAACAGTACATTTTAAAGCTGTTACAGTTAAACCCTTTAACTGATAATTGTGCCGCAGCAGAGACTTTATTTATTGTTATTTTAGCTATAAGAAATGAAGTTGTCTGCCGAAAAGACTTATAATAAATTAAAGACATTTATTAAATTTTGAGAGATGTGTTCCTGGTATAAATGAACGACTGAACTGGAAACATGTTTGGCTTTAGTCACAGCTGTGCGTAAAATTGCCATGAAAACCAAACAAACAAACTTAGTGTAATAGTTTTGGTTTTATTTTTATTTTTTTACTCAAATTCTAGCATTTATGACATTAAATCTCACACGTTCTCAAGCAATTTAGTGTTTATGTTTACTTTTCATTTCCACAACCCACACCTTATCTTTTATGATACTTGTTGCCTAGTAACACTGCGGTCCATTTCCCGCCGTTGCAGGAGATGGCAAAATGGAGAGCACGGCCAACTGGCTGACAGCAAAGAGCGGCAGAAAGAAGCGGTGTCCCTACACCAAGCACCAGACTCTGGAGCTGGAGAAGGAGTTCCTCTTCAACATGTACTTGACACGGGAGCGTCGCCTGGAGATCAGCCGCAGCGTGCACCTCACCGACAGGCAAGTCAAAATCTGGTTCCAGAACCGGAGGATGAAACTGAAAAAGATGAGCCGTGAAAACAGGATCCGGGAGCTCTCCAGCAACTTTGGGTTTTCGTGAGACTTTGATGAGAAACGCCCTCTTCCTGTTCCTCCTTCCTTCCTCCTTCTCCTCCACCCAAACTGTGAGAGTGCCCTTGGAGAAACAGGACCCAACTGCTAACTTATTGATCAGAGCTGTTCTTGTCGTGGATTTGTATTTATACATGGTCACATTTGATCCATCCAGTTGTTCAGGCTTGTACATAATTATGCGCTCAATCTGAGTGATCCATTGGATTTTGCATGCTGGACTGGCCACTGGCTCATCTGTGTTACAGTTACATGTAGGCCTTAATGTGATGACTAAAAAAAAAAAAAACAAAAAGAAAAAAAACAAGAGGTCTGGTGAATATTTGCACATTAGCTGCTCAGATTAATAAAAACAATATAACCGCACAAAACCACAGGCTTTGTGCGTTGTTGTAAATGTTTATTTCGTGCAGTATTTTCTTTTTTATTATTACACAGCGGAATTTCTGCACAGCAAACATTTGTTTTTAGAAAACCGACATGTATTCGTATTTTTACGGTTGCCTAATTTTGACCAGTCCTGATTTAGCAACATCAAATATGTTAAATGCAACTTTTTTCAGCCCACAGGCTAAAGAAAAACGTTGAAACCAAGGCTTTGCTAGCGATTTGTCTCACGACTAACAGCTTTTAAAGCCAGTTTAGGCAAGCATCAACGTCGACATCGACCAGCCTTACAGGTAGTTTAGACGGACGGGAGCCTCGGCTTTTCCATGTAATTTGGGCGCTATTTTACTGGGGGAGGAAACTTTTTGTCCAGAGTTAACGATTAAAATAACAGCAGCATCTCATGGAGGTTAACCAGTAATGACGGTAAATGTTCTAACGAGGGGGAAGTGTGAAGATGTCTGGAGATCCCTGAGCAACAAACTGTGTTCAGCTCACTGATGTTTTGTGGAATTGCTTCAAGTTAGGCTTATTTAACCTAAATAAGGTTAAAAGTTTTCAACAGCATTTTGACGTCATTACGCACTCTTATGTTGGCTAGACTTTTTCTGGGCTTCACTTTTCAGTAATGACGTAAGCAGAAGGAAACGCCACCTTTTCCATGTTTATCCAACTCCTACACTTATGTTGTAATGGTTACCTGTGGTTGGGTTGTTTGACATCTTATATTTTTATTTATTTGGTTAATGAATGTCTTTCATTTATAAACTACTTCATGGACAACAATAGCCCACAATGATCTATGCGCGTAATCACAGACTGGGTCTTTTTTTATTTCTGAAATCACGCTTTTTATAATATATAAATTAAATGTATGTGCATGGGTTACTTTTCAAGCAACATACGGATAAAACATGTTTTCACTCTTAAAATTATACAGAGAATTATTAAAAAAAAAAAATAATAAAATAATCGTTTTGCAGGAGAGCAGGCTGTTGCGTGGTTTAGGTAGTCTCATGTTGTTGGGCTATTCATTTTATGTTCCCACAACACGAAACTGCCTTGATTACCTCAGTGAAATTCGTCTTATAATTAAAAGCAAACCACGTTGGATTATGTTCATTAATAATTTGGGACGAAGTGCATCGGCGCTTTAAAGCTGCAGTTCAGAAGCATTGAGCTGGGGAGGGGATTTGTCGGTGCGTAAAATACAACAATCAGATAGGAGAATTCTGTTATTTCTGCAGGTTTTCAAAACTATAATTAGCTTGACATGAAAATCATAGGAAGAATTGATATTTAAATTATAGGCTGGAGTAATAAAAAAAAAAAGATTCAATCGTTTTACATTTTTTTCTACCTCCAGTAGAAAAGTGTGGACAGACAAGGCCTCGGTTATGATCACTGCAGTCTCGCCAGTTGCTTTAAAAAAAAAAAAAAAAGCCGGATGCGTCTGCTCGGACCGTGCAGAGAAAGAGGACAAAGCCTGAGCTTTATTGGTGATATTTAGCTTAGACAGCCCGGCTGTAACCTGAAGAAAAACAACCCAATTGCCCGTGATAAAATGAACCGTTATATGGCACCCAAATAACTCCAGCCCCGCTGTTTTTCCCGTCTTGGAATGCCTTCAAAGACACAACTTGGTTATCTCTTGGAAACTTTCCTCTAGGTTGTTTGCAATATATTAAATCTAATCACATATTTCATAGGTTTTTTTTTTTATTTAAAAAAGGTAACAATAAAAGGTAGGAGCACCATTACATTTTAGATGTTCTAAAATTTCATTTTAAAGTCTAGCAAATTTTCACTTCTGTACATTTTCAAAAGTAGCAAACAGATTTTTTTTTTTCAAAAAGAAGCTTTGAAGAACCAACAACCTTGTTCATATATACGCACAGATGTCCTCTGTTACACTGAAGCGAGATCCCTTGGCTAAAATCACAACCTTTATTGCTTATAAAAGGAAATATTTGCCAATAAAAGAGTGAACAATTGCTATTAAAATATGGTCAGTGAAAATTGTAGCCCCCTTTTTAAGCTGAGCGGTATACAGGCTGATTTATTATTTATTGTTCTGTCCCACGGTCACGTGTTTTGGGGCGCCCTATCCAGTTTTGGACAGGGTTCAACTTACTGGACGGAAGGAGCTTGTAGGTGGCGCACCAACACGACACCTTGCAATGGAATGAATCCTTTCTCTCGTCATTGCAGGATTGTAAAACCAAGGGGGTTTTTTTTCACACCCTTTTTTATTTGGTACCTTGCATATTTTTCCTTTACTCCCGTGCAATGGGGACGAGCTACTACGTTGACACGCGCATTCTTTCGGAGCAAGAAGAAATGGCACCGATGAGGTACTCAACCTCTGCAGGAATGGAGCAGGCGGCGCACACCGAATATGGCGGACAGGAGCCGAAATCCTCTATTTTCAGTGGATCCTGGAGTACCATCGCGGCGCATCCTCCCAACGCATATGTGCATCATCAATACAGCGGGGAAGCCGATGGCATGTTTGCGCGTTCCTGGGCGTTGGACCCGGTCTCTGCGTCGCTGTGTTTGACGGGAATCCCGTCTGCAGCCGCGCATTACGAGACAAAGCCCGAGCCGCTGCTCGGTGGTGCCGAATGCACGACTCTGGAGACGCACGCACCGCTTTTGTCTGACATTGAAAACGGAGCTTCCCTCACGGGGGTTCCCTGCGATACATCCCCCACATCTTCAGCCAGCGACGACAAGCTGACCGCAGAGAAAAGGGAGGCGGTTGATGCAAGTAAGCAACGCTTTTCTTATTGATGCAAGTGCGTGGCCTAATAAGTCAGGTGGATGTGGGCAATGTGTATAACAATTTTGACAAATATAGGAGGGTCTTAATCTGAGAAATAAATCCTGTGCAGGATGGCTTGGGGAGGGGGGAAGGAAGGTGGAAACATTTGTTTAAATGTTGGTTTCTCTGTGTTTGATACAAAATAGAACTAAAAACAGCAATAAAATATTGAAGTAACTCTATCATTGTTCAGTATTAATATTGGTGATATCTTCCTCCAGACAACCCGTCGTCCAACTGGCTGCACGCGAAGCCGACCAGGAAAAAGCGCTGCCCCTACACCAAGCACCAAATCCTCGAACTGGAGAAAGAGTTTCTCTTCAACATGTACCTCCCCCGGGAGCGCAGGTACGAAGTGGCGAGGCTCCTGAATCTGACAGAGAGGCAGGTGAAAATCTGGTTCCAGAACCGCAGAATGAAGATGAAGAAGGAAACCAGAGACAGAAGGAAAGACAGCTAGTGCCCATTTGCGTTTAAACCTGGTGGAGGGGGATGGAAGAGGGGCGGAGAGGGGGACTTATAATTCCTGGTACGTGTTGTTGTAAATCAGTGTTGTTAAAACAACGCTGCGTGTCCATTCTCCCTCTCTCCCCACACTGATTTTCCGTGATTGTGTCTCGTGGTGGATTTAGTATTTTTGCGCACACAGTGTGTTGACTCTGTAGGCCGTCTATGATTTGCATGAACCTTTACTTGACTACCTAGCCTATCGATATCCTTCAGCTACCTATCTGCATTGATTAACTTATTTTTTATTTTATTTTTATTGTTGTTATTGCGGCCTTTTGTGTTTAAATGTTTGGATGCATTTGTGAAAACCCTGCGCACACTTGAAATACCTCACATGTACTGGTTTTATTTAAAATAAAGTGTAGTTTGTATCATACATTTGGACGTGTTATGTCACAGTGATTCGTTTTCATTTGAATGAAGAATAATGCATCGTGTTTTTGCACATGTATAATAAACACATTACGCTGCAGTGTGGGCTAGAGTCGGCCAAAAAATAAAACACAAATTAAAAAGATGTTTTTCGGTTTTTGAATTTGGCTCCAACTGACTAAAGGTTTAATTTCCAAAGTTAGAAAATATTTCAACTAGGAGCGGGGGAAGAGGGGCCATTTAGGTAAGGAAAATGCAAAAAGACACTTTGATATCAGTTTGTTGTAGTCTTCTGGGATTTAATCGTAAAACGAGTACAAGAAACGCAGTTTTATTTTTATTTAATGTAAGAAACTGTCTTGAAAGATAAGAACGTTAGTAATGATTAGGCTGTTGTTATGAAATTATTGGGATTTATCCTATTACGAACCCATTTACTTTTTATCTTTTATTATTATTATTTTTATTGTTTTGTTTGCTTTTAAAGTTTTGCAATCAAAATACATTTATTTAGACTTGTTAGCATGACTTGGCAGAAGTATTTGACGCTCTCATTTCAGAGCAATTACTGCAAAGCTGATGGAAATGATCTGACTAAAACATATTCAATAAGTTTCTGACTATTTACATTTTTAGTACTGCAATTTTTTCTTGTCTCTATTTTTATTTGTTTATTTTATTTTATTCATATTCAAGCTATTCATATTCAAACCGGTAAGAAGGGCCAGAAGCACTGTTAGCAATTCTGTAAAGTTATAAGAGGACTGTTTTTGTACTCATAATGGGACTCTGTCTAATAGAAAAAATATTTAACATTTTATCTTATTTTTACAATCTTATATGTAACATTTTATCTTATTTTTACAATCTTATATTTAACATTTTATTTTATTTTTACCATCTTTGTTGGGATTTCTTATTCAGTTAAACCTTGAAAATGTTTTTTTTTTTAAGGAGCTTGAGACTGTCACTACCCAAAGAAATTCCTTTAAATAAAGGTGTATGATTTTTAGATTGGTAAAAATAATAATAATAATAATAATAATAATAATAATAATAATAATAATACTAATAATAAAGTATAACATTAAGATCGACGCGGTTGTTTTCTGATTCACGGCATCCATCCAGGCTTTTCTGGAATGTGTGCTCCCTTGTCGTTCTGTGAACTGTAGCTGCCTTCTTCAACCATCACAACCTGACTGTTTATAAGGTGCGAAAACAGTGCAGCACGCAGAGGCTCACTGGCAGCCCGTCAGGCAGCATTTCTGAGTTGCTTCCAGCAAACAAATCTGGGATACTGTTAGAATGAAGCAGAGGGCACCAACAAAGACCCCCACAGAGAAGGGGGTGCTGGGTGCCGCGGTCGGGATTGCATTTGGGTCTGTAATTACTTTACAACCGTCTAGTCGCAATCCCACCGTCTCGGCACAGAGGCATCCGTTTGTTGTTTGTCTTTTTATTTATTCATTTATTTAAACAAAACTTTTTTTGTTTTTTCTCTCTTGGAAACATTTTTTTTAAAAAGGGAGCGGGGGGAGCGAAAAATAACTTTTTACTTGCTGGAAGAACGTCTAAGTGTATATTACCCCATCAGAAATGACCAACTCAACCTGAAAAGTGGCACTGATGTTGGAACCAATTAAGCTTAGTAGAGTCCAAGACTGATACTTTGTGATGACGTAGTCAGGGCTTTGTGCTCACTTGAGCGTTGATTCGCTCATGCAACCAGCAGGGGGAACCAAAGCCTAATTTGGAGGAGCAGAGCAGATGATGCGTTCAAGGCACACAAGCGTTGGAGTGCAGAGCTCCGCTTGGAGTCACCAGCATAACGAATCATAAACTGTGTTCTGGGATTTTTCTCATTCATGTCTTACACATTTGCTTTCATACAACAAATTACACGAAGTCAATGTTTGATGTTGAAGAGGCGGTATTAAGCTATTTCCGGGCAAATAGCGGCGCCATTTAATAGCACAATCGAGTTACCTTCAGCTTTAAAAATGCTACCTGTATACAACATAGCTTGAAAAATATAACTTTACAAGTTGATGCCTTGAAATTAGACTCTCAATTTAAGAAGCTCCTGGTCTTTCTGACACTGCCTTTGTTTACAACTGCTGTTAGGAGTATTGGACTGAGAAATGGTTTGTATGATGAGCTCAGCAGACGGGCAGTTCCACCTGGTTTTGCTGCTGCTGCTGTAGTCTGGTGGAGCTGAGTTGGGAAGGCACAGGGGAGCGGTGCTCTGTGAAAATGCACAGAGTGATAATGCAGTTTGAAGGAGGAGCCATGTGAAAATAGGCGGGGCTTTGCATGAGCAAGTATTTAGACACCTCCAAATCACTTCCAGAGGAGATCCAATAATTTCTCAAACATGCATGAAAGAATCAAAGCAACATTCCAGGTACAGTATACTTCGATTGAGGGAATAACGTTATAATATGATGGGGAAAAAAACAAAAAAAAAACATGACTTCCCATACTTCCCTTTAAAAATTCCATGAATGACAGCTGATAGTAAAGAAATTATAAAATAGAAATAAAAACTGGCATAATATGTCCAGTTCATTCAACACATCATCTAAAGAGTATTTCACTAGAGTATTTGTAATCCAAACAGCAACCTTTTCGTTCCCTTTCGGCGTAAATTGCTTACTCTCATGCTTTTTACTCCTCACCCCTAATTCACATAGCAAAAGGCCATGTGACACATTCATTCTATAATTTCGTTGTCTTGGACACTGACGGGGATATTTTAACGAGAGCTGATATTAATATATGTGCCCAAAACCATAAATAACACGCCGCCGTCCAGCGCTCACTCAGGAGTACAGTGTTGTTGTGCGCGAAAATGCCATTTCCCGCCGCATGATCTCCACAGATGCTGGGACTGGACGGTCTCACGAGCAAACACCAATGTGAGAAGCAGTGCTGCAGAAAAACAGAAAGTTGCTAAGAAGTTTTTTTTTTCCAGCGACCTTTTACCACCTCCCCCTATTCATCACACCTCACGACACCAGCAGTGACAGATGAGGCCATTTTGGAAGGGAGGGGGCGAGTCCAGGAGGAGGAAAAGTTGAACACATTTATCCCCTTCCAGTCGCACTGTCAGCAGTCTGTTAGTCTGGGATGAGAAAAGTGAGTTTATACCCGTGATATCATAGGTTTATTGACATACAAGAATACAAGATCTAACCCTAAAGTTGCTGGTTTTACCATCCAGACTAATATAGTTACTGAGTTGAGATTATTTTTGAATATCCTATACAACAACAAGATGATCAATAATACTACTGCTAATAGTTCTTATAGTATTGCTGCTAATCTAATAATCTTAAAATATCTAAAAATACATATTCACTGTTTTCTCGGTCGGAGTTGTAGTGTTTCTGTGTGGATTTTGGCACGGAGAGATAGAATAACACTTGGCATTGCACTTTTAATTCAAACCTACTAGCCGTGTCGTTTTAACAAAGATGATTGGTTAAAGTTAAAAACACGCACAACTGACGCATAAATGTGCCAAAAACGTAGTGTCGCAACATTTACAAAGATAGCTGACTCTTCTATAGGCAGGAGAGGTCGGTGTTATTTCACTTATAGGAAGTAGAACCCGCTACCTGGACTTAGGCAGAATCTCCAAATGTAAATATTTGATCTCGTGGTATTACTTCCTCTAATCTGATATTGAAAAAAAAATCATAATTTCGTTTCAAAATGGCAGTATTGTTATCCAAGTCAGAACAATGAAATTTACAAACCCATTTTTGCCCCGAAGCTCCAGACATAAAAACTCTAATATAAAATTTCTTCCATAAACACTGTTATGATTTCACACATTTGCACACGCTTGGCAGCGTATGTACAGGATAATGTGAGCCTTAAGGTTATGTGTATTTTTTCACCAATTTTATTTTCTTTCAACGGGAAGAACATGATAACATGATATATGTTAAGACCTCCGACCGTTTTGCCAAAAAAAACAAAAAAACACTTAATAAACACTTCAGTCTTCTCACTGTATTATATTAGTTATTTAAACATTAACCCACCAATCTATCACACATGTTTATGTTAGAAATGTTACAGATGAGTGCATATTTTTGATGAAATTAATCATTTTTGCAAACATTAAAAACACAGACGCACGCTTGTGCCATTTCAGATTTGCTGTTTTTTTATTACTTAGAATGAAAATAACATCTGCGCCTGCATGGTGACAGAAATATCATCGCTTTAAAAAGACTCTGTGTCCGTGTGGATGCGTGGCTGCAGTTTTTTTTTTTTTTTTGGCCTCTTTGCCTCCCAGATGTCTCCAGAGCAGACGGGAAACGGGGCGCTCGCTGGTCCGCCCGGAAAACGTCTGCAAGTGTTCACAACAGAGAGAAAAAAGATGAAGATTCCACTGCCTTCAAAGACTCAGAAACAAGTGAATAGATTATGTTTCAGTATTAAAAGCAAACCATGAATATATATGCATAGAAAATACAGATTTATTTTCTCAGAAAATTTGTCCAGTGATTCTATTCTATTCTATTCTACTCTATTCTATTCTATTCTATTCAAGGGAAGTTCTGTTATTTTGTATTTCAGAGCTTGAATGAAATATAGATTGAAGAAATGCAACTGCATAGAAATGTGTTTTGTTATTTTAGTCACACCCCGGTTTGTAGGTTCGAATATCTGGCTTCGTATGTCGGTCAAATATTCAGAATGCTCATTTTCAAACAACTGTTTAATCGTTCATTTTAAAAGTGTCCATTTATACACGTGTGAACTATTCCAGGACGGAAAACGTTCTGCTGAAGTCAAACCGTCAAAAACAAGACATCTGCTCTCAGCACTCACCTCAGCGAACAATTGATCCTTAATGACAAAAGCTGCTCCGTTCCTTGCAAAAAAAAAAAAAAAAAAATGACAGTCCAGTTATCACCTCCATTTTTTTAAAAAATATATAATTCCCGTTTTTTGTAATCGACAAATAAAGAAGAAGTTTTATCTCTCTAAAACGCACGTGGATTCCAAATATAAAGTTGGTAATTTCTTGATAATAGTCTTTAAAAGAAACTAAATTAAAGCCAGAGCCCCAGAGCCAGCGCGGCTGCGCTATTCCTGGCACCATATGATCTAAGGAGTGTTGGATGGTTCAGCTGTGTTCTCTGGCAGAGAGCTGTCAGACCTTTTTGGCTGGAAAGATTGATCACACTCAGGCTACCCGGGCTCTTTGTTTGGAGGCAGAGGAATAAACAGCCTTCAGATCCCTGCATCTTCCCTGCAGCAGCATTGCAATGACAAACCTCTGCAGGTCTCGTTCTCTGCGTTCAAAACCGGCAATATAACGGGGAGCAGGAGGCTCGGGTCAAGGCTCACTGGATCACTGCAGGATGAAGAATATTTAAGCAGCGCCAGTAAATTACAACAGCAGACAATGACATTTTAACACGATTTTGATCTCCAGATGTTAACCGTAATCACACATGACATCAACACTACATCGAATTGTGAAATCAGAAATCTCTCCAAAGCTATTAACAGTAGACTTTCTGCGCATCAGCTTCTGTTAGTGTTGGGGGAGGGGTGGACATGTCCTTTCATGTGTCTGCAGCGTTTTCCTCCGTCAAGAAAGACTGAAGATGAGCGCCTTATTGACAGAGACTGTGTCGGTATCCCAAACGCTTGATGATTTAAGGGTCGCGTTAGAAAAATAATTCACCTTTCAGAAAACACATTATGAGATGCGCAATTTGCGCAGACGTGCCAAATACTGGCGGCCTGTGGCCAGGGGCGTTTCCAGAAAGTTTCATAAGTGGTGGCCACTAAAACGCAGGGGAAGACAAACCCAAAGCAATAACATAATATTATGTTGCTCATTCAGTATGTTAGAACATGGTATTTTGTCCCACTAACAGGTAGTGTCCACGATTAGAAAATACTGTAATATTACAAAATGTTTGACCTAAATATTTGATCCTGGTATCATTTGAGAATGTGGTCAGGACATTCACATTGAAGCACTAATGGGGAAAAAAGCATAAGGTAAGGTAAGGAAGATAAGACAATATATACATGTATATTATGTACAATGTACATGTGTCTTTATATATGTACAATATTAATATATATATATATTTTCATGTTATTAAAAACTACAAGTAAATGCAGTCAACATAATAAAGTGTTGTGAATCAAAGCCTGGCCTGTCATTTCCTGTAAAATATGTGATGGACACAAAGCACATAAAACAATCTTACTAAAGAGCTGGCAAAATGTATTTCTCAAAAAAACCCAAAAACTGTTAATCCAGTCCAACGGTTGAAAAATGATCTTTGACTAACTAAAATAACTGATTAGATACATAATTAAAGAATGTTTTTATGGTTTGCAGAATGGATTAATAATTGGGGGATGGGGGGTAGAGCTTGCCCCTGAGCATCATTTATTCTACCACCTTCTCTGCCTGTGCTGGTATGTGTTTCGGAGGCGTTGAAAGGGAGTGATTTGGAGGGAGAGGAGCAATGGCGAACAAACAGACCCCCCCTCCCACCGCCTCCTTCCAAAAGAAAAATGTAAATAAAACCCCAGAATGAGGCGGTCCCCTTCAGACCTTCTCGATCAATCACAAGAGTGACGGTGACTTCTCTTGATAAAAAGAGGAAAAAAGAAGAAGAAGAAAAAAAACACCTAAATTGTCATTGGGCAGAAGCAATCATGTGACAAGCGGAACGCTCTAATTCCAAGCATGTCTCAATGAAAGCATTACTCCATGGCGCAGAGGTCTCCACACGGCTGTCAGAATAAACAGCGTTTTAATTCCCGATCGCCCGTTTCTACGCAGAATCTGCGCGCTTTTTCCAGAACGAGGAGCAGGAGGAGATGAATTACGAATTCGGGCGAGAGAGCGGTTTCATCAACAGCCGGCCTTCGCTCGCTGAGTGCCTGACATCTCTCACTAACCCCGTCGGTGATGCGTTTCAAAGTCCATCAATCAAGGGCTCGACACTGATTCCTCCTTCCCCCCTTGAGCAGACCATCGGCGGCTCGAAGCCCAGCGTCCACCCACGCTGCAAGCGGGCTCTGAAAGGCTGCGGTCCGCTGCGGGGTGCGTCCCTGCCCACGGAGTACCCGTGGATGAAGGAGAAGAAAAGCGTCAAGAGGAGCCAGACTACCGCTTCTTCCGCCGCTGCCGCAGCATCTGACCTCTCTCCCCAAGGCAAGACGGGGTTGATTAATAACCTTCCTCCTCAAAAGGCTCCTCGTTGTCTCCGCATAGAGCTGCTGCGTGCATCATGGGTATCCCCTGCAGCCGCAACACAGTTTTTGATTTAGGGTTGTGTAATCCCATCAAACAGAGCACTAGCTTGTGATGCAGCGTCTGCGCGCTAATGTTTGACAGTAATAGAGAGTGATAGATTACTCCTACACGGGCCAGCAACTGGCATGTTCATTAATCTTCACCCTGCGTCCTGTCCTGTCCACGCAGGCCCATCATATTCAGCCCATAAATCTCCCAGGCTATGCTAGTTTCCGCCAATGCACTGTGTGTCTTGCTAAGTATCTGAACATGTTGTGCCTTTTTTTTTTTTTTTTTTTTAGTTTCTCCTGAGAGACCAGAGACTGCTGAGTTTGTGGGGACATCCAGGAGACTGAGGACCGCGTACACCAATACCCAACTCCTGGAGCTGGAGAAGGAGTTTCATTTTAACAAATACCTCTGCAGACCCAGGCGGGTAGAGATATCTGCGCTGTTGGATTTAACGGAGAAGCAGGTGAAAGTGTGGTTTCAGAACAGGCGAATGAAGCACAAAAGGCAGACCCAGTGCAAGGAGAACAGGGACAGCGATGGCAAGTACTCTGCGGGACTGGGGGACGATTTGGAGCCGGCTGAGGAAAGCGGCGAGGACTGCGCGCTCCTGCAGAAGGAGCGGTCCGGCCTCCACCAACACACACTGACTTCACAACGGTGTCAAAACGGACACAATGACCAGGACCACAGCCCTCCGAGCAGCACTGAGAAAAATTTAAAGCATCTTAGCAGCCCAGCACCCATCGGCGTGTCAACAATAGGCCCGGACAACTCAATGCAGGATTACATTTTCTCCTCATCGTCCTTTTTCTCATCGGATTCATCACAGAGTCCGCTGCCTTTATCATCTGTAACTTTTGACCTTTTGTCAGAGACACTCACAACAATGGACCTGCAAAATCTCAGCTACTGAAATCTGTTCTATTATTATCATTATTATTATTATTAAATGCATTTATTCAGTTTATCGTGTGGGTGGGAGATTTACAAAAAAAAAAGGACCTCGCAAAAAGGTGAGTCAATGGACATTTTTCAACACACATTCTGGTTTATTTTTATATGGATCTGAGATTATTATATTTCTTGAAATAAACTTTTACAATTATTGGGAACACGTTTGTCTTATTTCTCCGAGTTGACGTTTGCAGAAAATGCGTTTCCATTTAAAGAAAAAATATGCGTGGTAAATAGAAAGAGAACAAGTCCACGAGAGTTGTGGAGTAAATTTTTATAAACAGATAAAAAAAATTGATAAAAAGATATAATATTAATACTAAAATTGCAAATTAAATATAAGTGGCCCAGCTAAATTCCGTTTTATAATACTACAAATTAATTTCAGCGACTTTTCGTGTGGAGTTGTTACCTTAGCGCCACAGTGGTAACAGTCTTTATTTTTTGACAAAACTGAAATAAAATGATTAAATTAAACTAAAATAGAGCAAAGAAATAGAGAACCTGCTGGGAAACCCTGGCCAAAAGTGGGGACTCCTCTTGGTTTTCTAATTAAGTTTTATTGCCTATAAAACTCACAGGGTTGAGGGCGCTTGTTTATGGTCTGAACCGCACTGCACCAGCGTTTCTTTGCATGAAAATTTCAGCCTCACTCTCTCGTATTTCTCAAAACCTTTGAATATTTGAGTTAGCATAATTTACATTTATGGCAGTGCGATATTTCAACACAACTAACAAATTAAGTCACAAGGAACAGTGACTGAATTTGAACTTTTTGTCAATAATAACCGAGAGGCCTTCGAGGTAACGCCCATCATGTACTTACTAAGTGAAATCGTTCAGAATTTCGAAATTGTTTTATATTATAAATCCAAAATATTTACTCCGAAAAAGTTTTTTCCCCCACACATTTTGCTCATACTTTAACCAGTTGAATAAATTGCTTAAAAATTTAATTATATAAAAAAAATCCCTAGATTTAATGACATTATTTTTATTTTATTTTAACATGGTTTAATATGTTTTGTAGTGTAGTTAGTGTTTTGAGCTCATTGTTTCTGACTAAAAGGAGGAAAGTGAATGTTTGCTTTAAGGAAACATTGCGTAACAAGATTTTTTGTCTGAATTTTGCGGGATGCGTCATCAAAGACGCCACAAATAAAACTGACGAACTGCTGCTTCTGCTGAAAATCATTTCAAACGATGCTACTTCTGCATTATTTTAACTGAAGAGAGAACAGCGTGAATTAAAACTTTACAAGCTGGGACGTTGGGAGATCACTTGAGTCCACACTTTTGGCACTAAGGCATAGACTGAAGAATTAGAACCCCCAGACCAGAAGGGGGCCCACAAGAGCACTTCAATTACATTCATCAATGGTCTATTTCAAAATTTTAAGGTTTTTGAATATTAAAATGTAAAGAATGGCAATATTTCATCTGTAAAACCTCACAATTATGCAAGGAATACTGGCACACTTTGGCAGTTGTGCTAAATGTCTTCATTATAAATCCTCCGTTATGGAGCCAAATTGCATGAATTTTGCAATTTGCAATAAATAATTATTGTCTTTAACTGCTTGTAAGCACTACCGATCTAACATGGACCCTCCTTCCTGACTGTATGAGTGTGTATTAAAAAGCTATAGGCATGACAAATGTACGTACCTTCACAATTTACTCAGCGCTGTTTATTTAGTAAATAATACGAGGTTCATCATGTCAGGCCCACAACATTATTCTCCCTTTATTTGATCAGTTAAACCATGGGCACACTGAGTAAACATGAAACTAGGGATGTTAATAAGTGCTGCTAATCTGGTGAGGTATGGGCCGCTACCAAAAATTCCTTCTTGTCAAACTAATTCCAACACCTTGATCCAATAAACAACAAGTTTCCACCTGCATTTTATTTAAAGAATGATGATCCGTTAACCTGTCTGGACGACTTTGCTTTATTCAGCCGACATCATGGTCATCCTTAGGATAACAGGCAAACTTTATGGGGGAAACCAGATACAACATTCATTCCTCCCTCCATGTATGCACACACAAACTGGCAAGGGTCAGAGGTCAAACTGGCTCTCCTCTCCTCTTCCAGCTGGGAGGAACTCTTGCAAGGTCAGGAGGGGGTCAGGTTTTGAATGACTACACAGCTCATAAAAATGCAATGGCAGCTTAAACAGGAAGTGAGGTCATGAGATGCTTGCAGCAACAGCCTTGGAAAATCAGACTACAGGTCTGGTCAAAGAGCCTTTCAGTGTTCATGAGGGTTCTGTACTGGGTTAAATAAACCCTATTTTGGTTTATAGTGGAAATGATCAATAATAATTAGTTGATTTTGATGATGACTATGATGAAGTTGTTTCACATTCATGAACAACATAATAAGAAACAAATGTTTGGTGTTACAAAACAATTAGCAGACTTATTGTTGTTTTTGTCAGTGTAAAAGACCCTCATGACAGCATTTGAGTTCAGCCCTTCTTTACTTTGAGACTCGTAAATAAAATCCAGTGCAACCAATTGCTTTGAAAATTCTCCTAATTATAAAATGGAGTCTTCCTGTGTATTACTCAATCTCTGTACGAATACAGTATTACTGCTAGAACCTCAGAGGGTAACATTAGTGCAACTAAAATTCTAAGCAAAAGGGTCCATCCATCCTCTGCCTAGTCCAGGATCGGTTTGCGGGGGCAGCAGCTTAAACAGAGAAGCCCAGATTTCCCGCTCTCCAAACACTTGGGCCAGCTCCTCCCGGGGGTCCAAGTCCAGGTGAGAAACACAGTCCCCACAGCGTGTCAGCGTGTCATAGGTTTTCTTCAGATTTTCCTTCTCAATATCGGGAATAAGCAACTCTACTCTAGGCCCCTCTTGGGACATTGAGCTTCTCACTGTGTCACTATGGAAGAGTTCAGACATCCTGCAGAAAAAAACTCATTTTAGCTGCTTATATCCGTGATCTCGTTCTTTCAGTCACTAATCATTGACCGACCAATAAATCGAGAGTTTCTTCTTTTGGTTCAGCTCTGACTACATCTATGCGCCAATCTGCATATTGATGCTGCAAAGAGCATTAATCATTTGTGACCACGAACCCCAGATACTTAAACTCCTCCACTCGGGTCAGGACCTCATCGCTGACCCAGACCTCAACCCTTTTCCAGCTCAAGAACATGGTTTCCAATTTGATGGTGCTCATTTTAAAGCTGACCACTTCACATTTGGCTTTACAAAAAAAGATGATGGTCTGATGAAGCAAAAGAACCACTGTCCAAGGAGAGCATTAATCAGTGAATCAGAACAGAGGCTAAAGGCACAGCCAATCCAAATGAGTGAAGCGGCTGCTTAGGCTCCTAACACCACCAAGGGGCTCGCAAGAGCATCATTTTATTTTATTTTATAGTGGTAGATTGCACATTTTACACTGTCTACACTTTCTGTTTCAATTTTTAAAAACAAAAGATATTAAACTTGCTAACTTGTTAACTCTAAAATCAATTTTTGAATTTACAAACATGAAATTAATATGCCACACTTATTTACAACACAGTAATTCCATTCTCCATTTCAAAAAGCAAATTTAGTAGAGCAGATTTGAATGTTTACTACTCCTGTAAGATTAAAATCAAGAGTCATAATAACACCGGTATGATGCACACAGCAAAACATACAAATTTTACCAAGTATTTTTGATCTAGTTTCTAGTGTAAATGTCTTAGTACACTTAACGTTAGACAAAACTAACTTAAACGTAGCTTTTCAGCAACATATAGGAGCTTTTTTAAGTCAATAATTCCTTAATATTGATTAATATTCCTAAGTACAAGTACAAACAAGCTCCTATATCATGCTAAAGGGTTGCTTGTAAGCTAATTTTATCTTATTTAAAGAGTAATAAGATATTTATCTTGAAACTAGACTAAAATACTTGGTAGAATTTTGTGTTTTTGCAGTAGTGTAGTCTAGAAATGATGATGTATCTAGGTTTGACATATTAATATGAGGCACCCCAAAATAAACTCTGCTTAGGGCCCCAGAAAGGCTTGGGGCGGCCCTGGAACAATGGAAAGCCTGGAAGAGCTGCACAGATCCACTGGTCAGGTAGAAAAATTGACACGACAGCTGATCATCCAGACACTGCAAATCAGGCCTGGTTTGCAGGTTACGGCAAGCTACGTAGGACATATGGCAACTGCAACATATATTACTTATATGGATATTTATTTAGAAGATTACTTATGAGTTGGTTAAACACAAGAAGATATAAGGTAGATGAAAATGAAATAAAACTTTTGGATCAATTGAACTAACGCTGCAAAAAAAAAAAAAAAAAAAAAAATCCACATCTGTCTGTCTGTCCGTCGGTCCGTCCAGAGGCGTCACAGCCCACTTCTTAACTCTTCCATTATAATGATTGAGTGCTTCACTAATGCTCTTTGCAGCTATTAATTACCACTGTTTTAGATTTACAGTGCTGACATATTCATAAACTACAAACATCTTACATCAGTGTTAAAAAATAAAAAATAAAAATAAAAAATTAAACCCACGGGCGTAGTAATGTGTCCATTAAGTTAGGAGCAGCGAAGACAGTTATTTAGTGAAATAGTTATGTGATGTTGAATCGATCAAAAAAATATGATTTCCGGACTTTATTATTGTTTAAAGAGCCGGAGGACCATTAAAGCATCAGCTCCGTGCCTGCGGAGCAACACGCTGACAGGCAGAGACCAATAAACGTCAGCGTGGCTCCTCCCGAGTGAACGTCACGCGGCTCTCGCTTGTTTATCCCCATGCGGAACCGAGTGGTCACTTTTAGAAATAATTGACAAACAGACTTCCGTGTGAGAGACAGAGCTGCTGCTGCTGCTTCCGTGTACTGTTACGTTTCTCTCTTGGCGTCCACCGAGCTCAAGCTGTCACTCCTTGCTACGATGCGTGCGATTCCCGACGACCTAACAACGCTGATTTCAGGTGAACTCATCGATCAGTGATTGATTGTTTTGTCGGTGTTTTTTCTCGCGTGATTTTTCTTTCACTAGACTTTGGGAAAGCAGTCTGAGAAAAGAGGAACCATCCACTCAAAACGAGTGATGTTCTTTCGTTATATCAGTTCCTGTCATACCTCTTTGCAGCGGCAAATTTCGCTGCTTAAGCTTAATCAATAAACATTGCTCTCACCTGGTGACCCTGACAGTCAGCTATAGTTCAAACATCCGGTTTGATGCCGTTGTGGTCTGCTGCACATCAGCGGTAAACGTACAAAGTAAGGACGTTTAAAGCTGCCTGTCAGATATTTCTCTAAAATCAACCAAAAGCAGCTTTAGACATGACCTAACACTTACTGAACAGCTCACCACGGTCAGCTTTTCTATTTTTGTGATAAACCGCAATAATTCACTAATCAAGAGGAAATAATGTTGAAAAGTAAACTTTGACACATTCGTCTGGTGACATCACAACAGGCTAGTGACAAATAAGCATTCAAAGTCTTGATATTTAAAGTTAGGTTAATCAAAGGAGACACCTGACTCGCATGTTATGAAAACAACAAGAGCACATTGGAATGGCCAGAATTCATTTTTGGGGGATGTGAGATCTTATTATATATCAATCAAATTATTAAAGGATTAAAATCAGGAGAAAATCTGATCAAGACAGAGAAAAAACTTGCTTCATGCACCAACAATAATTTACAGAATAACCCATGGGGAAAGTAATTACCAGGAAGAAAGACTTAAAATGAATCATTAATCTCAACCATCCAGGCAGCTTTATGCAGCTGTAGCGTCTCAGAATCTTCATCATCATCAACTGTCTACAGTCGCTCATCCACCAGATTGTTTATCAACAGCAACTGATGAGCTCCATTCTTCCTGTAATTTCACAGATTTTGCTTTTCACTAGTACACATGTTCATGACTTTTTTCTGGAAATCTGTACTTCGTTACTAAATCCTGTGTTTTTTTTTTATTGTCAATGTCTATTTGCTGTGAGGGAAAGAAGCACACCACTGAGCTGTATCTTTAAATGTTTCCTCTGCTACTTTATTTAGATTTGGAACAGTTCCTCTGTGATGGACTAAAAGCAGAAAATTTAAGCAAGAAGGCAAAAGAGAGGAGGGAAACCTTTATCAAACGGATCAAGGAGGTCAAACTAAGGTAATGCCACATGTACTGGGCATTAAACATTTCCTGCGATCATGATTGCTTACAAACCTGCCATTAAGTCATCAAATACTTTATCACTGATGCATGTTTTGAACGAGTAATGTCAATATATTGTCTTATCTACAGTTTCCCCCAAGATTTCAAAGACAAAGGTGAGTGTTTGTCTTTATCATCTTATTCTTTTTTTTCTTCCTGTTGCAGATCTGGAGTTGCAAATATAGAATTTTGGTTTTGATTCATAAATGCTTAACCATTTTGTCTATTTGACACTTGTCGAAGTAGCTTGGAAAAGGAGAACCGTCAGTACATGAACATAACCAAATCACACATTGCCCTCACAGCTCTTATTTACTCCAGTAGGTGGAGATGATTCAGATGAGGATGAGGAAGTTGACAGCAACAACGACGGAGGCTCTATGCAGTCGGAGCGGACAGACAAGGACGACGATGCGTTCGAAGGTATAAACCACTTGGGGTACACGCAGAGCACATTAACTGATCAAGCTGTGGAAAAACGTCAGGAAATTCACAAATCTGTGTTTGCCCCGGGGAGAAAGTGACTTTGAGTGACACGGTGAGGGAGACATTCCAACTGTAACTCGGCAACACACTTGGGAAGCAATTCAGAGGAACAACTGCTGCCCCTCGCCGCCTCCTTTTAGCCCACCACCCCCTCTTTCTACAGCTAGAGTGTATTTTATTGCTCTCAGACACGGCCAGGGGACTAAAAATTACTGCCATGGCTGAAGTTTGTGCAAAAACATCCCCTCCAGTTTTCAAGCACTTTAATCCAGCATGCTTCTCGAAGGGAATCAATCCAATATTTCATACTTACTGTGTAGAGAAAAGTACAAGGGAATTCCTTGTGGAATGATGATTAAGGGACTGTGGGGGTTTATGGGCCTTAAGCAGCTGCCACTTTTATGGCTTCTCTTTCACACAAAGCAACTATGACACAGCATTTAGACATTTGCATTGAAGTTGCGAGGCAAGCCTTGCATACTGAGAAATATAGGTGAGTGGAGCCTTTATGGGTTCTGCTGTTTAATTATTATCAAATAAACAAAGTTTCCCTGAAACTATTGTTGACACACTTATGAAAACATAGCAACACCTTTTTCATTTTAACATTTCAAAAGGATGCGTTTGATTTGATACATTACGTTGTTCTTGGTCCTCTACAGGTGCGCAGCAGGCCCCGCCCGTTGCAGCCCAGGACTTGGCATCTGTCTTCAAAGCAGGATATCTGGAGAAACGCAGGAAGGGTTGGTGCTCTAATAAATATAGCTAAATAAATTAAATCTAGAACAGACTCTGTTTGTCTGGACAATGAAGTACAGTCAGCTTTGCAAAAAAATATTAAGTCCCTGAACCTTCTTACTTTTTTGTCAAATTGCAGGCAAAAATTTCAATATGTTTTATCAGGATTTTATGTGATAAGTCAGCATGTTGGCTCATAATTGTGAATTGGGTGGACTCCCTGAGTCAGTACATTGTGGAACTCCTTTTTATTTATCATTTGTCATTGAAGTTGTTTTTTGTATATGTTTCTACAAACTTTACATATCTATAGATTATTTTTTTAAACAATTCTTCATTGCAACATAGCTTATGCTCAGTCAGATTTTATTGGAAGCATTTGTGATCAATAATTTTGAAGTCTTATCTGGATTCTCATTTGGTTAAAGGTCTTGACTTTTACTGGGGCATTCCAACACATGAATGTGCTTTGCTCTAAACCGTTATCCTAGTCTCATGAACTTTGCAGCTTCTAATAGGCTTTCATTCAGGATTGCGCTGCATATATCACAACCAGTTCATATAAAACAAGCAAAAGATTGTGGCTGCAACATGAACAAGGGTAAAAAAAAAAAAAAAGTTGCAACCTTTGTTTAAGGCACTGTATGATCTGTGAAAGTTAAGGGCCGAGTCTTTGGTCTCCTGTTAAACCTTTTAACTTTTGAAAAGGAAAGTTTGTTCATAATGACGTTTGCATGACACAAAATAGCATATATCGTATACATAATACGATATATTATATAATGTATTCTAAAATATATTTGTAAACACTGAATATTGTACATAATGATCCTACTCTAAACTGTAGTATGAAAACAATGTTACGTGCAAACCACTGAAACGGTCAACTAAAATGCCGCTTTACTTTTATGTAAATCGTCTTTCTCTGCACAGATCACAGCTTTTTTGGCACCGAATGGCAGAAGAGATGGTGTGCTCTGAGCCATCACACCTTCTACTATTATGGCAGTGAGAAAGGTATAGTCTGGCAGTAAAGAGTTTTTTGTATTGTTATTATTTTTTTCATTATATCTGCATTATGTTGACCGTTTATAATGGTACTTTTATCTTCTGCAACAAGACAAGCAGCAGAAAGGCGAATTCGGCATCGATGGCTACACTGTCAAAATGAACAACAGCTTACGGAAAGACTCAAAGAAGGACTGCTGCTTTGAAATTTCTGCTCCAGACAAGCGAGTCTATCAGGTTCGCAGTGAAATTTGTCTCACTGATACTTTTTTTTTTTTCAATGGAGCGGTAATATTTACTCACATCAGTCATTTTACTCTGCAATCATTGCTGTCTGTGCAACAGTTCAACACAAAATTGAAATGTCTAAATGCGTATTCCTAATTTTCATGCTGCTCCGTGCAGAACATTTTCTCATGCATAGATGCAGTACCACTAATTAATACATGCAGGCTTGAGTGTTGCACTGTTTTAATTTCTTTTTTGTTTGTTTTCAGTTTTGTGCATCATCAACGAAGGAGGCAGAGGAATGGGTGAAACAAATAGACTTTGTGTTGAAAGGTATGAGGGCTTCCACATGTATACTATATTGGGCTTTGTTTTAGTGGTTCTCCAAGTTTTGTATACCCAGCTTCACCTCAGTAAATGCAAGAAATTCCAAATACCAACACAATAACAGACATCTTAAAACTGTGATAATGGATTGTTTTGGAAGTTTTATTTAAAATATTGGGTTTTTTTATGCTTTCTATGTGTTGTGTTAGGGTTAAGTTGTATATTTAATTTTAAACATAGGTAGCCATTTTTAAATAATAATAATAATAATAATAAAAATGGTTAGCTATAAGTTGAAAAGTCGTAGCTTTCTTATCAACCTTGTCCTTAAAGATATTATGGCTGCTGCCTAGACTTCTTCAGTTACTGTTTCAGAAAAGTGATAAATCTAGCTTCTGTTGAAGAATAACTTGTGTTGCAATGGAGTCTACTCCCATCCCAAATATATCAGAAAAATTAAACTAAATAGCAATATATACACTAAAATAACAACCAAAAAAAGAGTTAATTTGTAATTCTAGACATGTTTAGGGTGTCTTTTACTTCTGCTATATTGTTCACTCCTCCTGGAGTATCCATGACAATTGCATACCATTTGTTAGTTATGCAATTCAGGTAAATTAAATGGCATCATTTTATACATGAGTATCTGTTTTTATGCAACTTAGGTAAATTACTTGATAACATCATTAAGCAACTTATTAAGAATGCTTATAGCTATTTTTCTTAGAGGAGTTGGTAACAGTGTTGAGATGCAGTGACAGCTACTGTACTAGAGTTTGTAGTTGCATCTCTCATGGTTAGTTTCTCATTAAATCCGTCCTGCACACAGTACTGCGCAGCCTTGGTTAGT
Source organism: Xiphophorus couchianus (assembly GCF_001444195.1). Taxonomy (NCBI): domain Eukaryota; kingdom Metazoa; phylum Chordata; class Actinopteri; order Cyprinodontiformes; family Poeciliidae; genus Xiphophorus; species Xiphophorus couchianus. The sequence goes on along the minus strand of NC_040230.1, from coordinate 17,572,729 downwards.
GAGCGGGTCCCTTTTTAGTGCATAAAATGCTAAGAAATTCTGTCCTGTTTCAACTTTCAACTTCAATGTTATCATATTCACATTCCAACTTTAGAGATAAATAGCAATAGAACCAAAAACAAAAGTGAATTGATTTTGGTTCACTTTTGTCCACTTCTCTTTGTGTTGTTGTCTAACATTGTGTTTACCTTGCAAAGGGTTTGTACCAACATTTCTTCTGAATACCATGTAAAGGCGAATCACATAGTTCCAGTGATACTTTCACCACAGTTGGGGAGTCTTGGTTCTGTTTCATCTGTAGTATCCATTTTCATTGGTTTAGAACTAAAAGTTCACCAAAGAACATAAAATCATTTATGTGCTTTTTGAAAAAAACCCCAAAAACACGAGATAAACTTTCTATTGAACTTTCCATTATTGTTTTTTGTTTTATTAGATATGTCGGGCATTATTCCCGAAGAAGAAGATGACGAACAGTTCATGTATGATGACGTTGGAACTGCTCCTGCTTTTGCCCCGGGAGAAGAAATCTACGAAGAGCTGCCAGGTCTGACCACATTCTACACTAATCACTGTCACAGTTATGATATGATGTTAAAAAATCAAATCCCATTTTCTGTCCTTTCAACAAAATTTGAAATGCACACTAATGCATCAGTATGGCGGTATTTTCTCCAGATGACGAGATGCCTACTCCAGCCAAACCTCCACCAAAAGTTGAACCATCATCCAAACCTCCTCTTCATCCTCCTCCTGTTGCTGCCAATTCTACTGCACCTGGAGGTATTGTTTCTGAATATACATACAACTTTAACGAATAACAGCAGATGGATCTGATCAAGTGAATGTTTAAAAGCTGCAGTGAAGAGGAAGTAGCAACAATGACAGAGGAAGCGCCTGAGAACAACTGAAAGTTACTGTACACAATTCTGGAAATAACTTTGCTTGACTTGCTTAACTTCCTCTTACGACACTTAGCATGTTAAAACACCAGAAATATCATTGCATATTTTAAGCAAAAAAAAAATAGGGTCACTAACAGAAGCAAAATGGGTGTTGCTTAAATAGAGAAACTGCCCCAAAACATGTATGTAGACAAGTATTTTCCTACCAGGAACTCCAACACAAACTGTTTAAGCCAGTTTATGTGCATAGACCTGTGCATACATATGGGTAGTATAAAGAGCTTTACTAAAAAAATAAAGGAAAAGAAGGAAAGAGCATTCCATCTAAAGCAAGGTATTTATATAAATTGTTTGTTTTTTTTATTTTCAGAATGGCTAGGTTGAGAAAAACAATGAGTAGGAAAGATCTTAAACAAAGGCTGCAGTAAGCAATCTTTTTCATCTTGATTTAAAGGAGCCAAGAGTTTCCACACATTTCTGGTTTTCCTATGGTTCGTTTCACATGTTTTGTTTCACATGGTTTGTTTCATATGGTTCTGAGGAGCTTAGAAACTCAACAATGCCTGCCCTTGTTTAGTTCTGCAGCTAGGAACACTGGGTAGATTACAGCACTGCTATAAAGACCTTTAGCATTTCTAAATTGTATCAATGGCATCTCAGAGCAAATGTGAGTCTGTCTTACCAATATTTATCTCAGCCAAAAAAAATTGTCTCAGCATCCTGATTAATGCAAGTGGAAAATTAAATTAACTTAACTTGAAACTCCTTATATCACCTCAATTTGTTTCTCCTTGCACAGCTGACAAGAGCACAGACTATGCAAACTTTTACCAAGGCTTATGGGACTGCACTGGGGACCACCCAGATGAGCTGTCTTTCAAACGTGGAGAGGCCATCTACATCCTGAGCAAGGTATGGATCAGGGAGCTCTGGGTGTCAGAGATCAACTGTTGTTTTCTCTCCTATAGAGGATAGAATTACGACAATTCATCTCTGAGGAAATGTAAAAACAATCAGGTCTGCTGACTAAATGATTATCTGACTCTACTGATTAGCCCATCGAAGCTAAATTGTCTAAGTCCTTAAAAGAAGCAGATTTTCTTGATATTTTACTGGCGGTGCTTGTTTCTCAGCCTGAGGGGACGGTCAGAGATGGACCTGGCTAGAGGTTTTTTTCTGCAACCCTGACACAGAGGATTAAATGTATCGCAGTGGAAACTGCTTTAGTGCCGTTGGCAGATTCTGGCTTTACTGGCACACAACATCATTCCATCATTCCCATCTGGAGTATTTCAGCGCTCTGTCACTGCTGCCATGCCAGGCGCTGAGCTGCCCCGAGCCCACACACACCTCTCATGCATCTCTATCACCTCTCTAAATAGGAATGTGTGTTTTCAGGAAACCCAGGCTTAGCATTCGGAGCAGGTGAAGACATGTAGTTGACGCACAATTTCCGAGGCTTGTCAGCCGGGCAGTGCCAGGAGAACTGAGGGCCTGTTCTTTACGTCCACTCTGTAATCAAACAGGAGCTCTTTTGTACTTGGCTGCTTTGAGTAAGCACCAAATAGGATTTGTTGATACATTCCACATTTGGAACAGTGGTCTTGAAATAAGAGGTGGAATTCCATATTTTTACAGATGGATGTTGGATTATGTGGTATGTTAAAAAAAAAGTGTGAAATGTGCTCCATCTGAACAGACTATATTTCTTGTCTGGTTTAGTTCCTATGATGCATGCAGTCATATGGGACAGACTGCCGACAGCTGGCCGAGTAACTTTTAAAATTCAAGTCTGCCATCTAGTGGCAAAGCATATAGCTCTTTTGTTCAGATAGGTTGTACCTAACTTATTGATCAGTTACTGTTGAAATACTGCCTTACTAACCAAAATAATAATTTAATATTGGTAATGGTTAAATATAATTTAATGCTAATCTTTAATTACAGGAAATGACTTAATCTAATACCCGGAATAAAAAACCTTTAAATTGTGAAAAAGGGTTGGGGAGGGAGAAGAAAAAAAAATAAAGTAACATATTCTTTAAATCAAATATAATAAAGTAATTTTGGTAATAAAATTATATTCCCTTTTGCTAACAAAATAATTAAATAGAAATTATTTGATTTCTGTAATTAAGAGACTGAAATTTGTTTTGTATGTCACACTGGGGAGTAGAACATCAGCCAGACTAATTCTCCATTGACCACTCAGCCATTACTGTGCAAATCCAAATGCACAAAGTAGAAAACCCTAATAATGCTAATCAGCTGAATCCTGGTTTATTGTTCTGTCCTGTTGTGTGGAAAAAAACCAAGAATCAAGTTGCCCTTTCACTGCCTAAGAGTGCCATTAGCTGAAACCTTGGTGTTGGGGGTTGTGGCCTGCTCCGAGTGCAATGACCATAAAACCCGTCTGGACCACAGCCAGCTGCAGCTAAAAGCTTGGCCGTCTCCCTTCCTCTTCCACAAGTCTGCTTTGTATCCCTCCCCCACCACAGATCCCAGTAATAGGTGTGGTGTTCCAGCTACGAGACCCCTCCTGAAGACAGGACCTGAGAGTTTGATAGCTGTTCGAATAGGCTGCACAGCCGATTGCTCTCCGTTTACACGCAAGTGCACAACCCTCTGAGCCCCCCCACAGAAAGTGCAAAGAATAATTAATGAGCATAGCATCTAAAAACTCAACATTTAGGGGGAACGTTTTCACATTTCATCTTCATGGACCGATGCAACCGAAGAATTTCCTGTAATTCAATTACGACAGCGTGCCCTTTTTCGGTTTTGGGTGTTTGTGTTAATGTGCGTGTGTTCTCACAGGGTGTGGTGTCATTAGTCATCCACAGCTCTGTATATTCATTCCCAAGTTGTGTCCAGCACTCACTCAACCTTAACTTATTTGTCAGCCAGCCAACTATACAATGAGGTGTTGCTGTTTTCAAAGGCTGGAAGCAGGAAGTCATCACACACACGGACACACCCCTGTGCACCCCCACAGCCGCACACAGACATGCACACACACCACAGCCTACTCCTCCAGTGGTCCAGATGAAGTGTAATTTGGACCATGTAACACACCTTTAAAGTCAAACATTTTATGTTGATATTATGTTGATAAAATGTTATCAACAATCAATCAAATGTTATGTTGATAAAAAAAAAACTATTCAAATCTTCTAATGTTTTTGATACTAATTTGACAATCCATAAAAAAAAAAAAAAACCCTGACAAATATTGAGAGTTGGTTTGTTATAGCTAAAAAAATGTTACCGAACTTTTAGTTTTAATTCTAAGTTTCTCCTAGAGTTAAGAAAAGACGAGCTGTTTGGCAATGGCTGTCCTTGTGGGCTAGCCTGCTAACCAACTTGACAAAAACCTTAGAGCTAATGCTAGCTTAATAATGACAAAATATTGCTAGCTAGTAAATGTTCGAAATTTATTGTAACGAGCCATCATTTAATAATTACCCATTTAATAATTACCAGTTATTATGTGCTGTTCATTAGCAAGAAACACCACTTGCTTGCAAGTTGGGCTTTAGCGTCAGCACTGTTATAAAAAAGATTTAAAGCTCAATATAAATTTATTTAAAACAGAAACCTTCTAATGGTTAAACCCTATCATGGTTCTAATCCTGTAATAAATTAATCCTATTCATTTCTAATACAAGTACAAACACATTTGCATTGTATTACCAACTAATGTAAATAACAGCTAACTGAACCAATATAAGTTGAATTCATACCAAAATTTTCTTAGACAATATTTTATATCTAAAGTAATTAATACTAATAATATATAACTATTATTCTACATTAATAACCATCACCCCTCAATTGATTAATTGCAAGTCAATGGGTCCATGAGGGCACCAGTGTCATCATGACAGTCAAGAGTTTAAATATTTAATCAATTTGATTGATTAGAATTTAAATCCTTTACATTTTACACCCTCCAAAAGTAATTTTTCTAGTGCAATGGACTACTGTAAAGTATTTATAAGTGTTATGCCAAGACTCTAACACAGACTGCAAGTGCTCTCTTCTTTATCTAAAGAAATAATCTAACACCAGAATCTGGTTATTGTTAATACTACTACCCAAACATATAATGCAAAGTGAAGTCTAATTCATCTAATTCACTGACTTGCAGAATAAGATGGACTCAGATGTGGCTCCGGCTTGTCCCTGAATTCTGTCTTTAAAATGTTCCCTCAGTTTGCCCTCCTTCTGCCCTGTCAGAACCTGAGCTCTAGTCTTGATTCATGTTCTGGTAAGACTTTGATGTGAGGTCAGGCTCTTGTCCAGAAAGAGAGAGATGGTCTCAGATCTCCCCTCATGCTGTCTCTCTCTCATCTCAGCATTCTGACCGTCACTAGGAGCTGTCTCCTTTTGGGCTTGGAAAAATTTACGTGCAATGCCCGTTGATGACTTTTTTTGGTGCCGTGGATTAAAATGTTGGTTTGCAATCTTGACGTGACAGCTGAATGTTGGGGATGGGCAACAACAAACTGTATGAAGTTGTTGATGGGATATGCCACCTTGTCTACTACAAAGCTAGCTAAGATGATTAGTAGGGCTTAAAAAATCACATCTCAGAAAGAAGGGAAAATTAATGCTTGATTTTTATATTTCCAGAGAAAATATCTTTGTTTTAAAATGACCAATAAAACTTGACAGTTAAAGCAGGATGTCAAAAGACAGATGTAAAATAACAGAGAATGTGACAAAACAGCCCAAATAGAATGGAAACAATGGACAAAATGAACACAAAAATTTATATTTTAGGACTGTTGCTGGATAGAAAATGACGAGTAAGATATTAAAAGTGAAACACCAATCAAGTTCAATCAAAACAGCAACCTAAAGTGAAAGATATAATAATAATAATATAACTATGTTACAACTGAACACAATTTTAAGTCAGAGGCAGAGGGCCTATAAAAAGGACAGAATGATTTAATTTCTAGAGCTAAAATGGTCACAAAGAGATCGTTAATGGACACTAAGAAGAGCAACAAAAATAAATGTAAATCTACATCAGAGAAAAATCAGAAACTTTGCAGAAAGATCCCGAGTGAAATGCAAATCAAGCAAATGCTAAATGATCAAAAACTGGCTTAAAGACAAATCAGAGAAAATACTTTATGTCTAAATTTTGACAAATAATAAAAAATTAAAAAGCCTCGAAGCCGTTATAAAGTCATTTGGATCACTGTGTGTGTGGAGTCTCATCAGATCATCTTTTAAGCCACTGCTTTTTATCCCTTTGTGTGCCGAGGGCCTTTTATTTCAATATTACAACCTGAGATTGACAATTACGCAGAGGCTCCTGGGTGTGATTCAGCCTGTAATAACTTTTTTTTCCTTCTTGCTAATGATTAATTAAACAGTTTAAGTAAAGGCAGTCATGCCTATTATTCTTGTTCCTTTGCTTCTAGGAGTACAACAATTTCGGCTGGTGGGTCGGGGAGAAGAACGGAGCGATCGGCATCGTTCCTAGAGACTACCTGTTGGAGCTGTACGCTATGTAAACTCTCTATGCTGCTGAGACTCCTGCTTAATACACTTACCTGCTGTTTCATATATCGAATGTTGGGGTTGGGGGCTGGGAGGGTTCTGAGATAAGTCCATTGTTTCAATATTAGCAAGGCTGATGATTATAAAAATGCCAATTTGACTGAAAGTATATTTCCAGCATTTTTCTGCACTTTTGTATTTATTTTCTGTTAAAATTATTTGTGATACTTTTCTGGAATTGCTTTTGGCAAAGATAATAAACATTCAAACACTCACTGATGCTTTTTTATATATATATTTCCCCCTTTTTTAAGCCACAAGGTGGCAATCTAGTTCCTTATAGAATCATAAGTGACCTTTGTGACAGAGTAAAAATCCTTACCTGAGGTTTACAAGCCATATTAACAAGAATATACAGTATATAACCCACCTATTTTAACAATACTAACGGATCTCCAATATATAATTTTTAGCATAGAAGGCTAAAACATGGTTCATCAAAATAGATATTTTTTTGTCATATGTTCAGCATTTCTATCCCACGCTTCAAAGCGACCTTTTATTTAAAGCACCTGGGAGACTTTGCTGGGCAGAGGATCACAGCGGCGGCAGATGGGAGGTTGTGCCGCCTGCCTGACTGTAACAGCTGAGGTGCACTAATAGGACAGGCAGCCACACAGAGAGCCGGGATGCTTATCGCCCTCTGAGGAGCTGTTTGACAGCAGGAGAGTCGGCGTTAGCAGTGCAGTGTCCCTCTGAGGTTAGATACATATACTGTACGTGTGTTTTTCTTTTCTTTTTTTCTCCGTTATTCCAAAACCGGGCTTCAATTTTAATGCACTCCGACAACGTGGCCTTGTCAGGGGTTTTCTCAAGGTTGGGAGTCGGGGGAAGAGAGTAGTGAGAAATGGAAAGAAAAATGCATTTATCAACCAATAACTTACTGTATCTATTTTTTCTATTTTCTGGCTGCTGTCTCTCTGCTTTGTTCGAGTTGAGTGATGAGCCACAGTCCTCTGTCCTCTGGGTGACATTCAAAGAAAACATAAATCCTGACTTTTATGGTATAGTGCAGCAATAAAGCTTCCCTTCTAATTGAAGATGTAATGAATTACTATAATTACTTATTGAATATACAGCACTGGAAATGGAGAAGAATGGCTTTGTTTTTTGTCAATGTAGAAAAACTAACAAGAGATATGACATTAGAAACCATCTTTGTGTTTAAATCTTTAATTCTATCAAAGATCATTTGTGAATTTTAAGCCCAGAACAATAAGGCTGTGCAAAATTGTTCACATGCTTTCACTTTTTTTTTTTATAGCTTTTCACATTCCAAACACAGACTTTAATAAAGCTTATTTGGAATTTCATATTAAAAACCAACAGAAAACCTTTATGTTATTGTGAAGCTGAAGGAAAACTAAGCATTGTTTACAAATAAGTATGAAAGGTGTGGCTTGTATTTATCCCACCTTTGTGGAAACTTATGTCATCTCAAACATTTGTCTATTCTTCGCTGCACAATAGCTCAAGCTATGTTGAGGTATTTGGGTGGAAAATATCTGCGATTTTTCCCGATTTCAGGCCTTGACTTTGACTGGGTCATTTTTGCATATAAATATGTTCTGATCTAAGCCATCCCATTGTTGCCCCAGCTGCCTGTTTGATCTGTTCTGCAGGAAGGTGGATATTTGCCTCAACTCCAAATCCTTTGTCTATAACTCCATCTTCCACAGCATGATGCTGCCACCACCGTTCTTCCCCATTGGGATAGTGTGCTCAGTGTGCTACGCCGTGTTAGTTTTTCTCCACAGATATTTTGCAGGTTGGCCGAAAAGCTACATTTCGTCTGATTAGACCAGCGTTTTCCATTCTTTAGATGGCGTTTTCCATAACCGTCTAAAGAAGCGGTTACATGTTTTACAGTCATCTGATGAATAAGAAAAGCAGAACTTTTCTTATTCATCAATGGCTTTGCTCTTGTCACACTTTCACATTTGGTCATGAAAACACGTAGTGGTCCTGTCAATAGGTCCCTGCACCTTGGCTCAGCTGTGAACCTCTGTGGGCTCCTTCAGAATCACCATGGGCATTTTGTCAGTTTCCCTTAATAATGATCTCATTGTTTAGCTCACGGGCTTAAATACATGTCTTGGGTTTGCAGCTGTGCTGTAGTTTTTCTCTTTTCATGAATTGAACAGTGATGTGAGACCTTAAATACTTGGAATATGAGCTAACCCTGCTGTAAACCTATTCACTTATTTATTTCTGACCTGTGCCTGTTGGTTTTTACGGTGCACTAATGTTATCTAACAAACCTCAGGCCTGCACAGAACGGCTTTATACTGTGAATGAATTGGAAACAGGCAAATGCACAAAACACAATCATACTCTCATTTCTGCAACTTTGTCATATAAATTACCCTACACTTATTAAAATCTATGCTTGTAACATGATAAAATGGGACAAGGTTCAAGGTATGACTACTGCAGTGAAACATTGCCTTCATTACTGAAATAGGGCCAGTGTTTGCCCTTTTGAGCCCTGCTTTTTAAATATTTGGCAATGGGTCACCTAGTCAGTGGCAAACAAGGCTAAAAGCTGCCTCTCATCTTTAAGTGCCAATAAAAAAATATCCTTAATGCATGACAACTTCAACCCCCCTGTCTCTTGTTAGTTCTGGACAGGCACATCTTCAATATATACAGGCGCTTCTAATGCAATTTAAAATCAAGATATAATGTTTAAAGGATAAATGCCACCATGTCATTAATCCTTCAGCGCAGTAAATAACACTAATGATACCAGAATATCACTAATTAATACTTTTTCCCCATAAAAACACACCTTCATGAGCTGAATATATATGAACAGAGCTGTTGGGGTGGGGAGGTAATAATGAATATATTTTGGGTTTGATGGTACACGAAGCTGTCAGTTTTCACAGCTGCTTTACAGCTCAGATAAAGCAATTCCAAAACATTTTAACTAACATAAATTATCAATATAACTTGATCATTTTCATCAACATTGTTTGTTGGCTGCAAATAATGTCCTGATATTAGTGCTCTCATGTTTGCTGACTATTACCAAGCACAGAGTAAGAGTGCTGATGGTTGATCTATGCTGCTCTCCATGACTTAATCCGGATCAGTCCGTCAGCTGTTGGATTATTGGGCAGGTCACTAAGCGGCAGGTCTCACCTCAGCTTCATGGAGAGTTTCTGTCAGGAATAACTCAGGCTTTATTCATGTGATAACTCCAAGCTTTTTGCAGGATATGTATCACCTATCCCACTCCAGATAATGCCCCATATATCAGGATTCAATTAAAGCTCTTCACCCCACATCTGCGATTGAACCTTAAAATCTAAAATGGTCACTTTTTAACTGCAAGTCACTATTAATAGAGGTCAGTTTCATTTAACATAATTCAGCAGCAGATGGAGTACAGTTTGGTTTATGACATTTTCAAAGATGTGGCACATTTAAAGTGAAACTTACCGAAGTCGTGACATACAGAGCCCTGGAGAAATATTTATACCTTTTGAACTTTTTGGTACTTTGTCTTGCTGCAACCACAAATGTATAGTATTTTATTGGAATTTTATATGATTGACCAATAAGAAAGACATGCATAATTATGAAGTTGAAGGAAAATAAAATGTCTTTTTGTTCTGGGACAGGAAAACGGGTCAGAGTTGATGGGCAAACTGGATTAATCTAAATAAAAGACATCAATGGCAGACAGACAGAAGTTGCAAAAGACAAGAGACGGGGATTAAAGTTCACTTCCCAGTAGATCAGTGGCACTAGTCATGCTTCCAGAGATGCAATGGAATGGTTTGGATCAGGATTATGGCCCCCAGATCATTTGCAGCCGCCAGCAGATATTTGACTCCAACTGCAGTTCATGAATGGTACAAGTCAGGTCTGCCAAAAAACATGTACAACCTTTGTTTATTAGTCTATTTACTGTACTCCATTCCACAATTCACCACCCACTCAGCAGGGGGATGGCATTCAGGCCAGACTTGCAGCGTTCACCTGGTAGCTGCGTTGAAATGAGGTTGGATCAGTTTCACACCATAAACGAACTGCTCTGGAGTTTATTTGGAACAGAACCACACCTCAAATGGCTCAGTTACCTCCGCAGTCAAGTTCTGTTTCAAATAATGAGGTCATTATTTGAAGCAGAGACGCATCTAAAAGTTGAAGGACAGCGGCCCTTGAGAAGTGAATTTAAGGACCCCTGCTGTAGAGAATCTGTGGCAAGATGTGACAATTGATGTTTCTAGATACTCTTCATTTAATATAATCACCCATTATTCCTTGCAATATAGCTCACGCTCAAAGATATAAGGTGGTAGAGACGTAATGTAAGAGATTTACAGCTTTACCTGCAGTGAAAAGTGGTTTTATAACTATAGGAGTATAGTTTGGGGAATTTTTCATTATTAAAAAAAAGAAAAGAAAACTCTGTTTCATTTACCTTCCATTTTACAATTATATGCTGTTTTATGTTGGCATGTGACATATAAAATAGATTTAAATTTCTGGTTGTACTCTAATTTCATAAAAAAGTCCAAGAGATATGAATACTTTTGTTGGGCATACTTTCTGTCATATGTAAAGGCATGGAGTTCTTTTAAAACGTGTTTTATTACACTTTTATTTTTATACAAGAAATTAGTTGCCAATAAGTATGAAACTGAATAGGCTTTTTATAGGCACCACATGGTGTAAGATAGCATTGCCTTCTGTCTTACAGTCTTCCTTCAGAGAGACAAGTAGTTTAAAGGTATCAGTCAGTTTTTCTTGCATTAGCGGTCAGAATGCCACCTTAATGCACATAACACACCAGCTGATCCTTAATGAAGCTGTTACTGCTGTGAGTTGGTCAGTCATTTCTCTCGCATACTCTCCAGTATACATCACCACCGCAGACAGGACTCGCGCTCCAGTGTGTGAGGTTGGAAGCCAAAGCTGTCACGAAGACCAGAGCTATGCCGCTTACATTTGAGTTGAGATAAATCAGGCTTATCAAAGTGACAGGTGTTTGTTCACCTGCCATAAACATCTCCCACATCTCGCTCCTGCTCATGTCTTTGCAAATTATTTACTAGTCTGCGGGCACCACAGCCTGCCCCTCTGTTTACTCTCTTGTTGTAGCTCTGATAGCAGGTCAGCGATCGACAGCTGATTTACAGTACTAGTTAGCAAAGTGAGTAATGATCCGGGAAGCTTTGGGAGGACAGCTTGTAATCAGCACAGGTCAGAGAAGCATGTGAGGCTCTAACTGTAATTACAGACCTCTGCAGTCTTCACACCCACATAAACTGCAGCTGAGTGACTGTCATTCCTTTGCAAACCAATCAGCCTCATCTCCTCTTACTTTTCCTTCTTTGCTTCCCTAAGTTCTGTGCCTCCAGTTTCCTCTTGAGTTTCTATCTCAGCTCTTTATATAGCCAGTCCTTGTAAGACAACCTCTTGGAGGAAGTAAATGTGTTAAGGCTAAATTACAAGAGCTGCCCGGAGTAACTTAGAGCCCGGAGTAACTTAGAGAAGAGGAATGTGGTTGCCATCATTCCTCTTCTGTGTCAGCTTTAGTATGTGACCAGGTTTGAGTTAATGTGAGCTGATTTAATGCTCAGGCAACAGATGAACCTGCTAATCACGACAAAGTGGCATAAGCACACCATGACTCTAGACTTTGTCAGATATTCACTAGATTTTAGTGAATCTAGTGCTGAGTTAGACAAAAATCCTACAATTGCATGAAGAGAATATAATTTGAAAAAAGGTATAAACTTAGCCACTTACTGTACTTCTAGAGACAGATTACTGTATTATATATCTGTGAGTGGCAAAAATCTTAAATTATAGTTTTGGTATTTGAGAACCCAACATGGTTCTCCTCTGACACAGACATTTTGTTGCCCCAGTTTTTAGGAGTTCCTTGATCTGGAGGTTTTGTGGCTGAGGGCAACTGAGACCTGCCCCAATAGTGGGTGTAAACTACTCGCATATGTTGGACTTGTTGGTGCAGTGATGGATTTTGACTTTGGATAGAAGGCATTTTCCCAAGGCCGCATACTCAAGTACTCAAGTACTATCTAAATATCTTTGAGTTGCATCCTGAACATATTTTGTTGCATTTATGTGTGTATTAAAGAGGACTTGACACCACCAAGTATTGATTAGAGGCCATCTGCTTGTTACTGATTGTAGGGAGGTTAGGTCACAAGCTTCTTGTTCTGCCTGTGTGCATTTTATCCAACAACAGAATCTGCATGTTGCTCCATGCTAATTGGTTGTGGGGTGCTAGAAGAAGAGCCGATTCCTGCACGAACCACCACTTGGATGGTGAGTTTGCTTTCACGTGTATTTGAAGCAGTCAGTGGATAATGTGACTTCCCAAAAGTCTTGATGCTTTTCTGCAAGTAGCTGCTTCTTCGGGGTGAGACACTAACTTCAAGCTAATTCTTCTGGTGTCAAACAACTTTAATCTAAAATATCACAAAAACATCTTCAAGTCTTTTTGGATTTCTTGTTTTTCTTGAGCACATAGAGCAACATTGTCCAAGTAGAAAATTAACAAAAACATATACATCTCTCTAACATTTGGCTTTTTCTGTTTTACAACATTGATGACAATTCAAATTTAAACTAAAGATTTTTTTTCCTGAAAGCATTAGGCTGCACAAATGCTTTTTAAGGGACAGAAACCTGTACATTCATGTGTTTTGAACACATGTAAATTAAATTGAGTTGCTTGAATATACATATGCATGTCCGAAGAGTCCCATATCCATGTCCTGACTCAAAATGATAATATTTGGTCTGTACATTAGACATGCGAGAATCATTTGTGTCAATATGCAGACACCGAGATGATGGACTGTCTATGAAAAACAATCCGAGCCGGTCACTGGATCTACAGCAGAGAGGGGAAAATTTAGGCTCATCATAAAAAAAAATCCTCCTCGCCTTCTATTTCACGCAGACATTTTTATGTTTTTTTTATTTTCTACCTCATTGCAGCCGTGAGCTGCTTGCTGATTTACACATGCTGGCAGCAAAGCTTCGACGCCCCTGGAGATGGTGCCCTCAACACCTCCACTTCACTCTTTTGTTTCTTCCGCTCCTCTGTCGTCTTCACAGTGCCATCGCTGGCACTGTCTCCATTCCCTGTCTGACCAGAGGGCTCCCCTTCTACACATTGTTCATCCCTAACAAGACGGGAGTCCAGAGGGACTTGATTCTATGACATGTAGAGGGTGACGTTCCCCAGAAGCAAGACAAAAAATTCATGCACTGATGAGGAGAGAGTATATACAGTATATATGTGTGTGTGTGTGGGTGGGTGTGTGTGCGTGGGTTGGGAGGCGGGGAGGGGGGGGGGGGGGGGGTCAGATTTTTTTTGTTTGTTTTTTGATATGCTGCATATATTATGAAATCAAATCAGTGTGGGTCTTGTGAAATGTGGACCCTTGCTGTAATATCTACTCTTATGGTCCAAAATCAGATCGACTTCAATCAATTACCATTATAGATCACCTGATTGCTTATAGATTCCAGCTAATCTGCAAAGAACAATTGGAAAAAAAAATCCATCTTTGGATGTGAGAAGCTGATGCAAAGACGCAAAAGGAAGTTAGACAAAGTGTTGACTCAGATGGAATGAATGCAGCATATTTTAGATTTTATTTGTAAAACAAAAACATCCCAAAACATGCTATTTTTCATTTACTTAACAACTGCACAATAACACAATAAACCATGTGTTGGTTTATCTCAAGTGGTAATACTGTGACAAAATGTGAACAAGTTTGAGGAGTATAAACAATTCTGCAAGGCACTTATATAAAAACATTTTAGCATAGAATTGATGAAGAGACAGTATAATACAGACATGTTTCTTTTCTTAACACATGGCCCAGCCTCCTCATCTATCTACTTTAAAGTACCAATTTCAAAGGAAATGTCTTTCCATACTATATTACATCAGTAAATTACAAACTGTAATCTCAGCCTTTTCCCTCAGGCTCAGAGATGCTCCTTTAATGCTGATCGGCTCCATCTGAAGGAGATGAGAAGCTGTTGCTCTCCTTGGTTTAGTGATCACACTCCTTCCAAATGATTGCTACATCTGCAGCACACATAAGATAATGGCACAGGGAGGCAGACCAGCAGCTATAGCTGAGCAAAACTGAGGAAAGGTATGGCTGCTAGGTCTGATGAATAACTGATGTCATTTTATGTCAGCTCATTTTCATCTGTGACATCTCAGAGACAAGGAAAAAAAGAATTGCTGTAAAGGAAGCTTTTTTTTTCTTTTTTAAATGTGTTTATTTTGTTTTCTGTATTAAGGTAGCACTGGCTTTTAAACATACATAAAAAATATATACATATTTCCATTTACAAACTGGAGATTTCATATTGGCATGAAATTAAATATCTAGTGCCTTTCTGTGCATTTTTTTCAGTGGTCGCAATGCTGTATAATACGTCTCACTGTCCCATTATCGTACAAATACTCTTGGTAGATACTTATTAAATTATCTCTTTAGGTCCCACTGCCTTTCTGTTGCAGGTGCAGCTCAGTTTTGTCTAGTATCGACTCATCTGGGTTCCGCAGAATTGCAGTCAAAGAGATTTAATATCTTAAATTGTGCTGAGCTGCTATTGCTACTAATGGATTCTGTATAATGCAGCACTTAAAATGCATGAGCAGCCCCTGATTTATCTGTAATTTGCCTCCACTGGAGCATATCTGCCTCAGTGCACCCATTGGTTTCTCGGCTTCCTACAGAAAACTTTATTGGGATTTCATGTTGTTACATCTCTGACTCTGTCCAACATAAAGATGGACTTTTATTTGTTGTCTGTAGAAAGAAAATACAGCAAGGGAGGATGACACAGATTTGAGATGGGATTTATTAGAGAAACACATATGATGTTGTGGTATGAGGCAGACACTTCTCTCAGAGAAGGCTCATCCCTCTGTCCAATCTTTTACTATTTACTATTAAGCTGTAGTCATTAATTTCACACTAAAATAGAAACAAAGCATTTGTTGTTTTTATAGAACGCATTCTCTGATAATTTTACTGAATCGCTATGTTTTCAAATCTCTTGCACCTCTATAGAGGCTCACACAATGTTTGTATAGCAGCGGACCAAACTGTTTTTAGTAGTTACTGGTTTTACGGCAGAAGAGCTTTGCTGACAGATTACAGTAGCCTGGAGTTAATGGCCGGTATACCAGAGTCACAGACCATTAAAATTTGATTCAATATTCCCCGTCAGGCTGAGTGAAACCCAACAGTTTCAGTCCTGAAATGCTTAAACATTTCAATTCAAACGTTGGTAGAGAAACTGGCTGCTAAATTTTAACCAAAAAATATTCTTAATCTTAATTAATTCTTTATTTCACAAGGGGGGAAAATATATTTCCACATCCATTTAAAATCTGTCTTTAAGGAGAAGAGTAAGAAGATATGAGGGACGGTACGGTGGTGCGGTTACAAGGATTGAAATCCTGGTTGGTCCCTCCTAGTGTGGAGATTGTATGGTGTAATACTGCATTTGTTTGTTCTCTCCAAATACATAACTTCCTCTCTGAATCCAAAAACATGGCAGCTAGGCCTCTTGGCCAATAAACATTTATCTGAATTCCTTGAATCCTTGAATTTACCTGAGGTGTTTGACTTGTGTGTGTCTCTGTGCTGTCTTGTCTGGGAGAAAATCACCGACCCCAACCACAGCTCTGCTCGGATTGGAAATGTGGAGAGAAGTGACAGATGGGATCTTTTAAGTGTTGTATGTGTTCTCTAAAGTCGTTGATGACTTGAGTTGTTAGAGGATGTTAAAATAAGCTGTATCTTAAAACTAGAGTTAGCTAAAAAAACTCGTGTTGGTTGTTCAAGTTTTAACGGAGAAAAAAACTTCACTTATTACAACATCTTGAAAAGAACATGTAGAGTACAGGTTTTTTTTTCCACTTCTGCTAAATTGGACAATAATGGAATTGGAATAATGAATCAGTGTTTCACTTAATCTTTTTGTTAAGATTCCCAGTTGAAGGTCTAATACTTTAGTTTCGATATGAAACAACATACACTATTTATATTTTAGCTTTAGAAACAATAAGCTCAAAAACAGCTAACAGCTAACCTCTTTATGAATAATCAGATAAAAGAACTGTCTTCAGCACACACTCAAACATTGGTCTGATTTTTTTTAACAATGTGTACTGTATTGTAACATATGCACACGTATATGACAAGATATCCTTAGAAAAGAAAGGCTACCTGCACCTCTTCTTCCTAATACAAGCCAGTTCTGAATTCATAATGAACTCCTCAGCTGCTGCACAGAGAAACAGCTAATCTACGGCCTAACCCTGGCTCTTACTCTAACCTAACAATTACCAGAACATACCTAATACTAAAACTAACCTAAAAGCTCCAAAACAATACTTCTTCTTATGGGAATCAAGCTTGTGAGTCACACAACATGGTACAAATGTTAGGAAAATAGTCCTTACAATGCCTCAAACACAAGGAGACACACACACAGTAGCAGAAACAGCTGCAAGGAACGGTCTCAAACTAACACAAAGCAAGGCAGACAGATTAAAGGAGCAGCCTGTCAGCACAGCTGGCATTTGCTCAGCAGAAAGCAATGTTTCCTGTCTTACTGGTGGCCTTCTCAGACAGGAGTGAGTCCAGTGGGAGTCCAGAGGACCTCCTGCCCGTCACACACCTGACAGGGGTGTGTGTGTGCAGAAACTCTGCTGAGACCTTATTAAACATGTCATCCTGCTAAGCACTGCAGTGGCCACCAGATGACAAGCTTCCCACACTGGAGACCTATACCGTGACATCAGGCTATGACTGCTAGACATATTATCCTGCTATTGGGACATTTTCTTGGTACGAATGAGCAAACTCTGTCATGCTTCTGTCAAAATTAATTTATAAAGCTACAACACACAGTTACAGCACATGCTTCCGAGAGATAAATGTATAAAGTGTGACAACACTGCCACCCACAGGCGCAACATTGCTACACATTTTCTACCATGCACACAGCGTAATATCACAATACAACAAAACATTATGGATAATTTTACAAAAGCATTCATACCCCCGAATAAACTTTTTCACACATTTTGTCACTTTCGGCGACGTAGTTAAGTAATCTAGTTGACACACAGAAGTAAAATAAGTTGTTTCTGAAATAGGAGTCTGAAAAATGAGCTTTGCACATTAACAAATTGATACTTTTACCCATTTTTTCCCCCCAAAATAGCTAAGTAAAGTCAAGTTGGATGGAGAGTGTATATAAACATTCTTTTTCAAATTCTGCAGCAGATTCTCAATTATTTTTAGGTTAGTACTTTGACAGGGCCATTTTGCCACATGAACATGCTGTGGGTATACAGTATGTTTAGGGTTGATGACCTGCTGTAAGGTGAACCTCTCCATCAGTCTCAAGCCTCTACCAGTTTTTCATCCAGTATTGCTGTGAATTTAGTGCCATTCATCTCTCCATTCAACTCTGATTTTGTGAAACTGGCTTTCCAATTAGGACAATGTAAATTACACAAACGTGAAAATGGTTCAGGGAAAGGTAACAAGTTGCTTTTCCTAAAGTGATTTCATATCCAGAAAGATGAACATGAATCAAGTAAATAGACTCGAACTTTCATCCAGTAGTTTTCAGTTTTCATACAGAACCAGGCGATCAGCTGAGCATCTCCTCTTGGCAGGTTCCCCTCAGATCAAGGGTAGCTGCACTCCTTGACTTGTTTAATGTCAACTCTCTTGTCTTGTGCCCTGGATCTCTGCACTCTGAGCTGCAAAAACACAACAAACAGCAACGTTTACCACAGGTTAATCAGGTGCCGTGCCCTAACTTGTTTAGCATCAATCATTGCCAAACAAGTTTGTGTTAATGTGTCGTAGGTTCTTGTAAGAGCAGTGTTTCCGTCTGGACTTTCCCGATGAGGCAGTGGAAAATACAGTGTTACATTACCTATCTGAGTCAGAGTCACAGAACACGCTGAGGTCCCTCTGCAGGTCCTCTTCTGAGTGAAATCTCCTCAGGCCGCAGCTCTGCACAGCCTGGGCCACGGTGAAGCTGGTCTTTCCAGCAACACAAGCCTCCATTTTGGAAATGCTCAGCTGGGACTGAAGGAAAAGGTGCAGGCAGCTGTCGGATAACACCAGATTGCTCTGGAGGATTCTGAGAAATGAAGGAAATAAACAAATAAGGATCTTCCATGTGTGGCGTAGCGTGCCGCCTGGGGATGTGAAAACATCCTGTGGTCCGGAGCTGGTGAAAACCAGTGCACACCAGTTGGGTTGAGTGAAGTGAAATCTCCAAACTATAAATGCACTGCCATGTGAGGTTGTCCTTACTTTTCCAAAAACCTCTGGAGTCCTTTCATCCGATCTGCAACCTGCTGGGCGTTGTTCAGACTGAAGAAGGGGTTTTTGGGTGGAAGGTGTGGTAGCTGTAAGCTACAAAACATGCAGGCAAAGGAGAACCATTTAGGACTTCAAGTTTAACATGAAAACAGAAACCTTTGTCTTTCTGAGATTTATCAAATGACATGTTTACTCACAGTAGGAGAGAATTTTCCTGTAATTTCTGTCTGAGCCACACAAACTCACTGAATCTCCTCCTCACTCTTGAAGTCTTCTTGGTGAAGAACACACTGTTGGTCTGAAAACAGGACACAGCAGCAACACAGTTAGAACAAGGAAACAACATAAGTGAAACTATCTTCTCTGCGGTTGTACTTACATGTAAACAAATCTCATAGTCCATGTAGGCATGCCAGAAGTCATTCTTTTGTATCCGCGGGTCTCGCACCCAGACACTGATAACCTGCTGCATGGAGACGGCAGGAGAGATCCTGAGCTGAACTAAATGAACCGTGTTGTGAAACAAAGAGGAAGGGTTTTATGAGTAGACAGAGGAAGTGCAATGACAAGCCCAACAAAAAAGAGGAGGGGAGGAAATTCCCATGCATTCCAAATCCTGTTTTGCCTTTTCTTTTATTGGCATATGTGTAGCTTTTTTTTTTCTTTATCAAATCACATTTCAAAGAAAACATACCGGATTCTCAGTACTTTTAGTTTCTTCTCTCATAATACAAAACATAGACAGAGCTCAAAGTCGGTAAGCTTATCCCTGACACTGATAGTGCTGTGCACAGCATTGTGCTTGTGCCTTTATTTCCACTTCTACTGCTGAGGAGCAAAGGTTTCCAACTATAGTCACGAGACAAACAGAAGCCGTTCCCCGAACTGTCAAGTAAAATCTATAAAACAGTACTGTATCTACAGCCTCTTTTGGGAATTTCCAAAAGCAGTCATTTGACCTTTTCACATTTTGTCACATAACAACCACAAAATTTAGTGCATTTTAATGGAATTTTGTGTAACAGATCAACAATAAGTAGTGTTTTATTGGAGCAATAGAAACCTTGGCTGCACCATTCCAACACATAAATATGCCTTGATCTAAGTAATTCAACTGTACCTCCGGGTGTGTTTAGAGGTTATTCTGCTGGATAAAGGAGATTCACTCCTTAGTTTCAACCAGGTTTCCTTCCAGGGCAGCCCTCTGTTTTCTGACCTGCTCCATCAGCTGACATGCATGATTCTGCTACTACTGTTTCACTTTGTGGTTGATGTGTTCAGTCATGTGTTAGTACGTAGCATTATACACGTAGGCCAAGACGATCAATTTTGATCTCACATCCTCTCGTTTGGGTCCCCAATATAGATTGAGAAAAGTTGCCTGAAAAGGGCATGATGGATTTCTTTTTTCTATTCTTATGTAGAGGCCCAGATTAGTAGAGTGCTTGAAAAAAGGCTCTATGCACCAAGCAGTGGGTCAGGAAACATGTAAAGCTGACGCTAGTGCGATGAAGGCATTTCAATAAGTGACAGAGTTATAAAAAGTTTTGTTTATTTGCAGACTTCACAGATTAAGGTCAACAGTTACAGCAGAAGGTGTGTTTAAGGTTCAGCTGGGTGTCCCATAACAGTCACGGGAGATATGTAAAGTCACATCAGTGCCATCAGAACAGTTATCTACTACAAACAGCTGAGTCATTCCAGCAGCGACTCAGCTCTGTAAATGTACAGTCTCTTAACTAAAGTGCTACATTTAATAACGGGTGCTCACAAGGTAAATATTAAAAGGAGTCAAACTCAACTTATTCAGAAACTTAATTCTACCAGGACGACACTTTGGATGAAAGAACCTAAAAAAGCGTAATTGTAAATTGCAGTAGTTTTTTCACTGCTGCCCCTCTCCCACATGTTGCTGTGCACTTCTGATCAACTGGCAAAAAGAATGCTACTACACCTAAATCTCGTAAAATTGCAACCAAATCAAGAAAATGTAGCCTGTAACACACAGGCTGCAGATTGCTGAATCGGAAAATATTAAACATTAGTTTTAATATTTTAAAATAAACTTAGAGTCACACAGACAAAATGATTTCTTTTTGTTAATTCACACCACACATATTAACCCCCACCCCCCTAAAAAACCCCCCAAAAAACCACGGTTAATCTTTACCTCTACACATGTGGTAAATGTGCACTGACCTGCAGTTAGCTCACTCTGCTAACATTAAACTTCAAGGTACCTAGTGCTTTAATACAGAAAAAAAACAAACAGTATCTTAAAACAAAGCACAACCACAGTGACCGAGTCTGCTACATAATCACAGAAAAGGAATGCAGCAATAGGTTAGTCAAAATTAAAATAAAAATCAGCTGTTCTGAACTAAAGTTAGCTTTAGTCTCCATTTTGGTGTCCTCAGAGGTAAAGTAACCTCACTGAGCACCGCAGAGCTGGCAGTGCTTTAAACCCTCATCCCCCGCTGAGAATCTCACAGCTGCCAGAGTGGGAAACTCCACCTGCAGCGGGACGTGATTTCATGCCGCGTGCCTTTAATGTCAGCTGATGGAGGACACTCGATGGAGGAGAAACTAATCTTTAGGTGGAAGTGCAGCTGCTTATCCACAGTCCTCAGCACACATTTTATTTATTTATATTTACTGCTCGCCCTCTCCACAGTGCCAGGTCAGCTTCTGCTCGTAGAAGTCAATGACCACCTGGGGACATCTGGCACTTGCTTCGCGAGCCGGCATCAGGGCGACCTCGTCGGAGTTCTTCCTGTGAGGGGAAACGCAGGACAGTGAAAATGCTGATTCAACCTTCTACTTCTAAAATCCATGCAGTCAAGCTGCAGCAAGTTGTTTTTGTTGGTGTCCTTATATATACACATTTTTTTTAAAGAAGGAGGTTGATGTAGAAGCCTAAATTCAGTTTTTGTTCATTCAGACTTTAGGATAAGTTATGTTCATATTTCTTATTATAATTTGTTTATTTGGATAAAAATGATAACTAGTTAAATCTATTGCATAGTAATTTACTGTATTTGACTACACTAAAGTCTTGAAGATTTGCACATCTAATTGGAATTATGGATTTTAGGGTGTGGCTAGCCAGAGTCAGTTGGGCAGTTGGAGTGGAGCCACACAGTTTTTTGATTTCACTCTCTTTCCTTCTAAATTGTCGTTTCTCTTTATTTTTTGTGGAAAGGTAACCTTTGTACCGTTTTTATTATTATTTCTGAAGTAAACCATTCAACTATATTGAAGGGTTTAAAAAAGAGGATCCAGTCCCTTTTTTTTGTTTTGTCGTTTTCGTTATCAAGTGGACCGAATGGGAAAGACGGAGAGCGTCAAGCTTATGGCTTCATTATTTAGAAAATTACAGTTGATGTTTTAGACTTATTTGAATATTTTGGTAATATTTTGTAAAGGAAAAACCCAATATCTAAAATTACCATAAACAATAAGAAAGCCTCAACAGAAAAAGTCTACTGGTTTACAGTAAGACATTTTCAACATGTTGTTGAGAAAGACAGTTTCCATTTCTCTCTTTTTTTTAACTGCGTTTCAACTGGATTTCTCAACACAGAAAAGTGAATGATTTTTCAAAGTCCACATATTTACTGTACTTCTAAAAGTAACTTTGCTATCAGTGAGGAACTTTGATGAGCTTGGTGACCCAAGTCAAGAACAACAAAATCTCTTGAGCTAAGTGAGAGGTACTTTTGTATTATGTATTATCTATATTATTAAGTGATTTGATTAATTAGTGGGGTTCCAACCAAATCTTAAAGAGGCCCACAAATATGCCCTTTAAAAGATCTCTGATGACATCTGTAAATAGTTCTGTACAAACACTCCCTCCTCAGTTTCACTGCACTGGAAAGATGTGAGGAACCTCTGAGAAATGAAGTGTCAAGCTGGTTGAAATGGAATATGTGAAGGATTTTAGAGTCGGTCTTTACTGCTAATGGTTCTTTAACCACATATTTTTAAAGAAATCTAAACCCTAATGTGGAAAACGTTTGAATATATACCAAAGGTAGATGCTTGGACATGTGTCAGCTTTTAAACTTTTTTTCCCTCTCCTCTTTAAGTTCACTCAAGTGAGCTCAAATTGAGCCAATTGACTTCTTGTGGGCTAAATTCTAATGTTTTTCATATGTGCAAACCCACCTCAAGTACATGTGAACTGGAAAATCGTACAATTTCTCATGCAAAAAGTGTCTCAACATTAAAAATAAAATAAAATCACCTCAACAAAATACAAACAACTTGCTCTGGCTGTTGAGTGTTTTAAAATTAATCCCGATCTTGCACAATGTTTTTGCTTTTTTACCTATTTGCTTCGGTTGGACTGGGTAAAGCAAAAATGTTTTCTGTCCTCATGGGCAGACATGAGAAAACAATCTGTGAAAATCAGTAAATCTCTCAGACCCAAACAGTTGGTGTCAAAGTGCCATCAACAAATTTGTCCAAATACACCTACCGTGGTACACATTTGCATTTCACCTGCATTTAAAGTTCAAAACTGGCCTTACTTACGGCCAGCAGGCTCACATAAATTCACTGAAGGAATAGATTCTGATGTTTACAATCAGGACATCAACAATCAGGTTATACTGGAAGATGGACTGCAGACAAAGCGACATGAGTGAAAGAAGTTAGACTTTCCAGCTGTTCTTTCTCAGTTTTATTTGTTTGTCATACTTTTTGCTCATTGACATTATACCATTTCATCTAACGCTGAACACTACCAACCTCAAAAAGGGGAATAGACATGAGGAAGTAACGATGACGTGTAACTGACTGTACAGTCGCACATTATAGGAAGTTAACTGTGTGGAACAGTCCAGTAAAATAAAAACAACAAATCCCATCTGCTGTGGTCAGAAGTACTTTCCAAAGTTTTGAGCTGATTCCAGCTACAGGACATTAAAGCCTCTTTCACACCTGATTAAGACCAGCATACAGCTTCCATTAACATTCACAATTTGCTGGATTGCGGCAAAAAAAACCAACAAAAAACACAAAACTCATTGTGTATGATTGAAGTGTGACTCCACTGTGCTTTTAGTTCTAGTAATTGTCCCCTCCCCTTGCTTTCTTAGCCATCCCACCACAATGCCACAAGTATCACATCTGCAGTCCAATGTATTTGATTTTAACTGAGCTAAAGCAGATTTAAATATGGTAGTGCCGGGCGATAAGGCTGAAAAACATATGACATAACTGTTTCATAAAAGTTGATTTTGATAATTATTGATTTTTTTTTCTTTTAAATATCTGAAATACTGCCAAACTGATGATGTCATCTTTCTTGCTTTATCCATAATTTCCTCCAAGCTGCTGTACTCATTTCTCCCTTTCACTCTACACCATTTTATAAAAATATTTGTAAGCAGTTAGGTAGAATGGGGGCAAAACCTCCCTGAGCAAGTTACTCAACGAGTTGTTGCTGGGTAAACAATGAGTGAGATAGTTGATGCCATCCATTTTGCTTAGCTGGGCTGTGACAGGCTGAGCAGCTACAGTCTTCCCTCTGCCAACGTCCCCTAGGACACTGGCAGGTCTAGATTGGAGTTCACTGAAATGAACAGATGTATTTTCTATTGATCTCGTGTCTACTGCAAAATATATTACCCAGCCATAAAATATAGTATTGCAACAGCTTCTTGATGAATGGAGTTTTAGTCCTCTGTTATTAGCCCTATTACCTGCTATTTGCACACATTTCCCTCCTTTGCATCCCTCCACATTTCTACATGTAATGCCTGGTGCTCTTAGACAGCTTGATTAACACATTTCACATTTCCATTGCAACCTAGAAAATAATAATAAAACGAAAATCCTAATTTCCTTCATTATCCCAGAATGCCGCTTCTATGTGCTTGTAATTTTCCACCAGCCTCAAAGTCTGTTCTGCACTTTTGGATGTCAGAAAATAAAAACACTTTTGACGTTGTAAAGAGGAAGCTGAGAATTTACCATTTGACTAAGAACATGAGCTCTCCCTTTCGGTCTGTGGAGCCGATGATGCATTCAGGTTCGAGGTAAGTGCTGAGGTCAGTGGGGGCGTCGGATTCATCATCTGGCTTTAGGACGCTGCTATTCTGCTCCTGAGGCGTCACATGGGACTACAGCGGGAATAACAAAGACAAATATGGAAGAGGAGTTTATAGAAAGCGATGAGAGATTAACACGTCTGCCAATGAAATGGGTGAAATAAGTTTCCTTATACACTCTGCCTTTAAGCCAAAGAAGACAAATTGATAAATAGATTGCGAAATTGATGGATAGCTGACATTTAGACAATGACATAGGAATAGTTTGGGCCTGAATATATCTTTCTATACTTTCTTATCGCATACTAGGATTTTAAAAAAATAATTTTTACATAAAATTGCATAATTTTCCAGAATACTCATGTTATAACTTGTATATTTTTTTGTTCTTGTACACAAGCCAGTTATAAAAAATCTGACACCACTTTCACTTTCTATCTGTTCCAAAACCAGCCACCGTCACACGTGTTTCAGTTCTGCTGTAGCAGGAACAATATCTGCCAGACTGGTCAGCTGATCAGACTCTTCTTCCTCAATTGTCTTCAAATTTAAACAGTGCTTAAAATATAAAATACTGACGCAGTGCTGTTTTTCCTTACTCACATTAAGGAACTTAACATGGAAACATGGATGCCACGCTTTTAACTCACGATTTCCGTCTCCTGCTTTGCCATTTCTTCTTTGGGAGTGAACTCCTGCTCACTTTGCTCCTCTTCAGCCTCCCTGGGTAGATGAGCGTCTCTCAGAAACTCCTCAATGAGCCCGGGACAGTCCAAGTTGTCCTCAGGCTCCCACGTGTTTTCTGCACTGTTGGTTACACGCAGGAGGAGGGAGTGTGTTTCACGATCATGTGAACCAACACAGACACTCACTGACAGGTTCTGCAGTGTCCCACTCACTCGGTGAAGCCTTTCCACTTCAGGAAGTACTCCACTCTGCCATTAAAGATTCTCCGCCGAATTATTTTCTCCACCACAAACTCTTGGACTTCTGTAGTCTCCTCAGTCTTCCTCTGTTTGGCAGTCTGCTTCTTTCTCATCCTGCACAATTTAGGAAATATATATATATATATATATATATATATATAGTAAAGTAGTTTTTATCAACGCAACAGACCCTTTGATATTTGCATAAAAACATGGCAGAGATTTAAGCGCGCCGTCGCTCCACCTGCTGTTTCAGTACTCTTACTTCACTTCGGCACACAACATGTCAGCATCCACGTATTCACGCCAGTACTTTATATACGAGTCTGTTTCTCAGACAGCAGGCTGAATGAATGAAGCAGAGACAGTGCGCTAGACCACATAACACAATGAGGAACACGGACGTACGCTCTCGGTGTTTACTTATTCTCTGCGGACAGTGTCTTCCGCGGTGCTGCTTGGCTTGCTTCTGCTTCTGCTTCTGCTTTGTGCGAGTCGCAGCGAACTGCACGCAAAAAGCGCCGTCGACGCCGCTCCGCGCGCAAACGGGTCGGCTTGCTCTTTTTTTATACGCTCGATAACAACTTTTTCATGAATGAGTTACAATTAAAGATGGCCGTTGATGCTCAGAGGAAGTGGTTGCCAAGGGAAAAGGTCATGCCAGGGAAACCGGGAGGAGACGACGGGGACGCGCACACCGCCGACCAATCGGAGAGCAGTCCGCTTCTCCTGCTCTTGCGTCCCCGTCCGCCGGAGCGGAACTGCCCTGCCACCCAGGGGTGTCAGTTGGGTACCGCAAGGGGCGGTTTTCTGACCAATAGATTTTTACACGTACATCCACATGCATACATACACATATATGTGTCTATGTACAGTGTTATATACTTATTTTTGTTAGTGTCCAGATTGTCGTTCGCTGGAGATAGGCACCAGAACCCCTCCCGGTCCCGTTGGGGACAAGGGTGTGCAGAAAATGGATGGATGGATTGTCGCAGGTGTTAATTTGACATTAAGGTGGGCTAAAATAAGGCGAGGTCAAACAATGCACAAAATATCCACATACAGTCAACAATGAATAAAAACTGAGGTAAAAAAATAAAAATATATATAGAAATTATATTAAACAAAAAAATATGAAGCACATAAAATAAGAATGAAATTAAATTACACAGAAACTGTGATTCATAATATTATTTTACAATGTTATAATATATAATTAATTAATAGTGTGTACTCCTTCAATTTATGTATATAACACACACACGCGCGCAGCCCCCCCCCCCTCCACCCCCACACACACACATACATATATATACAGTATATAGTTCGCTGGAGATAAGTATATAAATAACCTTTGAATAATTTTACTTAATTTAATTTGTTTGTAAATATATATGACTTGCAGTCAATTTCTTAGTCAATATAATTAGATATTCCATGAACTTGAGATTTTGTCCGACTTTTTTTTATTATTGTTTTGTCATGCACTTATTAACTCATGTTTCTAAGTTTATATTATTGTCTGCGAAGAGGTCTGCTCCCCTCACACTCCTGAGCGCTACTGCGGAGATCTCAAGAAAATAAGTGTCGAGAAGGTTTGATTGGCAGCTCAAATTTAACCAATGAGAAACGCCAGCACTGCCAATTGGTCAAATAAGCCTCATTAGCATCCCACCGCGCCCAGTCCGATTTTGTATATTATTTTTGTAAACATCGCTAAGGGGCGCTGCCTAACTGCTTTGGAAATTGTGGTCCTTTGCGCAAATGCTCTTTTGCCTCCAATAGGTCTGGATTTATGCATGTGATCCTGGCAGTCAAACAGCTTTTCTCTGAAGGTGGCCTAACAAAGGAATGCTTTGGATTTCCCTCTGTTTCCAATACAGTTTCATCCTGAAGGAAGAATTATTCAACAAGGAGAGAATTTGCTCTTAAAAGTTACTCAAGAACGCTGCAACATCACTAAAAGAATCTGTATGCTGCATGTTTGAGAGAATTGTTCAGTTTCTCAATGAGAAAAACTTCTGGGCCCTTGAGATATGATTAAATGTGGCTTTAAAATTTATGGAAAAGTCAAAGACAATGCCAGTGTGAAAGATTAATGTGCAAGATACATGAGCTATTGAGAAAGGAGCTTGTTATTAAAAGTTCTGGTAGAATAGGAAACAGAGCTCAAGTGAATGGAAAATATAGTGGGAAATATTCACTGTTTGGTTGTGGTTAATATCTGCGTTAACAGGGTTTGAGCATTGTTCCAGCATTTATTGTGCTAGAAACATGCATCGTATTATCTCAGAGGAAATTTTTCCTCACTGTCCCACAAAGTCTGTGTTTTTAAAACTATAATCAAAGATCTGTTGCATTCCTGACCCATTACCTCACAGCATTAACTGCACTGTTGATGTTTTGGCCATGTTTTTAGGTAAAATATGAGCGAGACTTATGTCAGACTCAGACAAAAAATTATATAATAGCCAGAATTAGTTAAATTTTGATCTCACTTTCTCTTGCACTGAAGGTCCTAAAGAACAAAAAAATAATATATAAGAGAGATATAAAAGCTGTTTAAGGAAAAGGCAGCAGTTTGTGACCATCAATCACATTACTTGAAAATTTTCTGTTTTCAGATTAAAGTAAATTCAACATGTTGAAATCAAGGCACCAGAATCTAGAGGAACAGAATCCATGTTTCTTGATGTCCAGTGTGAGGTTTTCATGGTGATTTTTTTGTCCTATGGTGTTGGTCCACCTTGTTTTCTGGAGTCCACAGTAAAAGTAGCCATCTACCAGGAAACTTTAGAGCACCTGATAGTTTCTTCTGCTGATGGATACTGGTTTCATTTTCCAGCAGGACAATCAGCCATGGTGCCTCTGTGCTTGATTGGTCATTCCTCAACTGTCCTGACCTGAATACCATAGAAAGTCTATAAGATATTGTTGAGAGGAAGATGAGAGACACCAGACAAAAAGCAACCTGGCCTTTCATTACACCTCAGTAGCACCACAAGCTACTCACCTCCATTCTATTAAATCATTTTTAGAAGTATGGGATTCCACTGAGGGACTGTACAATATACATTTTTTTAGTAACTGGACATAAAAACAAACAAACAAACAAAAAACACAACTTATTCTGCATTATACTGCATGTCTGTGAGATATTGCAGTGGATTGCAAAACTGAAACAGCAATGACTATGTTGAAAATTGTCTTTAAAACTTTAAGGTACAAATATCTTCATATTCATGCTTACATTTTTAATCCCAAAGGGTTTCTACTCAAGCTTGTCTCTAATAAAAATAAGCATCACCTTTAATAGAGACTGAATTTGCCAGTCCAGCACAATTACATGAATTCTGAATTTAAACTACGTTAGCTAACTTCTCTCAGAGAAGTAGGAGTTTTTTTAATGTCATTTCTCTGGTGTAGCCTGGAATAATACTGATGATAAAGGCTGCACTGTATGGTGCAACTCATTACATCTGTCTGGCAATAGGTTTTAGATGATGGTAGTTAGTGATGCAGCAGTTCTGCAAGAAGCATTGTTAGGACTAAAATGCAAAATTTTATGGGAGTCATTAATCTGACCATAGCTTTGATAAAAACTTGGTTCAAAATAAAGATAAAAGATCTTTGTTAATGAAATCGGACAATTCAAATTTGCTCTGTTGCTCTTCAGAAACTGCTTCTGTTTGCTTTGTTGGTGCAAAATCTGCTTCAAATCAACACAACAATTTCCCTACAATGTTCAAACTTTTGCTGCATTCCCAAATTATACATGTAATTTTAACTAATAAATGCCACAAAAGGAAATCAAGAAAAATACAACTGGGCAGACTCAAAGAAATATTTTGTACTGAAACTTTTCATTTTTGCCAGCAGAATAAGATCAGTGTTTGTGCAGACTAAATGCCTAATAACTCAGGTTTGATTAAAATATTGCATCTCAAGCATGATATAATTTTTAAATGTTGCATCCTAAGTGTCACTTTAAAATAAGATTTATTAGACTAAAAAATCCCTTCTTTGTTTTATTTATTCAAAATATTACCCCACATGTTGCTATTATAGACTTGTAAATGAGTTCTTCTAGAAACTATCAGGTCATGTGTTGGATATCAGCCATATGAACCACTGTTGCCCTTTAAACCCGCCCCATCTACTCTTGAGAGCTTTTCAGACAGTTGCGATGGAAACCTAACAACTAATAGGCTTGAGCTCTTGCTGCAGGTGCAGGAATGACAGAGCAAAAAGGTTATGTCCAGATTTATTGCTGTCTTACAATACAGATCATTCAAAGATCTCTGTACCAAAGACAGAAACCTGTGCTGTATCAGCTTTGGGACAAAAAGAAAAACATCCCTATTTTCACACTAACTTTACATTAACCAATGTATTTTATTTCTTTCTGGACTTCTGAAGTTGGAAGTAAAATTATTTAAACTCAATTCATGATATATATTTTTTGTAACTAAAATGAAAAAAAAAAAAATAAAGACATACAGAAATAAAAATACATTTATAATTAAATGGTTCGGGGGCCGTTTTGAGAAGCAGGCAGAACCCATGATTGACCCTAACACTAAAAATAAAATACAGTGGCTGAAAAAAATGTCAAATTCCAGCATACAGAGTGAAAAGATATACAACTGGAGGACTTCGTTCCTTAAAATCTACAACATGGCCTCCCAGAAAAAGCACATTCTTCTCACCCTCTGTGAATGCCCCTCTATCGGTTTTGAGAGCCGGCCTGCCACAACTGAAAATAGTCCAGATGGTGGGATCATGCTGGGAGGGTCTGTAGATGGTCTGAGTAGAGGTCTCTGTTCTCTTGCCTCCCTGGATACTTTTTCACATAGAGGGCCCCTCAGTGTCCATCACAGCTCTCAATTTACAACCAGCTACCCTGAAAGAAATATCTGGCTGAAGAGGATTGAGCATTGAGATATTACGTTTTAGCTGGATTGATTCATTGCTGCTGATTATGAGAAAGGTCCTTTTATGCATAAAATGTAGAAGCAGATGTGGGTGAAATAATGTTTACTGGTGTTGCTAACTATTTGGGTTTAAAGTTGTTTGTATTACTAATAAATACTGATACTAAATGCCACACAGAAAGTTCACTGTAGTCTTGTTATATTTTTTAATAATGCGAATAATAAAGCATGGCTAGTACATGTTGGACTTAAGTTAAGTCACCGATTACTTCATGATGAACTAATGTCGGATCTATTTCAAAATATTTCTACTCAACACATTTTAGTGATGCTGCCTCAGTATCAGGAGATGCAATGGATTACTGATTAGCTTGCCAATATTTAAATCATTCTTTAATGCATAAAATGAGTCATTATTTTCTACAAAACATAAAAATGTGAGTAACCAAATATAGGTGTTTTTTTTATTATTGTTAATGAAAAATGAATCACAACCCCGACAAGTCCAAATGCTGCACACTGCGGCCATTTCAACCCAATCAGAATCATACACCAATGTGAAACTTAAGTTTAAGTGCTTTGCCCAGGGACACATTGACATGCAGCAGAAGGAAGCTGGATTTGAACCCACAACTTTCAGATTACAAGTTCGGTACAATGCATTCATCTTTATATATCGTACAAATGAAGAGTTTCACCAATTCACTCAAAATGGAAATAAAAATGTGTTACTCTGTGCCAACTGATTAAAATTTTACATGATCTCTTGTTATTTTTGTTGTGATAAAAGAGTCTTTATTTCTGTTTAGGTGGCATAATCAAAGATACTGCAATGAAAAATTCTCAAACTTGTCAACTGCTAATGTCAATTGTTTATATAAATTAATAAGAAATCCTGAAATGTACAAACAATACTTATACAACTTTGTATAAGTTATGTTCTTGATTACATTTAATGCAAAAATGTTAAATATTTAAGGAGAAAAATGGGGGAGTATTTAAGCTTTCAAATCAAGTTACAAATTTGCCAGTCTGAGGTGATAACAAATGTCACGACTAGAACAGTAATGCCTCCAGAAGCATAGCTGCCAAAAACAAATGGGAGAATAAAATCCTTAAATTATGTTACTACAAACAATCTCATGTGGATGGAGGCTGAACTGAGTCTGAACTTTTGTAAAACTGTCGTCTAAATCAGAAAGTTTCATTACATCATGGTAATAACTTGTTAGGAAGGTCTGTGTTTGAAGCATCTTAATTACAACAGTGAACATGTAACATTATTGGATCTTAAGTTTTTGAAGTATGGAGAGTTAAGGGAATTGTGCAAGTTCAGAATATAAATATTATATGTAAATGACTGATTTAGATGTCTTTGTCAGGGAGAAATTAATTTTTTCAGATAAGTAGCATAGAAAAGTAGAATAAACCTCTTTATCACACAAACCTTTCTAGAGGCAAATAACACAAGCAAATCATAATATATTGATTATACTATAAAAAAGTCATGAGTGTTGCATTAGTAATACTGGGCTCAGCTTAACTACTGCAGAACGTTTTTTTCCCAGTACAAACAAAACCGTTTCATTCCTGGCTGCGAGTTTCAAGCTGCTCACTGTGGAGCCCATTGCATGCAGTAACTTTCAGACTGGCAGGTCAGTGGTGACAAGTGACCCCTCCTTTACCCGCAGAGAGGAGTCTGTTTACTATAACAGGAATATTGCCTGTGAACGTTTTCCCACTTGTTCTTTTCATTTTCTCTATTCCTCGCTGAGCTGTTTGCTTCACTCGCTTCCCTAATGCTTCTATTTTCTGGGTAAAAGATCAAGTGGATATATCACAGAAGGAAAAGTTTGAATTTATAAAGTCCTTCAGTGACTTTTCTTTTTTTTAAATTTTATTTTTATTTATTTATTTTGCAGTTTGCCTGTCTTAATCACCTGGCAGTTTTAGTTCAAAAGCAAAACTATAAGCACACTTCTTTTAAAATTTTAATAACCACATCAATTTCAGGCTCATTTGTTTTAAAAGTTGTGAAAACCTGTCTGGAAAAGTTCATGCAAAAACATTTGAAGAAGAACATCTAGTTGGCCTCAACAAATCTCTCTGTGTTTATTTTAAGGTAAACTCACTGCAGAACTAACCTTTTGATAGTTTATTTTCCATATGTCACATAGTAGAAATTGGTGCTTTCTGAGTTTTGATTTTATTATCACTCAGAGCCTTCCATTTGAGTTTCTGTAAATGTTAGGGTTTTCAATTCTCAGCTGCCCATCACTGTTCACTAAAACTAAACAGGAACACAGAGATTCCTCTTCACAATGCATAAAAGTGAACGAATGAAATGTGAACTCATAACAGACATAAACAAGGTCAGCATTGAAAGCATTTTTCCTGAATCTCTATTCAAAAGCAACACAGTATACAAAACAAAGCCATATTGTTTGAAATGTGCAATGTGATTTTCTTGAAATTGTTTGCACTTTATAACTTATGCACATGGACCGTAATAAAAAAAAAGTTGCTGAAACTGTTAAAATAATCTATCCAATCTTGGCAGCTGAATGTTTCCTTTCATTTTAGCAGCGTGAAGCATTTGGCCATGATACTTCTCTGCTGTGAAGCTGCTGGGTGCTTTCTCTCATCAAGCTCTTCAGACTCAGAATCTAGTCTGCTGACCTTTAACTCCACCCCACACACAGCTGTAAGCACTCAACTTTTCA
Source organism: Xiphophorus couchianus (assembly GCF_001444195.1). Taxonomy (NCBI): domain Eukaryota; kingdom Metazoa; phylum Chordata; class Actinopteri; order Cyprinodontiformes; family Poeciliidae; genus Xiphophorus; species Xiphophorus couchianus. The sequence continues at coordinate 17,539,222 of NC_040230.1, read as the reverse complement.
TCTGCTTTACATCCATTTCACATTCAAAACCCCTAAAAAAAATGTACTCCTTCACTTCTGACTGCAGAAAAGTAGATTATTTAAAGTTTCAGAAAAAAAGATTTTGATTTGATTTGTAGCAAACGCCTCCCCTGTTAATAAAAACATTATGAGAGCTGCAGAAGTTTCTGCAGTAGTTGCATCATCTAGAGAAGAAAGAGGGTTTGGGGAGCTGGAATTAACCGTCTCTCCCCCCAGACCACCATCTGGAATATTAAATCTTGGAGTAGACCCTAATACGCCAAACAAAATCAAAGTTCACACAGATAAAAACAGAACAAATGAGGAGGACAGCTTAACAAGAAACACTGTCCTGTCCATTGACATGTCTAATCTGAGACTGTGTCTGATGATGCACTTTTGAAAAGACAATTAATTTCCAATATGTTTCTGAATGTCTTTAATTTTTAGAAGATAAACACACTATCCATTAGGTCTAAATTATTCAAACACCTGGCAGATTTAGACTTAAAATTATTTTTGATTTAACCAAAGGAACTTTTTTTTTTCTGATAGGAAACTGCAAATAAGACTGTGGTACATAGACCAGTAACATTTCTCCAAGAATGCCCAAAGGCAAGACAAAAAGTGTCAGGGTATTTGCCACAAGACTAACAGGCAGGACTGTTTCTGTTCAACTTGTGACAACGCTCTGCTGTGTTCTTCTTAGGTCAAGAAAACATAAATGTCCTGCCCTGGTTGAATGGTTGCATCAAAGGAGAACAAGGTTTTGAAATATTTCAAACAGATTTAATTGAATTGCTGCCACAACTGACTGTATGGATGGCATTCTCTCCTAAGACATACATGTCTACACTGAGGACCAGCCCAATTGTCGATTTAAAAGATCATCTGCACAACCTGATTCATTCAAATGAGGGTAAAGCGCTGGAAAACCCAAATTGCTCCTGTGGCTAAAACTACTGGCAGGGCTTGCCAAAACATAAAGCCGATTTAGGCTTCAACTCCACCAAAATGTCCTTTTTAATCTGAACTCTGTCAGAGGGCTAATCTGGAAACTGTTACTCAGCGAGTCTTGAAAATAAATTGGTTGCAGCTGGGCGTCAGAAGTAAAGCGGAAAGAGAACAAGTGGTGAAATTACTCCTGTGAAGCCTCCATCTTGAGGCTGACGCACAGGAAACAAGCTCTCAGCAGCAGGGAAATGGAGTGACATGCATAGACCTGCTTGGATTTCTCCTCCGGGTTTTAGATAGGCCTCGTTAGCGTGGAGACACAAGGGCTCCCGCCTTTGTTTGTGCAGAGCTGACAATAACCACTGCTGGAGCATTTTTAGGAGGTTAAGTGCTTTTGATGGCTGCAGTGGCATGTTGCCACAAAGTCTTGAGTTCCTCAAACCATCCCCCATCTAATGCCTTCATACCCTTTGCCTCTCTGTCTCTGGGGTCTGGCTGAATCAATGGCTGTGATGTCAAAGAGCAACATAAATTTATGCCATACCAGGTCATGTTTAGTCTAAATTTAAAAAAGGGGGGGGCTTAAAATGTGTGTGGAAGGGATTTTTGATTTTGTCCTAAAATCAAATAAATAATAAAATCAGACAGATTTGTCAGCTATGTCAAAACATCCACTTCACCAGTGCATGTCTGCACTAAATGGAACAATGCACAGCTTGCTTTGTGACAACCATAAAAAAAACATTGCTTTATGCCCGTATTTTAAAAGAATGCGGGGCCTTTGCTGCAGCGGGACTCTTACTGCAAAATCTCACGTTTCACCTCGACCTGGAGCGATGAATAAAGGCCCCCAGCTGCCAGCAAAAAAAGTGAGTGTAAAAACATTTTTCTACAAGCTCGGACTGAACTCAAATTCTTTGTGAGTCTGAATGACAGGTCAACCGAGAAAAAGTTTTTCTTGCACACAATGTGTTTTAGTTTACACAATCTCGATGTGCAGAGTGATATGCAGAACCATACAGAAGTATTCATAACTATTGAAACCGTCACCTGATAACCATAAGAGAGGAGCAGTTTATTTAGAGATTGTGTACCCGGCCCATTGCAAAGTGAAAGGAGAAGACTGTTTTATGAATTTTTCCCAATAGAAATTTGAAATCTAAATAAAAACTCAATCAGAGTGACAAGGAACATCATGAGGATGAATTACATTTTCATCACAGATGGAGCTAAAAGCAAACCAAACATTGTTTCCTTTCATATCCTTTAGGAAAATCCTGCTAGGCACAGCAAAGAACCTGACACTAGGTGGGAGGTTCATCTTGTAGAAAGATGACACCAAACACACAGCAGATCAAAGCACATTTATGTATTTTGAGGAGTTCAGTAAAAGTCAAGACCTTAATTCAAATACGTATCTGTTGTAACACTTGAAAATTGCTTTTCACAGATGTTCTCCATTTAATATGATTAACTTTTAGTAACTTTTCAAAAATGAATGAGCCACAATTTTAGTCTGTAGACATGAAAAGCTGGCAGTCATTTCCAAAAAGTCTTGAAACTATAATTACAGCAAAATAAAGATGTATATGAGGACAGAAAGTATGCCAAGACATGTATCTACTATGAGATGTTAGATGCTGGACGGTTACAACAACACATAAGAGGACTTGTATTCAGACAAAAAAAAAAAACCCTGTGGTTTTCAATACCTACCCAATGCAAAAGATACATGGTTTTATACCTTTGGTTTGAAAATTGAATCCCCACATTTGTAGCGCTAATGTTGCAGTGAATAACAAATATATCATCAATTAGCAAATCCTAAGAATAACATGTAAAACAGGTACATTAAATAAACTACTACCAGTAATAATTCACAGAGCATTTCGGTAGTCATACTCTTCAAGAGAAGCCTTTAATTAGAGTGGAAAATGAAATTACAGGTGGTTTATATTAATGTAGACAGAGATTTCCTGTTTGGACTCACATGTTCAGAAGTCAGATCTGGCTGTGCGCCCACACAAACCTCCGAGCCGCCTCACTCCTGCAGACCACCTCAGTAGAGAGAGCCGCATTGAAGTGACGCTGATTCATGGCGAAGAGCCCAGGGCTCCGTTTAAGTCAGAGTAAACAATTAGAGTTGAGCTGATTTATTCTAACTCCACGTCTGTGAATCAGGGAGGAATAAAAGATAAATATTACTCCCCAAGTGAGCTGAGAGCTGAATTAGATAAAAACTTCTGCTCTCACTGTTGTGTTTTTCTTGTGTGAGTGTTTTCTCACTAAAAACGCTTAGGATTTAAGAGTTGGGAGTTCTGTATCTCCGTGACAGAACACAGGCCCTGCAATTTATTATCGCCACATTTAAAATGTTGAATAGAGCAGCAAATGTGCCAAACTGTAAGGTGTTTCCCTGAACTTTGATTTTAAATGAATTATATGTTGTACATGGTTTTTGTGAAGGAATTAAGAAATGTAGTTCAATGAATAATACAGCAATGTTATTCGTTAACCTGCTGCTTTCAGGCACGTAGACGTTGTGTTCGAAATGTTGTTTATTTTTAGATTGTCTAAAAATGTTAAATGGGATTTTGCATGTTTAAGGGTGTTTTTATTGCATCATTGCATGCCCACACAGTGCGAATGGGCGCCCCCGTGTGGCGGATCCAATCTGAGTTTCTACAGGGCAAATGGAGAGCAATAATTTCTTAAAAATAATAAAAAAATATTGATGCACTCTTGGGATTAAAACCAACTTATTTTCACATAAATGTGAAAAGTAAAACAAAATTAAAGTAAAGTTTTATCAAATTGTTTAAAATATATTCGAAAATCTGTGTAAGTGATTAAAAGTACAAAAGAAAAGGAAGACCAGTTGTTATATTATTCTTTCTGCTGGGGGACATAGTAAAAGAGAAATTAATGGGCTATGTGGAAAGTGTATCAATTAGTGGAAGGAGAGCTCATAATTTGGATCTGGATTCAAACCTTAACTTGCCTAACTTTACTTTCACACGACTTATGTGGAGGATGTTTCCATCTGCTCAGAGAAGGGTCAGAAGCTGAGTGGCAGGGGTCCTGCTCCTCCAGAGGCTGCAGCTCACCATCAGGGGCTTGTTTCTATCAGGGGGGGTGAAACAACCGCCCGTCCATCACCCCGACAGAGCTGTCTGCCATTCAGCCTAAACAGGAGGAGTTCCTGCCAAAAATCAAAGGCTTTTTCATGGAGGGAATCCAGCTCCAGTCTACCATCAGCGAGGGGCATTCCCAGCTGTCAGCAGAGTTATGCGTTCAGACTAGCCATCTTTTTTAGTTTTTTGTTAGTTTTGTTTTGTTTTTTCCTCGCATTGGTCAACAACAGCACTCATTCTCCATCTTTACTCTGTCTCTTTGGAGAGCCAGAGTATTGTTTAATTGACTGAAATTCATATTTGCGATTTGCTTTTTTTTTTGTCGTCTTCATCATATTTTTGCAACAGTTTCATTGCTGATAATGTCAGTGCTCCAATTCACCACTTGAGGGAAGCAAAACTAAGCTTCCCTCAAGTTGCAGCCCTGATGAACAGTTAAAAGACTTCATCTCCATGAGTTCACTCACTGCTCTTTGCGATGATGCAATGACGTTCATTTAGTTTGTATACACAGATTAAAATATATTTTCGATGGAGCACAACATTCATTTATTTTTACAAGCCTTTCATAATGTTTAAAAAGTTTAATAAAGGATTTTCCTGATATTAGAAAAATGAGCAACATAGGCTTCTCATTCTTGTCCCAAACACATTTATGCCTCCTGCAGGCTTCAGTTCAGTGTCTGATCCTCCTATGCTTCCTGCATGGTTTCCTGTTCTGTACCCTGTCCTATTTTCTCTCACTGCAACACAATGAGACAAAACACAAGACAGGGATTTTCAAAATTGGGGGTGGAGGGAATCACAAAATAGTTTTCTATTCATATGAACTCTCTCCATTGGTTGCTTGCTGATGCTGAGAGGTGTATGCATATGTCATGTTGCTTTTTTGACTTAAGCTTCAGCTTGACCTGTACAGTATACAGATATGGAAAGATTAGCTAACACTCCTGTTAAAGCTGTGTTTTAAAATAAGTATGGTATTGCAATAGCATAATCTCACACCATGATTGTTTTTAAAAATAAAAATCCTATCTTTAATTTGACTTCAGCAATTCATCAGGAGTAATATACATATTTAGAAATAATTGTTTTTAACAATGCACAGCATAACTGCTGGCACATCTGACAGAGAGAAAGCATGAAGACTAGGAATCTTTATTAAGTGATAAGAAGAATTCCTACAAATAGCCCTCTGCTGTGAATTATCCTCCTCCATACATGGGAACATCCTTTTTCACATTGAAATGGTCAGTCCAGGGAAGACAGCAGGAAGAAGATTTATATGTTTATCCTTTTCAGACTTGTTTCAGGCATCCGTCTGCCTAAATGTACAGCCCTCATTTAGGCAGACCTGGACTATAAGCCTCTCTGCGGATGTATCAGATTTTAAACATTCTAATGTATCTGTCAGGTTGATAAACTACGAGAATCTGCTCTGGACAGCTTATCTGATGACCCAAAGTCAGAGAGAGAGAAAGAAGAGATGATGAGTAGGAATGGTTCAAAGGTTTGCTTTTAGGAGGACCGTGGTTGCATTTCAGCACTTAAGAGCTAAAAAAAAAAGTCTGCAGTAAAACATAAGGCTATAACTCACCACCCTCCACGTTGACAAGGTGTCCTTCATGTCTTCAACAGTTTCAAATACATATTGGCTCTACAGAAAAACAAAGAACATCTGGGTCCCAGTGATGGCATTGTTTTTAATCTTTGTGACACTTGAGCTATGATTAGAACATATCTATTTTTAATGTCTCAATGGTGAGGCTGTGTAAGAAAAGACGGCTTAATGTGTAGAAAATGCTGACCAGATTTTTAAAAATGGAACAACTACAAGGCCAGAAATAATTTATTACTGTACTGTAGATTCCTTTGTGGAATTGAAATTTTTACATCAGCAATAACAGAGAAAATTTAGATTAACTGTTCTAATCTGGTGTTTAAAACTCTTAATGAACAATTACAGATTGTGCATGTAGAAAATTCATTATGAGATTATATTAAGAGACAGATTTATATTAGGTAGTAAGAACATATTCGTTATTTATTTATTTAATGAGTGTCACAGCAGCATGGCAAGTTTAACCGCATTCCAGGTTAAATAGATTATCTTTAATTCATGGCAGCTGTGAACTCAAAAAGACCAAATGCTGAAACTGAATGTAGAATACCAGCTTACGCATCCAGAATTCCTCTGTTGGATTATTGTACATTACTGCACCAATTCAAATTGTTTATTTTCTTTAAAGAAAAACCATGGATGTTGAACATTTTGCATTTTTTCAGCCACATGCTCTGCCATCTAAAAAGCATCCCTATTTCTGAGACTTTGTCAAACACATTCTACAGCAAGAAAAATGCAATGCAAAACAATAACAATGCAAATCCTTCCACTAGGATTAATTGCTGGATTTGTTCTAATTGCACTAAGCATACTGCATGGGTAATTTAGATGAAATTTTACAAATGTGCTGATTTATTATGCATTGCTTGAGGCCATCTTTTTGACACACAGCAGGGTTATTTTTCATAACTAAATGGAGCGCCTACACATAGAAACTAAATGACCAACATGGGCTAAATAATCATTAGACGAACAAGGCTGGTCTATATCTGGAACATTAATTTTGAGAGTGTGTTAATATTTATGGTCTACTGCAGAAAGTCTAGTTTCTATGAACCCTTCTAAAAAGCTGAGGAACATTTCTTGTAGATTAACATATGAGCAGCGCAGAACAGTTTCACTTCTGTGTCTGTACGGTATTTAAAGTCTTCATGATAATTCATTCTCATTTAATGATTATTTTCAACCTCACGAGATGTGACTCAGGATACAAAGTAGATGTATGAATGCTTTGTATAACATTACCAGTTTCCTCAGGGTGTTTGTTCTTCATCCGTGGTTTGTGTTTTTACAGAGTTTGTACATAAAGTACAGTATGTCAGCAAGGATAGGACTAAAAGTCAGATATTCTGTGTCTGTGAGAGGCAGATAAAACTGAAAAATAACAGAGGAGAGGAATGGAGAGAGAGAGAGAGAAAGATCAAACACCGTGGCAGAGCCAGGCTCTGTATCAGAAACGAGGTTGGAAGGCTCTCCCTCCTCTCTCCATCCGACTCTCCCCCTGATCGTCGACCCTGAGGAGAATAAACTCAATCCATGTTAAATTATAGATTAAGGCCTGACTCTGGCTGAAGCTCGGGAGCTGGCGGTTGCGCAAACACTGAGCTACACTGAGTTTCGCACATTTTCACGGCTGCTGTTGCCTCACCTCACAGTCTTATTAAAACCAACATCAAACAGTATCCACAGATGAAGAACGGGCTCGAAAAGAAACTGTATGAATATGTAAAGGGTCTCAGCACAATATGCTCCCTGCCTGGATGCTATTATGCTACGTATAATAGAATGACTTTTTACTTTCTGACAAACCCATTTCACTTAATGAGATGTTTTCTAAAATGCTAATTAACCTTTTTATGTGTCCTCTCTGTAAGACACAGTATAAAACACAGAGTTAATGCTCTGTGTTCAGTTCAAAGCTGATGATGCAAATGCAGAGACACAGACCCTCAGAAATGCAAACAGGATCTGATACAGTCACTTGCAAAAGTATTAACACTCGATGAAATTTGTTACATTATTATATTGCAGCTACAATCTGCACGTTTTTTTGAGCTTTGACGATGCAGATGGAAAAGGACGCAATGTACTGTAGTACCTTCCATAGCAACTGTAAATAGAGACCACTTGTGTACAATCTTTTTGGTCACCATGGAAAATATTATGTGTGGTAGAAATTTTAATCATGTCAGTATTTAGTTGTTAGGAAAACATAGTTTATTTAAGGCAAGGGGTTAAGCCATTTATCTTAAATGAAAAGGAACTGTTGAAGGCATCATCAGTGACATAAATTGTAAATAAAGAGCATAACAACGGGAAACATTAAGAAAATAAGCATTTACTTACATAAAATACTGGATAACGCATCAGCTCAGTAATCAGCACTGCAGTATCAAATTATTAACAGTACAAACATAATACAGTTAACTAAAACCTAATTAAGTCAAATCCTCAGGAAAGTTGTACGTGGAAGATACATTGCAAATACCAGAAATAATGGCAACAGTCATGACTTACTTTTAAGGTAAATTAACTTCCTGATGTTAAGGTGACAATCAATCTGGTCATCACCCCAACACAACCTTCAAGATCTGCAGTCTCTTTAATTTTTAAATAGCCATTTGGCCCACTATCTTACTCATAAGTAGGAGTGAACTTGGTTAATGTAACAACTAAACCAAAAGAAAAATGCATTTAGTTTGGCATTAAAGGATATAACGCAATACATTTTAAATGACATTGTTTATAAAAAATAAATAAATTTGCCAACCACTTGTGGACATGATTGGTATTACACTTCAAGGCACTGTCCCACCTTTAGATTTTGAGAATTACATGACAGTTTCATTTCAGCATAATTCTCACAGTTTTGAACGTAAACTCTTGTTTTTTGTTTTATACAAAAAACAAAATCAATTATCATATCTAGGCTTTCCTTTTTTAGCCCCATGTGATAACAATCCTTCAGTTTCCATATCAAAGGCATTTCAGTCATTCAGATTTCCTCTTCTCTTACGTAAATCACATCCTTGTCCTGTTTAGGAAACTATTTTTAAAAGGGTTGTCATAAATACAGAGTCCAGCATATGAAAACTCACCAGTTTATAATTTGGGTAAAGGTTGCAGCTCAAAGTAGACATTTTAGGCTGTTCTTATCAACAACAACAGAGCAGAAATAGTAGAAGATATCAGAACACAGAATAGAACCAGTATGACTACATGCAAAGCAAATCTCTTGTGGCAATCAAAGGCATCAAAATGACCATTGTCAACATTGAACATGCAGTAACAACATAACTGGCATGCATTTGCAAACAAAGATATACTCTACATAAAAATAAAACAGAAGAATTATTGTACTTAAGCATCACAAAACTCTTCTGAAGGTAAGTGTCAGAGTGAGACTCAGAAACTCAACAAGAAAACAGCAGCAGTTCAAATATTGAACTGAATTCAAAAACAGAAAACATCATTTGCTGCAAATAAATTACTTCATATATTTTGTACAATCTTAAAATGCGTCTCAGAGTCATTTGAATTTTCCTGTCTTCATGTTTTGAAGAAAATTTAAAGGTGATGCACAAGCAGTCAATGAAATTTTGATTAATTGATCTACAGAGAATTTATGCTGAAAGGCAAGAATGATCACATGCAACTCTATGAACCAGTCGGCTGTCAAAGAACAACACTGTAAGATCATGCAGGCAAAGATTTTTTAAACTAAAGCAATACAGCCTAGATATGACATTCATGAACATGATCATGGTTCAGTCTACATTCATGACAGGATTCACAGTTCCCTCCACACTTGCTGACATACCCTGGTAAAGATTCATAAAAATAATTAAATCAAAATAATCTGTTTGAGTCATTGCATTAATCATACAGTGGTACTGCATTGACAACAATGTGGTATGTTCCTCTTCCAAACTCCCTGGAAACCTTGTTAGCATGCATGGCATGATGAATTTATTAAAGCCCAGTGTGTTTTAAATAAATATCCAGTAAACTGAAAATGGGTCATCACTGCATCTTTTAGCAGAATAAATATACAAACCATATGACCAAATCAACATCTAAAAGGTCACCTTGTGGGGTGAGGAGAAGACAGCATCAGAAAGGACCGGGGACTCGCGATGATCTAGCAGGGGTCTCAAACTCCAGTTCTCAAGGGCCGGTGTCCTGCAACTTTTAGATGAGCCTCTGCTGCACCACACCTGAACAGAATAATTAGGTCATTAAGGCTCTGGAAAACTGATCTACACAAGGAGGTCATTTCATTCCAGTGTTTTGTACCTGTGGCACATCTAAAAACTGCAGGACTTCGGCCCTCAAGGCCTGGAGTTTGAGACCCCTGATCTAGAGTGACTGTAGTGTGGACAGCATAGGGTAAAAAATTATGGTATATTTGATGGTACAAAAACAAATCATATTAAATTGAAATGATTAAAATTGAACATGGGAATTTTGTAGTTAATATTGTATTTCTCCTAAACTTCCTGTGTTAATTTATGCTGCTGCAGTGGAAGATCCATGTCTTTTAAAACCTCTTTACCAGCAGATTGATGTGCAGTTTGCTTTGTGTGACAATTCACAGTGATTTCCTGATGATTTTAAAGGCATCACCAAAAGGTTTTGATCAGGAGAGAGTTTCTACAAAACATGCAACTTCAGGACTCTCCTTAGCGAAGTGATGAAATCCCTTCTTTTGTATGAACACTGCCCTTTAAATAGATTTATGACCTCATGGGGTTCGTCCCATTGTTCCTGAGGTTAACACAGTGACGCTGCAGCAGGCTCCGCTGATGAATTCTGCATTTTGTTTCACCCTATCAGTTCAGGGGGATGCTTGTGTTAGAAGATATCAAAAAATGTCAAGTTATTTATTACAACAACCTCTCTGCTTTACTTCTTTCCAGGGACTGTTTTGTTGTTTCCTGTGTCATGACTGCACCTCAATACCTCTCGGCAATCAGATTTTGAGCCAAACTCCGTATTTTTAATCTGGGCAGTTTTCCCTGCTTTCTCTAGTAGCTCGTTGGTTTCTGCGTCGTCACTGAACTCAGTATTCTGACCCGGGTCAGTATTCTGGCTGGAGACTGACGCTCTTCTTGTCTGTTGATCGGACAAGCAGAGTTCCTGCCACTTCTCTCTGTTCCCATTTATTCCATCCACCATCGGCTTTAACTTCCTGTTCAACTTCAGCAGCGCCTGAGAGAGACACCAAACAGTAGAGGTTATCTACAGATTTGCATACGTTTTTATTCATGCACTTACATTTTAACATGAAGCCTACATTGTTTTTATTGAACGTAAATGTCTTGAGCTTACAAAAAGAAAAATTTCTATGTATTTTATTGGGATTTCATGATAGAGAGCAACATAATGTAGGAGTGTGAAAAGGAAGGGAAGGGATTCATGGTTTTAACGATTTATTACAAATAAAAATCTGAAAAGACAAACCTAGGAAAAATACTTAGAAACTGCCAACAACCCATCCACCAAAACACAGAGACAAAGATATAATGTAAATTTTTAGATCAAAGTGTAGTTATGTGTTGCAGTGGCCTATCCAAAGTCCAGACCACCTGAGACTTGAAAGTTACTATGTCCAGACGCTGCCCCATCATATCTGGATGACATGAAGGGCACCTCTCAGTTGAACCGTTCAGTTTCTGGGTGTGCAAAGCTGGTAGAGACCAACCCTGAGAGAATTGAGCTATAACTGCAGTGAATGGTGGTTCTAAAATGAATTGACTCTGAAGAGCTGAATACACAGGCTTTAATCATTTTATTCGTAAAAAATTAAATGTGAAAAACACTTCACCATTATCCACTACTTTGTGTCGGCTATCCTTATGAAAAGCCAGTGTAATACTTAATATTTATAACATATAAATATTAAAGCCCTCTCAATGTGTAGCTTTAGTTGTGGCCGGCCTACCTGATAAAGTGGCTTGCAGATCCCATCAATCCATTCAAGCTGTAAGGCAGGTAGTTCATCTTTGCGATTACGGTCAAAGATGGCCTGCAGGGGAGCAACAACTCTCTGTCACCCACAACCAGAACTCTGGTCAGAACCATTTTCCTCCTGAATATTTTTAACTCAGAACATCAGAGTGACAGGAAAGACTTTGAAACATTTCACACTCACTGCTGGTGTTAGCTTCAGCTCCGACCGTTCCCTGTCACCTTGTTCAAAGAACTCGCTCGTTACCAACTCGGCAACCTGCAGACACCGGTGGAAACAATCATTATTTTACTCATGCATTATGCAACGTTTAAGGATTTAAGCCTAGTGAAGGGTGTATATTAAAATTTACTATAAAATGATTCATCTTTTTTGTTGCTGTACGGTGTTTGTTGTACGTTGTTGTGCAACTCTTAGGAAAGAAATTAGACTCACGACAACTGATCCAAAAACTTAAAGCTGCTGGTACACCAGTGTAACTGTTCACAAGTTTTTACATAAACACGAACTGAGAGGCTGCTCATTAAAGAAGTTAAATAAGGATTCAACGAGCTTCATGTTTGGAAGAATCAAGGTTAGACCTTTAGATTTATGCATGAATTCAAATTCAAACGTTTAACTTTGTTGTGAATATTGTTTTTTTCTCCTTTAATTTCCGAAATTAGATTTAGTGGTCTCTTTTTACAGTGTTTTTTATGCATACACGGCTCACTTCTTGTTAGATTTTGTCCTATTTTTGGACTTTTCTTGTTAGGTTACATCAGTGTCAAACAGGAGGTATAAACAAGGACCAGGCTGGAAGCTTATTTAGGATTCGCCAGTAAATCCAACACTTCTCCGTGTCTGACCAACAGTAAGCAGATTAGCATGCTAAACGGATTAAAGAAATAACTGAGCTGTGGCACCAGCCCAGCAAACTAAACTAACCTAATGGGAGTTTATTAAGTAGTTTTAGGAACCTTGCATGCTTTTCCCCAGGACTTGGAAGAAAAGGTAAAGAAAGAAAAATATTTATTTTTTTAATTGCCTCTGCTCAGTTCGGATTTTGTCAACAGCTAAAATTTACCTCCCCCTTAAAGCATAAGTCTTTCATGAGAACTCATTTTAAATACATACATAAACTAAACAAACATAATTGCATTTTTTTATTGTCCAGATTACAATTAGGAAATAACACATCCCAGCATGCACAGGTGACTCAAACCTGTTTTGATACCTCCCAAGGACGAGTGACAGCACCCAAATCACATGCAGTCATCAGCATGGATCTGTTGATTAGGCAGGGATCGGAGACAAAATACATTTTTATCTCAGTTGTGTTCCTTACAGCTTTAGTATCTTTATTTATTACAAATGCAGAAACCTGAGGACTTCTCTGTGTTCTTCCACCGCCCAGCTGAATTCTCCTGACAAAACATGCTCAAAGAACTTGGTTCTGCGCCTTTTTAAATGAAAGAAACAGTCAAAAGAGGGACAAATCAGGCAGAAAATATTGAGAGATACAAGAAATATGGATATAAGTTATACAATATGTGCTTTATAATAAGACAATGTTAAGTATTAAAAACACAAATCCAATCTGTCCATAAATATTTAAATCTAGCTGTAAAGACGATCAGCTCTGAGAAGGCCACTTACTCAAAGTGCAAAGTAAGGTCTGTGGAGAGAATCGCCTGTTTTAATAGTTGCATCATGTTGCTGTACTCTTTAGAGCTGAGGTTGGCAAAGATATTGTGTCCCTGCAAAATAAAACACAGTTGCAAGCAGCGGTGGATTTGTACAACTGGCAAAAAATATTCCCGTTAAATTTGGAGCATCGGTAAAGTCATCGCTCACTGTCAATTGAAGCCCCAATTTGCAATTTAATTAGCAATGCGTATGGGCTTTCTCTGTCCATGGCTAAAATAAATCAATGCAGTATACAGCTGGTGATCAAACTGATCCACCCCTGAGACAAAGCGCAGTGGTTACTGGTGTTGCCTGTCAGCAGTTTGTGTACAACGCTGTTCCTTAGGAGAAACTGTGCAAGAGGGACTTTCAGCACGCCCAGTTGTCTCAATACATTTCTGATAAATAGCCAGAGGCACAGCAAGAGAATATAATTGCTTTTCTTTGGGATATTATCATGATCTTGGGATGTTGGGATTTTATTTTATTTTTTTCCTGTTCGCATTTTCCTTGTTTATTTATTTCCAACGTAGATCTCACTATATATATCAGTTCATTCCTTTCCGCTTAGTTTATTCTTGTTGTTTTTCCTTAGATTAGTGTTTTACAACTTTCCAAGATTACTGTTTACATTCTCCTCAGCTTCCATTAATTGTTGTAGCATTCCAGTTTCCTCGCAAGCTGAAACTCACAGCTGGGTTTCACGTCAGACCCGAAGTAGCAGCATTTCAGGTAAGAAGTTGGGATTTCAACATGGCGGCACCTATAAGCAATGTTCGCTGTACCTCTTACAAACATCATATTAAGCTCTCCTTCAGCCTGTCTGCTCTGTCTCCTCTCACAGCTGCACCCTGTCCTCAATCAGCCACCTGTCACTTATGACTCATCAAGCACCCCAGTATTTTTTTTTCTGTCACTGCTGGATTCTCTTGTCACCTCATGGTTCCCTGCTTTTTGAATATCTACCAGATCCCAGTCATGTATCCCTTTGTGTCTGCATGTAAGTTATGTGTTTATTTATTAAAGTTCCTTCATTTTATCCAACGACAATCAACTAGACAGATATATTAAGACTTTTAGTTGTCAAGCATCAGATGATTTGCATGTTTATCTGTTAAACTGATTAAGTCATCCAAAGAGAGGAACATTTCTTATAATGGTATCCTTTTTTTTCTTATATTTATGGCAGGAACTTTTATAGGAATATTGTAATACAGCTCATGAGAAAACTGTTAGCTATCACTACATCTGTCCAGCAGGATATCCATGCTGTTTGACCTCGCATAATCTGAAATATTTAGTTTGAGGTGTAGAGTATTGTTTTTACAACTGTGTGCTTTGGCTCAAGCCATGTAGAAATTCAGGTGCAAGAAAATTTTATTCCCACACAAAAATGGTGATAAATTTCAACATTTACTGTAAGTGTATCTAAAATCTATTGATCGGTATTCATGCAAATGCTGCTACTACAACAATTTTTATCTTAATTGTAGTTGCTTTGTATCAGTTTTTATTTGGTTGTAGTATAGTGTTGATCCTGCTAAAAGATCATAAATATAATGATTTTTTTTTCAACACCACTGTGTGTTGGTCCAATACATAAAATCCCACTAAATGCATTAAAGTTTGTTGATGCTATTTAGCAAAATAAGCATTGTTTGGGGAGTTTGATTTTCTTTTGCAAATCACTGTATAAAGGTGTCTCCTCCTTGGTTATGGCCTGGACGTTTTATGAAAATGGTGTAAGACTTTCAGTTATATTCTTGTCAATCATAATAAAACCTTACTTCATACGCCATAGTCGACAGGATGTTTCCATTATATCTCTTTCTGCTTATCTTTCAAAATTAGGTCGCATAATTTTGCTGACACTTTTCATTTTAGTATAAAATAAGCCCGTTTCATCTTCCAAACTGGCATTTGAATGTATTATCATTAGCTTTTTTTAAAAATTATTTTACAGCCTGGACACCAACTTTTACACAATATACAAGCAGGTAGATTGTGATATGCTTGTCACAGCTCTGTATATTCATTTACAGAGCTTGTAAATGAATATACAAGCTCTGACTCAAAATGCGATATTCAATTTATTTTTTTTTGTTCCACACTGTACAAGGGAAAAATATAGCACAATGTCTGCAATGAAAGGACGGTTGTGTTTTCTGCTCAGGAAGCTTTTATGCAGTCCGCCGTCATGTCAGGGCTCTGTGGAGATCAAAGCTGCTATAATCAGCCCGTATGGTGGGAATTTATGTTTTATCAAAATGTTACACTCAAATATCTTTGTATGAAATGGACAGAATTGTACAGAAAGAGATTGCAGACAGTATGTGATTTGCTTTACAACTGTTTTACATAACTAATGTCACTTGTGTCTAAAGATCCCAGTGAGGGATCTAATCAATATATTCTGCCTGACCTCGCTCTGCAGGATCATGACAGCATGGTTGAAGTGATGATGCTCCAGGGTTGCCGACGTCCCATAGAGCAGGGCCAAAGCAGAACCGGTCCTGGAGGAATAACGGGTCAGTGGTTCAGTCACTCGTAAGGAACACATTCATAACCGTGTAGGTTTATGTAACTCACTTGGCTTGAAATGCATTGTTTGTGCCTCGATGGTCCAAGTCGTGGCACAAGCAGCCGACCATCAGGGCCAGCATCTCCGCATCTGACAGCACATCCTGGAAAGTGCTGGACTGCATAAAAGTCATTGACTGTCAGTGAAGCTTATGAACTATTCAGTTTAACCAGTCTTAGTTATACTAGCATGTTGGTATTTTATAACATCTTTAATAAGCTGAAATCATTTTGTCTAAAAACTTACTGTGATCATGACAAACATGCACTGTGACACATTGAAGGCATGCCTCCAGTTGTGATACGCCACAGTTCGATAGTTCTTCCTCACTGTGAGCAGCCAGCGACACAAAACCTACAAGGAGAGAAACAATCATGTCATACCTTCATGTACTTTAAAACACAAAATATTCAGAAAAAGAAACATCTTGCAGGGAATGCTGTCTCACTTCATAGTCAATTTTAAACTTTTGAACCACACCGAGTTCCAGAAACATCCTGAGTGACGCCGTGATCATCGCATCATTGTCCAGCGAAAAATCATTGAAGTGGAACTCATCAATGCCCAGCTCACTGCTCAGGGGAATCTTTGCAGCCTTCACAGGACAAAGGACAGAGCTGTCAGTCAAACGTTTCCAAAGAAAAGTACACTCAATGTTTTAATTAGAGTTTCAACTGACAGGTTTTTTGCTCTCTGTACTCAAATTGAATTTATAAATTTATTGAAAGGATTTAGTTTATGAATTACCTTCAGTCTGTCAACTTCTACTTTGGAGCAGGTGGCATGGTAAGACAACATCTGAAACAACAGACATTTCACAAAGACGGGCGTTACAGAAGTCTGATTCAAATCCTAATACCACCCAACTTTTTTCATCAACACAGATTACAGTAAATATTTTTCCACTAATCTTCCGACTGCCCTACTTATCTCCTTACGTCCGGATCAGATCGGCACATTTCAATTTTTGTCACATTCTTTTGTGAACGAAGTGTAAAATGCCTCCACCTGGTAATTAAAGAGACAGCACTGAATAAGTGAGGCTGATCCAGCAGTGTGTTGTCTTTGATACCAGTTAAGCAGAGAGGGTGATGTATTTATTGTGAATTATTGAGAGCAGCTGAAATATTTATTAAGGAGAAGGAGAACCATGTTTTTCTGAGGATAATGTGACTGCTCAGGTTAGATACTGGACAATGGAGCAGAACCGGCTGAGAGACGCTAATAAATGTTAACAGCCTCTGTGGCAGTACCATACTTACTTAGTACCACACTATATAAAAAGAAAGTACATTTCAATAGTTAAGAAATTTGATGAGTATCTAACAAAGTAAACTAGCGGTAAAGTAAAGGTTTAAACTATATGAAGAATGAAACATATTTGTAGATTTTGCATGGTTTTGCTTTTTGTCACTTACTATTTCAGATTAAATAAATTTCAAAGTTAGACAAGGATTACTTGGGTAGAACCATGAAAACCTGTGATAACCATTTTTTTTTCAATGTCACTAGCCGATGGAAGAAATGGTTATCAAAACTGTAGAATCTGTCTGACATTAAACAGACAGATTTAAAAGATCTCATTAAATAATCCCAAAACTGAAACAAAAGAAGGTTAGAAGGCAACATTTCATGGAGCAGGATTTGTAGTTGTATTATGGAGAGTGAAAAAAAAAAAAGACTGGAACAATTAATTTGCTCACATCCAATGCTACAGACTGCTTGGCCCATGTCTTCTTAACTTGATTGTACATCATGGTATTGTTGATTCCAAGTCCACAGAATATCACAAATGCCTGCAAAAAAAAGAGAAATTTAATATTAATACCTTAAGCAATAAAAGTAACACAAAAACAAAAGACTTAAGTATTAGTGTTTAAACTGACCTCAAACAGTCTCTGATCTGCATCATCAAATGTCTTTCTGTCCAGGCGGTTCAAGATTTGTGCAACCCCTTAGCAAAGTACACATCGATCCTTAAGAGCAACAAAAGCAGAATTTTCAAAAATCTAAAAAATCTGGTTCAACCTACCGATTATCTGGTGAGTTCTGTTCCAGATCGGGACACATAACACAGACCGGATGTGAAAACCCGATGCCTGATCTGCCTTGAAAGACAGAAAACACAATAATTTCAGAATCCTTTTCAAGTTGATTCAAATATGGCTCCACATTTTTAATGGGTTTTAAACAGAAGTTTCCAACTGGAGGTGCAAAAAATGTACAACTTTGTTCAAACCTCAGCATCAAAGCGTGGATCCTGACAAACGTCGCTGATGTTAACAGGCAGCCCTGTGGAAGCAACCAGCTCAGCGATGCTGTTGTTGATGAGCCAGTCAGAGCAGGATAACTTCTCCATGCTCAGTTAGCAAATTAAGAGAAAAAAAGAAGGAAGTATGACCATGACTACTGGGATTTTTCATGGGTCGTCCCCATTTACAAATTAGTTGACTTCTGAACACTTTTGATTGCATTGGATTTTCTTTAGGCATATCAGAGGAAAAGGAGCTGAATGCAAACATTTGCTTTAGTACCAACCGTTCCAATAAAATAGACTAAATTTGATGATTATATTTTAAAAATGCATCCCTGCTCGTTCACCTGATGTCTCTGTCCATGTTGCACAAAGGAGACATCAGTTCAAATGTCTTGGAGAACTTCACCACCTACAGAGAAAGTACAAATCAGTACACATCTGCTCGGGAACAAAGTTATGAAGCATTTTACATAATTTACTTCAGAAAATAAATATTGGAGAGGAGAGCATCGAGAAGAGGTAAGAAGAATCAGCAGAATCCACTAAGCAGGAGTCTTACGGGTGAGTCGATATCTTCTAGGAGAAGTACCGAGCAGCGTTCACACTGCAGCAACGTCAGCGCTCTCTGCATGATCTTCCTGACGATCTTCTCCAGGTCGGTCTGCTCCTCAAACAGGTCATTGACCACCTCCAACAAGGCCTGTGGCAACAGCAACCCCATCCGGCTCTTTACTCCCAGAAAAAAGATCCGACAAGCTCTGATAATCTAACTCCTTAAAACTGCTCACCCTGCTCCGCTCATACTCCTTGCGAGACTCCGAAAACAGCTTTGCATTGGAAATCGATATTCCACAGAAGGGCAGATACATCTGTAACACCTAAGAAAAGGAGCAGTACAAGGAGTGAAAGACGTTTATGCCTCATTTCTGTGATAATTTAAACAGGTTGAGAGGAGCAGAGCGAGTATGTGGTGGTGTCAGTGGGAAGCCAGGATGGAGTCAGCTTTATCTCAGCACAAGACCGACAAATCGAGAATGCTTCCCTATTTTTTTGTCAATGAAAGTTGATAATGAGAATTAATTGTGGCAATCTTTAATATTCACATTTAAAAGTATTTTTTTTTATAAAAGCCTAAATGACAAGAAAAAAAAAATAATTTGAATCTAAAGTTGATCAACTTGATTGCAGAAAACTTTATTCTGCCACCTAGTGGACACAACTGATTTAGGTGCATTTGCTTTCCAGCCAATGTGACTGAACATCAAATGCTTCAGCATTTCTTTATCTGGTATTAATTTTCTTATTGACTTTTTCAGTTGTTTTATAAAACAAGTATACTATGGGCTTTAGCTGAAATAACAGGAAACCTAAAAAAAAAAGAAGCAAGGTTAACATTAATAATTGCTAAGCAGCAAACTGGGAGACTGAGGAAAAAAAACGTGAGCGGTAAAAAGATATAACGCATTAGTTTTCTACAAACCAATTTTATCTTAATTACTAAGGGAACAATTCAGAACAGAAAAACAGAATCTATGTTTCCTCAATGTGTGTGTTTATTGCGCTACTGAACACATTTAACGCTTCACGCTTGAGTAAAAGGTTGACCTTTTCTCTTATTTTTCCTGGTATTTTGCTTCAAAGGGAACAATTTGCTCCTCTCTAAAGCCATTAAGACGATTTAGAGTACAAACACTTCAGTTGCACATTCACTCTCTCTAAAATGCACTTAGAAGCACAAACCACAAAAGGGATTTTACAAATGACAAATTGCCTCTGCATTTTTTTTCCTCCAGCACAATAGAGCTTCACCTTTTCATCGTCCTCTGTAAAAGGGGTGCCCATGGGATTTTTGTTAATAGCTTGCACAACACCAATGACGTCTCCATCACTGTTGCAGATGGCCATGCAGAGGATGGTCTGAGTCTTGTAGCCGGTTAACTTGTCAATCTCGTCGCTGAAGCGGTGGTCCTGGAAAGGGGGCGGGGGTTATGCAAACAAACATTACACATCTATCAGCTCTCACAAAGTCCCTCATTTAAAACAAACATTGCGCAATTTTTATTTCCAGCTCTGCAAGAAGCAAATGTTTTCACGTCGAAGTTAACAATAACCTTTGCTGGGGTGCATAAATGCAGGAATATTCTGCAGGGGGATCCACATCATCATGTTGCCTCAGCAGGTCCAGCAGCTCAGGGCCATGAGATAATGATGCTGCACGCAAGGCAAGATCTGGCCAGGGAGAAGCTCATACTATTGTCTGCCGTTTCCTCAATGAAAACTTTAATGGGGATTTGTTTGCAAAAGAAAGTAACTGCTCCAAGGAGTTTCATTCTCATACAGCACTAGATGTGCAATGTCTTGCAAAAGTGTCCATGCCTTTTGAACTAATCAACCATAGATCTTATTGTATTTAAGTGGGATTTTATGTGCTAAATGCATTTCACATGTTTAATAGATAAAAATATGGAAAGTGTCATATGCATTTGTATTCCACCCAAAGGTGAGTTGAAACTTGTTGAACCATCTATTCAACTGCAAGCTCTTTGCTATGTTTCTATCAGCTTTGCCCATCTGGAAACTTTCTTGTCTGTTCTTTGCAAAATAGTTTAAGCTTCATTAGAGTGCATGAAGACAACTGTGAATATAAGGTATTGCCTCAGATTCTCATTTGCTTTTTTTTTTCTCCAGGATTGTTCTGTTTTTAAACTGGTAAAACTAAATTATCTCTACAGCATACTGCTGCCTTTGCCTTGTTTCAACATGGAAAATCTTTATTTCTGTGGCTGTACTGTCTTTGCACAGAAATTGGTATTTTGTGCTTATTCATTGTTGCAAAATAACCTTGACAGAACAGCTGGATTTAGGTGACTAAATTCCCCACACAGGGACAATTTTTACTAATGTACTACCAAATCTTTTTAGATTAGTCTTTGTAAAAAAAAAAAAAAAAAAGTATCGTTTTTCCTTCCATTTCAAAGTTATCTGCTAAGCTACTTTGTGTTGGTTAACTGCGTCGAACACTAAACAGACAAATAAGTACATTTAAAATAAACAGATCTAAATTGTAGGCCTGAAGGAGCACCTTTTTATGAGTTGTCTTGTTCATTGTGAATCCTGTCTTAAAAACATTCAACCATGCTGTACATGGGAGATCAGGGCATTGTTGTCTTGCCAATTGAGATGTGAACATCGCAATTTTATGTTTCTCTTGCGCCATATTTTACATTTACATTTCTACTCAGGTTTGAGGGAAAATGAATGAATACAAATTCTAAAAAAAAACTTTACTTTTATTTTTATTTTCTCTTTCTTGGTTATGCTATGCATAGAGGTGAAATGTGGCAGAAGGTGCATCAATTTGTGAAGCCTGATACAATGGCACATTTATCTTCAATAAATAGGGGCTAGGGCTTCTGTCAGGGTCGGCCCAAGGCACAAGCAAACTAAACGGCCACTTAGTTACCCGGGGCTGCTAAGGGGCCTCATAAGTAGAACTGATTTTTAAAATATTTTTTTAGTAATGATTTCTATGTGATTATATTAACAAAAACACACAAATTCATTATAAAGTTGTGGTTTTTTTTTTTTTTTTTTTTTTTTTACATTAATTTATGTCCTTTACCTCGTATGCATTAGAGATGTTGACGGTCTCTCCATGCTCTGCCACATAGCCAATAATCCCTTTTCCCCACGGCACTTGCACTTCATTGGAGTTCAGAGTGCTGGATGAGGGTCTGACCGTGGTGCCTGAGTGCACATCAAAGAACTTTGACACCAGCGTCCTCTTGTGAGCGGGTCCCTCCACGAGAAAGAGCGAGCACCTGTCAGCATCCACCAAGATGCACACGTTGATCAGGATTTTATAGCTCAGGTTCGTCAGGTCCAGTTCGTTGGAGATGTCCTTCACCAGCTCCAGGAAGAACTCCCTCTCGTTGGTCTCTTTGAGTCTGTATTTGTAGTCGATGGCGCTGGACGCGTACTGGGGGACGTTGACTCTGGACTCCAGCAGTGCGCTCAGGATGTGCGCGGTGGTCGGAGGTAGCGAGCTGGCTTTGCGCAGGAGCGCACGGCGCCTCATGCTCGACTGGGACTCGTGCTCGTTCAGGCTCACATGCTCGTCGTATGTGCGGTGCGCGGTTGTGGCTTTGGAGCGGGCGAAGTTTCGCCGCAGCTCCATGTGAGACGACCTGCGCCGTAGTCCATCGGCGCTGCTTGACCAGAGCGGGTCCGTGGCGGCGGCGGCGGCGGCGCGCCTCTCCTCGGATGCGGAGACTTTGGACGGCTGATGCTCCTTCAGCCACCTGCTCACCTGATCGCATTTGGCTCTCCGAACCAGATACTCTTCGAACAGATCCGGGTGGCTGTCCAAAAACGCCTCTACATCCGTGAAGTCGAAGGCTGTCATGATGACAGCAGAAAGAAAGCGTGCAAAAGTAGAAGAGTTTTTGAGCGAGTAAAGAAACGAGACGGATTCAGCCAAGAAACTGTACTCATCTATTCATTCCCAGTATCGTCTAATCCAGCCTCCCAAACTCTCGCCTTAAATACCAACGGTGGTCAAACACATTCATTTTGCTGAGACCGACCTTAGGCACTGCTGGGAAACATCTGTCAGTCAAAGCCTGAGTTGTGTCTGTGGTGGATAAGTGTGCAGAGGTGTAGAAAAATGTGGCGCCTATATATTATACCTAGTAACTGAAAAAATGCAGAGCAGCGCTTTGCTCGCTCTCTCTCTCCTCATTGTGTGAGAGAGAGAGAGATTAAACTGTGGCTGTAATTTTTCAGATAGATTGAAATCAGTAAGCAACTTCACACATCCAGTGAGAGTTAAATTGATGGATGTACATAAAAAGCATAATTATTTGTTAGAATGTCCTATTCAAAGTTCAAACATAACTTTGGTGATTTCTTAGCCCTTTCATGCATAGTGGTCACTACAGTGGACAGCTTTCTAAAAGCCATTTTCTTGTGCTTCCTGTGGATTTTTATGTTATAAATGCACACAGACCACTGAAGTGGACACTAATGCATCATAAAATATACCATCAACTACTGGCCATCAGCTGCAAATGCAAAAAAATATTTTTGTTAAAAACAATATGGCCGACAGACAAAAAAGCATGAGAACCGACCCGGTCCCTCCTTCTACTGTAGACGACTCTTGCAAGTAAAAAAAATATTGTGACATCAGATAACCCCTAAGGAACAATACTACTGATGTATTTTTCAAATAACAACTTTGTATTTGGACAAAATTACAATTGATCACATAAAAAAAAAAAAATTAAAAAAAAAAATATTTTTACAAAAACAATTTCCTTCCTTTTTTTATGCCTTAAGAAATTTTTTTTTTAAACTGGAAAACAATTCTGACACAAAGGATCATAAATCATGCATGAAAGGGTTAGTACTATTTCTAGCAGGACACCAGTTTTGATGTTATCAAATTGTGTGTGTATGATTGTGGGGAATATACCAGAGAAAATGTGAGATTTATCATGTTTGAAATTTGATTTGTTACATTTGCCATGGCAAACATGTGTTCTCCCTTCAAGTTGTGGATCTGTGATAGGCGGACTTACAAAAAAACCAAACCTCCTGCTGCAGTTTTGCTCTCTACACCAGAATCTTGGAAACGCGTCATACAAAAGCAAATGGCAAATTTCTGATTAGAAAAATCCCATGATGCCACATTTCAAAATCACACATGAAAACCATGTATCACACGTGGTATACAAATGTTCACATATTTCATAATGAAAGAAGGCACATGTGTACATGTGGATTTGGAACATGTTGTATCACATATTTCCAATTTTACAGATGGACCACTCCAGGCACTCTCGCAATGTAACATCGAACACATGAACAAAATATTTGATCACATGTGAGAAATGAGAACCATGTGCGAATACATGTGAAATCCAATGGATTTTTCTGTTGGGGAGATAAAAAAAAATTTAACCACAACAAAGAATATTGTTGGCATAGATAGATAGATAGATAGATAGATAGATAAAGAGGTTGTACACTGTCTTCTTTTGCCTTATGAACAGCTCTGAATAACTCAAGGGCGCTTAGCTTCCTTGGGTAATGTAACTGCATAACTTTAAAATAAATATGAGAATACCGATGCTTGCAGCTCGAAAAACATTGCTTTCATGGGTTTGACTGGCCTGGGAAAAAAATCATTTCAAATACTTAGTAGAAGCAAAAGGAATGAGTGTTTAACCTTGGAGCTACACACACACATTCATACGAACACCTACGCATCCTCTGTACCTCTGTCATATTGGAAGTAGTTTTTTTTTTTTTCTTCCCTTTAAAAAAAAAGAAGAAAAAAACACATGAAATTAAAATGAATAATAATACAAAGAACATTTTTCAGAGCTGTGAGCTTTGAGGTCCAAGTTCACATGTTGTGCTTTCATTCTTTCTCTGGCATAAAAGAAACATCAGTAACGTCTGCAAAACTGCTTTTAGGAGGCCTGCAGTCCACTGATAAGGCAGAAAAGGACAGTCAGCTAGGGCTTGATGCCAACAGCGTCCCTAACAGTGAAAGGATAATGTTTGGAAATAATTTTCACACAAAGTAGATCATCCTGAGAGATTATTTTCTTGTTGTTGTTCAAACTAAGTTTACGAGAGGAATCTGTTGTAAGGAATGTTCTTTGGGTTGATTGCAAGAAAAGTTGAAGAATCCTTTACTTCCTTTTGTGTTCTGCTGCCATTTTTTCTATTTACCCTGTGCTAACATTCAAATGGATTTGCTTTATAACAAATGCAGGAATTTAAGAGGTACAACAAATCTCAGGCTACAGGTGTAGTTAGAAATTTTTAAGTAGCTTATAGGTCGATTAATTTTAAGAAATTATTTCAGTCAACTGAGTGAATGACAAATGTTACATGCATAATTTAAGCTGTTTTTTTATTAAATAAAGAAAGTCATCTCAGTAAAATGACTTTTTTGTATTTCTTTTCATATTTGTAGATCTGTAACATGTCACACAAACCACAAAATGAAGTGATATATAAGTGTGGGAAAGTACTTTTTTGTAGCTTTGGAACTGTTGTTAACTTTACAAGTTAGCTGTCTGATTAGGTTCAATTTCTCTGTGTTTTAAATGTTGTTAGGGTAAACACCAACTTCCCTCTGCACAACGACTTAATTTTGGGGAAATCACTGCAAGCTTTGCAGCATTTGTAAAGCCACAGCGTGAACTGTAATCCGTATAGCGGCGGCTCTGCTGAGGCAAAGCGAGGTAATTGGTTACTGGACTTAAGCTTATGGGCTCCTTGATAGGGCTTGGGCGTGTTGCAAAGACTTTAGACAAGGTCTCCTGAGAATCCCAATTAAAAAGCAGAATGCAGAATATGGGTTTTGTAAGACTAAGAAAGGAGACAAGCTCTGGTGCTTTGGAAAGCAGTCTGTGCCTTGTCAAGAAAGCGAGAGAGAGAGAGAGAGAGAGAGAGAGACAGATGCACTGATTTTACGTGTCAGTGGAGTTTTCAGGTTTTTTCTCATTATTTAATGAGAAAAGGCATGAAAGTGGTGTTTTGCTAATTTTAGAGGATCTAAAATACAGTACATGTTTTGTCATTTGAAACTGGATTCTTTCTTTGTTTGTGCAAATTCTACAAAATCTCAAAAATGAAGCATTCCACTACGCATACATTAAAGACACTGCCAACACAAATTGACTAAACTATTTTTTATGTATTAAAATACCCATATTGTTGAGTTTAGTATTTGGATACAGCAGAGTTAATGTTTTTTTTAATTATTTTACTTTAGTAGATAAAAAGGTACAACAATGATATAGGTGTTTGTTTTAGTTGATGTCCAAAATAGGGTTTGCATTTTTACTTAATTCTCATAATTTGACCTATTTACAGTAATTGAAATTTTAAAAAAAGTTATAAACATTTTTCTGAAGAAAATATATATATTTTTTTTATTATTTAGGGTTCAACTAAGGGTTTTCTCAGACCAACATTCATGCCTGAATTGTGTCTGCACTAACTACTTTACGTTAAAAGCAAGAAGGAAAGTTCAGATAGACTGACAGAATAGCTCAGAGCTCAACATCAGCCCAAGAAGTTTAGCATGATGAACTGTTTTGAGAACAAGTAATTTCTACTGACAGGGCTTTTAATTATATTTTGGCTTTCAGTAAGCTACATAGGAGGTCTCTGCCTCAGCCTCTTCTATGTTGCCTGGGAATTGGGACTCTGAAACATGACTCCTGAAACTCAACACCAGCTTCGGTCTGGTGTCAGTGTCTGGTTGGATCCAGCTACATTTTCATTCCACCTTATGTTTAGTTGTATGAGTGCACCAAGCTGTGAACATGTAATATTATCACATCCACACTTGATGAGTAGAAGATAGACATCCTGGGCAGTGATTGCCCACTGCTACAAAAGCAGGAGCTTGGTAGGAAGCATTCACACAACCTGATCCCTGAATTGCAGTGACTAAAACCGAAGTTTGTACTGCAAATTTTGCTTCCTTTCTTCAAAACTGAAAAGTTGTGAGATATTGGAGTTCATAGAAGAAGACATTTGTGCTAACGGCTTGTGTGGTTGGATTGGGTGTCAGCCAGGTTTTAGCCTACTGTTTACTGCCGCACTCTCTTTCCAGGTGGCACAGAAATTTAAACCCACCTCTGGTTACAAGCAAAGAGGATGAAGTCCAGTCTAGTCCAGATCAGTCTAACTCAGCTTTAAGACTCATTTTGGAGGAGACATCTAAGACAGGAAGATTAAAAAAAACTTTAAGAGGTACAACTTTCTGGCAGGTAAGCGAATATGACTGCATCTTATTTTGCATGTTTTTGTTGAGCTTAACAGTCATTAATATCTAAAGCACTTTAGTAAACCCACTTTTGTTGTTCTCCTCTTATGGTTTGAGTCCCAAAGTGCATATATTTCTAACTCTTAGAACTATGTGCCTTTGATTCATAGCTAGTAAACCCTTCCCTTCAGCTCCCACATGGAGCCAAAGTCTTCTGCTGATTTCAGCGGAGTTCCTGCCTGGGGGTATGGAGGAACGATACCTGCGTAGGTTTAGGTTTGATCAACATGGGAAGACACTAACAGAACCACTGACCGCTGTGGCATATTGATTTTCTGTGGTTTTATTTTGCAGACCCGTCAGCACTCAGCCGTGCCACGCCAGCACTATCAGAAAAAAAAGCAACGTTCGCCTCAATGACCAACTGTGAGTTGTCGTTCAGTTGTCATGGACAAACTGATTGTAAAATTTCAATAAATACAATGAAGTTTCTGATAATGTAAAAAAAAAAAGATTGTATTTTTTTTCCAGCATACCAAAACCAACTGATATAAATTTATTGTGAGTATATTTTATCTATAAAGAAATGCTTGAGTTTTACACTTCTTCTCATATCTTTTTCTAGGTAAACTGTGTATTTACTCTTGATTATTTATTCTCTTACAGCGAGAGAATGACAAAGACTACTACGCTGAAAGAGCATCCTTATTCATCGCACATTTCTCGGTTTGCCATGTTCCCCTCGTTCCTCTCCCCGGATGACCCGGAGAGGGGAGTCAGAGCGGCTTCACAGAGATTCACAAACCCTCTCATTCCAAACAAACCTCCTGACGTCACTTTGCTCAGCAAAACTATAGGTGAGATATTATTGTTATACATTCTTTCTGCAGAAGAATATATATATATATATTTATATACATGCACGAGTGGATCTGTCATGATCTGTATGTGCTTTAGTTTCCCCCTGATCATTCCTGGGTCATTTATTATTGTTGTTTTTCTGGAGTTTAGTGTTTGGCTTTTTCTAATTGGACTCATTTTATTAGTTCAGCTACCTCGATGTTAATTGATCTACTTCCCTCAGGATTCTCCCCTAGCCGCCCTGCATCCCTGTGATAAGACTCAACTGGTTTCAATGTCACACTTCAGTCTCCTCAGTTTTTAAGCCTCCTGTTTTTTTTTTTTGTTTTGTTTTTCTTTGCTGGTTTCCTTCTCTTCCATCCACTCTAGTTCCTTGTCTCACTTTTGCCTTTTGTCCAGCTGTGAGTTTTGTTATAATTTAAGATTAAATAGTAGAAACTCACTAAGTTACTCACATTGTCAAACACCAACCTTGACAAGTTAATGAAAACTTTGACATGGTTTAAAGACGGTCACACAACTGCAACAAGCAGATCAAGTGAAAAATTAAGATATCTAAAATCCTGTGTTTTTTCTATTGAAAATGTAAAACAAGGAATTAAAACAGAAAAAAGACATCTTGCGTGTTTTTGTAAAAAAATAATTGAAACTATTTGCGAGCGAGGATTATATTAGGACACCCCAACGTAGTCCAACATGAAATGGTTAAAATCATATACAGGTGATTTGAAAAAGGATTTACCTTGCTCAAACTTCAAACATTTCTTAGTGTGTGCTTCTGACTGTGAAATTATGAGAGAACATCATATAGAGGCACCTGCAGTCGTTGAAAAGACAGGTGCCTCATTGCTGACTGTGCTACCTATTAATTCATTTCATCCCACTCTGTCTACGGCCACAGGAGGTCCATACCGACATGAAATCTTGGAAAACCCATTTAAATCCAGGAAAATGGACGTTTCATGGAAAGGAGAAAATGAATTTTTGGATGTGAGCATTTAACACATGCAATATTTTTGCTCAATAATAATGGCAAATATAAAGAAGTCAAGACTTACCCTCCATCATTTTACACCAGCATTCAAAACCGGTAAAAGGGGAGACAAAGATTTTCTACCCAGCTCCTCCGAAAACAATACTGCCCAACCCAAAACTCCGACGCTGGGATCTGTCATTATCAGAGCGCACGAGCAACATTCTGAGAAACCTGGAGAGGAAACTCTGGATCACGTCTTACCAGATGGACTTTACTGGTGAGAAGCCGAAAGGATTTTTGTTAGAAATCTGGATACACATAACACAGATTTGAATTTTAGCATTTTCTAAAACTTCAAATGACCAAGTGATTTAAACGTTGCAGGATCAGGGCCTGCAAACCCTTTAAAGACCGATGATTTTAAGGAGAAAATAAGTTCTCTCACTGGGATTAATTCACACTCCGCACCTCTGGTAAACCACGTTTTACAATTTTGTCAGTCACATGTAAAACTGAAATGCTGATGCTTCTTTTTTTCTTACAGAGAGAATTGTCCTGTCCTGTGTTTGTTCCATCAAAACCCAAAGGAGGACGTAGACGAAGACTGCAGACAAAACGGAGTGACAGCCCAAATTTTGCTGGTCTCCAAATGTCAAATGTAAATCAAAGCACTGCTCCATCTTACGTATACCAAAAACAGCCCCAGGAGCTTATGGCTAATTATAACAAAGTGACAGATATGAGCCAAATGGGTCACAGTCAATCAGAGTCTGAAACTGGCTTAATAGATGTGCAGCATACTGATCCATCCCTAGAGATCTTACAGCAAAGGGCTGTTGATCATGGTAGAGAAAGGGAAAACCGCAAAATTCGATTCAACGAAAGTCTAATTCAAGAATCTGAATCAAAAAGCAGCGAAGGTGCTACTGTTCACCTCTCAAATACACAACAATTTAACCTGAGCAGAGAGTCTTCTTTCCAACGAGAGGCAAAAGTAAAGACAGAGACAAACTCAATGGAGGAGCTGCAAAAAGAAGATCCACAAATCAAAAAGCAGTCTCTCAGAGTTGGAAATCCACTCAGGTCTGAATTACACGATGCATTATCAAGTAAAGAGGACGATAAGACAAATGGCAGTGAGCTGCTAAGCTCTCTTCCTAATGTCTCTATCCTGCCGCGGGGTTCTGTCTTTTTGGGTGTTCCTACAAACACCTTTGAGACTGCAGGTAGGACAGGCACAAACCTCACCCTTCTAGACCTCCAAAACTCATTCAGTAAGTCGGAGGCACATCAAAGATTCAACAACTCCATCACACATGCTGCTGTGGACCTGAGGGACAATGTAGTCACTGGGAAAAGACACAACTTTTATGGGATTAACTGCAACCATATTCATGGTTGAATATGAACTTTGACTTTCCAGCTAATAGCAAATAATGTTTTCAAATGGACTTGAACTGCCAGCAACTCACCCAGTTACAACATTTTTTGTGAGTCAATTGCTTGATGCAACCTCTGTTATTAGTAGTTATACATGGTTGTTCTGAATGTCTATAGTAAAAGACAGACTTTCATTACAACATCTTCAAATTAGATGTGTGAAAAAAGCAGCTGCACTAAGTGCAACATTAGTTGTCCTCTACAACTGCCTTTAAATACCGTGAACATTTTATCACCTAGCAACAAGCTTTGCAAAACTACAGCCTTTTGTATTTGAAAAAGTGTCTTGTCTGTGACGCAATCATTGTGATACACAGAAATATTTTGATCTAATTTGTTTCTTAATAATATAACCTTGACTTTATGCCCTGCTGGATGGCACACCTTTGCCTAATGTCACTTTTTAATGATACTTTGAAAAAAAACCACTTTTTTTTTTTGCAGTTTTTTTTTGTGTAGTCACAGATGGGTCTATTTTTCTATCACCACTGACAAGTTTCAGATTAAGATGCTCCCACTGTCGTGTTTCAGTGGAGGAATGGAGTGCATCCACAATTTGCATAACAAAATCATCCCCATACCATTAAGGTTCCACCTCCTTCACTCTGGCTATTTTGCTGCTTCTTTGCTGCTGTTAAAAAAATTCATCTCCATAACATGATGCTGTGAACTTTTTTGTTGTAATTTGTCTGCAGTTCTGCTGTTTTTTCTGTATTTGGGTGATTGGATGAACGCGCCCTGAGACATAGCTCTAGCTTTGAAATGTAGCTTTACGGCCTAATCCTGCTTTTAATTTCTTAACTGTTGAATCTTTGATGTCTGGTCTTTATGATGCTGTTTGGTCACTAATAAATCACTGAGGACTCTACAGAACATCTGTACTTACACTGAGATTCAACAACACACAGTTGAACCCTATACAGGGTTCTAAGTAAAGAAATAAAAACAAATGTTTTTCTTGTACTTCACAAATGTGCACATTTTTGTGCTGCTATGTCAAATAAAATAAATTGAATAAATAAATTCAAGTTTGAGAGTGTAACATGCCAAACTCTCCAAGAGTTCTGGGTGCAACCCTAAATGCCTAAATAAAATCCCTGCACTTTCTTCTATAGGAATCCTCATAGAATGTTTCATCTTTCAGTGTCTGCACTCACACTGAATGTTTGAAAAGCACTAAGTCCATTAAGATGAACAGATGTCTTCATAGTTCCAACAAATAGCCATTTAACATGGATGAAAAGAAATAAATGAACAAGATTACGTTTTTTTCTAAGTCAAACCGAGTGGACCACAGAGAGCTGTTCTGTGCTGCATTCCTCTGTAATGAAATTCAGCTCTTTGAAGGTTGCTGCACCTGTAATCTGTAGTTCAAACTCGTTATAAAAAAAAATGTGAGAAGCAAAAATGTGCTCCTTTGCTCTTAATCTGTTGCAGCCAAGCAGACTCACGTAAAAGGCTTTTATGTATTTTTTTCTATAGCAGATAGTCCTTGAGAATCAAAGCCTGCATCTAGGACTGATAGAAAAAGCTCCCTTATTATTTTCATAAAGGCTTCTAGAAGAAATACAAGAGAATTCGAAGCAAAATTAACATGTTTTGATGAAGACTGCAAGCAGGTCTGGTTATGAAGACTCTATCTAAGCCACGTCTTGCTGAATTGTCTTGGTATATCTACTTTTGTACATCAAGAAAAAAGAAATGAAATATAACACACATTCTTGAAATAAATGTGTGGTGTGTTTGTTTTTACTTAAAAAACAAAAATACTAGATTTGTAATTCAGATTTTTCTGAATTACATAAGACATAAGACACCCCAACCATTCGTTTCCTGAATGGTTGGTTTGCTTTTAATTATAATCTTCGCGTTTGTAATTTCTGAAAGGTTGCAAATCGTTAATTTTTCCAGCAGGTGGCAGCACAGTATAACCTCCAGCTGCTCCTGCAACTCTGAAATAGTTAGGGTCAGCTAGTTTGGTTTAACATAATGTTTGACCAAATTAAACAAATAGACAAGTAAATTGGTAGTAGTAGTAGTAGAAGCAGTAGCATCATTATTGTTTTTGTTGTGGTATTTAACATCTGATACATATAAAACATGATTTTTCTGTATAACTCTATCCAGTATGAAATGACAAGTAAGATGACGAGTAAAATAATTTGGCTTGATTTTTTTTCTTTCTTTCTTTCAGCTGTTTGAGTGTTGGTGGGGGTCTCCTTCACTAAACGTCACAGAAAAGATGCTGTCAAAGATGCAGATCCCGCCCCCTTGGAGAAGAGTAGGAGCTGAAGACTTGATTTTAATTGGAGCTTGTCTCACTCCGTCACGCTGCTGTGCCCTCCTCCTCACAGCGGTGGAGAAATTGATGCTTTCAGAGGGAAAGAGCGCTGCATGTGAGTGCATGTCACCCGGGAGTACTGCTTCAGGCTGCATTTTGTTCACTCGGTAATTTTGACATGCAAATCTCCTCACTGGCTGCAGCTTTATAACCCGCATCACACCCAGTGTTTTCCATCTGGACTTTCAAGGTGAGTGATGTCAGCTTGTTGCAGTCTCTTTTTACCTTTTCTCTACATAAAGGGCATTTTGAGTTCAGTTTTCATTGCAGTTTAAATATGACATTTCCAAGTTCTCAAAGTAAAACTATTAAGTCAAACAAACTCGTAATAAAGTGCTTAAGGTCAAGAGAAGTACAGTAAAGCTTCATGTAAAAGCCTGTGGCGCTTCCTGAGCAGCAGATATTTTGTGAAGATGATCTGTGGTTCGGCCTGTAAGCACCAATAGATATTTTTTTAGTCTCCATGGTTATTCTGTGCCCCCTACTCCTCTGAATAAAATGAAGAAATGAAGTGTTGGATGAAAGACGACAACTTGCTTTTTTCCATATAAAGCTAAAACAGTTCAGCGGAGATTAACAAGTCTGAGCCCACAAGGTAAAAATAGTGAACCGGCTTCAGTGTGATCTTATGTCATGCTGAGAGGATGTAGGTGTGTGATGGTGAACATGCAGAAGATCTCGTCAGGGCGTCTCTTCCTCGCTGCATAGTGTTCAATGACAAACTAGGATTTTTAGTTTTTAGTTGCGTAACAGCAGAGATTTTAGATGGAAATGACTAATATGTTGACAACATTTATAGTTTTAGCATAATGAAACATAATGTGGTTGAAAGGTTTACGCAGACTTATAGGTAAGACTGTTATAAATTTGGAAGTTTTAACTTTTTATTATTTTTAGGCTGAATGACAACAGGATCATATACAAACAGGCTCAAATATAGAA
Source organism: Xiphophorus couchianus (assembly GCF_001444195.1). Lineage (NCBI taxonomy): Eukaryota > Metazoa > Chordata > Actinopteri > Cyprinodontiformes > Poeciliidae > Xiphophorus > Xiphophorus couchianus. The sequence goes on along the minus strand of NC_040230.1, from coordinate 17,505,676 downwards.
AGACACATTTTTACCTAATTAAATATACTGGACTTGGGCTTTAAGTTGGCTACAGTTTCCCTTAGTTTGAATTCCTAATGTTGATCCTTGAAAAACATTCTCAATGTCACCGTGACAGCTTTGGTCAGATGTTGAGCACAACTGGATGTTCCAACAAGACAATAATTCAGAGTAATTATCAAAACTGGTTCTAGTATGACTAAGCAGGCTAACCTCTGGATCGACCTCATGCTTATGTTCTGGATACACATCAAGTAAACAGCCCATTTAAAATAAGTGTACTGATACTAATAAAAAGAATGCTTAAACATTTCACCACAAAAAGTATAATCCAAACATACACAATAAGCACATTAAACTTCAGATTGGAAAAATAGGTTTGAAACTTGTGACTCATCTGTATAGTGAGATGTTTGTACTCCTGTTAATTTGAGGACTTGCGTAGCGTCCTCGAAGTTCTCTTGGGTGTTGCCATCAGGGGAGGCTTACCAGGTGCTGTGTCTGTTCAAACATGTTGTGGACTTAATAAAGGCCTTCCTGTAATTCAGAGGAAAAATTGTGCCTCTCAAAGAGAGAAGATGATTGTACCTCTCTCAAAGAGCAAAACATTCAGTTTCTAGATGTGCTAGACAAGACATGCGCCTTTTCAAATTTCTGTTTGCGAGTTTGGAGAAACCTTCTTCCTCTTGTTTGAACTTTGCAATTTTCCACTAAGTTTTATTTTATTTATCTCATAAAGTTCCAAGAAAATACATTGTAGTTATATTGTGACAAAATGTGAACAAGTTAAAAGGGTATGATTACTCATACTTTGTCAGAGGTATTGCACTTTCTTATTTTTCTAGTGTTTGTTGTGAGTCAGAACTTAGGAGCTTGTTTGTCTGTGCCTTCTATTTTTCTTTTCTCAGAACATTTGTCCCCAGTGGGTCTGTGGTATGTTTGGTGGCCAGTTGGCCTTCTCTGTGTTTTTTCTCTCCTTATCTTAGCCTCAAGTCAAACAAGCGAAATGAGGCTGTGCAGGAGAGGAGTCAATAGAATTTGAGGAATGTTACAGAAGAGAAAACACCGTTAACAGTTGAGGTATATCTCCATTGGGACATGGTGTTTCATGTGTGTCACCTCTGTTTATTTTTGTGTTGAGTCTCGCTGCAGCTTGTGGGTCACCTGCTGTGTGCTGTTCTCCTCCTGAGAATTCATTGTCATGCAGACTTAATGGTTTGTAAAGCGAAACACTCATTAACAGAGCAGGAATAATAGAAACAAACTGCAAAGTACAAATACTTTTAGTGATTCAGCCACAGCGCTGTAAATTATACAGTGGTCTGCACAGCTCTGCTCCACAGTCTTCTGAATATCTGCCAAGTAAAAGGTGAATAATGCAGAAAGAGGATTAAAAAACAGCCAAACAGCTGAACTTAGCATGTGGCAGGTGTTGGTTCTCTCCTTGCGTGGGCAGGAGCACTATGTGAAGTAGTCCTTTAATTGCATGCACAAATATATTCATGTGATTTGAGACTGTCACTGAAGTAACTGCATCATTGGATTCATAATGTACGGTATGTTGTCTTCTTTACACGTCTATTTTGAGACATTAAGATATTTGCACCATTTGCAGAAAATGTTAGAGTTTCTTTGTTAAAACAAGCAACTTCTCAATCCTGCTTTCTTCGCTGTTGTTAGATAAGTAGCATTAGGTTTTTAATGGCAGGCTGCTCGTCTCCTCAGCCTTCTCCAGGCGTCAGAGAGACTGAAGGATGCTTCAGGGCTGATTTCATAACTTCTTCCCAGACTGCCAGATATCAGCATCAAATTTTTACATGGGTGGCTCTGGCAGTTACATTATACTTAAATACAATAGCGCTCTCCACCAGGCTATTAAACATTTTAAGTTTTGAATAATAAAATAACACCATGATTTAGTTCCTTTACAATACAGATAAATATCTGTATTGTAAATTATTTTAAATAAACAATTTGGTCACTTCAGGATCAGTTTTATATCTCATATTAATATAATATTGCAAATATGTAAGATTTTTTTGGTTGTCTTTGGTTGTTATTTATGGCAATTTGAAAATAAAATTATACATTTCAAATCTCTCAATGTTACAGATCCAAAAAATAACAACAAATTGGATCTGTTAGCAAAATTATAACTTTCATTTTAAATGTTTTGCAGTATGTGGTATAGATTCAAGGCGTGGGTTAGTTACTAGTACTGAAACATGCAAATATTGTATTTTCTGTCATATTCTTATAGTTTCCCTGTCCCTTCCTACTGACACTTAGCTGGGTAATAAAAAGCTACTGCACTTTTCCCTTGCTTACTATTTGAAGATATATTCCGATAATACATTTATGAGACTGAGGTCTTTGACCAGATCTGAGCGGTCAATAGCTAGTGTTCAGAGTTACATGGTGAGGTTCTGTCTCCAAATGTCTGCCTCAAAGACTGAACTTAGGTTTTAACCTTGACTGAGCAAAGTAAAATTCTGTAAAATTTGTCACATATCAAAAATGTTATTAAAGAGTTCATCAGTTGTTCAGTAGGAAGGACGACAATTTAGAACTCTGCATCAACTATGAAAATCTACATGTTATAGGATTCATAGATTTAAAAAATGCGGTACCTTAAATTGAGCTTTTGGGGTACTCTGTGGTCTAAGTCAAAAGTATGCAAATGAATTGTTATCTAAAATTTCCAGTTAATTTGACAGTGGTGTGATAAGGGCTTGAGGACAGTTCTAAAGATTGCAATCAGTCAGACTTTATATAGTTGAACTATGTGGTCAACACTATCAAACGTTGTTTAGATGTAGTAATACCAGTGATTTGTTCTTATTCATGTCGTCCCTATGATTATTTAGGCACTTTAAGTGACAAAAAGAGGACTATTTTTAACCTTTTCTTTCTCATCTCTAGGAAATATAAATAGTCCACCATATGGTGAACATTTGGTTTGGGGATTAAGAGATTTTCTTACTCTAAAACACATTTGATAACTGAACTAAATTGGGTCAATAAATGTTTGCACTTAAAAACCAAGGCCAAACTTCAGAAAGGCCCTGAGTTGAACTGCAAAGAAAACCGAGTCCTGAAAAAAAGAAAAACACAACTGAAATCGAACCACAAAAACACAAAACAATTCAGAGCTGCTGTCAAGTTTTTGCATCATTTTATGACTTTTGCTTTTGGTTCTGTAACTTTCCAACTTCTTAGATATGCCTTATCAGAGATAGTTTTATGCTACAGATTCATTCTTGCAGTGCACTTAGTCAAAAATTGCTTTGCTAATGTAACTCACAGTGCTCAGTCTTGCAATAAAAAATTAAAGCTGTATCAGATAGACACTTCATCTTTGTCTGTCCATAAATGGAAATCAGTGAAAAAACTGTGCCATTATCTAAATCTTCTCCAAGGACATCTAAACGGCTTGTCGCAGTGCAGACGTTGTTTCAGTTTTGTTTTGTGATGTTTCACCTTGGCCTCTAACAGTGATGGATTATTTCGTTAATCTGTGAATTAGGATCAGTGCTGCTACACTGGTATCAGAACTTTTAATTGGAAAAACTGCAGGTAGGCCAAATTTCAGAACGAGGAGCATTTTTCACCCTTCTGTTCAGCTCTTTCTCCCCCTGCTCTTTGGTGAGTGTTTGTTGAACTGAGCCGCAGCTCCTCTGTGCCCTCATGAGCTGGTGTTGAATTATGAGGCTGTCAGGCTTCCCCCTCACTGTGTGTGTAACAAAGGAAAGGACCTCTGCCACATTTGGGGCTGACAATAGAGTAAGCGGACAAGAGAAAGAGAGAGAGAAAGCTAAGGAGAGGAGAGGCTGCGTGACGAGGATGTGGTTGCTTAACAGGATGCAGTGCGGTGCTTGTCAGTGTGTGATGCAACATTTCTCGTATGTCTCACAGTTTTAGACATGAATGAAAATACATCGTCCACGGCAACTTAACGAGGACTGACTGCTTTAGTCACTCTTGGATCAGTGTGAGCTGAACTCTAGAACTTGTGATCCAAGGTATTCATATTTCCTGAACTATTCATTGTTTTGCCGGGCCACAAACACAAACTTCTGTGTATTTTGGGGGGATTTTATGTGATTGACTGACACAAAGTATCACAAAACCGTGAAGCGGAAGAGAATACATAGTTTTCAGTATTTTTACAAACACATGTTCGAAATTGTGATGTAAATTTGTATTTAGTCTTTCTGAGTGAACCTTTTTTGAACTGATTCAATTACAGTTGAATCAGTTTTATGTCTTATTTTTATTCTCATTAATATGAGAATATCATCTGTGGGACAGATCTGAGATTGGGTGGGAAGCATCTAAGAATTTCAATTTTTATGTCTTGCTTGCCACTGATTCTCAATTAGTCGTAACTTTGACTGGACCAGTCTGACAACGTGGGCCAATATGCTTTGATTTACACCATTGATGTCCAAGAGCAGTCCTTGACGGTCCATTTTCTGCAAGCGATCTGTAATATCTGGCATCAGACCCCTCCACCCAACCAATAAACCATTACCCCAAGAATAAATTAACAAGTAGAAAATAAAAAATAGGAAAACAATAATTCAGTAAAACACTGAATAAAGGTTCTCAGATATTGGCCCCTTCATGATTCTATAATAATGATTATCTGTGGCTACAGATAATCATTGTTATTAAATAATGATTATCTATCATGATAAGCTCAAAAATCTTTTGAAAGCCTTTACCAGAGAATCCCAGCCTTCCTAACACTATATTCTATAAAAAGTCGTTGATCCATGCAAAATAGAGAGAGGGTATAGCACATTTCCACCAAAGCAAGATAGTCAGCAGAGGAATGAGATTCAACTGGCTGGGAACAGGTTGATGTGCTGCCGAAGAGAGCTGGAAGTGGGTGTGGATGTGCTGTAACGTTATATCCTTTTGCTAATGTATCAAAATATAATAGCCCAGAAGTCCCGTAATTTGAGGCAGTACTAGCGAATGTGTACAAGGTCAACAGCGAGTCATCTGTGCCGGGATACATTTTAGATAGTTTATGATTTGTGTACCGGTAATAGAGCTGGTGCATAAGTTCACACTGATTCCCCCCATGGCAGGCACAGATGGAGGACTGATGAACCAATTTAAAGGTTTTCCAAATAGTCATCTCCGGTACTGATGCCCAACATTGTTTTCATCACAAACAATGTGAACAACCATTTACTTTTTCATAAATAAGCTTACTTTGTGTTGCTTTATCACATACAATTTCAACAAAATAGATTAAAGTTTATGGTTGTAATGTGAGTATTATCTCTTTTTTCTGTAGAATTGAGAGATTTTGTTTTCTGTGTGTCTTATTTTTTGGAGTGGCTCCCTCTTGTACTGGCAACTTTTCACCGAGATGCCTTTAAGCAGAACAGGGACACGCATTGCCATCTGTGCATCTCTTTCAGAAGAGGTGTGGCTCACAAACACACTGATGCACAAGAGACTGTGGGCTGGTGAGAATGACCCTCCCTGTTCAGGAGATGGTCTTCTGAATAATGAATCTCATGCCGGAACTGAGCCAGTTTTTTGGCTAAATAAGACACAGTCATTTTACAGAAATGTTTTGAAATCTCCGTGCGGTTCTCTGTGGAAAAGATCAACATTGTTTTCTGCTCCAGAGAAAATCCTCATTTCTTTATAGAAAAAGAGAAACTCTGACTTTCTTCTTTTTTCCTCTATGGGTGATTTTGTTTGACTAACCAGAAAAACTTAAGTAGTTAGCTGACTCAGACAGAAGCCGTTATTTATCCTCTTTGACTGATTGCAGCCCCTTGAAGGAAAGTCCAATCCCATTTTTGAGTGACACAGCATGAGCAACTTTGCGTCTGAGTATTTCTATCTCTTGCTCTCCTGCTGTTTCTAATCACTCCTCGACTTGGGGATGATGCTATCCTCCTCTTATGATATTTGCATAATAAAAGCATAACATTTCAAATGTGGGAGCCACTCAGCATCATATCAGTCACTACCACATTAAAGAAGACAAAAATGTTCATTATTCCCTCATTGAGCAGACGAGACAGTGCTTTTTGATTATTTAATTCCAACTATCAAAACAACAGAAAACAGAATGTACACAAACTAACAGTAAATATACAGTTCTGCTCTTAAATTGTTCAATATTACTCTGTCAGTGTTGAAAAGCGAGCAAATCCATTTCCCTTTCCACTTTGTATGAAATCTTTCAGTCATAGAGTTAAAGCCAGGAAAAAAACACACTTTTTCTTTCAAACACTATACATAGTATTAAATCCTATGTGTTGCTACAGTGCTACAGATTTCTTTAATTTATATTCCCAAGATATAATTTTCCCATTACACTCAAGAAACTATGGTTTTAACATTTGCTCTACATCCACAATGTTTCCTCTTACATTTGTTTAGTGATTTGGATTTTCATTGCGGTTCCCAGTTAGGGTGTGTCTTAAAAGAAATACAAGCACTGATTTATTTGACTGATCAAAAACCTTGCACAGTTAGGAAAAGGGAGTTTTACTTCAGAACAAATAATGTTTTTCCTTGTTTGGTTCTTAACAGTCTATGCTCAGTAAGAAGAATTTTACCAGATGTTCAGTTTAGTTGTCGAGATGTGAAATTAATTTGCAAAAGGAGAATGAGTTGGATTGCAGCCAGAGCAGACGGGCTGACACATTACAATATTTGGTCATGAAGCCATGCAGCTCTGAGCCTTGCAAGCAATTACACTGGGTGTGACTCTAAGCTAATGCCTGATTGAGTCTTTTGTGATGCTCAAAGTGTGGTTATTGGATTGTACAGCTGGACCCTTGTCAGAGTTGAGGGGATTTTTTTGAGACACTGTACATTTTAATTTATGAATAATTAATTCCACCAAGTTTAAAGTGAAACAATTAAGGGTATTGATTTGCACTTGCAACCTCGGATGCCGTCTGGAGGGATTTTTTTCATTTTATTTTATTTTTTATTCTCTGCTTTTTGCACATAAAAAAAACTTCTGCAATAATTCTCTAATCGTAGTAAATTTTCATTAACAAACAATATCTGAATGATTTCTATTAAAAACCATAAGCTGCCTCTGTTATGGCGCTGTTATGGCATGTATTTTTAGTATTTTTAGAAAGAGCTGCTAGCACAAGTTTATGCTATTGTTTAAGAGACATTTTCCTGTTCCCATAACTATCCATAAGTTGGCATTTTTCCTCTGGAGCTTGACTCATGAACTTGATTTGAATCTTTTCTTTTTGTATTTACTAACTGCTTGAACATCTTGGGGTAAAACATTGATATTGTAGTCACAGTCTGTGTGTAATTGTCCACTTATCTTTAAGCTTTTCATTTTCTTCTGAACAATTGTTGTTCTGCATTTCACTAATGGAAAAACAAAGACTAAGTGGCACCAACCCACCCTGGTGATGCACAGTTGTAACAAGATTATTGTTATTAAAGTGGCACGTTTTAAATGACACATGGCAGCTGGGAGTTTCCCACTAAATGAGAAACAATCAGACACTAATTTGTGTATCAATATTTCTTGAATGTTTCACAACATAATTTCAAAGTAGAATAAAACCTGATATGCTGTTTTCCAAGTTTTTGTTTATAGAAATCTGAAAAGTTTGGCTGGCATTTATTCAGCTCCTTTTGCTCTTTCACCTGTGAAAAGGAAACACAGAGTCCTGCAGGTGTTTTAATCACAGTGTAAATTCAGCTGTTCAGTGAAAGGCTCAGAGCTCTGTTAGAGAACAAAAAACATAATATAGACCAAAAAACACAGTAGAAAGGTCAGGCTAAGGTATTAAAACAATATGCTATGAGCATCCCATGGAGCCTTGTACAAACCTTCTGACGATGGAGAGAGTATGGCAATTAGGTAGACATTGCCATCTGCTTAAACTGACACCCTGACTTATTAGATAATGTGCATAAAGTAATATAGCATATCAGTCCACAGGTCATTCTTATTTTAATTTTTTTATTCAATTTTACTTTGAAAGAGCTGGAGAGATCCACAAATCTGAAAAAAACATTGGACAAGTATTAGTTGTTCACTCCACAGATCTGGTGTGTATATAACAACGAAAATTTGACTTTCAGCTGTAATCACAGTGAAAAGTAGTTCTAAAAAAAGGCTAAATATATGTGCACACCTCCCCTTTTTTATTACTTTGCAATGAAAATCCATGCATAATTTTCTTCATACTTTACAATTTATCACAATTTTTTTTCACAAAAGGTTATAATTAACTACATTAAGAAAAGTGAAAAAGATAAAGGAGAATTGACCCTAACAAATTTAGTATAGATTCAATGAATAAATAAATAAATAACTTCCAGTTACGAGATGAGGACTCTGCATTCCACCCACTTTACTAACTTTTACATTGCAATTAATCAGTTTAAACAAGAAGAATCAGCTGACAAGAACTGCTGGTGGGCTGCAGAAATAACATTGTTACCAAGCACAATGTTACCTGTGTGGCATATCTAGAGACCATTTGCTTGTCACCTGTAAGCACAACTTAGACGACCACACAGGGGCTTAGAGCGACGTTTGACCTGTGAGGCATTACTAAATCAACATTGATTTTCTTCTGCTTCGTTCGCTGAGGCATTATCACAAGGCAGGGATTCAGTTAAGAGTTCACTTCAAGTTGAATAGCCTGATAGAACTGGGTTATCAATCACACTTTTATCTGCACTTTGCTTGGCTTTTACATAAACACTGGTTACTTTCTGAAACACCCTCATAAGGATAGCCCATTGCTATTACATTTTGCATATTAACAAAAATTTTAGATGTTCTTGTACGGTAACTTTTCTTGTATCGCATCTTCTTCTAGAACTGCTTTACGAGTTTTTTTCTTTCCTTCCTAAATACTAAACTCTAGCAGACCTGCGCTCTCGTTTTTACTTTCCTCTCATCCTTTCTCAGAAATGAGAGTCCATCTCCACCCAACTTCTCTGAAACACTGTCACATCTACTGCTAATAGGAGATTAAGCACTGTAATTTCTACAACTTATGACTCTATTTCCGATGAAAGCTTCACTGTGGGGTGTTCGACCAAAAGCCTCTCAGTCTGGTGAGTCACATCCTAATGAGGCCTGAAAGCCTGCTGGGCTTGTGTGCTGCTCTTGCAGCCTCTGGAGACGGTGGATAGACAGAGGAACATCTGTAACAGGAAGTGCAGAGGAGCTAGACTGGAAGGCTTTTGGCTTATATCTGTGTACTTGGGACAGCATAAGGAGAGATTAGGCTGAAATTTGCAGAACTCATAAACAGGTCTCTCATTTGCCTTTTTCAAAAAACTCCACTATCAGCATCAGCTGTGGAGGAGAACTTTGAAAAGTTCTTGGCAATTAAAGATATTAAGGAAAAGCTTAAGGAATATAACACTGAGGCCATATATCCAATCTCCCTTGATCCCAGTCCAATTGACCATCGATGAAATTAATCAAAACGAGCCAGATGCTTGGGGGCCACAGTCCACAAGGCTTAAAAACATTTCTACCTAAGCTTAAACATTAGATACCCAATTTACATTGCTAGGGTGGCTACTTGCTCACAGATGACGGATGTTTATGGAAACCAGTGTATTCCCTGAACACCTCAATAGTGTGAACCAAAAATAGATCTGGGTTGAACTACTTCCATCTCGTCTCATTTCTAGACTTTTCAGACTTGAGGGGAAGTTCCAGAAATGAACGGGCCAGTCTGGGTTCCCCTCCTAGACCTGGGACACTGAGAAGTGACAATGCTAAGACATTTAGTTAAAAATATATATATATTTCAAACATGGCGTTTCAGTCATTCTGGTTTATATTCTTCACATTCTACGTTGTACTTTTATTTTGCTCTTTGTTTATATGCTTATAGACAAACTGGCAGGTTTAACATTTTCAGTGCATCACCATGCAATTTAAACTGTATTTATATTTGGCAAGTGTTATTCAGAGTTTTCTTCCATGTTCCACATTGTTGATTGGGAGTCTAGTCATGCCATCCTTTACTGGCTGCGCAATTTTTTCTCATTTTTGCCTATTCCTATCTTCTTAATGACAAAAATAAACTAAATTACGTTAAACTACTCTGCAGAAGCTGAGTAAACACACAAAGTGAGAAAACCAAGAAAATCAGTTAGTTTTTGCTAGTTAAACACGGATGTTATCCAACTGTCATTCTGGTTTCTCATTATGAAACAGTAGTGGCTACTGCCCACCCACACATTGCTGAAGTTTTCAAAAGATGTGATCCCCCTCTATGCGCAAACCGTTTATCTTTTTGTCTCTGATGTTGCTTTAGAACGAACATCGGTTTATATATATTTATAGGTCTCTTTGTTTTGTACAACATAGTCATTAAGCCTGAGAGAAGATGTAAATCATTGGTTTTACACAGTCTGAAATAGTAATAATCAAAAAAAAAAAGTACAAGAGTTTCACTATTGCTCAATTTCTCCACATTTGTAGAATCGTGATAATGGTGCTTAAAATCCATCCAGTCTGACATTAGGAGAAACTGGTAAAGTCCTCCCTGACTAATGTATTTAAAATCCTTACCCACATCATAAGCACTTGTTATTCCTGTAATTTTTTTTATTTGTTTTTAGCAAGCAATAAAATATAACCTCAAGCTCACCACACTCATTTAGGCTACTTAAAACTCATCCAACCCCTTTTCTTCTCTTCTTAGACACATTTCACACATTGAAACGCCACTATAAACATTACAGTTTTATTTATTCTTTTCAAACATATGTAACTTGGGATGAGCTGCGGTGGCCTTTGTCCTCAACGCTGCCATCACAGGCTTGAACCCGACCTGATGACCTTACCTCCATGTCTTTCCCTTCTTTCATTACCCAGGTTCCTGTCTGATCACTCTCAAGTAAAGGCCACTAGCACCAATAAAACCTTTAAGAAAACAAATGTAACTCATTTTAAATGAATAATATTATGCAGTAGAATTTGTCATCTCGTCATGTCAGCCTACTGGTTTTCATCTTTCTGTTTTCTTCATCCTACCTAAGTAAAGTGAAGCAGCATCCATTCATTCCTGCTTTAAACACAGCTACTGCTGCTTCACTATGAGTGCACAGTGCATGTGATCATCAGTGAAAAGGGGTAAATGTTAGCGTTCTGATGCTACTGTCACAATGATGAAAGACTGGAGAATTGCATCTTGAAAGTTGACTGTGTCACAGACCTTTAGTTGGTCTGGTCAGAAGAAAAGTGGATGAATAAATCATGCAAATATAGTAAGAAAGCAGCGGATTAACTGAGAGGCAGCATATAGTGCTGTCTAAATCTTGGCTTGTTTTTCCTGACATGGTTTTAGTTAATGGGATTCAGATCTAATTGAGCTGGAAAATTTCCTGCCCTGACATTGTGTCTCTTTTCTACATCCAGCCTCTTTGATCTATTGTTGTGGATTCATTCTAAGTGCTTTGCGCTGTTAACCGCAGCCTCCGGTTCAGAGACGAAGAACTGGTGCGACTTGGCGACATGGCATCGGTGTTTACTGATCATTTTTTTGCCCAACACTAGAGCATGTGGCGAGATTCAAAGCCAGATTACATAATCTGTTTAAGCACATATGTATTAGGCAAAATCTTACATCACGCAGATTGATTTCTGGCAGAAAATGTTAGTGTTAATATCTCCTTTGCAAATTATAAAAACTCAGCTTGGTCTATTATTTTATTTTTTATTTTTTAGATTAGGGTGTGAGCCTTAAGTGGTTTTGGCTAATGTTTAAAGTGAAGCTAAGGTAAACAGAAGTGAAATGTCCTTTCACTCTGGGAAAATTAGCTAGTAGCATACTCTACACACCAAAGCCACTATGATGAAGAGCCTTAAGACCAGCTGCGTCTTTGAGTTTTACAGATGGTCCCTTCACACATTAATGAGCAGGAGGTTAATGGGCCATAAAATCAATGTTTTGTCACATTTTTGGTAAAACTGACCTTCTGCTTGTTCCTGCATGGATGATAAAATATGCAGATACACCTGGACGTTGATCAGCATAGGTTGACAAACCACCTCTTAGATCAAATTAGCAAACCACTGATGTTCTGATTCTGCCAAATAATGAGCACATTATTTACTAAGATCCCAGGATTGTGTGGCAGAGGACTCAAGGCTGACATTTCTTTAAGGCGCCCATTTATTTTTACCCTCTGCTGAAATGATCATTTCATATTTCACTCACAATCTCACATCTCACTGAGTGTTTACACGTGCCACTTGTCTTTAATTTCCACTTTATGGAGATGCAATGTGAAATGAGTCATAGCAATTGTACGGATCATGTGTCTCAAAGGGAGGATTAATCTTAATTAGAATGTGTTTTTACCTTCCACTTTTTGCTAAAGGAATATTAGTTGCATGTCTGGCAGAAATGATGTATTTTCTTATTGGTGTCTTTTTGCTAAAGCAAAAAATAAGCACATTTTAACTGGATGATAGACATTAGTTGTTAGTCCAGATTTTATATTGGACAGTTCATAATTTCACCACTTTCATACACAGCAAACACTTTTTCATACACAGCAAATGAGGCCACTTGTATCATAATGGCAGAGAGGAGTTCAATACTTCTCCTCAGTTTTGAATACAGTATATGTTCCCACACTGCTGTGCATATGCATTTCAAGTGGGTACCTTAGATTTATGGGATCTTAGCTGCTGACAATTCATCACCCTCTGAAAGGGTAAAGTATGAAATATTTAAACCTCTGGTTTCTCAATTGCACCCTAATTTATGTCCCCCAGTCCTAACTTTCGAGTTTGCTGTCTCGATAGGAAACCTTCACTCTGAGAGCAGAGTGAAGGTTTCCTCATTAAAGACCAAGTTTCTGCTACACCAAGATGGAAAACCTAATCACTTTGAATAACCTTATGCATTTTTCAGTGAACGCTAAAAGCCTCTTAGAGGACTTTCCTATTCACAGCATATTTCTTGCCACTCTCTCTTCTTCTGACCAGCTCTTCACTCTCTTTTTCTTACAGCAGGAAACGATGCCTTTCGTGATCCAGCTATAGCCTGAAGGGGCCAGACAGCAGCAGGATGAGTTCAGAGGAGCGCAGCTCAGCCATGTCACAGAAGATCTCCTCCTTATCGAGGAGCAACAGCAGCTCCTCGTCCAAGCACGACAGCCGACAGGTAACAATTCACAATATTTGAATGTGAGGGAGGAGAGATGTTTGATGACTGATTTCCTCAGCTAGCAGTTTGCATGGTGAATAAGAAGAGACTTGGTATGACTCATTTGAGCACAAAAATCTTCATTTTGTGCTAACTTACCTAAATCGGCTTAGCAAAAATGCCTGTTGCTCAACACCTTTTATCACTAAACCTGGTCACAAATTTCTCTTTACAGCCCATAGTTAAAGGGTCTTGTCCTCAATGACGAGGATCTTTTAACTAATTTGTTTATGACAGCGCCAACTTTCTCTGTTTTGCTGTGAATGTTCTGTAAACTCAGTGTGCTGCTACCGGTCTTGGCCAGGATTCTCTCGTAGAAGAGATTTTTAATCTCAATGAAATTTTCCTGGTGAAATAAAGGTTAATGATAATAACAAATGGCCAGTGTTGCGTGACCTTTATGTGTCACTGGTCCAACACACCTGAATTAAATGGCTGAATTACCTCGTCAGCATGCAGTCGAGTTCTCCAGAGTCCTGCTAATGACCTGATTATATGACTGTGTTGTGTTGAAGCAGAAACACATCTGTAAGTTGTAGGACACCGATGCTCGAGGACTGGAGTTGAAACCCTTCCTGTAGTGTAACAAGAGGAGGTTATCGCTACACCTTTTCAACGGCTTGTCAACAGAAGTTAATCAGCAACTCAATGCATTGAGGCATCTGTAGCTGAGGGCAGCTCACTGAAGCCCAAACTGAGGACCACAATGAGGATGTGGTGCGTTTGCTTTTCTCAGGCAGCTTTGTTCGAGAAACTGGAGCTGGCTTTCCTGGGAAATGTTCAAAGACAGAGAAAATATGCTAAGTCGACAAATCTGTAGAAACCCTGTCATGTTCAATATCGACCAAAATCTCTTAAGAATGTTTTTTTAAAAAAAACCTTGAAACATTCTTCTTTTGTGCAATCCACAGCATGCACTAAAAGAAGAGTGTTGCTGTTAGCAGGACCCTGCAGCTGATCAGTCAGGGCCAAGCAAACAAAGATCATTTGAAAAAACAATCAATAGATTTTTTTTTTTGCTTCAAGCTTCTTTCAGCAGACCTATTAATTTTAGCTACTACTACAGAACAGACTTTCTTTTTGGGAGATGTAATTTAATATTATTCAAGCATTATCCACCAGACAAACATTTGAGTGATCATTTAATGGGAATAACAAATAGAGGAACTGAGAAGGTATTTCCATTTCCAGAAAACCACAATAACAAAATAAAAAAATAATTCTGCAGTTATGCCAGGGGCATGTTTAGATCTCTACCATGTAAGCTTAAATCAGACAAAGTTCATTATTTTAATTCATGAAGAATTATGTCATGTCCAAATTTAGTAGGGTGTTTAATTTACAAAGGATGAGATGTTTAATTTGAATCCAAATTAGGAAATGGGTCAGTAGACTTTGTTAGTCAGAAAAGCAGAATAAGGCAGGAGTGAGATAAGTTGGGAGAAATGAACTGAATCAGAGTGGATTTGGACGGTGAATCATGCAGGTGTGGACAGGCCAGAAAGCCTGGGAGTTAAAGGGGAAAAAAGGAGGATTACTGCAAATCCAGCCATCCAAAACACTGAAATAATGGATTAAGCACTGACAGCAGGTGTTTGACTCTCCAACCTGGCAGTGAAGTTGTAGAAGAAGCAGCTGAGACCACAGGAGATAAGGGTTGACTTTAGTCTGTGGCAGTAGTGCATTTGAGCCACCTGTTGCAATCAGCACAAGACACAAAGAGAAAGAGCCACTATGGCTCTTGAAAGCAAGAATATTTAGCAGAGAGCAGAGGATGAAACAATTCATTCTTCATTGTTTTATTTAATCAGAAACTGGAACCAAAAGTATAGAACATTAAGCTTTGAAGGTCAAGACGTAGTCCTTAAGGACGAACAATAAATGAACCTGCTATGATACATTTTAATGAACAATTTCCATGTAAGTGGTGTTAGTAAGAAGCCCTTGTCCTCTGGGCTTCATATCGCTGCTTCTTTATCAGAAATCTGTTGACCTTGAAGTGTCCAGTCAGTGCGCTACGATAATGAGTCACAGTGTGACTTTGTCAGAGGAGGGGCTCATGACAAACTGAGATGGGGAGACTCAAAGAGCAGTCCACCAGCTTTGTCCTTGCCTGCCCTCATTCTTTTTTCTTTTTTTTTTAGATGTTCTCACCTTCAGCATTCACCCTGCCTGACAGATACTGTTAGCTCAACTGGGAAGGGCATGCACTGAGACAACAATGTGCAAGTCGCTTCCAAACACCCAAAGCCTGTCAAAACAGCCGTGACGTAAAAACGTTAACTGTTGAGTAAATATTTTTTTACTCAACAGCTACATTTGATGATAGCTGTGGTATTTAAGTCATGGTTGATGTTAGATATGACCTCAAGAGCAGCATCTTTTTCAAGCTTAAACAATTGGCCCACTCCAGCGTGACGTCAGCTGTCCCTGTCCCTGGGGCAGGACGATGGACAGAGGTGCAGGTAGACCAGACGCCCCATACATGGAAGCCATTAGACCTTAATGCAGCCATCTGGGGTTCGATTCCTAGCCTAGGGATCTTTGCTCCCTGTCTTCCCACCTTTTTTTTCTGTTCATTTTCTCTCTGATTACTGTAAATACAAGGAACTAATGCCACAAAAACATTGAAGGGCTTTGTGTGTTTGGTTTAGCTGTCGTGAGCTGTCATTGGCAATCTAGCTTTATATTCGCATTAAAATATTACAAAACTGATCAGATGTTGGTTTCTTCATTAATTAGACCAGCAGGAGAAGATGATAAAGGTAATGGAAAACCATAAAATTAAAAAAGGTTCAGGACACAGGTTACTGTTTTACACAATGATTTTAAATCCAACCTTTGCTGGCAACTGGTTAAGGAAATTGGCTTTATTCTTAAATAATTTGAAAGACTGGAATTGTTAGGAAAAAGTGAATAGAAGCCTAAGCGAGAGGTTTTATTTGCAAGCCCAAACAATTAAAGATGAATAAAGTACTACTGAGGACCAAAAACGCATGACAGGCAAGCAACAAAGAAAACTGTATGACTATATAAAGAGAGGAGAATAATCACAGAGATCCTGTAGGTGGTTGATTAGAGACAGATACCTGGTGTGACAAAGAGGCAGAGAGCAAACCAAAATCATGTGAAACACATAGAAAGAATGAACAAAGTGGAGCGCACAAGAAGAGCTGTTGAAAAAATCGGTCCCTATCTGAAATCGAGACAAATCTTAACCTAAAAAGAAACAGAACCTTAAATAATGACATGAAATTATGATTATGGTATTACAGATGCACAGTCTGCACTATCAAACAGTAGTTCTTTGAGTCAGCTTCTGACAGAAAATATTCAAACAAATAGAGGGAGGTACACTTTTTGTTAAAAATAACTTTTCTTTAAAACCCAGCCTAGGCAGAAAACTAATACGTCCTATATTGTTTTAATGTTAAATAGCTTATAAACTTCACTGCATTCATATCAAGTTCAACTATTTCTGAATGGGGTCAAACCCCCATGTTTTCACATCCTAATACTCCCCCTGCCACACACATATCCTAGATTCCTCTTAGGATTTCTAAAGCCTTCCTGGAAATCTCACTGCTGTAACAGAAACATGGACGTGGGGATTAATTTTATGATAAAATATCATCTCAATCTTTGTATCTGCTGGGGATTTGGACTTAAACCTTTTAATCTCAGTCTGGAAACAGTCAGACCCAACCAGAAGGCTAATTTTGTAAAATGGGACAATGAGGAGAAAGTTCATTCATTGGACACTTTGTTTCAACAGCAATCGCCCTCTGATGATCAAAGGAAATGAGGGAACAAATCAAAGCAGGATTTTGATTCTTACAGTATCACTATTCCTTGAGTTTTTGTGAGGCTACTCCCACAACATATGTTGTATTTCATTTGGATAAATGGAGTACAAAAGTAGATACATTTGTGTAGTTGAAGAAAAGTGACACATTATTTTCAAACACTTTTGTGATTTAAACATCATGTTTTTTTGTTGGTTTTTTTGAGGCGGAGGACACGACGTGACCATCAATTTTCTAGCTTTTCATAAATTGGAATGGGATTCAGATCTGACTTTGACTGAGCCATATGACTATTCTACTGAGCTTGGCATTGTACTTCAGGTTGTATTTCTAGGTCTATTGTCCTGATCCCCAGTCTGAAGTCTTCTGTGAGATGCAAGAGGACTTCTTACCGGATTGTCCTGTATGTTTGATCAGCTTCCCTATTCCTGCTGGAGAAAAACATCCTCATATCGTAATCTGCGATGCGATTTTGTTTTGATAAAATCACAGTAAAATACTTTTGAGTTTGTGGTTGTAAAAGTTAAAGAACTATGAAGATTTTTGCACCGTAAGTTAAAACTTTCTGTGTCTGCCTCCTCTGTGTCTGATCTGAATAAATATAGTTTTTAGAGCACAATGTATTGAATTGCAGTTGTCATCACAGCATCAGGGCAATACCACATCTTCAAAGGATGCAACAATTGTCAGACCATTATGCCATTAAGTGCTATGCATTAAAACCCAGCTTACCACTGATATATTTGGTGAATTGGAAAGCCTCTGTTCCCTCTTACTGCCTGATGTACAGTGTATTCCAATAGCGGAGATGCTATGAGGATGAGCTGGATTAATTGTAATCAATATCATAACGATGTTTAGCAGATGCATCACAATTACATATTTTCGTCCATCTGTGCCTGCAGGACAGCTGGGAAATAGTGGAGGGTCTGCGTGGGGGGGTCAGTAATGTCCTGGAGCCGCAGAAACAGGAGGGCTACATGCTGAAGAGGAGGAAGTGGCCCATGAAGGGTTGGCACAAGGTAAAATTAAACTATTTCAAGCTCCTTAAGTTTCCTTTCATATGTGCTTCTCTTTGGAGTGAATTATTTCCAGCCACGATGACTGAAGGTCAATTTAATTTTACATCTTTCCTTCACAATTTTCATGTTGCTTTTCCAGTCCTGCTGACACGCCTCATGGACGCTTCAAACTAATTGAATGAGCTTATGCAGCAGATGATTCCACCCTTGGAAAGCGTCACATGTGACCGGGGTCAGCGCCTGTTTACACTCAGTCTGAAAGCTTTTCCTCGGAAGATAATGCTTAGATATCTTAGTGCTCCACTCAGACGCATTAGCTGATGGCCTGTTGGTTACTATACCGCATTTAGTATTGACTTCAAGTTGGATTTCTGGGCTTTCGCCAGTCTGATTCTCGTGATGTACAATATGAGCTATGAGAATTACATTTAGTGGAAGAGAAAGAGTGACTCTGAGTGAGAGGAGGAGTAATAAAGGCAGGCAGACACAAGAGGAGAGTCCGGGATGACAAATATCTTGCTGTCGAAAAATTAATTACAGACATCATCAAGAGGTTTTTTCTGTCCTGATTACAGAGTTATGGCAGAGTCCCCGCTTTGCTCTCAGGAATGCTCCATATCCCTCCAGCTACATCGCGTGTATTCACTGTCACTTTCTCTCCTTACAGAGATACTTCTTCCTGGACAAAGGGATTCTTAAATATGGCAAGGGCAGCGCTGATGTGAGTACATAATTATCATGTAGTCAGATAATATAGTAATCTGCAAAAGTACTCGCAGCTTCAGACTTTTGTGCATCTCATTGAAATTTTCTTTGACGATCAAAAAAAAGAATGAATAACTGTGAAAAGGAAGGACAAGGAGACTGAAAATTGCTTAAAATTAAATTTTCTGTGTTGGATCAATATGCTGTAGAAACACATCTTGCTGCAATTACAGCTGCAAGTCTTTCATTCAAACACACAAATACGACTTGATCTAGCACCAGGCTTCCTTTCCCTTTGTCTTCATGATGGTGTTTGTTCTTTAATGTTCTCTAAAAAATCTCTGGGGTCTCCATAAAACGGCTAAGTTCATACTGCCTATGTAGGTAGAATCCAAATCTAATTAAATTCATTTGCCTTCTGAAGGGCAAGCATTTTATTTCAGAGAGGTAAATGCTTGCCCTGGATTTCATTCTGGGATATCAGAAGAATTTCTTGATCAAACATGAATATATCACCCAACTTTTCAATGTTCAGTTTTGATCAGTTTTGAAACCATGTCTACACTTTTGCTTCTACATCCAAAGGATGTTGTGCTTTGTGTTGGTATGCCACATGTTAAGAGACTTAAAAAACTTTCAAAGCAAAGTTTATTGTTCTCCAAGGAAGCAAAAAATAAAACATCCAGAATATTTACATGCATAAAATTTAATAATACTCATTAATATGTCTGACAAAATGTGGTAAAATTGAAGGACAGGTAATCCTGTGAAGAACACTTTTTGCCCTCTGTAAATCTTCTCTTAAACACATGAGAACCTTCACACAAAAGTCATAAGTTCCTCTCAGTCTCTTTATCATTGCAATGAATGATGTGTGTTTTACTAGAGTCACATTTGTTAAACCAGGCAGTAAGTCAGCCTCCATGAGCCAATAATGGGATTACTCTTTCGTTCTGAAACTGGACATCATCCTGCAGCGCTTGCGTAACAATCCATCAAACATGACTGTGATATTTTGTGCTGATGCTGCCTCACAGGTTGAGAAGGGGAAACTGCATGGCTGCATTGACGTGGGTCTCTCCGTCATGGCCATTAAGAAGAAAGCCAAGTGTATTGATCTTGACGCTGAGGAGAATATCTATCACCTGAAGGTAAACCAGCAAGCCAATAAGTACAATAACTCACCCAGGAGAACAGCATGGTTTCCTTTCTTTTTTTTTCTTTTGGATTCCTTAACGGTAACAAGACTTAAATGAATTTATTGTCTTGGTTGTGAGAGGAAATGTGGGCTGATAACTTCCTGCAGATGTTTCCAACTCCTTAATCTTGTGTTTAATTCTGATGGCAGATTAAGTCACAGGAGCTGTTTGACGAATGGGTTTCCAAGCTGCGCCACCATCGGCTCTATCGGCAGAATGAGATTGCCATGTGTGCCAACGAGAAAGCCTTCTTCTACCCCATGTACCCCTCCCCCAACTCCCCTGGCATAGCTGAGGGACCCTCCTTGAGGAAGGTGCACCTGAACACTACATAGCACACAATTAGACTTATATTGACAACTTAATGTAGAGAAAGATTTACTAATAAGAGAAAGTTGTTTGTGCAGTAATTTAGAGGTTGCTTGCCGCTGCAGGTCTTGTCTATACGGAGGCAGTCCTCAGTGCATCCTGCATCAGGATTCCCTTTGAGCTCCAACAGCCAGGCAAAGGTGGCTGCCTGGCTCCAGTCATCAGATGACATGGACAAATGCTCTAAAGGTGAGGCTGTGACCGCTAACCTATGTGAGCTCTGTAACACTCAAAGAAGCTCCTAATTCCCCTGCTAAGTAGAACACCACAAAATTACTGCCTGTCAACACAGTTTTTGAAATGCAAATGATGGTGAAACAACTCAGTTAATGCTCAGCTTTGAAGCTCTGATGGCTCATATCTCCGTTTCCTTTTGGTCTAGTAACTATTATGTCTTGTGGTATTAACAATGGCTGATTAAACTTAGTGTTGAGTTAGTAAATAATTCAACAGAATGAACTCAGTTCCTTTTGCATTCTGTTGCAAACTGTAGAGAAGGAAGAAAGTACAGTGAAATGAAATAAGATCTTGCTTGTCACTGCTACCACTCCATCTGATCTATTTTCCCCCGTGCAAGAAATTGTTTGCAATAATTGATAAATGCAGACAAATCAAGTACAATGCAAAGCGGTGGTTGTGCCAGTAAACCAATCAGTATTAATAAAATCTACCATTTCAGCAAGGAACGTAGTTAAACATCTAGTCAGAATTATGCCAAAAGCTTGATATCTCAGAAATAGTACATTTTGCTAAAGGAGTTTCAACCAAATAACATTGGTGATGTATGTAAAACTTTATCTGTATGTATAATTTTGAGGATTTTGTGGATTAGAGATAATTCACAGTAACCTCAAGCATTTGTACCTCTAAATCTTCTTAGCAATAGCTTGTTGGAATTGTTCATAAAATGATTTTTTTCACAAAGAAGTTCAAATAATTTAATAAAAGCCAAAAACAGTATGAGATTAATGCCTATGCTAGTGCAGTGTAGATGTTGCACAAACAATATATCTTGAAGTCTGTTCAACTTCATCTTAAAACTCCCCATATTGTCTTTAACACTAATAACGCTTATGTAAAATCTGACTTGCATATCAGATAAGACTCACTGAGTGGTGTTAATGAACAAAGGAAATCTGTAATTACAGCTGGAGTGTTCGTCTTAGTTTTCAGTCATTATAATTCTGTTGGCATGCTTTATGAAGCTAAGCAGACTGTTTATTGAGAAGACATGATTTTATAAATTAAGGAACTTTTTTGAAAACATCTCAAGCTGCTTAGCAATGCTTTTGTTTTCACAATACCAAAACGTTGCTAGAATATCCAGTGAGCACAGACTTGTTATTAATATTCCACTATCGTTTTTGTTTGTTTTGACTTTAATTTTTTTCATGAACAATGATGTCCTTCTTCGAAAAACTAAGCATGTCTGCAAAGTCAGGAAACAATAAATTCAAGGATTGTAAAAATGTTTGTGACTGAAAGAAGGTAACACTCAATGTGGCAAAAATGACCAATAATTTAATCTGAGGAGCATTGAAATAGCTTCAATATCCATATAATTGATCACTATATAAAGAACCTTCAGGAAGTCAGACATGGAATATCTCACCAACAATAGTTTACAAATGTTAAAAGTGAGCAATCAAAATGCTCTGTGTGTCTCAATAAATGGTAAGAGTGCATTTCACTTGACCTTCCTAAACTTTTCCAACTCATCCAAAATAAATTAAGCAGGTTGTGTTGAAATTGTACATTAAAGGTTGGTTGGTTTGTTTGGTTACATGCTATTGTTCCTATTGGAAAAGATATTTTGTTCTTTACCACTTTTGGGTTTTCAAAAGTGATATACCAAACACTTACCACGTTTATACCACTTTTAAAAGCGGTATAAACCAAACCAGTGAATATCTTCCAGAGAGCATATGCTAAAGTGGTGTCCTGTTTTGTTGTTTTTGTTATTATTTCATTTTATTAGACTTAGCAGTGTGTGAGGCCTACCTGCAGGAGCTGAACCACCTGATACAGAGCATGGAAGTCCTCCACCGCACTTATTCTGCTCCATCTATTCAAGCACTACAGGTCAGACTGTTTACTTTAACCATTTAAAACAGATCTAATTGGAATGACTACAATACGGCATGACTCGTACTGTAAATCATATTCAAAATACCTTGACTCGTAATGTATTTAAAATAACTTCCTTGTATTTTGTCAAGTTATCTGCTGCCAAATATAAAGACTTTTTCATTTTGCAAAGGTTGTGGAACTGTCTTTTTCTTTTAAAAGTAAACTTTATCCTCATTAGATTTTTTTTTTATCTTAACTAGACATCCACATTGGACAGTCCCAAAAAAGAAAAGAGACTTCAAAGAAAATGGCGCAATAAAAACTACAATAAAGATGTCAAAACAACTCTGCAGGTAGCCAGAATGACAATAAAGTGTGGCCAAGCTTGATATTTTCCTGGTGTGAGTTTGTGAAATAAAAACACTTTTCCTCCTGCTATTACTGTAGGTACCCAGCTGCATCTCCTCTGGCTCGATCCGCCTTCACGCCTCCAACCCCAATCTCTCCACCGCTGCACTCGGAAACGACAAAGTCGACCCCGAATCCCTGGATTCACAGTTTGACGTAGCAAAGCTGCAGGAGGACTTCTGCCGTGTTGCCACTAACTGTGAGTTAAAACTGTTGATTTATTTCACAGTGGTTATTTGAAGAAATGCTTGAGGAACGCTTGCTGTAGATTGTCACGTGCTTTGGTCACTTTTACCAAATCAGTCAGTCTTCTGTACCTGTTGGGTTTGGTTATTAGTTTTGTCCTGCTAGTGGTCTGGTCTTAGTAAGAAGATCTTTGGATTGAAAGTCAATATAATATTAACATAATTTTTCTTTCTTGTTAAAATAAACTTCTAAATTTATTCTAGGTCACAGTGGATATTGCATTTGTATTTTAAATAACATAGCATGTACATGGTGACATCACAAATTTTAGCATAGTGCCCCTCAGTAATTACATATGTAAGTTTGTGGTTTCTAAGAAGGGATTTAAAGACTTTTTGATTTAAAATAAATACACCAAGCCCCTGCTTTAATGAATTGTTTAAGATTCTTGCAAACAAGAACAAGTTACTTGGTATCATTCCGCCATCAGCTAAAAATTGCTTGTTAACGCAAATAAGAAATCAGCCATTTACACATCATTTTGACCTTTTGACATGTGGATGTGCTGAAGACAATTTTTGGAGTTAAAATTGGACATCAGGATAGAGAAGATATAGGATTTAAATTACTTTAAATGAGGTGTTGTTTTTGGTGGTGCAACATTTCAGAAATTATTTATATACAAGGCTTTTCACAGAAAAACAATTTTTAAGGTTTACATAGAGTGTTTTAGCAAAGAAAACAATATCCACAGAGCCATAACTGTGTTGATAAAAATTTCTTGTTGGTGTCAGAGATCAGAGGAAAATGGACAGACTGGTTTGAGATATGAGAAAGGTAATAGACTACTATTAGTCTACTATTAGTATTAGTAAAAAAAAAAATGGTGGTCCACAAAAAACCATAATGTTGGAAAGGATTTAGGATTTAATGTGTCTAAAATAATTCATTTCTGCCTAGAAAGTCCAGGAAATGTCCTGTCCACTATCTCAGGGGATAATCATGACAGTAGCTAGAAGCAATTTACCTTGACCTTGGTCCCAACTTGAATATTTTAGGATGGAAAATCCATATGATGAAAATTGCTTTATATAAAACTACAAAGCAATCCCAGTTGCATTACAACTTTCATCCACATCTGGTGAGGTTGCATGTACTCCCATAAACTTTTTAATGCTATTGGCAGTCATGGTCAGAGGAGCGGGAAGCTGCTTTCAACTGTTCTCATACTTTTATCTTGGACATAAATGTCTATAATGTTCTTACTGACAACTCTCTCCTTTAGAACTTTCTCTGATCCGCGTTCAGCCACGTGGACACAATAATGCCGGAATACAAAGGAGCTTGTTTATTTAAAATTGGCCAAATGTGGACTGCTTTGTGCACTGAGAGTAGAGCATTCAGTCCGTCTACAAAGGCTGACAGTCCTTGATGCCACTGTGCTGTGTCTACTCCAGGTCTCTGCCTTTCCCTGCATCTATTCTCTCTGTCTGCAGAACTGTCAGATGAAGAATACTTGTACCAAATAACCACTTTTTAGAAAATAGGCTCAGACCAAATGCCTGCAGACCTCAGTGATACTGGTCAAAGTTAAGCACAAAGTTTGACACATCAGTGTAATGCAATGGCAGTAATGAACCTTCTCCCACTGTTTTAGCATCACAATTGTATTTCTTTATTGTATGATAGGTATTTCAACTGATTTTTGTTTACTATCGGATCCTGACCCCTGACGTTAAATAAAATGTTGATTTTATATATATATAAAAAATTTTTATTATTATTTTTTTATTTTTTTTACCTCTTAGGTTGCAAAACCAGAATATCGTTTTACAAGAATGCTCAGTCCTGCCTAAGGCCAAGCTTTCTGCAGTCTTTGTAACAATATATTGAAATAATATTACTGCAGTTTTGCTCTCTTGTTATCCTCTTTAATTCAGCAAATGCGCTGTGCCCTGTGGCTTACAAAGCGTTTTCTATTATCGTCATGATTTAATGTAGCTGCTGTTTAAAATGAAAGCCTCATCTTTTTTAAAGTTAAGTCAAGCCTCTATTTGCAAACAATTACATTTTTCTATCATGTGGAAAAATAGCTGATTGCCGTGTCTGCTTTCTATCCTTTTCGAGTCAGTTTCTGCTGAAGCGAGGCAGTGATTTGTAAGCTTTGTGTTGGAGAGGTGAGAACTGTTAGACAATATCCACTGAGACCTGCCTTGTGCAATGACTGCTTTGAGAAGCAACCACTTGAATTTGGCAGTTTCATTAAATTTACTGCTGAACAGCAGTGCTGCGCTGTCTCAGAGGAGGACTACAAGTAGCATCTTAGCATATGAAAATGAATATGAATATGCTGGGGTATAAATCAGAACAGATTTCTCCAAGAGAAGCCTATTGATTCATCTTTCTCAGAAACAGTTTTGAAAACCAGTGTTGTATTTTGTAAATACAACAAAAAAATGTTGTTCCACCAAAATTATGAAAATAGTTCACCCTAAAAATCTATTTTACGGAAATTGTATATCTAGTCAATCA
The DNA here is from genome assembly GCF_001444195.1 of Xiphophorus couchianus. Taxonomy (NCBI): domain Eukaryota; kingdom Metazoa; phylum Chordata; class Actinopteri; order Cyprinodontiformes; family Poeciliidae; genus Xiphophorus; species Xiphophorus couchianus. The sequence continues at coordinate 17,480,162 of NC_040230.1, read as the reverse complement.
TTGATACTTAAATTGGTAGCATTTGCTGATAACAGGTACAACACATTGACTAAAAACTGTAAATTTACTTTAAGCTTATACAAAGGAGGAGGTTTAATTTAAAATCATATTTGATTAAACTAAGGTATGTTTTGTAGTTCATTCTAAATTGAGAAGCATTAATTTTATAGCACACAGCTGTATATTTAAAAACAAAATGCAATACTGGTCTTGATGGTTTTAAGAATAGGAATGTAATCTGTTAAAGGATGATATACCAAATATATTTTTTGCAACAAATTTAAAACAGACATAATCATATATGTGGTACTTATTTATCATTTTATCAAGTTTGAACAAGAATTGATTTTTCATTGTGCTGTGAGCATCCCTCAGCTTTGATCTTTCACTATCACCACTATTTATTGAAAGTGATGTAATATGATGGGACCCGTTCAGCATGACTGCCAGGTTGGTTACCTGTACAGTGTTTGGTGAAGAAGTTTAGCAATATTTTTTAAAGGTTTTACCAAGGGCGTGCCGTGGTGGCGTAGTGGTTAGCGCGACCCATATTTGGAGGCCTTGAGTCCTCGACGCGGCCGTCGCGGGTTCGACTCCCGGACCCGGCAACATTTGCCGCATGTCTTCCCTCCTCTACTTCCCCATTCCTGTCAGCCTACTTTCGTAAAAGGGACACTAGAGCCCACAAAAAGACCCCCAGGAGGGGTAAAAAAAAAAGGTTTTACCAAGATGGTCAGACAGCAGAACCACAGTTTAATTATTATGAAACAGTGGTTTCATTACAAGAAGGATTTCAGAGTCGGTCGAAACCAAAAGTACAGCCTTGTCTTACATAGGGGTGTCCAAGAGAGGTGTGTATTGGGTTTGTATTAGGCAGGTGGTCGTAATATAATGATTGATACATTAAAAATATTAATAAAAGGAGAAATTTACAACATAACATAAATTTGACAACTCAAGATTGTTCGAGGAAAGGATTACTCCGTCCAACAAGTAGTCACTAACCTCATGCATCATTATTCTTTGTTTTGCAAAGTCAGTTAGCAGACTGTTGAATGAGTGCCCAAGTCATGTTCTTCAGCCAAAAATACCCTGCACAGTGGGGAGTTACATGGTGAGACACCGGGTTTAACTGAAGAAAATAATCCAGTCTTCCTGTTTAACCATAATTAAGTGACTGCCTATTATGTTCAAATACATTAGATGTACACAGTTATGAGATCATATCAAAAGGGGTTAATGTTTGAATCTTTTCTCATTGCTTCAGTGCACACAACCATGAAATCAGTACTGAGCTCGCTAACATCAGAGAGGGAGAGACTGAAGCAGTGTCTGGATCACGACTCATATCCCCCAACCTCACCCCAAGTCGTCAATCTGAAGAACACCCTGGCAGCGGTAGGTGAAGCAGCGGTTGCTCATGCACTCTCTCAGCCAGCGGAAGTGGCTTAGGTGTTTCACCCTCTTTCACACACCCCCCTCCTCACACTGCATGTCCTCCCACACCTCCTGTTAGACGTGACACATTGATGAGCATTTTAGCGGGATTACTGTACAGCCTCCTAGTATGATGTCTGCCCACCCAAATAAGACCACATTCAACATTATTGTGTCCCGTGGCTGCTGCCTCCCACCTGGAGGCTTTTTCTGTTTTCTGTTTATAGCATCACACATTTATTGGCACACACTCAGTGAGTAAATGTGTTGGCACAAAGCACAAATAAATTCTGAGGTGGGGTAAGGAATGTCTTTGTTTATTGGCCACATTAAAATGTTGGTGTTTATTGTGCCAACTTTTTTTTCCCCCTGATCCCTTCACATCTGTTTTAAACCAGTAGAGTGTAATAGATCTGCAAATTAAACAAAAATGACATGTTGGAAACCAGTTTGTTTTCTACTGTTTTCGACATAGTTTGGATTGGGTGTGTGTGCATAAACGTTGTTTACACCGATTATTTTTCCAGGCTTTAGCGCAGAACTCTGAGCTGAGAGAGCGCCTGAACAAGATTCATGCCGAGTCCCAGATCGTAGAGCCCACACTAATAAATCTCCCTGCCCCTGTGCAGGTGGGTGCAGGAATGCAGTGACTTGGTTTCTACCCCATCCCATTATTATTACTACTATCCCTTTTTTGAGTTTCACCCATATCAGTGAAGTCCCTCTCCACTCCTTACACTCAGCAATAAGAATAAAGAACATAAGTTGTATGTTAAGTTTCTTTTTTTCCCCCTCTGTACACATCATTGCAGCTTGGAAAAAGACCTCAAACTCCCCATTGTCTACTAAAGTAAACCCTTTTGTTGTTTAATCAGGTATGCAGACAGTGGGAGCTGATTCTGTTCATTGTATCCCTTGAAAATTATTGAAAGAACAAAAGGAAATGAGAACACCTTTTGGGATTAAGTCCAGGTTAATTAACCAGTTTTAGAAATAATGCAGGGTAATACAGATCTATTCTCATTATCCTTCCTCACCTCTGTATATATTAAATTCAGGCCATTTCATTCAAAAAATACTTTACCTATTGTTGTCTAGAATCAGAATCAAGCTTTTTTTTGCCAAGTATGTTCACGCATACAAGGAATTTGCTCTTATTTACAGTAACTCACAGTGTACAGACTGACAACAATGCAGTAGACACACATACAGTACAATCTAATACACTCACACACACCCCTGCACACCCCACCTCACAAAACCTTACATACCTCTAAACCTTTATAAAATGTAAAGTATACGTTTAAAAAACAGCTAAATAAATACATTAAAATGCTAGTGAGAAAAGTGTGGCAAAGTGTATTATAATGTCCAGAAGTGACCAAAAAGAAAATGAGTCAGACCACATAGATGATATGATCGTGTTAAGAACATGAATTTTTAACAATCTTATTTAATTTCTTTCATTAAAAAGAGAAAAGGTGCAATAATGTTGCTCCCACGGATCATTAAAAGTTCTGAAATGAGACAAAACTCTTGTGAGACCTTTGAGATGCAGCACCAAAGCTCCACTTCCCTGCAAAAAGAAATCTGTGAAACTAAATTTTCATTATAGTTTTACTAACCATTTCTGTTAGTAAAACTCCATGTTTTTTTGTGTCAACCTTCAACTTTTGCTTAATATTTTTTTCTATTTTATTCCAAAGAAGAAATCCAATCATATCATGGAGCATGTTGTGATAGACAATGCTTGATATCAGTGTTTTTCAGTATCCTGCATGCCAGAAGTATATCTTTTTACATATTTACTGTAAGACAGGACCTTCCATATTTACTGGTACCCTTGGTTAAGATGTGAAGTTGATGTACGGTAATTATTGTCCTGCTCATCCTTTTTTAACACAAGCTAAGTGGTTGTTTATGAAATTTCCTGGTCTAATCTGACTAAATGGTTTCAGCTGAAGTCCCAGTAGCATTTTAAAAATGTCATGAAGGAAATAATTTTTTAACATGAAGGTAGTACTTTTATCAAACATCTAGAGTGAGGTTCTGCTGCTGCAGTAGAAGATGAATCTGTTTTACAAGGTTTACCAGAAGTGTCAATCAATGTGGAAGGTGCTGTGTATTCTAAGCAATTGGAGCTTTGATTTGCTTTTTTCTCATTCTTATTGTGACTACAGTATGACTGTTGCTCCTTTCAGAAGCAGGACTCAGCAGAAGACCCTCATCCTCTTGTGCACCAAGTTTCCAATGAGAGCAGAGCTTCAATTGCAGAGTCTTTGTCAGAGTTCTTTGACGCACAAGAGGTTCTCTTGTCAGCTAGCTCCTCTGAAAATGAGGTAAGTTTGGTTGGTAAACTAAAGAATCCCGTGTAGTGTTGCCTGACAGTCAGAGCTGGGTAATGAAATGAGGATTACTTTTGGCATTCAGAGACGTTTTTTATTGTTTACAGAAATATCTCGCTGTGTTGCAGCAAGTCTTCAGCAACAACTTAAAGATTTGCAAAGAAAAATAAATATACAGAATTTTAACATTTGAAGGGATTCTCACAAAACACTACTTCAACACTACATTTTAAAGCAGTATTTGCCAATTAGTGGTTATATTACATAGAGGAAAATGTAGGATTTCAATAAGCATCAATGCATTTACATTTTTTCTAACCTTGAATCTTCTCTTCATACTTCATGACAAATGGCCTGGCAGTTTGAGCGGCAGAAATGTGAAAATAGAGGTTAATTACTTTCATCTAAAAATACAGCGAGGCGAGGTGCAGCTCTGTCTCTGTGTGCTCAGAGAGCCTTTATCTCAACTTATTAAAACCAGTGCTGACATGACAGGATGTTGAAAGAGACCTGTCCACATCCTTTGTGCAAGTATGTCAGTTGTCTACTAGCTGAAGTCCCCATGTCCTTTTCTTTAGGTGTCAGATGATGACTCATACATCAGTGACATTAGTGACAACATTTCGATGGACAATTTCAGCAACGAGACAGAGAGTGAAAGACCTAACTCAGGTAATTTTCGCCATGCAGGTCCAAAGATAAATTTGGTAAATGGCTTTTCCCTCTCTGAAAGCCTCTCGCCTACAAGCTTATCCATCTTATTCTTCCAATGCAGGTTCTGTGGAAGAGGGCTCTGTCCTTTGTACACATAGATCCTGTCTGCCCACGCCCAGCCCTACCAACAACACAATCAGCCTGTGGAACATCCTCAGAAACAACATAGGCAAAGATTTATCCAAGGTGACGATGCCTGTGCATCTTAACGAGCCCCTCAATGCCCTGCAAAAACTCTGTGAGGAGCTGGAGTACAGCGAGCTGCTGGACAGAGCTGCTATCACACAGGACCCCTTTGAACGAATGGTGAGATAGAAAATTGTCTGTTTGCCCTTTTGCTTTGGGATTTGTTTTTTGTCTTGTGTTGTTTATTTGAGAAAAGGCACTATTATGTGTTTTCTAGGCACATAATATCATTTTATAACACAATCAAATAACTATGTTACCTGATTGTAACATAGTTACTTGATTATAACTACATTCAGTTGTTATAAAAAATACTCCACATATCAAAAAAGATTTAAAAGAAATTTGACTTTGTAAATTAAGGCCTTGAAATTGGGCTTCTGTCTCTTTTAAAAATTCCTTTTCTTTCTGACACTCCTCCTTCAGGAAGTCATCACAACATTGCTCCTCTGTTAAGCCTTTGATATCATTTAGTGTGGTGTGATGAGCTCAGCAGATGCACAGTTCCTCCAGGTTTTTGTTAATTCCAAAACCTGATTTGCAATTAGCCGGCAACTCCTTCAAACTGCTGGCGCTAGTTTGAAGGTGAGGCAGAGGCTCAGCTTGGAAACTAAAGCTCTGAGGAGACACTGCGTCCTCAAAGGCTGTCCCTTTAAGAAAAAGTGCTCACTTTAAATATTCTTTGTCGGTCAGTAAATATTTTTTTACCAAGGATTTCTTGTATGTTTTTTGTTTTATTTTTAAAGGAAGAAACTTTACATATTGAAATTTGCTTCTCTTGTGTGAGACCAGTACAGCCAAAATCTGCTGACAGTATTATGCATTAAGGCATAATTTTAAGAAATTGATTGTACGTGGAGTAATATATTCAGTCTGCTGTACAAAGCATGATAAATTATACAAGTACATGGAGAGTAGGCTGCCACAAGATGTTGTGCATTGCAGACTAAAAAAATCTATGAGGAAAATCTATGTTAAAGCATAACAAACGCATAAAGAAAAATCCACTGAGACATCAACTAAGACTGTCTAAGGAGTGTTTATAAGTCGCGTTAGTGAAGGAGTGCATGTTCTGACCTTAAACAATGAGGTGGAGCAGGCTTTCAGTGACTTTTCAGCTCCAGTATTTATTGCAGTATTATGTTATCTGGTAATCATTTTGCACCAATGTTAGTGGATACTAAGGTAAGATGAACAATATTCATAAGATGGTTTGAGTCTGACATAAAGATCACCACACACACACACTTCTAACTGTTCTGGTTTCTGTTTGTGTAGATTTATATCGCCACATTTGTTGTGTCCGGATGCGCGTCCAGCTATTACAGGACTGGAGGAAAACCTTTCAATCCTGTTCTGGGAGAGACGTATGAATGCGACCGTCCAGACAAAGGCTTTCGGTTTGTTGGTGAGCAGGTAGGATTGCTTTTGGTTCATTTGTCAGCTCTGCATACCACAATATGTGGACTGACTGAGAAGTCTGAGGCAACCAGTCCTACCTGAATGAGCAATATTATGTGTGTGACACATTAAAGATAAATGTTGTTTTTCTCTACAACGTCAGGTTAGTCATCACCCACCTATTTCAGCTTGCCATGCAGAATCTAAAAACTTTGTCTTCTGGCAAGGTATGTGGATACTGTTTGTTTTTTTCTTTTTATTCATTCCCAACCTGCGTAGGATCGATGGTAATTTGTTAAACTGCTTTCTTTAGATGTGAGATGCAAGAACAAATTCTGGGGAAAATCAATGGAGATTGTTCCTGTGGGTACCACTCATGTCACGCTGCCAAGGTAAGTCTGTTTGCTCTGATTATAACAAGCACTGACCCAACCTTTTGTTTATCCTCCCTCTAACACTAACTACAGTAAAAGAAAAATCCTGCAATAAATCCTAATGCAGTACTGACTTTGCATTTTTCCTCTACGTTTTTGCTTTATTTTCACTTCGACCATTAGTCATAGTGCATTTAGGTTTGTTTAGGAGATGTATTGGTTTTTAAAGCTGTGATCTCCATCTAAATGTGTATAATAATGTCTACAATAGATCAAAATACCCAAGAAATAAATTAAGACAACCATTTCGCCACCTACAATACATACAGAAATAGAAAATAGCTACAAATCTGTATGTGGACATTCTTGTACAAAAAGAGTCCAAGAGTGACAGCTGTAATAGAATTGTTATGATTGCTCCCTTTAGATTTGGGGATCACTATGAATGGAACAAAGTGACGTCCTGCATCCACAACATCCTTAGTGGTCAGCGCTGGATCGAGCACTATGGGGAGATCTCAATCAGAAACTCCAACAGCGATGTTTGCCAATGCAAGATCACTTTTATCAAGGTGATGGAAACAACTGAAAGCATTCAAAGTGAATGCACTTTTTTTCATTTTTTTGCACTTTTTTTCATTACTATCATTAACACTCCTCTGGTAACGGATGTACCAGAGGATAATACATAAATATGTATTAAGAACGTTTTTGTTTTACTATCTGTGTGTAAAGCTAAACGCTTGTTCAAATATGGTTTACAGTCCAAAAGGTTATAAATGTGATTTTTTTTTTTTTTGTCATCACCCTAGTGTTTTAATTGTTAACCACTTGAAAAACATTTGTGTGTGTGTTTTTTTTACACAAAATAACTCATTTGCTTTTACAATCTGATGGAAGAAAGAATGGCCATCCTGATTAAATAAGAAATTAGACATTCAGCTTAACTAATGTTTCCTTTTAATTATTTTAATTTTTATAGAAAGTTTCAAAACAACTCCAAAATAGTCATCCACCTTTGTGCCAACTAATAAATCACTTCAAAATACTTAATTTCTCTTTATTATGCTGAATATTCTCAATAGCAGTTATGGAGGCTGTTGTCGAATGCGCACATGCACATCTGGTTCTTGGGACATTGACCCCAAAAATCAGTAGAATGATTATATAAAACTAGAAAGCAATCCCAAGAATTAAATGTGAAATGAGATATTGCAAATAGTACAAGAAATGTAGAACAATGAACAAAATCAGGAACAGTCAGGGATAATCTCACTAACAAAAGTTATATATTTTTGTTAGTATAGTACAATTACAAATTGTAGAATTTGTAATTCTACAAATTATACAATTTGTAGAATTCTACAAAGCTCTTTTTGCATTTTCAAAACTTACTCTTGTAGTGGTTTGTGGCTTTAAGTGGCTTTAAGTCTAAGTGCCACAGTTGTCAATCAGAAAAAGGTTGACTGCTCCCTCCAGGTCCAGGGTCAGTTTCTGCCTCAAGCAGAGACTCTGAAGTATCTTAGTGTTTTTCTCATGAGTGACAGCCGGATGGAAGATGGATAGATGTGGAATGCCTCATTTGCAGTACAGGCGGTGCATCAGAAAAGAACGGAATAAAAAATGAGAAGCTCTTAATTTGCTAGTGAGTGTACTCCTCCCTCTCAAATTTAACAGCAAAGGAAAACTTTAATTCCTCATACTTACAAAACTTTGCTACAGTCAAAGAATACTAAGCATCTAAATCACTTCTATGGTAATTCATAGAAAATGAATACAAGTTCTTAACCTTTTTCCATGTTAAACTGATATGCTTTGCTTGCAATCGTTTTAAATGAATAAATAAAAAAATATATATTTTTCTCTATAGAGAACCATTTGATTATGCAATGCTATAATAGTGTTGCAACAGCGTCTAAGCTTTGGGAATGATGCCACTTCTGCTAGTCTAAAATATAATCCCGGTTAAGACCGTAATATTATTATTTATAGAATCATTCGCTTTCATCATATGTTTGTTCGTAAATTGAATGTATTAGAGTAAATTCTGTTTCTCTTTCATTAGTTTATGAACTAGCCACACAGATGGTGCCTGTCGTCTGCATTGCCCTGCATGTTTTTAATTGCTGATATACATCAGCCTACCCTGATAAGAGGAGCAGGGTGATCCTTCGTGTGCCACTTGAAAGACGTCCTAAAGCTGTGCAGGATAGCAAGTCGAGACATGTCAGCACTCATTATGCATCCTCATTTCTCATCTCACACACTCTATCCCTGCTGCTACTCACCCCCACTCAAACACACACTTGAGGGGGCAGGAGAGGAGGATTGTTTACACAATGGTATCATCTGCTGACGGGAAGAGGACATTACCATGAGATGTCCATTCTCATTCATCCCCCGGCCGTCGCTTATTGGGGCTTTTTCTTACAGGCCAGATACTGGAACTCGAGCGTAAATGAGGTGGAGGGAACCATTACGGATATCAAAGGAAAGGTCATCCACAGACTGTTTGGGAAGTGGCACGAAGCAGTTTACTGCGGAGACCCGCCGTCAGCTACCTGCATCTGGAGGGCAAGTATGTGTCTGCCATTAGTGAGCGCAATCAGCTCTTCTAGTAATTCTCCTGGTTAATGTGTCTCATTTCATTTCTGTCTAGGCCAGATGCCAATGAATTATGAGCAGTACTATGGCTTTACAAAGTTTGCAATTGAGCTAAATGAGCTGGAGCCCTCTTTGAAACAGCTGCTGCCCCCTACAGACACCAGACTACGAGTGGACCAGAGGTAAAGGCGAAAAGAAGATTTGCATGTGCCTGCATATTAGCAGTAATTAAATATGAGATACGGTTGCATTTCAGAGTTACTTTTATCAAATTTAATGTCTTGCAGCTAATCTTAACCTAAAATTCAGTTTCTATTAGAATTTGAATTCTACAAAACACAAATAAAAGGAGACTTAATACAGAAATATTATTAAATGACTATGTTATTGTTTACACTATTAAACAGACTGACTGCCATAAATGGTTATTGTTAAAGATCATGTTTATCTTTGTCTTTATCAAAGACAAAAGGTCTCTGCTAAAGACATCTAGTAAAGACTTACTACGCTGTATTAATCATATTAATGAGAGGTTGAATGGAAGGAAAACGTTTGGTTGAAAATGTGTGCAAACTAAAAAGATAACTGTGGTTTTGAGGGATTGTAAAGCAAAACTAGCCTAAGATTTTGTCAAAGTTGGGTCAATACTTTAGAAGCTGCCATAAGCAGACGTGTCGAGGACATGAGCTACATTTGTTGTTCTTGTATAAAGTCAGAGTCAACGTTTAAGCTGCTTCGTAGACCTCTTTTCAGACGAGGAAATTTGCCTTTTGTGGGGGGTAAATCCAGGTCACAGAGTTTGGAGAAAGCACAGAATCCAGGTGGCTTGAGATTAAGTGTGAGATTTCCATTATTAATAACGACGTTAAGGGCACATGTTGTACGGCAAATGGAAAAAACCGTCTTGTTTAAACTTAGTCTGTCTCATTTTAAATCTGTTTGATATGCTTTTTCTTTTTATATGCTGTTTTTAACTTCCTTGTACTAGCACTTTGAATTGTCTTTGCCTTACAGCATATGGAAAAACCTTTTTATAGGTGATCATTTTTATATCAAATATCCTTTTAGATGTAACATTCAAATTTTTGTGAAAATAATTTTTAATTTTAGATTTTCACTTGCTGTCCCCAATAATGTTTACAGACAAAAATGCTTCAAACTTACCTTTAACTTAATAAAAGTGAGTATATATTATATTTTTTAATTTAATTACTGACATAAAAGAACAATTTAATAATATTTCACTAAGAAAAGTTTAAAAAGGTATCTTTAAATGCTCGAAAGATAATAATGTAATTTGACAATCAGGACTCGGAATCACAGGCTCTTGTGAGTCAAAAAAGTGTGATCTTCTTCAACACATACTCAAAAATAACCACAGCAAAACCGATAAAAATAGCAGGCAGGTTGAGCGGGCTAATTTTAGCTCACATTTAAATATGGGTGCTTCAGGTGTAACACCTCTATCCTCAGGCAGCACAAGAAGAAGAAACATTCATGATTTAGCCATCAAAATAAAAAATAAAAAAAACGTCTCTAACTCTGCCCCTCCGCATGATTGGTTCTCTGGTTATATTATTAAATTATCTTACGGTAATGAGTCCCAAACAAAACATCAGAGTGGAGATTAAATCTGAAAATTGAACATAAATGTTGAACCACGTTTGCATAATGAAAGCGTGTGTCTCTGGCAGACTGCTGGAGGAGGGGAACTTGGAAGCAGCAGAAGAACAAAAGCAAAGGATTGAACAGCTGCAGAGAGACAGACGGAGAATCCTGGAGGAGAACAATGTGTCACATCAGCCTAAATTCTTCAGGTAGCATGAGTAGATACACTTACAGTTCAAGTGAAAAACTTTCATTATTCTCCTTTCCCCCTTTTTTAGTGTGTTCTGTGCTGAATAGATTATTTTGAGCAATAAAGGGTAGATGCATATTTCTATTAGTGAAACCTAAACCAAGATGCTACTTAGATTCACTTGTGAGATGGAATGGTTTAATAACACAGTGGTAATGCTGGTGTTTCATTTTGTTTTCAGTCAACATTTGTCATCAAGTAAAAAGGCCTTAATAATGCAGGTAACTAACCAGATAATAGTAAATGAAAAAGGTCCATATGAATGAATTCCACTCAGGTATTTTATGGACCATTGACCAAACATAAACCAGTTTTCTGCAGGTGTTATAGGGGAGCTTGCCATTTTCTTGAGAGCACTGTGAAGTAGGACTCCCTACATTTCTCTACAACACATTCAACAGACACTAGAGTCACCAACAAAGCACCAAGCACAATACATAGACAATCTCTGGCTTTTCAGTGATGCCATACAAAATAAGACGACTGAAACCCATTTATTTAGAAACAAGCTTGGTCTTCAACACCAAAACTCAATGTCAGGTGACAGTCTCTTGGTGTCAGATCTGTGCACAAAAGGAAAGGATAGTTGTTGTTCTGGAGGAAGGCGCTAAACAATTCTGTCTTGATATAGGGTCCTGGAGATTTTTTTCCCAGGTCAGTGGTTCAACTGTCATTGTTGTCTCAAGTTTTTTCCAACAAAGCAAACATAAGTTTACAGCTCTTTGATTAACCGGAAATGTGATACACACAGATATCAACTTATTGAAGTCTGAAAATGTGAGATGGGATTGTAATGCTGCATGATATATAAGAGACCTTCACCCTTACTTGCTCTGCAGCATGTTGCTAGGAGCTCCTGACTGACTGCAGTGATGCAACAGAAGCAGAATGTGTTTTTAGATCATTTTTTCTGAAACTTCTCTGTTGCGACTCAGACAGACACGGTGGATATTCTTTTGCAGAATTGGTCGTTCCATCTGAATAATCGCCAAACAGTCCAGCTCTCCCACCCACTGGTTTACAGGATGTGAAATGAAGCTCATTACAATTTGCCATTGTCCTTTTTTGTTGTTACGTTTGTTTGGGATATTGGGATTTAATCACAATCAAAATTTGTAAAACATGTCATCAGATAGAAATTATTATTATTATTATTATTTTCTTATTTTCTTGGGGATTCTGTGTCTTCATTGGAGGGAGCTACAGCACCTTTGGAGTCGCCACTGGGTTAAATACAAATACAGAAAATAATTATTCCAAACCACAAAAGTATAACATGCTTAGAATGCTTGAAAGAAAGGTTTTTGTCCCAAAAGCCAAAGTGTACACCAGTAAATGAAACCATTCATTAAAACAGATGTGAGCTATCACTTTTTAGTGGAAGAGAAGGCTTGAGGCTTGGCCACGATATTATAGAGACCATTAAAATTTTTAGTTTTCCTAGCACAGATCTGGCGTTTATATTTAGTCTATTAATGCTTCACAATGAGAAGATTGGGGCTTTGGGAAGACCATTTCAGCAGCTTCACGTTAGACTGATTAATCTAAATTAGTTTTTGGGATTATTGTCCTATTGAAACACTCAGGTTTAATAATCTGATCCAAACTGTCACCCTCAGAGAAAAGCAAATTAATTGGGTGTGGTATGTTCATGAAGATGCCACAAACTGCTAAGACTCAGAGAGCAGTGAACTGAAACAAAAACCAGATGTATTCAGGGAAAGTGTTTTGTGAACAGACAATACAAGATTTAGCTGTTTGGTCACAATGACAAAAGGAAATTATTTCTATTTAAATTTGTGGATGAGTCTCATGTTGGGGTTGTTTGATTCTAGTAACACTAGTGGGTTGTACAGAGTGGTGGAGTAATGGAGAGATCTAACTCTCTGAGATCTAACAAATGCCAACTTTACCCCGAATCAACAGATAGAAGGATAAAACTGACCCAGTTGTGTGTCCCAGCAGGGCAAAAACACATCAAAACTGGATTTGGAATGGATGAAGGATACAGCTAGATGCTTGGTCAGTGCAAAGGAACCACCAGATTTAAAATAAATTAGATAACCAGAATAATGCCAGAATCTTTTTGGTGGTTAATAAAAATGTGTGGCTTCTCTGCATCTTGCTTAGTAACATTTAAAAACATATTAGCCTGGGTGTATATATGTTGCGCTATATGTAAAGTTTTAAAATCTCATGAAATGTAACAATTTCTTTTTGAAAATGTTCTAAAAACCCAAAACAACATAAGCCCCAAATCAATATGAATGTCGGCAATGAGTGTATGCAAACTTTTCACCGGAACAGTACGTTTGAACTAAGATCAACAGTTTGAACCATCTCAATGCATAGAACATACGTAAATCATCCACACAAAAAAATGCTGACTCCCTTTGGGTACAGAATCTAAAAGAAATAAAATCCCTTGCAGGGTTACAATTATTGTCTCTTCTGTCCTACATGCATCATGTCACAGTAACTAAAAGGTTGTGAGATAACTTTGTCATCGTCATCATGTTTATGCGGCTCTGATTGGGACGTTATCTCCACAGGAAGTCAAAGGAGGACGCCTGGGTCAGCAACAACACTTACTGGGAGCTGAGGAGGGACCCCGGCTTCTCCCACATCGAGTTTCCAACTCTGTGGTGACCTCAGAACCCACAGTTTCTACCCACACAGCCTCCACTGTGACCCAGGCTGGTTCTGGCGATGTCTGTAGCCCACTCCTACCCATCAACTTGCTGTTTTCTATATTGCAGTCCATTCAAATTATTGCCTTAATAACAAGTGCTTATCTGTGTTGCGCAAATCTGTTCATGGAACCATTGGGAGGGAATGCTGATGTTGAAACCTTTGCCCACATTTCTGCATCTTTTATGTTATGGCTTCTCAGAAAAGGGAAGAAACTTGGTAAAATCAATGAAAGAAAATGTCATTTTTTCCATAATTCCAGCTTGAAAATGTTGAATTACTTAGTCACTTAAGGTTGTGTCTTATAATGGACATTCTCTACCTCGGAGAAAAACGAGCCTTGATATTTCAGTGATTGTGTGCACACATGTTTATTCGCCTAATGCCTTACTAGTTGTACTTCTATTGTTTTTATTTAATTTAATTTTTGCATTTGCATTGCTGTTTTGTAAGGATATGCAACAACTGTTGAAATGATCTTTATATTCTCACTGTGCTGAGGGTGTCTTCATGTCTCATAAAGTGATTACGTTTTAGCTATTACTCTGAATGACTGTACAATAATATATGAGCATCGGTAGCCAACATTAATTCCAATCACTTGTTCCCACATTATCCATTGCACCATCTTGACACTGGGTTTGGAGTTAAAATAATGTCCAAATCAATGTTCATAAAAGAGTAATAAAATATTATTCTTTCCTGTTATTTGTCAAGTTATTTGTTTGTTGTTCAAGACTGCAGGATGACTAAGTGCAGTTAGTCATTCTTTATAGTGCCTTGTAAAGAATGCATAAACCTTAAACTTTCCCCTTTGCTCATTTTATTACATTGTAGCCACAAATCTTAAGTTATTTTATGTAACAGGCCAATACAATGTACTGTGTTGGAGAAAGATAAAAACAAGTTTGTTGTTTGTTTGTTTTTTGTTCTCAAGTTATATTTAGATCTCTGTACCCTGATACCAGTCAATAAAATCCAGTACAACTTGTTAACCCTCAGTAGTCAACTTATTAATAAAAAGAGCCCATGTTTGTGTAATTTGATCTCAGTATATAAACAGCCACCTTACCACTACTAGATGTTTAGTCCACAAATTTGGGCTTCATGGACGAGTGGCAAAAAGAAAGTTTGCCTCAGTCAGCTTAGGGAAAACATCCAAAGTATGGATGGAATTACTGCCCTAGAGGCACGCTGTTATTTCTGCCGAAGAAAAATTACTCTGAGCATCACTATGAACAAACCGTAACCAATGTAAAACAAGGTGAAGGCATCATCTTTTTGTTCCTGCAAGGATGGACAATCTGGTCAGAGATAATGAGAAGATTGGATTGATCAAGATAAATAAATCCTGAAGGAAGACCAGCTGCTAAAGATTGGGGCGGATGTTCTCTTTCCACCAGGGCAATAACTCTAAGCATACAGCCAGAGCTACATCAACGTTGTGACTGTTGACTTTTAAAGAGTTTGTTTGCAAAGAAGAAAGAGAAAAAGGTCAGTTCAACCCTGAACTAGAAATATGTTGTTAACCATTTGAAGCTAAAATTGCCTTGTGAGTCTACAAAGCATAAAGTCAGACGGGTTGTATACAAATGCTCGACCCACACTTTTTTATCCTGGCAGTTGTAATTAAAAAATAAATGACAACCATGTCTGCATTTATTTTCTTTTTCCAATTATTCCCAACTTTGTGTTGGTCCACGAGATAAAAATATCAATAACACAAACAGATGTTTGTGGATATAACAGCAAATGCAAAAGTTCGAGGTTCATGCTACTTTAGCAAATACCTGCATGTGAAGCAACACCTCTTTAAGATTAGCCTGTAATAAAGGTTATCTAAAGTTGACTTCAGTTTGGGTGTGGATGACAGATCATCTTCTCAAATGCATCACTTTGTTCAGTGATGCATTTGTGTGCTGCTGCAGTTTGTGTGCTGCTGCAGTTTGTGTGCTGCTGCAGTTTGTGTGCTCCCGTCTTCTTAAAAATCGAATTGGTTCAGAAGCTCTCTTGTTGTGTTTGGACAAACATGAACAAAATACCTCCTACTAAAGTATTAACATCAAATAGTAAAATAATACCTGTGTAACAAGCAGACAATATTTTTGTATATTAAAATGGGTCTATTAAAGACTCAAAGTGACATTTTTTACTCATTAAACAGTTTTGCATACAGTTGTCCTGTTTACATGGGGAAAAGTCCAAAAGGCTGCCCAATTATAAAACATTTGAAAGCAGGAAAGCCGCTATAACTGCTTTCAAATGCTTTTGAAAGAAAAATAACTCTAACTAGCATTTAAAGACTTTCTTGCTTTCAAATGCTTTTGAAAGCAGTAAAGCCTTTGCTTTGCACTTACCTTTACTGTATGCTTACCTTTACTGTGAAGGTAAGCATAAAGTGTCTGCATAACCCTTTCACACCCTACAAGTCTCTGTGAAATGAAATCTTTGTGATTAAGTGGAAAGACAGTGTGGCTTGAGTTCTATAGCAACAATGTAAAACTGCTTATCATCCTGGATAACCAGGACATTTTTTAAATGTTATTACATATTTTAAAAGCTGTAAGACATCATTCCAGTTTTCTAACGAGCCAAATTAAACTAACTAAAAATTCCGTACCTGAAAATGTTCTTTTTCATGAAAAGGAAAATCTGTGCACCTAATTTGTATGCTCAGGCCAGTTAATTCTCCCCTCTTAGAACAAAAAATTCAAGCGATTGAATTTTAGCAGCCACTGGGTGGCAACATAGATCAATAATTTGAGTGAATCTATTGGTGCCTAAACGTTTTGCCATGAGGGCCAAAATAACAGTAAACGTTCTTGGGGATCACAATAGCAGTAGTCAAAATAATGTTAATAATAGTAAATAAAAAAATTAATTATTTTGCCCTTTTTAATTTGATCTGCTCAATAATAAACTCAACATGCAACATTCTATTTAAGCTAATAAAAGAAAATCACATTTTTGTAGAAAAGGGCTTTGTAAAGTAGGCCTGGTCAAATGACAGGGCGTCAGCCATATGCACCCCAGAGGTCATTTGAAAAGTGTCCCAGACCACGATCTTGCAAGAAAAACAGAACAGAAACAAAACAGCATATGGGTTACTTTCTCCTGAAACATCAAATAAAATCCATCTTTAATGCCCTGCTGTCCAGATTCTTTTGGTCGGAGGCCGAACAAAGTTAATCAGTGGGCCGCAAATGGCCCCCAGGCCGCACTTTGGCCTCTCCTCATTTATAGCAAATCTTCCAGTCGGGATGTTGTTCTGCGAATATAATCAATATTCAGTTTTATTTGTAGCTTCAACAAGCACATTTAGAAGTCAACTATTGAAGAGCTCGTCAATTTAAGAGATAATCACTGTAGAAGTGATTTTTCAGTCTATTTGATCATAAAGGAAGAGAAAGTAGAGCAAGCGCTTCCTGTACTGAGGGCGGGGCTTTCTCGAGTCCTTTGTCCAAAACAGACTGAAGTAACAACAGTATAATAGTAGTTAGCAACTCCTTTGTCACGTAACTTTCATAACTAGCTTAGCACTAAAGCAATAACTCCAGAGAAGCGGTAAGAACATGTTTCATATGTATATATTGTGTTATTTTGACGTTTTATTGATAAACGCACAGCTCTGATTAAAAAAACTGTTTGTAGATGCTAGGTTGTTTGAGCTACTTTAGACGTTGAACTATAGTGTTTAAACCGAGTTTTGCATTATTGAAGTTCAATGGACCTTATGAACCTTAATCGAAGCTACGTTTTTATCAATTAGCACCTGGACCCGACAGAATCCAGGTGCCAGATGAAGGTAAACATAACCTTTTCTTATGTCTTGCTAACTTGATTTCACTTTATCCGTCAAAGGTTTTTTTTATGAGCCGCGGGAGAAATGTTTGCCATAGCAACCAAAAACTTTGTGAAGGAGGTGGATAATAGGGGCTTACTGATCCCAGTGTCCAGCCTGAATGACAACTTGGAGCTTCTGACGGTGGTGGTGAAGCGTGAACGCTCCTGGTTCTGGCAGAAACCCAAATATCTTCCAACTGACTTCACCCTGAATGACCTGCTGACAGGCGATTCGCCCATAACACCAGGTAAGTTAATAAAAATAAAAAAACAACACTCATGTTGTTTTTTTTAAAGCATTTATTACAGCAAAGTGACAGCAAACCTTAAATGGTTTATTTGTATTTACAGCTGTGCTAGATACAGACTTCATTAAGTACAGCGGCACATATGGTGGCGACGTGCAGGGAACAGTGGATGCCAGTTTTGTCAAAACCAAATTGAATATAAAGAGTGAAGGCTCCTCCAAACTCCAGTTGTCCTTTGGCAGTCTGAAGAAAGAGGAAGCGGACGTCCCGAAACTGATGCGAGAATCCAAAGGCAGGTTAGCTCCCCTAACTGAGTCCACTCTGATAGATTTAAATGTCCCATTGAAGAAATATAAACAGAAGAACGTTTTTTCCCCTCAACCGTAAAGTTTATGAGGGATTGATTAGAGATGATCATATTTTTCTATGTACAATAGACAAACACATAAAATAAAATGACAGGCCTTTCAGTACTTTCATAGAACCAGACTTTCTCTGAATATCGTACATTTGTGTTTTTTGCTGTTTTTTTAAAGAGTTCTGGACATGTCGCACTCTCTGATCCAGCAGACGAAAGAGAGAAAGAAAAATGTGTTTGGCATTGTGAAGGAGCGCATCATGACCACACAGCCATGTTCAGTCGTAGAGGACGTGCAGCAGCGAGGATGGCTCGTGGGGACTCTAATTCCCTGCATCCCCAAAGTGTCTAAAGTACAGTGAATAAGAACTACCACAGACACCAAACACATTCATGCTTTCAGTATCTGCATGTTAAGTTTATTGTAAAAGTGTTTTTGTTCCATTTTTGCCTGCATGTGATGGTGGGCATGTTGCCCAATATAAATATGGTGGATTTGAGAAATGGGCTATCATCACTAGGTGCCCTACTGTTCCTGAAACTAGTTTCAGTTCTGCATGCAACTTGGCAAATCAACTGTTGAGCAGAGGGAGCGGAAATATTGTTCTATTTAAAAAGACGCAACGTGTGGCAACTGCATGCACGCACACCACATCTGAGTCATTGTTAATACAAGTCTAAAATTTTATTTAAATGATTAAAAAATAAAACTTGAATAAGATAGACATATTTTTAATTATTCACCATCTCATTGTCTACATTATAAATACCAGAATTTCTAAAATGATGTCAAATCAGGGTGTATTTTCCCCAGATTTATACAGAAGATCCTCACTTGTCACCCTGACGTCACCCATTCGTCCACTCTTTTAAAAATTGGTCATAAATGGACTTAAAATGCTGGAAACTTCAGTCTCAAAAATGGTCAGAACCCTGACAGCTGAAGTTGTAATATGTTGGGAATAGAAATAATATTTTAGAGATGGGACGATAAGAAAAACCATATTTTAGATGTATTTTTAATAGCTTTTGTTTTCATTGACACAATCTATAAAAGTTAACTGGAAATGGAATCATTTCCAGTTCAGTAAAAAGTAAAAACTTGAGTTTTTCTTTAAAAAGACAAAATTTTGATGTGGTATATTATGTCTGAGCTTCCCTGAAGTTCTGCTAACTTTCCACCCAGATTTTACTGACGGAAAGTGGAAAGTTGAGCAAAGACAGCAACGTTACATTGGAGATTCCTCCTCACACCACGATGGCCTACGGCATCATAGAGCTGGAGATCAAAAGCGACGGGAACTTTGGTGAGGATACTCTGAACTCTATTTAATAACTTTTGCTAATTTAACAAGACAAAAATGATGAACTGTCTATAAACTTTTTTTCCACAGAGCTGTGCGTGATGTCAGATGGAGGTTTTGAAGTAGACGGCCATGGCAAGAAGAGTCTGCTGTGTTTCTCAGTTCCAAAAAGCAATGTGATTCAGCAGGGTAAAATTACTTTGCTTTTTTGTTTCTTTTGTCACTTTTCTTTTTTCTGTCTTATCTTTTTAACAGAAAATAGCATCATTGATGATAACTGCTGCATCACAAATACATTCTGAAGCTTTAGGATTATAATAGCATGATAGTTATATGGTCTGACTTACATTAGTGTATCTTTTCTGGCCTGTGTGATAATCTGTGAAGTGCAGATTATCCAAATGTCTCGAGACATTTCTATTTTTTAATGTTCAGATTTAAAGGAAAATTTAAATTAGTCCTGGACAGTATTACCTCTGGCTTTAAAGTTTTCTTTGCTCAGTAACCACTCTTTTCTGATCAGGGGTTGCTGACTGTTCAGTAGACGAGGATGAAAAACTAAAGGAGACAGAGCTTTTGCAACAGTGACCTTCAGACTCTGGAATTGTCTCCGTCTGAACTTGAGATTTGTGGATTCGGTGGTCTTATTTCAGAGCTGAAAACATTTTTACACTAGCCTTTGCTTTCATTTTGTTTTTTATAAGCACTTTGTAATACTTTTCTTTAAATAAAAATTTTACTTACTCACTCTTTGCCCTCATTCTCAGCCGCAGACCTGACTTTTTCATTGCTTTGCCACTCGACGTACCTTCAGGCATATTAGAGATTGTGAATGTATTAATCAGTGTGGCATTGATACATTAATCCACAACTAAGAAAAGAACACATTTTAAATCTGACCACTTCACACTTTATTACTAGTAGCTTTTTTCTAAAGCTTTTTAAGGTTTTATACCGCTTCTTTACTCCATTACTTGACCAGGTAATTTACTTAGACACCTTCTGCAAGACTGGTGGAAGCACCAATAAAAACCAGCCAATGTCTAAAGTATATAGAAGTTGGGAGCTGACTTAAGACTATTGCTCAGCCCTGGTGACAGATACAATTTACAGTTGAAACCAAAGGTTTACACTCACTGAATAAAAAGATACAGCTCTTCTTTTTCCTCATTGCCTGAGCTGAAATCAGACCATACTTATCTTGTTTTAGGTCAGCTGTAATTACCTAACTTATTTCTGTTCCCTAAATGCCACTACAATGAGAGGAAGAATACGTATTTATTAAAGTCTTCTGAAACAGAAGTTTACATACATTTCCCTTGTATTTGGTAGCATCGCCTTTGACCTGTATGACGTGGGTCAGATGTGGGTTTCCTTCCACAAGATTCCCACAAGATTCTCACTGTAGTTTGTTGGAGTTCTGGCTCATTTCTCTTGACAGAACTGCTGGAACTAGGTCAGGTTTTCAGGCTGCCTCACTTGCATGCGCCTTTTCACATCTATCCATACATTTTCTATTGGATTGAGATCAGAGCTTTGTGATACCTACAGTACACCAAACATTGATTTTGTTTGGCGGTAGTTTTAGGGTCATTGTCCTGGCTGATATCTTTAGATGTTGCTTCAATATTTCCACATTAAAGTTCACTAGTTCATCCTGCAGAAAAGCAGCCCCACAACATGATACTGTCACCATCATACTTCACAGTTGAGATGGTGTTCACAGGCTTCCAAGCATGACCCTTTTTCCAACGCCTTTATTACGCCTCTAACAGTTCCACTTTAGTTTCATCAGACCACAGGACATGTCTCCAAAATGAAAGTCTTTGACCTAGTCTGCATTTGTAAACTGCTATATGGCTTTTTTATGTCTCTTGAAATAATGGCTTCCTCCCTGCTGAGTGGCCTTCCAGCCCATGTCTGTGAATAGAGACACTGGCTTCAGCAGCGTCTTCACAAGATCTTTGGCTTTTGTTCTGAGGCTGATTTTTGGACCAAAAGACATTCATGTCTGGGACACAGAACCCATCTCCTTCCTGAGTGGCACGATGGTTGGACATTCATTCATGTCCATCTTTGACAACTGGACATTGAAGCTTCTTCAAATTGTTTCCGAACATGAACCAGACGTGTGAAGCACCACACTTATCTTCCTGGAATCTCGGCTGATTTGTTTTGGCTTTCCTATTGTACCAAACGAGAAGCAGTGTGTTTGAGGTGTGGTCTTTAAGGTACAGCCACAGATGTGGCTCCAATTAACTTAAATTTGTCAGATGCGAAAAATACTCCAACCAAAGTAGCATATCCATAGAATCATAGGAATCCTGAATGTGCCCCTGTCATTGTTAACTTTTACTTTGGGCATTGTAGATATTTGTAAAACAAATGATGTAATTTGATGTTCTTTATCCAAGAACTGGAGAAACTGAAGGATCATTTCCAGCAGCTTTCCACCCTCCCAGCCTCCACCAGGTCGTCTCTGCTCCAGCACATCACAGGACTGATGCAGGAACCGGCAGCCGTTGGCGCACTTCAGATCATGGTAAAGAGCCACACTGATGTGCCTGGTTTTTATCATAACATTAACAGAGCAGATAACTGTAGGTGCTTCTATTTGTGACAGCTGGACTGGATGTATCTGGGTAAGAAACCCAGCCTGAATGATGACGGATTAAAGGAATCTCAGCAGCAGAGCATCCAAGCGATTTTTGAGGTGTTGGAGCAGTCTGGTGCAGAGGAGTCGACTCAGAGCCCAGTCCTCACCGCACTGCATCTGGTTGTCAGTGCATTAGAGGGTAAGACAAAATCCCCAGTGTAGAAAGGAAGAAACTGAACTGCTGTATTTGTTGGGTTTTTTTTTACATTGTTTATTAATTTTATCTTTCAGAGTTACCAGATGATTGTCTTCCTGTTTTAAGTGTTTGCAGTAATCCTGCAACCCTACAGACTTTGGAGCTACTGGTTAGTGAGGACCGTTCCCACCCTCAAGTTAATTCAACAGGTCATTTTAAAGGCAGAAGCTAAATTATTATTAATTCTTTTGAAACACATGGCTTTCCTTACATTTGTTCTAGGTGCAGTGTGTGTCAGGAACCCGGGAGAAGACTCTGAGCAGCACAGCATTGCCAGATGACGACTATGAAAGGACTGAACATATTTTTGCCTCCTGTAATGTGTCTCTACGGAGAGACAGCGATATGCTACGGGTTGAAATCAAGCATGAACCAGGAAATCATCCCCTGATTCTCTGCATTGCTATTAAAAGTCTCGCCTCTTTAGCCTGTGGCTGTTGAACCATATGAACTGTATACTGATTAAAAGGAAATCCAATATATTATGTTTTCTTTGGGGATTTAGTATGGACAATTATAAATAAGTGCTTGAAACATAAATGTGAGAATGAACATCGGACTAAATATTTTTTATTGGCAGATTTTACATTGTATAAGACTTGGACTTCATTGAATTGAATGTGATCAAATGTCGATACCCTAAATACGCACCATCTGATAATTAGAAATCTGTTTCAGCAAAATTCATGTTGTACTACACTACAATAAGCCTTTTGTGGCTTGAGATTGTTTTTGCCCTTTTCAATTAATTGGCCAACAAATCTTTTTTTTTTTTTTTACATAAAACCAAAGAAGTCTTTTAGAAATTGATTTAGGCTTTGACTATTGACTGTGAGGTGTTTTCTTTAAAACTTAGTAATTTTGTGTTTTTAAAAACACTTTGAACTGCCTTTCTGCTGAAATGTGCTATACAAAAAACTTGATTCTTTCACCTAAAGCATCCAAGGCCGACTTCTACTACAAATGCTTGTATTCATGGGCCTCGCATGCAAATTTTTAAACATGAGAAGTTGTGCACAATGAAAGGATGGTGTTTCCTTATTGAACAGTGTCTTGCAAAGATCCCACTTTCTCGATTTCAAGTTAAAATTTTAGCTCATTTAGGATTTTCTGTGACAGACCAACAAATTAACAAATAATTGTTTAGTAAAGAAGATAGGATAGGTGGTTTACAAAAAAATTAAAGTGTGAATGATATTTGTTACCCTGACACTTGAATACAGGTGTTTTGTGAAATGGTACAATCACAAGCTTCTATGTATTTCAGTGGGATTTTATTTGATGGATCGAAACATAAGAGAAAATTTGTTAAGTGGAAGTAAATTGATGCATGTTTTTTTTTCCCACAAATAAAACTCTAAAGTGCAGCAGATATTTGTGCTTAGCTGCATTCTTTCTGACACCACCAAATAACATCCAGTGAATCATTTAACTTGAAAAATTTATGCTCAGTAAAAATCCATCTGGTCTATGAAGGCCTCAGAGATTTGTTAGAGAAATTTTGTGAACAGCATCATTAAGATCAAGGAACACAGCAGGCAAGCCAGAGATCAAACTAAAGTTTAGGTTGTGAAACCAAAAAGCCACAAAGTTAAAATTAGTCCAAACGTTGCTTTGGTGCGCCTCAGTTACAGTTACATTGATGTTTGTAATGTTAAGAAGCTCAAAGAATTTGGTAACTTTTGCAAAAGTCATTTTGATTGAAATCTCAAGATTGATCAATTTGGACAAGAGTGTTTAATAGACCTAAACTTCAGATGAAGGTCCAGAGTTCATGTAAAACATGAAACTGGTCCAGGAAAGGGATTATAGACATGTTTCAGAATAAATGGTCCAAATTATGTTTAACAGCTCCAGAGTATCGAGGATATGTTTATTAATAGTTATTTTGAATATTTATTAAAACATTGAAGGTTTCAACAGTGTGATGGCATATATAAAAAGCTGCATCATTGCAATAGTTCAAATATTCTAGAACATTTATGGAGAAATAACTAAAACGGAATGTTTGCTTACTGAACGGACAGGAGGGGATTTTTACTGAAAAAGATACGAAGCAGATCATTAGAAAACACCTGTTATTTTATTACACATCTGAAAATACATCTTATCTGAAATCTTGTAAAATAAACCTTTAGTAAGTAAATATGAACATTATTTAAAACTGTTAAGTCTTTGTATTATCACATCTAAAGGGATAGTTTACTGAGATGACGTACCCTCTTCAACGGCCCTGGGTAAGCTTTTTTTTTTTTCTTTATAAACACAAACAGCACCAAATCCACTGGTTTAACAGTCCAAAAACTTAAATACTCTAACAGTTAGCATTATTATCAGAATGGCTTTACCAGCCTTTTGTCCAGCTTCAGTGAATGCTGGACAAATACTACAGTATTCCTTTGCTTTCTGTGCAACAATGATCTTCAAAGAGTGATCGGAGGAACGGCTTTCAGAGAGAACACTGAACTAAAATAATGTAGGGGAATACATTTTAGCAGTAAGAAGATATAAGAAACATGATGAATGACTAAGTTTGTAGTGACAATGACTTGAAGCAGTGGACACACACTGTAAACTTAACACTGAGGTATCACATCCTTTTCTTTGACAGAGCCCTCATTTTAGGAGAATAAATAAAACTTACCTTTACAAGATGTGAAATTAGACAAACTGACAGATGATTAAAAGCAATCTGACAAAAAAGCTGCATCTATTTAAATAGAAATACTCTCTAAAAAAAAAAAACAACATATTTGGCACTAAATAAGTACTCTTCCTGTTGTTTGGACAGTTGCATAGTGTGTTGGAAAAGAAAACTGGCGATTTAGATTAAGGTGACGGATGCAGTTTGTACCAACGAGGTTGACGTCCCATTCTTCCTGTGTGCAGCACAGTGTTAAAAATTGTATTTAATCCCAGGCCCAGCAGCTCAGACAGCAGGTCCAGTAGGAGGAGCTTCAATACACCCAGCTGACTGGAACCCACTGAGGCTCGACAAATAATCGCTCCACGGTATCTTGCAGCTTGTCGAACGCCTTGTCCAGATTGTCATTGACTATAGTCAGGTCAAAGTAGTGGCTGTACGCCCGGCGGATCCTGGCACTCTCATCTACCGTCTTCTTTAAATCGTTCTCCTGCAACAGAAGCGGGAGTCCAGTTATACTCTGATGGCAGTAGCTACTGTTCAAGAGCACCAACGATCACCTCACAATACGCGAACAGGAATTTCTCAGGATTACCGTTAGGATTTTGGTGGTAAGGCCAGCATCGATCACGGCTTTGTGCATGCCTCTTAGTGTGTCCAGCTCAGGAGCAGCGATAAACACCACGAACGGCATAAACTCTGCAGTCTTCAACACCTTCAAGGCCTGTGCATAAACTGTGTTGTCACAACCAAAGCTTCAGGGCAAAACAGCTCCCTGTATGGAAGGTGCTGAGGAGATTTTACCTGAGGGTTCACGTCCAGGATGCACGTGCGGCCGGCCTGCACCACCTCGTGGATGGAGTCGATCTTTGTGCCGTAGAGGTTCCCGTCGTACTCGCCATGCTCCAAGTACCGGCTCTCCTTGATGTCACGCTCCATCTCCTCCCGAGTCACAAAACAATAGTTCTGCCCATCTTTCTCCTCTTCTCTGGGATGGCGGGACGTAACTAAAGCCAGAAAAAGTCAGGAAATTAATCACATATAGTGCCTTGCAGAAGCATTCTTTCCCCGTCATTTTTGGGGGGAGTATTTAATGTGAGAGACCGAAACAAAAAAGAACATAAATGAGGTGAAAAGTAAAATAAAAATCTGAAAAGTTTGGCATGGAACCATATGATACAAATTTACCTAAGTCCGAGCTATTTTGAAAAGAGTAATGGACAAAAAACACAAGTGTGTATTTGTGTAGTGCTGGTTGGGACAGACAACATAAACTGCATCTGGAACAACAATCAATGGTTCTAGAAATGATTGATTCTGGGGAAGTGAAACACTTTCAGATTTTTTGTTTCTAAATTTGTCAGTGGACACCTTCAATGGGTATGAATACTGACAGCACACTGTAGACAATTTCTGTAATTGTCCAGGTTTGTCTGGCACACTCACAGGGGACAGTGGCTCCATATCTTAGAGGATTCATAACAACAAGGCGGTTCTTCAGGCTCCTCCTTCCGACCCCCTGGGCTCCGATCAGAACCAGCGTTTTCCTTCGAAACGGGGGCATCCTGGCCACTTCCTCATAGATCTGCAGCTCATAACGGTCAAACTCTGCTCAAGGCAATGCACACACTGAATGAGAACTGCATCATCTCAGATACATTTTGACGAAAACACCATAAAGCACATTTGGTGATATACACCTGCGTTCTTAGAAGTGAGGTACATCATTCTTTTCTTCTTTTTCTTTGCAGTCAGAGTCCCACAGAGCATCCCTGAAACACAAACGCCAAATCCAAAGTGCATCTGTCAGAGAGACTCAACAATGGTGTCTGGTTTGTTGGGAAACTGGGGACGTGATGTGTGCTGACCTGTACCAGCAGTGCCCCAGTCTCTCCTCACAAAAGCTTTTCTCTTCTCCTCCAAGAACTGACTGGGAATCAGGCCAGTCGCTCCACCAACAACTTTGCGTGCCTTTGTTGGAATTAAAACAGTTGAGAAAAGAAATGAGGTCGATCTCTTAAATGTGGCACTCAGGAAAAGAAAGAAAAAAAAAAAACATTTAACTGAATCTCAACTATAGTCTCTTGTATATGCCAGTACCTGGTCTCCCTATTCACCTTTGATCCTTTAAAATGGGGATCGAGGTTGTATTAAAACTATAATGTGTCTTCTGTACGCAGTAAAGCTGTGGAAATGTTTTTATAAAATCAATGCTTTTCCAGATTCAACTACGCAAAGAAAAAGGCCTTGACCTCTTTAGGAATTAGTTGTTTATTTGTAAATGATGCCAGAATAAATTAGATAAAATAAATCTAAAACATGTTAAGGTCAGTTAATTAGACAGAAAGATGAGTTCTGCAGAGCACTTTTTTTCTTATTTACATGTGGAAACTAATGCAGATATACAAGAAGATATTTTCTTAAACCTTGCTGAAAAGCAAAAGGTGCTTAATCAAATTATTTAAATCCAAACTCGCATAATATATCAGAAATATATCAGTTGTCAGTGTCTTGCACTGTCTAAGAAGCTACAGGACAGAGAGTGATGGAAGCATCCCATTAAGATGCGTCCATATTAAGTGAGGAAAAGGTGGATTCATGCCCACAGATATAATTCCAATATCTATCAGTAATACTATTGAAATCACATGATTTCTTAGTATTTTGCAGCCCTACTCCAAACATCAAGGAAGAACACAGAAAAAAGGACTGAATAAACCAGGCCTGTGAAAATCTGAACATAATATTTCAGTATTTCTTGGTGCTGTTGACTCACCTGCCACCAGTTGGGGTCTTCCTTGTTGACAACATGAAGTATGTCTCCTTTAGCAAAGGCCAGACCTGCCTCTTTACAAGGGATCAGGTTATCTGTAGTTGGGTTGTAGCTGAAGTATGGCTTCAAATAAACCTACAAGTTAAGAATTAAGTTAAAATTCAGTGCAAAAAAACCAACTTAAATGTATAAAATTCTTTTAAAATGCCTATGAATTTTTTATATTGGTGTGGAAGAATTCTGGTCAATTTTTGAACTTAAACCCCACATTTAAGGGCATGCTGCAGCATCAAAAACAGACTGAATCTGAACTACTCCATTTGAAAACCTTCATTTTGTTCTTAAGGCATTCAAAGGCGGACCAGTGGGTGATGTGTCGGATCTGCACAACCCAGCTGTGTTTGTGCTTAATCTCACTAGGCATAGGTTGGACATTCTGCTTCAGGATTTTCCAGTAGAGTAGAAAGCATGGTTTCATCGATTTAAATATCTGAGTTACTGCCAAACTGGTGGTGTGACCGTTCCTGTTTTACCCACAGATTTCACTCCACGTTGTTGTTTTTTCTTATTTTGCAGGAGTTATGAGACACGGAGGCAAAGTTACTCAACAAGTTGTTGCTAGGTAACCGAAGTAAAGGGAACTTGAAACTGCTTGTTACCCAGCAGGTTGTTACTAGGTAACCAAAGAGTGAGTTAGTTGATGCCATTCACTTTGCTTAGCTGGCCGTGAGAGGTCGAGCGGCCAAAGCCTTTCCTCTGCCTACATCCCCCAGAATCACATGTGGGTCTGGATCAGAGTTTATTCTATATATTGAATATTCTACCAGATATATTACCTGCTGATATTGGTCACATGACTATCATGACATATACTGTTAATATGTGGTGGTAGGGTTTATTGTCCAACCCTACCACCACCACGTATTGACAGCTGATGACTCTTGGCCGTGATATTAACCTCAGAACACTCCCATAGATGTAATTTCTTCACTCACTTTCTTATTGTTGAATCATGAAAACTGACACGTTTAACATGTGGCGTGGGCCTGCAGTGATAAAAGTAAAGCTGAAATCTGTAGGGAGCTTAAAATATATCAGAATGAGCATTGAATAATTTATTCTGTTAGCATAAATGGAAGGTAACAGGGACATTAAAAAATAGTAGAAAAGAGGGATTAATCGGTCCCATTTGGCAGAGATGTCAGTGTGTGACATAACCTTACACACTCTGCCAGTGTCAGCCGCTGTGTGTGCCTGTTACAGTAAGGACCAGAGGGGTGTTCCAGTGAACAGAGTGGTATGTGTCCTACTTAGAGTGCAGAGTGTTATTAATAGTTCCTCGTGGACTCAGTTTTCAAACGCCTGGCATTCTGCAAACAGCCAGTCAGGCTGCTCCCCCCCAGTCCTTGGCAGGTTCAGGACAAATCCATGCCATTCCAAGTAAGAGTCCCTGTGTCTGGATTACTTGTACATCGAGGAATATATAATTCATTAGGACTGTGTGGGATTTGACATGCTGGTGACACTGCCTTCACCTCACCTGCGGGGGCGCCGGTATGTCTCTGTAGCTCGGCAGGACCTTGAGTGTGACGCTCCCGCTGCAGTTTCTCAGCAGCTCCTGGAGTTCCTCGGGGTTACTGCCCACTTCCTGACCGTTGACTTCCCGGATGACGTCGCCTGTGTGCAGCATCCCCTGCCTATCGATGGAGCTGCCGTGCAGGATCCGTGTGATCACCATCTCCCCGTTCACCGCGCGGAACGTCACTCCCTGAAGGAGAGAACGAGTGGGTCGTTGACAGTGACACAACCTCTTGCTATGAAACAACTTGACCAAGTCAAATTAAAACGCTGAACTGAGTCACGTTAGATGGAAAACATGGAGGATTTGCAGTGCTACATGTCCTCCTCTGCAGAGATGAGGGTGCTTACCAAAGGCTCCCCGGTCTTTTTCTGGATGCCAATCATCCTCACAGCGTCGGCGGGCATTAGGGAACTTGGAGAGAGGGAATTGCTGTTATCCATGGCATTGGCCATTTCATAGGACTTTGCAGCCACCTTGTCATGAGCTTCAATCAAAGACTGAAACAGGAACATAGGGAAAAATTTTATAAAACAACAATACAAAGCTTTTTTGTCAATAAATAAATAAATAATCACTGCAACATCAATTTAGCAAAACTGTTCCTAAAGAATGACTCAAACTATTTTGCTTTGTTTATGTCGGCGCTGACTGATGATTTGGAGAACATGACTCACCATTATTGCTGTCCTTCCAGCAATAAAATAAAGCCAGCATCATTTATAGCAGCCATTTTACAGGATTAATGATGAAAGCCCTTCCCTCTTGTACCTTGTTTCCTCCACCATTAAAACCAACTCAAACGTGCTTTCTAGTATTCACACAAACCCAACAACAACCATTTCCTGAGGATTTTATTTCAATAAAAACTAAAAGCCAAAGACATGCGCTGTCACTCTATCTATATAATTCTGCCCAAAGTTAATTTTAGCTTCTAATGCTGGCCCAGAGACTCAACATGACAAGTTGCCATGTATCTAGCAGACTAAGGGGGGAAAAAAAGGCTCAAAATTTCATTATTTCACAAGTTAAAAAAAACTTTCTCATCCTTCCTGATCCAATAAACCTTCATTGAATGAGCGATTACAGTCTTAATACCTTAAAGTGAGGCTCTTGGAGGATTCTGGCGAGCTCAGCTGCAGCAGGATCTCGTTCTTCGAGGTTGTTGAGGGAATCCAAGATCTCTGTGAGCAGCTGAACGTTGTCGTCCCCCACAGCTTCTAGCTTGACTTCCTCAAGGCGCTCGTGAGCCTGAATGCACAAAGCAGCAGAAAAATGACTGAAAAATTATACATAAAGTAGAGATAAGAATGTACATGACACCAAAAAGATGGGACCACAATAAATACTTTTAAAGACTTGTTTCACCTCTGAAGTTCACAAATATTGTGTACATGTCAACACAAATATGCGCTGCAATAGCCTGGCTGCATAATGTTGCTCGAACTATGCTATTTAAGGACCTTTTGGTCTTTTTACAACATTCAGTCTCCTTCAGTTTACACCTGTCATGAGTTATGGAGAATAGGATTAACGTTGATGAAGTTCAGCTGTGGCCCCACATGATGAGGGCTGCAGTGGAGAGATGTTGTAACAATATGGCAGACTCTTATCAACTTGTGCAAGGCAGAGGGAAGAAATATTATTAATGTTGCTGTGAAGAACCCAAAACAAAACTGAATGCTGAAATTGAATCAAAAGTTAATTATATAATTCCACTCAAAGATTAATTTAAGGATGTGCAACCAGGTTATTGCACTTTCTTTGTCTTTTAGTCAGTTTTAGCGTACAGATCAGTTAAAACATGACATTTTTACTCTTAACACTTTTTCCTATCACCTGCATATAAAACTAGGGCTGCACCGATTTCAATTTTCTGGTCAATCACCAATCTTGAAAAAGCTAGACCTGCCAATCCCTCAATATATACCATGATCCTGGAAATTCCTCTCCTCTCTATAATGTTAGAATTTGCTTTTGCTAAGCAAGAATACAAAGTAGTACTAATGGGAAGTTTGCGCTTCACCTTAGCAAGAGAACGGACGATGGGGCTCTCCATGATTCCTTTGAGGAAGATGAGGTCAATATCTTTGGCTCCAGTTCCTGATGGCATGTCTTTCAGGTTGTCAAGAACCTGCTGCATGGCTGGAGAAGAACAACGTCGTCTCAGACACGAGCTTGACCAAATGAAAGATCATGACCAGCAGACAACTGCATGTTGGCTTAAAGTGGTATGACTTGCATTTGTGAAAGTAAAAATCGGAGCTGATTGTTACATCTACTGGAAAATAACTGGAGTAAAAATGCCCAAGGTACGAACAAGTTGACAGAAATAAGCTTAAAAGCATCAACCGTTACTGTTGGAGCAGCAACAAACACAGATTCATATAGTTCAACAAGATTGGTCCAAAGAAAGCCACAAAATAATCAAAGATTTTTGGGTTTTTTTATTTTTAGCTCACAGAAGACAGCTAAAAATTTCTTTCAACGTTTCCCTACACAGACATACAAGCATACACAGGTGTTTTCTTTCACATTAGATAAGCAGATAAAACAGACGTAGTGATGTATGATAGTGTTTGATTTAGTAAAGACTATTACTTCGAAACATTTGTTTTGTTAATGCAATATCAACTTTGTAGTTGACAATGTGAAGTTCACAAGCAGCAACAGGACATAAAAAATAACAAAATAGTTAATGATTCGAAATCAGAAACAGCTGTTTTAGTTTGCTGTCCATTGTGGCTTACCTGAGCCAGACTTTGCATTGGCCACGGTCATGTTGATTATTCCTGAGCTCAGGATGGTCAAACTCTGAACACGCTCAGCAGCCGCCCAAATGCCCGTTTAAAAAAACCAGAGCAACTGCAGAGCTGAAGGGAGACAGAAACCCAACAAGTCAGAACAGTTTACATTACGATAACCACATTATACAAACCTTGAAATGACATCTACCAAGCTGACATGTTGTACTAACACAGATCCAAACTAGAGAATGAGAACAACTAAAGAGCACAGAAAATATGCCTCCCTTTGGGTTTTATGTGAATTTCTCTAGCATGGATTTGCTATGAACTGGTATGAACTGAGGAAATGATATAAAGATGGCAACTGAATAAGGACTGAATATCATCTCTTTGGTTAAAGATTGTACAATTCACTCACAATAGAGGCTTTTTGTATAAACATTCTCCCAAACCAAATCTATGATATTAGTAAAAAGTCAGGTGATGGCAGCTGTGGGTCTTCTAAACTCTATTTAGTCACATTCTGCACCGTTAATGCATAATACACGCAGCATCCTAATATGCATGGTGTGAACTAAAAGCAGCTTACCATTCTTGCATGCATTTCAGGATCTTACCTATGAAGTGTGTTTAAATCATCAGAGCGGCAGGCTGTCTCCGAGCTTCAGGTCTTTCTAAAAAACAGGCATCTGGTATGTCTGCCTTTAACACAAAGAGGAAAAACAATCCACTGAGCATCAACAATTGTTTGAAAATGTGCATGAAAGGCCTTTTAAATATTTAAAGAAGCTGACTACGCTGATAAATAACCTTTAGTTGTCTACCTCTGATCCATATAAGGAAGCACTTTTTTGAAGTCAATCTAAATGGTCAAATTAAATACACAAATAGTACTAGTTATTACATACAGTAAAAGATCAGTTGAGTTTTCCTTCCAAGGTCAACTGCTTGTGTCATTTTTCACAATGAAGAACAAAGATGCCGTTTGAGGTAAAACAGGTTACCTCAAACGGCATGTGTACGTTGTCCTTCGACCGTGCCCTGACTTGTCAGAAATTTTATGCAAATAAAACAGCTGATCATGTTGTCCTACTGCTTCATATGAAGGATAAACATATATTAAGGATTGTTTGTTTAAACTTTCAATTTCATAAAAAAATAAATAAAAATTGAATTCACAGCATAATAGAAGCAAAACCCACATTAGTCTCTCCGGTGCCAAGTCATTTCCCTCTCACAACTAAAAGTTTTTTTGTTTTTTTTCAATTAGACATTTTTAAATATTAGTCTTGATTGAGTGTAGTTGTCTGATAAACACAGAGATGGGACTCTGTGTTTGCTGAGATGGGACTCAGTACGG
This sequence comes from Xiphophorus couchianus, assembly GCF_001444195.1. Classification (NCBI taxonomy): domain Eukaryota; kingdom Metazoa; phylum Chordata; class Actinopteri; order Cyprinodontiformes; family Poeciliidae; genus Xiphophorus; species Xiphophorus couchianus. The sequence continues at coordinate 17,446,844 of NC_040230.1, read as the reverse complement.
TATGCACTGCGCTGCTGTGCATACCGTAAAGGTGTGAAATGTGCGATATTACAGTGCGCTGTCAATCTAGTGGCCTCCTGTTGGGGTGTGCAGGAGGAGTGATAGAGAGAAAAGCCACAGCTCAATGTGCCACAAGTTTCAATGGGCAGAAGGTCTCAGAGTACAAGTAGAGGTGCACCGATCGCACCTTTCATGGCCAATACCAATTTGAGTGTGTTTTTTTTTTTTTACATCTGACCTGCTAACTTTCTTTTAACCAATTCTATTTCTTTAATTTTCTTCAACATATAAAAGTAAAGAACAACAATAAATGTGCTGTTGGTTTCTTGATAGAGGTAGAAGCTTAACCCTTCCATGCATGAATTATGATCCTTTGTGTCAGAATTTTTTTTCCATTTTAAAAAATTTTTTTCTTAAGGCATAAAAAAGGTAGGAATTTTTTTTTTATGTAATTATTGTAATTTTGTCCAAATACAAAGTTGTTATTTGAAAAATACATCAGTAGTATTGTTCCTTAGGGGTTATATATTTTTTACTTGCAAGAGTCGTCTACAGTAGAAGGAGGGACCGGGTCGGTTCTCATGCTTTTTTGTCTGTCGGCCATATTGTATTTAACAAAAATAATTTCTTGCATTTGCAGCTGATGGCCAGTAGTTGATGGTATATTTTATGATGCATTAGTGTCCACTTCAGTGGTCTATGTGCATTTATAACATAAAAATCCACAGGAAGCACAAGAAAATGGCTTTTAGATAGCTGTCCACTGTAGTGACCACTATGCATGAAAGGGTTAAAATTAAAAAATTTTTTTAAATCTTGTAACAACAAGATTTTGCATACACTGCATAAAAACATGACCTTGTCTGATTTCCATTTGACTAAATTTTTTTTTACCAAGTTTCTGTTGCTTCAAGCATTTAAAGACTGAAACTTATAAGCATTCTTAGTTTTGAGGCAGATAACGAAAAGCAAAACAGACCTGTGATCACAAATTAGAATAGATGCTTCACTTAACTTGTTGGTGCTTTCTTCATATAAAGGATATCAGCAAAGTGAAAAACATTATAATTCAGAAAAAGAAGTGGCCTATTAGCCTTGGCTGCTATTTCATTAAATATCGCCACGGGCCACAGAAAAAGCCACATCAGTCGACCGCAGCCTGAAATATAAGGAATCCTTTCAATTTTTTTTTTCTGTTATGAGATGACTTGCGTGAAAAAACAACTCTGTCAGTGAGTTATGCATGGAAGACCTTTCTTAATGCGAGTGATTTAAAAAGTATTTGAGAAGTATTGTAATCCAGCTAAAGTTACGAGAACAGAGTAATATTATTTTTAAAAGAACATGCCAAGTGATTTGCACTGATTGCATAAAAGTAACCATGCAGGATTTGAGGTTATGATAAAAGTTGGGTTGAAACTATCTTAGAGTCAACATGTTGAAAAGCTGTGCTGGCTCCACGGACTGAACTGCTGTCAAAGCTACACGTGTTTTTCGCTGCTATGATAAGTAGCCTCTCTTGATTAACTGACAGGAAAACTGACATTTTCATAGTAATTTCCAATCACTTTCTATTAGTTTGACTTTCAATTTTTAAAACTACGCACTGTCAGGTCTTCTTTAGCAGCATTTTAAAAGAGTCGACCCTCTTTCGTTTTGCAGTCCACATGCAGGTTAGCAATGCTAACAAGTAGCAACTGCTAGCTAGCTGTAAAAAAATATCTTTCAAGTGTGACTAATTAAACTGTTGCGTCATATCTAAACAGAAATAAAACAGTTAATCCAGCTGCGTTTTAAGGTTATTTATTTATAAGCAGAGCAATTTATCAGGGGAAATTAGCCGTGTGCTAGTGCTGTGGAGCTAGCTAGCTAGGCGCTTCAACGTTACTCCACATTAGCCTCAGAGTTAATTAAACAAGAAGCAGCAGGTCCAACATTGAAACGTTTGCTGCCCAATTTCAGTTCGGTTATAACATACCCAATGTGCTGTAATCCAGTCACGCCTCCATGGTTTTCCTTTATTCAATAGATTTATTAATCCCCGATCTCTCACGCAGCAGTAACTTGTGATTTCATTTCCAGCGTGCCTGCCCCCTTCCTCTCTCTCAGCTGCCTGTAAGTCCACACACACGCTGTGTGAATGTCACGCAGAGCTGCTTCGAGTTATCCAACCCATTCAAACCCGCCACAGCCACTGGAGACTTACACAAACTCGGACACTTATTTTTAATCTGCAATTGTCTCAGTTTTACATATCACCAACAACACTTTTCTCATCCCATCTTTTCTCTTTCAACTTGAAAGTTAGTGTGTGGAGATGTTCATTGTTGTTACCTATAAACATTACTTTAGCTGTTCATCAGTTGCAAAAGTATTGCCACGGTTCCCGGACCTTGTAGAATAAACGCATCCCCACAGCATGATGTTGCCACCACCATGTTCCCTGTTAAGTTTGTGTCTCACGGTAGATGACAGATATAGACTGCAGGCCGATCACATTTTTTATTATTTTTGATCACCTGTGACGTTTGAGATCAGTGTAGTTTTGCATAACACCATTATGCACACCATAACCAGAAAAGAAGATGTCAGATGAATGACAACATATGGTACTCCAAAACCTGGCTTGTCTTTTTACATCCATTGCTTTTCACAGATGTGTGCTTATGATTACCCATGTACCATGCTATGTACACAAACAAATGCTCACTCATCTGTCTCTAATGCTGGTCTTTGAGCTGTGAGCTAACAATAAGGCAGATGGTTCATCACCTCATCTACCTACAGATGGCTACAAGTGTTTTCTAGAATGGTCATTTTATAACTTTTTTAAAATACGGTGACATCAGATCTGCCTTAGATTATAGATCTAGCTGCACATCATTAGTAATGAATGATCATCTTAATACTTACAATACATTTTCCCATAATCTACTGATAAACACTGTACAGTTGGTTTTGTTTCACTTATTCTTTACAGAGATCCTTAAATGCCTTTTGTTGTGGTGTTACAGCTTTGGACTCCTCCAGGTCACTAAAGGATTAAACTGCTGATCTGTTTTCAGTCAGGCTCCCAGTGCTGGGATGTTTGATGGACCATGGTATATAATTGTCTCAGTTTACATTTCATTTGAAGTCAATAAAAAAAAATTAAAAAAACATTTATTAGCACTAAATCTCCGCATAATATACCCATTGAAAATGCAATGCTTTAATTTACCAGAAGGGGTTGCTATTACCCTACGACTTTATGACACTGAGTCCAACCACTTCAAGGGGCGGTATTACAGTATGTATTTTCCAAGCAAAGAGTGCCATTTCATAGTACAATCAAGTAACTATGTTACCTTCAGTTTATATAAAAATGTTGTATATACCAAACATAATCTAAAAGACATTAGACTTTATAAGCTGATGCCTTGAAATTTGGACTCTGTTTAAAAAGCTTATGTTCCTTCTGACAGTCAGCCTTCAGCAAGTAATCACAACAAGGCTTCTTATTATGCCAGAAACAACCGCACTTATAGCTTCGAACTGAGAAGTAGTGTGTTTGATAAGGTTGGCAGACATGCAGTTCGACCAGGATTTTGCTGATTACTGCTGCCGCTAGTTTGGAGGGTGATTTATTAAGTCTCAAGACTGGATCTGCAGTCTTGAGACTATGTAGAAATAGGCTGCGATTGAGGGAGCAATCAATTTCACCCAAACAGAGATAACTAACTTTAATAGTTATTAATTATTACTAATTATTTACTTTCATAAACCACTTTTTATTTCAATCAGTGGCATTGTTATGGAGGTTCTGCTTAGTCAGTGGTTCCTGAAATTATCAGCTTTAGTCCTACAGGTAGCAAAGGACTCAATGAAGTATACATGCATCCATTACAATAAGGTAACTTAGCAGTATAATTTACATTTACAAATTACATTTGTTACCTTTGTTTTGTATTAACATTTTTCCAAATAGATCTTGATTCCAATTTTGGGAATCACTGGCATTTACATGGATTGTCATCTACCTAAATCTCCTATTTGCGGACGTTATATGGCATACATGCTGCAACACTACACTCCTTCAGAGACCAGGGTTTCTTTTTGTTAATCAATTAAAAAGGAAAATAAATAAAACTACATTGAAGTTTATCATTCTAGTGTGACAAAATGTGAAAATGTTTGAAGGGACTGCACCTACAAATGATTTTAATTTCTGATTATTTTAAGATGGGATTACCTGGACATCTCTCTGAATGTGGTAACTTCAGAGATTGCAAAGATGAATGATTTGACTCCAAGCTGATGCATAATGAGGAATTGTTGTAATTGTTTGTCTTACTGTGTAAGGCATTTAGAGGGATGTCAACATTATTGCAGAATTATAAGATGCTACAAAAAGTATTTGAATTAAAAGAAATTAAAATATTTAAAGGAGATATTAACATACCATTATTGACAGCCGTTGAGTTTTGTCGTGCTTTCAGACTAACTAGCTGCATACATTAGTGAATTCACAGATGACTAATCTAAATAATATGGGGCACAAAGGAAACCCCAGGTAATCTCCACTTGATTACATGTGTGAGTCTTTGACTGTCCTAAAAAGCTCTATATAAGTTTAATATATTATATAGTTTTTTTCTGCAAACTGTGTTTTCCTGCTTTTTTTTCAAGTTTTCAGATAAGCAGTGATAAATCTCTATTCTACCTATATTCTACTACAAAAGATATATTTAGTGCACTAATTGCAGTCACATAAGGGCTAACATTCCCATCTTTCTATATATGGTAAAAAAGCCTCTCTTAATTTTAGTGTGATAAATAGTGCCCCTCCGCCCACGATCAAAAATCATCAAATAAATTAGAGCACAGCCGGACAGACAGACAAATGAAGTTTATTTCATGCAACACAAGTTTCTGCCATGTTGGTAAGAGACATATTGTACCATCTTCTGGATGTGACAAAGCAGGCAGAATCACCACCCCGGGAGACCTTCGTATCTACATGAATACATACAAAGTTCATCAGTCACTGATAGTCTTGATCTTACACATGCACCAGTCAGAGTTTTACTGAGCGATACATTTTACATCTGCCCTACTGATTGACAGTTTGACCGATTCTGACTATACTACATGATGGAGAAATACATCTTCTACAGGTTTTTTGATAGAGGTAGTGGTTTTTGAATACAACTGAAAATGAAGAAGTTACACATTTGACCGCATTTATGCCTCAAAGTGTATGTCCCGACCTTTTATTCCAATTGTTTAAGCTCAAAAAATATTACAGTGCATGGAGTATGTTATAAACCTAATGATGAAAGTTCTAGTGCGAAAGAGATCAGACTTTTCAGTATTTAACCTGCCAGTCACTGATTAGAACCAATTAAGAAAGCCAAACTGACTCTGATCTCTTATCAATTGATGGTTGCATCTCTATCTCTCTTGCTTTTTATTTGTAAAACTCTGTGTCTTAGTTACAGATCATTCAGCCAATTAGATTCTTACCGTATATAGTTGGATCCTGGAAGAGTTTCTGCGCTCTCTTTCACAAACAGGTCAGAAAATACAGTGTCTGGGTTGTCTCTTTTTCCATACCTGTGCATGAAAAAGTAAAATAATCATCACATCAGCACCTTCTTGATAGACTCAGGTGATTTAAGGCACTTAAGAAAATATAAAAGAAATTTAAAAACTTACCTCTGTCTTGTAATGAGATTGATATAATGTCTCAGTGCAGAGTAATACTTGGCAAGCTCCTCAGGCGGAGCTCCTTCCCGGGGATTGGCAGGCTTGACTGGATAAGCATCTCTGCCAGAGAGGAAACATGCCAGCAAGCAAAGAGCCAGAAGAGTTGGTGACATCACAGCGTCGGAGTGTGTCCTAGGTTAAAATTTAGGGGCAAATGCTTACTAAGCAAAAAGATTTTACACCAACACAGAATACACACTCTAAATCAAAAGGTACTCCAGATTTCTTGTCAAAAATGAAGTTTCAACTGAGATGAAACAGAAAACTTCCTTACTCTTGATAATTTGATAAAAGTGCCGTTGTGGGTTTTCTTGCTTGTTCACGAGCGCCTGTTGCAGATTCCCAACGTTGCCCTGTCTTTTATAGTGAGCGCAGAGCGTGAGGAGAGGGGGTGGCAGAGGGGCTGATTTCATTTTCCTTCAAAGCCACTCCTGAGAAATATCTGTTGCCTCATTAGCTTAATTAAACCTGTAATGGCCGAGCAGTGAAATAAAATGGAGATGCACAGTTACATTATGAAAACACAAAAGGTGTCGGCATTGGGCTCATTAAAAAGTTGTTTGACGTGATGGACTACATATGCCCCATTGTTTCTATTAAATAATTTCAGATGAGTCACATTAGAAGTTCATTGTGTGTGAGTAATTAATTATTTCTGCTTTATAGTACCACAAATTAATGTTTTGCAAGATCACTGAGCCCTACATCATGGATTCATATTTTATTTTGTATTTTAACTTTATTATGCATTGATTATGGGGTTAAAACAGCACATTTTCTTATAAAGGAAATTCTCACAGTAATTAGATTAGATGATCACATCTTGCTTGATATTCTTGAGTAAAGCTAATGATATGAAGCTTTTTCCATGGCTGATGTTTGAAAGCTGCATGTGCCTGGTTAAATGATGCTACAGCTGATTGAGAAAACATCCAGATAAGCTCCTCTATAAAACAAACTAATGAAAACAGCTTTTTCTTCCGTTGTAATGCCTCATAATTACACTCAAGCAGTCCAGCTATAGCCATAAACACATCTCTTGAATCAACAGGGATACGAAACAGTTGCACTCGTGCTTTTTCTGCACTGACACATAGTTGATTTAGGTTGGCAATTCTGATCCATACCAGACTGCACAGGTTCAAACCATACCAAACAACAGGAAAACAGCTCAGCAAATCAGACAAACCCACAAACTTCTAATTTCAGGTGATGGAGGGTACAAGTTGCTCTCAGCCCTCTAAATGGCAAGACAAGTCTAATGGCAACTATTTTCTTTGAGGAGCACTCAAGTGAAATTTGACAGGAGATGAGTGCTGCTGTTATCTATGACAGACATGAACTTTAGCACAGGTCTTACATGAACAGAACATAGAAAAGTGAAAAAAAAATTTTTTCTTTGGTCTCACATTTTTCAATAAATATTGAGATGTTATATAAAACACACATAGCCATGTATTAACAATTTTACATCATTTCCCAGTTGCCTTCTGATGGTGATAAGCAACAAAACCTTCATTTTCTGTTGATACAACCAATCATATTGTCAACGTGTCATGGTGTTCAGTGTCTTCTTTTATTCCTGTTCAGTTGTCACTCTGGATTCTGGCAGTGAAAGCAATAAAATAACAGCAAAATAGCACAAAACTGTCTTTCTCTTTGACAATTTATAATTTTCCTTAGAAAATAAACACATGCTGTGCAGAGAATCTGCTCAGTGTTGTACATTTGATTTACATACTCTGTCTCACTGCGTTTGGCAGACAAACATGGACCAGGTGGTTACAATGTAGAGTCTCCCAAGTGTGCTGTTTGGTACAAGAGACATCGTCTGTGTTCTTTCAACAAATACAATGTATGACATTTTGACTAATGATATCATTTTCTTTTCACATTTTACACAATAGAACAGCAACAAGAGCGTATTTGTGCATAAAAATAGAGTTCTTTGTTTTTAAACAAAAATCTGACATGTGACATATTTGATCTCAGCTTAAATACAGCTGTTCCATGAAAGCCTCAGTAGTTTGTCATAGAATGTTAGTGAACAAACAGTGTGGTGAAGATCAAGGAGCCCTCAGGCATAAGTGAATTCCCATCCATCACCATCAAATTTAACAAAATTGTGTCAAATGTTTTTGACATGTCAAATGTTTTAAAGCTATTAAAGTATTCCAAAGAGCAACAGGCAGCCTCCAAACTACATAAACACAAGCATCACATACAAATACTTTGAATCTCACATAGTTAACACAACTGATCAAAAGCGATTTGTTTTGAGAGCAATTTCAGTTAGGTGACATCAGGAGGAAAATATATTTGAGTATCTCATGTGCCGCGATTTCATTTCAATCCAGTTAAATGAAATTAAATCAAACTTACATAGCGCTGTTCAAGCCCCAAAATCAGACATTTCTGTTCACACACACATTCACACACTGATAATGGCAAGTTAGTTAACTGTAGCCACACCCTGGGGCAGTCTGACAAAAACAACCAACTCCAGTAATAAAGGCAGGCGGAGCAGGAATTGAGCTGGCAACCCAATGACTGCCCAACGATTACTCCTAACGTCGTCACCACCATGACCTACTTCAAAAGAGAAGCACAAATACAGCCATTGAAGGTGTTCTAGTCTGACCAGATTAATATGAAACTGTTTGGTCTCTGTGCCAAACATAAAACTATCACTAACACTAAAATATCACCCTGATTTCACCTTTGTCAAAACATGGTGAGATGGCAGTATCATGCTAAAGAGATGCTTTTCTTCTAGAGAAACATGGAAATTGGTTGAAGTTTACATGATTTTAGAAATAAACATATTTCCAAAGATCATTACAGGGGAAACATAAAAGGCTGCAACAGACTAAACTGTGGTGGAGGTTCAGTGTCTGGAAAGGCAACAATCCCTAAGGCCACAGCTAAGATGGAATGGTTTTGATCAAAGCATATTTTACTTGATGTTAAAATGGCCCAGGAATCCCAACAGTGTGGACAACAGTGGCCTGAAAGTGTTCTGAGGCACTGGGAGATGAATGATTAATTCCCCAATAGATGCATACTGAGAGAGTGATAAAACAGCTGCCCATTATCCAGCCTGTTTTCTCTGCAGAACATTAAGTTGTCACATACACACAAGTATAGGATGGAAAGCTTTATATTGGCTTTGTTCATTTATGTTGCATGAAATGATCCATTTAGGGCAGCGTGCTGCACCTTTATACAAAAACAACTCATGCAGGAGAGATAGTCTGCCACTGCTGCTTGCAGAATGCTGTAACCAATCGCCCCTTTCCTCATAATCTACTCCATCAACAAGTCGACTCCTAATGACCACACAACAGTAGGTAAAATGACATCGTTATGTCACACAGCAAAATCTGAGTGGAAAATTTCTTTCACATTTCAGTGTTCCTTAAAGTTCACCAGAGATAAGCTTATATTATACAGCATAACTAGAAACAAAACATTTATAAACCTTAAGTAATGGGCATGTTTTTAGACCTCCAAATACAAAATCAGTGCAATTTAAAATAGTTGCTTGTCGAAACTTATTTGATATTTCTTTATTCCTAAGAGTTTGTTATACAGGAACAAGACAGTATGACAGTATCGGAAGACAGCATAAAGGTCAAAAGGAAAACGGAAAAAGATATTTATGCATCTTCAAACAGTCAAGAGTGATTATCAGTATACAAGCCGAAACAACACATATAGCTGTGGCTAGAGAGCCAGTTAAACCTGTAAACATGCAGATAAAGGGGACAAAGTGACCTGGACTGATACCACAACACAGAATGTGGTAAAAACACATCACCAGACCTAATTTTTTTAATTTAAGTAGCACAAAAGCTTTCAAGCAGGAGGTTTGCACAGGCATATCACCTGACGAGTCAATGAAGTGTAGTTGTGGCTACATAGGGTTATATGACCCTATGACCTTGGAGGTTATAGGTTTATATTAATATGCTATGTGTTATGCAGTGCTTTACAAAATTAATAATGCAACTTGAACTTTATCACCTTTTGTCACATCACAATCAAAAACGTCAATGTCTTACATAATCTGCTGCTCAATTTTACTTGATACCCAACAAAAAGCTCAAGATCAGTCAGATGAGTCTTTGCTTAGTAGAGACACCCCCCCAAGAAACTCAGCTATTAGGTGGTTGCATACAGGGGGCATAGTAATTATGCTACACTTCACAAATTTATTATAGAACAGTTAGAAAACCTTGCTTGTAGTAGTTTCTTTCCATATTACAATGTTGCTCTATTTTGTGTTGATCTGTCACATAATATGGCTAGTGCATGATAAAATAAGAAAATGTTCAAAAATGAATCCTCTGTTATTTAATCATGTACAAATTTTACTAACACTAGAAATAAATTTGTTTGATCTAACAAGAGACTGGAGTTTGACTGAAGTGACAATCTGCAGTATGAAGATAAAGCAGATATAAATGGGAGATATTTTATCAATATAGCCAAGCTTGAAGCCCACTGCTTACTGGGTAAAATGACCAATTTCACTTGTAATTGTCCATGGTTTAAAAGTAGCCCAGAGCAACATTTTATGTCAGAATCACCACTGGCACCAAACAGAGTGTGTGTTTGATTTTAAAGACATTGTGTTATAATTAGTAGTTAGGAGTTGGACCCTATATTAGAGTCAGACACTGATTGTGTATTGAGGTTGGCTAGTACGTTGAAGCTGTTGAGTAGAAGGTTTGAACCAGTGGTGCTGCTGTTTTTATACTTCATAAACTTGATTTTGAAAACTGATGTTAACATGGTTCAGTGATGTTCAGCTAGAGGTCAGACTTTCAGTCAATTTAAGTGCTGGGTTAAACCATGTCGTATGCAAAAGTTTAGCTAACAGCATCGTTTTTCCTGTATGCTCCAATCAAACTGTTTGAACAAGTAGAAAACATCAATTTGAAATGGTTGGCTTTGATTACCTTCCATCCCTCTTTTTGTACCCATCAAACTGCTGTGAGTCAGTCCAATAATTGAAAGGTCACAAGGTGTGCAAACTGTTATAATCTGCTATTGCACAGCTTTCTAGATGAAGTTAACTGGAACCACTCTCCATCCCTACAGATACTTTGAAATGTTAACATTGTAAAGGGGAGTTCTGGAAAAAAACAGTGTTGCTTAACTTCCACTGCTGAAAAATTCAAAAATATCCTTAAAAAACCCACTAGGGGTGTGCAAGACAAAATAGTTTTGCTATATACAGTATATATATATATATATATATATATATATATATATATATATATATATACAGTACAGACCAAAAGTTTGGACACACTTCTCATTGAATTCAATGAGAAGTGTGTCCAAACTTTTGGTCTGTACTATATATATATATATATATATATATATATATATATATATATATATATATATATATATACAGTACAGACCAAAAGTTTGGACACACTTTCTAATTGAATTCAATGAGAAGGTGTGTCCAAACTTTTGGTCTGTACTATATATATATATATATATATATATATATATAGCATTTTTATGTCTAAATCTTTTATTTCCTCCTGATCATGAAAAAACAGCTTTTCCTCAGTCCTACAGACTAATTTTACCTGTTCACTATATATTCATGTACATTTCCCACAGAATATCTGTAAATAATGGTTAATTGACTGATTGAATTAGAATCATGTTTGCAAACAACCATCAATTCTGAGGTTAAATTAATATTTTTGCATATCCAAGTTGCTGCAATAAAAACTCCACATTGTTGTACTTTTGTCCTGTGATCCTTTATCTCATGCTTCAAAGTACAGTTTCAATGTAACAAAGACCAAATTCTCATATCCACTCTTAAAAGTGGGAAATATAAGAGAACACTTCATTCAGGCGAGGCAGATTTGTCTGAATCTTAATAAGTCAGGATGTGGTGACAAGAAAATAGCTTCTGGTCTAAAGTTTCTCATACCTGCACTGGGCAACTATTTAGAAAGTTAAACCAGCTGGATCTGTAACTAACAAGGTTTCATATTGATCTTGTTACCTGGCACTGTCATCAAGATGATAAAGGAAGTAAAACTAAGTTTTAATTTTAAAGTCCTTCAAAGTTATTGGGGACTGTGCTGCAGATATCAAAGAACTCAAAGTCGTTTTACAAACTTTACCAGTATGGTATACTGGCGATGCAAAAAAAAAGTAAAGACTGATCTTGTTAATTTTTTTTTATTTAATACAAAAGCACATGAACCAACTAATCACTGAAAAGGTCAGCTAAAAATTGTAATGAATTAATTGACTTCTGGCTCTGTTTAAATATACAGTCATTTTGTAAATTCGCTGGCATCAAATATAAAGTCTTCAGGCAGCGTCTCTGCAGGAATTTTCTTCAGCTGCTCGTCATAGGTACGCAAAGTCCACAGTTTCTCCAGTTCATACACTTCTCTGGTCTCAGGCAACATGAAGTGAACAACCATTTTACCTGAGAAAGAAACACAATCTACTTTTAAAACAGCAACACCAGTAGGGAAAAAACATTTTCTTTAGGAGATTTACGCACCAAAGTCAACACACATCCAGTCCTCTGCATCTTTGCCTTCAATTTTGACATGCGGCTCTCCATGGTTCCTCATAAACTTGAACTGAAGGAGAGCAAGTCTTAGTACTGACTTTGAAAACAAATGTAGGCTGCTTTTATAAATATATCAAATAGAAAGCAAGTCAAGAATAGTTACCACTTTGATAGCATAAAGAGCCATGGCACGGAGATGTCTTGGTGACACACCACTGACCACAATGAAGTAATCTGCATATTGAATATGATCCGGCACTTTAATCACACACAGGTCCACAGCATTTTCTTGACGCAGAAGAGAGATCAGAACGTCGAGAGTGAACACCTCGGAAAATCCTGGACAAAATAAGAACATTTTGAAGTATTTGAGGATTTTTAAGACTGTCTGACTTTCATAATGAATTAATTTGACTGTTTATTATTAATATAAAGTATTCTATATTAAATTTCAGAAAGCAAGTTGAAAAATAAATACTTTTTGTAACCTTTAATAGTAAAAAATAACTAGCCTCTATTAAAAATATTTAGTACATAAGATTATAATAAAAAAAACAGTGCTGGACTAGTCAATCACCAATAAATGACAGGAACTGGCTAATTTTGCCTTGATTAGCAACAAACAGCATGTTCCCATAATTTTATGAGTCTTTCACTTTCTGGATCATTTTATCACATTTATACAGTAAAAAAAAACATGCTTGCTATAATAATATGTTTTATTATTATAGCAGATAGATATTTCTTACCCTGGTTCTGGGAGTTAGAGTTACTCCTGTTATCTTCCACCTCCTCGGTTTCGTCCTCCAATTTCTCCGGTCTTTCTGTGAGTCTGCCCTCACCTCTGTCTGTGTAGCATCTTTTTGACTCAAAGGGACACTTGAGACACGCTCCGTAACGCCACCGTTGTTGACATGAGGATAAATTAACAGCAAGTCTGTGGCACCGGGCTTTGAATATCAAACTCGTGCACCTAGGAACAGCCGACTGATCTATTAAACTACTTTTCCGACAAACTGAAGATACCAATATCCTGGATCTACACAGAATATTCATGATTTTTAAGCTACAACACAAAACAGTCGTTCTCCGTTAACGTTCCCCACGGGCGGTAAAACCAGGAAGTGGATCTTGTCTTTGGATTCTGATTGGTTTGTACAGGTCTTCGTTGTTTTCTGAGGAGAACAAAATAACTGGAAGTACCGCCACCTGTCGGCGAATAATATCAAACAGCACTGGCTGTATTTTACAAGGTGGGATTATAAAGCAAAAAAAAAAAAAGGATTATAAACCAGCTTTAAATGGTTTATTTTGACTTATGATAGAGTGATACAAGTCCTAACACAATGAGCACTTTCAGAGTAACATGTTTAATTACTTAATTAGAATCACGACATACTAGTCATCTGTAGTAAATAGATAGTAATATTTTCATTTTTTGTTTCACTGATTTGTTGAGACTAACAGTTAAAGTAAGAAATACTCACAGACCGTCTGGTGGCTTTTGATTAGATAATTTTTAAATGCAAAGAAGAAGGTTGTTTGTGATTGAAAATTAAACATGATAATGAAACAAAGTAAAAGAAGTACCAATTTTAAAAAGATCATTTAGATGATTTTATTTACGTTAATATCATATCTAAAAGGACTATGAATAATTTGGGGTTTAACTGTATAAAATTAACATTGAGTACACTGCATTTCTCTTGAATAGTCCCATGAAAAAATGCTGCTCTCTTGTAGATATCGTATAGTTTGTTTGTTTTTTTAAATCGAATGTAGATGTTTTATAGCATAAAATGATGCTAATCATTAAACAGTTGAAGAACACAACACGAGAAGACACTAAGGAGCATTTTTAAATTATATAATTTATTACATAGAAAAACAATTAAACCAATCTGACATAATCTAATCTCTTAGTAATCATCCTAATTATTCTGATCATACTAATCTATTCTGAGTGATATAATCAAATCAACCTATAAATACACAAACCCGTAGCAGCTGTTTGGTTGTAACATATAATAAATTTGTGATCATGCATGCAAACTTTATGAACTTAATGGCACCTGTGATCAATGAGTTTAATAGTCAGATATGACATCATATTAGATGACACATCATAGCAAGATAGAAAACTGAAAGTAGTCTTTTTAATTTATTTAAGAATTTTCTTTTCTGCTGATTCAAAATGTAGCTTTATAAAGATCAATCCAACAACTCTGAGCAGCTCTAAATGTATAAAATGCATATGAAATGTGAAACAATAAAAAAATATTTTAAAAAAGTAAGTTCCACCTGTGTCACACACTTACCAGTGGCTAAAGGTTTTTCTAAAATTACAAATTCAAGTATGTGAATAAACAGTTTAAAGTAAAACTGTGTAAAATTGTGTACATTTGGCCCTGCTCTTTAAAATTAGCTCTCATTCATCATCATAGTCACCGTTCATACTGACTTTTAATTTTAAGCCAACAGGAATATGATCAGTAAGCCCAGCCAGCTGAGATATGAAGGTCACCTCTTCCAGTTCCTGCATGGGTAAAAGCAAACCCAAATATGTTAGTCTTGCTTTAATTTGTTAATATATTATGAACTCTCAATTTATTAGGCTATTTTCTAGAATTAGGAGGAACATGGGTTAAATGGGAACAGAGCAGAGTAAGGAAAGAACTCAACAGTGAACGTACTGTTCTGCAGAGCTTTGAAATAGAGGTTTCCCGGTAGAGAATGTAATCAATCCGACGCCCAATCCAAGGCTGGCCGGGTTCTGGGTAAACCAGAGGAACACCTTGTTTAGGAACAGGAGGAGAGATGTACTGCTTCCTCACCTCCTCTGTTACCAAAGTCCTACAGAGACACAAAGAAAAGAAAACAGTTCGTTATGTCACCACAGTGAATACTCTAAATTTAAATAATGCTACTCTCATCATATTTCTGCCTCAGTAAACAGAAGAAAGCTAGAAAAAAATACCTTTGTAGCATTTCTGGGGAATTCACATCCTCCTCATACAAAGAAGGCTGCTCTAGCAGAGTACCTTTGGTTAATGAAAAGAAAACACAGTCTGTATGTGCTGTATGTAGTCTAGCTTTAAAGATGTAAATAATACCAACCAATAACCCAGGGCTTCTCTTTTCCAGCTTCTGCTCTGCACGGATCTCTGTACTCCTCAAACAAACTGTGGTTCTGTTCCAAAACATCATCTACACAGCACAGATTACATGCTTATTCAAATAGGTCTAAAATGAGCTTTAAAATAACACTGTGGAAAATGTCCAAAATCTTAACATAATACCAGCTATAACTACGAATGAGACATACCAGGTGAGCAGTTATCAAAGTTAAAATCCCCGCAGAGAACATCAAAAACCACCTCCTCATCAGGCTGTTTGTGGGCGGCCTGGAATTCCCCGATCCACCTGGTGACCATGTCCAACTGGTCACAGCGAATCTTCCCCTCACCTGTGGACAACACGGGGAACGTTGCTTAAGAATGTGCGCCTATCTGATCGAACCAAATATGAAATTGGCGCTCACCCTCCGGTGCATGAAGATGCGTGCAGTTGAAATAGCCAACCACTTTCTTCTGTTTCTGATTCTGCCCGATTAGAACCTGAAAATGTTCAAATCATGGGGTTTGATCTTATCCTAGGGTTACTGGTAAAACAAATGCAGCCCCCTCCCATACTTATTGGCATCTTCCACTATTGTTGACTACCTTCTTCAAAAAATTCATCATGTTTAGCAGGAGCATCATATCAAATTTAACTTCTAAAAAGACAACCCAACCTTTAATTTGAAGGCATTCATATAGCTTAAATAGAAAAATACAAACTAAACCTGATAAGTCTTATTTTGACAACAATACACCTCTCCTCTTACTGTATGCTCCAATCTTGGTAGATTGGAGCATACAGGGAGAATAATCTTATTATTCCTCTTCAGACAATCTCTCTTGATCATTCAAACTCCTGGGTATCCTTAAGAAGATTCCCAGAGCCAAGCAAGAGGCCCACAGCATCACAGATGCTTCACCATACTTAACAGTGGACATGTGTTGTGGTTCCAATTAGTTAGCTAGATAGACGAATGGTAAGTAAAATGCTGAAAAAATCAGCATTTTTTCTGGTTCATTTTATGCAAACTAAGACTTCCCAGCATTTTTGAAGTATAAACAAATCACCCAACAGCTTGTACTGTTCTAAGTTTAATAAAAAACAGATCCCCACATGCTTCAATGCATAAGTGGGGCTAATTTTCCTCCAATCTCTGATGGATTAAATACCTTATGTGTTAAAAAACACACAAGGTTTCTCTATTGTGCATTATAGCCTTTAAATTAAAAACAAAATAGAATTAGCAGGATAGTTTTCAGAATAAAATCAAAATCGATTTCGGTCAGGAATATTTTGATTGTTTCACCTTTAGTTCCAACAGTTTTTAAATTAATTTAACTTAATAACCTGTTTGGATTATTTACATAGCATTTTGTGCCTTAATCAGGAAGCAAAGGTTATCTAGTTGAACCAGCATGTTTAACTATTTAGGATATCTTTTTAGATGTTTGTGACTCAATCTCTTATAATAGATTAGCTCAGGCAGCTGATATATTAGTACATTCCTCAACACATAAATAAAAAACTATTTATTGTCAGATTAACCAGGCACCTTAGTGGAGAGCAGACCCTTGGCAGCCAGAGCATCTTCCCCACGGCTGTTGGGAAACCAGTGGTACTGGGCCTCCAGCACTGGGAACCTACTGGCCATGAACAGACCACTGTTGAAGAACTTAAAGGCAGAACATCTGCACGGCGGCTGGCAGGCGTACACGCCGACGTCATACAGTATGTGTCCAAACAATGGTTTAAGTGTATTGGTGAGCTTTTTAGCAGCTCTCTTATCAAACACCTCATCGAGACACAGTATATCGATATTGGCTGGAAAGAAGGGTGACACCTCCCAGGGTTCCTCATCCTGCTGACGAATACGCTGGGAGAACAAAACAGCAGGACTCTTGTTATCAGACTGACCCTGTTTGTTGGAGTTCTCATTATAATTCAGTTGGGAAGAGGATGGTTCGGTCAGTGGTTCCTCTGCGCCATCAGAGGATGCCGAACTTTCGGTTGGTTCCGATCGATGATCTCCTGTGGGTTGAGACTGCCCCTCCAAGCCTCCGTCTGTGTCTGAGCATGCTCTGGGGATGATGCTGTCAGAGGGGCTGGCAGGGCCGCAGCTGCTGGGAGATTCCACCGTGATTATCACATTGGGTCGCACAACGCTCTTCGCGATACGCTTGCCGATCTCGTACGCCCTCTGCTGGGTGTGGCCCAGGTTGTTGAAGCGAGCCAGGCTGTCTGGTAAGAGACACAGATTGGCTGAGGCAAAGGTAAAGGACGCCTTTCCCGTTTGCTCAAAGCCTCTGTTTGTCTCCCTCTCTGCTGAGGTCGGTTCCACTCTGTGGTAGGAAAACGGCCGGCGGCAGGCCTGAAGCGGCGCCCAGAGCAAAAATCCCAGGAAAGCCAAGGGGGCTGTGAGGAGGAAGAAAATGAAAAAGAAAATAGAGCCAAAGAAGATTTTGAGAGGGTGGAGGTAGCATTCTTCCTCCTGTCGCTCTTTCCTCTCCTTTGTGGTGGACTTGCACACAGCAATAACGCGATCAAGATACCAGAAGCACGGCACAATTAATGCCCATCCTATGGCGTGGATGCCAGCAACAAACCCGTTGGGGAAAGGAGACGCCCGTAGAACCATGGCTCCCCGTTGTCTCTAAACAAAAACAAGGTTGAACAGCATCCAGATATCCTGCTGTGGCCTTATTCCAGAGGTAAGTCTCTCTCCCCAGAGATGCTAAAAGAGAAAAAGAGACTATAAATTTATGGTGTCCTTCTTCTTGCAAACAGCGCCAACATATGCACCAGAGTTCCCAGGAAGAACTAGCTTTTGACTGAATGTCCGTGCATGTAGTGGAAAATACAAAGTCACAGAATTACATTGCATTCCGTTGAAATAAAATGCAGGCCTATGCACTTTATAACAACATAGTTTATGTTGTTATAAAGTCTTAATAAAATATACTTACTGCTGTAAACAGACAAAATGACAAAAAGTTTAAATATGAATAGTTTAACAGCCACACTCCTTCAAAATATGGTTATGCCACAAGTCATGATTAAAAACAGTGTAAAATAGTCATGTTCCCTTTAAAATCATCAGTGAATATGGACATGGTGTAATGTCCATAAGGTGTTGTTAGGTGTTGTTATTTTTGATCTGAGCACCACACCCTTGCCTTGTGTGGATTTACACATGAAATACACCGTCTACAAATATTGGGTGAGGCACAGCTTAACTCTTCTCTAAACCTGCTCTGCAACATTTTAATTGAAATTTAAATAATTTCACATAAAGCACATTCACCAAGTTAGGACATTTCTTAATCTGATCTTCCATTTGACGTCCAGTGAACAGCTTCACTTAAAACAAAAATTCACATAAAGCCACCAAAACGTCAGACCTAGATTATAACATAAAACTAATGAATGATCACGCTTTAAACATGGTTTATAACACATCACTCACATTCTGTAACCTCAATCACCTGTGTCTATAAGGGAGAGCACCTAGCTTAAACTGCTTAGCTGTCTTTTGATGATTTGATCCAATGGTCTTCTTACCTGAACGGGACAAAATCGGAAGTCCGTGTGATGGACCCATTCAGTATAAACACTGCTGGTGTACTAATGTCATCATATCTATTGTTGTTTTTAATATATCAAATGTTCACCTCGAACATGCTGGCTTTCGGGGGAAATCAGAATAACCGAGCCGCGAAAGCAGCACTTTGAAGAGTAAAAAAAAAAAAACCCTTCCTGTCCCGGCTGAATTTAGGCCACGCCCCCTTCGTTGTTGCCAGTCACGTTTGTGCCCCGTCATTTTCCACTGTTCATAAAATAATCGGATATCAGCTCAAGGCTCTTTTGTTTCTGTTATTTCTCTTTTTTGCTATTTTGGCTCCCTTAATTCATGTCCTATTAAGATATATTAAAATCTGTAACTCTGTGCTATTTTTTCCCCGATTAATTTAATATCGCTAGTGGTTGTTTGTATTTACTAATATTTAACTCTAGGATGCGAGGCTTGTCAGGAAATAAGCAATTTTCCCTTTTAAATTAATAGCGCATATTATATTCTATTAACTTTTAAAAATGTGACAGAAAGCAGTATTTTGCTGGTTTCCTCTGGATATTAAAATATTTCTGAAACTGCTCAGGTGAACCTTTTAGCGTCTAACTGGCAGTTTCTCATCATATGTTGCTCTTATAAATATTGATATTTACTTCTGTCAAATGGCATAAGGTTCCGCTTAACTACCAAACGTAATATACAACGTTTTGCATTGAAATGGGAAAATTTCTATTCTTTACTTTCTAAATCTATGAATACAGGTTGATTTTATATCTAAGGAAAGGAATTTGCACGTTTAGCATTATGCAACTTTAATTTTAAACTATCTTTTCAGTTTTTATTTATTTTTGCACTGAAACATCTTAATTCAAGTCAATATGAATTAAAATGGTTCAAATCTTAATTTAAATATACAAAGTTTTACATTTAAATTCAAATTTAAATGTACAGCTTTGTATTTAACTGGAATGAGTTTATATACTTACTTAAAGTAAACCACTTTACATCAAGTCAACATAAAACTATGTTTATTCTTTAAAGTGCAATCTGTCAATTGTCACACTTCTTGTCTTTTATTCAATTTCTTTAAACTTCTGGCAAGAAATATATTGCAGCCAAAAACTAATTTCAGTGATTCTTGAGAAGAGGGACAAAACAGGTCCTATGGATAAAGCACAACATTTTAACAAAATATATATTTTTTCAAATATCTGACTAAACTAACCTGAGCCATCTGAGCACAACAATGTAAGTTTTCCTGGTGTTTGCTGAATATTTTTTTATTTTAAATATTGTAGTAAGTGGATGGTGTCTTTAAAATCCCCTCTACTGGAACAGAACTCAATACATTATAATAGTTTAGAACAATTAAAGGAATACTAAGTTAATATATTATGACAATTAAGTATAAGTATTCAAATAAATAATTATAAAAGTATCAATAAATTGAATCAAAAATCATTTTTATATATTTTCCAACTCAATTGAAATTTGTCCCAAGTTTTTGTCAACGCTGTCAGACATAAAAAGAATGGGGGGGAAAAAATCAGGCATTATTGGAGGGCATCAAAACTTCTCAGGACCCCATGACCTCTTCCTTTCTCTTGTGCTAAGAAGGCTAAGCAGCTCTACTTATCTTATGTTATTTAGTTTCTTCTTGTTTTCTTCCTAAGATGTTAGTCACAACCATGATGTGTCAACACCATAACTGACAATTTACAAAACTTGGATACAATTTTGTGAAATAAATGCTTAATTTTAGTATACTGTAAAGATTTCATGGATCTGATGAGCTACAATATGGCCTCCTTCAGAGTAACATCATATAAACTAATATTTAGTTCTATTAAAAATAAAAGCTATTACTAAAAATCCTGATAATGACCACAAAACCTTAAAAAAGTTCTTGTTTTCTGACAAATGAAAGCTGTTGTTGTAGCCACCTGTGTTGGCCATAAACTATGTTTTGTGCTATATGTTTCTATCCTTCTGTGCTACGTTTGCACAGGACACAATACGCCTGAAGAAAATGGATGGGCAGCGTTTAGGATTATGGGAAGAGGTTGCTTTAGACACAAATGAGACAATAATCTGGTTAATTATTGTCCATCTAAATATCCATCTTATAGTAAATTAAATATTTGTTTAAGAAAAGCAAGAAAAAAAAGCAAGTTTCATTACAATTTGTACTAGGAAATTTTTTTATAAACTTTGTGTTGCCAAGAAACAGACATTTTTTTTCAGGTCAATCCTAATAGTTTTGATTATGCTTCATAGAATCAAACAAATTAAAACTGTAATTTACTGTCCTGGCTGCACAGTTTTGCCTTTCAGCAAAAAGGTGCTGGGTTCGATTCCCAGCCCGGGCTCTTTCTGCACGGAGTTTGCAAGTTCTCCCTGTGCATGCGTGGGTTCTCTCCAGGTACTCTGGGCTTCTTCCCACGGTCCAAAAACATGACTGTTACGTAAATCTAAATTCTCCCTATGTGTGAGTGTGTTTATGCATGGTTGTCTATCTCTGTGTTCCCCTGTGACAGACTGGGGACCTGTCCAGGGTGTACCCCGCCTCTCGCCCAGAACGTTAGCTGGAGATGGGCACCAGCAACTCCTGACCCCACTAGGGACAAGGGTGTTATTACTTCAACAAACAGCCATGCTATGTTACAATTTTCAATAAAACATGCCACTACACATTAAAACATTAGGGATTATAACCACCCATTCTAGAGCAAGCCAAGGTTTTTAAATGTTTGAACTGAATTTCAACAATTCATTTCAAAGAGACAGAAATGAATTGGGGCAGGTTCTGTTGAGCATTGTGATGTCACATAGGCTGACTTGTCATCAGGTGCTTTTGGAACTTTTGTCAATAAGAGAGGAGTTCCTATAGGAATTCATACATTTGAAGAATTAGACTTCGGATATATAACTTCAAGGAATTTAACTGAGCTTCAGTTGTTCAAGTATGTAAAATTAGTGAGGCAAAGAAAAAATTGTAATTTTGTGCTAGAGTTTTTGTGCCAGCGATGTTGCAAATAGGTTAAGCAAGACAAGTTGTTAGTAATGATTTGATGTTCTTAGCTCAACATCAAACTAACTTTTTGATGTAAATATCCAATGTCTCATTTGTGTTTTGGCACCTTTTTTGCATATTTGCTAAGTTCATTGAGTATTGAAACAGCAGAAAAATATTAGGTAGTTTTAAATGCAAAAAAAAAAAGTTCTTCCTTCAAGTTTTATAGATAGTTTATGATTTTCACACATGAAATGATATATTTCTTATGATAGGTAAATGATGATCTGATCAACATTAAATTAAGTTTTAGATTTATTACATCATTGAATTTAGTGTTTACTATGAAAATGACTTACTGTAGAGTTGTTTTGTACATTTTAGACATGCTTTGTGCCAGTCACCGATCACTTTTCCATGTCTTTGTTTTTTTTTTTTTTCAGTCATGCCAAGAACAAGTGAACGTTTGATAAGAAATGGGTACTATGACATGTATGGACAACCACTTATTTCATACAGAGAGATGCCAAACAGGTATATTAAATCAGCAATTTTTTTAACTCTTATGTTTTATGCAGTCATCTGCTGATATATCTACATCTTTACTCACTTGTATATTTTCCATCTTGGGTCAGAAGGAGGCGCATAACAGGTCGCCCTGTACATGGGGAGGCAACATTTAGAGAGAGGTTTCATAGCCTTGAGGACAATATGACTGTCCAAGAAAACCAGACCATGGACACTCTGATACGGGATTGTTATAACATCTTTGTCTTTGTCTTTGTCATCTTTGTCGTCTTTGGTAAATACTCTCCTTCAACAAATAGTCAATTTGGAAGTGTTATAGAAAGGCTGTATTTTAAATGTTGTCTCACTGTCATCTTCTGCTCATGTTCATCAGCTTGTATTTGCCGAATTATTTCCCTGCACTCGCGATCTTCAGAATTATATGTCACACCAACTCTAACAGACATGGTAGGCTTTCTCTTCCTAATCTTAACACTGATTTAACTATCCCTAGCAAACATGAGAACAAACTGTTAACTTTTATGTTGTGCACAGGTTACAATCTCTGGAGGTGAGGATCAGGTATATCTCTCCAGGCTGCAGTCGTTGGAGGCAAAGCTTGAGTACCTTCTACCACAAGCAGATCTGTGGCCCAACTTTGCTCTGGGGTCTCAAGGTGAGCCATTACAAATATGATCGTAAACTACTTTTCAAATTTTCAGTATTAAATTTTTCTGACTCACATTATTTCTGTTTTTATGTTCTGTGTACAGGAGCAACGATTTTACACAAGATGACCTCAAAAACATATCAGAGCATTAAAGGATGTAGATGGTTTGGGAAGCTACCTCCAATAGGCCCAAACATTGTTATTCAGGTCTGAATGACACTCAGATCATTAAAGGAATAGTAGGAAAAATGGTGTAATATTAGGCTTGATGTAATATTAGGCTTGAGGATTTCCTTTTCTCTTAGTCTTGGTACGCCACCTAAACTTTATTCTGTTTTCTGTTTTCAGGGAGGAACTGATCTGATTCCAGGACAATGCTGGGCCTTTGAAGGCTTCCCGGGACGTTTATCCGTCGAACTGTCAAACAAAGCCACAGTCACTCATGTGTCGCTGGGTCATATTCCCAAGATTGTTTCCCCAACTGCGTCAGTCTCCAGTGCTCCTAGAGAATTTTCTGTCTATGTAAGTCAAGTAAAAGGAGTGTCAAAACTGTAAATCATACATATCCACCTATAGTATATTTTAAGCATACATTTAAAATGTGATAGCAATGATTCATTATGACATCACTTGATCTCATTCTAAACTATGCAAACTTTCTGTCTGCACTAATGAATTTTCTGCTCATCTCAGGATGTGATGTGTCTTTAGATACACCAACTAACTTTCACATATATAGAAAGAACAAGATAATGAACTGCATTTCTATCTA
This sequence comes from Xiphophorus couchianus, assembly GCF_001444195.1. NCBI lineage: Eukaryota > Metazoa > Chordata > Actinopteri > Cyprinodontiformes > Poeciliidae > Xiphophorus > Xiphophorus couchianus. Next base: position 17,422,878 of record NC_040230.1, on the reverse strand, counting down.
ATTTTGTCTCAGGGAAAGAGGAATTTAGAAGATGAGGAGAGTCATTTGGGAACTTTCCTATATGATGAAGATGGAGACCGAATACAGACCTTCAGACTTCCCGTAAATATGTCAAATTAATGTTTTATTAACTAAATACAGTTCTCACAAAAGCCCAGAGTGACTGACCCTGTTATAAATATTGATCATCTTTCCTAACATACAACCATAAGGTTCTTCACTGGGTGTTTCTAGCATTCAATAAAAAAAAAAAACAACTTTAAATAAAATGGCAGATACCGTATTATTGTTCCATTCAAAATGCTCCAATGAAAATTTCTATTTAAATCATAAAAATTATGTTAATCTGCACTTCCAGAGCTGTTGCGTGAGACTGCAACTGGTAGATAGCATTGAAAAATTAATCTATTAGTCAAGTTTGTAGCAAAAAATATTATTTTTTGTCATGATAACAATTCATTTGTTATCCCTGTGTTACTACATAACATTTTGTTTTCTGGTTAGCAGGATATCAGTATAACCTCCATGCTATCTTGAGAAAAACTATGCAAAATATTTTTACAGCAAGGCCAGTTGAACTAGGCTTCCATGCACTTTAAGACAGACCTCCTTTGTTTCTATTGTCTTTCTATTTGTAACTATGGATTATTAATCTACTTTACAGGCCAATAAAGTTGGTTCCTTCCGCTACGTGAATCTACAGGTGAACAGCAACTGGGGTCATCCGGATTACACCTGCCTCTATAGCTTTAGAGTGCATGGAGAACTTGCTGAATGACAAGGACAACAAGGAGGAAAGGGTTTTCTCCTTTCATATATTACTTTTGTATATGTTTAGATAATTAATTTTAAGTCCTCACAAAAAACAGATACACCAGTCAACCATAAGTAGACAAACAAATGAAGAAGGAAAAACAACACACACACATACATAAAGGCTCTCAGACATGTACAACATGAACCAATTACATTTTCTTGTTGTCCCCCCAACCCTCATCTTGGTGCCTGTATGTTGGGGTTTACCCCGGTGAACAAGTGGGTAACCTCCCTCCGCCTACGAGTGGGGGGACAGGTTCTGACTGTTATTTGTGCTTACACACCAAACAGCAGTTCAGGCTACCCACCCTTTCTGGAGTCCTTGGAGGGTGTACTGGAGAGTGCCCCTCATGGGGATTCCCTTGTTCTACTGGCGGACTTCAACGGGACAGTGGGCAAAGACAGTGAGACCTGGAGGGGTGTGGTTGGGAGGAATGGCCCCGCTGACCTGAACTCCGGTAGTGAACTGTTGCTGGACTTCTGTGCTCGTCATGGATTGTCCTGTGCATGGTTGTTTGTCCTGTCTCTCTCTAAATTGAGCAGGATCCATTAAAACATCTTTTGGAATAATTCTTGTTATTTTCTTAACCTCCTCCCAAAAAGCCCTGATTTTGTTGCATTGCCATGAGCAATGTAATAGTGCCCCTTTCTCCACCATGCATACACAAATCTAGAATGATGGGGTTATATTTATTCAGTTTTACAGGTGTGATGTATATTCTCAAAGTCCATTTATACTGTAATAGTCTAGATTTTGTTCTAATGGATTGAGTATGGGGGCTGCACAATGGCGCAGTTGGTAGCACTGTTGCCTTGCAGCAAAGAGGTTCAGACATAATAAAAGTGGCATGTGTGGGTTCTCCCCGGGTGCTCCGGCTTCCTCCCACAGTATAAACATGACTGTTAGGTTAATTGGTCTGTCAAAATTCTCCTTAGGTGTGAGTGTGTGCATGCATGGTTGATTGTCCTGCCTCTCTCTAAATTGAGCAGGATCCATTAAAATATCTTTTGGAATAATTCTTATTTTCTTTACCTCCTCCCAAAAAGCACTGATTTTGTTGCATTGCCATAAGCAATGTAATGCATACACAAATCTAGGATGATCAGGTTAAATTTATTCAGGTTTACAGGAGTGATGTACATTCTCATAGTCCATTTATACTGTAATAGTGTAGATTTTGTTCTAATGGTTAGAGTATGAGAGCTGCACAACGGCACAATTGATAGCACTGTTGCCTTGCAGACAAGCGGTTCAGACATAATAAAAGTGGCATGTGTGGGTTCTCTCTGGGTGCTCCAGCTTCCTCCCACAGTAAAAACATGACTGTTAGGTTAATTGATCTGTCCAAATTCTCCTTAGGTGTGAGTATGTGTCGCATGGTTGTTTGTCCTGTGTGTCACTGTGTTGCCCTGGGATGGATTGGCAACCTTTACAATTCCATGTTGTGAATTTAAGTTCTAGTTTTTGCACCATTTAAAATGAAAACACTGACACTTTTACATAAACTGTTGTTACATTTAACATAAATTGTCTGAGAGCATTAACATATTCAAACATAAACATAAACTCTGAAAACAGTGCATCTTTATTTCTTAATCAAAATTAAAGATTTTCTGTGCAGGATATGGGAACACAGCAACATGATTTTTTTAGATAATGGTGAACTAACACAATTCTTTACGTTCTTTCAGGACTGACTCCAGTGAGAGGTAGTTTACTGCTACAGGCTCAGACTGCAACAGTCTGGGCACTATTTTCTGTCAATAGCTATCTTATAGACAGAGCACTACTTTCCTAAATCTCCCTTTTTAAACATGTGTAATGTAAACTAACATTGTAACTAAATCTGTCTTTCTTCTTTCAGAGGTTGCTGCAATTTTTGTGTTTTGTTTTTTATTTTTGCCCACTTGAAGCCAGCCAGCCTCGGCAGATGGCTGCTCATCCTGAGCCTGGTTCTGCTGGAGGTTTCTTCCTTTTAAAGGGAGTTATCCTCTCCACTGTTGCCTTGTGCTTGCTTAGGATGGGGGATCCCTTGGATTAAACATCCATCGCGATCTGCTGGTGACCCCTCCGCAGAATCGCCACCTTAACGTGGTGGAGGGGTTTGAGTATCCCTATGACCCAGATGGAGATTTTGTCTTGGGGATCAGTCAGTAGTGAGGATTCTCAGGGCAGATAACCATTGGGGAGGGATCAGACTAAGAGCGATTCAAGGTTTTCAATGAAGGACTACCAAAGGGATCAGGTATTTCTAGGAGACAGATTGTTATGGTATGGTAACGTTTACATATCCATTCAAAATAAGATACAGATGCACCACAAAAATGAACATTTTACTTTCGTGAAAATTTTAACTCACAATAATGACTAATGGAAGCCCTGAGCTTGTTTCTCTGCAATAAGACGGTCCCATCTGGGAGTGATGAGAGACGATGACACCCGAAGTGTTGCTTATGCACAGGGTGCTTGGTCTCTACGTGGCGAAGCAGTTTGAATACTTAATTCCCTCATTAACGAGTCGGTCACCATATCGTGCAGAGCGGGCTTGGAATGTGGGAATCACCTACCAGGATAAATCCATTCTCCTTTTCCCCTTCGCAGTATCCGTCTCAAGGCAACCGTTGCAACAGTTGGACCCATAGACATAAATACTAGATGCATTGAGAGCTGAGTCCTGTGTTACGTCGCCGCCATCTTGTATGTGGCAGTAGAGCGGTCGGAGGTCCCCAAGTCATGTGCTGTGTATACTTGTTTCAACCATTTTACAAGACAAACTGGATTCATTGGCATTAGATTCCACAGGTAAGGATGGAAAAAAAAAAAAAGCAATAATGCAATTTTTACAAGCAGAACTACTTGGCTGTTGTAAATGTGGTGGGATGGTGTTCCACCCTCCCAACTATGTGCACCATAGTGATGTTATGTGATGTGCCGAGGCTTCGAGGCGTGTGTCGAGTAATGGAGGGGGCGTTTCCGTAAAGCGCGTTTCGAGGCTTGCTTCATTTAGGGGAGGAGCCGAAAACGATGACGTCCGAAGCCTCGCTGCCTGGCTGTACCACGTGACTGCTTCGGGAAGTGGCTCAGATGTTGGCGCGGGGTTTGACAGCTTTAGAAACCCCACAGGCTCCATTCATGTGGGTTGTTGTAGGCGAGTTGCGGTCAGTTGAGAGAGTGGATAGAGTTTTGATAGTTTGGATAGCAGAGTTTGGATAGTGGTTATTTAGTTTGAGACAGTTAGTTCGGTGTTTGGAGAGTTTAGGAGAAAGATAGATAGGAGATTTAGGAGCGCGAGGACAGGATAGGAGTAGGATGGAGCCGGCGAGAAAGAGGAGGATTTCCCCTATGTGGGAACATTTTGATTTGATAAGCCCTAACAAGGTAAGGTGAACTGAACATTTGCAGATGCATTATGTTTGCTTATGAGGAACTGTATTTTTCACTGTTTCTTATTTTCTGTAGAGGTGAGGTGTTTATTGTGCTCCAAGGAGTTGGGGTACAATAATAACACCTCATCCATGTAGTGTCAAAAAAGAGAAATCGTTTGAAACCAAAAACTGTGGAGAAATTGTTGTTTCTTAATAAAAATGCATGAAATCATCCAAGTTACACAAGCATTAGCCTATTCACTACCCCCTCCCTAGTTCCACAAGCACTTTCACTGTCCTCTGCCTGATTAAGCCCAGGCCATTTTTCTAGAGTCACAGAAAAACTTTATTACACAACATGCCATATCACATGACACTACTATTTTGGGAATAATTACACACAGAGAATACATTCAAACAATATTTTATTATACACATATGTGTATACATAATTTATGTAGACAAATGATTTCGTCCTACATCTTTTGTGAAGTCATTCCCAAGAGCCATAATAAACAAAAATTCAATGCATCACACGTGTTAAGATACAGCTGGCTGTGATTATACACCTGGCCAGTAGGTGGTTTCGTGTGCACATGAAGCTTCAAGAAATGAACCCTTTCTCGAACCAGTTGGCTCAAGTGGTTCAATGCCTCATGAGGCTTCATCTCACCATCACTAGTGCACCAGGTGTATCAAGTAGCGTGCAGTTGATTGGTGGGCGGGGCAAATGGCTTTATAGCTGAGCAGGCCACTGCGAGGTGTGTGTCTTTGTTTCCCCTACTACATGACGGCTGCCCAAGTGGCTGGTGTGCTTGATCCGCTCATCTGAATTGTAAGTGCCATTTTGTACCATCTGGCTGGGATTGTGGTTAGGTTTTGGTGCTATACCTGCCGTGCGTTTCTGCAGCGTTTCTCGGCTGGCGTTAGCGGCTGCAGCTGGAGGTTGTTGCGGCGTGCGGCTTCCATCTAGCCCTCGCTTGCTGATCCGCTCTCTCCCTGGGTCGGCTGTGCTACTACTCCTGGGTAAGCTACCTGTTTAGATTTTAATTTACTTTACCTGAATCCACGGGTTTTCTAATGCGATTTTTTTGGTTTAGGATTGTTTGGGAGTTGCAGCGCTTGGACGCTCTGCTGTCTTGTCTTGTCGGTGTTTGTTTGGGCCGCTCTGAAGGCAACCTGTTGCTGATTGGACAGGCTGAGCGAGCGGGGCACGACTCCTCTGGCCCATTTGAAGGGCACTGAAATTGGACAACGACGATTTGTTCCACCGTTTAAAGTGTTTGTGTTTTTTCTTTTACAGTTTGCTTATTATTGAACTTACTAATGAGTCTGTTTTTTTTGTTTTGATTTACTAATTTGTTTTCTTTGGCATTACATGTTTTGTTTGTTCGTTTATTTTTTTGGAATAATTCAAATTGTCACTTTTATTTCACATGATCCTTTTTCATTTCCAGGGACAGAGTAGTGGGCCCGAAGCCATGCTTTTAAAAAGAAATGTTTTAAATGAAATTGTTTAAATAAAATATTGTGAACTATTCTGTGTTCTGGTGCATCTTGTTTTAAAAAGAACCCCCCTGCTGGTCATATAAACAAATATCTTAGTAATTGAGTAATTTGTCGATTATTCTTACGATTAATCGGATAAAAAAAATTATAAAATAAAATATTGGTAAATCTGGCATAACACCAGATATCTATCAGTCCAGTTTTTCATATTTGAGCTTCCCTAACAGTTACTTTCTGTAGTTTAGAAAACTAACCTGTAACAATAATAGCTCACTTTCTAAGTTAACTAGAAGGAAAGTTATACAACGATCTGAAATTCTATTCAAATCTTTCACGAACTGAACCGATTCTCCAAATATGCTGCAAGAATACATCTTTGAAAGAACGCAGCCGTAAGGTTAGCTAGCCTGGAATCAAAAAAGGCATAAAAACTTCACCCATAGCATCGAAACGAAGCTACACTTATGCGACAGTTAAATTAAATCACACGTCTCTGAAACATGCACGGTCAGAAGGCTGTTTTTTAGTCCAAGTGGTTAATTTTCAATGCTAGGCGGGAGCTAAAGCTTACTTGACTTTACCATTTCCACCTTCGCTGTCTACAGCACAGCGCCGTTAATAAATAAGCAAATTTTGATTATTTTATTATTTTCTTAAGTAACTGAAGCCCAAGTGTGGTCACAGAAAATAGAAACAACTTGGTAAAAGTGAAGATCGCTTGATGCCGTAGTCCAAAGTAAAACTTATGTGAAGCTGTATGACGTTATCTGCTTTGGAGTCCGACCCAGCGCGCTGATTGGCCCATTTGAATTCAGGCGCCTTAATGTGAAACGATGCTTCAGACTTCAGGGGGAAATATTTTGTATGTTTTAAAATACACAAAAAATATTTAAGCATGAATAAATAGAAAATACATCAGATTATTATTTTAATGCTTTTGCGATCATAAGATATATTTTAATCAATAATTTAGGCAGCTAGCTGTCGGCCTAACTAGTTTACTTTGAATTGCAAAGCTCATGCATTATGAGCTAAACAGAATATACACTGCGTGCCAGAATTATATGCAAATTGGTCTTTTTGCTTTAAGTCGAATAGTTTTCAATAAAAATTTGCAATACTCGGCACGTTACATGACAATGCTAAGACATGTGTAGATCTAAAATTTCAAGCTGATCGGAGCAATAGTAAGCAAATGGCAACCTTTTTGGTAATATCTAGTGTGTGTGAGCGAGCCATGTTTATATGCAAATCATTGTTAAAGTGCCAAATGTGGCAAAGTGAGGATGGAAAATCAAAACATTTATTAGATTAGGAACATGTAATGTGAAAACAACAATAATACAGAGCAAACATAGTCAAAAAGGTTTCTTGGTACAATCAGTGTTTTATGTAATTGCCATTTTTGTGGATCAGAGAAAAAAGCCTTTGGTCCATCGAAGATGTCAAACTTCCGATGTCACCTGATGAGATGTCGTTGGCAGCAGTCAGAACGGCATTCCAGAGGTCATCCTTGGAAGAGTACTGCCTCCCACCGGAGTAAAGCTTCTTTTTCAGGATGCTCCACAGATTTTCGATGGAATACAAATCTGGTGAACAGGCTGGCCATTCCATAATTTTCCCATGCTTCGCAAAAACACTTTGCAAATATTCGTTGGTAAGCCTCGCAGCATGGGATGGGGCATTACCATGCATGAATACCATATTTTTCCGGAATGACAATTTCTTCTTCTTGTGCCAAGGTTCCAGGTGTTCCTTGAGGAAGTCAATGTAGAGTTTGGAAGTCATTTTCACCCTATCTGCAACTCTGAATGGTCCTACCAGCTCGTTTCCAATGATTGCCGCCCAAAACATCACTTGATCATAAGAAATTCCCCTGTAGGCTGCAGGTTTGTCTTTGAGACAGACACCTCGACAATCCTCTGTGGTATGTTGAGTATGAAACCATAGAGCCTGATGAGCCTGGAACACATAGGACAGGATACTCCTATCCAGCTGATAGGCAATCTCACAAAGCAGCCTTGGATTACCTGAAAATAAATAATTTACTAAAAAAAAAAAAAAAAGCAAAAACATACAACTTTAGCTTTAAAATCACAGGAAAGGGTGAGACCGAAGGCAGAAGGAGGAACATCAGCCTAGCTCTGAAGCTCTTCTGCATCTTTTAATACCAAACTTTGGAGGAACGATTTGAAGTTGACAGGAGACGATGTTCTGATATTCATATTGGATCTGTTCTGATGGAGGTCTCTCATGAACTGTTGCTCGTCAATGCTGCTGTGCCACTGGTCTAAGTGCTTAGATCCTGGTGTTAAGAAATAACCAAAATTTGATACATTTTCAAACAGAGGCATGTGTGGGCATGATTAGATCTACACTGTTTAAGTTTATCAGTTTAATTTGCCTTAGTGTTGGTGGCATTAACAATAAATCTACAGTACAACTAAAAAGACTCCTGCAAAACCCAAGCTTCAATTAAGGGAACATGTACTCTTAATTGGACAATGAAACTGAAACACCTGATTTTAGACCACAATAACTTATTAGTATGGTGTAGGGCCTCTTTTTGCGGCGTCAATTCGTTACAGCAGGGTGAGGACGTCATCGCTGCCCTAACTACGGTATGCATTAAGGGACAAAAGTGACGCTGAACAGAAATCACGTAATACAAACAGTAGTACTCAACATAAAACAAACTATTTAGGGTCTTTTGAACACTGTTGTTGTAGCCACCTGTGTTGGCCATAAACTATGTTTTGTGCTATATGTTTCTATCCTTCTGTGCTACGTTTGCACAGGACACAATACGCCTGAAGAAAACGGATGGGCAGCGTTAAGATTATGGGAAGAGGTTGCTTTAGAAACGCAAATGACAAAATAATCTGGTTAATTATTGTCCATCTAAATATCCATCTTATAGTAAATTAAATATTTGTTAAAAAAAAAAAAAAGCAAGTTTCATGACAATTTGAACTAGGAAATTTTTTAAATAAATTTTGTGTTGCCAAGAAACAGACTATCAATCCTAATAGTTTAGATTAGGCTTCATAGCATCAAACAAATTAAAACTGTAAATAACTGTCCTATTATTACTTCATCAAACAGCCATGCTATGTTACAATTTTAAATAAAATATGCCACTACACAATTAAGACATTAGGGATTGTAACCACCTTTTCTGGAGCAAGCCAAGACTGCCACCTGGCGGCAAAAGAGGAATACCTTACCTGTCAAATCAGTCAGTGTGGAATCGCTGCTGCTGGGCGTCCTGGATGTCAGCATCTGGTTTTCCTGGAGCATGTTCACTATATATCTCAGGTGTTCAATCTCCCGCTTAAGTTGATCGTTTCTGACCAGCAAGGCTGCAGCAGCTTGTTCTAGACTCGTCCTGAGGCTCTAGGACACAGAGCCGAGCACCCAAAACTGCTCAAAGCACAGCTGAATCTCCAAGGACATTTTGAATCAAAACATAATTACAAGCTCTGGTAGAAGGCATTTTTAAAACTTTATTCCATATAAAGAACAGACATCAGGTTTACAAAAGTACTTAAGACTTTAGACCATAGTGAAAACAGTATAGAATTTCAAACAGTGCTTTGGAAAAAACAGAAGAGAAATATTTCACAACGACCACTTTGCAGTCACTTTTCAATAAGGTTTTTTAGCAGGGGCGGTCTCAGAGACTCGGCTCTCACAATTTAGCCCTTCGCATTACTACTGACAGCTTCAGCAAAACATCAACCTTGATCCGATAGATTATGATTTTATGGTCTTTGGTTGGTGACTAAATCATTTTAGACATCATCACACAGTCATACCAGAGAAAAACTGCATCAAGCATACTGACCTATCTACACTCCTTAAGTGTGAAAGCCTCATTAGATGCTCGCCAGCTGAGCTTTTATCAAATCTCCCCATAAACAAAAATAGGATTTTAAAATAAGTTTAACAAAGAAAACTTCAGTTATCAACAAAACACTACTGACAGCATCAATTAAAGATAAGCGTTTACACTGGATGAACCAAAAGCAGCCTTTAACCATATGATGAATACACACTAGAAAGCAAGTCAAAAGCTTTGATTATGAAAACTTGATTCTTTATGCAAATTCCAAATAATGTTCTGCCTTAATCGCTGTCGGACACTCCTTCCGCTCAGCCTCGGGCTCTTCCAATGAGAGCAAGAATGTAGAGGAAGATGTTAATGATGTCCATGTACAGGTTGAGAGCAGCAAAGACATATTCCTCTGGGCTCAGAGAGAGCTCCTTGTTGCCAAGCAGCAGTTGGGTGTCCACAGCCAGGAACTGAAAGGCACAAAGAAGTTCAACGCCGGTCAAACACTTTCATGTAGCTCATCTAAACATGTCAAAATCTAACTATACATCTAAATATATTGTGTAAAAAGGTAATGAACATAACTTAAGAAATTGTTTGGCAGGGCTTTTTATCATTGACTTGGATTCTTCTGGTAGAATTTCTACCAGGCCAATCAGAGAACAGAAGGAGACGTTATAAACGATGACATCAATTGTCTGTGCGGTTTTAGAATTGTAGTCTGCCTGCAGTTTTAGCAATGGCAGCGAAATGACCGGAGCCGTTCAGCCCGCATTTGAACTGAATTCAATTTAATAGATGGGCACTTCTCTCTTTACGGCTCAGACAATTTCCGCTAAGCTTCACAGCACTGAATTGGCGTGTTACACATGTCATGGTCAAACGTTAGGGCTAGTATAAAACTAGCCCAGAGTCCAGATCCTCTGTAGGAGGCATTATAGAACAAGGGAATGTTCCTTTTTTTAAAAAAAAAAACAGGCTAGTTTAGACCAGTAATCTTAAATAAAACCAAACACAACCATTTCCCTTCATAAGTCCCTTAATATTAAACACGGAGCTTATCTGGCAGGTTAGGGGATGTACTTCGGTATTTTCTTGCCTCCCACCGTTATTTTCTGTGTTAATAACCTTTAAATTGTTTTGAAAGTGACAAGTAATTATGGATTCAGAAAATATTAGTGTTTTTAAGACTAAAATTGTGTAGAGTGTAGAAGTCTGCGTTGAACTTTGATCGCATTAGTCAGTCAGAACCAGATGAAAAATCTAGATATTAATATTATTATTCCAAAGAGAAACTAAACAAATTCAAAGAAAAACTAAAAGTAAAATCTGTTTTTGCACAATTTGTTATGTAAAATACAACACACTAGACAACATAATTACAGAAGTTGTGACCACAGAGTTGAAAAACTAATGTAGAAACATTCTGAGGTTTTAGTCTGAGCGTTTTAAATGTTCCATGTTGAGTGAACAGATTAGGGAAATAAGAAAGAAAAAACAAAAATTCTAAGTAGAAAACAACAAGCACAGTCTCCAGATTTCTTTGCGGTCTTGGTGAAGGTCCAACTAAAACCTCAAAACAAAGAAATGTTTTAATGCTGAAGCATTTTATCCCACACATTTTAAGCTAGTTGACTCTTGAAATGTGGGAGATTAGGACTTCTGATCAAACAAAAATTAAGTGAAGACACTTCCTGCTGGCAGATATCTATAAATAACATTTCCTTATTAGTAAATATTTTTATGTAAGTCATATCATCACATTTCCTTATTAGGGTACACTGTAGACCTTTTGGTACATTTGGAATTAAATGGTCAAAACCACAAAGAATCAAAATGGCGAATGAGTGAAATGATCTTTATCCGTCACTGAGTGAATGAAGGTAGTTTTATTTCCCAAAAAGACAAAAACTGTAATGGCATAAAACATTGCAGAAGTAAAATGAAGCATACACAGCTTTTAGTTCCAGGTTTCTGCAGCAGCTATTTTGGGTTGGAAGCTGAAAGCACTAAACAACTGCTTCAAATAATCTACTGAAAGTAGAAACTATGCTTACAAAATGTTTTTAAAAAGTATTTAGAGATATGTTTGGTTTTAAAGTTAAAGATGAATGCACAAACCCAAAACAGCCATCTGTTCTGAAATGATTGGAGAATGGCTGACCTATGTTGTACAATCAAAACTGGCATAACATTAAATAGGAAAAAAAATCTGATTTCTTTCAGCAGAAGGTTGGCTAACAAGTAGCACCAAACAGCCATAAAACAGAGGATTAGATGCTTTTTATTTAGTAGGAATGTGTGAGAAAACAAAGGACTCACTGCTGTGAAGAGCAAAGCTCCCAGTCCAGCATAGACAATCTGCAGGATGTTGTTTTGCAGAATGATGCAGAGGATGCCGAAGAAAATCAGGACCAGTGAACAAACAAAAAGCACGCCGTAACAGGAAGTGAAGTCATACTTGGTCTGTGGGCCACAAACAAGATTAGCAATCACAGCACTGCAATTTCTCTGCGAGAGTACATAACTCACAAATGGGGATGCTGAGGGATACGAACCTGCATGGAGAAAATGACCACCGTAAAGCAAACGAAGGCAGTGATTCCCACCGCCATGATCACGGCCTCGGTTTTGTGGAAGCTGGCGATGGTACCCACCATATAGGACATGCTGAGAGTCAGGATGGACTGGAAACCAGACAAAAGCAGCACAACAGCATTGATCCAGACATCATTTTAGGGGTAAAATAGAAATACTGCTTCATCTATCATTTCATTAGATTGTGGCCTAAACTAATCTTTTATGAAGAAGTCAAGTCCACCTGCAACTTTTCTCCCCCAGAAGGCAGTAGCAGCCCTGAAATCATCATGACACAACCACGCAATTTCCTGTGCTGAAACCTCTTCCCTCTCCTCATGCGTTTCCTATTGTGAAAATTAGTTTGTCTTACCAATCCCACCAGATTCCAGGGGTGTCTTCGGCGGAAGTTTCCGCAGCAGCTGATCGCCAAAACCGACGCCACGAACACTCCGTAGGACAAGAAGTACGTCCAGACATGTTCTAAAACAAAAGACTTCACTTGTCCCACAAAGGTGAAAACAGCCACAAATGCGAATGTCACCATGAGCTGAGCGGTTAACACCAAGTACACCTGCAGGGAAAAACAAGAATACATTAGGAGAGACAGTCAGCTAGGGAACCGAGGCAGAATTACAATCAATTTTGTCATTGCAATATTCCAGAATGATGCCATAACTGCATATTTTCATAATATCCAGCAGCACTGGAATAAATTTTTCAAAATGAATACACTGCTTTTAAGGAAACATGTTGTGCGCAGTTTGCTAACTATAGCTACATTATTAAGAGTGATCCTCTCTTTTAATTTACACACAATAATTGTCTATGTCAGTCTTTCCAAACAGCTGAATTAATCTTTCTTGTATTTCTTGGTTTTATTTTCACCCAGCTGACAATCAGTGCACAGCAGCATGTGGGAGAGGTACATGCTGCCTCTCAACATCCCACCAAGCCCATTTGATGTGATTATTGACATCACAACAAATGGGCTTTAAACCATGAGAACGATACGATGGAAAATTGGAACAGCTTTGAAACGCTTACTTTTTAACTTTGACTGTGCAACCAACTCATATCTATTTTACATTACCATATCAAGCTGTTAAATTAAAATGTAGAGCACTGACAAAAAGCTGTCCGCCCTGGGAAATGTCTGATGAATAAACACAGAAAATATGACAATGTCTTCCATTTGAAGATAATGTCCACCCTCATTTGAATTGAGGTTGGAAAGTGACAAAACTTCTGAAGATGACTCTTGAAATCCAGATGTGGTCAAAAGGTGCTTGGTGGTGCAAACAAAAGAGCAAACTAACCCTGACCTTTGAAATGTTGGTTTGGGTTTAAATAAGCTGAAAAAGTACAACTGTCCTATCTATTATGCAAAAAATGAGGTTCATCCATAATATTTAGTATTGGAGGGAAAAGATTATCTGATTTAAGTTTTGTGATTTAAGGTTAGTTTTATCTCATTGTCTTACCTTTCTAATAAAGGCCCTTCTTATGCTCTTGTTGTCTAATCCAAAATCAAAGTCTTGATTCTCATTGAAGGGTGGAGGAGCTTCCTCACTGAGGTAAGGATTACCTAAAATGACAAAAAAAATCTAATTAATAAATCCATACCATCATCACAATCAGTATAACTAAAGGTGTAGAAACACTCACCACCACTATAGCTGTCAACAAAGCCCGGGGCAGGTGGAGAATACGGCGGGGCATTTTCTGGATAACCTGGGTAATTGGGGTTGACATAACCAGAGCTTCCATCTTGTGGCTTCACTGTCATCCCGTAGGCTCCGGGGATGACGGGGGCGAAGGCCACCGGTGGAGGAGGGTACGGCAGGCCGCCAGGGGCAAGGATGGCCCCGCCGTGCGCCTCCGGGTCCGGTACAGTGACGCCAAACGCCGCAGGAAAATGAGGTTGATCGAAGATAGGAGGGTGAGAGGTGCCCACCACCACGGGAGTGTAATCGGCCCTCTCGGTGGTCATCCTTGCTTTAGATCGGGAGAAGAAGATGACAGGTGCGAAGAAAAACTGGAGATAAAACAATAATGTAACGGAGAAAAACAGAAAATACTGTTATGGCGAGCCGATGATAAGGACGACGATGATGGGTTGAAGATACCCACAAAAAAAAAACCAAAACGAAATAACGTCAACGAAGTCACGTGACAAGCACCATTTCCGGTGTCGAGTCCTATCGCGTTCCAGTTTAGAAGCGTTTGTGTCTTGCCATGACACCCGCTGCGCTCTTACACTGTATTTTACGGCCATGAAAGGAAACCTTATGGTGCATTCAAGTACAACTCGTATATTATACAATCAGTTTAAAAAAAAAAACCAAAACCCATAATCATTCAATGTAACGCTCAAACTTTACTATTCTTACTCAAAACCACTCAACATATTTGTGTTTATTGTAAATCAGGATTGGTTCCTAATAACTCACCTGGTTGAATAATTTAATAAGGTATATAAAAAAAACATTCTTGGCCATTTTAAGACTATTACTGTTGAATTATTTTTTTAAATTGCTGAACCGATCAGGAATCAAATGCCATAAAATGAAAAGTTGTTACCAGGAAAGTACAATATACATTAATGGCTAATCAAACAAATGAATACATCAGCATCTTTGAATGACATATTTCAATGCAACACAGCTTGACACAAAAATAGGTAAGGTATATGCAAACAAACAAAATTAATCATTCTAAAATATGTTACGATAAGGAAAGCATTAAGTACCTCTGCAACTACCTCATTTTTTACCAATTATATTAATATTTAATACTGTTGTTGAGAAAAAATATAGGAAAAATAAACATAAAAAGGTATTGATACTGAAATCAACAATGGTGTGAATCATGTTAGAAATTCTCATGGTGTGTTTTTGTAAGATTTGTATTACACATGAAGAAGGAGATGACAGATGAATGACTACCTCCCAGTCTCTTCTTTTGCTTCCTTTTTTAAAAAAAATGTTTCTCCGAAGAGTTTTTGCGGCGCTAGTGGCTCGTATTTTTTGCAACAGTAGGCAGACAAGAAAGAGGGCAAGGAGAGGGGGAAAGACATGCGGCAAAGGTCGCCGGGAGTCAAACCCGCGACGTCCGCGTCGAGGACTGAGGCCTTCAAACGTGGGGCGTGCTAACCCCCTGCGCCACCACAGCTTTTTTAAATTAACAACAAAAAAACAAAGAAATACACAGAATTTAAAACAGATAACAGATCATATATCTGATCAACAGATCAGATATATTTTACATTCCAGAGTCTGGCCTTTGACTATTCGGAAGGCAAGCACACACAAAAACAATTTACCATGAAAACCAACTTTCCCTACAAAACTTAAAAAATGTAAAGCTTAAAGGAAAGAAAAACAATATTAGGGGCAATAATAACTGCTTATATTGGGGAAAAAGCTTTTTCTACTGTGTAGTGAAAAAGTATTTGTCCACTAGAAATTCACAATGCTTTAGATCAAACAAATTTCAATATAAGATAAAGACTACCTGAATAAAGTTTGTCCTTTGAATGTCACTCAGGTACTGAAGCACAAAGCAACCAATCACACTACCACCTCTGTCTGACGTTCCTTTTTCTGCAATGTTGCTTTTCATCAGATATGTCGTCAAGGACCTCTCCCTCTAAAAAAAGTTCCAAATTTGTGTCACCAGTCTACAGAACATTTGGGGATAATCAAGTTGTTGAAAATGAAAAACAGGCCTTTGTGTTCGTTTTGCTCAACAGTGACAACATGCATTTAGAAAAATAATACTGTGAAAAATGCCGGAAATGTTTTATGGACATAGTAAAAAACACAGGAAAAGAAAACAAATAACTTCCAGGCAAACACAAGTGCTCATTCAGTGGTGAACCCAATATTCCTCTTTTCCATTGTGAAAATAATGAGCAAAAAATTCTTCTGCTCACAAAGAAGTAACTTTTACATTAAGTAAAATTTTGATGGTGCAATTTTTTTTCCAAATATCAATTTGACAGCTAAGGTGCCCACTGTCAAACCTCAAACGCTTATGTGTTATCCAACGGGTTCATGAGGACACCAGTGCCCTCATGACACTCAATGGGAGACCTTGTGATTCACAAGAACTCGACAAAATTTGCCTCAACAAATTCTGTAATATTTCTTATTTTTGGTGCGTCACCACTTTGATTAACGTCAGTCTCATTCACCCCTTTCACAGTTTCCGGGAGGAGACCCCTCCTTGAAACAGCAAAGAATGTTATTTATGAAGTGTCAAGAAATACCTTTTAGACACAATGAGTGAGCAAAAAAAAAAAAAAAAGTTGTTTTCCTTTGTACCAGTTGGCTTAAATTTACCATAGAGTTAGAATGCGGCCGTAAAACACCGTGTAGAAACGCAGCTAGTGGACACTCGTATAGACGGGGAGACTTGAATGGACACAACACATCCAAAAGCCAAAATCCGTCATCGAAACAGTCCCCAACAGTTGAACATGTGGTCTGTCCTTTGTAACATTATAACGCTCCCTGAATGGAAGCTTAAAAATCAAGTTAAATACAATTTTACACAGAGTTTTAAACATTCGCCACGTTTATTTAAGCACCTCGCAGAGTTTATATTAGGATACATAAATTGATTTCACTCTCACGTCAATGTATGACCTTTACCTTTAAAAGCAACAAAACACGAATTCAACTGACTGAAATTAATAGAAATGCAGTTTAGCGAGTTTCTGTATTCGACTTTCCTTTCATTAATACCTGTTTTTGTCCACAAGAAAAACAACCTGTAAAGTTTACTTCCTGAAACACAAAAAGTGGAGTAAGTAAAAGAGCACTTACACTGAAGGGAATGCAAACTTTGTTCCCCTAAGACCGACTGATAATTTGTTTTCCAGATTACTAGCTGCCTGAAAACTGTCTGGTTGACGGTGAGAAACTTCCGCTTCGGCTTCTCTATGTGGCTGCATTAACCATACACTGAAAAAATAGGAAATATGGGAACCATCACCAGAACATTAACATTTCAAGTGCATTAGCTTCTTAATGCTAGCCATGTTATTGGGCAAACGGAACCCAGGTAACTAAAAATGTACCGGATTAAAAAACTGCAAGTCATTTTATACAATTTGGATTGTTAAGGAATAAGAATTGTGTTTTAGTAGATGGGCTCATATTCCCTATATTTCCGGGGAATTCACATTATTACCAAATAGTTTGTTAAAATATACGTTCATTTCTATGTCTACATTTACAAAATAAAGCAAACGCTTTCTTTGCATGTTATTAAAATAAGAAACGTACACAGTAATGATTATTTCTAGTTGACCTGAATGTAGCACGGTCTGTTTTTGAGTTAACTGTAAACTGGCTTTCGCCCCGCCTGAAATGCGTGAAGGGAATCGAAAGTAAGGCGCTCCAAAGTTTGCGTGACCCCACATATTGAGCAGACAGTGTTTTATTTATAACAGGGAACAGGGATGATAAGACGGTGTTAGATGTGTGGCAGTGCTGCAGCCTCATTTTTCAACATTTACAATTTGGAACCGAAAGGTGTTCTTCTATTGTGACCATTCATACATTTTTTAAAAAATATATTTTTAATCAAGGGCTTAAATGTATTTTTTCTGTTCATAATCATTTTATTTAAAAATGTTTGCTGTTATTTATTATTGCCTTATGAGCTGCACAGTGTTAAACAGAGTATAATCAAACATTTAATTTGAAGAAAATTTCAATTTATTTCCCAAATTACATTATTTAGAATCATGCATTACAAGATAAACAGCTCACGTACCTGCATTTGAAACATTTTGACGTCAAAAGACATAATACACAGCACATTTGAACAAGTTAAAAGTTCATGCGGTTCAAGCACTGTCCTTATCAAACAGGTCAAGTATAAAAAGATACATTTAAGAGTTTTAAACTTTAGAAAAAAAATTAGAACTAGAAAGAAAAACCCAAAAAGCTTTAAATTTATAGTTACCGTTCACACACTTGTTCAATGTACAGAACAGAGTTCAGTCAGACCAAGATAACTCAGTCTTTACATGCTATTGATCATGAGAAATGCAGCAGGACAGGTGGGCATGTTCAACAGCAGGCCTTTTACTTACATGTGTTAAATAAAGCGTTTATTGCTCCAAGGCTCCTGAATAAATACATAAATAGCATAATTTAAAAAGGCACACAGTGAAAACATTTTATCAAAATACAAGATTCACATTCAGCAGTTTCTCCTTCTCATTTGCTTAAGCAAAGAGAGGTGAAGGTGAGTGCTTTTACTTGCTACAGTTGTCATATTTCACATGTGCCATCAAGAAATGCATTGTAAAGCAAACCACTGAAGTGAAACTACTCTGTTTCACTCTAAATGCTGCTTAAAAATTAGTCCTAACAAAACACTTCTGACTCAAGGTACGCTGCCCTTCCAAACAAAAATAATGGTCCGATACTATTAAATACTGAAGTGGATGATGATATAACCCACTGTTCTCATGCATTTTTGCTTTCAAATTGTAGAAGAAAAAACCTGATCATAAGATATAATATGCACTTGGGAGTTCCGTATAAAAGACACTGTGCTGTATATATACAACTCAGCAGCAGTTCACACAAGATCAAGCAAATTTTCTTTATCTAACATGTTTTAATGCTGAATAAATATTAAATATTCATATACATCCAATACTGATCTCACTTGAATAAAATATACAGTTATTCTTTATGTATCTCCATATTTCCTTCAGGCTCTTGGGTATAAAGTTGGAAAAACTCAATCTCATAACTTTAATGTCTTCACTAGGAGCGAATGTCAACTAGGAGCGAAGGAGAGAATCACCCCTCTTCCCTGGCATGAAGGTGGTCTTTGTGAGTTTACTGCATGCGATCTGTCTGAAGCTGCTGAGGCTGATACTGGCTAAAGGCGGCAGCAGCCGCAGCAGCTCCAGGTGTTGCAGCAGTAGCGAGCGGCTGTTGGACGGTGTATCCATACCCGGCTGTGGTCATGTAGCTCGTAGGTGCCGGCGAGGCCGCATAAGGGTACTGATCATAAGCAGCAGCTGCAGCGGCGGCGGCAGCAGTGGCAGCAGCAGAGTACTGGGCATAAGCTGCCCCCGTATAGTCAAGGTAAGGGGAAGTTGCAGCAGCAGCAGCGGCTGTTGCTGTAGCAGCAGAGGGTTGTACATGAGGGATCACCACACTGGGCTGGACGAAGGCCTGAGGGTAGACGTAGTGGGCCGGGATCCTGTTGGGCAGAAACATTCACAGGTTCAGAGAAGAGTAGTGGCCTGTTATCTTCCCGACGCTGAAACTAAAAAATAAAAAATCTGGAAAACTGAAAAGCAGGTGCCAAATATATCAACCCAGTACTCAAGGCACAGCAAATCCATTCATTAACAACTGAAAAAAAATCCCTACCTAGAAATGAAGAGTTAAAAAAAAAGCAGCAAAAACCAAAAGGAACACGGGTGCAGCTTTTAATTCTGAAAAAAAAAGCACCTGAATCTGAAACACAGTGAGGCATTAAAAGAAGGCACAGCCAAGCTCTGCACCACAGAAGAAAAAAAAACAAAATCATATTTGACAAAATGCGAGTTTGTCACAAAACACCACAACATCCCAGCACAAGAAGTGGACATTATTCCCCCTGTCCATAGTCTGGCACAACACCACACATACTGGCATGCCACACATGTTAATACATCCTAAAACACAAATATATCTGTGTCCAAAATGACTGGACACAGTTTTTAAAAACAAAACAAAACAAAACAAAAAATTGACAATAATAAAGAAATAATTGAGTTGTAGCAGCATATTCCATCTGAAGAGCAATACATGGAGATCCAGAGCCTTGCAGAAGTATTTATAGCCTTTAATTTTTTCCATGTTTTGCCATCATACACCTACAAACCTTACTATATTTTACTGGGATTCTATGTGATAGACCAACACAAAGTAGTGCATAATTGTGAAGTGCAAAGAAAATCATACATCTTATGACTGTGGAGTTCATTTCATACTTAACCGCTTAATTCAATTCTCCTTTCAATGCTATTACAGTAGCAATTTTTTGGAGGTGGGTCTCTAATAGCTACAGAACTACAAGATAAAATCTGATATTCTCAAAATCAGTCAGCTTAGGCACAGAGCATCTGTGAACATCAATGTTCAAGTACTGCCGTAGCTTCTCAGTTAGGTTTAGATCTGAACTTTGGCTGAAACATTCCAACACATGATTATGTTTTTCATCTACGCTGTTCCATTACAGCTCCAGATCTGTTCTGGGTTTTTGTCCTGCTTCACGGTGAATCAGTCCACATCTTTTGCTCTAAAGGGTTCTTTCAGGATTGCCAGGTACTTGGCTCCATTAACTTTCCATTAATTGACCAGTTGTCATGTCCCTGCTGGATCCTCACACCACGATGCTGTCCCCACTATATTTCACTGTAGAGATTGTCTGTTTAGCCTGTTGCATAGTACCACACTAACTGCCTTTCGTATGCAGTCGGTTCTGATTTAATTTTATGAGCGCTCTCTGCCTTGAATATGTTTGCAGTATCCCAACATGACTTGTAGGTACTTTAAACTAATGGCTTTTGCTCATTAATGTCTTTCTGCTCTTTTAAAAGTGCATTCACCTTTAGTCTTAGTCACTGGATATTATTTAGAGACATTAGAGTCAAGGAGGCTAAGCACAAACACACACCAAATTTTAAAAACTGCTCTTTTTAAAATATATATACTTTTGTTACATTTCACAATCCTGCACACATTTTTGTTGGCCCATCACAAAAAAGTAGTTTGTGTTTGAAAAATAAAATAGAAATGTAATAAAAATGGTTACAAGAACCTGAATACCTTAGCAAAGCACAGTACATGAGAGGACAAAAAGAAATCTTTGTATCTGGGTAAACTTTTCCCCTGTTCAAACTTGTGCTGAAGTCACCCTCAGTAAATATACAGAGGAACAGGTGTGAAACATATCTGTTCACACATAAGTGGGCCCCCTCCCCTTTTTTTTAGAGACATACACCCCCCCACACAAACATACCCGATTTGACTGACAAGGGAGGCTGGATGCGTGCTATTTTTGCTCCCCTTGTCATCTCAAAAGGACAAGCTGATCTTATCCTCCAGTGCACATGGCAGAGTGCTGGTCAACTGTTCTATGGTTTCATTTACATTGCTTAATTTTTAATCATCACAGCCAGGGAGTGCTGGCTAATTTAAATAATTAGGACTTTGTTATATTATTCTTTTGGGTGAGTGTAGGACAGTTACTTCAGCCATTTTCAATCGGAAGACATAAAAACTAACAAACGAACAAACAAAATACAAACTGTGTTGATTCCTTGTGACAAAACTTTTCCTGTAATATGACACCTTCAAAGGAGAAAGTTTAACTACATGATTATGTTTTCTTGAAAGCAGAGGAACATTTCATCGTCCCACAAGTTAGGAGCTAAATAAAGGTGCTTTGTAAATCGGCAGGACACATGGGTAATCCCCTGCACATAACTCGAAGCCTTCATGGGCGCATGGCTCGGTCCACCTGTTGTCCCGAAGCTGAGCGGCCCCGTCTGTGCCATACATTATTAACAGTGCCGCTGACTGACTCCTATTTTCCAAGAGAATTTGAGACGCTGTGCAGATCACTGTGGCAAACAGCTGCTGTCTAACTGTGTGGCTGAGATCTTCGTCTCCAACCGAAGGCCCAATTCAGACTTCTTTTTTTTCTTTTATTGTACAATCAAATCAAAAAGTAGGCATGGAGTAGTATGAGCTTTCCTTAGTATAGTATAATAAACTGGATTTAACAACAGATGATCCAACTGATTTTCTTTTTTTTTTAAAAGTAATAAAATTCCTACTGCTGATAAACTAAAAAATATGAAACATAGGACTTATAAAGTTGTAGGGTTATAATTTATAACATTCATTTTTATATTAGTTTCTAAGTAAACATGCTTATGGTACAAGAACATTATACCTCTGTGGTTCTTTATTGAGTTCCGCAGAAATTCTTAAATAGTAAGGCAATCTGCAGTGGTAGCCAGCCTGCAGTCTGATGCTTAGACGTCCTTGATTGCTTTCCAAATGCAGTTTAACCCTTTAAATGACTACAGGTAACTTTCTTGTTATTATTATATACATTCATTTAGTTGCCATTTGAAAACCTAGTATTTCCACAGGCTTTACATGTCAAAACATTTCTGTATATGAAGGTTTGTTTTTTTAAGTCTGGAGCAAATGAGCAAATGGACAAGAGAAAATGAAAGTACGGACTGACTGAAATGAAAAACAATTGTAAAGAAAAACAACAACAAAAACCATCTTCACTAAGTGAAAACAAAAGTTTTATGTTGTTAAATGTTATTATTTAAGTCCTAGCTTTGCTAAATCAGCAAAATATGTCAAAAATACAGTGGCTAAATGCAAAACACAGGCCAGAAAATAAATTTAGTCATATCGCTTATTTCATACGATATTTTGATAACAAGAATGCTGCGGCTCAGGGCTCTAATATTGTGGCTTTTGGGACTTTTCTGTGATTTATTGCAGAGTTATGAATACATGTTACATCAGTGAGAGTAACAGTAGTTCCAAGAAGGAAATTTGTCTTATTTGTAAGCAAGTGGAAAATGCATGAACTTCCTTTCAGTCTGCTCAATGGCAGTGTGCAGCATTAGCTGGGGGAGGGGCTACTCTACGCTACAAACAACACTTTCACTTTCATCTCATTAAAAGAACTTTGAACAGTAGAAATAGTATGATGGAAAACATTTGTAGTTTTGAAAACGTAACTTTATAAAACCTTGACACTGGTTACTGTCCCATACCTAATATAAAGTCAACTAAATTGCCAAAGTGTTAATTGAAAGCTTCCCCATTATTATTATTTTTTGTGTTTAATCTGCAGTTAAATGACATTTTTGGTTTGCCATATTTCTGAAAATAAACAGCAACAGGAAAAAAGTCAAGCATGGCCTGCTTGCTGATTTAATCTACAAATTAATGCATTAGGTTAATGAAATAAAAACACAGCATCATGGGGGTAAGATAAACAGAAAATCAACTCCCACATGCAAGCCAGTGTTTGTTTTGTTGCAGGGGATGAGAAATTTAAATGAACACGCTGTGAGTGGTTGTCGGCCCGCCCCTTGCACAACAAAACATGTCGTGTTAACTAGAAACCGAGAAAGAAATAAAAACAAAAATCAAAGAAACAGGCTAGAGCACAACCAATTAAAAGGGGGTGGGGGGAAGGATCAACACTCCTCAGCAGAGTTATAATTCCCTGTAAAATCTGATCAAATCTGCCCGCTCTGCACCACCCTCTTCCCCCCACTGCAAGTAGAAATAGGCACACAGTTAAGCTGAACACCACATCATACTGAACACAAGGCACACACCAATCTATGTACTATAAGAAAACTGGAGAAAAAAACCCAACAAAACAACAACCAAAATACTTTCCATGCATCTAGTCACCATTGCGGTTCGTTTGTGTATGTCACAGTATACAGGTAACACTTTAGCGCTCTGCCCAATGCAGACTCAGCTATTCCTTCAAATCATCATGTCCCCCCATCAGCTATTTTAACCGTTACCGAGCCTGTCAGATCAGAGAGAGACAAGACAACATGGAGTCAAGTCCTGCAGTGGCTCTGGGACATATGCGCACTTCCTTCACAGTCAACCCTCAAGCAGTGGAGCACACATAGACACTCACAAGTCCTCATTCATGTGGGGAAAAAAAGGTGGAGGCAACAATAAATGTATGTTTAAAATAGATATTTGATCTTTACATTTTTATTTTTCCAATTTTATACAGACAGATTTTGTAAAACAAACTGAAGTTTTAGTGCTAAACATACCCATATGGTCTTTGGATAAACGCCGGATGGATCTGAGGCACACCAAATGCAAAACCTAGAATTAAGAAAGAGAACTGTCAAACTCAGAGTTGAAATTTAAAAGAAAACAAAACTACAAAAAAATTTTAATTGCTTAATGTTTGCAACCATTACAAACCTCTGCATTACTCCCGTAAAAATAATCAACAAGGGCTGGTGTATTTATACTAATCACCTGGTTGGATGACCCTGGGTTTGGCCCCCAGATAGGCCAGGTTCACGTTGGCTTTTCTTCCATCTATAATGGGATTGGGATCCTTACATGCTCGGTCAGCTGAGGCCCGATCTGCCATGGTCACCTTTAACAATACACATGTTCATATTTTAGAGTCAGCAAACATGAATTTGTAAAAGTATCCAACATTAGTACATCATTATTGACTTTCCACAGTTTTCAAAGCAAATAAGTAATTTTAAAACCACTTTATGTAAAAAAAAACAAAAAAAACAAAAACAAAAAAAACGACTTTATATGTCAGTTTACACAAAATATATGTAATCACTTAGATTTACTGGTGCATCTGTTAATCTGCAGATGCTGTCTGATTGTGTATCATGATCTTAGCTGAGCATCTTTAGCTTCAAGTGAAGTTTTAGCGTAAAATATGTACTTGTAGGAAAGCTAATTATAGTGTCGAGTTGGGTGATAGGGATCCTCCTAAAAAAATAGAGAGAGCTACATACATAAGCACCTTTATAAAACACAAAGAAGAATGTGCTAATGCATGCCAATACACATCACTGCAGGCAGGTCCAGATGTAATAATGCTGGTCAGAACAGGAGCAGAAATTACAATCTTATTTGAGTACTAGCAGAATTTTTTTTTAATTGCAGTTTTTGTAACACACTGTCCTTCATCACTGTATTGAGTAATAGGCAGCAGATTGACCACCTCCATAGAGTACTGGTAAGTTAGGGCTCCAAGTTAACTACAATTCTTCTGGGTCCTCCTCCCTGGACAAAGAACAAAATAATTATTGACAATTTGAACTTAAAAACGGAGGACCTTGCTTTTGTTACTTTTTTTTAATCTGGGGTAGACAGGGCTATGGACTGACTGATGCCTGAGTTTGACGTTCCAATCCAAACGTGACGTCATCACCCTTTAGCAACCTTCGTTTTTTTCTCGGCTACTTTGTGCTCTCAATCCATTTTTACCTTTTTTTTAAGCTTAAACATTTCTCGACTTTGGACATCGAAATCATTAAAGCTGTAAGTACAAGCAGGAGAGCGCTGAAATGCTAAAACAAATATATGCATAAAACTGATACTTACGTTTCTAACCTTTCTAAAAACTCAATACACATTTCATTTAATAATAAGCCGTATGATAATCCAACTCAAAAACGCTTGCCAAGAAATTGTTTAATGCAGTTTTACCAATTTCTTATTTTTGTTTAATTTAGTTTTTAAGGAGTTCTGGTATAGGCAGGGCAATTTAATTTTTTGCTGTGAACCAAAAAAAAAAAAAAAAAAAAAGAAGAAGAAGCCAAGCAGACAATAAATATTGAACTTGGCACGAACGATATATGGCAAACGATAAAAGCTGTTTCAGTTACGTCAGCAGGTTTGTACTTACAAATCCATAGCCTCTGGATTTCCCCGTCTGCCGGTCGGTGATAACAACAGCCTCCTCGATGTCTCCAAACACTTCAAAATACTTTCTCAGGCTGGAGTCAGTGGTGTGATAAGGAAGGCCTCCCACGAAGATCTTGGTGAAGGTAGTGTCTTTCTGTGCCGAGTGCATGATTTGTGGATTAATTGTCCCGGTTGGAGTTTTTCTTTGGGGTTAAACTAAACGGGAAGGAAACGCGTGTGGTTGATCGGTGAGGTGGTGTGACGAACTGGCAGAGGACCTGAAGCAGGAGGAGGACACCTGTTAGTTTGTTGTGAAGCTCTCCCAGTTGTCAGCTCGTGTGACACAGAAACTTAACTCCACCCACATCTGCAGACCACCACTCAGAGTTCAGGCTACTGTCACACAGCTGCTGCAACAGTGGCAAGGACACTCAATGGAGGCCAGAGGCCTGGGCTCTGTCCGCTTTAAACAACGATAAGGAGTTTTTACTCTGATAAAAGTTTTTTAAACTTTGCATCTCGGTGTGTACGCGTAAATCTGTTCATCTTAGATTATTATTATGATTGAAAATATGTTAACAATTATGAATTCACTGCTGTAAATATACGTTCCCCTAAATCAGGGGTCTGCATGTGACACACTACTGTAGCTTTTAGGAACTATGTCCAAAAATGCTAGCGAATAGAGCAATGTTTGAAAATACATGGATAATTGTAAAATACTAATCTTAGCAGTTTTTCCAGTAGTGATTTTTAATTAACTAGATGCTTAATATTTCCAAAAAAAGAATAGTAATGGTGTAAGGAATATGCTTTCTTGTCATTTTTTGTCAATAGGTTCCAAAATATACGTGCTTTTGAAATATTTTAATGTTCCACTAAATTTGACTTTAAGAAAAAGTATTAGGCCTTAAAACAAATAAAATAGTAGCATACTTAAAAAAAATTGAAAAAACGACATACAGAAAGTACAAATACAAGCTATATTGTTTTGAAGCGTCATGTTGCTTTTGTGGCTCTAAAAATATTTTTAGCCCGGTCGAGGGCAGAAATGACAACTGTAGACCAAAATATTTAAATACGTCAAAAGTCCTATTCCTTTTTTTTTTAGAGATCACGGACAGAGAGACAAATGAGTTAACAGACTGGGTGATGGATGGACAACATAAAGGATAACCTACAGATGGACAGACTGATGACTGAGCAGCCAGATGGATGGTGGATGGTAGGAACAAATTTGAGATATTTTATTAAGAAACAGCAACATAAAATGCAGTCTGACTGGCGTAAAGTCTATCACGCAAATAATGGCGCAGGGAATAAAGTCTTAAAATACAAATTTTGTTCCATCCCTAATTGATGACTGTGTCCCAAATGTCTGAAACCACACATAATGAAGCATTATGCCCAAACAGCGATGCTTTTTTTTTTTTTAAATGAAGAGACAACACACAAAAACTGATTGTAAATGTTCTATTCTAGAACACTGTGTACCAATTCAAACAAGATACATTATAAATACAATTCTGTACAATACAATAGTGTAAATACTATGTTCAAATACATTTACATCAACAACTCCTTATTAGGGAGAGCAGCTTTGTTCTCTTCTTTAAAGTAAGGTCTTGGGTTTGTTTTATTTAAGTGAAATTGCAGCTTGATTATTTTTATGTACAAGTCATAACTTTCACAAAATAAAAAAACAAAACTTTAGAGGAAAAGTAATCTTCTTACCTTAATATATTTGTTGTTTCTAAATATTCATCCAATCCACCATGACAGGAAGGATCATATTCTGCATTTCACATACTGATTTAAGGTCCATACTTTTTTATATGATTCATAGCTAATTATACAGGGGGTGTCTTTGCAAATAACACAATAAGGCATATATTTGTATATCCAGGCTTCTGAGCAATCACTCACAGTCGTCAGGGTTACGAACATTTAATCAGTCCTGTATGGAAGACAGTCGGAGAGCTTCCCAAGAATCCTTTCCAGTGCAACCTTTTCTCATTCAGTCTCAAGCTGAATGGGATTTATTTCCTCCACAGTGTTTACAGTACATCAACAGGGTAATTTCTGCCAGGGAACGCTGCAAGCTGCTCCTAGGTTTGGCAGATTTCTCCTGTTTCAACTTTACGTGGCATTACTCCTACAGATATGGCACTAAGCTTTACTTGGACACGTCGATTTATAGTGAGGATATCCATGTATAGATACAATAGAAAAAAATACAACATAACACTCGTAACAGCAGATATGGAACCGTAGTTCTTTGGTTAGCCCTGACGTAACATATTGACGTAAATATCAAAGTTTATAAACAGTAGTACATTCTTAATCTTCGAATCCCAGATCACTTCATTATGAGCCTCAGAGAGGGTCGCGTTCTGTAATACAAAAATATTACATATATTCTTCAGAAGCGATGTAAGAAAACTTAGGCGGATAATATTCCCAGAAAAAAGTCAAGTCCTCTATAAAAATATGAGCATATAGAAAACTCAGATATGTGCATAGTGATTTTGTTTGTTTTCAGTGAACAGCAACTACAAAATACTTCATTAAATGCACAGGTAAGATATGCCTTTGAGCAAAGCATCCACACAAACAGCACATCAGTGGTCAGAAATTAGCCATCGGGGTCAGACTCGGGATGGGAAGGAGAGGAGTCACGCCTGGGTCATTCACATCCCTCAGAGAGGAAGTTCTTCTTTGGGTCCTATTTGATGAAAGTCTGGAGTTCTGTTTCCATGGAGGGAGGCCCTCTGGTGAGCCGAGACGGTTTTACAAACACACCGTGGCCTGGGGGACAGCGGAAGTACACTCTGCCTTGGACAGTCCCGTTGTGCTTACCTGGAGAAGAGTATAAGTGATTACTAGTATTAAGGTTAGAATTATTATACACAGCTCTGGAAAAATGTTAGAGACCACTTATAATTATCAGTTTCTCTGATTTTACTTTTTATATTTATATGTCTGAGTAAAATGAACATTGTTCTTTCATTCTATGAACTACTGACAACATGCCTCTGAAATACCAAGCAAAAATGTTAGTATTTATTTGCAGAAAATGAGAAATGGTAAAAATAAAAAAGATCCAGCGCTTTCAGACCTCAAATAATACAAAGAAAACAAATTCATATTCATTTAGAAACAACAATATTAATGTTACTCAGGAAGAGTTCAGAAATCAATATTTGCCGGAATAACCAAATACTTTTGATACTTTTTTTATACTTTTGATAGTACTTTCAAAAGTAAAGTACTATCAGAACACAAACATGTTACTTACCCATTGCCACATCCAGCTTGACACCAATCCAGATCCCCTTGGCGAACTCCACACCTCCTACATAGTAGACTGTTCCTTTTCTCTTCCCTACCCACACCTGCTCCCCAGGTGCCATCCAGTCAGGAAGCTGAGCTACAGGGGTGCTCTCATCCCCGCTGGAGTCTCCGGAGGGCTCGGCGCTGCTTGGGTTCGGACTGGGGCAGGGGCTCCCGTGAGGCAGATCTCCCTGGGCTGGTTCCTGGATAGGAGGCTCTCCTCCCGCTCTTTGAGCTGGGCCAGAGGATCGTGCTGTTGGTAAAGGTTTGATTTCAGACGCTGACGCTGGAGGTGGGAGTGATGTAGAGGGATCTTTGGAGGATGAGGTCAGGGTCAGGCCTCTATCGGGTGCAGTGATTGGGGCGTTTAATGAAGTGCTAGGTACTTTTGTGTTGGAACTAGACACAGGTATGCTAGCAAGGTTTGCGACATTAGGACATCTGAATATTACATTGTCAGCGTCAGACGACATCTGATTGTCATTGTCATGTGTCTTTACATATTCTGGTTCCTTCGGGTGGTTTGTAGAGATTTCCAAACCATCCTGTCCCCATTTCTCAGTAAAATGAGCCAAATCCCCTTCTCCAACACTGTCATCAGCCCCTTTAAAGTCAGTGAACTCCTGGCTGGTGCTGAGAATACAATTATGAGGCAGTGGGACACTGTGCTGCTTATTTGTGCAGTTAGGAATACCGACAGGTGAAGAGAGTGGATGGATGAGCTGTTCACAAGCACCACACGCTGAAGGAGGCTGCTCCAGGTTGCCCCCTACCGCAACACTTTTGGTCTGTGGAGAGCTTCGCCCAGCAGGGTCGTGGGACTCTCTGGAGGGACAGCTCAGGTGGTCGGAGCTTTCACTGGTGCTGAAAGGCACGTCGGACAGGGTGGCATTGGATTCACTGTGGGAAAAGTAGCCGCTGGTGCAGCTGCTGGCTGTGGGGCTTCGGGACATTTCCCTGTGCCCGCTCCCACCTCCACACCGGCTTCCCTTTGAGTCAGAGCGAAACCTGTCCTGGCTCTCCAAAGTGGCGTTGTATATCTCAAAGTTTGCAAAATCCTCTGGGACGTAACTCTGGTAGCTGCTTTGGTCCAGTGGGCCCCGATTTAGATTCAGAGAAACATCTGTGTCCTCGTCCTCAGAGTCGTGCTGATCAAAACAGAGGCAGTAAGACAAAAGTGGAACTTAGCTTATGTAGTACTCTGATCTATGTAATCACTCAGAGTTATAAAGAGGATGGAGTCCAGGAAGATGGTCAGTGATGAAGAAACAGAAACATGATTTATGAATTCTGTGGTGCCTGAGTGTTTCTGAATTTCATACAAACCCAGCAGAGGGTGAATGCGAATCAGAACAAGTGAGATCATGTGTTCAACCTGAAGATTGGTGTTTTGATCTCCTATACTAGTTTTTTGGAATTTCAAAAATAGTGACAATCCCACTATTACATTGTGATTGTCCATTTACAGTTTTTACCTTTAATCTGACATATATCCTGTGCAGTTAATCTAAAAAAAATAATTTCTTTTGAATAATAGAATGTACAGTATGTAACATGAAAGGTGGCCACAAAAATATTAGCTGCAAATATGATTTCTCAAAAAAAAGAAAAACAATCTGATATTCTTGGTACCTTTAACCTCCTCCTGTCTGCACAGTGCTGGAAATGTAATTTTATGATCAGACACCTAAAAATGTTCCCGAGTTGCGTGACTCATAGCTCACAGAATGCAGTAGCAGCAGCTCAGGGAGCAGCTGAGGCTCTCTAAGCAGAGTCAATCAAAGTCAGAACACAGTGTGATGCCACTGTAGTTAGCGGCTAATGAGCCAACATGTGTCACGAAGTGCAGCTTTATGTTTACGACCTGCATGTATATTGGTGTAGCACTTACAGCAGTGAGTGACTGTGTGCGGCTGAGCTGCCTGCTGGTGACAGTGGAGGTGGGGGTGGAAGGCTTGCAGTGGCCCTCGCTGCCTGCCCTGGGTCGGCGCCAGGAGCAGGGAGAGGGGAGCAGTGCAGGGCTGTCCACAAGTGAGCGCATGCTCTGCAGATGGGTCAGAACGACAGCACACACTTCACACTCACACAGCATGCATGGAGCTGGGCAGGCTGGTTACACAGTTAGTGCCATGCAGTTTAATATTTCACAAAAACAGTGCTTGAAGTGCCCTAAATTGGAGGTGTTGCAATAAACATGCAAAATAGTGCAAATATGTTACTGATTTCTTTCTAGTATTTTGCTTCCAAAACATGATAAGTTGTAATTATTAATCAATAGGCTGTCAAGTTAATCTTTGGACTTTTGCTGATCTTTTAAATGATTTTCAGTGAAACCAATTGACAATTTTCAGACAAAAGAAGTTTCCTTCATAGGACGCTTAACTAAGACGAACTAAAGTCTCAACAACTATAAGGATGAGCAGATGTCTTCTTGTTTCACACCAAACAACAGAGATTCTTTTGGTAAAATGAATCTTAGTTTATTTAAAGAAACGTGACAAAAAGATACAATTTGTATTTTCTCAACTTACTCCTGCCACTTATGAACTATTTAAATTTTTATACACACACTGATTTTAAATTTAAGTCATATCCACTTCTCTTGTCAACAGTGTGCCAGAAAGTTTGATGACAGTAATAAAGTTTGATCTTGAGTAACTCATTCTTTTCATTAGACCAGCTGAGCAAATTTGACGGTGTTTATCGAAATTTTATATGACATATTTTCCTCAAGATACACATGTTGCACAGGTGCTTATGCTTTATAAAGAGTTGAAAGGCTGAAACCTAGACTACAGAATATCCATTCTGATCTTTACATCTGTGGACAACTTACTATATAAGGAAATGAGTAAATAACCTGGCAAAGTCCAAAGATAAACTAAAGAAAACCTCAGAAAGCCTGAAGACCTACTGAGTATGATGAGTTTTTTAGCTTAGCTTAAAATGTTACAAATGATGTATCAATGTAATGTTGTTTAGTGTTTTCATTCAGCTGGTTTAAGACCGTTTACACCAAATTAACTTAACCTAAACCTCATTTAGGACACTTTACCAATAAAAACAAAATAAAACATGGTTATTTCAATTGATCAGAGCAGCCACATATGGAACATTCAATAATTACAAACAAAATCACAAAGGACTGCAGACAGCAGGATTTTTGTTAACTGAAGAGGATATTTTTAGCTTCAAGTTATGTGTCGGCCAATGGAATATCCCAAATAATGTGGAGGATCTTTTCTTTTCGTTCACCTTTTTTAAAACAAGTTTAAAATTGAATTTTAATGGGGTGCCAGGTCAGATGTAAAAGTCAGGACGGACAAAACAATGACACATGGAGCTGAGGAAGAATCAAATGGCGTAAGGAGGAAAATATAAGACATGAATCCTCAAAGAAACAAGGAACAGATTGAACTCATGCCCTCTTTACCGTCATTCCCAGCAGCGGCCGAGCCTCCAGTGCTTTCTTTGCCTTGTTCTCCTCTTTGACAGGAAGCAAAGACTTGAGGAATTTGGGTGGCTGAGGGGAAAGAGCTTTGAAGGGGCTGGCGCTGAAAAAGGTGGAACTCTCAGGACCCGATCCTGTGTGGAAACATTAAAGAAATTAAAATTTTTGTGCATGTTGTCAAAATTCGATGCATTTGATGGAGCTGACTTTATTCTGCTTTACCTGAGTTCTGATTGTTTTTAATGGGTGTGGTGCAAAGGGAAACATCTTGAGGGTTGCAACTGAAGCTGTCCGCATGATCACAGAGCTCCTATGCAACAATACAGAGTCCCAGAAAATACCATGAGGTTTATGCCCATTTTATTCACTTGGGATTAGTACAGAATTATTTGAAACATTCAAATCGATCAAAGAATGTATCTCAGCAAAAGTCTAATCATTTTCCAATAGAAAATAAAAACGGATATAACTTTGTTATAATCTCTTCAAATCTCTTGATACAGATTTTTTATTTTTGGATGTACTTTTACCAACATAATAATAAAAAAAGATTGCTTTGGATGAGGTTAAACCATGCCTGATGAGTCCTGCCGTCTTCATCCTCAGTCAGGTCAATTTTGCTGCACGAAGACTGGGGATAAAGGGGAAAAAAAGTAACTTTATGGTCAAACCATAAATTGCATGTGTTCAGCTGCAAAAGGTTATGTTAATTACATGCTGTACATTTGGTGTGCTTGCACTCCTTCGCAAATGTCTCCCTTTCGCTGCAAGCGCTTCCTTCACCGTCACAGCCTGCAAAGAAACACAAGGATAGATCTGTTTCTGCTACTCTAGTCAGATCTACAGTCTGTGATCTTCTGACTCTTTATGAACTTATATATAGAAAGTCTAATGCTGTTAAAGTCCAGGCAAAAAATAGCAGTAGCGAAGTACTGGTCAAGGCTGTGGGTTTATTTACGTTGAACTTTAAAAGAGAATCAGCCTCCAGAGCAAAGTTGTCTTGAAACGATGACTTTGCTCTGCATTTAGAAAATGTGAAAAGGTGACTAGATAAAGACGTCTATTTATATCCAAATACAGCTTAAAGCTTGATCATAGATTAAATTAGCTAACCAAGCCTGACATCTTTGTTTAGGTTACATTTAGACAGGATGCGTGAGTTAAAAATGTCATGTTTTTAATGTATTTTTTCTGGGCAATTGAAAAAAAAGGACCATCCAACCTGAAACAGCCACCAAAAAAGTTGTCAATTTACTTCCAGTGTTGCGGGGAACTATGACAGGCTGAAGAGAACATTGCCAGTCATTTCACCATTTCTTACTTTTGGATTTTGGTCATTTCCTAGATGAGTACAAAAAGCAGCTTTCTGGCACAAGACCTTTCATACTGATCACACGTCAACCCCAACCTACCTTGAAGACGTTTTGTACCAACGGCAACAACCCATGACTAAGTAATTTCCTTTGACGAACGGAAAGGCCAAAGTCACCAAATGTGGTTCTATGAGTCTAAAAGATATTTCTTTTGCTTGTCTTTTCATAAGACAAACAAAAATAGAGTTAGAACCACAATCACCGGAAGTAGCTTATAATATACCATCTTAAGCAAATAAGATGCTTAAGATGACACAATCCAAATAGAGTTGAGTTCAATTTGAGCTTTTTCTTTTTATTTATTTTTTGCTTAATTACAAACAAAGTAA
This sequence comes from Xiphophorus couchianus, assembly GCF_001444195.1. Lineage (NCBI taxonomy): Eukaryota > Metazoa > Chordata > Actinopteri > Cyprinodontiformes > Poeciliidae > Xiphophorus > Xiphophorus couchianus. Next base: position 17,388,796 of record NC_040230.1, on the reverse strand, counting down.
CCCAGCATCATTGTTTGTGACAATGTTTCCAAACTATCATGCTAGAACAGTTTGAACAGTGTATGAGAGTCTTATGGTGTAGCAATTAAGTAAAAATATTATGGCATCTAAACAAAAAAAGGGACTAAAAAGTAATTATTATTATATGCAATTCTAAACAATCAAATATGACTGTTTTGTATGAGAGGAAAAGGTAGCACTCTTTCAGTCCACAGCGTGCAGTGGGAGGTGGGGAAGCACTTCACCACCAATAACTCCTGACATTTCATTAAAATGACTTTAAACCTTAGGGACAGTCTGATGGTTTTGAAACCTGTTTAAATCTTGGTGCATCTTGACACTTGCAACTGACTCATGCCTACTAGACGCACAGGAACATTTTAACTGAGCCATCTGCAAAATTCTCTGCTTCAGTCCAAACTGTGGTTTACATTACCAGAATCAGCTGAACTAGGTTACATTTGTGACACCTGTGTGTCACGGAGTAAATCAGTCTGTCTGATACCTGTCTTAGTCTCTCTAAGCTCAAAATGTTCTCCACTTCCAGAACCCCTCTGGTGTATTTCTCTATGTATGTGTCTCCATCCTGAGTTTCTTCACTGTCGCCTCGAGCAGCCATAAGGGCTAAGGTTTCTCTCTCCTCTGGCTCTTCTGATGCCTGAAGGGAGAGAAAATGATGATAAATATAAAACTCTGAGCCTTTAGTAATATATTGAAGAACCTCAATATGGTTTTAAATTCATATATTTGTAAGCAGGACTCAGCGCCATACCTTTGGTATGTTGGAAACAATCTCATAGATCACACCGCAGGAGTACAGCATGTTCTTTAGAGACATCCTCCTCTTGAGACTCTGAGTGAAACTCTGAATGAAACAAACCAGAAGCATAAAACACGACTCACCGCAGGAAGCCTCCATGTTGACCTCTGACCCATTCCAGTACTGACCTGCTTGTTGTAGATATTGACAGCAATCCTCTTGCGGAGGACCAGCTCCATGGAGGCCGGGTGGCTGAGCTGCACAGTGGCTTTAATGATCAGGTAGATGCGCTCGTTGGGTGACGTGACCCGGTTGAGGTGCACAGAGTCGTGGATCGAAGAGTCCCAGGAACACACAGCTAGCACCTGGTGGACCACAGGAGCCGAGATTTTGAAACATGTAGCTCCAGAGACAATCACATAGAAGGAAGCTATGAGTGGCTAACAGCTCATTTAGAAACATGGAGTTCTGAGTGTGATTATACTTTTAGGACAGTTTCACAAAGCAAATATAACAGATAACTGCACAATTTTTGTTGGGGTTCAGGTTTTTTGTTAATAATAAAAAGATATATATATATATATTCACAACATTAAAATGTTTACAAAACATTTTTCTTCCAACTCAGAGGCCCTTTTCTGTATTTTCGCCACCGGAGGGCAGTATAATCACTGCTCACCTCCTCATTGCTGTGTCTGATGATAGGCAGATAGAAAAACTGGCTGCCATGCTCTTTGGGCAGGATAGAGTTAACTCCAGCAGTGTGTGGTCCAGTCAGCTGCTCATTCACTGTCAGATTATCCGCTGGCAGCAAAAGCAACAACAAAAAGAAAAAAAAGCTTAGAGTTTGGAAAGACAAAGAGGAAGCTGTGAATAAGGCGGTTTTATCCTCACTCACCATTTAAATCCAGAAATAGGACAGGAATGTGAGCCTCCATCCCTGCAGGTGGGATCCTATATGCAGATTAATATAGTTAATGCTTGGAAAAGTCTCAAGGGTACAGAGAATGTATGTGTGTGTATTTTTCTTTCTTACCAATCTGCAGGAGCTCCGGGAATGCCGCTGCCAGCTGCAGGCACCAGCACTGCGTTCCTCTCCTCAGTCAGGCCGACCCACTGCTCCACTAGCCGGGCTTCCCTCTCCACGTCATCCTCTGACTTTTCTGAAAACATAAACCCAAGTACAGAGTTTTAATCGAAACATCGCCGACTGCTTTCCTCCGGCCGTGCAAGTCTTCGAACCAACCGTGTTTGTTGATGATTTTCTTGATTTGCTCATCAAGATACTCCCGGCGTTTGATGAGGGCGTCTGACCAGCGCTCTCTCACGCAGTTCAGGTCTTCCTCCTGGAGCCAGGCAGAGAATCAATGTCAGCTGGCTAAATGAGGCAGATGAGCCGCTGCAAGGAACAGGCTAGTGCTTCCCTAGGTGAGGTGAGGGCTCACAGGTCTCACTTATGTGAGTACTATTACTCTTTCTTGATAAAGCATTCACAATTAAGAAATAAACTGAAGATGTTAGAATTAAAAGCACATGTTACTGTATGATCGACAGTGCCTTACAAAAGTCTTCATACCCCATGAACCTTTTTTGTCACTTAACAACAGCCCTCCAGGTCTTTTATTGACATTCCATGTGATAGACGAACACAAAGTAGAGCATAATGGTGAATCATAAATGGTTTGGAAACATTTCTCGCTAATAAAAATCTGATAAGTGTGGAATACATTTTTTGTGTGGCAACAACTCTGCATATCTGGAGACCAAAACTTTTCCCAATTCTGCTTTAAAAATACCTGATGTTCAGTAAGACTGGGTGGAGACTGTCTGTTCACAACAATTCATTTATTAGTATTTGGTTCTATGTCTGGACTTAGACTGGGCCATCTCAACACATGAATATGCTTTGATCGAAACAAACGGCTAGAGTTGCTGTTCTGCTTTAAGGTGAACCTCCACTCTAGTTTCAATGCTTTCTTGACTTTAAACTGGCTTTTTGCAGGATTGCCCCACCTAAACCTTAGTTTAGGTGAAAGGACACATTGTGGCAGGCTTGCAGTTATGCTATGCTCTTTCTTATTCAAAATAATGGATTAAAGCAGTTTTCTGTGAGATGTTCAAAGCTGAAAATATTATTTTATAAAATAAACCCTATTTTAAAGTTCTGTCCAGCGTTATCCCTGACCTTTCTGCTATGCTCCTTGTTCTATAGGTTGGAAAACATTGACTAACGTTTTCCAACAAACCTCTGAGAACTTAAGCAAAGAGTTTTATTTATACTGAGAGAAACTTCCACTATGCATTACCTATTTACACATTTAGGGGTATTACAGTAAATGCGGCTGAAATCAACTGTATGTTACACTTTTTAAAATTTCTATAGTAAGAAAAGACTTTAAAACCATACATTGCTTTCTTTCACTTTTTAAATATGCACACGTTGTGTTTGTCTACAACATTAAACCCACATTAAAATTTGTGGTTGTCTGAGACAAAAACAGTCAAACAGGTAAAAAAATACTTTAGTTTGAAAGCCTTTTTAAAGATCTAGTAACCCATAAACATCTGTCGCACTTTTGCATGCCCTCCTCGTCTACAATTATTACCCTCAGTCCTACCTGATTATAAGGCACATCGGTCTGCCATTGTCACAGAACCACAGACCAGACAGAAGAAAGCCGATTTCCCTCTGCAGCATGGCTTTTTACTCAACAGACCTCAAAGCCACTCTGACATCAGCACGCTTTCACCATGCAATGTGCAGTAAATCATGCGGCCATGCAATGTCGTTGGGTGTAAATGAGGGTTGTTACTTCAGCTATTCAGCGGTGACATGCAATAAGTGGCATTAATGTGCACGTCCTGAAGTGGAAAGAAAATTGAGCAAGGGATGAGACCCTGGCAGACATGCTGCTCCGGGGGTGCCAACTCAGCCGCGGGTGGAGCTGTTTTTCACATCAACAAACTGCTGGTGCAATGGATAATTACAGCATCAAAAATCATCCACATGTGTGCAGATGCTGTTTAATAAAGCATGTTTTTTAGTCAAAGGAGGGAGTTGCCTTTACGAACACACAATCAATTGGTCTCCCTCATGCTGCACAGTGAACTACAGGGTGGAGAACAGCAGCAGGAGGAGGCATGGAGGGTACCTGATAACTATCCATATCGTCTTCCGCCTCTTTCTGGCAAGGGGAGAGGAGATTCAGTCAAAGGTGAGGAAATCAGAGCAAGCTCTGGGAATAAAACTAGGAGCAAAACATCTACAAATCGCAATTATTTATTTTGTTATTATAAAAGATAAACAAAAATGTTGCTTAGGAGGCAATGGTGAATTTGTAACAAAACTATAATTGTAACGATAAGTCTACTGTATTCTTTGGCCTCTGTGAAAGTGATAGCCTGTCTCTAGGAAGTCAAGGAACAAAATGAGAGCAGCACTAATCAATAGTCCAGCAATTGGAATCTGCCAATTTTCTATCTTCGTTTGTGGTCGATGATCAGCAGATCAGAAATTGAATTCTTATATAGTAAAGGCCTTAAAAACTCAAACTACTTTTGGTATTATAATGGGAGTATCAACCAACAATACATTCTTGTATTGTTGGTATAAGATACATTTAACCTTTTATTTAATCAGCCAAAGATTGTAAACTTATGCCATTAAGTGTACCTAATGGTCATCAGACAAAAAACATTCAAGTAATAGGAAAAGCTAGGTTACTATAAAAAATAATTAGAGAATGAAAATAAAGGAGAAAAAAGTTAAATATATAAAGAAATGTGCAGAAGTAAAGAAAAATGTTGAGAGAATATTTAAATAATATTAAATAATTAATGTCATAATGTGTCTTTCATTTTTTTTTTCCTTTTGATTTTCAAGAAAACATGAGAAAGTTTGTTTTTCACACAGATTGAAAGCCTCTTAAAGGCAACACAGAGAAGCCAGAAACCCCAAAAGCATTAACAGAAAATCAATGTGAATCTAATACAGGAACCCAGCAGCACACCCGAGTTGCTTTTCTCCAATAATATAAATCTACACAGGCTGATTCAGCATCATATTGTATAACTCTGGCACAATGTGAGCATGCTGTTCTCAGACAGATATCTGCTTTCATCCCTTTGCACACCCTCCCTTTGAGGTCAAGCCTATTTAGTCCAACACATGTACAGGCTGTTCAGACTGTAAAAGCGTGCTTTTCACAGACCTGGTAGCTGTCCAGCGGTCTTTGCAGCTTAGTGGAGCGAGCCGACACACAGCCGATCGACACAGACAGCACAGCCTCCACCAGCAGAGGCAGTGTGCCCGAGTTCTGTACCGGCTTCACACACACCTGGAGTCTCCTGGAATGACCCTGCTCACACAGACATGTTGCACATGTTTGCCATCGCTCCATCAGTCTAAGATGAAGTAGAGTCCCCTCCCTTATCTTCCTCTGACCTGTCTGAGTTGGAAGATGCCTCCTGTGCTGACATCCTTTGAAGGTTGCAGCTCCACAAACGTGTACTCCCCCTGCTCATTCAGCTCCTGGATGGAGATCCACAGCTCGATCCTGCGAGACACTTCGTTCCACCTTTTAACAAGCAGCAGCAGCAGGGATTGAGCCCGGTGTAAAGTTTGAGCATCAGGTATTACCTTCAGAGGTCAGGAGGCCCATAGTACCTGTCTCGGAGCGTCTGGGTCTTGGCCTCCAGAACATCGAACTCCCAGGGCGCACGGCCGTTCCCGGCACAGCGGTGGCCCCACACTTCGATAGCCAAAGCACCATCTGATATAAACTCCAAAAACTCATCTGTCACATGCACAACATGCTCCTGGACAAAACAAAAATGATGTACAAATGTTAGCTTAATATTAAAAGGGAAATAAGAGTCTTTATTTTGTCTAGTGTAAGGAGATTTTTCCATACTTTGCAGTGATCAAACTGGACTGTAAACTGAGAGTCTGGGCTTCGAGGGGAGGGAGTGTCTGGGCTGACCATGGGAGGAGCCACGGTGGGCTCGCTGTGCTCCCAGAAGTTGTACTGACAGAAGACAAAGTTGGACAGGTTGAGCGGCAGTCCCGTGGCCTCCTTGATCCTCACCTGCAGCGGTAAGGAAAACAAACAAGATGCAGATTATATTTGTTGGTAATCCCAGTAATTAATCCTTAGAATGAAATTGCAGATGACCCTAAATTTCTTTGGTTCTAAAAGTTAACGGTGTCTTTTACCCTACAGGTGAGCCTTCTGGCCATGTGCACAATCTCCCCGTTTGTGTCCATGACCTCATAGCAGCTGCTTTCACTGGAGTTCTCCGAAGAGTCATCTCCCCCGGAGAGGCGCTCCGGTACCGATCCGCTCACTCGCATGAGCTCCACGTGCAACCTGCCTGCTACCTGAACACATCAACAAAAAACATGTTTTTCAAAATAGAGCAAAAGTAAACCTTTCCACATTTTGTCACTTCACCATCAGAGCCTGCAGTTGACTCTATAACAATCATATGTGTTTGAACAACAGGCTGTAGTGCATAATTGTACAGTGGAAGAAAAGTCATAGATGTCTTAAGTATATTTTTACACTCGAACTACATTTGAGTGTAAAAATAGAAGACACAAGTCTTCTGTGTATGTCTATCTGAGCTTTACACATTATGAAAAAGTCAGTATCATTTATTTACAACTTTTTGCAAGAAATTTGCATTATTATTTTCACCTCTCCCTGCTGGCTGATGATTGGGACAGCATATTGTAATTTGACATCGTGGAAAAGGCACTCTAGAAAAATATTGGCCACGCCGATCAGGTTGTGGTTCTCTTGACCCTCGTAGAAAGAATCACAGTTCTTTTTGTTTAATTTGTTATGCTGTAAAAAGACAGAAGAAGAGTTATTTGTCTTTTTTTAATCTGATGTTATGTTCACTGGTTTCTCCTTATGCCTTTTGTTTTTCACCTGTTCCTCTTTGCCTTCTTTCCAGTCTCTGTAATGGTCTCTCATGTCAACCAGTTTGTTCTCCAGCTTCTCAATGGTCCACACCTGGGTCCCCTTTCCTTTCCTACGTACCTGAATGGCTGGCTCGCTCACGATTGCTCCACGCTACATAAAAAAAAATAGATAAGGGTGAAATGTGTCTCAACATTTTTATATTCGCCCTAACTTGCAGTCCGCACAAAAAAGGTGGTGATATTTTTAAGAAGTGAGGCTCAAGAAGTCTGACCTTGCGGTTGGCACTGAGGTTGGCAGCAGGAATCTGAAGGGTGACCTGGTAGTCGGTGAGTTTGTTCATCTCCTCAGCCAAAAAGTTGGCTTCTCGCACCAAAGTGTTGGCCTTGACGACCTGCTCCCTGAGTCGAGACAGACTCTGGCGGAAAAGCTCATCCCTGCCTCACAGGATGTGTCACAGACATACAGAGAGCTGATTAGAACAAAGCATTCATTCATGAGGTGGAAGACTTACGATGTTGTTCATACATAAGATGAAAGTGTGTTAACAAATATATTTAAATCTGTAATAGTCAAACGAAAATGTACTTGGCAACTCAGCTGTTTGGAATCATCTGAAAAAAATCTGATTAACATGGACAAAGTTTTACTAACTTGATTTACTTAGTTGTTGCGTCCCATATGAAAAAAAGTAGTGGTATATAAAAGTTGTGTTTATATTTGTAGAGAAAAGGTTGAACATTAGCAATTCCACCACTTCTATTTAGGGAAGTTTTAAACTGTGACTTTTCTAACTTCCTGTAGCAATTAGCTGTGCTAGAGAACCAATGCTAGCATTGTATGCAAGAAGAGCCAACAGAATATTCAGTTTTAGCTATTATTTTTCTTTTTACCACATAAATTTTCTCCACTAATGAAAGATTTAGGATTCTTCCCTGTTGCTTATGTAATATTGATGAGAAGTCAAGTTGCTATGCCCATTTAACACCACAAGGAGGCAGTGCAGCAGGTTTGTCTGTATGTGTTTCATTTTGTCTTTGGGTCAAACTCCACTCACCGTTCCTCTGTCCACAGTCTCAGCTTGCCGTGGGGAGTGTGTGTCGGGTAGGCGAGGCGCTCGCTGCTGTGTCGGTGGTACTGCTGTGTCTTCTCCGGAGACAGCTGTTGCCGTAGCGACTCCAGTTCCCGCTCATACATGAGCCTTTGCTCCTCGAGAGCAGTGCGCTTCTCCTCCAGGTACTGCTTCTCCAGCACCTGGACCACATTCTGCATTGGGTCTGTAAATGTGGATAGAAACAGATCTTCTGTTACAATGTATAACATGAAATAATACACTTTCTTTGTTGTAATTTACAAAGAAATAGCTGGCAAAAGTCAGAAAAGGAGAAAATAAAAGTTTACAACTCAAGGATGAATTGCGATATTTAAATAAGAACTGCTGCATCGTCCTAATCATACCATTGTTTCCAAGAGTCTTCATTATGACTTCCATCTGGGCAAACTCATAGCTGTAGTCCTGCTCAGAGGAAGCCTCGCTGGCTGTTTCCACATCTGCCTCCACAAAGCTCTCTCTGGGTGAAGCTCTCTCCAGCTCCTTCAAACGGTGCCGCCGCTTCCGTTTCGGCAAATTGATTCTGAAAGGCAACGCAAGACCTAATCAGTCCCTTTCACGACTCACGACCAGCCTTTCACTTTTGCCAAAGATAGTTTATTAATAAATGTATCAACAACCCTCTTTTCATGTTTAAAGTCCAGTTTTTGATCTAGGACAGCACCGGTAAAGGTTTTTAGTGACATGCAGTGCGTCCTGTGACGCACCAAAAATGTCTGTCTTTGTTTTGTTGGTTTCCAGCGTAGCATTTAATCAAAAACATACAAAAACATTAACAGACTGGAGGAGAAGCTTGAATCATGTGGAGTAACAGCAGTATAAGCTTGTTCATGCCTTTATTTTCAGTCAGTTATTTTAACGGAGCAGCAAAATCCAGATGAAACATGCAGCTGCCAGAGTTCTCATCAAAAGAGAGAAAAGAAATAAAAATGTATTTCTATTTCTTTTATGTGACGTTTAAACTTTAATATTATTTGTTCTTATGTATTTTGCATCTTATTGTAATTTTCTTCTTCCACGTTTCTTTATTTTTCCTGTAAAGTGCTTTGAATTATTTTCTGTACAACCGGTGCTACGCAAATAAACTTGCTTTGGCTTGCCTTTTATTTTCACAACTGTTAACATCTGGATTATAGTGAAGGACTCATACCTGAAGAAGTGGTTGTTTCCCCATAAGATACGATCTCCATGCCATAGGTGCACCAAGGAGTCAACCACTGTGCCATTCACACAGGTCCTGCAGAAAACACAAACATGTTAGTGGAGTTTCTGATCTTCATCTACAGATGGAGAAAAACTGAATTGCTCAGCAGAAACAATCATTTTGCGAGAGGGAGGAAGACAAAGCTCCAGTATCAAAGTGTAGGAGCAGTTCATAAGCTTCCACAGCAATGAGGTCATGAGAAACTTTGCAGTCCAGTCATCCATAGCGCAGACAGATAGGCAGAGAGATAGCAAGCACCCAGTTAGACTTTACAGGAGCTCACCTGGCATTGCCGATGGGCACCAAGGTGACATCACCATCGGGGCAGACGTCCAGGGCGCAGTGCTCCGGCTGGATCCCGATGCCAAAGAGCTGGATGTCCTGAGAGGTGTCTGCACCCACGCGGGTGTGCTCCTTCACACAGATGGAGAGCATATTGATCAAAGCAGGACAGCAAATCTGATTTAAGCTGATGTATTAACCCATTGCATGAGAACATTTATAAAAATCTTAATGCAGCAATCAAGCCCTTACGTTTGGGAAAGTGAAAATTAAACTAGGAGCAGGTTTAAGTGGGGTAAAAATAAAAATGGCCTGTGCAGAGGGGGCACAAACATTCCAGCAAACAGAGGATGTTCTAGCCCATTTCACATTGCTTTAGTCATTCCTCACAGATACGCCGGGCCGGACTGCAGAGGCCAGACAAAGGGCTGTTGTTCTGTACGCCATGCAGACTGTTTTCTCACATACTTCTGCTATTACAGGTCCATCTAGCTGTTTAATGGTCCCAGGCCTGCTCTAACTGGACAAATAATAATTCAAATTCTCTCTACCATCTGAATATAAGACTCAGTTGTATTTTTTAAGGGAGTTTTGCCTCTTGTAGCAATGCTAGGAAGTTTTTACAGACATTGTGTATAATGATGTAATAATTGATAACACGAGTGGGTTGTCACTATGTTTTCTAGCTCACTCTCGGAAAAAGAAAACTAGAAAACTCAGCTGTTGACCAGAACAGGCCCAATTGTAGACGATTGGCAGGTTGGGAAACTCATAAAATCTGATCTTTTACCAATCGGTGAAGGCATCAGACCTGATTTCTAGCAAGCCGGGGGGAACAACAACACTCTTCACAAATTGAAGCTATGAAGAAGACTCAAAGTTAGCAATTTTAAGTATCACAGAGGAATTTGAAAAGAAACCAAGCAAACAAAAATGTTTAAGAAATTTCTAGAAATAACTTCTAGAAAGGAAGCCAGCTTGTTTTTAAAGGAGGCTTGCTAGCTGTTCTGTCAGGCTAGAAACAAGAGCAAAACTCTTTCGGTTTGGTTGCTTATCATTGCAAATTTGTCAATTACAAAAGAGAGTTATTACTGCTAACCACACTAAATATCCCACGGTAAAGGCAGTTTGAAATGTCTCCTTAATTTAAACATTTTCTTAAAGCAACAAAAGTATGTTCTGTATCACACACAGGCACAGAGAGCAAGATGGCAATCATGTTCCTAATATAATGAACAGTTACAACAAGAAGACTGCGGAGAACTATTTTTAGAGCTTTTTAATTATTGTTTTGAAAGAGAAATCAGATTACATTAAAGCTGAACAAAAATTGGAAATCTGACATTTGCTCGCAATCGCTGAGCAAATGCTACTTTAATCTCATCGAACCCTGGAGGTCACAGTGTCATGATGGCAAAGACAGAGGAACTACATTTCTTTTTGGAAACAGTTCTACCTTCAGATAATAAACCAGCAGCTCGTTCAAGGCAGGATCAGCATTCAGATTGACCAGGAAACACTTGTCTTCTCCCACTTTTATTCCCGAGGTCTCCAAAGAGATACCCATGCTCTCCAGTTGCCTCTGTCGCTCCTGTAAACACAGATAATAACAGTGCAGCAGTGCAAAGAAAGGCAGTCCAGCTGCTAAGGTTTCTGTGACTCATATCCATACAGTAGCAATCTCCTCGGTCTTCCTGAGCTTCTCTTCCCAGGTGACTGTCATCTCCTGAATGAGTTTCTCAGATTCCTGCAGTTTCTCCTTCAGCTCAGGTGCCTTCATGGACTGAAGGAAGAGTGTGAGGGAAAAGAATCGGATCACGATCACTGGTGATTGGTGAACAGAGTCGCAATCTGTGACGGGCCAGATCTCACCTCTGCCTGAGACAACTGAACGCGAAGCTTCTCCACCTCCTCCCTGAGCTCCCTGATGATGCGAGCGTTGGGATCTTCATTCACCACAGCATGGTTGACAATCCTTTTGGCCCTGTCAGCATAACGCAACGTGGACAACGTCTCCTCGTAGTTATCAGCAGCTGGACTCACTGTAGCAATCATGGCTGTCTTACTGTTCCCACCAAGGTTATCCTGAGGTCAAGGTAAAATACTGTTAAATATGGTGACAAACAAGTGCCAAACCTCTCTTAAAAACAATTCAATGGTGTCAATAATTACTTAAGATATATGGAGATCTACAAGTGTCAGAAATTTTTCAAAAGCCCTCACAGTTACTTTGTAATTATATTCACAATTTGGAAACCCAAAAGTGGTAAATCTCTGTGGGAAATAAATACTGAAATTATTTTTGATCTGTCTCAATAATGAAGTATAATTATGAAAGTAAGATAAAAAAAAAAGCTGTAATTGATCTTTTCATGTCAGTAATTCACAAAAAATATGAACTTGAAAGTGCCACAATTAAATGAGATATAAATCATAAAATACACTTTTAAATGTCCCAGCAATTAATTTGGAGGCCCAAAAGATAAATTTAGCTAATTTCAAGTCAGGCTAAAGAGTCAAAACAATGAGATCAGGTGATTTCATAATGAACTTACAAATTAACTCTAAAATAATTACAGAAATTGTGAGTTAAAAAATATGATTTTAACATATAGCAGGTTTTTCTGAATCAATGTCTCATTTGGTTTTGAAATTATTCATTTGACCATTTAAATGATTAAGGTATTAATAACAATAAATATCCATAATATTACTAAATATTTTTTATTTTATTTTATTATTATATGTCTGAATAAATATTAAACTGTATATTTGTGTTTTTTTACATTCTGGCAATTTGGCACTAGGCGTAATTATGGGTAAATGTGTTTATCTATCCTCAGTCTTATTTTAATAAAGACAAATTAGACTTAAATCAAAGAATAATTTATATTTATATTGCGTAGGTGATTTTTTTACTTGATAATGTTTTTGCCACTAGATAATGCTTTAATAAACTTTCAGATAATTATACCAATCAGTTCTTAAAAAGTGTAACAGCAGAGGGTTCAAACCTTTAGCAGCCAGGTGAGAACAGAGTCTCTGTAAGGCACAAACTTGGCCTTCCCCTTCCCAGCAGACTGATCGGCCAAAGCAGAAATCACACACCCCAATGTAGTAAGAGACCTAAAACAACACAAATATGCATCAAACAGTGCAGTCATCCAGTAATAACATTTTACTGACATCTCATAATAATAATCAACACATAATCAACATACTTGTTTATATTGCTGCCTTCTTTGAGTCGCTCCCCGGCAGCTCCAGTTTTGGATACACGCTCACTTCCTGCCAGGTCAACCAGACTCATTTTGCTCACTTTTTCCCCTGAATTCTGTTTGAGACAGATTTAAAGATCCAAAATGAAAATTAAAAGCCACCGCCACAAAGGTGTGTGAGGAGCAAAACAATACAAACTCCGGACTGTAGATCATAGAGTGTTTGCGTGACGATTATGCTGAAGACGGCGTGCGATCGACTGCTCTCCTCGTTCATGTTGGTTGCTGCGACTGTGCGTGACTTGTTTCCTTCAGACATTAACACTTCAATATCCTAAAGGGGGGAAATCAAAAGGAAATAATGATGGAGAAAGAATGTTTTTTGTCAGCATGTTCAATAAATTCAGAGAGTAAGCTTAAGACTTCTAAATTGTTATGACCGATTTAAATGCTAGAGGTTTTCACATGAGGCGTTATGCCATTTCTTCAAGTTTGGGTCACAACAGGCAGTAGGAAATCCACTGGACCCAGAACAGGCTACACCGAGCCCAGAGGAACAGGGTGGAGACGTTTTACCGTCACTGAGGAAGGACCTGCCAAGGCCTGGCATATAAACTGCATGCAACCTCATTACTGTAGCCACAGCAGGGTTATGTCTCATTACAACTTCTACATGAGAGGATTTTAAACTAAATCCTCCCATTAACTAAAGATAATAAATCAGTGGTTTGATTACACAAAGGTATTTCTGATGTACTTTATGAATCATAAGAACATAACCAACTGGATTCGGCTCTGGCTGTGTCATGACTGCAGAAAAGCGAAAGACAAACCTCAAAGTTGGTAACAGCAAGTTGCGAGAGGCCATCCACATATGGACCCAGAACTTTGTGTTCCCTAACTTTGAGGGACTGGCGGCTCCTGGGAAAACAGAGCAGGTTGGAAGGAGTCAAGAGGGCAGAGGAATTTAGTTATTTCAAAAACAATGGGAGAGCGTCGCTGAAGCTGCCATTATGACAAATGTATTGACTCTCCTTTCATTGAAGACCAAACAATATAAACTCATCCTAATGATGGAAAGGCACATTGAACTAGACGTCATGTCAAAGATAATTTTGTATTATGTGATCGCGCAACACTTTGAGTCAACTATAATTTATAGCTTCAGTATGTCAATAATTGGAAACAAAGAAGCAATAGAAACATTGTGTACAGCAAGATTCCCTGCAAAATACACATTGTGTGAGAGTTTGTCAGTTCTCGGAAATTACAGAAAAATTGGTCACAGCCAGCGAGGTCTTTGAAGTGGACTTCACTTTGTAAAACACAGACGCAGGAGTTTGCAGCAGATTTCAGTCAAATCAACAAAACCCAACACCGCAAGAAGCAAAGGGTGTCATTTTGAGGCTCGGTGGTAGGGGGCTGTTTGTGAAGATTGTGGCTGTACTAATAAGTGTTTGTGGTAACAGTATGGCATTTGACGGACTGACTCGAATAAAATGTTTTTGTGTTCTTTTGAAGATTCAGAATCCTTTTCAGTAACATTATATTATAGTATGGCTCTTTTTTTTCTTCATGAGCTTACATTGTGAAATCATGTTTTTGTCTCAAGGTTTTTGCCTTCTGTTTAAATTCTCCATATTTATAATAAAGTAGCAATCTAAATATTATTAGACTTGCTAAAATCACATAATCTATATTGCATATTAATATTTAAAGATAAGATTTATAGTTAAAAACATTTCTTTAAAAAATTTGCTACACCTTTTCTATCCTATGTCTCTGTGGTTTAAATGACCTAAAATGTAAAATGTATAAAGTGGTGTTTTTTTTTCTGCTGTTTTTCCCTTCTGCTGCTACTTGCTGTCTGCTAGTTGTGTACAATGAGTGAATATAGAAAATCTTCAGAGCTTTTCCTTGATACATAAAGACAAAGTTACATAAAACTGTTTGGAAAAACAAACAGGCATAACTGCACTATCGCTGGATCTGGTCCATATTTATACTGTCAATGAACTGGTTCTACAATTACATGCACTAATGAATTCAAGATACATACTGTACTTCCACTGGTGATGTTACCACTTCTACCAAGTGTTATATTCCCTATTGCTTTGCAATACACTAAAATCACGTGTTAAAATAAAGACTTATTTAGATAGTTCTGACATGTTTATTGGCTTTATACTAATTAAGAGAATAAAACATTATCATATTGTTATTGATAAGATATTTCTGAGCTTTCCTAGAAAGAGCCATAACCCTTAAAAAATAAAAACATGCAGCTGTATCCATGTGGTCCTTAGAATAGAGTATTCGATTGGCATCAGTATCGACTTCGAAACTTTGATGTTGTTACAACCTTAGTATGAAGATTGGTATTTTAAGAGAAAATATAAAACAAGATTTCATTTGGTAAATGGCCTGAATTTGTATAGCTCTTTATTAAGTTCAAGGACTTCAAAACTGCTTTACATAACAATCAGTCATTCACAGATTCACACGATGATGGTCATAAGCTACATTGTAGCCGCAGCTGCCCTGGGGCGGACTGAAAGAAGCAGTGCTGCCATTCAATTGGCGCCACTGACCACCACCAACAGGATATTCGTGTGAAGTATTTTGCCAAAGGACACAACAACTAAGATGGACTGAGTTTGTGTTTGAACCAAATACCCATCATTTACAAAATGAAGTTCTGCCTTCTGAGCCACTACTGCCCAATGGGGCCATTTATTATTTAATCAACAGAGAGAATTAACTATTTAAAAAACTTGCTAAATAGAGTACAGCTTTCATGTAAATACGTTTTCTCAAATAAAATTTCCAATCAAACTTGTGTTTCTTGAGCAAGGGAAGATGTTTTTAGCGTTGTTTCAGCCAGCTGAGTAGTAGTGAGCAGCACAGGATTCCAGAAACTCTGATCATTTCATCACTGAAGTCTCTTTGACAGGAATTCGAACCATAGAAGAGGTATGATGGAAATTTTTAACAGTTTCTAAATTTTTCCCGGTTATGACTTTCATGAATGCCTTGTCAGTAAGCATATGGCAATATGAGTATTGATCCTGTTCTACCCTTGTTAATTATTAATAAATCTGTATTATATCTGCTTTTAACCCAAGTGAAACAGATGCTCCACTGCATGGGAAACCATTCTTCTTTAACGTTCAGATATTGATACGAATCAGTAACCGAAACAGTGATCCTTGTGTCGTCTTTACTAATCTGTTACTGCAGTAACCCAACAGCCTGGGTTACCCAGGCAACAGCAGGACAATGGCCAACTACCAGCTTACATTAGTGCTAGAGTATGCCTCTCACTCCCAATGCTTCATGTCCAAACCACAGTAGGTAACGTTTACTTGTCAGGACAGGATCAAGGGTCACAGATTGAGCAGGAAGAAAGTGTTTTTTCAAAACCTGAATCTAGCCGCATCTTCAGACATCTGTAACAAACTAAGCAGTGAACTGCTGCTCCTACTTGGCTGTTAGCCCACAGGGTCGATCTGACATCCATTATGATCCAACATCCACGAACAGATGACCCTGAAGCATGCTCTTTCAAAGCTCACTCTTCCTCGCAGTCTGACTGCCAACCCACATCAGGCCACAGAGGCAAAGAATGCAACAGTGTCAGAGGACGATGCTAGCTGCTGTTCAGCAGGAAATGACTGGGTCAGCTTCCTACACGCATTATTCTGTCAGCATCCCACCATTCAGACTAGCAGACACAACAGTGACACCAGAGCGCAGTGCCATGTTATGAATTGGAGTAAATCAACACCAGGTTTCTGGTAGCCAGCTGCTTTTCCGCCAGATCGAAAGCAGACCAAAATGTAAAACTCATTAAACTGCCAGGGCCACACTCACCCTTTGGGATCCAGCAGGTCTCTGACCTTCTCGTTGTAGATCTCCATGTAAGACACCTCCACCTTAAAAGTGTGGGTTTCGTTCTCCTCTTTGTGGACCCTCTCAAAGAGAGAGCAGCACAGTCGAGGGATTAAACCGGGCTGCTCTCCGTTTCCCATCATGGAAAAAGACTTCCCTGAACCTGGATTCATAGCAGATATTTGTAAAGAAAAACAACAAAAAAAACCAAGAGAAAGAGTTAGACGGAATGGTTGATGTAAAAATTCCATGCTTTTGTAGAGTTCTCAAAGTTCACTACCCTTTTTAGAAATATTTAAAGAATAAATGGAAAAGTTATCTATGATTTTATGGCTGATTGGTTGGAATTTAAATACAGAACCAGCAAAAACAGCAAAATAGATTAATGAATGGATGGATGGATGTTTCTTAAAGCTACTGTTTAAAGAAACAGTAGTTTTATTAAAACTATTTAAGAAAACACTTCTTCCCTTTTTATATGTCCTAACTGGAAAGTATTTGGTGAGGAGAAATTAATTATTATCCCTTTTTAAAAAAATTTTAAAATTTTGAAGCCTATACAAAGCATTGAAGAGATAAACCTGCCTGCAGCTAAGGCATTCTAGATCAATTTGTTAAGTGTAAACAGAAAGCATTATCCAACAATCCAGCATGCAAAACAGCATTTCAAAAGATTTTTTTTTTCTTATTACCTGTTTGTCCATAGGCAAATATGCAGGCATTGTACCCCTGGAATGCATTTTCAAGTATTCCCTCTCCAAGGCACTTGAACACCACCTCTTGACCTTTCAGAGAAAGATTCAGTCACCATGGAGATCAGGATAAACAGTCTTCACCATTATCAGGTTGCCTCACTAGTCTGCAAAACCAGTTCAGAGATGTGTATTGACAAGGTCCACAGAGCACTGAATAAGGGTCTGACAGATTCCTGTCTGGTCGTGTGGAAAATGTAAAGCTGTGCAGAGAAATCTTTCTTGTTGCTCGCTGCCGCGGCCCCATTGAATGGGACAGCTGTTTAATGAGCTAAATAAAGCCTTGGCTCGGGCCCTTGAGACAGCCTTTCACTGAGCAGACTGCCCGGTCGGTTCAACACAAAGTAGACGCAAGCTTTATGTTTCTGTCTCACAATGAGAGAAGTATGGCAAAGCAAGTATTCAGAGGGATTATTATATGAAAGTTTTATGAATTTGTTTGAACATAGCACCGGTTAGGCAGCTGAAAAGCTCCTGAGAAGGCTTCATTTACAACATTAGAGGGCATGACACTCCAAGATGAGGACATAGGTAAATGTCTTACATGCTTTTATGTTTTTTGACTTGGAAGAAAACAAGCGTCAACTAATTTTGGATAATGTATGTATCCAAAATCCAAATGATTCCATTTGTCCAAATCCTGCTAAGGCTTTGCATCCCATCAAGGCTGGAATTTCCCTGCCTATACAGTTGCAACACAAAGCTCTTCACATAGGCCTGCTTCATCATCTGAGCCCTTTTGTAGAGGGCAGGATCAGTGACTCACCGGCATATTTGGGAACGTTGGATTCATCCATGGACCAGAAACAGTGGTCAAAAGCAAACACCTGTGAAGGAGATGGAGTCAGACAATGTAAACATGGATTGTCACACCTGTCAGAGCACGCCGGGTGCAAAGAAAACCCCAAGCGCACAGAAGCGGGGATTATTGTACAGCTTTGTACAGTCAAACAGCAGGACAGGGCTTGTCTGAGAGAGTAAGATGAAACCTGAGAGGCTTTGTTTGAGGTGACATTCATCAGGGTTGGACCGTGACTGTCTGCGTTAAGCAGCAGAGAGTTCTCTCTGTTGCAGTGGAATGAATTCATAAATCAGTGTGTGCGCTTCCGAGGAAAGAATCTCAGCACCCGGTGACCCTCATCTCCAAGGAAACTGGGCCATAGCTGTTCCCGGTGCTGGAGGCTGGCTGGCTCTTGGCTTTCAGGCCCAGGTCTCTCAGCACAGACTTTAACAACAGAAAGGCCCACTATCCTCCAGGCACCTGCAGGAACACTGGACTAATAAGGCACAGAGAGAAGGCTATCTCAGACAGAGCAGCCCCCGCTAGTTTGCATGCAGCATATAATCATTTATGCATTTCTAATTTCATTTTGAACAACCTTGGTGAGATGCATCTGTGTTTGTATATGTGCCAGTTGCAGTTCAGCAGGATTTAAGTCCAGAGTGGACACTGACATGTAATGTTTTTCTTGCACTGATAAGGCTTTTCCTCGCCGATACTGATTTCGGATTTATTTTCAGGTGTGCCACATTGCAGAGAAAAATGTTTTGTCAAAGAGGTTTTGATAGCGGTGGTGTTAACATATGTTGCTAACATTAATGTGATTTGTACTAAACTCAAAATCAAGTGGAATAAAAAACATGTTGCCTGGGGGTTTGATGTGTTTGTAGACCAAAAATGGTGCCGGTCAATACTGATGCATTTAATGAACTGGAAAAAGTTAAGAGTCATTAGGATTTGATCTGTCAATAACCAATCAAAGCCCATCAAAATAAAATCTCCCTCTAATCTCTGGTGCATTTCTGACTTAATCTGCAAAAGATCAAAAGCTCCACAATTTGTGCAGATTAGACGTAAAATGTGTTACTTCTGATTTCTTTTTTGTTTCGTAGATACTGCTTGTAAAATTTTAAACTGCTCTTTTTTAAATGAAACTTTTTTAAATTAAATGTTTTCATTTTTCTAATGTGTTACATCTGGGAGTTTTCTCACTAGATATTTGGATCTATTTGCATATCAGGGAATATTTGCTGTATTTTCTTATTTTCCAAGACTCAAAAAAAAAAAAGAAGCTGCATACTCATCCTCAGATTGCAGAGGGCCTCCTCCCTGATCCTTAGTCTGCTGCAGTAGCACTGCCAAAACACTTTCCCTCCCAACACAAATACCACAACATAATTGAAACTCCCTCTTAATCACCAAAAGGGCTAATGGCCAGGGAAAGTCGTGGCTGCACAGTCAGCTTGGGAATCTCTGAGATCACTGAATGCACTGAAAGCAAGACTTCCTCTTGTGACTTCAGACAAGTAAGTGGGTTCCATTCAAAGGAACAAAAGTGCCATCATTCTCAATTAGAGCTGGTTTGGAAACTGGGGCTCCAGTGCCCTCTGTTCTGTCTCAGTCCAGCCAGAGGGTGTGATTGCACAACAGATTTCTCTTGATTGGACAATTACTATTAATCAGCAGTGAAAATCATGATGATGCAAAAAAGGAAAAAGACAAATTTTTGGTCAAAAACACAAAACAAAACAAAAAACTAGTTTTCTGCGACTGCACTGAGGAATGCAGGAAGAATGATTTGAGTGTCATAACTAAGCAGACGGCCACGTGCTCATCTTAGTGGAGGGTTATTACGGGGCAGCTCAGGTTCGCATGCCCCAGAGACCATGCACGCCCACAGTCCAGTCGGGGAGGGGTGGGGGTGGGGTGTGGGGGGTGCCTGAGTGAGTGTACCGAGCACAAAGCCCGTCCCTGGTGTGTGAAACATCTCTGAGCTAGTCACTAGCATGTTGTCAGGGGGGGAAATGGGGGTGCACTGCAACAATGCGGCATTCAATGAGCGCACACACAGCCCCAATGTCCGCACTCATCCCTCTCTCATTGTGGAGCCTTTGTGGGTGTTTGGGAGATCTCAGAGTGCTGACACATTCACACGGACATCTATCTGGCTCCTGCTCACCCACCGATCGACCAATAAAAAAACCAAACTCAATCATGTCTGTAGAAACAACGTCACAATGAAGAATCGACCTGTGCAGGAGAAATTGTCCGGCCTTTTGGGTCTGTTACTTCTGGATGTTTTGATCTGTGAGTAACAAATGTCTGTCGAATAAATGGATAAAACACACATACCTTGGACTGTTTTCTGTTGAAGCAGAAGGTCAATCCATCATACACAGGGGTGAGTGAGGGATAGAGCAGAAAAAAGAGACAGACAGGAAAAAGAGGTTAGAATTCACACAGGACAAATTCACTTAAAATAAATCTCTTCTCCGGTCATGAGAAAATGCTTAATTTTTATATAAAAGACACTTTTGCTTCACGTGACATCTTTATTCTCTTGTTTTTCTCACTTCCACTAAGTAAGTGCATGGCTGGAAGGTGCTGCTGTGATTGGGTTCATAATTGGGCCAGTGGAGTGAGAGGAAGGGAAGAGATTTAAGATTCAATGTCCCACTGACTCTGTTGAATAAATAGCTCTTATTCCTGTGGACTTAACACAGAGGCCAGTTCGGGGAAGCTGCTCTCTCCACCACCAGCAACCACCATCGAGGACAAAAGAGCCAACTATACGTCCCTATGTTTCGTAAGGTTGTCCTCTGAACAGAAGGAACTTTTTCACATTTTGCTGTTGTCACCATTAATTTAAGGTGTTGTCACCTTAAATAACCATTAACGTTATTTAAGGTAACTTAAATGTACCTCATTGGATCATTTCACTTTCACTTTAGAAAATCTGAAGTGTGGTGTTAAACTGTGAATCTTCCAGACTGCTAAGCTTCAATCCTGCCAAAGAGAAGGATTCCCATAGCACGATGCTGCCTTTGTGCCAAATAAAATGTGCTGAATACACATACAAGATGCACTTTTCAGATTTTAGCAGTGAAAACGTTTTAAAAACTATGCTTACCCCTTTTCTTTTTTTTTTACAATCATGCATCACTTTACGTCTGTCTATCACATGAAAGGGAGTTATCTGAACTGAAGCTAAACAGCTCCTTGACTCAGGTTACAACCCCTTGCTGTACACGGATAAATGCAACCATGCTGTGCTGTATTGTGCACAGCAGTGTATTAAAATACACTTCCACCCCTAGCGATTCAGCCGGTTCAATCCTTCTGCAGTCAGCACATCCTTCCTGCAGAACTCCTTTGGCACAGAGACAAGGGTGGGCATCAGGTTCACATGGTAACTAATGCAGGGCAGGGTGCATCAGGAAGACTCCAACTCGCCCTTACACACGCCCCTCTAGAGAGTCTCACACAAATCTGAGCTGAGTCACTCACTAGAGAGCTGCATCAGAGGATACCCACACCCATCCAAACAAGAACTGTTCTCTATTCAAATCTGTTGTTGCCATGCAAAGTGTTCTCTTCAGAGCAAAAATGATTATCTCCTTTATAGGATACATGTGAGCCTGTAGCTGTGCTTGAGCTCTTTATAATGAAGGACAGGATGATTGCAAGGGGGCCGTAGTGGAAGCAGAGGGGGGGGGCGTAAGGGTTCATAATCCAAATCTAATCCGAGACCTTTGCGCTTTGTCTTTCTTTAACACAATAATTAATTTAAGCACCTCAAGATCTTTGTCTTATAGTCTCCATCCACATGCAAGAAGTCTGTATCATTTGTGGGGCAGAATCGAAGTTTCTTTAACTCTGAACTGAAATGTTATTTTTTATTCACTTCAGAAACATTGCAAGACTTTCCTGTGACAAGGACACAAGAAAAGTTTTTAGTTATTGTGTTTTGAGTTGAGCAGTGGCTGATCCAGCATCAACGGTGCCGTGCGCAACCACTCCTTCAAAGACAGGCTGTGCTGGGTGATTAAAGTCATCAGACTGAGGTAGAAGTATTTGAGCAGGAGTAGCAAATCCCTGTCACAATCCTGGGGTGTTTGGGTTTCTTAGTTTTATCTTCCAGTTCTTTGTGTATTTGGATTTATTCTCTTAGCTCTGTGTTAGGTTTTACTTCTCTGTCTTTAATTCAACTCTCTTTGTGTTAATTAGTTTCTTCCCTTATTTCCTGCTTCCTCTCTGCCACAGCTGTTCCTCACCACCACTAATGAGCTCACCTGGTTCCTTTGCCATTTCCACTCCTGGCTCAGTTTTTAAGCTCCTTGTTTTGGTTTTTTCATTGTTAAAAACTCATCATGTCATCATTTTGACTCTAGTTTTGCCTTCATTTGGCTTGAACTAGAAAGCAAAAATGATATTACCATTTTGTCACCAACTTTTTACTGTTTCAACAACAAAAGATAATGTCTAATCTTATATGACTTGGCTCGTTTTCAGAGACTCCAAAACAGCCTGATTGGGATATCTTGAACAACAAGTAAAAAATTTATTATTAGTACCAATATTATTGGTACTGTCCTTAGCAGAGATAAAAAAATAATAATGATCTTGCCAATGAAAAGTTGTAGGAAGTTGTATAAACAGTTTAACAACACATACTCGAGCAAAAACATGACTTAAACGAAGGAGCAATACTTTAAACGGAGGGGGATTGAGGTGCAGTAGGAAATGGGCCTTTTTACATTTCTTTGGCACTTAAAAAAGTCCTATTTCTTTTTTTTGTTGCTTAGTTTTAACATTGTGGACAGCACATTTTATTGCTTAAATCTGTTTTTCCTGTACTGACTACTGATGACAAAGACAATGATGAGGTCTAATATGTCAATTCATACTATAGACATGAGAGGATGTCCAGGAAGAACATCAGGCTGTAATACAGATAAGCTGCAGACAGCTGAAGACCTTGAAACTACAGTCTCGTTTCCCACGGTCAGACAATAGACGAGATGTCAAAGCATAAGTCTATCAGGTAAAAATAAACCGGCTCAGTAATTCACAAAAACAAAATGCTGCCCAACAAAGAAATACTAGGAGGGAGGGAAATTTATAGAAACCACATATAAAATGAAAAATGGGACTAAAACACACATGTGTGAAACTTTATGAATAAACCGCTCAGCATCTGCAGCAGAAAACGAGCCGCCACAGTGTTGCTGCTGCAGTCTGTCGCCTCCTGCTCATTGTTTAATCTGTTGAGTGTACATTTAATGTCTCCAGCTCTGGCATGCCTGGAATGCTCCGCGTGACAATGGGAGGAACAAGATTTATTTAAGATGTTAGAATATAACTTCCTGAGACATTCTCATTTTTATTCCAACAAAATACTTCTTCTAAAACTCAAGTGTTCATCTAAACTGCCTCCCTCTCCTTATCAAAACACGAAAACCTCCCCCCCTCCCAGTAAGGTAAAGCACATAAGGCTCCAGTTCTCCCACTCTGCTGTGGAAATAAGCTCCCTAATCCCCCCCCAAAAGCCGAGTGCTCCTCCGAATCCGTGCAAGCTTTAGCACAGTCTGTCTCCTGTCAGAGATTCTTCCCTAAAATTGGGATTTTCAGGTAATTATACTCGTATCTAAAAGAGCACTTTCAGGTGAAGATTCTGACTTCATGTTACTATAAAAAACAAGTGTTTCACCGCATATTCTAACTATATTTTCACTGTTTTGTACATGAATCTGATTATCAGTCAGTGAGTCTACTGTACCCCACTGGTCTCTATTATTATTCCAGCATGCATGTCACATTAGATGCTGAGAGCTTATTAAAGACACAATTTTGGCTCTATTAATGTACATGTTTGGCCCAGAAGTGCCAGATAGCATCAGATTCGTACCCCACTGGAGGCAGACGTGCTCAGCTGCTGCTTCAGCTTTATCAGAGGATGCCTGAGGCCGGGACTCCCATGAGGTCTGTGTGGTCTGCAGGGAGAGCTCCAGGTAAGTTACCTGATGCTGAGACAGTTCATAGAAACTAACTGGGTGAAAAATTGTCTTTCATAAATTTTTCTTTTACGTCTAACTTGACAAACATCCATGAAGACAGGAGGATGTTTCAGAGTTCTCTGGTTGTTAAAAGCAAACTGGACACTCTTTTATGTCTTCTTAATTTAGCTTTTTGTTTCAGATATTTCAAATATGTGTTTTATGCTAAGGCAACTTTTACATTAGCTTTTAGAGTTTTAAAATGAGTTTAAGAATCATTTTAACTGAATCAATAAATGTAATAGATTATATTCATGTGATGCACCTTTTTAATTATTTTGTTGATAATTTTATATTTTAATCCATTTTGCTTAGAAACCTATGTATCTATAAGCATAGTACATGTATGTATTATTTGTATGCAGTTAATAGATTATTTATTATTTTAATAATAAATAAGATTATTTATTATTTCTAATAATAAATCATATATTATTGTTAAATAGATTAGCCAGGATTAATGAATCAATCCTGGCTAATTCATTAGATTATGGATTATTTAGATTTATATGAGTATAATTTTTGTTTTTAATTAATAAGGTCAACATTATCATTATATTGACAATAGTAGTTCTGTTAATTAATATTTGTTGCTTAAATAGAAAGATTTAAATTGTAAAATGCACCCTGAAAAAAATGACTTTTTTTTTCATTTCAACCAGTTTTGGGTTTTCACTGAGTAAGATCCCTGTAAAATATATTAAATCTCTGTGGATGACTACATACACTAAGATCACACAGAACATTTTTTGGCATGTTTTTTTTAAAATTATTATTATTATTTCATTTGAGCATTTGTATGAAGAGCAGAGCTGCAGCAGAGGAACCCCCGCACACTGCCCTAGTGGCTACAGAGTTGGATTAAGGCCACTGGGTTATTATGCCACCGAAAACTGCACTCTTCAAGCCCAGCAGGCAACAAACCAGATTAATCTACTGTATCATCTGACTACTGAGCCATCTATCCACGCAAAACAAAAAATTACAATGCAAGGCTGAGCTCAGATGTATTAGACAAAGCAAACAGTTTGCATGTTTTTGCAAATCATTTGTTTTAAACCACTATCTATAAACACCCTGCAAGCAGGACAATTAAAAACAGCGATTATTATCCATTTTAAAATGTATGTAAATAAATAAAGAAAAAGTTATGTTTATCTAATGTTCTATATTTTAGGAAGATTTCTACTTCTGTCTGAAGAGAATGCCTAATCATCCCAGTAGAAAATGCAGATTATCTTCTCCTGTGCAAATGCACACATCTACAGTGTGAGATATTTTACCGACACTCCCCGTCACATACTTGTGCCCCTCCTCTTGGTCTATTCTTGCAGCTACCCCCACCCTTCCACCCTTTTAACCTCCCTTGACCCCCAACTATGGATTATTCCCAGCATAAGCAGCCAACAAGCTTTGAGACAATGACTTTTCAAACAGCAGTGCAGTGGAAACCTCTCAGGAGTTTAACATCAGAGCTATAGGACTGTGCACTGG
Source organism: Xiphophorus couchianus (assembly GCF_001444195.1). NCBI lineage: Eukaryota > Metazoa > Chordata > Actinopteri > Cyprinodontiformes > Poeciliidae > Xiphophorus > Xiphophorus couchianus. Next base: position 17,363,320 of record NC_040230.1, on the reverse strand, counting down.
GCGGCTATGAGCTAACATTTAAAATAAGCTTTCAGTGTTTTATGGGACACTTGAGTTTCCAATAGAGGTCATCCTGCTGCACACACAGCAGGCAGTGTTACAGTAGAGGCAGACAGAATCTGTCCATTGACCATTTAGTCTGGTTCCATGTAAAGTTACGAACTAAAGCAAAGCTATTGTATTTATCAGGAACTGTGAATTTAAAGTAAACAGGACAAGTGTTTGCAGTCAGACATGTCTGTGAAGAATGTTTGGAAATGCTTTCAACACAACGCTGAAGGAAGTTAGTGGACTAATGACAAAAACAGGCAGAGGGAGCTCGATCCCGCCACACAAACAATTTCTGGAACCTCTTCCTTACACGCCTCTCACTTGGGAGGCTTCCTCTGCTAAAACGAACTCTTAAGCTTTATTACATAACACACCTAGTGTCAATGTTAAATATCTAGAAGTCTTTAATAAAACAAAATATGTAAAATTAATTCATCATCTATATGATTCTTGATTTAAAAAAAAAAACATTAAAAAACAGAACCACATTTGTTTATTTAGATATTTATAGAATGTTATCTATCAAATATCTAATAAATTCACAAATGTTAAGTGAAACTTGGCTTATCAAGGTTTCATGGTAAACTGGAACAATACTGCATCAACATCATGCTTATATGAAGCAAAGCTACTTTAAAGCAATCATAGTTTCCTATGACCAGGTTGTTTCTGGACAACAGATTTCCAGTTTTCTTTGAGATCTAAATGGGCAATTGAAATAATGAATCTCACGTTAAAAAAGTAAAGTAAAACAAATGTACTTTGACATGGATAGACGTTTTGAAACAGAAAACATAGGAATAAGAATTATCCTCCTTTAGTCATCAAAGCATATGTTCTGAACATTTATAGTTTTGCCAAACCTAGAAAATGAATTAAAGCACATTAAATTTGTTGTTGGATGCACAAAAATGGCCTGAACCCTACTAGAAATGGATAGCTTGGATTTTTCTTCCATCCATAACAGCTTCCACCACTAAGTGTTATTGTTAGCACAACCCATTAGTACTCCAGTATGGTGTGATTACTTAATTGGATTAGTTGATATCTAGCTGGCTGTTCACGCCAGTCAAGATGAAAATGGGCAAATTCCGGTCAACAAATGATTTTTCAGTACATCTCTAATAAGTGCTTAAAGGGTTAGTTCAGATTTTTTGAATAAAGGTGAAGTGACATTGGTTGAACCTGCTGACGCGAGGAACCTGAGGATTTGCTAAATATGATGATGTTCTAAAGCATTAATTAAACCGATGACAGCTCCTTAATTCTGTAGAGAATCTAGAGAGATTCAGGAGGTCTAAACATGTAACAAAGCATCAAACTCCACCCATCCATCCATTTTCTGTGCACCCTTGTCCCTAATGGGGTCGGGAGGGTTGCTGGTGCCTATCTCCAGCTACGTTCCAGGCGGGAGGCGGGGTACACCCTGGACAGGTCGCCAGTCTGTCGCAGGGCAACACAAAGACATACAGGACAAACAACCATTCACACACAAACACACACCTAGGGAGAATTTAGATAGACCAATTAACCTAACAGTCATGTTTTTGGACTGTGGGAGGAAGCCGGAGTACCCGGAGAGAACCCACGCATGCACAGGGAGAACATGCAAACTCCATGCAGAAAGACCCCGGCCGGGAATCGAACCCAGGACCTTCTTGCTGCAAGGCAACAGTGCTACCAACTGCGCCACTGTGCAGCCCAGCATCAAACTCATCTTAACTAATATTTTGCATGTCACACATTTAAGATCTGCATAGTAACCAAAACTAAGCATCAGATTAGACAATATTTACAGGCATAAATGTTATATTATTTCCCCCTGAAATGTAGAACAGATGTAACACGCAACAAATTAAAAATACAGTATGCCAGTAAAATCAAGAGTACAGCATTCAAAACAACATTTTTGGCTCTGTCATAACTAATTCAGGATTTTTGAAGCAAAGGAGAGCTTAGACTGTTCTAAAAGCTAAAATTAGTTTCTTATGCAAATATTTGAAGTGGCTTGAGGGATATCACTCTTTGGGTCATCAACAAACCCCCAGGAGCCTCTTGTATTTTCTGTCTGCTGTCTCTAAGCAACGGCAGTAAACATGGAGGAGACACACAGCCTACCAGCCTCATGAGTCAAAGTTCCAATATGAAAGCCAAACTGTGCATTTTGAAAAACAGGCTAAATGAAAAAGCACTGCCACGAGCAGCACACATGATAATCATGCCATCATCAGCATGGGGCCTCCAAGTTTCCATAACAAATGTTCACAATGTGGCATACGATGGAGGAAGGCTCTAATTTAATCCGCTCCGCCATTTTCTGACACCGCAGTGACAAGTCGGGTCAGCAGGCTGAGGTCCACGTCAGTGTGCATTCAAACACAGAGCATAAAACGGACCACGTGTGCTCCAAACGTCTTAAAAGGTCTGAAAGGCAGCACATCAGCCGAGGAGACGTGAAGTTCATCGAAATGTTTCACTGAGATTTGATTTCTTCCAGGGGAAGGGAAGTGACACTTTTACCGCCGGGACACACCTCCTGTGACGTTTTCTGTCGGCTGAATGCCACTCATCTGAATAGACCTGGCATGCTGCTGCTGACAACAAAATCCAGAGTAAGCTGGCTCACTGAGGGCAAAACAAAACACAAGTCATGAGCCTGAACATATTAAAGAAACTAAGCAAATACTTAAGACAACCTTAAATTCAAGCTTTAAAATGTTATTCCCCTTAGTGTGACTAAATTAAAATGAAAACTAAATGCTAATTTGTAAACTTCAAAAAGGCCTCATCACAAAGAATCATGCAAGAAAACCATTATGGAAGAATTGTCTGAATGTGGATTTTTACATACGCTGCTGCCCCTCCGTATAACAGGCCACATCTGACATTAATGAGGTGCAGGCTTAACAAAGAGGGAGGGCGCCATCTTTTCTCAATTCCGGATCAAGACATAAACAATATCCCACCCTCTAAATAAACCAGTGAACAGTGCAAAGTGAATGCAACCGCTTCAGGGCTTTGCTTATAGCACTTTCCCCTTAATAAAAAACCCCAAAACAAAACAAAAAAAAAGAGAGAAAAAAAAAAAACCCACAGGTTTATGGAGAAAATGTGAGCCGATGTGGAATACTTTAGAGCCAAATGACTCTGAGAACAAGATCCCGCAGAGTGGAAAGGTTGATTATTGGCACAAAATGAGCAGCATGGAAAGACAAAAAGAACATTCCTGAGGTCAGTCACTGGTCAAGGCAGCATTGTAATTTTATTTGGAGGTTAGAAGACATGATGACACTTTGTCAAAAGTTACTGACCTCTACGAGTTTAACACTAACATCTGTGCTGGCAGTAGTTACAAATGAACAGAGAACACTAAATGCTTTTTATACAGTCTCTAGTAGAACCTCCAAAGTGATTGACTTTTCTAGAGAAATGTCGCCTCGTCTCCATATTTAGCAGAAGCACTGATCCATCTTTTGCAAAATAGCAATACTGAAAAATCTAGCCGCTTTTTCTGGTGTTGTTGAAGATTCCTGAACATTGTAATGTAAAACCAGGCCTCTTCCCCCCATAAGCACTCACAGGTGGCCTCATCCTTACACATCAGTCCCTCTCAGGTGCAGTTAGGATTAGGTGATATCTACCCCTTCCAGGTCACATTGGGTCAATAACGATTTATTTTCCTCCATATTATGTGTTCCAACACTAGGGGAACATGTTTACAAATACTTGTTGGACAGAACTGTGTGTATTACTGGTTTAATGAACAACAAACCTTTGCAAGTGCTTGTAAATAGTTCAGACTTTTTCACACACACACACACACACACACACACACACACACACACACACACACACACACACACACACACACACACACACACACACACACACACACACACACAAGCCAAATTAAATATAGAACTCCGGGTTGCTGGGGAAACTCCAAATACTGAGTTTTGACCTCAAAGGCCGTTCTCGTTGTAATCAGACACAAAACTAAAAGAAATATGATACTTGAGTACAAAGGGAGAGCACCCTGTCACATCTTTCAATTATGTGTGTCAGTTCTGATTAGCGCATGTGTTGGGATCAATGGATGTGAAATTCACAATGTTCTGCTGAGACGGTTCTGTTCATTCTGCTGTGATGTGACTTTCATGTTTTCTTGTTAAAGGTCAGCTGACTGTCTGAGAATAAAATTTCAATGATGTGTTAGTTCCCAGAAGTGGTCAGGCGGTTATTTGCCAAATTAACTAGACAAACTTCCCATTAGTTTCATTTTCAAGCATCCAGCATCCTGAGGAAAGTGAATAACGACTAGACAGTGTAAAATGCAATTAAGTGACCTTATTGTTAAGTCAATGATGTGGTGCTTGACTTGTTGATTCTGCAATGAAGACGCAGACGTGCGGTGTACGTATAGCATGACATTTACTGTGGTCATGCAGCACAATTTCGCATCATACCCAAAAAAGTCTGTGACACTCTGGCCTAGCTAGTGATCAGATAGTGTATGCAGCATTGCCAAATGTGCAGCATTGTAAAACAGGAGCACTATTTTCCTACAAATGTTTTTTCTTTCCAGTCACTGAATTGAAATATGCAGAAAGCGTGACAGGGGGTGTTAGTTCAGGATAATTCAAAGAGTGGGAGGACAGTAAAAGCAGCATCCTAACAGAGGAGGCTCTAATTGTAGCCCCTCTCCACACCAACCAGACTACAATACCTAAGGAAGCAACACAACAAAGTCTGTTGGAGATAAATCCAATTGAGCTCTTGTAACCACCAATGATAAGAAGAGATTAGGGTGGAAATTACAAGCTAGGGGACAGACACTATCAGATGAAGACATTCCTCTGCAGATCATCATAAAATGTCAGATTAAAGCAGTTTTTCATTTCACTTTTGGGGATAAAAAGACAAACATTTGATTTTTTAGGTCAAAATTGTGGAGATTCAGGTGTTTTTCACCATGAACAATGCATTCAATTGTTGCATGGTGACTAACATGCACCATAAGTGTAATATGGCCCCATTCTGTGGGTCACAGGGTATTTTCTTGTCATTACACACCACCACTCACCCCCTACACAGACAGTCGCCTCAGGTATTTCTGTTCACCCCCAGCTCCTTCCAGCATTTATTATGTCTATGCACCTAAGGAGAGATGACTGGAACCTGAAAGAAAAACTACTTCTCTCAGACTTCTGTTTCGAATATGCCATTCTGTCCAACGAGCAGAAAGGTGAGACTCAGGGAAATATAACCTTTTGGCCTGAAGTCACAAACTGCTTGATTTGTCCTTCAGTGAGATTAGTGTTCATTTCTGAGGAGAGCTGGGGAGAAGAGTGCGGAGCTCACGAGGGAAGGCCAAAGGCTCTGCAGAGCAGACAATAAGGCTTAGTCATCAAAGGAAATAAAAAAAATTCCTTATTTTTAGGAAAAGCTGTGCAATTCAATCAACTTGAAAGAATATGCAAATAAAAATGTAGAATTGAGAACATTTTTACAAAGCAAAAACGGTGGTAGAACCATTTGAAAGAATGTTTAGATGTCCCCCTTCTTCCATCAAGAAACCCATGTATTTCTAAGCAAACACCCAAAGATTAGTGGTGTGTTCATAAAAATATCTATTATAGCTGTTTCCTTTCTGACGCTCTGCCTGAGCATTCCCACGAGAGAGAAAGTTTCCCATGGCCCCTGCAGCCATATTCAGCAGGCTAATACCCTCTGAATTTGACACATTTCCAACACGCAGGGACAGGTGTCTTCAAAAGCTGGCAAAGCCCCACAGATCAGGGCACTCCCGCCCCTCTACTGCGGGCTCCACACGCAGAAAAAACGGGAAAATTACATGGTTTTACAAAACCAAGGAAGCCAAAACACACACACACACACACAGTGAGCAGCAGCAGTATTGAGATCCTGAATAATTACATGCCTGAATTGCATCTTTGAGCAGAAATGTTACATAAATACAGTGAAAACCATCCAAGCTGTATGGCTGCAAACTGGACTGAGGATCAGAACCAAAATGACTTTATCAAAATCTAAAACACCAAGAATTAAAGACAAGTGAAGGTGAAACTGAAACAAACCACAGAACATTTTCCACCATATTTTAACTTCATGAAATACATTCCTGTGGATCTGATACTGAACATCAATCAGATATGAAAGCTTCCACTGGATGATAAGGTAAAATATGTTTGTATCTCGCTTGTCAACATGGAAAGAGGTAACACATAACTGGCATAAAGTTCTCACAGTTCCTGAACCATGATGTACATGTTTTTTTTACATTTTGTTACATGTTTTATTGGGGATTTTAGAACAATACTGAAAGTTCTACTCTGCTGTTGTACTGTATAAGCTAGCTCAGCAAGATTGGTTGGAGGGTATCTCAGATCAGCAATTTTTCACACTGTCTAATCTGTTCACAAATTCACAATTGGATTTTGCTCTGCACTTTAACTAGGCCATACTAGTTAAAGAATGGCCTAAATTTTAATATAATTATTTATATTATTGTAAATTATTATTATTATTTAGAATAATAAACATATTTGGGATGGTCAAACTCTGCGCCATGCCTCAAGTCTTGTGCTCCCTCTAACATGTTTTCTTCCAGGACTGCTCTGCATTTACCTCTATCCATCTTCTCATGAACTTTGACCAGCATTTCTGGGACTGCTGATGTAAAAAACATGCCATGTTTCATAGTGTAAATGGTGTGTTCAGGAATATGTGTATTTTTAGTTCTCTGCCTCACAGAAAGTTTAGAATGGAGACTACAAAGGACACTTTGGACTCATCTGATTGGAGCACCTTTCACCTTTTTGCAGAGTCTTCTACATGACAGAAGCAAACTGCTGATTGGTCTGCTTATGGCTTTTTTTTGCCACTCCTCCACAAATGCCCGATTGATGGAGGTGCATTACTAATTGTTTTCCAATCGACAGACTCTCCCATCTGACCCGTACGTCGCCTTCAAAGTTACCATGGGCCTCTGGGCTGCTTGTCTGATTAATGCTCTCCTGGTCCTGCTCATCAGTTTAGGTGGACACCCATTATCTTGCTGGATTTGAAGCAGTCCCAACACACTGTGTGCTCCAAGAGATACTCAATGATCGAGAAATTGTTTTATAGCGTAATTATACTTTAAACTTTGTTAGAATTTTAATAGAGTACATAATAGTTTGTGATTGTAACGCAGTGAAAGGGTTAAAAATGCTTAAATTATTTTGCAAGGAACTGCGCTTTGAGCTTGATTTCTGAGCTTGATCGCTTGGACGGCAGCCATTGTGTAGCAGTCTCGCTTCTGATAATTGCTTTAAATACAGATTAGTGCAACGACCAGAGCTACTGGCACAGTAAGCTCATTATTTAATGCTGACTAGGGAACTAAGAAAGTGTTACAAATTTACAAGATTCCCCTTAGCTCATAAGAAAAGAGCTAGACATCTCACATGCATTCTTGTTCTCTGCAGTCACTCTGGGAATATTTGAGCACCCTAAAAAGCTGTTTGTCCATTTAAAACGATCAATACAACAGGAAAACAATCAGGCCTAAACTACAGCATTCTGTTAGACGTTTTGCGCGCCTGTGGGTAATCAGGTCAGGTGTCTAATCATGTGTGACACAGACAGCAGAGGAGAGCTAGCAAGCCGAGCGCAAGACTGAGGCGCAGCTTTCATTGTGGGACAAATATGACATTTTTGACAACTGCTAACGGGCATGAAATATGAGCATACACCCATCAGTCGCCTAAACGCAGTCTGATCTCCTCATTACACCGGGAGAGCATGTCAGATCAGAAGGCAGCGCAGATCACACACTTTCAGTGAGCCTTTGTGCACAGAGATCATGTGAAACTTTCACCCTTTCTTCACTTTTAGCAGAGATGACTCTTAATGAAACATGGAGCATGCTGGGAGCTTGATAGAACTGATCCAATCTAATGGTGCTTTGGTGCAGGACCCCATAAATTAGTCCTGGATTTGGAGATTTAATGCAACACCCTGAGGTTTGGGATTAAACAGTTGAAACAAATTGGACTTCTCGTGTCAAATAAAGTCAACTTCTTTAAACTATGCTATATTTAACATCACCTGCAACACCTTGTTTAAGATCCCAGGCAGCAATTTTTTGTTTCAGAACAAAATGAGTTTACTGTAATTTACTTTTAAATCTTATCCCAGCAGCTTTTTTGGCAGCCTTGACTTTTTCTAGGAACAAACCCAAGACCTATATTTGTTCCTGTGCTGATCCAATCCTGGCTTGACCAGAGGTTTCTTAGCTAAGTGCTACACACAGTCAGTAACAGGTATAACAGCAAAGAAATGCCCACAGAATGATCCTGCCACTACCATAGACAGTTGTTGTTGGCATGCATGGCTACAGAATATATTGAAAATCAAACATTACCACAATGTCACTGTGCCCAATTTCAATACAACAAAAAGCAGTTTGGAAAGCAGTGAACATATTAGTTAATTATCTAGTGCCATGCTTCATGCTAGTTTAAAATTTTAATAGGAAACTTTATTCCCAAGCCATTTAGAAATTTCCCTGCAAAAATAGCAGCTGTAGCCTGACTCCGGTTTTTCAACAAAACCATGTTGCCATGATAGAAATACTTCCTTCTTTCCACAATGTCAACCATCTGTGGTTAATGTTTCAACTTAACCCAAAGCAGAAAGACATCATAGTCATCAATAAAACCTTCAGAAACACAACAGGATATCACATTTTTCTGATATTATGCAGCCACACTGTGATGTGAAGCTGCATGACCAAGTACTAAAAGCCTGACAATAATCACTGTCCTCTAAAGCTATCTGAATAAGGAAACTGTAATTTCACAGTGATAATTTGCTTCAATTTAACCAGTTTGAATGGAGTTTTCATCTGTTCCAAGAGTCAGCAACCATTTTTGCCCTCACTCATGTCAAATAACATTAGCGTAGAGCCACAAAACCTTCTCACTCTACCCAAGAAAGACAGTTTATGAATTTCTATGAAAACCTGTAAAAGCAGTCAACAAAAGAACATGCCATAGAACAACGGAAGGTTTCATATTTATGGTAAATAAAGAAAAACAGCTTGTAGTTTGCATCACATTGATAAATGAAAAGCACTAAAGAAAAAATGATCTGATGCTGCTTAAGTACTGGCCTGTTGTGGAAATACCAACCATGCATTGCAAGAAAACATATAAAATCTGCTAAAACTGTCTATTATTTTTAGGTTTGGAAAACATTGTAGTTTTTCACCATTTTGCAACAGCTATTAAGAATCCCTTAATAAAGAGGACCAGAAGAGACACTAAGAGGCAGGTTGTAGATCTCTGCTCTATTCAGTCAAATGTTCTACATTTGCTCACTTCCAGTTCTTCAATTTCCCATTGCCGCCCTGTTCCACAACTGTCCCTTTGCAGGAACCCATTCTCGATTTCCTCTTTGCAACACGACGATGGGCTTTGAAACCGTACACAGCAGAGACCCCCCATGCCCTTCCTGATCGTGTCCTCCTCACTTACAGATAAGCAGAGTTCAGAGTTTGAAAGAAGCCATGGAGACCGAGAAAAGTGGGACGATGAACTGTACGGTTCTGGAATCTTTCTAGACGAGACGCATTATAGAGGTGTTACAGTGCAATGATTGCTACTGGAAAGATCAAGTGAATGACATAAGATGTGTCATGTTGCAGTCAGGTGGCTAACAGACACTGTGTCCTCTGCAGCAGCAGTGCAGTATTTCTGTAAACCCTCTGTATTTATTTGCTGACATCTACGCAGCCGAAACACGCTAAAGTTTCTCAACAAACTATAACCTGTGTAGTTTTATTCTGAAGGAAAACATTTGCAGCCTTTCTGAGACACACATAGTTGTTTGCTCGTTTCTTGCAGCAGATTGCTCTCTCATGGCTTTGTAATATTGTTCTGACATTTCACCCACTACCACGACTTCAGCTCTGATGATCTCAAAAAAAGTCATAAGATGCATGTTACTGCGTTCATAATCACCTGCTGAAACAAACTACGTGTTGCATTTCAGCTTTGATTACCTGTTCTCTCCTTTTGCATTTGAGGGTGGAGGCTGCAGGATTGTTTGGTTGTCCTCCATGTCCACCACACATTTTGTATTCAGCTCAATCTCTGCAGAAAGAGAGAAGTTTTTTTTGTTTTTGTTTTTTTGTTTTGTGGGAAAAAATAAGGGAGAATGTGGGGATGTGAAAAGTCAGAGAATCTGATCTACTTTCGCTGTGTTGAAAATACACTGGGGCATGACTTCAGGGTTATAACTCAAGAGAATGGTGAGGAAAGCAAAAGTTTAAGATCAAGCGAGAACGAGAGAGGAGTTTGCGGGCGGAAATCGTCGTTTTGAACACTTACCCCTGCGGTTCATGGGCCGAACTCTCACAGCAACTTTTACCTTTGTATCCGACATTTTCGTCCACTTTTTTCTTTTTTTTAACTCCCACCCTGCCTGGTCTGTCTGTGCGCCGAGCTATAAATGTATAGTCTGTAAATCCCCCGACAAGCAGCCTCGGATTTCTGGCAGACTAAAACCGCTTTCAGCAGACGCTGCTCATCGGAAAAAGCCCCCAAGGAGTCCAGATTTTTAGGAACATAGATCCGGACAAGTTCATTTTTCTTCCTTTAAATCCATCCGGGATCTCTTCTTGTGCGGATCGAGCCCTCTGCTCCGGCCCCAGACAGCATCCCTAACACCGCCATCTTCCACCGGGAGCTCGACTGCTCTCCTCTGGCAGGGCTGGAGAGGCTGTGCCAAAGGAGGGGAAAGGATTTACGCACCGCGCCGCTCCTCAACAGGGAGGAGAAAAGCAACGGCAGACAAATGGCAAACTGCATAATGACAAGTGATAAACACGCAACAAACATGAGCATAAATTAAGGCATACTTTAAAGAAATTAAACTGGTTTATGAAGCAAAACTATCTCCAAAGCACACCAAAATAAAATTTCTGATAGTATGTTAATAACTTACGTAACCTTGGTCAGATTATTAAGATTATAACTTATCAGATGCGTTTTTTGTTTTTTCAGTGTTTTTTTTTTTTTTGTTCTTTCCCATGAAATACTCTTTCACATTTAAAAGTCTGTTGATGTTGTAATTGAGTTTTCTCAGCAAAAAACAGCAATTATTAGACACTTTAATATTAATAGATAAATAAATAAATAAATAATAGCAGTTTTGGGGCTTGTCCTCACTAACAGTAAAACTTAGATTTTTTTTTTTTCTTCATATCAAGAATGATACTCCATGAAGTCACATATGGTGGGGATGATTGAGCACATAGTTCAATAAAAACAGTCAAATACGTATTTGTTTACATCCGGACAAGACAAAAGCTGTTCTCTATGTTTTTTTTAATATATCCGAAAACGTTCATATATTGTAACGCCATTGATTTGTTCTGAAGAAACAGCGCCTCCTACCGACAGAAAATACAATAGTCGAAGTGAAATATGAAAAAGGGGCAATTCTTTTTACCCTATTTCTGATAGTGATCTTATCAGCATTAAAAATAGAAAGAAGAAAAGAAAATCAAGTAAAATTTGAATTTCTACTTAAGTTAAATTCTTGACCACAAGAAGGTAAAACCGGCACATTTTTCAGTTATTATGTTTTTATATTTTTACATTTATTTATTTATATTTTTAAAATAAAATTGCAAAAACAGATCATGTTTTTCTTCTTTTTCATTACTGGTTTATTATGAAACTATCAAATTACCAAAACTTACACTGACCTCTTCAATGCACACAAAAATATGGGATGATAGTGTAAAATTGCTAAACAATCAGCATCTCAATTTCATTACTATAACTTTTAAACATTGTGTGCCAATTTTAAATGTGAAGTTTTGTCACTTTTGTTCTTTCTGGACTTTTGTGGCAGGGTTGTTTGTTTTGTTTTCTACTTTTGTGTTCACTGTTATTGTTGTTGCTTTACTCATCACGATCGCTTATTTTCCGCTGTTTCCGTTTTCAGCAGTTTAACACTCAGTAATCAGACTCGGCTGGTTTCAGTAGTCGTCCCAGTATTTATTAGTCATTGTTGGATGAACCTGTCTTGAAGATTCTGCTCGGGGGGGGAGGGTTCATTTCTTATTTTGCCATTAAGTATTAGTAATGTAGCACCAGAAGGACACCAGACGTTAACGGATAGATGAAGAAATGCATGTAGAAGGCTTGAAGGGGAGGTTCACTTTACAGCAGGAAAATATACTTAAACAAACAGAACTGCTTCTTAGCTGTTCAGTGTAAGGGCAAAATTTAGAAAACAATAAATGACAACTTCTTAGGGTATCTTAATTACCCTGCTCATAGCGTACACCCAGCAGATAATAAGTATCCTTCAAACAGACAAGTTAATCTACAGAAATATTTAAAAGTAGAAAGCATAAAAACAACAAAATACTTCAAACAAACTTTAATCTGTTTTTCCAATACCCTGTCTTGGTTTCTTATTATGTAATGACCATGTTGCATCAAGCACCGGGTTTACTAGAATAAATCTTCACCGTATGGTCGCCACCATCCACTGTGATGAGCGTGTTGTTCAGTATTACCAACCCAGCAGGTCGAATGAGATGGACCCCGACAAGAGGAGTCAGGACTGGGTGGTTCTGAAGGTTTCCTAAACTACAAATCAACCCCTGATCACAGTCAGACACAACCACATCTCCATCACTGCTGAAAGCCACATCTGATATGTTGAACCTGAAGGACGTTTGGAGGATCAGGCTGAAGCTGTCCATCTGGTAAAGAAGGTGGAAGTCTTTCGTAAACACCTTCAAATTTCTGTTGTGGTGCCTTCCTCTTGGATGCTCCAACACTGCTGTGTTTCCGTTTTTTTGGCAGTGAGCCACCGCTTTGGGACAACAAAGGTTGGCTAGGACATTTTGACTCTCCAGGATAATGCCATGACTAAAGTTCACTTTAATTCTGAGCAGATTACCAGCCTGGAGGTCAGAAACCAGGATGCGCCCACAACAGTCTGTGTCCACGCCCCAAGGAAGTTGGAAGCAATCTTTGACCGTCACTACGTGTATTCCCCTGGATGTGAAAACCTTCACAGATTTATCCCCTGCATCTGTCACTATGACATAACCAGTAGGACTCACTGCCACATCCACTGGGTAACAGATGTCCCCATTACCTGTTCCTTTTTCTCCAAAACTGTGCAGCTTCCTCCCTTGTTGGTTAAACACCACTACTCTCTTCTCTCCATCATGCACCACGACTACTCCCCCCACAGAGCCCAAAACTGCGATTCCAGTGGGGTTGGTGAGAGTACCCCAGCCCCCAAACGCAGCAAAAAGATGCAGAGCTGTTTCCGAGATAAATCCTCCTTTGGACCTGTGAGGGGGAGCGGAGGACAAGGATTTCTGGGACAAAAGGAGCTCCTGCAGGTCACTGAGAACCTGGCAATGGGAGGTGCTGTCAACACTGCACAGCTGTCGACAGAACGGGCACTCCAGCTTCCTCAGGAGAGGGTGGGACAAAGCTGTGATGCATTCCAGACAGAGTACATGACCACAGGAAAGGTTCTGTGGTCTGCGCTCCCTCTGTTGAGAGTTAAACATCTCAAAGCAGACTTTACACTCCAGTAAGTTGAGCTGGATTTCCCTCAGGGTCGCCTCTGGACTCAGGCAGGAACGATGTGGGAGATCAGAGGTCTGGTCCATGATGACTGAAATTCAGTGACGTCCTGGTAGCCTCTGCTGAGGTAGTTCAGCTTACTGATGCAGATTGAATAAGGTTCAAAAACCAAGCAGACAATCTGGGAATTTCAGGCGACACGATGAAGGAAGACGGAGAGAACAAAATGAACTGGAGAAGCTCTGTGTTTACTTGTCCTCTGCTTGGAGGCCTCAGTCACCACGTGATGTTTTAAAGCTAGCTGAGGCTCTCTGGCGCCCTCTTTTGGACATAACAGTTCATAAGATGAATTTTGTACATTTATTGCTGCTATTTGCAATTAGCATTTGCACAAGTTTGTTGCTGAACACTAGTGAGCAAAAAGCGTAATGAATCTGAGAAGGTTAAGGGAACAGAGTGGAAACAGGAAATCCATTCCATTGGAGGTTTGGTTTAAAGTACTAGATTGGCACTGGCAAGTTTAATGACACAACAGACATGTGGAAAATACACAGTGTTATAATTATTATGCAAATTGGATTTAAGTGTCATAAAGATAAACATTTTTTTGTTGTGCTATTAAATTTATAGATGGTATTGTGTGTCAGGGCTCTTTGAATCAGTATAATTAATTTGGGTTGATCAGTTTGTCTGGTGGCCTCAATTAAAGGAAATCTACTTAAGAAGGATGTTCCACATTATTAAGCAGGCCACAGGTTTCAAGCAATATGGGAAAGAGAAAGGATCTCTGCTTATGAAAATCATCAGATAGTGTAGTGCCGTATGACAAGGCATGAAAACATTAGATATAAAATAAAACTGAAGCGTTATCGTACTGTGAAGAGATTTGTGGCTTATTCAGAACAAAGATGGGTTTGTACAGATAAAGGCAGAATGAGGAAGGTTTCTGTTAGACAAATTTATCGGATTAAGAGAGCAGCTGTTAAAATGCCCTTACAAAGTAGCAAACAGTTATTTGAAGCTGCTGGTGCCTCTGGAGCCTCAAGGTGGAGGATCCTCCAGAGGCCTGTGGTGCATGAACCTACCGGTAATATTCAGCCACCGCTAACCAGAGCTCACAAGCAGAAACGGTCACAGTGGACCCAGCTGTACATGAAGATTAATTTTCAAACAGACTTGTTCACTGATGACTGCTGTGCAACCCTGGATGGTCCAGATGGATGCAGTAGTGGATTGGTGGTGGATGGCCACCACATCCCAACATGGCTGTGACGTCAGCAAGGAGGTGGTGGAGTCATGCTGTGGGCTAAAATCATGGGGAGAGAATCATTGGTCGGAACCTTCAGAGTCCCTGAAGGTGTGAAAATGACCTCAGCAAAGTATATGGACTTTCTGACTGATCACTTTCTTTCATGGTTCAAAAAGAAGAGCCATACATTCCGTAGCAAAATCATCTTCATGCATGACAATGAACCATCTCATGCTGCAAGGAATACCACTGTGTCATTGGCTGCTATGGGCATAAGAGGAGAGAAACTCATGGTGTGGTCACCATCCTCCTCTGACCTCTGACCTATTGAGAACCTTTGGAGTTTCCTCAAGCAGAAGATCTGAGGATGGAATGCAGTTCATATCAAAACAGCTCTGGGAAGGTTTTCAGACATCCTGCAGAGACATTCAAGCAGAAACTTTCCACAAACTCACAAGTTCAATGGATGCAAGAATTGTGCAGGTGATATCAAAGAAGGCCCTATGTTAACATGTAACTCGGTCTGTTCAAATGTTTTTGATTGAAATAGCTTTTGATTTTAGTACATGTGACCACTTAATGCTGCACATTCAAAGAATGACCGTTTGCAGTTCTTTATAATCCATAAAATGTTTAGAAAATCTGCTGTGCATAATAATTTGGAACAGTGCATTTTGAGTTTATTTTTGAACAAAATACTGTTTTCATGGGGAGCTTTGTTCAGTAAAAGTTGATTTATACTGTAATAGTTCAAGACTTGAAAATTACACTGACCATCATTTGCATTGACCATTTAAGAAAATCTGAGAAAATATCACCTGCATAATAATTTGGAACACTGTGTAATGGTCTGATCAGAAAAGACCAACATTTATTTTTGTTATCTTATATGCAAAATGGTTATGTTGCATAAATACATCACTACACATCACCCTGTACACAGAGTTATGGCAGCATCATGCTGAGGGGATTAAGAAAAACTACAATAGGATGACTTGTTTAAGCATGTCGATGTGTTAGGATGGTCCAGTCAAAGTCCAGACCAAAATACAAAAGAAAATTGATGCTTGCAGATGCTATTTAGCAAAACTGCTAGAGAAGGATCCAAAACAAACTGAAGTTGAAATTATGAAAAGGTAGTTTTTATTAAACTTTGCCTGAGGCCAACTGAATACAAATGTATGCTAAACATTTCAAATGATTTGCATATTTATGCATTAATTTGTATTCATAAAGCTAAAACCCAAAAATATATACTAAAATGTGTGGTTGTAGGATAAAATAAAATGTGGAAAAGGTCATGGGTAGTACATATGTTCCAAGGCCGTGTAAATCCTGGTATGGGTCAGCCTTAGGAAGCTATTTCTGTATGACTTTCAAGATGTGCAGCTCGAATGAAATCTGACTCCAGACGGGCAGCGCTGAAGTCAGCAGGTCGAGGAGCACTTACATCCTGCAGGGGTGTCCTTCAGAGCCTGAATAAGATTATTCAAGTTCCACGAGTGTTAAGTAAAAAAAAAAAAAAAAAAAAGTAAAATCAGCTTTAAACATGTTTCTAATTCTTAATTTAAACTTAAGGAGGATTATTAAAAAAAAATACACAGAGATTGGAAAATAAAGAGGAAATGTAAAACATTTTAATATGTTGAATTTGTTTTTTCACAGTGAAACAAACAGCACACGTCATCTTCAACAGTAATGGTTTTGGCAAAATGAAATGTATATCCAGAGACATTGTACCATTTACAAAGCCTAATGTTGCCCGGGAGACCGTTTCACCGAGGCCAGCATTTGGATTGTCGAGGATACGAGAAATATCTCAGTGCTGAGATGATACTGATAGAACAAAATGACAACAAAGAACTCCAGGTGAGAGTATTCAATAACAGAGAGCTTAGTCTAAATACAGACTGAGAAGCGTTAGGAATAAGAAATAATTCCATGCAAACAGGCACAAGGCGTGAATAAAAATGTTATGACAGTAAAAGACAATACATGTGTTCAGATTTAGACATTATAAAGACTTCTTTTTTCCTACTGTTGTAACATTATCCTATTGAAACACTTGATTTGACAGTCATGCAAAAGAAATGAACGGAGCGAGAAGGTCGGCAGGAAAAGAAAACCACCTGCACACCGACATGCAAGGGTCTGAATAATTGTCCTTCAAATATAGCAAAATTTAAAATAACATAGCAGCCACAGGCGGAGTGGAGAAAGTAAAGTCACTCTGGATCACAATAGTTCACATAATACTAGAACATTACGAAATGTACAGTATTTTCAGGGAAAAACTCCTGCAAAGTGCTTTAACCGTGTGCTTCTTTACAAAATGAACCTCAGCTGATCACGATAACAAGCTAAAGCTGTCTGGCATGGAAATTCTGTCCACATTCAAGTATTAAAACAAATAAAAAGAGAGAGAAACATTTAGGAAATAAACCGATAATCAGTGAAGAATGCAAGTATAAAAAAAGACAAAAAAAACAACAACAAAACATACAGGCTTCAAATAAAGTGATTAAATCTTTAAAATGGCTTTTAACATTATGATACCAACTTACTGGCATTCAGCCAGATGAATGCCAACCTTCAGTGATATTGTGTTGTAACTTAAAAGCTAGAATGGACATGCAGTCACAGCAACAGCCGCTTTTATTCTCTCACACGCCCACAGACTGTCTCGCTCTCAGTCACACACAAAGAAACCTGTGATTAGTGGTTTAGGAGTTTCTTGAGTACACAATGCGACGTGCATCTCTGTAGTTTGAGCCGCAACACTTTTCATCACAACACAGCAATCACCTGTTCATCCACTTCCTATTATCTGATGTCTGCTCTCCTCCTCTCCAGAAAGTGTCGGCGGCGGTGGTGGGATGGTGAAGTTTCAGGATCTTCTGCAGAAGGAGCTCGGATGTCTCGCGGCCTGTCCGGCTCAGCTTACTACTGGCTGTCGATGCCGTTTAAGGGTTTGTTTTTCCCTCTTCGTCTGATCGTGGGGCTCTCACCGTTTGAGTCCATGTCATCTAAAATGTGAAGTTCAAACATTTAAAATAAATTCAGGTAAAAAGCGCATATTGATAGTTGTTGTAAGATTCAGAACATTTGACTAGAAAAAATAAAATAAAACTTATCAGTTTTTAAGTAATTAAGTAAGTGGGCCTCATCTATGTTTAATAGTTTGACTTTTGATTTTTGTTCCCCTGCTGCCCTGGCATCTGGAGTAAAGCACCATCTCAAAATCTGACACCTGGACTTTTCAAAGACCAGCTAAAGTATGTTAAATTACTTGCATAATTTTTAAAGCATAGTCTGTGAACACTTCTACCGTTATCCTGTTTGTGTAAAGAAAATATAATTGCAGTTTTTATGCTTTGTTTGGCCTTTTAACCAAACTTAGTCATGGTTATGCTCAAACAAAATCATTAGATTAAAAAAATAATCCAAGTGGAGGATAGTCTGTAAAATATAATTTTTACCCAAACTCAATTTTCCATACTTATCCAGACCTAGAAATTGGTAAAAGCAGATTTCATAACTTTTCAAGACCGTAAACAAATCTTGAATTTTTGTTCAGACACTAGGGGCCAGTGCTTTACAAAAAACCCCCCCCAAAAAAACAACCTAAATGTTGTCACTGACAGACAACAGTAGAGACTCCGTACCTTTAAAATCCCCAGACATGTGGTCAGGAGACTCTGCGTAATTACTGTCTTCACACTCTGAAAGGCTCTGCAAGAGGAGAGGAGAGTAAAGACACATGACACACATTCCTGTAACAGAGCACACGTCATATGTAACAGCATGCAACTGATCCTGCACAATGTTTCCAATAGACCAAGTAGACTTGACAAGACAAAACCTTAAAGTTTTGTACTAACAATAAGAGCTCAGTTACTGCCCAAGAGAAAATCTAACTACTACCATAAATGAATGATGGCAAAGTTTATGTAACAGAAGAGCACAACATCCAATTGTTTTCAGCAAAGAAAAGAATTGTTTAGTTTTCAGAACAAGATATTTTGAAAGAAAGTGAAATGGAAATGTGACTGCTCCTTAGCTAAAGCAATAGTAAATAAATGAAGAAGATATATTTTTCTTCGACCAAAAAAGTATCTCTATTTGACTTTTTCGCCCCAGGAAATGAAACAACTAGAACCTCGGCTTCAAATAAAGGAGACAACCCGGGTATTAACGACTGTCACTGTTAGATTCTTGGTAAGGGTGATGTTTTTTAAGTGCTCCAGATAAATCCTCATTTAATTCTTCACATATTGAACACACATTCAAGATTAAGACTTTGCCATCCCTACTTTTGGCCTAAAGATTAATTTCTCTGTATTTTTTACTTTACATTATTCTCACATTCAGACATGGACACAACTAGCTTACAAGCTATAGAGTGTTTTTGTAAATCCTGTTGAGATTAGCATGACATCACTTAAATTACATGAATTATTTTCCAAATTAATTAGAACATGAAGGAACTGACTAAGATAACCTTTCAAAGAGTTATGTAAAGAAAAAGTATAGCTTCCTTTTACTGAGATAGTTCACTAAAAATAATTATAAGTGAACATTAAAGATGGTCTCCGGTGTGTTAAAGCTATAAGTTAAATTCGGTGCTTTTGAATGGTCTGTTAAAAGCTGTAAGTTCAATTCAATTCAGTTTATATACATAGCGCCAATTCAAAACAAATATCGTCTCAATGCACTAAATAAAAATAATTTGGAGCTCATTTCAGATATAACAAAAATATATCTTAACAGGAAGCCAACCCTGGGTGAAACCTGAAAGTCACTGTCTCTCTATGCCACATACCCTGCTTCTAAGTACTGGATAATAAAAACACACATTCCTGAATGTTGAAACAATAAACACACCTTTCCCCTTGGACCATATGTTTCTGCATACCACACCATCCCATACAGACACAGGAATGTAATGAAGGCCTGAAAACAGAAGCGTAGCGCAAGCTGTCAAATAATTCAGTAACAGGCATTCATCTATAACAATAAGTTATTGAAAGTTATTTGATTGGTGGTTAAAGTACATATTTTTAAGCAGCAGTTGTGTGAAGTTGCACAGAAATCCTGATCTTACCAAACACAGCAGCCAGAGGACCACATAGAGGATCTGTGTTTTTGAGAACAAGTCCTGTCCAAATTTAATACACGCCAAGGCCTCTAGAAAGGCTATCGCCCTGCAAACAACAAGAGGGGAAAACGATCACGGACTGAAACCTTTGGCCAACCTGGAGGATATTTTTAGCTTGAACGAGGAGACACAAGGCCTCGGTCAAACATGTTCGGTGGATATAAAAAGTTTACAGACCCCCAGTTAAAATGCCATTATTTCTGATGAAAAGAACTGAACCATAATAAAAAAAAGTGTTAGATCTATTTCAAAATTTTATTTGACATATATCCTTCAAATATATGAAGGATATATATCCTTCAATTGGTAAAAGAACAATTTTACCAGAAAATTTGTATTTTTTTCAAAATCTAACAACAGGAATCTGTGGGTCACCTAAAGAAGGTTTAGGACAGATGCTCTCATAATCTGATACCTTGGAGAAATAAAAACTAAAAAAACTAAAAGGAGGATATTTACTGCTGATTTTATGAGTTATCTCCACCTCTGTCTGTCTGTCTGCCACTATAGTCTTATTTATATTCAACTAACGTTGCATATTTTCCATGAATACTCACCCAAAGACCCAGCACTGTGTCCCCACTCTCTTACACTGCGTATCTGTGAGGTATGCATAATACTGCCTGAAACAAAAAACAAACACAATGCAGGCATTAATTTATTTCACTAATACTTCTCAGCCTCTTTCTTGCCCCAAAGAAAAAGAAAAGTCGTAACAGCGTACCTTACTGTCGGAGCTGTGATGATACCAACGAACAGGATTCGACACCAGCTGAGAGCGTGGCTCGCGGGAAAGACGAAAATGTGTTTGAGGAAGAACGTGTTCAATTCTGTCAGCTGTGAGGAAAACAAATAAAGCTGATTTCAGTAACTAAGGCCGTGTGATCACCCAAAGAAAGCCTGTTGACAAATACAGTGTAGCTTCCAGACTTGAAGAAGTCTGAGCCATGCGTTGCCTGTGGCTAACAAAAAGATCCGAGAAACAACTGAAAACAAATTGCTGGTTTCTAATGACAAAACAAACGTGTCTCCTAATCTAATCTTGTTTGTTACAGTTGCAGACGTTTTAGGCGTTTTAAGTATTTCTTTGACTAGGCCTGAACCGGTTAGCAGTTTCTCAGTATAAACAGGTTTTCGACCGTTATGGTTTCAAAATCACAAAGATTTACCGTTATACTGTCTCTACATTTGGAAATCTTTTACACAAAAGTCCACTGAAAGTGTCTGGGATGAGTGGTCACCAGGTGCACAGAAGATAGTGTATTGCTGTCCCTCCCCCACATGTTGCTGCACACCTCTGGACAGTGGCGTGAAACAGAGTTTCAAAAATGGTTTTACTAAATTAATTAGATTATGTTATACGTTTGACATAGTTGTATAAAATCAATCTACTCTGAAATGGTTTATAGGAAAGTATTGAGTTGACAATAAAAAGTGCACCAATGACTTAGTTAAAACTTATTTTTTCTTAACATGTTTATTGAATAAATATCCTTAAATATAACATTCCTATGAGTGGCGACAATATTTGTGGAGTGTTTTTTTTTGTTCTGAACTGTAAAAAGAATTAATAAAATACACCCCATCTTATTTTAATAATGCTAAACTTGCTATTTCAGGAAACATTTCTAAAAGGAGGAAATAAGTTTCGAGCAGCTACAAAGTAGACAGTTTTTTTAAATTTCCACCTACTAGAAATATGATCTTGCAACATGCTGACATGAGTGCAGAACAAGCATGGGTGTGGAAAACGACATTCAATAGGGACTTTGTTCAAAATGTGGGAAATGTTTGTAAAGAAACAAGGGCTGAGATCTTAAACAGCTGTTGTATTTTATCCTCGGCATTTTTGCAGGGGTACCAGAAAACAAACCTGTTGGCAACAACAAAGCAAACAGCTAATCCAGAAGCGGATGTGAGAGAAGCCAGTCCACACTCTGAATGGCTGAATCAGAATGAATCTCTTAAAGTAGTTCTCAAAAAAGAGTCAGTCATCAGCATGCGATGCTTCAACTGGGTGTGTTGCGAAAAGAAAGGCAGTTTTTTGCCAACAAAATAAAATCGTTAACATCACATTTAACAGCAAGAGGATAGAACATTTACTCATGTTCTCCATCCTTTGTTTTCTCATTACCGCAAACAGTCTCAGCCTTAAAGGATTAGCAGTCAATGTGTCGACGACAAGACACCTGTGTACTTAATGGATCTGTGAGGATTAGGATTTCACCAACAGACAAAGGAATCAGCTCAGCGGGGACTTAGCGCGCTGGATGATACCCGAATCGTCAGCGCTTCAGTCACTGTCGAGACGCCAGAGCAAGATTTGCCCGGTGACCCACCTGCCAGATGATCATGAACAGGTAGACGCCGGTGACCCGCTGCAGGGAGGACTTCGGATCAAGCCAGCGCACGTAGGTCCAGCTCGCAGGCGTGAACTGCAGCACGGCTCGCTTGATCTTCCCCGTGGTGGTGTGGATGTCCCTGATTGAGTGGGATAGAAGTGGGATTACACAGACTTACTGACAGATTTATAAAAGAATATTATTCTAATGCCTTCAGCAAGAGCAAACAGAACCAACGTCACAACACAAAGCATTCGACTTCGCTTTTTGATTAATTTCTGGGATTATCTTTTAAAATAATTTCAGAATCCCATCTGTAATACCTTTATACAGGGGATTAAATTATACACAAATGTTCTAAAGTTGCAAAAGAAACTAAATAAACAACATTAACAAGAAACACTATATACTTTGACAATGAAATTTGTTTCATTATCAAAAAAGAAAAATTTTTGAGTTTGTTTTATTATTTATTAACGCCTTATACATTTGGATTTAAATCAAGTTGACTTATTCACAAACTCAGAAATCCTTTTTTTTCATCAGTAAACGCAGCATATGAATGCTTCCAGGTGAGAGCATCAACTATCTTTAGCATGGAAGTTGTTATTGGGTGGAAAAAAATAAGCTAGCTAGTTATTTTTGAGGTTTTTAAAAACAGAGTCAGAGGAATCACAATTGTGTAAGAACATCCCAAAAGCTGTCTGCAGTTCTATCAGCCTGCAAGAGAGAGCAGGACTTTCAGCTGATAACAGAAAGGCTGAGCGACGTAAAAATTCAGTTGATCCGTTTCATCTTTTTGACGTTTTGTTATGAATCGTTTGGAAATTTCAGTTTCATTTCAGTAATGCTTCCCTAAACAAGAGCTAATATACTGCGCTTAAGACAGATTAAAATGTTAACTTATTTATTTTGCCTTTTTTGTTTAAATATTACAAAAAATCTGTCTGTCTTAATCATCTGAAAAATACAGAGGAGATGTATTTCCTCGCTTCTGACATAATTAATGACGGTTCAAGCTTTGTTATAGTTTTACAAAGAAATTAGAACGAAGAAGAATCTGTACCAGGAAGATGATGTGAAACGGCTGCTGATAAAATTCTGGGGTGTAAAAATTCATACTTAATACTGGCCCAGTGGTACGTCCTCATCTCCAAGAAGCGGCAGACGGTCATTCCGAGCCAGATTCCTCCTCCGTTACACAGTAGGATGTCCAGGATCACCTGGTCCCACCAGCACTCCGCAAAGTTGGGCAACAAATGCATGAAGAAAAGCTGTTAATTCAGAAAAAAGGACAATTATTATTGGAGACCAGACCACGAGTATAAAATCTGAATTTAATATCTAATGTCAAACTAATCTGACTCTTGCTCCGTTATATAAACACATTACATCACAAGCTTTGGTGATTTAGAGAGGCAGGCAGCCAGGAGCCTCACAGCTGTGGAGTTTTTATTGTTTGGAGAGTTTGTTTACCTCCGTGAGCTCCCAGGTGATACTGATGGTCCAGCAGAGGCCGTAGCTTCGGATGAGGAGGGCCTTCATGCCCCAGCCCCAGAAATGGCTGAACGCAAAGATGTCAAAATGGCTCATGATTCTCTCCCAGGTGATGACGTGGCAGTTCACTGCATACTCCTGCAGGCGATAACACAGACAGCCACGTTATGGCGATCCCCGCCAACGGTGGGAGCAGAAGGCAAATAGACGAGAATATCTTTTTTTTTTTTTACTGTACGCCGTCGTCACAAACCATAATATCTGCCTCTCTCTTGGCGTAGCGCAAGTTGGGATCCAACCAGTACATGAGATGCTTCACTTGCTGCCAGTTGAGGAAGATGATGAAAACCAGGAACAGAAAGTAGAGCACACTCAGACCTTAAAAACAGAAGAACATGACCTTCAGCAAGGAAAGAATTTGTAATAAAAAAAATATTATTTTTGCTCTGAAATACTTTCGCTAGACACTCACCAAACACTATCCGCCATATTGCTGGATGCGGCCTGGTGAAGGGGCCTGAAAGCAGATTTATTAAGACAACATGTCAAATGATGGGAACCGATATCTGATTGAGCTAAGATTTACTGATTCACTGAGATCATAGTGGAGATACTTCACGGGTTTCATGCCAGCCTAAGCCTTGTACTAACAATAGACAGCAAGAATGACCCACTGACAGACGCTGTCCACGCCTGTGTTCAAATGTTCTGCTCTTTCCTCCTACACACAGGCAATTTCTGTACTACCTTTATTGTAAAAAAGCAGTTTTGAAACTAGATTAAGGTGATTACAATCAGCTTAATCTAGTTATTACAATCACCTGCATAATATTTAGTAGATCTTCTGTTTTCAACCAAAAATTGCTTTGAGATGTCAAGGACTACACAAGGTCTGCGAAGGCCTGCTTTGGTATCTAAGAAAAAGATGTAAGATGAAAACCTTTTGACTCCGTTTTTATTATTAATCTATCCATGCATTGCTAAATCTTCAGCCAGATTTATACTGACCACTTTAAAAAGAAAAACGTACCGCACCATATTTTAAAGTAAGCAAAGTAGGGTACTGATTCCTGTTTTTGTGTAAAGTTACGCTCCAATAAAAGAAATGCCAGCTACATTAATTCCTCACTAAGATACTAAAGACAGTTGAAAAATGTCAATAATTGTATCTGTTTTGAAATTCAATTGAAATCCTGTTAAACTCTTTCGCACGCACGGGCTAATCACGCCTGTGGTCCTCATAAATAATTAACGTATCGATCGAAGAGAAGCTATTTTAAAAATTTTTGTACGGTAGGTCCAATAAATTAGTCAATGATTTAACGGTCTGACACATGAAGGCAAATTAAGAGTTTATTTACTCTCAAATATTATGTTGGACTCCATTGTTATTTATTTTCAAAGGATTTTGCAGAAAAATCTTGTGGTAGGTTAAATCTCTGCTCAATAAACTAAAAGATTTTCCTGCACTTGTAGAAAAAAAAAATCATTATTTTATTAAACTGTAATTGTTTTATTGTGAACCCGGCTAAATATTCAACATGGCCAGAAAACACACAAGGGATGTTTTAGT
This sequence comes from Xiphophorus couchianus, assembly GCF_001444195.1. Lineage (NCBI taxonomy): Eukaryota > Metazoa > Chordata > Actinopteri > Cyprinodontiformes > Poeciliidae > Xiphophorus > Xiphophorus couchianus. Next base: position 17,337,816 of record NC_040230.1, on the reverse strand, counting down.
AATTTACAGTCCGTAAAGAAATCAGGGTTGCTGTAAATCAGATCAGTGCATCTCTTAGACAAGGACTTCAATCATTATGCTTGCAGGTTTCTTGCTTGCTTGCAGATGCATGAACTTACGTGACAAACTTCTCTCTCTGCCTAATTTACAGCATCAATGTCTTCAACCATCCTTACTGACATTACTGCACAAAATAACATCCACAATCCCTGCGAGCCATGTTGTGCACTCACCATTGGGGAATGCCAAAACACTGATGACCAGGAAGAAGGAGATGACCAGGATGAGCCCCACCCAGACATTATTGTCAGGATTTCCATCATCTCTGCAGACAGGATGAGAAACAGTCACTAATTAATAACACTGAACTATGACGCACATTGCGTAACCATAGTTTATATTGCCTTTACTGCGGATATGTAACTCGGGCTCATAGATAACAAAACATAAACTAATATGGCACATTTAGCTAAAAATGCAACGTTGTCACTTGTTTCTGCAACGTTGCAGCGAAAGAAAAACAACATAAGCTACACAACGCTTACTTTATATTTTATTACTTTAAAGATTTTTAAAAAAAGATCATCCACGATGCGAAACGATGAGAAAAGCTCAGAGAGCACCACAGCTCGCTAGCTGAGCTTCCTGTATCCGAGCATCACTGACGCTAGGTTAGGCTAGGCTAGGCTAAGCTAGCGTTAGCGGCGGACTCCTCTCACCTTGCAAACGCGAAATACATCAAACTGAGCACCGTGCATGTCAGCAGCGTTATGGTGTGTGGTTTATAGAAAAACTCGATGGTGATATCCTCGACCTGCTGCTCGTTAATCATTCGGAAATGCATCCTGTAGTTGACATCATCTTTGCTCAACGTGTGGGATCCGCTATACACGGACGCCATGGCAGGCAGGACGCGGCCAGCGGAGCAGGAGCGGCGGCGGCGGCTCCTCACAGCGCCGGGGGCGACATGAGAAAGTGAACCGCAGCCACCAGATCAGACGAGCAGGCAACGAAAAAAAAAAAATTATTATTATATAAAGTTACATAACTAACAAGCAGAACGCGATGAGCTCAGAGAGGAGACCCGGTTCCAGAGAAAGCGTTGAGTTTAGGTTCTGATGGGAAACTGAGGTGCTGCACAAACACAAAGCGGAAGAGTTTTCTTCGACCTTATCATTTATGTGAACGAGTAGCTGTGTGTGAGCGGGGGTGGGAGTTAGGGTTCCCGACAATGATCTGGTTCTTCTGACTCGTATCACCAATAAGAATCAGTTCTTTCGGCATCCAGATGGCTCTTCACTCCAAATTGTTGCATGCATCTGGATAAATGATCAAAAATGTAATTCAATCCCTTAATTAGTTCAAACAGTTAAACTCATGAAGATTCTTTTTATGCTCATTTTGATGATTATTATATGAGCCCAATGAAAAAAGAGATTTTAAATAGAGGATATTTATGAAAATACGAGCCTTCAGATGATTATGAGGCAAAGCCCGTTCAAGAGTGTGATTCTTTGTGGCAGCCAGTCAGATGGATTATGAGCAGTCGTGATTTTTTAAATCATTGTTTAAAGTGAAATTTGCCAGTTAATGAGTCCTTCAGATATTTTGTGCTTTGTCAATAGGAACATCTGTTTGCCACTCTTGAACCAGACATGTTAGAAGAATGATACATGGACTAAAGAGAAAAAAGGACTGGACTGTTGCTCAGTGATACAATCTACTCTTTCAGAAAAAAAACTTTCCTTTTCATTTAGATATCAAGTACCCAAAAATGGAGATAAATATCCATATCCTTTGCAAAAACGTTCTGACCTTAATTGTTCAAGTGAGTCAGTACAGTAAGGTGGCTCAGTCATAACTGGCACATCAGGTGAGTTTTCAGCTGAAGGACTTTAAACCATGACAAATCGTTTTAAAAATCTATTTGAGTGACCGCTTCAGTTTCTTCAGGTGTAACATTAAACACAACGAGTCAATGGAATAAAGCAATTTATGAAATGAAGTGGAGAACAGATGTCTAAAACCGAACAAACAACATTGTCTAGGTTTTTTTTTTGGTTGTTGCTCACTCAGAACTTCTCACCAATGAAGATTTTTAGACAACTGAGCGAGATATAAAAGCTTTGAAAGTTTTAATAAAATGTTTTTCCTGGAATACAAACAGCGACTTCCAGGGAATGTTGAAAAAAAAAAAACAGCCTGATTTGCTTTGTGTTTGTCTCCCTCTTGTGGCCACTCATGACTGCACATCTGGCTTCCGATGAGAATCGTCACCCACGCTAGCAATTTTCTGAATATGTAGAAGTATAAATTTAAAAATATTTATACTTCTACAACAAATTTAATATTTAAATATAAATTTGTGTCTAAAATGTAAAAGTTTTTACCGTAGTTTTGTAAATCTTCTCCCCAAACTTCCATCTGTACAAATGAACATTAGTATGCACCAGGGTTTATTGTTTTTTTTTTTTTTAAATAAACATTAAGTGTTCACTATGCACTTTCCCGTCTGTGCCTAAGTTATTATCTCATACAAAGCAGGATGTTGTTAGTGTGTTGATCATAAATAAATAAATACATAAATAAAAGCAAACATAGAGTTAGAAGTGCTGTAGTCTCAACGTTCTCCATCTAATGGTGTTTAATTGTTTAGCTGTATGATATTCAAAAAATTATTAAAATAAATATATATATTATATATTAATATATTTGATAATATATTGCATTTACACAGTTTACTTATGTTCGAGAAATTAACAAGATGAGTCAGCAACACAATACGGTCAAACAGTTATTTTAGGTTTAAGAAGGTTTTAATAGTTACAGAGGGTTTTTTTTGTTTGTTTTTTTGCATTTAATCTTGCAAAAGACTTATATCACTTCTCACCTTTCGAAATATAAAATATCTCGTATCCAAAATGAAGCCTCTCTATACATATTGTGCACTTTGAAGAAGTACAAACTTCTTTTGTTTTTGGAAAGGTTGAGCAAAACTTTAGGCAACCGTAAAATTGTTTCTGCTGCAGCATATGAACAAAAGCTTTTTATAACACATTACTATAATCAGCGGCCTATATTTATTAAACGAAAAGGCAGAAAGCTACATATTATTATGTACTACAAATTGGAATCATTGTGTGCTTTCAAACAGACTTTCCTATTGTTTTTCTGTGAAGCAAAAAAAGAAAAGACAAAAAAGAACAAAATTTGCCAAAATCCTGTTACAGTTTAAGCACTGCACAGGAGCTGATTATTCCTGGTTCTGCTCTGCGTCCATCATTCAGTCCTCCTGCTTCAAAATTATGATGGGCTGCAGAAAAACACAAAGCAAATGAATGACTAAGCATGTTCTGTCATATGTTTAGTAGACATTTATAAGAAAATAACACACATACCAAGGTGTTGAAATGTTCTCTGCACACAGCTTTACTCTGCCAGTAGATCAAGAAGAGCGCCATCATGCATTCAAAGACTAACAGAGTTATGATCAGACCGGTAATTCCCATATAGAACTTCTACCATGAAGGAGAGAGTACAAACAAATACTTAGAATCCTGCAAAGCAACATTTGACTGAATGAAACATACAGTACTTACTTCATTTGTCCAATGAGGCGGAAAAGCACTCAATATGCAAATGTGGAACACATGGAAACCAAAAGCCACCAGTGACCAGAAGAAGCTGAGGATGTTCAGGGAGAATGACAGCTTGGTCTGGAAAGTGGAATAAAGCTGAGTTAACATTCAGATAACGCAATACAAGATGCATCATAAGCTGTAACGTTTTGGGTTATTAGAACAAACCAGTTCACAATATCATTTAGAGATATAAATGTAATATTCTGAAACAGACCAAAGATGTGCCAATAAAATTAGCTTTTGCCTTTTTTTGAGGAACTCCTTCAATTTTTTATGCTTTCCTTAAAATCCCAGAATGTGTGACTTACCACATGCATGTTTGGACATTTCCCTGCAGCAAAGGACACCATGCCAGAGATCAAGAACTAACAAAACAATACATCATGTTAACTGGGTGGAAATATAACCATATCAGATCAACAAAAAGGTTAAATATGTGGGCATTTCAAATATTTTTACCAAAACACTTGGAAGAGTGAAATTGTAGATCTCGATTGATGGCAAAATCCACCCAAGAGCGAAAATAAACACACCAGCAATTGCTTGAGCTGCCTAATGAGAAATTTAATTATATAAATAAATAAGTAAACAGAACAAAGAAAAATCTGCGGATTCTTTTGAGAGACAAGCGCGTGCCTATGATTTAGTTTACAGCACAAGTCAGTGAAACTCACCCCCAGAGGTTTTGGCTTCCCTCGAACGACAAACACCTTGAAGTTGTCCCTGAACACACAGTGGAAGTTCTCCGGCATCAGCTGACCCTCCCGAATGTTCTTCAGGCTTCCGATTGGGATGGTGATGATCATTGACTCGTTGCAAATAAACGTCTTCTTCATTTTCCTGTAAAGCCATAAAATGTTAATACAGCTCATGTTGCTGATAGTGATCAGTTACTACACTTTTTAAAAAATTGAAGGTACTGTGGTGGTGCAGGGGCAAAGCACCACCCACATGTGGAGACCTTCGTCTTCAAAGAGAACATCACAGATTCGAGTCCCAGCCTGGTGACATTTGCCGCATGTGTTCCCCGTCTCTCACTACCCACTTTCCTGTATAATTACTCTCAAATAAAGGACACTAGAGTTAATAAAACCCTAAAAAATATTTTTGGAAAAAAAAAAAAAATTGAAAGTGGCTTAACTTGAAAATGAAAATTTGCCTGCTGCCTTGAAAATGCAATTAAAATCAACAAGATTGTTTTGGGTTTAACTCAGAAATTAAAGAGACAAGTTGTCTAAACATTGCTTGTTTGTTTTTTTAGTTCTGATAACTCATTAATCTTGAAATGTGACTTTTAACTTAATACTAGAATTTAAACCAAGTATTTATTTTACAATATGCAAAAAAAAAAAAAAATTAACTGCCCTCACCTTGTTAAAGGAGCGAACATTCCTGTGTTTTTTTTATTCACATTTCAAGTTAAAATAACTATTTATTTTACATTAGCCCTTTCATGCATAGTGGTCACTACAGTGGACAGCTTTCTAAAAGCCATTTTCTTGTGCTTCCTGTGGATTTTTATGTTATAAATGCACACAGACCACTGAAGTGGACACTAATGCATCATAAAATATACCATCAACTACTGGCCATCAGCTGCAAATGCAAGAAATTATTTTTGTTAAATACAATATGGCCGACAGACAAAAAAGCATGAGAACCGACCCGGTCCCTCCTTCTACTGTAGACGACTCTTGCAAGTAAAAAATATATAACCCCTAAGGAACAATACTACTGATGTATTTTTCAAATAACAACTTTGTATTTGGACAAAATTACAATTGATCACATAAAAATAAAAAATAATAAAAAAATAATTTTTACAAAAAAATTTTCCTACCTTTTTTATGCCTTAAGAAAAGAATTTTAAAAAATGGAAAAAAAATTCTGACACAAAGGATCATAATTCATGCATCAGAGGGTTAAAATCATTTAAATTATTGTTCCAACTTCCATGAACAAAAATTCTGATCTGATAATTAATTTTAAGCAACATCACAATGAATTCTGCTCAAATACATTTAGCGTGTCATAACTTTATCCTCAAGCTTCGCAAAATGATGGTTACATTAAAATGAACGTTTGCCTTTGTAACACACAAGAGTTAAATCAACGTAACACACTTCCTTCTCACTCACTTCTCACTCTGGAAACATTCCTGCCTTTTTCTTCTTTCATTTTTTTAAGTGCTAAACTAAAAACTCTTGTTTCTTCAACTCCTGGAAGTTTGACAAAATTAATAAAAAGCTAACAGGACTTAGTGTAAGTTTATCTTTCACTAACACACACATTTAGGTAAAAAAAAAAAAAAAAATCTAAAACCTCCACGATTCATTTGACTTAAAGAGTAGAAGATAGTAGACACAACTAAATGCGGATCGAATGTTTTCATTAAAGCCAGCTTTACCTTTCCGTTCTTCCTCTGCTCGATTTAGACTTGAAATTTGCAGCTTTCTCACACTTACCCGATGAGGAAATGACATTCAAAACCAACTATCTTCTCTTGCTAAACCTAACCTGACTTTAACCAGAAAAAAAAACACACACACACACACACACACACCCCTGCTTTTGACCAAATTTAGTTGTTTTGCGGAGACGTGCGTCAGGTTGAGGAAGTTAATGTGGGTGAAGACCTCATGTGTGTCTTACGAAAATTAAAATGATGAGATGATGAGAATCTTGCTGAGACAGAGAGCAAAATAGAGATCAAAGGAAACACGGTACGATAAAATATCTTAAAATCTATTTCTTCATTAGACAATAGAAAGATTTCTTGAATAATTTTACTGTACAGGCAGGAGAAGTTTACGATTTTCAATATCTTCTATTTTTATATTTACTTAAATATGAATACATTTATATTTATTTATAAATTTATTTGCATGTTAAATTAGAAATCTACTTTCGGAACATAATTTTCCAATCAAATATCATTCTTTCTGGTAAAAAAAAAAAAAGTGTTTTACTTTTGTTGGTTGTGTCACACTTTTTGTTGTGCCAAAAATGAGTTAAATTAGGATGGGGTTTTTTAATCTGCAAATAAATGTTACAAATTTACAAATGGAATACTGTGACACTCACTTCTTGTTGGATTGTTTTGTTTTGCTCTGGTGTAGCACAATCTTTTTTGTAAAGTAAAATAAACAACTTAAATTTTACATACCCTTCATAGTTATCCTACACATTTTTCTACTTAAAACATTTTGCAAGAATTATGAATGTGTGGACAAGCTTTTCTTTGAACTTAGATTGGAAAAGTTGACTTCTGCAAACTGTTGGTACCTCTCTGTTAATGACCGAACGACCCATACTGGCCACTGGAATAACTTCAAACTGACAGAAGCAATAACAAAATAAAAATTCACTCAAAACTAAAAGTCAAGTAGGTGCTTCTGAATTGTGGTTCAACAAAATGTAGCTACCTTTTGAAACAGGCCAGGGCAAAAACGACTCTACCTGTAATTTCATATTATCACAGTTGTAACAGCTTGACTTGCTTTGGATTTGTCTCCCTCTTGTGGTCACTTGTGTCCAAGAGGACCCCGTGGTAAGAACACGGAAGAACCCAACACCCAAGGTAGCAAGTTCCTAAATATGTATAAATTTGTCTAAAATGGTAGAGGGATTACCATGGATTTACAACTACCATCCCTCAAAAAACATGAAATGTTCTCTATGTTTGTACCTAAGTTATTATTATCCTATTTAAGACAGGAAGTATTTTAGATCATAAGTAGAAAAATAAGTAATTAAATAAATAACACAGACAGAAAACCTGAAGTTACAAGTGTTGCTTTGCACAATGTAGTTCAGTCAATATTTTACACCAAGGGTGCAGAATAAAAGCCAGTATTTTGCATGTAATGAAAGCAAACAGTGCATTCAGGTTGAGGGAGTAGCAAAAGGTCTTGGTGGAATTCAAATAGAGACAACAAATAGTCTACAAGAACGCTTAAAAAACTATTTATTGTATCCTGTCTCCAAAGTCACCAAAGACAGGAATAGACACAGTAAATCTGCCTTGTCATTTAGTTATTTTGTAATTACGTTGTTTGTTTGTATTGTTTTTCACATTTTAATATTTAACATACCAGAATGTGCAAGTAACTTTCTACTTTTATCACTCTGATTACATAATTTTTAAGATATTAAATCAGGTATTATGATCGAATTGCTTGAGCAATTTCTTTCTAGCATTTACATTTTTATTCTTTAGTAATTTCTTTGACAGCCACTTTTTACTTGTAGTTGAATATTACATTGTTGGAGAAGTGCTGATTTAATATTTTTGGCATCTCTACCCCCATCTGTCTGTTTGACTTGGTAGGTTCATTAAACCCACTGTGTTTATGCTCTGAAAAGTTATTTGTCTGTCTCTGTCTCTGTCTCTGTCTCTGTATCTGTCTCTGTATCTGTATCTTGATATATCTGAAAACATATAGTGACATTCAAAATGACTTAATAATGTTTTGCATACATTTATGTAGTAATTGGATTTGCTTCATATTTAATTTGATGTAATTAGTGATAACATGTATACTTCTGTTTGTAGCTTCATAACACACTTGTAGACTGTTAATGAATAAATGTTATTTCATTGTAATTTCTCTGCACAGGAATTTCTACAAATAAAACACACATATTAGCTGGAACATAGGCTTCTGAATCAGTGCATTGCTTTTCTCCTTCATGAGTTTCCTCCGTAAATCTTTTCTCTCTCTGACTCTGAAACCTTCTCATTTTATTTCTTACACTAACATATTTTTCTTTACTTTCATCTAGTTTTTCACCTGTTGCTCTTCTTCAAACGTGTTCCTCCAGGTTTCTCTAAAATGTTTACTCTTTCAGTTCTTGTTTTCTCTTCTTCCTGGTCTTACCTCCATTTTTTGCCACCGAACAAGGCTCGTCTCTACTTTTAAATCCTTTTCGCTGTCGTCTGCAGTTTGCGAGTGTCATGTTTTCTTTTTAAATTGCTATTTCATAAGAAATCTATGACAAAATCAAATTGTGTGAATTTAGCACGTTCACACAAGCACTTTTTGTCATTGTAGCCTATTTATTTCCACAGTCTGACAATAAGTGTGCAGCATAGTTCAAATGTGTGACCACATTAATGTGGTCCACATTGTTCTTACAGAGACATCGGTAAAACAGCCCTAATTATTATTTTTTTTGTATTTCAACAAGTTTGTTATTGTGTTTATTGTAAGCAAAATTAGGGGGATCTGCTAAAGCTCCTAAAAATCACACTGTCTACAAGCCAACAAGGGGCGTATTAAACCGCGACGGTTCTTCATCTTCGACAGACATTTGATTCATTGCTCACTTAGTTGGACTTTAACTTTGTGTATTAAAACATTACTTGGAGAACTCAGTTGCTCCACTCTGCTGGGCTGCAGACAGACCGCCTCATTCATTTCAATTTCAGCAGCGTGTGCGTCCCCACAGCGGGAGACGGCGCAGGGACGTAACTGAGTTTTATTTAGTATAAAGCTTAATAAAGCTAAATTAATTTGAAGGCTATAAGAGACTTCTGGGGAAAAATGAGTTTAGTTTTTGTGCATGGTTAAAAACGTTAGCGGGGCAGTTGCCTTCTTTTCACCCTTTGCAGATCTGCCCCTGTACAAACAAATACAATATCTTTTTTCAGTTGAACAAATGACAGTAATTTATTCTAAATATCAATCAAATTTAACAAATGCCTATTGGTAGTATGTCACTTATATATCAAATCTTTTTATGTCCTTTTTTTAAATCTTTTTATGTTCAGTAAGAAGACAAACAATTAGCAAACCACCCACATTCAGAGATGAGTTGATAAGACAAACATGAACATGAACAAGCAAAATGCTCAAGGTTTTTTAATAGTTACGGAGTTCAGTATTCATTTATTTATTTTACCACAAATAAGTGAAAATTATTTATTTCGAACCTGATAGAAGTATAAAATCCCACACAAGAACAAGGAATGCAAAAAATACATACATTTTTGCACCACGATAATCTTAACATGCTCAAAAAGTTGTAGGAAGAAGTAAGAAACTTGAACTCCTACCCCACAAACTCATAACACATTATAAAATCACTCTCATTATAAAATCAAATAAAAGAAATTTTAAAAAAGTAAACGTAGGTTAATTCATTTTCCATTTTTTCTGGATATACATATGTTCAAATATATACATCCATACACACACACACTCAAATGCGTTAGCCTCAGTTTACATATACACATTCTGCTGTCACCCATATTTCTATATCTTGTGAAAATAACCTCCTTATATTTTTCCTTTTACATTGTATTAAATTTTGACTTTAACTCCTCATTTAACTTGCTCCAGTATTTTACCCCATGAATTGAAATACAAAAGAAACTTTACAGAAGAATACTTTCTAAAGCGTACTGCGATTATTAGCAGTGATGTATTGGAATACACATTATCTTCTTTTAAACAGACTTTCTTGTTATTTGCCTTTGAGCAACAAAAAAACAAAGTAACAAAGAAAGTTTAAGGCAGCAAAATAAAAACGTACACAGGAGTTGATTATTTCTGGTTCTGCTCTGTGTTCATCATTCAGTCCTCCTGCTTCAGCAATATGATGGGCTGCAGAGCAAAACAAAGCAAATGAATGACTCCACATGTTTTCATATATGTGGCAGAGAAACTAATGAAGAAAATAACACACATACCAAGGTGTTGAAATGTTCTCTGCACACAGCTTTACTCAGCCAGTAGATCAAGAAGAGCGTGATCATGCATTCAAACACCAGCAGAGTTATGACCAGGCCAATAATTCCATAAGCTATCCTCTCATAATGCTAAATAATGTGGACAAACAAATACTTAGAATCCCGAAGAGCAACATTTGATAGAATGAAACACATTGATTTTGTGCTATACCGGGCCAAATGGAGGATGTGAATTAAACTTGCCCACGCAGAAACCAAAAGCCACCAGTGACCAGAAGAAGCTGACGATGTTCAGGGAGAATGACAGCTTGGTCTGGAAAGTGGAATAAAGCCGAGTTAACATTCAGATAACGCAATACAAGATGCATCATAAGCTGTAAGGTTTTACATGAAGTTAAACCACCACACCATTTAGAAACACTATATATGTAGAATTGAAATGAACACATTTTTCTCAAGGAAGCTGTGCCAAAAAATAATCACTCTTTGTCTTTTCTTAGAGGAACTCCTTTTAATGTTTTTTCATTATAATTCATTTGACTTACCACATGCATGTTTGGACATTTCCCTGCAGCAAAGGACACCATGCCAGAGATCAAGAACTAACAAAACAATACATCATGTTAACTGGGTGGAAATATAACCATATCAGATCAACAAAAAGGTTAAATATGTGGGCATTTCAAATATTTTTACCAAAACACTTGGAAGAGTGAAATTGTAGATCTCGATTGATGGCAAAATCCACCCAAGAGCGAAAATAAACACACCAGCAATTGCTTGAGCTGCCTAATGAGAAATTTAATTATATAAATAAATAAGTAAACAGAACAAAGAAAAATCTGCGGATTCTTTTGAGAGACAAGCGCGTGCCTATGATTTAGTTTACAGCACAAGTCAGTGAAACTCACCCCCAGAGGTTTTGGCTTCCCTCGAACGACAAACACCTTGAAGTTGTCCCTGAACACACAGTGGAAGTTCTCCGGCATCAGCTGACCCTCCCGAATGTTCTTCAGGCTTCCGATTGGGATGGTGATGATCATTGACTCGTTGCAAATAAACGTCTTCTTCATTTTCCTGTAAAGCCATAAAATGTTAATACAGCTCATGTCGCTGATAGTGATCAGTTAGTAAAGTTTCCACTGATGCCAGCTTCACCTTTCCATTGTTCCTTTGCTCGGTTTAGACATGAAATTTGCAGCTTTGTCTCATTTGTCCGAAGAGGAAATGACCTCGAATGTCAATTCTCTTCGCTCGCTGACTCCCCACCTTCATGCAACACCCCCACCATCTCTCACAGCCACAAGAAGCTTTGCAACCAAACAGACTTAGAAAAACACACACTTTTAAAAGGTGAGACTGTTCATGCAGAACGAGTTTGTTTCTGTAGAGTGCTTCTTTTTCAGTAAGAGAAACATAAAAAAGTGCAGAAAGTGCAGAGTTTGATTCAATGAAGCAGTTTTGCAGAGAGGAGTGTCAGGTTGAGGAAGTTAAAGTGGGTAATGACCTCATGTGTGTTTTAGGGAAGTAAAAATAATGTCTGTAGAGTGACGCCTGGCTTGAGACAGAGAGTGAAAAAGATTCTGCTCGAGTGAAACTCGGTAAGTTGTTTTCTAGAAAAATGTTTTTCCTAATTACATGGCTGAGAGATTTCTTGAATTTTATATAACAAGCAGTTTTTGGGATTAAAATATGTATCTTAGTTATCTTTTTTGCAAGTTTAATTATGAAACTATGTTGTAAATTTTGTGATTAAATATTGTAGCATTAACAAGTTTCTTTTTTTCTGGTTAAGAGTTGTTCTGCTATTGCAGTTTATTGTACCGTTTTTTTTTTTTTTTTATCAAAAATGATCTAAATTAGTGTGTGAATTTTAAGCATTCTTCATAATTATCCTATTAACCAAAGCCAACAATAATATAAATGTCTTCCTATTTTAAATTTTGTAAGAACTCCAATGCAAAGACAAAATTCTCTTAGGATTAACCACATAAAAGTATTTATCATATCAACCTTACGTAAATTAGTCAAGTCTTTTTTTTTCTTAAATCTATGTCATACTGGAGAGCACGATACAGGAAGATCTCGATGAATTAGAAAATGTTTGAAAAGTTTGTTGATTTTAATATTTCAGTTTAAACAGTGAAACTCTTATATTACATTGATTAATCAGAAAAAGAGTGATATTTATCACCCAGTTTCTCAATTAGAGAGGAAACAAAATGTGATGCCCATGCAGAGTTTGTCCTTAAGCCTTGGCTTCAGCTCATTTTACATAAATAACTGCATCAGTCAGTGCAGAATGATTTGGAGGCGATGAGCTTGTGGCCCTGCTGAGGCGTTAGAGAAGCTCTGGTTGCTTTAATAGTGGCCTTCAGGTCATATACATTGCTAAGTTTGGCGTCTTTCTTCTTCTGGGATTCCATGGTCAGTAAAGCAGGTATTGGTGCTTTTGATGAATAAAATCAGCATCTTGAGAGGGTTTGTTAGCAAAGTGAAGCATAAAGTCGTCTAAACGTTTCTACTAGATGGCTGTGCTGATGTTGAACTTGACACAACACAGTGAGCGAAGAGCTGTGGATGACATGACTCTCCCTAATATCACTGATTGCGGAAACTCCACTCTGGATTCAAAGCATCAAAGATTTTGTAGATGTTTTTGCACTCGTCTGACAGATTCTGGGACATTGATTTCCTCCATTCTTTTTTAAAGTTTCGTTGGCTCTACTGGCCTTTATTTAAAAGTAGTTCAACAGGAAAGAGGGTAATGAGGGAGGGGAAGACATGCAGCAAATGTCACCAGGCCAGGAATCGAACCACCACAAGGACTAAGGGCTCAATAAGTGGGTCGTGTTTTGCCCCTGCGCCACCACAGCATCCCGTCTGTTGACCGTTAAGACTGTCCAGGACACAGCATAATATTTCCACCTTTTAAATAATTGTTTTTTATTTTTTGTAACATCAATCACATTTTTCACTTTTCAGAAAACACAAACCTCAAAATTAACAGCAATAAATATACTAAATTGCTCAGTATTTTTATTTTTTGTTAATCTGTCCTAATATGTTTGATTATTTAAATGAATTTCTAATGTTGTACTTTACTGAAGTGTAACTTTACCTGCAGTTTTTCAGGACAATCTGACAACATCTTGAAGTTGTAATTGTCATTTTGATAACACTGCTAAAATGAAACGGAAGCACATAAATAGAGAAATTGGAGGCACCGCGTGGCGTAGCGGTAGAGCGGACACATTTATTTACAGAGGCTGTAGTCTTTGACTAGGCCGTCCTGGACATCTTCTCCTTTGCCATTCCTGTCTGGCAACTGTCAAAAAAGTAAAATAAGTAAATAAATAAAAACTTTTAAAAACAGCACTGTTTATATAGGTAATTATGAGTTTATTTCTTTAGGTTAAAGAAGCACCATGGCCTCTGCTGATGTAGACATGGACATCCATGAGGAAGATGTGCCACTGCAAATGGGAAGGAGACAACCTCCTCCGCCGCCGAGTCAGATCCGATATTACCAGGCTTCAGAGATGCTGCCGGAAAAAAAAGGTCAACTGCACGACCTGCTACAGAAACAACCAGCTGTGTTGGGGGTAAGAATGTGGAAAATATGTAAAAAAACCCCCAAAAAATCAGTCTGCTCTTTTTAAATTATAATCACACAGAAACGCCTTGTACGACCATAACCAAATCTGGCAAAATCTGGAAATTTGATAATGTACCAACAACCTCATACACGTGGTTTAAATAGACACTAAAGGTCACCAGCTTTACCCATGTTTTGTGCACTTCTGGTTATCTGCTGAGTATTTAAAAAATAGAAAATTTGTTTGGACTCATGATGGACCTCTGCACGTTTCATCCAGTGCTGCGCTGGCGTTGCAGGATCTTGAGCCGAAAGGAGACATTTCAAAAGTTCTGTGGGAGAAAACAGTAAAACTTTATAAGAAAATGATATAAAGAAAAGTAGGCTTTTAAGCAATGATGTAGCAACAAATAATATAATAATAGTCAATAATTTGATAGTTCTGCTAATTTAAATGCAATAAAGCCAATAGCATAATAACTTCACAGTAATTGTTTTTTTTAATTCAATTACATAAGAAATGGTACAGTTACTGGTCAGTATACACTAAGTAAACAAATGATCACTATTCTCAACATTTCAAACTATCAAAAATAATTTATGTTAATTAGTTGAATTTTATTCCTTAACATATGGAATTATACATGAAAACATTTAAGGAACTACACAATATTCTAAATAAATTTCTGTACAAAAATCCATCCAATACTTTATTTAAAGAGATAGTGCAGCAGTACAGTATATAAAGGTAATATATGTAGTTCATAGTAATACAGTGAACATGTACTTGTTGAATGCTTATGTTGACTATGAAAAATAATTTATCCATTGTTATATATGAACTGCAAAGGAAAAATAGGATTTTCCATTTTATTCTCACATTATCAGCTGAAGTAATGACTTAAGCCTTTAGCACAGCTTTTTAATGGAATAACGTGACACATTACTGACATTGGTGCAAAATGATTATTACCTTGTTGGCAAGTATAATGTTATCGGCTGTTATTGCATTATTGGTTGCTATGAAAGGTTAAAATAAAAAAGGGAAGTGAATTAAATACAACTGTCAGGCTCTAAAAAAAGAAGAAAGCATAAATAACTTTAGATGGCACGCAGGATTCTAAGAAATAAGTCTAAATGTCACATTAAAGAGACACTATCGGATGCATGGTCAGGAGAAAACTGACAGCAAGATGGAAGGAGCAGGTTAGAAAATACTGAAGAAAAATGGGATGTACTTGGCAATCCCTGCAAAACAGAGAAGTCAACCTTTCCCTGAGGTACCGCAGCAAATAAATGAAGGTTTTGTTGTCTGTCCTGCTCAACCTTCTAATGCCTGTTTCCATCAAAACAGACTAAGAACTTTACCAGTTTTCCAAAAAGTCATCAAGTTGTCATTGATGTCAAAGCAGGCAGTACCAAAAACTGCTTATGTACGTTTTTGATCAGGTTTGATTGGTTGACAACTTATAACGCTATAAAAGTTGCTTGAAAATTCAGAATTTGTGCCAGTGAGGTGAACTTAGATCATTGAGCTCAACAGACAAAAGAGTGTTACAACAGTCTGACAGCCAATACATCACGTACCAGTAACAGCTGGAGGCTTATTTGTCCTACATATCAGAAGATAGTTTCTAGGACAACTACATGAGATGAGATTTTCAGATGCGGTATGAAGGCGAGCTCGTTAGGAGGTGAGCAGGAGAAGCCTTCAGTCTAAACTGCAGATCTGCTGCACTTTCTCAGAAGACAAAGCGCCAAGACTTTGTTAAATAGTTCATCTGACAGTCAAAAATGAGATCAAGATTTAGGCTGAGATAACATGGCGGAGGCAAAAAGAAGCACAGAGATGTTTTTCTGCACTTCTGGGCAGCAGCAAGAGGAAGTTTATGGGTTAGGTTATATTGAGTCTCATGTACGTGCAATGGCTGAAGTTTCACACTTTATAATCCAGAACTCCACAAGTGTGCAAGTATGCATTTAAAAAAAGAAAACTGTTGTATTACATAATTAACACAATTTTATTTTTCCCATCAGCTTAGCCCTTTCTGTTTGTTGCTCAGGATGTGCTAGACTTCTTGTTTTTCACATACATCACTGGATCGCAGTAAAAAAAACATCATGCACACAAAAAATTACTCCTACCCCTTTGTCTACAGAAAGATATATAGCTAAAACTAAACTACAACACGAATCTATAATTTCATATCTATCAAAATTAGAATTTTAAAATGTTAAATAAAAGTTGTTCATGTAGCAAAGGTAAGAAAAAAGACTATTGGGGTAACAATGAAACTGGAATCTAGAAAATAAATATGTTATCTTAACTTGAATGAGGAGTTGTGATTAAGATTAAGTTAATCTTAATGTGTTTCTTAATCTTAACTTTAGTAACTTTATTTTTCTTTACTGCAGTAGCATATTCTTACACTGATAACATCTCTAAATTATGACTCAGTGGTGAAAAATAGGGGATGTTTTTATAACACCAGTTTTGTCTGAATTAGTGGAAACCATAAACATTCTCATAAAACAAACACAACTTGTCTAAATCTATCCCTTATTCATCTGATAATTCAGCTGAATAATATGTTTGTTCAACTAAAACAATTCATTGATGGATCTTTAAGTAAAATCCAGTTGAATCTGTGCGTAATTTAATGCCAGGATAAATGAAGTTGTTGTCCGAAGGCCTCAGAGAGTAGAGAGCAAAAAGTATCCTGAATAACCACAGTTACTCTGGAGGGGCTGCAGAGATCTGCAGCTCTGCTGGACAGAAAGAGTTTGTACAAGTGAAATTCTTTGGACTTTATGATAGAGTGACAAGAGAAAAGCTACTGTTGACAGAAAGTTGTCAGAAGTTTAGTTTGAGGTTACTAGAAAGCGTGAAGGGGGCATAGGAAACGTGGAACAACAACAACAACAACAACAACAACAACAACAATAATAATAATAATAATAATAATAATAATAATAATAATAATAATAATAATAATAATACAGACCTTTGGGCACTTAAATAACTTAAAAACAACATTATATGTAGGAGAAAACATAAGATACAGAAACCCTTCAGCTGTGAGTTTGACAATGAGAAACAGCAAAAACAAAAACAAGTCTATGACTTTAACTAAAATGTGCAGATTCATCATACTGTGATGATTTAAAAATGTCTGCTGGAGCTCAAACATTTCATCCAGCTTTCACGTTGTGAAATATCTATGCATTCACAATATTTCTGCATGTGTAGAAATATCTACACATCCACACACAAAAGTACAAAAACTACGTATCTCCCTGAACACACCATTCTCACGCTGAAACATAATGGCAGCAACATCAGGCTGTGAGGCAATGCTAGAATGAAAACCTGTCCAAAAGCTGCAAAGCATGTTGAAATAATCTTCAAACCCACATTTCAGGTTATGATTGTAACATATGATAAGTACAAATTTTAGTTGTTGTTTTTTTAACCTTTACTTATTTCTACATTTAAGTGTTAACTTTTGCACATTGTGTGAATTTCCAGTTGTATTTAAATCATCTGATATTTTGCTACTGCATTATAACTTATTTCTGGTGCATCAAAAAATAGGCGTGAAAAATAATCTTCACTCGTCTTTTGGTCCTCATAACAAAATAATTTGTTCTGCTTTCAAACATATTTAGACACCGATACATACTGTACTTCTCTGTTCATCACATTTGTTTATCAGGTTTTTAGTATTTGATTTATAATGAGCAGCTTGCTGCAGAACAACTTCACGGTGAGATCCTTTCCCGTATCTCACCAGCAAGTACTGCAAGCTTGTTACCCCACCACTGCGCAAAGAACTGACATACATACTGTATATCTCAGACACTAATGAGCACATTGTTTTTACTTACCACCTCTAATAAAGATCACAAGGTTATTTATTGCTTGCCAGATAACAGAGAATATTATTTTCCATTTCTTATTGCACATCTAAATTAAACACGTCTCCTACTGCTTGCATCAAAACTGCCTGTTCCTTAAAAACTGAGCATTTTTCCACTGAAGTAACCCATCTGCGCAAATCAATGTTATTAATAGTATTACTTGCAGTTATCTACTTTATCTTCAACCCGATCTCATATACAACCTCTTAGCGCCTTAGCTGACACATCTTTTTTTTCTTTTTTTACTTTCAACCTTTTTCTCTCAGTCTCTGCAGATAATGAGCGGCACCTTCAGTGTCGCAGTGGGCATGCTCTTTGCTGCAACTCAGAAAATGGACCAGTCCCTTTTCTGTCTTTTCAGAGTCTCACAGCTGACCGGAGCCCTTGTAAGTCGTTGCTCCAACCAGCACTAAATCATTTTAAAAATATGTAGCAATAAAAGGAAGTCTGACGTCTACATTCTCCGTTCTTACAGTTTGTAATAGCCGGACTTGTTTCCAACTTGTTGTTCAAATATCCAGCGTTGCTGATGGTGAGACTTTAACAACTTTTTTAAGCAACAGTAGTTATCTATATAAAAAAAAAAAAAAAAAAAAACTATGCATGACTTTTTGCCATTACAGGTGTCAATTGCAGTTAACTGTGGCTGCATTGTTGTAGCCATTATTGGTGCAATTCTGATAAGTGTCGACCTGGCTCGGTGGAATCAAGAAAATGATCCGTTTTTGAGAGTAAGAGTAACACCAAAACTGATCCCAATACATTTATCAGCAGAAGCTCACATAAATATTTCCATTGTGACAATATTGTTTATTAATGATGTTTTTTGTTTGTGACAGATTGAAGTGATGGGGCTGTGCGTGTTGGGCCTGGAGGTTTTCCTCTCTGCAATCCTCTGCTTCTGGTTCTTCAAAGAGAAAAAGGCAAAATGATTAAACTGCTCGTATTGTTTAAACTAATCGTGGTACAGTGACGCTATTTGTGCACAGAGAACTGTGGAACTGCACGCTTTTAGAGGAGACAGTGACACCTTTTATGCTTACATGTGTGGCTTTGACTCTGTTGCCTGTGCTAGAGCAAAAGCCCCTGCAGCGCAGCCCGGGCTGTGGTCTGCGTCTGATGCTTTGACATGGACTGCAAAATCGCAAGAGCTGCGGTAACCAAACGTCAGTTTCCCTCATATGAGAGCATAAACCACATTTTAACTCTGTATCTCTTTGAGTAACGGTGATATCGGGTCTCCTTTTGCATTGTGTCTGTACGCAGAGGGCTCTGTGCGGTTTTGAGTTCACACTCCAGTAGTGGAAATATTTGTGTCACTTGTTCTGAGGTATATTCGCACATTCACACTTCTATCTTTATTAGCCAAAAAATAAAAATAAAAATAAAAAGCTTCAGCGGCAATCTTTAATGTGTTGGAGGAATAAAAGCAGAAACAGCTTTAAACTTTTTATTAATCTGTACAAATGTGTAACTCAGAAGTCACGGGAATACAACGCAGCACTGTCTGAAAGTGTCTACTACTTTATTTGCAAAATACATCTACAATATAAACACATAACTATCTCATTGAATCAAATGTACAGACCTCTGACGTACCATGACACAGACAGAAACATAACAGCATGTGTTAGTCTAAGTGAGTTACAGTATTGTCATAAAATGCTATTTTTCTGTTTCAGTTTAATCCAAGTCTTAGTGCTCCAAAAATCAAGACGTTCTTATTTTCATCTTCTTTTTCTCTTGTGTGAAATTTGCTGTACGACTTGAAAAGTTCACAACTGCAAAAAAAAGACAGAAAAGAAACATAAATAGCTTCAATGACTATACATCAAAAATACACACATCGCAGCAGTAAAACTTCTACTTAAGTGAACATGCAACGCTGGACATGCTAAACAAGGACAAAGCAGCGTTTTTGGAAGGGAAATATTTCGTCAAACAGTCCTTTACAAGGTAATGTGATGTGTGAGTGTCACTAAAATATTGAGGTTGTGCATAAAAAGTATTAGTTACATAATATTATTATTAATAAAAGTAATAATCATAAAGCTTTCTCCTCTAGAGATAAGTACTAGTTTCTGTGTTACCTTGCAACAATAAACAGCTTTAGACAATTCTGGAATAATAATAATAATATATAATAATAGATTTTTATTTTGCTTGAAATTAATTTAAATGGAAAATGTAAGGCACTTGTAAGGCGTTTTATCTTGTCTCAAAGCGCTTTTCACTACACTCAGGAATTCTCAAATGTTCACGCAAACTGCTACCTTTTGAACCTCCTTCAGTTCGATAATCTCTTTATTTCTGCTCTTTACTTTTGATTTAAATACTATTTTAAAAAGATCTAGTTGCTTGCATTCACATTTGAATTTTGCTTTAGTTTATAAGTGTATAAAAATAAGAATGTCAAGGAGTGCATGGTATATTTTTAATTGGTAAGGAGATCAAGGATGAAAATAAAATTAAAAAAAAAAACAAACAAAAAAACTAACACAATACAAATATATGCCTAAACAGTAAGAAGAAATTTTGAATTAGTACAACAAAATAAAAATCAATATAATGATATTTGTGTATTTAAATCAGGGCAAAGACAGAGAAGTTAGCTATTTTTTAAAAATACATATATTGTTCTTAATGCCCTACTAGAATTCATTTTTATTCCTACAGCAGTCGGCTGAACAGGTTGAATGGTTTTATTCAAAAACAATACATTCATATGCACTGCAAGGCCATAAAACACAGATGCACGACAGCATGCGTGTGTCCAAACATGCAGAACATGAGCGTCTTTCGTGGGTTGTGTTTTCCCCCTGATGTTGGGTCCACAGATAAAAACAGAAGAATGAGGCAGCAGAAAGCCAGACGCTTACAGGAACACACAGCCAGACAGAGGAAGAGTCTGCTGAATCCATCTGTACACACCATCATGCAACACGAACATCGACACAAAAAAAACAAAAACACTTTTACTTAGATTAGTACTCAGTTCAGGAGTTAATGTGGATGGAAATAGAACAAAAATGTCCACTGCTGTGACTGAGGTTACTTACAGGGCTAACCCTCACCAGTCAGACTACTGTGGAGAGGCCGACCGCGACATGAGTGGCTGCTCTCTGGTAAAAGCAGAACAGCAATGAAAATAGAAGTGGTGTGAGAATCTAAAGCCTCAACAAGAATCTAAAGCCCCAATATAAACCTCCAGGCGAGAAATTCATTTACAGTAGAGCTAGTTATTTTAATAACAACGCAAAACAGTAAGTATAAACTTGTCAAATGATTAAAAATAAAAAAAAATAATAATAATTATTATTATTATATTATTATTATAATAATAATCTATTATTATAATATAATAATTATTATATTGTAATAATAATTATTATTGTAATTATTATTAGTATTAGTAATATAAACAACAATAAATTTCAACTGCATCCAATTCTCACTTTTAAAGTCCTTTATAGTTTGCTACAATCAGTCCTTGAAAAAAAGGAACAATTCAAAAACATCAATAAAAGCCTTAATTTAAAATCCCTGAATATGATAATGGTTTGTAGCCTTGGTTACGGGGTAAAAAGAAGGCTCTGACTCTGAGTCATATTCCGGCTGTTATCAGTGGCTGCATCCAAACAATGTCATCTTTAGTTTTGTTAAATGTTAAAATACTGAAAGCTCTCCTCTGTTTTTTCTTCTGACTTTTTTTGTAGCTCTTAAAAGCAAAACATCTACCAGAAAACACAAATGGCCAAAAATTGATGACATGACTTGCAGTGTCATTTAACTGTCTGCTCTTCTGCAAACTCTGGATCTTCATTTGAAAGAATCATAAAATGAACCTTGAATGACCAGAATGCTACAAAAAATTGCAAAAATAAAGAACATGAATGTGTGACAAAAATTCCCATGTATTCACAAACTTGGATAATTTATCCTCATCTGACTGTAAAGAAGATTTCTGAAAAATGCTGGATCAACACTTTCATCAAACTGTATTACACTTCAGCCACTTCAGCAGATCTCCAGAGCAGATTGCGACTGATCAGGCTCCACATTGTGGCTTTATTTTGGCCAAAAATGAGAAAATAAGGTTACATAAGCTTTTCATTATCTTTCAGTAACAATTTTTGTTCAAAATCTAAAGGAGAAGTAAAATTGGACACATTTTAAATATCAGATATTCCTAAAACTCAATAAGCAAATTTTTCCTCTAAGCCTCATGTAGGTTTTCCAGCTCTAGACAAATTTTATTTAGTAGCACCAGGGGCAAAAATGTTTCTTTGGACTGGAGCAAGTCAGAAGACATGATTCCAAGAGCACCGCTAGAAAAGAAATCCCCGGAGAAATGTGCTCATCTGCAGCACAGAGTGTGACTTCAGATAAAAAGACCTAAAAAACAACAATCAGACGGACACTTACTGCTGTGATGAACTTGGTGCCCTGCGGCAGGAGGTCTTCATCTTTATGGAACATCGGCATGGAGGTGATGGAGGGAGGAGGCGTGGAGGAGCAGAGGAAATCAGGCGACTCGTTGTTGTTGTTGTTAAACGTCTCCATGATGACGCTGGGAGGTCCAGGGATGGTGAGGGTGCTCAGCCCTGTTACGCTGTCACTGGAGTTGCACTGGGAGGAGGACGTCTCTGAGCTCTCAGTAACTGGCACAGAAACACACAGAGAAGGTTATTCAAGAAAGAAAGTATAAAATATTTGAAGGCAAAAGTTTTCATGTTTCACATGGACAGCGATGGAGCTAAAGCTTCGGCATGTGTTTGCGTTTGGCAGCTCCTAGTGGTAGCACCAAAAAAGACACTTTGGAGAACAAAAATCTGAAAAACATTATCGTACTTTTATCCTGTCAATTTTTCAGCAAATGCTTTGAGAGTTAAAAAAAAAGAGAGAAGAAAAAGTACATCGGAAATAATAATAAAAAAATATGAGCACTGTAATACCTTCTAAACTCTAACTTTAAACTATTTATCTAAACGTTCAAATCAAGTTGCCACTGACTCATGGAGGGCCTGCTGCTCACGACGTCCTGCTCCAGCTCGTCCTCCTCTATGCAGTCATACGGCCACTGGGCGAAGGACGCCACGCTGCCCATCGGGTACAGGTATGGGTGAGGGTGAGACGGCGAGGAGTACAGATGGAGGTTGAGGGAGCCCAGCAGGGAGGAGGACGACTGGCTGCTGGAGGAGGAGGTGCTGCTGTTGGAGATGGTGGAGTGGGGCCTCTTAAACGCAGCGCAGTGCTCGAACGACGACACCGCGATGGACGCCCGCGTCCGACACTCTGTGGGTAGAAAAGAGAACAGAGACGATGCCTGAATTGAAAAGGCAAAAGTAATTTCCAGTGTTGAGAAAGGAAACTAATTTTCTGACATGAATTAGGTAATGTTTTTAAAAATAATTTGGATTTGGCTTTAGTAAAAAAAAAAAAAAGTTTAAACTTTATGATTTTTGATGCAGCTGTTCTGTAGCTTGCCAGAGAGTAACTGGGTGTTAAAAACATTAATTCTCAAATGTTTGATTTGTTTTACATTTTTACACATTTCCTTTACACATTTCTTTTGACTGGTTAAAAATTACGTTATCTGAATAAGACGGATAGTGTGGATAAAATGTTGACCACTCACACCTTATCTACAGAACCTGTCCTTGGAAAAATCTAAACGGTACCTTTAAGGCTTCAAATGAAAAAGTAAGATGAGTAAAATCAGATTAGAAGAGCACAGCTCACCTGTCCCCTTCATGATGAAGTCAATGGCTCTATCACTGATGGCTGCATCACTGGGCTTTATGTCCATGAAAGGTTTATTACCAATCCCCATGGAAACCATCTCCTGCATACGCAGCTCTACAGTGAATAAAACAAAAACAAAAAACAAAAATTTTATATTATTTTCACCTGAAAAGAATCAGGTCACCATCACAGGAATTCTAAATTATTTCTTGAGACATCTGTATGAAAGTTAAAATATACTCCAAGAATATAAATGATCTTAGCACAAGAAATACAAATTGGAAAAGATGAAATGAATCCATGTTGGATGGAAGAATAACTTGGATGCAGTTAAAAATGAAGTATAGAAATATAATACGATGATATGTTTTGAATTATCATCCTGCTGAACAACCAAATGAAAACCCATTTTCCTTTTTTTCTGGCAGAGGTCACAAGAGGTCATGCAATCCATAAGTATACATAAGAAATATATAAGTTAAAAGTTACTTAAGTTTATACTTTTTGCTCCCTTTCAAGCATTTATTTTAGTTGTTAAGTGAATTATTCATATTTATTATTGTCTGAATGAAATAAAAAAGAAAACAGTAATGGAACTCTAAGGTCCACAGCATGACACATCCTCTGCCTTACATAACAGTGACATGAGATGCATTGTTTCACTCTGAGCCTTTTTGGAGGGTTTGTTGCAGAAGGAATTTGACATTATTGCACATGAAGAGTTCAGTAAAACATGTTTACAGCTTGTGATGCTAGGACAGAAAAAGCTTTTTTCACATCATTGTCATTGGTGGGAACAAATCCACTGTCTTCTCCTAACATTATCTAGTCATGGTGAACAACTTAGCAATATTTTTTACTTTTTTTTAGCAAATCGGTATAAAAATAGTCACAGATTTTGTGCTGTATGGACACTTTTTATTTGACTTTTTAACCCACCTCTGTTTCTGAGGGCCTGCCTCCACAGGATCTTCCCAATAATAGCCGTCCACACTGCCTTGACCTCAGCCGAGCTGGCCTGGAGTATAAACGTGTCCTGGGACTTCCTCCGACGGAACCAGATCTCAAAGCGAAGGCCGCTGTCACCAACATTTTCCGTCATACCTATTTCTGCTGTCTGCAAAGGAAAACACAGAAAAGTTTAACTCAAGTCAGTAAACAATGACAGAAATACATTTGAAAAACCCGGAAATCTTACTTTGAAGGACTGCTTGTAGATGTAAATGTCGTATCCTCCCTCTATTTTCTTGGTCTTGCTGAAGAGGATGAGGTCCTCAAACAAGAAGACGTGGCGAAGGTATTTCCTGCGTCCACACCAAACGATGAACTCATCCTGGCAGCGGAGCTGACCCTGCTCTTTCAGGTTCACCTGGAGAGGAAACATGGCCGCTCACATGCGTCACAGAGAACAATGCAGTTCCTCATAGGATGAAAACAAGATGACTTCCATTTCAGAAAATAGCTCTGATGACCCCTCAGTCACCTTAGTTATAGAGATGTGATCGAATTCCCCAGGTACTCACATCGCAGCCACGGATTGCATCCATCGCCAGCAGGTCGTTCCCGTGGCGAAGCTGAAACCTCACCATCTCCTCAGCAGTGCGAAGGTCACTCAGCTCCTGCTCCTGAGAGTAGCTGCACTCCTTTATCAGGTCTTTGAGCAGCAGTGCGTATTTGCTCATCCTCTGAATGGGCTTCAGCAGGTAGGACGCCAAATCCATCTTGTCTCCCAGCTCCAGCTGCTTATTCTAGACAAACAGATAGAGGAAGGCAGTTCAAACTTTTTTATCAACAGGTTTCTGGTGATGTGACCTGTTGCTCAACTCTGGGGCCGCGAGGAATGTGACCAGAGCAGTTTTAAACGCACCTTAAAGAACTCATGGCCATGGCTGCTGAGCAGAGCGTCTGACTGCGGCTTATTCTTGCTGTACAGAGCGTACATTCCAAACTGATCCTCCTGCACCCAACGTGAATCAGTTACCACAACGTCTACATCACAGAGCATGCTGTCATTTCAGCTGACAAACACATTAAAAGACCAGGACCTCAGACCTCAGAGTATACTGGGAGGCACATGAATTATAGAAAAATTAGAAACTATTTCTAATTACATACTTAAATTCAGTGATGCCTTAAGCAGAATTTTAAAAGTAGAAATAAAAACACAGAACCTCTAAATTTTAATTATTAATTAAAGCTATAAACGTAAAAGAATTGTAGAAAGAAAAGATAATGGAAAACATAAAGCCTGACAAATGTTGGAAAAATGTAAAACTGAGATAAGGATAAACAACTAGGCAGAAAAAAACATGCAAATAAATGTGGGAAATAAAATAATAATAAATTATAAAAAATGAAATAAGGATCACAATTAATAGAAAAACAAAGAACATGACATACTGATTCAATTAATTGAAAAATAAAAACCAAGCACATAAACTGAAATAATAATAAAAATGTAATTTAATTTCTATATTTCAACCTCTTTAAATTATATATGATAAATTGCTATAAAACTTTCTTATTCATATGTGATATAATTTATTTATTTTGCTTATACACCAGTAGTATAGTATGCTGGTGTATTTTTGACAGATTTCAGCTTTCAGTTGCTGATACATCTATTTCCTAAGATTTTCATCTATGTTAAGAGAGCTTTGACTTGATTTACATCTCATTCTCACTCAGGGCACTTTTACAGAGACCTCCACTTACATGTCGCAGGAAACAGCTGCTGATGCTCAGCGGAGAGTGAGCGCTGGCCTCCAGCTCCTTCAGGAAGTACTGGCTGTGGAAGTCCCACAGTTTTTCCAAGTTCCCAAAAATGATGCTGCGCTTCCCTCGCAGGTCCTGCGGCAAGTCAAGACGCTCCATCTCGGGGAAATAGTGCTCAATGATGTAGCTGAGAGAGCGAACGTACTCCCTCTCTGTGGAAATCATTTCATCCATGATGTGCTGAACTTTACTGGGAAACACAAACATGTGAATGATAAGCACATAATGCAACTTACTGTTAATGTGAAGTTATTGGCAGAATAACTGGGTTAAACCGTCACCTGCTCTGTTTCTTGCCATCTCCTTCACTGCGTCTGTTGTGTGTCCTTGAAGGTGTGGACAGGCTGCGGCTGCGTCCCAGAACGGGACTGGTCACATCAGGCCTCAGCAGCTTCTTCTCTGCTGACACATTATTGGCAACCTCCAAGCCCTTGATGTAGACCCCCGTGTAGCCGTGAACGTGGCTGATGTCTGAGTGGCCGCCGTCCCTCGGGGTCAGCTCGTAGCTCATGGTCTTCTTCATGATCTTCTTCATCGGGTGCTTTCGAAGCCGAGTGGCCTTGGAGTACACTGGCTCAGAGTGGCAGGAGAGGGTGGAGTCGATGGTGCAGTCGCTGTCCGTGTCATCGAGAGTGCATGAGCTCTGCCCCAGCTTGTCTTCTCTGTCCACGGGGAACGTGAAGTGCGATGGAGATGAGATGGAGCCGGAGGGGCTCCTCGAAAAAGGTTCAGCAGAGAGACTCTTGCTGTCCTCAAATGTAAGTGAGGTAATAGCTCCAGGTAAGTGCAGACATCCATTAGCTCTGGGAAGTTCTAGGGGCACCACACAGCTTTCTGCAGCCAGTAAGGAATCCCCGGTGCCGACAGCACTAGGGTTCTGGTCTGACAACGAGGCTCGAGCCAACGTCGCTTCCAGCTGCCGTTTGGTCTGCTGGCATTTGTGCCACATGGAGTTCCACTGCTGCAGCTGCTGGGGGCACTCCAGCAAGAGCACCATGTTGTTGAGAGTACTGAAGTTGTCCATGGAGAATTTAGATGCTTCCGTGCAGTAATCCTGCAGGATTTTCACCACAGACGGTGAAAATGTCTGATCGGGGCCGTCCAAACTCAGCTGGTGGAAATAATCCTGACAGTGCTCTATCCACTGCTGCGCCTAAACATGTGAGGGAAAGCATTTCACTTGTAGAACAAAAGCATAAGCTGAAAGCTGCATTTTGGGTTTATTCAAATTACTAATGGCTGATATTGATTTGATAATTTGAAACATGTAACTGTGACAAAAATGAGGAAAAAACAAGAAAAAATTCTGTATACTTTTCATAGCAATGCATAGTGAATTAAATATGAATATATTTTCTTAAAATTGTATGTCTAGAAAAAAAAACAACTAACACATCACTTGACTTTAGGCAGAATTTAAAAATGATTTCTGAAACTCACCGAGTCATAGAACTCGTACAGGTTTGTTAGGACTTCTAACTTAGCCTTCCTCTCCTGTACTCTGCTTAAGATGGACCCCAGACGTTGTTTAAAGTTGCAAGCAGCCGATTCTGGAGGGGAGCTGGGATTCTGTTTTAGGAGCCTCGTCTGGAACTGTCAGGAAAAGAGAATGCATGAGAATGACGTGTCTCAGAACAGCCTGTAAGAGATAGTTTGGATTTTTCAGGTGGGCTTTCAATGAAAAGACATGAGTAGTCAGTATACTACATGCAGCAGGCAACAGAATTGGAGAATTGGTAAAAAATTTGCACGGACGTGTTAAGCTAAAGGCTTCTCTGAATGGGAGGAAAACTGGAATAGGTTTTAGCCTTTAAGCGTTTATTTTCCTTATACTGTAGAAAAGATACTGACTCCTCATGTCTACCACAACATGATTCAACAGAACCATGCAGAGGTTGTTTTTTTGTAGTTTTTATTTACCGCTGACTCCTCCAGAAACTGCTCCAAACTCTCCTTCATCTCTTTTATTTTGTCCGTAGACAAAGTTACAGCTTCCAGAGGTAGAAGATGCTTCTCTCCCTCTACGCTAAACCAGCGCTTTATCTAGAAAGAAAAACACAATGATCATCCAAGTAGTTTTGTTATCAACAGCAAACATTATATAAGGATCTGGTGGAAAGGGATGTCTGAATCTGAACTCACCTGTTGTGTCTGCTCCTCAAACTTGTGAAGCTCCAGCAGATCCTCCAACTCTTTCTGCGACTTGTTGGACAGGATTACCAGTTTATGAACCTCTTCATCTACTTGGTTGTAGAGTGCATTCAACATCTCAATTGCATCTCTGAAAAGCAAAATCACTACAGTTGGTAATTTACATTTTCACGTCACGGGTCCCAAGTTGTCGTCTAATTGTACCTGTAGTTTTCATTCTCACACGCCTCCTCCTTCCTGATGCGAGCGAGAACAGTTCCTCCTTCCAGACGCAGTCTGTTCAGATGGGTGTCGTCTAGTACACTCTTCATGAGATGCCTCTGCTGTTCCAACACCTCAGACACCTCCTGAGTGGCAAATTAACGAATTTCACAAAGTATCGGTCAGAACGTTTTCACATTTACTGATACAAACACAAACTTCTCTACATTTTGTTGGGATTTTACCAGATAGACTTACACTAAGTCGTTCATAATAGTGAAGTAATAGGGGAGTAACATGGTTGTCAGTTATTTCCTAATAAAAATCTGACAAGTGTGGTGTGCATTTTTTATTTAGCTTACGAATCAATACTTTGTAAAACCACCATTTTAGGTGCAAAAAGCGGGAATACTTTTGCATGGCACTGTGTAAATAATAAAGTCAGGGTTAAGAAAAACATCCCAATTTGTCCCCTTAGGGAATTCCCAGATGTCTCTCACACACAAAGCTTTTTATTGTATTTAAGTGAGTGCTTTACCTGAGAGGTCTTGAGGTCTCCAGAAACACTCAGAGTCCTGATGGACTCCTGGAGGAAGCTGATGGCTGCACTGCAGCTGCTGGCAAAGGGCTCAATTTTCTGCAGGGAACAGAAAAGAAAACAAACCGAGACAGCCATGGATTAACAGCATTACCACAGTCAAAACGAAACTATTGCCACACGTGAAACCAATCATGCTTCAACAAGCTCGCAGGCTTTTCCCTATAATTGTTTGCAACATTACAATGATCTTCCTTTGTATTTTTATTTGCAATAAAAAACTAAATAATGCTAACAACCAAAAAGAAAACTTTTTTTAAAGCTTCTCGAGCCTTGTAAAACTGGGTTAACAGATGTATTTATGATTCTGGCAACAGAAAAGGTGCCTGCGTCAGACGCACTTGTCTGAAGCTGATCCAGTGGTTGTGGTCGTAATGATAGGTGCCCTCCAGGTCCCGTGTCAGCTGGGTTTGGTCGATGTGCTTCAGCAGTGCCTTCAGGGATGAAAGCGTCTCAATCTGTGCCAAGGAGGAAAGAAAAAACTAAACGTCTGAGTCAAGACCATGCTGCTAGTCTCGCCTCGGAGGAAAAGCAGATTTAAATGCCTGCAGGTCAATTCCTGCACGTAGCTAATCTCAGTCATCAGATCATGTAGTGAAAAGATGAATGAGAAACAACCGGATATCTTTCAGACGTATAAATAAGTAAAACTATTAGACGTCACTTTTACCTGTACGCCAAAATCCCTGTCCAGTTTGGCTGATCCATCTTTGTCCACCAAGAACAGGATTGAATAAAGTGCATTTGGTACTAAAGCCTGAGAAAATCAAGGAAAAACTCCAATTGAAAACAATGCATTATGTTCCCATATAAGTGTCTCACAATGAGAGAAAAAAAAGACAATCTTACATCACATAGAGAAAAGCTTAACCATAGCATGATGATATGTATCGTTTGGCTTTAGCAGCCAACCAGCTCCCAGCTGGTGGTTAAAAACAGACAAGTAAAGACAGGCCTCGGTGCGGGAGCCCTGAGGTCAGGCATTTTTTAAAATATGCCTTGGAAGTGCAGGCACTATACTCTTTAAGGTGTGCCTCCTCAAAAAAAAGCAAACAAAAAAAAACACAAAACATAAACACAAACCACACGGTGTCGGAGTCCGAGAGGCAGAACAATTGCAAACGTGTAAGGAATGAGACATATCATAGCTCTGGTGCGGAGACATAACATTACAGACTTTTTTAGCAAGGCGGAGAGAAAAAAAAAAAGCCGTTGGGTGTGTTGGAGGGTAATTACATACTTTCCACAGCGGGCTCACCTGAAATTCAAACAGAGATGACAACAGAGTTGGGACAGGCTGCTGTTTTCTGCTGTCTATTATAACAGCCAGACCTTGATCACGCCTTTCTTTCCTACAACCAGAGAGTTACGGTTAGTGTGCTGCCTTGAGCCAGCACATGATTGCATGCAGTTACACAGAAATTAATACTCTCTATTCTAAGGGAGCAAACCCCCTTTATATGTGATTATCTTGTGCTGGGTTTAGAGACATTTTATGTTTGCTTGACTAACATCAAAGACATGCACAATGTTCTCTGTGTGGAGGAATGCTGAATGTAGGTATTATAGACATCTCCAGTAGCAGACATGTTTGGGTAAAAGTGCATACTCCTTTCATGAAATAAATTTTCAAATATGCTGCTTTAAAGAACCAGTTTGTACAGATTGTGAAATGACAAGTGCAAAGATCACTTATGTTCATCATTTGTAGTTACTATTCCAATTTGGTTGTGTTTAATGGTGCATAATCCTGAACACGTGACACATACCTCAGAGTTGAGTGGTAGTAGCCCAGTAAACACGTTACATCGCTGACTCTGCATGTGTCAAGCGCCCACACCTCGGCTCTGGTGCACACCTGAAGCACCGGTCTCCCTCCACGGTCTCGGTTTCCTGGAACAGAGAAAATGCATCGCAGCGCATTTTGTTGGGATTTCATGTGATTACAGTGTAATGAAAATGATTTTTCAAAAATAACTGTGACACATATTTGCATCCAATCTCCTTTATTCTGATGCTACAAATTCAATTGCATTTAACTAGTCCATAGAGTTCCCCTATATGTCATTTAACCTAAAAAAGCTGTTCTGTGAAGATCTTAATGGTCTGTTAGAAAAACATTAGTGAACAAATAGCACCATGAAGGGAAAGGGACACACAAGACAAGTCAGCAAAAAGCAGGGTTAGGTAATCAAATGATGTTAAATTTGATCAGTTAAAGAGAACACCCTACATCCCATGGATTACATCCTCCCTATGGTGAAACATGTTGGTGGTGGCATCATGCTGTGGGAAGGATTTCCTCATATGGGACTTAGAGCCTAATCTGAATTGACAGGAAGACAGATAGATGGAGCTCAATACAGGAATGTTATTAAACCTATTAGAAGTTGTGAAATCCAGCTTGCAGTGGTAATTGCAGTGAAATGTATGTGCTAGGGGTTGAACACAAGGGCAAGCCACCATGTAAAGATTTTTATTTGTAAAAAATGTAAATTAACATTTCTCATCTTGCTTGTAATTATGCAATATTTTTAATTTACTGCAAGAAATCACAATAAAATCCCTTGAAGTCTTAAAGCAGCATAATATTTCCAGTGGAACATGTGTCTTCCTCTTGTTTTCTCATCTTCAGCACATAGGAGCACAGATAGCAACATGAAAGTTTTTTTTTTCATTGAAAAGGTAATTCATTACATTTGAATGCGGCCAGCAGTTTCAGATTAAGTTGGATTTTAAAAAGGATGTGCTGTGAGGTTGACTGGTCCAGAGTCCAGTACATCCAAGACAAGGCTTCGACTATCAAAATCCGGTCTTGCGTTCAAAAACCTGAACAATATTGATTTTGTGTGTAACAATAGCACATTCAGATCGTTATGCCCTGTAAGTCCGGTTTCCCAAAAGTTATTTGGGAATAACTTTATTGGTGCGAAGTAACAAAAATAGTTGGAGCAAATAGTGTATTTTCACTTGCTAGTAGTCACAAAGTGCCAAAAAGCATGATTTTAAATGGATTCCTTTTTATTGTCTGTTGCATGTTGATGCTTCACTGATTTAAATGATTTTAAATACAGGCCTTAATCCTTAATGGCTAATTGGTTAAATAATGTATTGAATTAAAAATGCTCAGGTATTGGACCACATAAAAACAAAAAAAATCTAAAGGAAATTTTTAAAAGGTCTTCAGAAAGAACAAAAAAGAAGAAATGAAAAAAATAAAAGAAGCCTAACTAATGCAGTCAAATTAATTTAAAGAAATACAAGTCGGCATTTGAACAGCACGGTACATGTGAGACGAGCTCACTGGATACTCAGAGTTTCCTACCTGCTAAGATCACAGCCCTTGAGGTGAGCAGCTCTTGATTGATTTCTGACATCAATTTGGGAAAGGCCGGATTATAGTCACAGGAAGATTTCTGAGCAGAACCTGGATTTAGGGTAATCCCATTTTCATCTTTGGGACTGTGTGATTCTTCAACATTTGTTTTGTGCCGTCTGATGTCACTGCTAACGCTGTCGGTACGTTGACCTGTAAAGAAAAGTACAAACTGTAAGCACAGCTCTGATAGGTTCCTTAGAGAGGTTTACCAGTGTTCAACTATAGAACTAAATTAGAGGCTTCCCTTTTTACTATCCCTTGTACCATGGAAGAAGTGGTTATTTGTGGAGAATTAGATGTTATCTATCAGTGCGTTCACCCTGAGTCATCAATGAGACCAGATGTGTGGTTTTTCTGAGTCACAGGTGAGTCTGGTGTTGTTAGACTTTCATATTTTTACCTCCGCCTGTTCAACCCAGTCAACCCGGAGGCTCTGTTTACAGGAATGATGGTCTAACATTCCCAAGTGATTCCACACATCACAGCCTTAATTCATTTCCAGAGGGAGCAAACAGACTGCAAACACACTCCTGGGTACTTTACTAAAGGATACTAACATCAAAACACAAGAATTGTTGTTGAGAAATAAGTTAATCAGTAATAAAACAAATACTGTACATCAAATTTCTACACGGATTTATTATAATTAAACATTTCTGTTGTTTTAACACAAGTGACTCAAGTTCTCCGATGTTGGTGTGTAAATTTTATTTAATTAGCCAAACTAAGTGAATCTACTGAATAATTGCATGTTTAATGTTTTTGTGATTTTTCATACATTTTATTAACCTTGTTCTCAACCCATCAGGCATCACACAGTCTCTGAAAACCCCTTTTTCTTTTCTTTTGGTGTCAGACTACTACTTTGTGATTGGCTGAAAATTTAACCTTCGGAGAGGTTGTAAGTAGGAAGTTCAGAGGGAACTCAGAAGTGCTGCACAGCAAGAGAAAACTCTGGTCACTGTGGATTTTTGAGTGTGCAATATGAAAAAAAAGTTGCTCAATTTTGAAACAGTAACTTTTTAAAAACCTGGGTGTGTCTTGATACCAGTAACTAGTGTAAACCTTGGTGTAAACCAAACTTGAAAATTCAAGTAATTGTTTACACATATGTCATCAAACCATTACTAATAAAGTGCTGCACCCACTCTGTGGGTAGCTCTGCTTGTCTTTGTCAGTGATTTAAAAGATGACTGTTAACTGTTGTCTTTTTAACCAGACTGAGGCCTCTAGTGTTGTCCTGTTGTGCTGCGTGACAGTAAACCCTCCATGATCAGCCTCTATTGTCTTTAAACAGTTTGTGCATTTCCTGTGCGACTGTGTCACCAGGCTTGTGTTTGCAGCACATTTCCTAAAATATTTTGTTTCGAGAGGAAGTGACCGACGTAAAGGAAAGCCGCCCTTGTATCATCTTGTGTTTTTAGGCAAAAGGTGATCCTAAATCTGCATAGCTTGTTGCAGTCGAGATAAAAACTGAGTTCAAGAATTGCAAATATTTCCTGTCATTATGAGAGATTCAGCATCTGGCTGGGTTTTTCTTTTCAAAACAAGAAGTAGTCAATACAGGTAATGTTTCTCAACATCACCATGGTTTGAAAGCATTTTCTTTCCCTGGATCCCCAGTGACTGTTTGACTCACAAAGGAAACTTTTGTAAAAGAGGGAACCTATCTGGGATCAGTTCATCCCCCGGCAACCCGAATAGCATTGCAGCTTCATCTCATTGTGGGATGCAGGGGTCCCTACGGTCAGTTTACAGGGTTTACAGGATCTTTTGTAGGCTTTGAATTACCACTGTGAGAAAACTGGCTCTGCAAACGCTGAAATACGATCTCGGCAAGAGTGATGTGCTTTTACTACAGTGTTTTAGATGATCGACAGTTATTCTTTCATCAGGAAATGTCTCTCTCAGCAATATTCCTGGTCGCATCCAGATATTTAGCAGAACACACACAGTTTTCAGTGCACGCTCACAATTCACGGAAGACCCAGCATAATTTAAAAACAGCACGATTTCCGAGGTGGGACCCTCACATCTCTGTTTTCCTGTGCCACCCATTGCAGACCAACAGAAAACAAAACAGACTAATGGCGGGAAAGAAAACACAGGCTTGAGCTCAAACGTTTTTTTTTCCAGGGTAGGGCCATACATGCCTCCCTGAATGAGCCAAAGAACACATAGCGTGGGGTTTAAAAAAGGCAATCACTCATTAATGAGACATTAAAGCCTAAGATACATAAGCTGCCTCTACTCCGACTAGAGAACCAGCCATTGGATGAACTGTTGCGACTGGTCCTGCTGCAGGGCATTACTGCACACCCTGCTATTAGTTTGAGGTTTGTCAAGCGCAGAGGGCATTACTTGATGAGTGATAAGTCATCATAATCCAAATAACGTTAGAGAAAGCAAAACTTGTCAAGCAGTCATGAGAATTTGAAAAAGAGAAACTAAATCCCTTCATTTAGGTCACAAATGCATTATTTCTTAGTTGAAAACGATTACACAGATTTGAGGAATAGTTACGTGAGGCATTGTCATTTTAGGACAATTTTCTTGTCAGGGATTAATGCACATTTCAGAACAGAAATATTTACTGTAAAAGCAAGGCGTATGTGATGATAGCTAGAAGTACAATAAAAATGACAATGAAGGAACATATCACCCACCATAATTACTGTTATGTAATAAACTTGTGGTAAACTTAATTTGTTAGATAACTGTACATGAAAATTTACCTCATAATTTTTCTAAGGTTTCCTGAAAAACACATTTAGCATTCAGTTACTTGCTTTAACAGAAGGTTCAGCAGCTGTTGTGTTTTACAGCTAAAAACAACTAAACGGGTAAAGAAGTAGAGCAGCCTTAATACATTTTGTGTCGCTAGGTCATGTTTTATATAGTATCTTATTTACACCAGATTGGGGCACATTATAAGTGCGACATTCAATGTGTATTATTGGGATTTTATGTCATGAGGTTAATAATTGCTGCACCAGGACATACCCGAGTCCTCTTTGCTGCTCCTCTTCTCATTTCCATTAAACACAGCCTCCACATCCAGTTTCCCAAAGCGGAGCGTGTAACCGTTCATCAATTTTTTGGGAGACACGCTCGTTGAGCCTCCAGAGGAGGATCGCTCTCGGTGGCCTTTTACCTGGCCTGCCTTGTTAGTCCTCTCCAGCGACTTGGAGCGCCTGTCTGACCGCCTCTCGGCGCTCCGTAGCCCCTTCTGCAGGTAGAACAGGGGTGTGTTGGGCCTGGAGTCGTCGCTACTGAGCCAACTCCGACTGCCAAACTTCCAGGTTAAATGTTCTCTGGGAGAGGCGCGGGTGTCGGGGCTGCTACCCGGTGTAACGGCTCGCTCTCTCGAGCCAGTGCCATGTTCAGGGCTTTCTTCCAGAATGGATTCAGAGCTGGACCCCAGGGTCATTGGATTCTGCAGGGCCTCCATGTAGGATTCCCTGAAACGTCTCCTGCTGCTTCCATTTGATCCAACAGAGTCTCTTGGGCGGCGACGAAGGTCTGGAGTACTGAGATCCGTATCAAAAGAGAACCTATTCGACCCTGATTCTCTTTTTCTTCCACCAGCATCCTCATCTCCTGTTTCTTTACCAAACTCCTCTACATGTCCCTCTATTGTAATGATTGGTGCTACTGTTTTGTCCCTACAAACACGTTGGTTTTCACCACTTGAGTCCTTGTGGTTTGTCTTTGGGGAGGTGGGCTCAGAGAAGATGGAGTCAGCTCCCAGAGAGACCAGGGACTCTCTGGAGCTGCGGTGGCTGTCCAGCGTCCCGGTGGAGCCGCTGGTGCTGCAGGTGCTCAGGTGACCCCTGAAGCTGCCTCTGCTGCTGCAGCGAGCTTGCATGATGGCGTCCGCCGTGCTGCTGACAAACAGCGGGTTGACCACGTTCTTCCACGGTGTCTTGTACACGGCCGTACCACTGGTGAGCAGGCAGTTCTGTAGAGGGTGCAGGTTTCGATCTCGTGTCACATTCTGCAGCAACTCAGCCGTGAAGATGCTGCCATACATGCTCTCTGGAATAGGGATCTCTGCGATGGCCTGCCCGCTGGCAGACAGGCATTTTATCACCAGCTTCGCAGCTTTGCGCCCCAAAGGAACGATCTGGAAGTAGAAGTCTCCTTGCTTTAGTCGAACCTTATGCAGCGGTGCAAGTTGCAGGACGACTTTCTCGTGAATGCAGAGAGGCCATCCTTCGTGATAAAACAGCAGACCTCTGAACTTTACCTAAAAGAACGAAGAGACATCAATTAATTTTAGATTTACCAAAACGTATTATTATCGTTCATGTTTTATGTCTCCCAGCACTTGGTCTCACTTCAACTTACATGTGCAAAGCAGCTCAAACACATGTTTAACTGTAATGGCGAGACAAGCTTTTACAGTATGTTCTGGATGACTCACTCACAGGGATCATTCAACTTAAGACAAAAAAATCCTGTCTGATCAGGCCTGGTTTCGCAGCAACCACAACACAAATCTCTGCTGTGACAGCATTAACAGAAAAAAAACAGACCTAAAGATTCAACGCTCAAGGGTTGGTTTCTTTCACTTCTTATGAAAACCGAGGGAAAGACTGAGGAGGTGATCTCCCCCTGAAAGCTCTCATATTGCTTGCAGTACAAAGACTCTCATGCACAGCGATCTGTTCTCAGGGGCCAGGCTTATGTGAGGCTATTGCTCTGTGGCTATCGTCACAGTGTAATCAGCAGAGAGTTGAATACAGAGGAATAAAGTTTCAGTGCTTTGGTCTTAAGAGTCCTAACTCGAGAGAAAAAGAAATATTGAGTTTCACTTTGTACCCCTTTTCCTTTGTTTCCCTGAAAAAAAAATCTATTTCTTTTTGAAGTCATTAATCAACTCTTTCTCAGAGCTACTTTCACTATTCAATAAAACCTTTTAGCCTCAACTGTATTGTTGAATGCCCTTTCTCTCAAGTTTCATATTCCCTACAAAAGTTAGGAAGAAACCTGGTTTCATCAAACCTGCAGTAAATATTCTAACTACATTGTGCCCCAAAATGGAGGCTAAAATAAATCCCAGCAGGCACTCCCAGATTCCTCAATTTGACCGTGTCCAGTGAAGCACTCACGCAGCTCTCCTTTTGGACGATCTGCAGGATCCTCTTGGCAGGAAGCAAGAAGTCGATGAGGCAGCGGAGGCCGTCTCCACGGTACTGCCTCTCCACCACGCTGAAGAGCTGCCACAGCACGGTAGAGGCGGTGGCACTGAAGGGACGGTAGAGTGCAGACAAGGTGCTCTGGATGCAGTTATCCAAGGACTCTGCGTCCTGAGGGAAAACGGGAAGCACAAATCAGAAAAATATGATTTTCCAAGGCATGTACTGAGGTGAACAATGCTGTTTGCACAGATTTTTGTCATGCAAAAAATTTGATCATCATCTAAACGTGTTCCATCTGACATACGAAATATTTGGACAACTACAATCAATGGTTCTGATTAACCCGAAATAAAGTTCAGCTGTTCCTGTTGGGTTTATTTTTAACATTTCCACATTTGCGTACTTTATCTTTTACCTTTTTTTCCAGCGATATTACAATGGACCAAAATGATATAACTGCACAAATGTATCAATCAGAAGAAAGGTACTGCAGGAATGTACTGCATGTGAAACAATCTGCTGTATTCTCAAGGCTAAGCAGTACAATTGCAAGACAGAAGCATTTTACTCCAAATACAGCATTTTATTTGGCTAAAATCAACCAAACCCTGGTGGAGAAATGCTTTATAATCTAATGGCAACCAAACTAAACCAGGTTAAAACGCATGATTAAAACTGAGGCAACAATATACATCACAACACCATAGCTTGGAGGAAATTATAATTACTTTGAGAGAGACAAATAAAGGCTTTGGTATGGCATACCCTTACATTGCAGGTTAAAATAAAAAAAACAATGAAAACTCTCGAAAGACCATCAAAAAACCTGGGGAATTATCGTTTGCCTCCTTGGCAGCAAACATATTAGAAATTAAGTGTGAGTTAAAATTTTTGCACAGCATTTTATCTACACAGAGCAGATAAATTCAGCTAAGCATTCATCTGTAAGCACGTGAGTCCCTGTGCAGGATTAGCAGAAGAGTCAGGATGTTAGCGCATCCTAGCGACGGGAAACACCTGGTCAAAGTGACATCACCTCCATCACACACAAACAACCAAACTGGAAAGTCCAGACTGGTCAGATGTTTTAGGCAGGGTTGTAATTCTGTAATAACAACAAAGTCATCACACATTATTTGACTCGCACATGACCTCCCCAACCACCATCCGCCACCGACAGAGGGGAAAATGTCCAACGCTGTTGGCTACAACGTGTCTGACGGTGCGGACATCTGAGAATACTGAGGTCCTGCAATGAGGTTGACCTGCAGTGTAGGTTGCTTTTGCGGTTGAAGCTGTGCCCTTCCTCTGATTAGTCACAGCCAAGGCCAAACATCGCCCAGCTATCTGTCCTTCCTGAGTGGAACACAACAGTGGAATAAAGACATCTGTCTTCAACGATAAGCATCCAGATATACAGCCGAATGGCAGGGAAAGTTGAGGCACCATAACAGCCGTGTAGCGCGTTGAAGAATGCAGGGTTTATGGCTTGTTATGCTCCTTTCTTTAGAAGATCTATGCTACATTTACATGACAATATACATGCATAAAATGCCATGTGGAAATTAAGAGACACCCTTTAGAGTTTCAACCTGTAGGACAGCCTATGTTTCACCCTTTTACAGGAACTGTCCGGTTCATCTGAGCAGCTTTCCATCATGAATTAGTGTGAGTACAATTCAGCTCATTTGGATACAAGCTGCGACCCCGCAACAAGGCATTCATTGTGCACTCCTAGTCTCTAAGTGGCATGTGCTGTACAGTGTTGGTGCCCAGAAACAAAAACGCCCACTTCCATTAGCAGTCAGACATTGCTTTGGTTGAGACAAACATTTCTCTAGGCATTAGTCATTAGTCACTGTTGCGCCTAAGGGGAGAAGAATAAGGCGGTGTTTTATTAGAGGAGCGCTAACAATGGGAGGAAAGCCCTTGCTAGGACTGACTGGCGAGTTTGTGTTCAGGTTTCAAAGGCATAGCAAAAACTTGCCAGTGACACAAGCAGGGCTTTGAAGAGCAATTACCTAACAGAGCAGAGATTTGAGTTCAATTGCAGTTCAAAGACAGCTCATCTTGCAGGAGTGGCTCTCCATCTGACCCGGCGCAATGGCGTTGCAACAAAATGGCACAAAGATAATGCACAATTTGCATTATCTTATTCCTCTGGGATAATATAGTTCAGAGTTCATGAGAAATTTCAGGCTCTTTGGACACAAGCACCACCTGAGAATACTGTCTGCTCCAAAAAAAACACATCTGCATATATCAGCTGGAGGACTAAGCCAAACCACCAAAGCTGGACTTCCCATTCGCTCCGAGCCACAGAGGAATGCAGTTTTGTGTGTCTGGCTTCAGAGCTTTAGCCAGGATGGAAGCAAAGTGGGAAGTCCCACCCTTTTTGATGCCAGGTCTTTGTAAAACGGCTGGTTATGTTGATGGAAGGGCCGAGGTGGTAATTGTCGGGTTTGAGTTCCAGGTGGGATGGTTTCGTCTGAGTGGTGGGTGAAAACAGCTGTTCGCAAGGTGAACACACAGAGTGAGGGATGAAACGGGAAAACTTGAAGGGGAAATTGAAACTGAGGTTTTATTTGGTTTAAATTAAATAAAGTTATTTTAGCGTACTTCATGACTTTAAAATGAATGAAGATTCAAAACCAGCACAAAAGAGTGCGTCAGTGAGGCTGCTAAAAGAGAGAGACACAGAGAGTCAGAGGGACAGAGGTGGTCACCGACGCATTTAGTGGGTCACGGACACAAAAGACGTTGCCTACCAGGACTCCAGTGGAGCATGAAGTCACCGGGGGAGTGAAACAGGAGAGCCCAGAAGCCCCCATACAGGCTGCTCACTAACCAACCTGCTAACATCCCTTGAAGGCAGCAGAGTGAATGAAAGGCGGCAGGTTGCTCAGACATGCCCCACTCTGCCAGGTGCCAGGATGCCAACAAAGGAGCGAGGTTAGACCCCCGCTTTGAGCAGCTGGATTCAGCTTCTAGATCTGCATCAGTGGAAATCTCATCTGATGAGGGACGGTCAGGAAAAGAGAGGCAGTAGGGAAAGGTTTGGCTAATCTTAAACAGATAAGTGAGTCTTACAAATGTATTAATATTCCTAAAAACATGGTGATGGTAGAATCATGCTGTGGGGGTGCATTGCACTGTTTTCATATTTCTATTTTTAGGAAATATTCAACACCATTTATTATCTTCCTTCCATCTCAGAGTGAACAGTTTAGTAAGACAACATGAGGAAAAGTGAAAAGTGGTTTGAGTAGTCATCAGACTGATGTAAATTGATTGAGGTACTTTTCCCAAAAAGTTCCCACAGAATTTATCAGAAAGAGTTGACTTATATCTTCAGCATGGATCTAATGACTTTTTCCAACAGGATGTAAACAGCACTGACAGGATATTGTCCCCACGCTGAGCGCACAATCCCAGCAGACCCCTATTGATGTTATTAACATCCTGAAAACACACATTCTTAAAGTTTTCTTGGATGTCTTTGAAAAAATTGAATTCCTTCAAAGAGGTCTAATAATGAATGGAGGTCTCTTTAACGGCGCAGGGGCAGCAGAGACAAAGGGAGCTAACACACTCTGCTGGTAC
This sequence comes from Xiphophorus couchianus, assembly GCF_001444195.1. Classification (NCBI taxonomy): domain Eukaryota; kingdom Metazoa; phylum Chordata; class Actinopteri; order Cyprinodontiformes; family Poeciliidae; genus Xiphophorus; species Xiphophorus couchianus. Next base: position 17,296,366 of record NC_040230.1, on the reverse strand, counting down.
TTAGCAGGGTAAATATAGAAAGTGTGCACTCCAAAAACAATTGAGAGGCTGATAAAAGAGGAGCATCTCACAGAGAAAACAAATGTAGGACTGACTGACTTTGTATAGTTTCAAAAAGGTGAAATAAGGCTCATCTAAGCACTAAAACATGTTTAAAGCTACTATTCAACAGATATTAGATCAAATTAAAGGGATATTCATGTGTACTGGACAATAAAGTAACTCAAAATCAGACACACTGCTGCGCTTTTTTCTGCTTCACGTATTGCATGTACAAAAAGTCGAAAGGTATGTTTTGTCTACAGCCCTTGCAGTCATAATATTAGCTGCTTGTGCACTGCTATATCAAAAACATCTATCTGTGGAATGTCTACAATCATACGCATAGGTTGTCGTAATCAGACATTTCCCAAAAAAGTTTTGTTTTCAGTTGACAGAATGAAAATGAAACAATATACCCAAAAGAGAATTATTGTGATATAAAAGACTTTTGAAGCTCATACCTTAATACTCAGGTAGTTATCACAGCTGCGGGACTTTGCCCTGGGGTGCATTTTGCCCTGTGACAGCATTTTGGCACCAGAAGAAGATCCAAAACATCAATAAATAATGTGGTCAACTCCGAGTTGCTGATCTGATCCTCCACTTTCATGATATCAACTGGTCCAGGTCCAGCTCCATTTTTTCCACCCCCCCTGCCTGCCACTTTCTGTCTCTCCTTCAGCGTGCTGTGCAGTCGGCGACTGGAGCAGACTAACTAAACTCCAGAGCGTGAGAGAGGCAGAGAGCTGGCTTCCCCGTCACTCACCCTCCCTTCCTCTCCCAAAACAACTTCCCCCGCCCTGCTACTGCTGCCGCTCCTGCTCTACTACTGAAGCCTCCTCCAGCTAGACAAATGCAGCAACTTGCAGCTCATCATTCATAAAATACTCACACACAGCCTGCTGCTTCCAAGCCCCAACATTCAAACAATGAGTGTGCATCAGACTCTGACCAACTCTTCTCCAAACTCCCCCACACATAAAACCCTCGGCACCCCCTGCCTCCATCTAGCAGCTCCCCGCCAGCCCTCTTGCCTCAATGGTCTCCCTTTGTCACCACAATACAAATGGACCAGGGTTTCAGCTTATTCTGCTGCTTTTCAAACAGAAAAAGAAAGGAAGACATTAGCACAGGAGCAGCGGCTCAGGTCAGTGTGTATAATAGCATTCCTATTAAATATTGTCACGGTGGAATGTGCAGTTCTTTAGCTGGCTAGAAAATGAAGTTATAATTACAGCTTAGTTAACATTCCTTAATAATTACATCTGATCAACAACAAGAACAACAAAAAAAATTAAACAGGGACAGACTCAGAAACCTGGACGAGGGGAGAATGGATCTTCAGTGAGAATGCGAAGATCACATTAAGGCAGCCTGTTTAAACAGAGTCAGTAGTGAGGAAAGGTAATTAAGTTGGTTTATATTTAGAGAAATGGTTGGCAGCAGACAACAAAATGACCAGAGAGAAACAAGAAAACCCACGGTCACTGGCTGCAGTCACTCAACACTTGTGGGCCAAATCTCTGCACGACTATCCAATAAAATGGACTCTTTTTTTGTGTAGAGGAGATATTAAAGGCTGATTCACTAAACTATGAAAATATGTGTTCTGTGATATGATGTTAAATCTCCAAGCTTGTCTTGTTTTAGTCTCTACTCTATAATCGTCAATGTAAACAGAGGACACACATACCTCATGTAGTATATAGTCCTCCTCCCTCTAGCAGTATGCTATTTGGACAAAGACAAAACCTATAATTACTACTGAAACTTCTGAAACAAGAACTTTTTCTGTTTTAGTCTCTTCGCAGTCTTCATTCTCATTTGTTCTCGAGGAAAATGCAAAAACTAGAATTGATGAGCTTCTGAACTATAAGCGCAATAAGGAAATGAAAGGAGGTTTCAGATTTTTTGAAAAAGCTTTAAAAGAAACATTAAAACAATTAAAAATATATTTTTTTGATATAATACACTGCATTGGTGTTTCATAGCCTTCTTTAGTGATGAATCTTAAAGCAGAGTGGTTAATAGCATCTATGATTTAGTTATAAAAATAACACCACAGTAACTGTTGTTATTTCTTATTTTTGAGAAAAATGTAAAACTGAGTCTATTTCTCAACACAAAAGCTAATTCATGTATCAGTTTAAACAAAGTATTGCTGTACTTTTCATCAACCCAAATGCTTTGTATTGTATTGTCAATTCCAGTGTTATCAGTGTGAATGAAAGAGACGTATGTCTTTTAGGCGTATTTCAGGAAATTAAATAAAACTTTCAGATTTTGAATGGAAGATTTAATGGATTTCTCACAATAATACAGAAGTAAACATGAAAATTAAAGTTGTGTAAAGAAAATGTAACATTAGTCGTATAATTGTGAACTGAACTGGTCCTAGAACAGAATCTAAAGGAACAAAGAAGAAAAGAAGAATGAACATTTCAGGTCTTTGACATTGGATGTTTTTGAAGCACCTCTGGCTGTATTTTTTTAAAACCTAATCTAACTGTATCAGAAACCTTTTTGATACAGTCACTCAATCAAAAGTTTTGATTGACTGCCTCCATACAACTACTATGTACAAAAAATAGTTAAATATTAATAGAAGGAGCCTAACTCCAAAAAATGAAGCAAGTCGGGTGAATAACATATGATATACTGAATGCTACACTTGAATTTTATCAAAAAGTATAAACAAACAAGTCAAAATAAATGAAAAGACCCACTTAGAAGTTCTGCCTCAATAAAAACATGGACACAGAGAACTAGCAGATGCTAATTTGAACTGATAAGCTTTCATTGACCTCAGACTTTTCACTGTTACAGAACAGTTACTTTCTGCTGAATAAGGGTAGCTAAAAAATATCCTGACCAAAACTAGAAGAAGCAAGGAAAACGCAAAACGAGGAATGGCGTATATGGACAAATATACAATCATATGCTGTTAACTAATCATAGAACATGATCCAAAAGGATTACTCATGCAACAGTGACGAAATTCTACTCAAGTTTGCCTTTGAAAAGATCTGTCTTCGTCAGAGGATCCAGAATAACTTCCTTCTGTCTGCGTTTACCCACTTCATACAGTGTGTCTTTTTTAGGAATGTGTCCTCTGTGGTCACAGGAGACAACATCAGTGTGTTTTTTCTCTTGGTGACTGAGGTCAGCAGAGAGCCATGTAAAACTGGGATTAACAAACTGCATCCTAAAGGCTGAACTGGTGAGCTCATCTATGTTAATGTAAAAGTCAAAAATAAATGTAATGATTTCAGTCTTCATCTATGATAGAAATATAAGACTCATTCCGGCTGATGTCTCTGCCCGACTAACAGTCAAACCTTTCCGGTTGTTTTTCCACTGGCAATCGCAGGTTTAAAATAGCCCTATTTACGCAAGCTTCTGGTAAACATTATTTATGTGATGTGAAAAATCAGATAGAGCAGTCCCCTGGGGAGGCACGATATCAGATAAAAGACAAATTAGTCAGATGACACAGGAGCTGCAGCTTCATCGTTTTTCATCTTCATGTCTCACAGATAACAAAAAAGTAGGACTTAAAGGAGGTGGAGGATGCAAGATGTGCAGTGCAATCCACAATTATTGGCACTTATGTTAAAAAGAAATAAAAAGTCTTGAAATAAATTGTAGTTTTGAAAGCTCTGTGACCCCCAAAATGTTTTGTAGCTGTAGCTTTACCTCCCGTACCTTCATACTGATGGTGCATTTGAAGACAAACTCAGGTCCTTGTCCAACCTAGACTGTCTCAGTTCAAGTTGCCCTGACTGTAGGTATAGGAAAGTTTATGTAAGTATCCATGCATTTGTTGCCATTTCCTGGCTGAATGACAAATACCGGCATTACTTATTATGCATAATACATCTCGTCTTTCCCAGTTTGAAAAGAGTCACAAACTGGGCCTCTGTGGTGACAGAACACATTTATACCTCTGTCCAGTATTTCTACTTAAACGTTTAAAGTTATTTACATTTTATGAGATGTTTAGGGGTTATACTACTACAACAAAAGATTAATTGACTTTTGTTTTTTTGTTTTTTTAACCCATCTCCTTCAGTGGTGCTTATACAGAGGAGAAAGCTATAGCTTCCAGAAAGCTTAATAGCTCAGTTTGGGCAAACTTTAGACAAAAAGAGCCACATTGTAAACAGACGATGGATTATATTGAGCAATAGATTGATGGTCATTGTGATGAACTAATGCAAACATGCACCAAACTGTGGAATGTGACACCTTCTTCCTACCTCACTTCATACCAGTCCCACAAGGCACACAGTCCTCCCAAAATTGTGGGGGAAACTTAAAGCGTCAACCTTTTTCTTAAAAAGTTGTGGCAGAAAGAATATAAAGCTTCCTTTAAAAATAAAAAAAATAAAAATAAAATTAGACATTTGCTGTATGTACTTTACAGTGACTTACTATATCTTAGTTTCTCTAATTAAATCTTATGAAACAAAAAAAGTAATCGGAATTTCTCCACAATGTTCTAAAATAAAATTAAATAAGATGCAAAAAGGCTAAAATGTTGTGAATTTTGCTTAGAAAATTTCAGTCAAAGTATCTCCACCTGTGAGGCAGTCATTTAATGGATCAAAGCAGCTCCAACCAAATATGAATGTGCATTTCAATGTTGAAAGAGACATTTAAACCCTTTTAGCTGCTATAAGAGTCTTTAAAAGAGAATAACATAATAGGTTTTGTATTTACAACTCAGTTTTGGCCTGACTGAAGGAGGAAGTGAGTAAATGTGGTGGACAAAGTGAACTAGTCATCCTCTCTTTCTGACGGCCTCACAATGACTTGAGAACTCACATCATCATTCAGGTTCAGCCAGATACTGTCCCCTCTGACCTTTCCTGACCAACCTCAGTAGTCAGCTAAAAACAAAATCAATGGGGACGTTTAGGGAGCTGCTTCTCCTGCTGCTTCACAGTTCGGCTTTATTAGCACAGCTACCCAAACACTAAAACCACGTCACATTATGAAGTGCAAATCTTTAGTAAAATCTCCCTCACATTAAACATTTAAAGCGACCATGAACCATCCAATATCTTTTGACTTAATATTTGAAGTGATCTTCATTGATATCAAAAATGTATGATTTTTCTTTTGGATTTTAGTAGTTTTTTTATTCCATTTATGAATTGGATCTGTAAATAAAAACTAAAATACAGAAACAAACAGATACATGACACAGACCCTGAGAGATTTAACATTCTTTAGTTGATCATATAGGCAAATATTATCTTTTTTAAGAATAACAGGCTTCTGAGACATTCAATAGTTAAAAACTACTTAATAGGTTTTTCAAAATTTTTGATAGAGTAAAACAAATTCCTTGTTGGGGCTTATAAATTCCACAAATCCACATTCTGACAGCTTCCGATTCACTGTATGGTGAAGCGCTGAAACAAAAAAAAATCTAATTTCTTTTTTTTTAGATGAGTATTCACTCAACCTGTCTAATGGCTCTCAGTCAGCAAAAGGAAAGCTAATCAGAAACTGATCAAATTTAAGTTGAGGTAAGGAAAATCAAAGAAAACGACTATAGTTTAAAACAACTCATATTTTTCTTTTTATCATTGGTTTCCAAACATTTTAAAACAGGTTCCAACTCAGTTTATGTTACACATAGTAACATGATAAATAGAGATATTCTAGAACAACTCAGCAGGACTTCTACTTGTTCTTTCCAGTTTGATGTGTTGTCTTATGAAACCAACAACAACAAAATGTTCCTATCCATTACACCTGGGTATTCAAATTTATTTAGGCATTTCATTTTTACACACAAGTTGGCATTTCTACACACAAGTTGGCATTTCTAAGTCTATTGAGGTCATATTTTACAATCTAAAAGGTCACCAACCCTGACCTCAAAATCCAAAATGGCTTTCTTACTTACAAAAGTTTAAGAAAGCTACTGTAATTTATTTGCATATCCGAAAATTTGTGTGTAAGTGAAACATAGAGTGTCCAACCATAATTGCTTGTGTTTTGGTTTGCTTTAATTTTCATCTAGTTGCATCTGGATTTTTATTAGTGTTGGAAAAAATCCTGCCACATTTAGTAGTTATTGTCACCAGGGTTCTGTTATGTTGATTTATTACTTTGTGCTTAGCTTCTTAGCTATTATTGTGTTTGTTTAATCTCAGTCATAATGCAGTCAAGTCCAGTTATCAGCTGGTGAAAGGTTTTCTAACGCAAGATGTTTTTTTAAAGACTTTTGTTTAATTAAGAGAATAAGGAATAACACCCACAAACACAAACACTTGTCTTTACTGTTCTTTTCTTTTCTCCATGATAAAACAATTAACAGAAAGCTCTATGGCATTTCATACTTTTTGGTGCTGCAATATTAATTTATCACATTTTCGCCCCATATTTCCAACTAAATAAAAAGGGAAAAACTGTTCCGCCTTAAAAGGTAAATATGAAAACAACCTGGATTGCAAAAGGATTAAAAAAAAGCCTAAATTCAAAGAGAACTTATGACAGGCCTTCAAAAAGTAGAGAAATGTCAACAAAGGCCATTCTAAACGCTCAATAAAATTCTCTTTCCCAGTAGCACTCGGCACTGTGCCACAGCTGTTCTTCTGACAGTCTAACCAACCATGCTGGTGCACTTTACTGCCTGGAGAGTGTGCCACCTGTCACGGTTAACCCCAGCGCAGCCCCCTTCTATCTGCTGTGTGGACATCTCACTCCGACACAAAAGCCAGTGTTTTCCCCGAGCGCGCGAACACAGGTGGCTGGAGGAGGCCAGATCGAGTTACTGCGTGGTTCACAAAGTCAAGGAGAACATGCTGACAAAGTATTAATACACCGAGGAATGTAATGAGAGCAAGAAGTATGCTGAGGCAAGGCTTACTTCTTATAATAAACAAGTTACAGCCAGTAATCCTTGTAATTAAAATGTTGTAATAAAACATGGGCAATAGATTCCCTCCCTTTAACACCTAATTGTACCACAGGGAGCAATAAGTTGAGTGAGACAAATTATTTCCTAAATAAATACACCAATTTTGGATTTTGTGGAACAAACTAAATGTTTGCCTAATAATCTGCTTTTTATAGATTATTTTTTATAGATTATTTTTATAAGTCAATTGTGAGACTTTCTTTATGTCAAACACAACATCTGGGTGTATTTTTCTGAATGTATCTGAAATATTCCAGGTGTGGTTGACCACATATTACCTCTTGCTTTGCTTTTTCCAATTCCTACTTGATTAAACAACTTTGACGGCAAACCCAAATTGATTCCTGCAAACCTGATTAATTTATTGCCCCAAGAAAATCAGAACTCACCTCACTCTGTTCTCCAGATGTGAACCCTCCACCAGCGCACGGAGGAGTTTCCGACTCTCTGAGCACTTAGAGCAGGCAGCTGTCTAACCAAAGGAGAGGACCAGCCCCTGAGTCCGAATCCTGCAGCAACCTGACGTGTCCCATCTGAGACTCTCTGTTTTGTTGACCGAGGAGGAGGAATCACTCTATTAAGGCTAGCCAGGCAGAAGGTTTCCCAGCCCCCCCTCAAGGCATCCCAATTCCTCAGTGGGGCGTAACCCTTTTCACGTTTTATCTGCACCCATCTCCCTCCCGTGTGTGTGTGTGTGAGAGTGCGCTGCGAGAGGAAACCAAATGCAGAGCTTTTTAACTCGACCTGCCATGTCAAACAAGAGAGGTTTCAAAACACTGCACTTAACCTGGGCGTCCAAACATTTTACTCGTTATCTTATTTGTTTTTTTGCAAATCAGTTACCAATCTTCTCACATTTCCCACGAAACAAAGAACTTTAATCATATTTAAGTCCTCTAACCAGAAGTCTTAAAATAAAGGATTATTACAATGACGAGATCCTCTAATGCCTTTGATTGCAGCAGACGCCATCATGCATTGTTATATGGATTACTTGAGCCACTCAGCAAACACCTCCAGGTGTACATTCCACACTGGGAAGAGGGGAAAAGGTTAGAGCTGCTCCTCTGGGTGCAAAAAAAGGTGTTGACATTTTTTTCTCTTGTGAACTCTGCAAATCTGAGCGCAAACAGAGGAGTTAGTTAGTATCGATATGGAGTGAGGAGAAGCGTCTCCTTCCACAGAAGCACGGGATGGTGCGGCAGTGTATCGTTTCTGTGGCGTAACAAAGATAGAAATATGACAAGTTGCGAGCTGTGCACCTGGTTCCCATAGAGTCTTTGATCTTTGCGGGAAGAGGCAGAAATTAGAGGCCGCAACAGTGCATCCTTCACAGTGAACTAAGCTTTTCTTGTGAAACCCAAGGCTGATTACTGTCGGACCAGTGGAACCAAGAAACCACTTGAACAGAATCTGCCTGGCAACACGAAGTAGAGTAAACAATCTAAAAACGATAAACATTTCGATTAAATTAGAGGAGAATTTTGCGTTTTATGACAATTCATCTATTTATCAAAATATAACAAAGAAGGACAAAATGGCAACTCATAGTTACGGACTTAGGATTACAGATGAAAGAATAATGTAAAGCTAAAGAAAATGAAAAAAAAAACACTTAAAGAAAATATTTGAAAAACACAACCTTCAATTTGAGTACATTTATTTATTGTGTAGAAAAAATATATATTTTCAGTTTAATTTTTATTTACCAAAATCAATCCTGCCCACATCAGCAGTTTCAGAGAAAGAATGTAACTAAATAACTTTTAATTAGTAATTAGGTAATTTAGGTATTCTTGGGGTATAAATATGACTTAGGTCTATTTCTCTCAGGAACACTTCAATATGGAAAAGACAAGAGAATATGTCATTTCAGTAAGGCAGGTCATGGCTGCAAAGTAACAGATATTCAGTTCAATCTGCCCATGGAAAATAAAATAACACCAAACTCCTAGTGCTGTTATAGGAATTTGTTATTTAATTTTTGTGTAATTCAAGCTTTAATGTTGATGTTTAAAATATTAATTAACAGCCTTAAGACAACCAAGGGATTTGGTTTATGTATAAAACCCTACATTCCTCAGTTTTAGGCAGATTGACAGTCAACTTTTCCAAACATCTCAACCCTAATGTTTCTGTTTTCTTTCATCCACCTTCTTCAGAAACAAAAATGGAGGACAACTATGTCCTCATTCCAGTAAAGAAAACAACATAAGTCACAGTGATAACCATCACCTGACTAATTACAGTGATATGCAGCATCTTGCACCTGATAACTTGTACATGCACATGCAAAGGAGGGGAAAGAGAGACACGGGGGTTAGACAGAGGGTGAAGAGAATGATAGAGAGGGTGAGGTGTTTCCTGTTTCCATGGCTCTAATTATACACATCTCCTGAGGACAGGAACCATCTGAACGAGGCAACTGGTCATTGAGGAGATCCTCAAAGACAAAAGGTGCTTTATTCTTTAGAGTTATTTCTATATACATCTGCACTGATGTATGTGAATAACATCTTTGCGTCCTGAAAAAGACAAATAATGCTTAAAATACAAAAAGACCGGATTAAATATGGATTAAATATATAAATTAAGCATAAGGAATGTTCTAAGTGTGTGTTTAAACATGAATCTAAATTAAAAATAGCTAATTCTTCTAACATTGTATGTCCGTACTCTTCTTGTCAGGGTTCCTATAAACTAAAAGCTTACTCTACTTGTGGGTTGCTGCCAGAGTAATGATTCCTTCCTGTTTAAAGATGCAGCAGTGATAGACTCCTGAAATCTTGTGGCTTTGGGACTAAGTAGTCTGTTGCCGTAAGAGATGTCTCACTGACATTTTTACAAACAGGAACTACACTGCTCCTAAGAAACAAACAAACAAACCCAAGACAAATCCTAAATATGACTTCTTTTAGTTCACCAAAAGGAGTAAAAGAGAGTTTAGCTCAGTAGATCCTGATTTGGTATTTTACATTTTGGCTCTTTACCTCTTCTGTAAATGATCTAAGAATCATTGGGTTAATCCAAGTTTACAATATTTTTTTATATGTTTAGGTGCAACATTTATCATTTTCAGTCTAACTCAGTGAGAGCTTGAAATTAAAATGTTCAACCAAAGAATGCCTATGGTCATTTTGGAACAAAAAGCCCTCTGATGTTTGTCTCTTGTGAAAATCAAAGTTAACTAGAAAGTGTGCATTTCCTATGAAAATGCAAGTGTGAATGCTCAATGCTGAATTCTTTTGGTGAAAATGGCAAAAGCGTTTGAAGCCAACTGCTGAAGACTTGCAGAAAGGTAAGAAATAGTCCATGCAGTATAAAAAACCCAAATAAAAGCCAAAATTAGCTAAAACTAGCTAAAATACTAATGATAACAAATAGGCTACAACTAGCATGATGGGTTACAGTAATATATTCCATGAAATGTAAAAAAAACAACTTATGTAAACCCTAAAATTGGAAAAGGACAGAAACGTTCCCCTATTCCTTCTGATAAAAACAGTGGGTGAATGAAATCCAAACCTTTTATGGTTCCTGAGATATCAACATTCGTTTGGAGGCATCGTTTAGCACGATGACTACAAAAAACATGCTACATGCAGTACGACAAAAACCAATGTCAAAAGCTCTAATTATTCCCAGGTGTTAAACAGCATAAAAGCTGTTATACTGTCCAACATCAAAATCGTGACTGCCTTGTTTCCTCCATCACAGCTCCAAAACTGGATGATTCATTGCAATTAATAGGCAGGACCGGAAACATCCACTGTAAAACACAACGGACATTTTATATTGTAATTCTCAATTCTGCCACAGGACGGAGCGGTTTACGGAGAAAAATTCATAAAAAGCTGAATATTATAAAAAGTATGAAGGTTATGAATACCAAGAGTTATATTCGGCATTATTAGGGCAAGCTGAATAGTATAAAAGTTGAAAGTTGAAAATAGCACAAAGTATGCAGGTGAAGAAGAGCGGCAAAATTTACAGAGCAACCAGAAAAGTGGAACTCAATAGTGTGAATGCCAGGAGCATTCACACTAACGACTTATCTATATATTATTTCTCAGAAAATAAAGACAGAAAGAGGTCTCCACTCTTGAATTGTCATACCAAGTCTTCTCAGATGACTATGTTAGCACTTTTTCTCTTTTTTTTAAAATAATTTTTTCTGAATCTACTTGCCTAATCAAGATGCGGGTATTGTTTTCAAATTTACCATGATATCTGTGTAGTTTTGGGCATTCTGTTGGGATCTTGATGGAAATTAAACAAAGTTGTCACCCAAAAAATGCTTCATGTTGACCTTGTGTCATTTATCTTGAGGTAGCTTTGACGTTTCATGCCCGCTTTGAGGATTTTAACAGATTTTCTATAAGCTGCTCATACCATACTGTAAGGAAAAGTAATTATGTGCCTTTGATAACTATTATCCAGTAGCAGTATGAACAGTGCCCTGGGCGACCCTCTCCTTCTGCCACCGTAAGCCAATAAAAAGGCAGAAAAACATCTAAATTCTTGTGGTGAGACAGAAATCAGAGCAGTGCTACACAAAGCATGTACAATAGTCTTCCCATTCTCAGAATCCAGCAGGGGCATCAACTCTGCATTTATAGAAGCAACAGACAACAAGTTCAAGATACAAATGACAAGACATTGTTTTTTTAACCTGGTATTGCTCCCTTTCTGAAGCAACCATTGCCACTGTCTTGTTGCAGGGGGTCACTCAAACTTTCTTAGGTTTCATCAAGGGTCATTTTCTGACCTATCTCATCCAAATGGGAATAAGAACCACAGAAAATGAAAATAAGATGTAAAATGGCCTTAAAACGTGGCAGGAGACCAGCCCTCGAGGACTGGAGTTTGAGACCATTCGTAAAATAATGCCTTCAGAATTTAACTTACAAACAAATTTAATTACATGTGAGATTTCAGTATTTCAACAAATATTTACCTTCATAATTTAGTGCAAATACCAAGAGAAAAGATGTGACACACAATGCTTAAGTACATGGGTTACACATCATTTCACCTCGAGTTCCCTTATATCACCACAGCGTATACACCTCTGACCTCAGTTTTGTATTTGATTTGTTTCAGGGGTCCAAAATCCTCTTTTCAGATAAGTGGTCATTTAAAATTTGAAAAGGGAATCAGTGTCTTAGTGTCTGGATGAAGGGAGGAGAAGCTGTACATTTTGAATGAGGCTCAGAATTAAGTTTCTCCAGTCAGGAATAAATCTGGAGAGCCATTACATCTGCTGGTGTTTTCACTTCGTGCTTCTCTTCACTGGCAAACTTCATGGAAATGCTGCCCACACTCTCAAATGTACCACTACCTGACATACTCACAAATAAACCACGTCAACATCAAGAGAGTTAACAATGCAAACAAGCTGAAGGCCGCTATTTAAGCAACCTGGGCTTCCTTAGCACCTCAAAGTCAGCAGAGCGCCAGGATGATCACCCTCTTGTCATGTCACATTAATGTTCTTTCAAAGAGGGCCCTAAAGAGCAAGCGATTATACTCCGCAGAAAAATGGACAATCCTTCACGTAAGTTGGCATCTCTGTATCAAAGATAATTTTTTGGTCTTATGAAATATTTTCATTTTATTCAGGAATGGATCTTTTGATGCTCACTAGCTGTTAGCTGCCAAAGCTCTAAGGCAGACTCATACCAACAAAAGCTGACATACTTCTGGGTTTAAACTTTTCAGCACACTGTCTTCCTCTAGTGGCCAACAATTATATATAAAGTTCTGAATCGCACTAATGCATATTACACCATGTAAGGTAACTACTAGACTACCTTAACATTAGAAGATACCTGACTGACATGTACAAGCATCTGCAATAATACTGGTTATCAGAATGAAAACTCTGGTCTGTGGTTACCTTCATATGCTCAGATCCATTAATATGCAAACAAAGTAAGCTGAGAGAAGAGCCAGAGGATATCCAGTCAGAGTGACAGAGGGGGGAAAGCCTGCGGGGCAGAAAGAAGCCTTTACCCAGCAGCTCTTATTGCCCAGCAACCTCACCACCGTACAGAGAATGCGTAGTGCTCTCTGCAGACTGCCACTGCTTACTCTCACCAACAGAGGTAATTACTTACAAATAAGGGGAAAAACCAGCTGCGAAAAATTAATGTCAAGTGCTAAAACTGCATTGCTTGCAATGAACAAGCAACAGGTCAGCAAAACCATTAGGAATCATTTATATAAACATTTAACTTAAAACAAAAATGCCAGAAATGCCAAGAAATGTAATATAAAGTGAAAGAAAAAGAGTCAGGTTTTAACAGTAGACATGTCTCGCTTCTTAAAGGGATGCTTTGGAAAATGCCCACCTCAGTGTGCAGCAATACTTTTGGTTGATAGGATGTTGTTTTTTTTTATCTCAGCATGTCTGACTAAAATTAAAGGCAGGAAAAGGTCGTTTCCCCTTTTTACATCAGATTTGAGGGTCATCATTAGTGAGCCATTTTCCCTCCAGATTCAACTCTAGGCAGCTTAGGGCTTAATCAAGTGGAAATCTGGAAAAAGGGGGTTTTTAGGGGTGGTCAGGGTTGGGGTGCGAGACAGAATGGGGCAATTGTTCAGATAAAGGCCTCACATTGAGTCTGCTTTCATGTCTCTCTGTGGGATGTGATGGGACTTTACAGTAGCATTTCACTCCCACTAGGTTTTTGTTCACCCCTGCAGAAAAGATGCAGCCATAAAAGGTGATCTCAAATTTACAATCATGTAATAAAAATAACTTAAAGCAATTGGAGAACAGATTCAAAGAGAGGGATCATTTAGGAGCCATAATGTAGTTGTATTTTATCTTGCTTGTTTTACGTGTCACCAACACACATTTTGAAGGTCTTCACAGAAATCAGGGAAGGTGTTTAAGTTTGTTGGATAAGTCTCTGAAGAAGCCAAAAATCTGAAAACTTAAAAATAATGATGTCATAGCTCCACTTTTGATTAACTGTTCGTACTAAGAATATCAAATATGACAACAGCCAGCTTTAAAAATGTTCCTATCTTCCTTCCATAATTTTGTTGTTTTTGAAGTGACTGGATTAGGATTCTGGGTGTCGAGTTCACACTGTTCTGCTGCATTACTTCTGTTCTTGTCTTGTTTCATTTTCTATTCATGAATCAACTAACCATCTGGGAATTTAATTTCAAAGCTACATGTACATCCCTAAGAAGTCAACTAATGATTGCATCAGTAAGAAACTTCACTGAGTTCAACTTTAAGTTTCAATTATTGGGCAGGTTGAGATGTGTGTCGCATTATCTGTGTAAATATTATAGAGTAACGTTAGTTCCTTTTGTTATTGGCTCAGTGCTGCAGTATTTGAGCTACAGAGATTCTGGAGCAGTGAGTGTGTGGGTTTCATATATGGCACATGAATGCTGCTAATGCAGTTGAGCATTTTTGGTTTTAATTTGATCAAAATTAAGATGCATGTGAATAACATCTTAGTGTTGAGATGTTTCTAAACTTCCATAATTTGACTTTTTTTTTTCTTTAAAACATTTTTGTAATGAACTCTTTAGGAGGTGGAGAGAACTGGAAATGAATCCAGGAAAAGAATAGTACATGAAAAGCCTTGAACAGTATATATGAATGTCAATTTATGCTTTGCATCCATGAAAGAAATGCGAGTAGGTGAGGCACCAAAACTGGCAACAGCCCAGGGGCCCACATCATCCTAAATCCGGCCCTGATCAAACTGTTGTCGCACCCTCAACTTTCCCAACACTAAAATGAGATTCCCTTCAGTTTTCCTCACAGACAGACAGGCTCCCACTGATCTATTATGCACCAAAGCCATTCTCATGCGTGTTTTGAATGAAATCTACCGTATTGATGGGTCCAGATAATCACGTTTTCTCTAGACAGGCTTAGTGTCACTAAATAAGCTGCAGAGAGGAACGAAAGAGACGGGTGAGAAGGGGAGGAAAAAAAACTTCTGAATCATGAGAGAATTTCTTTGAGAATCTTAAACACAGAAGGAAATGTGCTTTTGCTAAAGGCTAAACTTGTCATAAATGGCGCTTAAAAGAGAGCGTTAGCGTAAACTGCTTAACAAATGTAAATTACTTACAGGCTGGTTGGTTGGCTACCTTACCTTTATTATAACGGAGTGTGATCCATCAGCAGGTGCATTTGGCACATTTCAGTGATGCCTCCAGGTTCCGCTGGAAAGTTTTCCACTTGCCTCGGTTTCAATGAAATTCTCCACACCACTAGTTTTTGACACCAGTCAAAATACGAGCTTTAAAAAAAAAAAAAAAAAGTCTTCTTCGTCACCTATCCTCGCAGTTATTGGTGGAATTTGGTTGCTATCAGTGCATGCTCTCTTCCAAGCCGAATAAAAGTGGGTATTTGCATCAGAGTGACCCTCCCCTCGCCTTTCTTAGCTGCCATTGTTAGTCACAGTTGGGGCTCGGATTCATCCCTCCCTCGCCAAATCCCTCCCGAACTGAGCGAGGAGCAGCTTTTATTCTCTGAGCCCAGGCTGGCAATTACTAAAAGCCACAAAGAAACTATTATACCGACCCCTTAAAAAAATGAACGTCTATACATCACAACTGGTCAAGTTTAAATTACTTTTGCTTTGGCGCAGTTCTTTAACTCTGTGTAGTCACATTACATTAACAGACAAGTTGAGCAGGAGCGACAGGAAGTGTCTTCCTTCGCTGCTGCAAGTACCAACTGCATGATGACCTACTCACTGTCTTCTCTTTAAGCTGCTGAATAATCTTCAATCAATCAAAAATATATTTTTGATTAGATTTAATTTACATATCAAAGTCCATACTTGCCATAAACAATGGCCTGAGAAATAGTTGCTTCCTATAAATTAATCTGGCTTTTTCTATTTATGTTATACATTATTCATATTATGATTTATATATATATATATATATATCAAAGATAACCTGAATTAAAAAAAACTGTCTTGCCGTCGAAACTGTCAATGGGTATTGATGTGTGGGAATTTTGGCACCACTCTTCCTGGCAGAATAATTTAAATTCAGCCACATGGTGAAGCTTCCAACTCTGAACAGCCTTTTTAAGGTCAAATCACATCATCTCATTTGGATTTAAGTTGAAGCTTTGACTAGGCCATCTTAAAACCTTTTATATAGCCAGTTAGTTTTGGGTCACTTCTGCTGGAGAACAGAAGTCATGATTTCCATTAATCACACAGCAAGTAGCAGCCCTTGTCCATTAAACTTCTGCCACCATGTGTCAGTATGATGTGTTGTTTTACTTCTGCATTTGGCGCATCACAATGTTCCACTTTTGTCTCATCTGTCCACAGAGCATTTTTGAGTTGTCAATGTGCTCCAATAGTAATTTTGGTTGAAATCCATGACACTCTGTAGTGCAAACTAATGCCAATGACACATCCTTCTGAAACTTCCATAAATATGAACTGTATATTTACTTTTACCATCTTATTCCCCATTTTATCCTGTGATAGATGTTCAGTGAAGACTGATTAGAACAGAATATCTTGCTCATGTCATACCATACAACAAATCCAAGGAGGCAGATCATTGCACACTTCAGTCTGGTGTTCTGTGAGGCACTTTTTCAGTCTCTTCTTTGAAACAAAACAAACAGGGTCATATTTTTTTTAAAACTCTTGTTTGGTTAAAGCTCCCAGCTTCTGTCAAAATGACAAAGATAAAGCAGCAGATTTTGTAGTGTACAAATACATCTGTTGACATTGACGGTAGTTTTCCTTGTTTGGCAGACTGGTGTTATTTTTTTGATTTCCTCTTGATGTGTCATGAGGTTTCTCGAATAAAAAGCTCCATTACTGCTGCAAATGAACCTTGATGTTGTTTAGTTGACAATAAACCAAACTGGCTGGTTTAGTTTGAGACAGAACATCTTAATAGGGGTGGGGGGGGAGTGTTTAGATGCTGCCAAGTGATGTGTTTTATTTATGTTCATTTACAGTGAAAATTGGTGCTATCCTGTTTACAGGCATTTTTACGTCAGCAGATTTTATAAAGGCTGCAAGGCAGAAAAGCTTTCTGTTCAGAGCACATCAAATGTTTGAAATTATTTAAAATGTTCTCTGAAACGCAACATTTGAATTTGGATTTAAAGATAGTTTAAGTTTCATTTTCGATAGAATTTAATTGTTCTACAACAGCTCTAATTTATAAGAAACATAATCCTAAAAGCAGTCTTTGGGTTTATATCTCAGCACAAGTGTTGTCAATAGCTTCATCTGCAGCTGCAATTGCCAAGTGTATGCCTATGAATGACCAATTATCGCCACCTAGAGGATAAAAACAGACGTCAACTGTTTTTCACAAATTTTACTGCTTAATCTTTACTAACTCTTGGTTGATTTGCAATTAATTGCAATAGGTAACAGAAAATGTTATGCTTAGGTGATCCAAAAACAAATCTTCATCAGACAATTCAAACTTCAAGGTATCCAAAAAAGCCCAGTTAGCACCAAGGGCCATGTTCCAAAGAGGTTCGGGTTGCTAACAGAGCAGAGCTTGCCGAAATGGCAGCAAGCTGGTATGAGTGTTTCAATCCACACAATGGGGCAAATGCTTTTAGATAACAGCTTTGTGTCAACAAGGGGCAGCAAAAAGGACACATTTCTGCAAGAAAATGTCAACTGAGATCACACTGATAATTTGCAGGAATGGCTAGAATTGCACTGCAGAGGACAGAAGCACACTGAGACTTGTGTATCACCAAAGGGTCAATGGAATCATGCATGGTAATAAATAAATGGCATACATGCCTGGAAAAAAAGAAAAGAAAGACCTCTCTGCATTTGTATAAATGAGCTATATAATGTTTATTAAAATATATAAAATACAAAATACATATATGCATAATTAGATCCAGGATGAAATATGCATATAGAGCATAATTATTATACAGTAAAATGTGTTTACATATATAGATTTTTAATACATATAGGAAGATATTTTTGCACTAAAACTGGCAGTGGTGATTTCATATTCCCTCTCCCCTCTCCTCCCTCCCTCGCACACACAAACAGGAAGCCTCCTGGCCCCACAGCACCGGTCCCACGAAAGCGGGGCCTCTCTGGAAAGCTTGCGAGCAGCAGCACCTTTACACCTGAGATCTGCATTTGTGAAAAAGTCTCACACGGAACAACAACTATTCGGACACATACTATAGCTTTATAGGACTTTGATTGAAGAGACTGAGTGACACAACAGAAGTCATCTGATTTGAATTTCTTCTTTACTGAACCCCTTAAAAAATATGTGGAAGGAGTGCAGGCTTTCAAGTACAACATTTGGGGAAAATACTGAAAAACTGCGCCATTTCTCTCTTATTACGTGCCGAGATCCTGCTAAGCAGACACCATTTACCATCAGTGTACTTGGCAGCTTAGTACAGTGTTTCTTAGTATATCTGTAGAGTTTGCAGGAAGCTTTGAAGATCCAGGATGGAGAGTGCTTCCATTGGATTAGTCCTTCAGAATAGCGTGGTTTGGTCCTGTAATGGTTTCAGTCACTCATATGTATTTATACATAAAGCTGTCATGTCTGGTGGTAGTGGTGGTAGTGGTGGTGGTGGTGGTGTTCATGGTGATGGTGATGCTCATGGCGCTGCACCACAGGAACAACAATCCCTGGGCTCCCGGGGGGGCCGGACGCTTGCTCCCTCTCCATGCCGGGCAGCATGGACGGCATGGCAGGCTGCTGTTGGTGGTGGGGCTGCGGAGTCAGAGGGGTTTTGGTCGGGGACATGGAATCGCGAGCTCTGGCCTTCAGCCGCTTGCTGTGACTGTGCTGCAGAGGGTGCTGGTGGTGGGCTGAGGGTTGAGCTTGGTGTGGCAGGTGGTACACATCCTGACCCCCGTGACCTGCGGCGTTGCCACTGTGCAGCATCGTTTGGGTGGGAGGGTGGTAACTGTGGCATTTGTTGGATTTGCCACCTCCGTTATTACCTCCACTTCCCTTATAGACTCCTTTAGGGGATTTGAGAAACTGAGCACCTTTGGTTCGAGGCTCTGCAGGGTTGTAGCTTTCACCAATGACCTGTGAACGTCGGTGGTGAACAACTTGGGCTTCTGGCTCGTGGGAGCGAGAGCGACTCTGGCTTTGTGAGCTATGAACTTGAGTCTCCTGAGCGGGGCAGTCTGGGTTCGTTCCTGAAAGACAGCATAAAAAGTAGTGGTATATTAAATTAAGGTAAATGGATATTTTTCACACTAAAACTGATATAAACTTTTGAAATGCTGCAGTAAAGCTAACAAAAGGAAACCTGGACACATTTCCCCTTGCAGACAAAACATCAAACCTTGACTGTATCAATCCAGGTCAATGTGAAAAGGGGGGCTGAGACACAGTCTGGAAACCTGTAGCTTCTGAGATAATAGAGACCCAAAGAAAGTTTATGTCCGACTCAAAATCCAAACTGAAACTGAACTTGGAAACCATGCAATAGTTGAAGTTTACAGCTTGCACTTGGTGAACTTTTACCCTCTTGTTATTTCTTTAGCTATGCCGCCCTGCAGTGAACGCTGCCATGTAGATGCATGTCGGTAACTGCAGCAACTGTAGCTGTGGCACAGATTGACAGCAGCTGGAGAGCTCCAGTGACCCTGACTGCTTGTTTTTACTCTGCCATGGTGAAGCATTTGATCAGGTTAGTGGAGGAACGTTTTACATATTTTTTCTCAGGTATACATCCTGGGATAAAACTGCAATTACAATATCAAAAGTTATTTTATCTCACCTTACGAGACTTTGCTGACTTAAAGCTATTACCATGTTATTATGAAAAAGAGGTGAGTGATGTTTTCAGAACAGACTATAAAAAGTGAGATCCAGATTGATATTTTCATTACATTCAGAGATGGAGCATACATTTCGAAACTCACTGAAATTAGACTATTCAATCATTTTTACTTGAAAATTCTGAATGAAAAATGTGTAATGAGAGATCTTTATAAATATTTTATTATTTATTTACAGGAATAAATAAACATTTATGAATTTAGTATCTGCAGAAAATGATAACAATAGATGGGAGTTTCAGAAGAATGAGCATCTGAAGTATTTTAGAAGTTATAAATGTAACTTGAGTTCTTGTATAGACCAAATAAAATGGAAAATATGTCAAATGTTTTAATTATGAATAAAGCTTCCATCTTTCACAGGCAAAGTATTTAAGTTATTCCTGCTTTAGTTAAATCTTAGTTTGAATGTGTGGTGATAATACATGTATGCTGAAATCAAAATGGTTAAATAATGTCAAACTGAACTGACCTTCAAATCTGGAAGTGTAGTTCTCAATACCAGCCAGGTCCAGGTAGTGGTTCCTCCTCTCTGTGTTCTCATCCACGCAGTAATGCTGACCCTCGGCGGCCGGAGGCTCACTGCTCTGTCCCTTGCTACTGTAGGAGAGTAAAAAGAAAAGTCATATGTGTGGCTTGAACATATTTTTCATAAGAAAGGTTTCAGACAGACTAACCTGAAGTATGAGGAGAGACGCTTGTCAGATGACCGGCTCTCGTCGTGGTGACAGCGCTCTGAAAATGTACAGTTGAAGTTAAATAATGACTGAATGAACATAAACCTGTTGTATTGTTATGATTTAGTCTCAATGCATATCAATTTACTTCTTCTAAACTGAAAAAAGGGGAGTGTAAATACTTTGGTATCTAATCAGGCCGAGTTTAACAATCACAGAACCATTAAAAGAGGGCTTAGGAGCTAAAAAACATGTAAAATGCCACTATTGTTTCTGGATAAATCTGTATTAAACCAAAAACTAATTTGAAAAAATGTTAAAATTAATTGCAAATCAAATATAAATTATATCATATTAGTATAAATTAATGAAAAACATACTTAATTTTTTTTTTTAGAATTAATTATTCCAATAATGGAGTAAGGAATAAAGCCTGGAGACAAAATAACAACAAAATCAAGGTTCAGATTTTTTTATACTCTTTAAGACTGAGTAGGAAACCTGAGCCGGTTCATTTTTCACCTGCTCCCGTGTCTCGTCTGTGGCTCCTCGGCTCCGGGGTGACGGTCAGCTTCACGCGCAGAGTCTTGCTTTTGTTATGACAGGAGTGATTCACAGAGGCATCCACCACATCATAGATGGTGTGCATCAAACTCGACATGTCCTTTAGAGATCAAAAAACATCGTTTACAATTCCAAATTTGATTTAAAAAAAACAACTACTAAAAAGATGCGTCTAAATACATATTAGATGGGACGTTTTGGAAGCATTACAAAAGCAACAGCTCAGTAGCCAGAGGCAAAGCCAGCCCACATACTTCTTTGGTGACTTTCCCACTGTTGTCAAAGTCGTAAAGAGTGAAGATCCACTCCTGACGGTTGTCATCTTCCAAAGAAACATCACACTCCACATCCTGGAAGAAAAAACAAAAAACATTTGTCCCTCTTTCATACACATAAACACTCAGACAGTTCAGCGTAGCTCTTTATCCTCCTCATCATCACTGCAATTATGCTCCAAAGGAATGCCAACGGCAAGACACATCCGCATTTAAAACAGCAGGAGGCAGCAAAGTACAGCTTGTTCTGGTTTTATTTAGTCAGCAACAAAGGTTTTCATTAAACGTGCATTACAAAATAGGAAAGATTGCCTAACTCTGCAAAATAGAGTTAGACGTTTTCTTATGCATTCACATTTAGAAAGTGAAAAACAGAGAGACAGAATCACCAAATTTTAATTACGAAAAAATGCAAAGCGATTCTTAGGGGTTTTTTTCAGCTGCAACCTCACTTACTGAGATGAGAAACACTGTCTGATTGTAATCCAAAAATTATATCAGACAAGGAAAAAATGCTGCCAGATCACATTAACTCTTACATTGACGCTAATGCGTTTCTTCCCAGAACTTTTGGTGGCGTCTCTGAGAGGTTCCTTCTCTCCATCCTCTGAGTGCAGGAACTGCAGGTAGCTTTCACAACCCTCAGCCTTCTCCTGGGGAAGAATCACTGTCGATGCAAAAGAAAAGCAATAAATAAGAGTCGGAGACAACCTTTTGTTCTATGCAAGACAATCTTTGACTCTCACAATGTCAATCTAATCGCTATGAAAGATGTCTGTGATGCCTACCTACTTTTCTTGATAAGATTTCTTTTTAAGGGTGCTTTTTGCAGCCATGAGGCTTTGTGTGCTCAGCTCAAAG
Organism: Xiphophorus couchianus; assembly: GCF_001444195.1. Taxonomy (NCBI): domain Eukaryota; kingdom Metazoa; phylum Chordata; class Actinopteri; order Cyprinodontiformes; family Poeciliidae; genus Xiphophorus; species Xiphophorus couchianus. The sequence continues at coordinate 17,274,183 of NC_040230.1, read as the reverse complement.
TGAGCAGTTTAAGATTAAAACACAACTTTACAATTTTTGTTCAACTACATGGGACAAGCCAACAAAACATGGTACAATCTGTCATAATACATCTGATAGGCTAACTGTCTTCTCTGCCTACCCTCAAGGGGACAGTGTTGGTCTGTGAATTGTCCTTCCTTCAGTTCAGCATTCGGAAACTCCTGGGGAAAAGAAAAGAGGAGAGAAAGACACAGAGGATGGGAGAGAGGAAAAGCAGAGAGAGGGTTAGAGATGTAAGCGAATCTGCAGTTCAGACCACAGACACAGAAAAAACAAACAGTTCCAGCTAAAGCATTTCCTACTCAGATGAGTGGCAGAGGGCTCCAGGCTCCAGCGCGGCCAAACACTTTGAACATCTGCACGCTTATTGTGTTTCACTGTCTGGGACGCAGCGAGCGCGGCCACAGCCAAGCTTTCAAGATTCCTCCGAGCCCTTCAAATGGATCCCTCACATTCATCAAAAAGCTTGTGATGCACTTCATCATCTGAGCATCCTCTCTCTCTCGCTTTCTCAGCCAACCTGTTTATTCTCATCCTGTTTGACATGAGAGACCCACTGAGAAGTGTTTGATGGAAACCCAGAGTTTAGGAAAAAAGTTCTGTTGTATTGCTTCTTTTTTTTTTTTTTTTTTTTTAAGCAGCTCAACTCTGAAAAGTTTGGCTTATGAGCAACAAGCCACAGAATGAGGTCTGGGCGGCATTTATGCTGTATGCCAGATGGAAATTTCCTTGCAGATAGGATGAAACTGACTAATTACACCAGTACAGAAAGAAGAGAGGGATGGAAAGAAAAACTGGTCTTCTTCCATTTGTGAATAATTCGTATCTTGGATAAAACTGGACCGCAAAGCATTGCACACATGTGCAAATGCAAAACGCGCAGAGGGAGCAGCAACACACACACTCAGGCTTTTTTAATTACAAGTGCATTGTGGAAACAATGAAAATTAAGTGCAGCACAGGCCCTAAACCACAAATATTTGAACAACAAATGATTCAACTTATTTACGTCATTCCTCGTTCCTCTAAGCTGCTCAGCAGGCTTTGAAATAAAATCGCACCAGATTGAATCAAGGAGGCCCACTGAATTGAGACAAATAAAAAACAGACAGGGCGCTCGAAAACAAAAGAACTCCGTGTACCTTTTGACGGAGCCGAGGTTCATGAGAGCATGAACATCTGAATGCGTTTAGGTGAGCGAGCCCCCTCCCCGTTTACCCCCTCTGCCTCTCAGAGTAATCACAGCGCCAGGGCCTGTTGTGGTTCTGTTTAAGAATCTCAAAGACTGATTATTCCGGACTTCAGAGGACAATACGTCAGGACGTAATCTGGTCGTGACCTTTGCAGCTAAATGGGAGGCAGTCTGATAAGCCTTGGAGGTCAAGGCTCAGACGGCCACCGGAACCCCTGGGAGACGGGCAGGAGGAAGGAGATAGGGGAAGGAGGGATAAAAGGGAAGAAGGAGGGAAGGGAAGTTCAGAGGAGCAAAGTCGAGAAAGGAGCAAGGTTGATAAGAGGAGAAGGGCAGAGGAGAATGTTAGTTAGGAGACGGGACCAATCTGTTGGTGTTTTCAGACGTATGGCGCTTGGTGGATGGCCTGGGAGAAATGGAAACTGTTTTTTTTTTCTGTCATAAACAAGAAAACCCTAAATCATAAAGCACACATTCTTGAAACAAAAAGAAAGAAAATGTGTATTTATATACACAAAACTCACAGCATCCATCTTTTGTGGTTTCCTCAGACAAGTTGTTGTTTTCCTTCTGATCTGGAAGCTTTTATCCCCTCCCTTTTATCCTGCAGTCCCCCTAATGAAGGCCAGTATGTAAGGACTCAGAGGAACATCAAAAACAGCCATTGATTCCTCCCTTCCTCATTCCCCCATACGGTGGCAGAGCAAACTGTTCACAGCTGAATTAAAGACATGATCTTCCAGAGGTGGACCAATCATGCTTTTTCTGGCTAAAGAATCGTCATTTCTGGCATTCTTTGATATCTGACTTGATGATTTGGATTTTAACTGACACAGATTTTTTTCTTTCTTTTACAGATCATAAAACAAAAATGAGGGGAAACATGCTGTAGGTGTTTGATGTAGGCAGTGATTTTGAATCCAACAGACAATGAAGAATTATCCATCAACTTTTTTTTTCATTAAATTGTTGCATTAAAGATGGAGGACTTCTTTGCAAACGTAAGAGATGCAGAACTTGTCTTTGGTTGCCACACACTATTTTAAGGGGGCCGACAGGGTTTGTTTCAAACACATGTTGTCCCCATACCAATAGCACCAGCCCCACCTCTGTGCTCATTACATCCATTGGTGGAGCTAATGAGAAAGCAGCCTGTACCTAACCGCAGTCTGCAGCTCACCATCTAAACACATCTCCCTCCACATCGCCCACGGTGTCGGGATCAAATCTGCCCTCCACATGTGCAATTAACTGCTCTCTGGCAGTGAGCAGCTTTCATTTTTTCACTATCAGATCACAACTGACTCTTTAGGACGCAAATCTCTACCCTACAACAAAAGGGTTGTTTTTGTTTTTTTTCTTTTCTTTTCTTAACAGATGTGTTTGCTTAAAATCATTTCTGTGATGTGAAAGAGACATTTTAAATGTGCACATCTTAAGGGAGAAAAAACACTAGGTATTGGATCCACATTATCCAATGTGGATAATACTTTTTTTTTAAGTATTGGAAATATGCAGTGACAACATTCTGTGTCAACATTCTGCGTCTCCGACGCCTCGACATAAGAGAGAGAAAGAAAGGTGAGTGATGTTTGTTCCTGTTTAATGTCGCTGTTCTGCCAAGCTTCCCTAAAGCCTCAGTCTTCTGCCAGACTTTTATGTGGGATAAGGTAACCAGGGGAAGCTTTCATAGCTCCCTACCAGGTGACATCAGACATCCCCCAGCAGTCTGTCCTCCCACCCCACCTCCGCCACCCCCTCCCTACCTACCACCCACCCTCCCTCTGGAAAACACTGAACATCTTTGTTCTCACATCTCCCCCTCTGGCTCACCCCCTAAAAATAAGTGCACACACTTCTTTAGGGCCACGCTCCAGACCTTATGATGCAACTTGAAAATTGTGCTTTTAAAAATAGGGAAGGCTAACATTAATATTGTTTACACGGCTCCTCTTCCCTCGGGTGAGGAAATATGGCAGCTCGATCGGATGTATTAATGCGTGTCGAAGTACAAACACATGCTGGAAAGACACGAAAACAGGATCCGACCTTCTTCTGTGTGGAGTTTTGAATTTGTGTGTCTTTTTTTCCTGCTTAGTTCTGAGCATGGGTAAAGGTTGTTCTTCATTTATTTTGTCAAAAATATCGGCACCTTTATATTTTTCTAGGAAAACCAGGTCAACAATCTAAGCTCTCTGTTGCATTTGATGTTAAAGGGAGCATTGGGAGGTAAATGCTATGAAGCTACTAGTGGGAGTTTTCTTAAATTTCAGAGGGCGCCACCGGAAAAGGCTTCAAGACCACCAGCCAGCAGACCAGCATTCCTTCTCAACCCCAATATTAACTGGAAATTATTGTGGCGTTCCCTGTGAAGAAAAATCAGAACCCAAATGTTATTACTACAAAGAAAGGAAAACCCATTTGTAAACAAGCGTCACTTTCTTGTGCATTCCTGAGATTGAAACTGGAGAGGGACAGGGGCCATTGAGAAATAAAAGCCCCCCGTTCCAGCTGAAACCAACCTGGCCTCGACTCAAAACCAGATGTGAGCAGTTCTGCTGGAAAGAGGCAGAGCAAACGAGAAGGAGATGACGGGTGGATGGAGGGGGAAGGGGCCATTGCCTAAAATATTTGGGGCTCTGAAGCAAGAAGATTAGATGTACAACTTGTGGCAACTTCTGCCTCTTCTCCAGCAAGAGAGCTAAAGTACAAGCTGCTTACGTTACAACCAATACCTCATTCTCTTTGTAATTTTTCTATCTCTGTCCTTCTGTGGCTTAAAAGTTCCTTACTTTTTGTGGAAATAGATGTTTGGGATTTTCAGATGATCTCAGGAAACAGTGAGAACTGAACATACCTAGTCATTTACAATTTTTTCGAATACCAAAATTTTAAATATTAGCATAATATGAAATCCTGTGGCATGTGGTAATGGCTGGTTTTCAGCATGAACGGTGAACGCTCGGTCAAGAATTTTAATCGTTCTATTTTGCATCTTTAACGTAAAGGTTATTTAGTGAAGATTCCACAATGTGAGCTGTTTTTTTTTAAACACTGAGTTGTTTAACAATAAAGTCACAGAAAGCAAAAATGTACATACATGCAACCATTACAAAGCCATGTGTATCACATCAGGGATTTATTCATTATGTTACACGGTTTGTTCTAATGAGATGAAAGAGTGAGTTTACACAGAAGCAACGCAGTTCAGTCACAAAGAGAGTTGGACTTCAGCAGACAACCGGAAGGCTGAAAATATTTTAAAGTTGTTTCATCTTTTTCAGTTTTAAACCCGTTTGTCTTGCAACACATTGAGTTTGGAAACATCTGGGTATGATATGGTACAGTAGAATCTATTCTACAGGAAATATGCATAGAGTCAGCAAACCTTTGCAACTCAAGTTAAAAAAAACCCAAGATGGATCTAGCTTACCTTGACCGTTAAAACATTAAACTATTAAATAAGTGACCAACATATAGTATATAAACAATATGAAATGTCCTCTGTTTGTTTAGCCATATGGTTTGCTCACATTTTGATTTTTAATATAAAAAGACTACATAAATTGGAGTTTCCGATTGGAAAAAAAATAATTAATCGGATGTGTATTTGATCTTTTATACCTTTGGACAAGAGGTCACTCTAGAAGACAATCTGTGTCACACAGCAGAGATGGCCCAGATATGGCCGCCTGTTCAGGAAGCTCTCTAAGGTCAAACAGGAGGCAGAACCTCTCCCTTGGCAGAACATGAATTGCTAAAACGAAGCCTCTACAGTCCTACTATAACAACAGCTGTGGTGAGAGACGAACATGCTTGCCTGTCTATGTAAGAGCAGCGTGCACGCTGCTAAAAGTCAGCCGCACCCCTTCAATCAGGGGAGGAATGAGCCTCCTCTTCACTCTTTGTCACTGATCTTTCTTTCACTTTGATTGTGACCTCCTGAATCCCTAAACAAAGATTAGCATCACTGGCTGACAGCCTTGAATCTGCCACCACTGCTGTAATCAGCCTGCCTTCATTAAAATGAGCTTTGATAGGAGCCTGATGTAATGGAGCATAGCACCATGCCCTCAGATGTCTCACATTCAGCTACCGTAGGAATCATGCCGTTCATACCAATGACTCCATAAAACTCACCGATCGAGATGAGGCAAATGTATGAAGCTATGGCAGCATGAAAGATCACTCACATATTTGCTCAACTGATATGAAGGAAGCTGTGGCTGTCTTTGCTGTATTAATGTTTTTTAAAAAAACACAAAAAAACTGCTTCACTGAGAATACACCTAAATCTTTGATGCATTTTATGAAGCACTCGCACAAAGGATTGACAGGCTTATTCAGGTATGAGCAGTCTTTCATTAAATTCAGAGGCCAAATTATACTGAAATAACTCAGGCATGTTCCAACTTACTGAATGTTAATGCTACAGCAACAAACAAATCTGCCAAATATGCATTATTTTTGGAAATGGATGAAATTGGATGGTTGTTGCACCTTTGGTGGCAACAACTGCCGTCAAGCGTTTGTGTGATAACTAGCAGTGAGTGTTTGACATCGCTGTGGAGGTCTTTTGGCTCACGTCTTTCCTAAGTTGTTTTAATTCAACCACAGTGGAGGGCTTTGGCATAAAGGGCCTGTTTAAGGTCAGACCGTGTCATCTCAATTGGATTTAAAGCATAGACTTTGACAAGGCCACTTCAAGACCTTCCTTTTTTTCTTTGTAAGCCCTTCAGGGGTGAACGTGCTGGTCTGCTTTGGCTCATGCATAACCCAAGTGCCCTTTAGCTTAACACAGTGATGGGTGGAAGTTTTTTTTTCAGGACTTTCCAGTTTCAATCAGAAGTCATGCAGTAGTCATCCAGATCTTGAAGCAGCCAAAGCACCTACCGCCATCTATGATGACTGAAGTACTGTTTTGACTTCACATCAGATGTAATATTATGTGCACCTTAAAAAAGCTTGAGTTTTGTCTTGCTTCACCAGTCCCCATAATATTTTCCCAAAGTTTTATTGATCATCAAGGTGTCCTTTTTTTGGAAATGTGAGACTTTGTGTCTCACATTGCCATGGCCTTTGTGTGTGTGTGCGTGTTTTTTTTGGTTGGCTAGTTTTCAAGTTGGAGCTCTTCCATGGATGTCATTTTTGCTAAGGCTCTTTTTTATTGTTGAATCTGAATTACTGACTTTAACGTTGACCTTCTGGATGACTTGTTAATCCACTCTTGGAATAATTTCAGTAGGCCATGCTCTCATTGGCTCTTACTGGGGTTTGGTGGAGACCCAAAGCCATAGAAATTTCTTTGTGATCTGATTTGTGTCATTTACTTAGTTCCTCATCCGCTTTTGCAACAAGATGTGTTATTTTTGAAATCTTAATGTTTTCAGACAGGTTATTTTTAGGTGATTTCTTGATTCTTCAAATCTGGTATTAATTGGGTATATGAGTGGCTAGTGAAAATGAACAAAAAATTGTGGCTATTTAGAGTTAATTGATAATTCAGCAAGGGGGACAATAGTAGTTCCAAATAGGTTCAGGTTGGTTTGGATATATTTTGTCTTTCAATAAATGAAATCATCTTTTGAAAAATGCTTATCTTTGTCATTTAAGTGAAAAAAACTGTAAGGATGCAAATACTCTACACACATTTATACATTAATTTTTTTTCTGTGATAAAACTCTTTTATAGCACCACACAACAGGGATTCATCAAAACCAAACAAAAGATGCATGCCCAACCAACCGTGAGCACATTCACAACCCGACAACAAGAAAGAGGTGAGTGGAACAAGCTGATGGCATATCGAAGCCCACATTGGGACCCAAAAAGGATGTTCCTCGTTTCTGGCCTCCACGTGAAATTCTGTAAGCCCCCGGCTCTCAGTGGGAGCCAATGGGGAGTGCGTCCAGGCCGATAAAGCTGAGGGGATTTGTTCCACATTCCACGGGCCCTTTAAACAACATAGAAGATGCCAGATTGCCAGGCTGTGGGTGAGGTGGCTATAACCCAATCCTGTTACGGTCCAAAAGTAGTTACTGTCTGCACACATTCATCTGAGAAATGAAAGGGATCAGATCCCATGTTGGCAGAGGTTTAGCATAAACCAACAGTTTGAACTGTCACGGTCAACAAGCTTGATAAACACTGCTTTGTCTACTTCCATAATGTATAAACCATTTCAACACATCGCTGTCACCTGTTTGACCGCTTTTTCCTTTCGGCTGTCGTCAGTATCGGGTTTCCAGCTGCCCGTCGAGCATTGAGATGTCAGTTATAATTGCTCTCACCTGTGAGATAACCCCTGACACCACAGTTTTCACCACTCATTTGTTGGGCTGCAAGAGATTTGAGTCAGAGCTTTGAAAAGCAGCCGTGGCAGATCATAGGGGCGAGGCCCTGCGGTCGGAGGCTGAAGGGAGCGAGAGGCGTTACACAGCTCTTGTGGGTGACTGAGAAATGTAAACAAACCATGTTGGGGAAGGACAGCTGCACGTCAGGGTGGAAGAGTGGCGACAAGTCTTAGAATTTATAAGCAGTGCCATTTTAACCCAGGTACCCCATAATACTAAATGACAGGGTCAAGTGAGGCATTTTCACCAGTCATTAAGTACCATCTGCTCTTTTGTATATGTTAGAGAAAGTTTAATAGACAATCTGTTTTCAATAATGTTCTTTTTAGTCATTTTTTAACTCTTATTTGTAACAAGTGGTTAGTTTTCTCTCTGACGTAGAAATCCTGGGTATGTATGGAGATATTGTGAAGCTGTAGACATTTTCTCACTAATATTTTGGTATTACATGGGTTGTACATGTTACAGTAGTTGTTCTCCATTACTAACATTCAATAGTAATAGACTAACTACTTTTAGTCATTCATATATGCTGATGATGGCAAGCTAATGGATTGTAGCCATAGCTTCTCTGGGGCACACTGACAGAGGTGAGGCTGCCATGCATTGGCATCACCAGACCCTCTGATCACCACCAACAGGCAAGGTGGGACAAGTGTCTTGCCCAAGGACACAACAACAGAGGACAGACTGAACTGGCAACCCACCAGTTGCAGGACGAACTCCCACCACCGTCACCCAAATCATCCCTAACAAAACAACCATATGCACATACATATAATGGCTATTTAGGGAGTCCACTTAAGCTAACATGCATATTTCAACTATGGGAGAATGCCGCAGTACCCAGAGATAATCCACCCATTCACAGTGTGAAAATACTAGCTGCATGTAGAAAGGCCATGGCAAGGGATCTTCAACAGAGCAAATGACTACAACACCTAGAAGCCCCGCTATTTATCTATCTTGTTAATCCAAAATATTAAATTGGGTATTTTACAAAATCAACTTGTGAGCTCTATGTCATGTTGTAATGTTATTCCCTCAACAAACGTATGGTTAATGTTTAAAGTGTTTAGTGCAGAGGTGTCCCTGGTAGCAGATATTTAGGGAGTCTGAAAATGCCATCAAATGGACATGAACTCTTGAGATGTTATTGAGATGGAGAGAGAATCTTCAGATTGCAATTTTCCAAAACAAAAAAGAGATATCCATTGTTAAAAATGTTTCAATAATATGCATTTTTTTAGCTCTGCTCACAAACTCAGGATCTGTTTGCAGCTGTAGGTTCTCCTCCGAGAAGAAATTTCTGGATTGAGACAACCTTATCGAACAGGAAATGTTACGACACTATAAACTGTTTAAGTGCAAAAAATGCCTAAATACAAAAAGTTGTCTTAAGGCAACAATATCAATAAAACCTCAAAATCACTCTAAGATGTGTGGATGCAATCAATCCTGGTTTGCTTTTTCTGTTTGTTCAGCTAACTAACAAACCACAACTTTGGCTATTGTTAGGGATTTAGAAATGGTTTATAATTTTAAAAATACATGAGCTTTTGTTGCATCATTGCAAAAAGAAAAACCCCCCACTGGGATAAGGACTGCCTAACAACCTGGTGTTTTCCTTCCAAGAAAACATACCAACATACTAATTTGTCACATATGACTGACACACTGACCGTTTCAGTCACATGTGGTGAAATGTGACTGAAACATGATTGAAAATTCATGAGGTTACAAGCTGCATTTTGATTCATTGTTTGGCCAACATGAATAATTGATTATTGTTTGGAACTCACTCATATACTGGGTTGCTAAAACAGTGTCATCTGCCTGTGTGTGTAAGTTTGGTAACACTTTATTTGAAGGAGTGTGCATAAGTCTGGCATAATGTTATCATAAACACACCAGCTGTTACGAAGATGAAGGAGTCAACATGAATGTCTGACTATTGTCATGAAGGGTCATTCGATAAATAATGACACTTTTAATGGACTTTTAATGAAACATTTACTACAACTTTGCATTAAAAGTGTCATTTACCGAATGACACTTCATGACAATAGACATGAACATTCATGAAGACTGCATGTTCATAACAGATGTTATGTCATGTTTATGACAGTGTCATGTCAGTCTTATGCACACCCCTTCAAATAAAGTGTTACCATAAGTTTTAGTCTCCTCACTTTGAAAGGTACCCATGTTGTTGAAAGATCTCAGACCGATTTCCCTAACATGTTTTAAAACAAGAGAAGGACATGTTCATGATTAAAACCACAACTCTCCATTCCACTAGTTACTGCTCCCTATGGATGACCAACCTGCGGAAGTGCAGATGCATATAAGTAACCACAAAAAGGGGCGCTTATAGAGCCAAAACCAATGAGTCACCAATGTAGCATGAACTCTCAACACATTCGTCTAAGAGTTATGTTGGAGAAACAGAGATGAATGACTGTTATAGTGTACTATTATTGAATTGAACCCTTAAGGAGATTCAGGGCTGCAGAACAGAAGCAGCCAAAATACACAGTGCAGTTCAGTAGGATGCAGCACATAAAGGAAGCAGAGCCTCTAATAACACATCTGCTATAGCCTAACTATAACCAGCAATGTCTGCCAAACCTCAGGTCCCCAGACACCGCTTGTTTGCATAAATGGTACTGCTCCTCTATATTATGAAGAATTTGAGGCTTGTGGCCATCCTGTTCGGGGTAAAAATGTCTTGGCTTCCTAGACTGTGGCATAGTTTTTGACACTGAATACCTAGACTCTGGCATAAAGAGGAAAGAAAAGCTGTGTCTGCCTGTTCAAAGCGTCTGTATACCTTTAATCTCCTTTCTCTCTTTGCTGTTGTGTAACTCTCCCTGACAGTCAGGTACTTCTGTCTCCTCCCGCCAACAGGCGTTGTCAGTCTTGGAGACCACGAGAATTCCTAACATTGGAAGAACAGGCTCAATTCCAGGCTGTGAAGTTCCTCACACGCCTGGAACTGGACAGCAGGTCATCACAGGGTCAACACCAAGTGTTTTCCTGAGGATTCCTAAAAATACACCCCCGCTGTGCTCAGGAAGCCGAGGAGACTTCACGTTTTTTTAACTAATGTGAAGGCAGGCAGGATATGTAAGATGGAGCATGCTATGGTGTTTTAGGTGCAGCCTCCCATGAAATGGGAAGCAAGTTAAAAGCTGAAGAGGAACAGATGAGATGGAGGGTAAAATGCATCTAACTACTTGAAGGCCTACAATATTCAAAAAGAAATAAGGGAATGAGTATGAGGCCATGGACGCAATAAATTACTTCAGAAATTGTGGCAAGTGGAAAAATCTTTAAATGTTTACAATCCAAAACGTTACATTTACTTTACAGGTGTAACACTACATGATTTCGTTCCAAAACTTTTCATTCAAAAAGACACCTTTGTGACATTGTGTTCAGTTAAAAATCATTTGTACTTGCTAAATAATGAGAAAGTACATTTTATAGATTTTTTTAATTCAGAAGCTTTCCTATTTTTTTCTTTGCCATTGGTATAATTGTCTTTTAAACTTTATAATTTGTGTGAAATGCCACAAGTTTTCTTCCAGAACCTTTTGATAATAGCATGCTAGAATTTCGCCCCCTTTCTCCAAACAAAACTACCGTAGATGAGCTGGGTTTGTAGGCCTTCTAGTTCACACAAGCCCCTTTTTTATTTTGCCCACAAATGTTCTATGGGACTGAGAATCAGAACCTTGAGATCCTCCAAAACATTGACTTTATTGTCCTTAAGTCACTTTGTTCCTAATTTAGAATTATAAGTGAGGTTATTGTCCATCTGGAAGACCCATTTGTACCCAAGCTTTAACTTCCTAGCTGATGTCTTGAGATGTTGCTTCATTATTTCCACATATTGTTCTTTCTTTATGATGCCATCTGTTTTTAGGAAGTACAGAAATCCCTCAAGCAGCTAAATATCCCCATAACTTATTCCTGCCTCCTCAAGTACTTCTGACGTGGAATGGCATTTTCAGATTTGCAAGATTTCTTCTCCAAACGCAAAGTTGGTCATTATAACCAAACACTTAACTGTTCGTTTCATCAGATCATAGAAAATGTCTCCAAAAATACAGTTTTGTCCCTGACAAAATCATGCTTTTGGGGTATTGACTTCTTCCAGTCTGAATGACATTTCAACACATAAAGGTACAGGCTTGATGAAGGCAATCTTCAGCCAACTTCAGCCATCATCTATGTCTTCACATTCATCTCTGGGACAAATAATCCTATCTTTCCTAAACATTAAGATGGAGGAACATTCTCATGGTGTTTATTCTTGAGTAAAATTGTTCGAACATATAAAGGTGGCATCAGGAAATGATACGTAAAGATTAACTAGACCTGTGAAAGTCCACAGTTCTCTTCTTTATATGGCTAATTGGCTGATTTTTATATTTTCCTATGATGTCACACATGGAAGCAGTGTTTGAGATTTGGCTTTAAAATATACTGTATGTCTCCATTTAACTCAAAAATGTTTAGCTTAATCTATTGTAGGCTTACAAAAGTCATTAAATCACCTTCTGGGCTTTCCCAAAAGAGCTTACAGACATAGTTATCAAAGTGTATGTAAACTTTTGAATTTGAAGAAAGTAATAAAAGTCACTGAGAAAAAAAAATCTATGTGCTTGTTCTCTTTAGATCGAGGCTCAAATGTGAGTACTTCAAGAAACCTGACAGACTATCTGTGTGTTCACACTGTTCCCCAGTGTGAAATTCTGAAACGTAATTCATCCATGGCACAAGCAGGATCAAAAAGCTACAGCGCGGAGGGAAGCTCAGCCCAGCCCCACCTCCAGTTGCAGTTCACTTTTTTTTTTCTTTTTTTTTTTTGCAGCAGCAGAGCAAGCAGCAAAACGGTTGCTCTGGCAGCCATAATTATAAAAACCAAGTCTACAAGTCTGGGAAAGAGTCCAGGCTTAAACAAGGGTTGCAATACATTTGAGTTGGTTTCCTTCTGCACCCTATCTTATCTCTTGTGCAAAGCAAAAAGCTTGGCAGAGCCCATACAGAGTGTCTCTGAGCGCTCCACTTGGGGGACCCTTGACATCTGATAAGAATTTATTGAAAGAGGATTTAGGGATCAAAAAAGAAGAGAGTGCTGATGTGCAGTAAGACCTCAAGCGTTATGAGATAATCAGGTGCTACCATGAGTTCTCAAAGCAAAGCATGTGACAGTGGGGGTAAAAGTTCAAATACTCTGATACACTGGCATCTTTGATGCGATAGGATCAGCCAGGCCCCTATCAACACAAAGAAGTGGGTGCTGGTTATAAAGGAAAATCTTGCTGAGCAACAATACAAGTGAATTTTGCTGTCGTTATGAGAAAGTTTGGAGCTCGCTGAGGGTTTTTGTTTATTTTAAGCCTTTTCTCCATAGTAATCATCTTCTCTGCGATATAATAAAAGAACGGCAAGCTTTAAAAGAAAGGGTCCTTATTGTGATGTATCTCCTGTAACCATATGGTGTCTCTGAAAGGCTCCCAGTGAGGGGGGAAGGCATCTCAAGGAGAGGCGCTGTTTATTTGAAATGAGCCTTTAGGTAAACATGTTACACAGCACACAGGGCCAGGTCAGCTTTTTGAAGTGGATGGGGCTCAGGAAAGAAATGGGAAGGTGGAAGAAAAGAGGGCTGCCTTCAGAGGAAATGAGAACAGAGGCCTCTTTCAGGAACGTTTCATCCTCTCCCTCCCTTCCTGTCACATATAGAAAGAACACAAAAGGTGTTGGGCTATAAAATCATCACAGATTATGAAAACAATTTTCTTTTCTTCTGAGCACACAGGAAGAATCATTAAAATTTTCCTGTAGCTCACCATGCACTTCCGCTGTAGTGGAAACCCGTTGAAGGTTTTGATGGAGAGAACAGGTTTGTGTAACAAAAGCAGGTTTTTTGCAGCCATACCCAAGCTGTGGGGAATTGCTCTGTGCCTGAGGAAGTCCCAGTCTGTGCTGTCTGCAGAAGTCGAGGTCCAAACTTTGAAGCACCTAGCAGTGTGTTTCAGCAGCTAACCACTTTCAGATGTGACTGTATCGTTTTATGAGCTGAGTAACAGCGATACCTACACATGTGCAGCGCTTGGGGTCCCAAAGAGGGAAAGGATCTGCTCAGAGCAGAACAGAGAGGCAAACTCCTCAGGGGTCTGGGTTTGGTTGAGTTTGATATATCTCTCAAGAAATGGCATTCTGCACATGAAAATGGAGAGCTGGAAGATGGATGTTGGGGGAAATCTTTTCACTTGTGAACACATTTCTGTCAGGATTTCCAACTCTTTTGAGCTTCTCTTTGCAATGAGAACGAGACCGTTTGAACAAGCCTTTATGGTAATGCTGACTATATAGCACAAGAGTGTGTAAGAATGAGTGTAAGGCTTAATCTGCGTAATACAGCAGATGCAAGGAAGAAGTTAAAAACAAGACAAAAACTTTGCATAAACAGAAAAGTATAACAGATTTGACTCACAAAACCAGGATCTCTCCACATGTACCCTGTGGCTAACCTTTTGTTTTCAGCCTACAGGAAGCTGTAATCTGTAGTATGTGTCCTACTTTAATAATGTCCACTGTGGAATTTTTTCCCACAAACTTAAATACACTGATAATAGATTTACAAAACTGGGTAATGAAGTATGGATATCCACAGCAGGACTTCACACCTTTCCTTTAAAATGTTCACTAAAAACAAAATAAGTGAATTCTCCTTTGTTTGCATGTCATCTCAGAGCATATGCTCTAACGCATGCAGTTCTTTGAAAAGCAGTATTCTCATCACTGCTTCACCCTTTTAAGTGCTAAAAAATGAGAGGGTTTTGGAGGGGTCTAGTTAAAATCCCAAGGGAGGTAACTAGGGGGCATTGTCACTCTGTCTCAAAGTGAAAGCCCAGCCACCCTGTTTGTGTCTGGGATCTCGTTCTTTAGGTCAGGAGCCAAACTTCATGACATCTGGTGAGGATAGGAATGTAGACTGACCATTAAATTGAAAGCCTCATCTGATGGGCTCAGAACTCTTCACCACAATGGAACTGTGCAACTGCGGTCGTGATGGCACACCTGATCCTCCTGAAGCCAGAGTTCAACTGCCAGCCAGACTCCCCTCTATGTAGCCAGGAACCAGCACCAACCCCAGTCTGCCAGTCCAAAGGCACTATTCCTCCCTGGTCCTTGTTTTTGCCTCTCCACCAGCACACAGGTACCTTTCAGATGCCTCAGGAGTCCCACAAGCCAGTCAGTTCAGTAGGACAACTTCTTCAGCTTGACGGCATCCCTTACTGCTGGTGTCCACCAACAGATTCAGGGACCGGCACCACAGACTTTATGACCACAACTAAGGGCAGACAGATATTAGAGCGAGAGACACGGTCCATTCAGACTCCATGTCCTCAGCTTCCCCCAGAATCCAGCTCTCCTAGAGGTGGGAGTTGAATACATCTCTGATCAGGGGAACATAGTGTTCATCATTGACAATTCATTACAGGAAACATGAATGAAGAGAAAAAATAACAAACATACAAAATACAACTGCTGCTCAAATTGAGCTCTGATTAGTTGCCTCACGCCAGTTGAGATATCACAAGGGGGAAAAGGTACGGGGCTTTTTTATTGGCGACAACTAAAAGACAGCTAATCTTTTATGAAATTAAAACGTACAATAAAATGAGGAAACGGAAAACAGAGTGAAATGTTAACTAATGTTTAAATTATTATTATGTTTAATTATACTAAAATCTGACTTGTAGCTTTAAGGCCCCCTCTGATGCCACCGTGGGATGAAAAGATTCAGTTTCTACTGGTTGTATACTGTAATGTGTACATTGGTCAACGTCTAACCCAACCTCAGGTTTCCACTTGCTGAATTCAATGGATCAGTCATGTGTAAAAGTGGAATCCCCGGCTCTCTTTGAGCAAACAAGCAAAACCTCGGGCTTTTTCAGTCCACAAAAATGTTAAAAATCAGCATCTTGAAAGGCAGCGTATCTACAATGTCTCGTCTGATCATGTTTAATGGATTTAAAAACTTCCTCTGTTGTCCCTTTGGCCTATATTAGGATTTATTCCCACTAATTATGAAGTTAAAATTAACACTGTACAAAGGCAGAATACAATCCCACAACAAACAACCAGCTATGACTGAAAAAACATTTTATTCCCCCAGGAGCTCTAAGGCTTGTGAAATAAAGTCCACTTGGAAAAGAACAGAGGTTTATATGGAAACATACCTGACACACTAAAAAGTAATAACATTTAAGTCTCCTGGTGTTTTACTTGGCTTCAAGTGCACAAGATCAAACACAGACTTGAATCCAGCAGCCTTTGCCAAAAATGTCAGCGCTAAGCATTGGAGTCCAGCTTCAGGTATTTTCTTTCTCTTGGCAGGGAGCAAAAGGCAAAGACACAGACCGGCGTTAACCCATGATGGGGTTGCCTCGGACAGCCAGAGGCACGCTGACCCGGGTTCAGCGGGGGTGAGAACCACCTGCCATCATAAGTGACCAAGCAGATGTGGGGCACGCAAGTGTCGCTGAGAGCGTGGGATGGATTCCAGCCTGGAAGTTGAGCTATTCACATGTTAGTGCTTCAAGACTCGCTGTCATCCGCTCCTGTGAAGCTGCACAGATCTCTCTGAAGTGCGCAAACAGACATCTCATAAATATCATGAAAGCAACGACAAGAAGTAAGTGACTTCAAAGCGGCGTTGATGGGGATGAGCTATCTCTAAAGGCAACAGCTTCATTTTCTGTGTCTGAAGATAGGCGCTGTAACATTTCTAAATCTTGTATGGGTCCTTTTTTTCCCCCCTAATTAAATTCTGTTCTGGTTTGAGGTGCAGGAGAAAAAAAAAACATTATTTATTTTATTAAATCTAACAGCTTTGTGTGAACAAAGCTCTTTTATGGCATGACAGCTGTTGTGACAATATCATCAAACCAAAAGAGATTGTCAGAAAGCAATGTTGAGGCTGCCCAGGAGGATGGATGCTACATGTTTTATGACAGCCACATCAAGGCACAAATACATACTTTTATAAGCCCAACAACATACATTTAAAGCCAAATGATGCATGTTCTCCAGACTGCCTACTAGTCTGGACACATAGACCATAACTGTATGCAATACACACTCGAGTTGCACATGATTGTCATTAGGGAATATAAAGCTCACACAGTCAAACTATCCATACAATAATCTGATTGCCTGGTGGCTTTAAAACGGTTTGAAATTTTACATTTTTTTAAAAGTTTCGAGCAATGGCTGCAAAGTGAAGAAGCAAACCTTCAGTTCGGTATAACCATGAAAATACGTTAACCGAGTTTGGCACATAATTTTCATATGGGTATAATTATTTTTATTCAATTATTTAAGAGTGTGCCTTGTGTCAGGACAGATAAATAAAATTAGCCAAGAGCTGGTAAGACTTTCTCAAACTTTGGGTTAACATTCCACCGTTTCAATGTATCACAGTATTTACAAAAAAAACATGTGGAAGATGTGCATAATTCAAATGCTCTTATTTTAAACAGAAAAACAACAATGATCTTATTGACTGATAGTATAAGCAATAAATGCAGCATAAATCGACAACAAATGTTGTAGTTTTTAAGTAGCAGGAGTATGCCTACATAAATTCATTCCAACATTTAGTATCAAACTGAATCAAATTTGAGAGCTGTATTTGTTTCTTAGGCACTGCAGCACACCACCTTCTCCATACTACTCAGTTGTCCAATCAATTTGAGATTACTTAATAACCTAATGTAAATGTTTTAGAGTTCTAGAAAGTAGCTAGAGTTGAGAGCTGATGCTGCATTCCAACTCCACACGGAAAGGTTTGCTTAGCCAAGACTAAAACATTATCACCTACTTGGTGCGACTTACCATTAATAACCAAGACACTACCAAACCAAAACGGCCACAATACTTTTATCTCCCATTCACATTAAAACAATTTTTTGTACTTTACAAAAGGTAACTCATATATATGCAGTGATGCAGCTTTAAAAGATCAGTCTGAAAAGTCAGGTCAGTCATGTGCCATTGGTCAGCTTGGTCCCCCTTTTTAATTTGATGAAATATTACAGAAAGCATCTGTGGCAATAGATTAGTTGATTCTGCCATCCAAATGACAAAAAAATCCTAACTTTTTCATAATAAGGATTGCTTGGAGTGCTCATATTTTTTTGCATCTGCTGGGTTGGAAACTCTTCACCATCATTGCATCACTGGTGTTGATGAAATATTTTACTCATTTCAGACAGACTCGTTTATTTTTTCTTCTTCAGCCAGCAAAAGACAGTTACTGTAGAGGCCAAGGCCCAGGTCGGACAATAAAAGGAGTAGGCAACAGTGGCAGTGCTGCTTTTTGCTGCCTCTTTGAAATATCTCTGTTATGAATTACATGTCATTAAATACACTTAGAACATTTCTTTAATGCAGCCTAGATGACAGGACAGGTGTGTCTTTGAGCTAGATTATGCTTTTCTAGACAGAGTGACTCTAATCAAGCCAATACTTCCTATAAAAGCACAATAAAACTGATAATTACAGCTAACCTAAAAATGGAATTGGATCTGAAGCTGAAACCAGAACACTGACTTCACTTTAACCTTTTCTACAAAGAAAAACTTGATCTAATTTGAATCAAGTCTGTGCCAAACTTGCCAAAGTGATCATACCTTGTAAACTATTCTCTGCTATTTTTTAGACACAACCAGAAGCAGCAATGTATTTATTAAGATTTTAGGTTATAGACCAACACAAATGTGTTGCAAATGTGTGTGAAGGGGAATGGAAATAATGCAAAGTTTTTGAAGATTTTGTTTTTCCTCATTTATAAATAAAGTCTTAAAATACATATATATGTTCAATGCCCCTGCATATACTTTACAGAAACACTTTTTGCTGCAATTACACATGCAAATCTAAATTGTAAGGCTGTGACTGCATGTGACTGCAGTCAGAGCACAAATACAAATACTGCACACATAATTAGTGTATTGGCGTCTTGGCAGCTTTGCTCATTTATGCTCTTCTTGCCTGATCTGCAAAGCTTTTGGATGTTGTTTTATAAAACTCTAAAATTCTCCACAACTTTATCCGTGATCTTACTGCTATGTTCCTTAAGATATTTGCTTACTAATATTTTCAGAGATTAAAAACCACAAGTGGAGTTTTTTTTTAAAGTTGGGTGACTTTTGAAAGTATATGCAATGGATTTGTTTAGGGGTGTCAAAGTAAAGAGGGCATGTCTCATTATTCAGTTTTATTTAAAAAGAAATTTAAAAACGATATGCAAGTTTCCTTTCAATTCACAATTATGTACTACAGTGTTAATCTTCTACATAAAATCCCATTAAAATACATTGAGGTCAGTGGTTCACAAAACTGAAAAAGTTCACAGATTCTAATGTATGGATACTTTTGAAAGGCAATGTACGTAACCCTTTCATAGCTTCTTTAACAGAGATTACTAGCAATGCTAACCAAACAGAAGTGACCAAACCGGTCATGCTGAAGGATGTTGCAGGCAGCAGACCGCTCTCCACGGCGTCTCCAGACTCTGTCACGTCTGTCACATGTGCTCAGTGTGAACCTGCTTTCATCTGTGAAGAGCACAAGGCGCCAGTGGCGAATTTGCCAATCCTGGTGTTCTCTGGCAAATGCCAAGCGTCCTGCATGGTGTTGTGAGCACAACCCCCATCTGTGGACTTCGGGCCCTCATACCATCCTCATGGAGTCGGTTTCTAACCGTTTGTGCAGACACATGCACATTTGTGGCCTGCTGGAGGTCATTTTGCAGGGCTCTGGCAGTGCTCCTCCTGTTCCTTCTTGCACAAAGGCGGAGGTAGCGGTCCTGCTGCTGGGTTGTTGCCCTCCTACGGCCTCCTCCATGTCTCCTGGTGTACTGGCCTGTCTCCTGGTAGCGCCTCCAGCCTCTGGACACTACGCTGACAGACACAGCAAACCTTCTTGCCACAGCTCGCATTGATGTGCCATCCTGGATGAGCTGCACTACCTGAGCCACTTGTGTGGGTTGCGGAGTCCGTCTCATGCTACCACGAGTGTGAAAGCACCATCAACATTCAAAACTGACCAAAACATCAGCCAGACAGCATAGGTACTGAGAAGTGGTCTGTGGTCCCAACTGCAGAACCACTCCTTTATTGAGTGTGTCTTGCTAATAGCCAATAATTTCCACCTGTTGTCTATTCCATTTGCACAACAGCAGGTGAAATTGATTGTCAATCAGTGTTGCTTCCTAAGTGGACAGTTTGATTTCACAGAAGTTTGATTTACTTGGAGTTATATTGTGTTGTTTAAGTGTTCCCTTTATTTTTTTGAGCAGTGTATATTGGATGGTGAGCATTTTAATGAGCACTGCCCAGTTACAGTAAAAGAGAGTAAATTGCTTCAGAACCATTCCAAAAGTACAAATATCCTCAGACAAACTAAACATTTAATCTTCTCTGAGGGTTCTAACATCTATCTCCATTAGGGACAGGCCCCTGAACCCCGCCAGTTCTTCACTCAGACGTTTCGGAGAGAGAAACCTGACCTTTTAAAGGCAATACATGCTTGAAACAATTAAAAGCAAGAAAGAAAAGGGCAAGCATGAACCATCTCACACCTTGTGAGAGGTGTCAAACACAACCAGGAGATGTTGTACCCACAGGCAGACTGTCTGCACCAAATGATCATAAGAGTGCTTCATTTGCATTCATTGAACTTGTAGACAAGGTTAGAGGAGGTTAATGGTCAGTGGATAATCTTAATGAGGCCCTCATCCACCTACCTTTAAAACTATTAAATAAGAACATTAAAAAAAAAAAAAAACACTCTAACCCCAGTTCTAGTTTTATTCCCTCCGCTTTTCCTTCCCTTTCCCCAACCACCCCCTTCCCACCACAGCCCCTCTTCCCTGCTCCAGGATTTTGCTGTACAAACCAGAAACAGATGTCTGCTGGGGCCGTGCTGAAAGACCCCGCTGTTCTGGATGCCAGCCACATGCTTTTCATTCAGAGATGAAGGCTCACAGCTCGCCTTCTTGTGAAGCCAAATATAAAAAAAAGAAGAAAAAAAGGTGGAAAAAAACAAACTCTCCAAATGCCTTCAAGTCTCTTCAAAAGCAGTACATATATGAGCACACCTTTTTGTCTCCTCTCCACCATGTATTGTTCCCTGCCTCAGCTAACAGCTTCTTTCCCAGTTTTGGTGTTAGATGAGTCAAAAGCAAAAATAAATAAATAAATAAAATAAAATGTTGCTGACAAAAATATTTCATAAAACAAGCCTTGAAGTACTTAAAGACCCACAAGATCGCATCCCATGCATGCACAACTACAAACTCAGAATGGTGATCACAGTTTTATACATACAGCAGTGTGCTGAGAAATAGAAATACATCAGGTGCTGTAGTTTTCAGATTGTACAAATATCCCAGCCTAAGATGCAAATCGCACTCAGATGACTCAAAATTAGCATGACAACTAGAAGATATACCCAAAAAAGCCCAGCAGTAAAAGTGTCCAAGCTAAACAGCTATTTGAACTGGATCACTGAAAGGGGATTTTATACGCAGGGAAAGTTTTATTCACAGATTCCAAATGAATTCTAAAAAAAACATTAGAGTACAATTAGTTTAGTGGGCTGCATGGGAACTATGCTCTTAAACTTAATTAAATATTAAAGGTTAAGTGACGTGCAACTCTCTGTAAGTCAAAATAAATTAACGTCTTTGAACTTTTGGCACATTATTAAATCCCTTCCTGAATATTTTTTTTTTACTTGGAGGGAGATATCATTTACCTTTCAAAGAGGAATAATGCAGGCCTTTGTTGTGGAACTTAAAATGTTGACACACTCCCACTTCACCAGCCAACTCTTTGGGAAACTTGAGAACAAAAGGTAGTGCAGAAAGGATGAATTAACTTGTCAATATTTGACTCCTTGAGCATGTTAGCTTTGGGTCGCTGTTTTTAAAGGGGAAACACTTTAAGGAACAATCTGTATTTTTAGTGAAGTTCTATAATCTCTCTTGGTGTCTTTGGTGAGTTTAAATCCAGACTAGGTTGCCCCACAGATTAAAGTTAGCCTAACAGGTTTTCTAAGAGGGACCAATACAAGACTTGCATCATCTTAAAACCAGTGCATTCAGAAAAACACAAAAGTCGTATTTGCAAAAGCTGTTGTTTTTCTTTACCTTTGAGGCACCTTAGTTATACTTTCTAGCATTAGCCTAAAATGGTTCCTCTGAAAACTAGCCTTGCATCAAATATTTTTACCTACTATAGATATGAAAATTGCTAGTCAAATTGACTTGACCAAAGCGATAATTGATGGTAAAAGTATTATTATTATTATTATTATTATTATACATAGGGCCTAATCGTTCCTGTCATATCTCAAAAAAGTGTCATAAAATCTAAAAAATTTTACTTTTAGATATTTCCAACACTTGCAATGCATCAGTTTTCTTTTAACTACTTCAGAATAAAAGTTCAGAAGGTCAGCTTCTTAACAGCCACTAATACAGCATATTTACCTTCCACTGCATTGAGGATTTCTCCATTTCTATTCTCTGCAATATGACATATGTCTACAACAGTAAAAGGATCCATTACTTATAAAGACCTCCACAAGACCGAATTTTTAAAAATCCTCAACTATTCCTTTAAACCTTAACGCAGATTTTTCCTTCACAAGTAAGAAGCAATTTTACATATTCACTGACTTTTCACAGCATTTTTATGCTTTCATTTCATCTGTGGAGCTTTGACATTACACCAGGTGTGTGAGCAAGTTGAAGTCATGTCGAACACCTGCATAGAGGTGTCAAAAGCCAAGTGACTGTAGCCAGAGTGAGGCAAGTTATCCTGCTAAATCCCACAGGCTTTGTCTCCTTAAACCAAACTTTAAGAAGACAGTAGGATCACACGGAGAGGGCAGCCTTCCAGCTACAATCTTGACTCATGATTTGCAGTACTATCAATATTTAAACAGCTCTTTCAGTCCTTTGATCTTTTGTTATTTCTTCTTACAGCACAGAGAAGCAGTCACGATCTCCTAGATGAAAATGATTGCTTTATTTGGAAGATTTAAGGACATATTGGTTGCATGGATGCTTTTTTTCCCCGCCTCTGTCACTCTGGGAATCTGTCATCCAGCCCATCCCCCAAATAAGGGCAGGACGGGTGGGGGGGGGGGTTCGAGAAGTTAGCAGTGAGGGTTCGGAGCCTCCACTGTTATCAGAGCCCTTTTATAACTCCCAGTTCTCTCTTTGAAGTCAAAGCCAGACAACTCAGGAATCCTGCTCACCCCCCTATTTGACAGTGAGAACTAGGGGGATGGTCAGAGCTAAACCATGTGTTTGGCCAGTCTTCTCCCACATTTATAATCTTCAGTGATTTTAACTCTCGTTTTTTATGAGAGCCATGTGCTGTAACACACAGGAGAAGAAAATATGCCTGAAAAAAAAAAGGCAGAAGTTTAAACCGCCTGAAGCATTCCAGCTATTTACTGTTTGACTTGGGGATGTTTTATCACGGTTTGATCTCCAGACATTCAAGATCCTTTAATCCAATAATTATGTCCTGAAAATTCAACAAAGTAATTTGATCCAAGTAAATAATTCATTTGCAGAGTTTGGAAATAGTTGAAAAAGTCCTATAATGAAGTTAAATCCTATATATGCCAAAGAAGAAGAAAAAACTAATGTTAGGAACATTTTAGGATTTTACACAAATGTAGTAGTAATAAATAGAGCTGTCACTGCTTGTTGAAATTTAATTCC
Source organism: Xiphophorus couchianus (assembly GCF_001444195.1). Lineage (NCBI taxonomy): Eukaryota > Metazoa > Chordata > Actinopteri > Cyprinodontiformes > Poeciliidae > Xiphophorus > Xiphophorus couchianus. The sequence continues at coordinate 17,250,787 of NC_040230.1, read as the reverse complement.
TAAGCCCTGTCTGTTTTTGTAAAAGCAGCTGCAGTTAACAAAAGTGTTGAGCACAGATAAGACTTTGTGTGAAGTTGTATTTTCAAGTTTAGACCCCAAGTTTCTAAAAATACTGAGGAATAATAAATTAAATTCTTCAAAGAACAATTAAAACCTCTTGATATTCAGGCTTTTCACATTCCGTCAAACTTTGATGCACCTCATTTGGATCTGAAATGATTATGAAATGAAAGTTAAGTGATACACGATTTAGAGATGAAACGTAAAAGTGTGATTTGCATCTTTACTCGCAGCTTTTTAATCAGACGTCCCCAAAAATCGCCATGAACAGAATATGCCCATTAAGGTGGTGGCAGCATCATGCTGTGGGATTGCTTTTATTCAGAACACCTATCAAAAACTGCAAAGGACTTGAGACTGGGCCAAATATTGACCTTACTGCAGATTACAGCCATTAAAAAAACAACCAAAGTTTCACCAGAATGGTTTACATTAAAGCATAAGAATAACTTTCCTCCTCCTGATCCCATGTATAGCTGGTGGAAACATCCCAAAAGTCATCTGAAATTGCAGCAGCGGGTGGTTGTACAAAATATTGACTAAACTGTGTCAGAATACAAATGGCCAATGTTTTGAACATTTTTGGCAGAAAATTATGGTGGTCCACTTCTTAATTATCAACTTCTCAATTGTGTTGGCGTTTAATGTGACAGAAAGTGGGAATTGTTAAGGGGTGTGAATACTTTTGCGAGTCACAGTAGATAAACAAACTTCAAACTTAGAATAGATTAAATAATACGGTAAACACAGCATAGTCAGAAATATGTTTTCACTACAACACAGTCAGAAGATGTAACTGCTGCAATCACTAAAAGACACATGAAAAGAGTTGACAGAGATCCACTGTTTGGGGTGTGAATAAGCTCATAATTATAGGAATTAATGACGCAAAAAGAAATTAGTCTCATGACTTTGATTGATGGGTGGGTGGGATCTGCAGACTAATAAGCGCCAAGCTTACGCCTTTCGTGGTTTTCCTTCAGGGGAGTGTAAAGTCAGACTCCTCTGAACCAGAGCAAAGGAGTCTTATAATTTGCACAGAGTGGGCGGTTTACGGCCCTGATATAATCCATAACTCTTCCACTATAACAACTACCCATCTCATGATTCGTCAGCCTCTGGCTGTGGAGTTCTGCCGTCCAGCTCGAATCCTGGTCCTCGAAGTGATGTAATGTTATAACGCCACAGAGGGCTGCCCACTCGGAAGCCACTAGAATGGGAGGCACTACAGAGAAAGACACCACCCTGGGTCATGATGCCAGGAGCCACCAGAGTAAACTTATATCTGTCACTCTCAGAAATAACTACATTTCCATCCAGCTTGAGCTTTTGCTGTATGTGTGTGTGCATGGGGGGGTGGGCGCGCGCGTGTGTGTGTGTGTGTATAAGGTTCTCAAATCATCCAGAGATTCTGGCAGGGATGGAATAACCACAGCAGTCTTGTGTCAGAGCCAGGCATGACAGAAAGAACAACAAGCTACAATTTTTACAAACACATCAGAGAGAGAACAGTTCCCATCCACTCGGGTCAAGGAGTTTTAGGACTTGGGCTAGAGGAAGAAATTGAATGCAGCCGCTGTAATGTTCTTGTTCATTAGCTCTGCAAACACTTAAATCTTACACACCGATTCTCCAAAAACGCAAAATAAATAAATAAATAAAATCTGCAAACTTGATGCACAGCAAAAGGAAATTGCAGGTTAAGGGTATATTAAAATGAGTGATTTGCGTTAAAGCTAGCAATTATTTGAGACATGTGGTATTAAAACGGGAAGAAAATAGAAAGTGTGTACCTGCATGTTTTTCAGTTTGTGATCTGTTGCGCTGTACCTCTCACATTCCTCCATCCCTCTCCGGAGGAAGGCATTCACAACAAAACTGTCTCCTGAAACACGGAGAAACAGACGCATCACGATCAATCTGAGACTTAACATCTGATCAGCTCCGGTCAGCCTCCAGTTCGGAGAATCATGAAAGTTTATCCTCACCTTCGGGGTTTTCTCTGCGCTTGGACGCTTTGGATCCCCAGACAAGGGTGTGAAACAAAAAACAATTATTACTTTCATTTAGGAGGTAACGTCAAAATCCGAGTTTGTTTCTGCGTTAAAACGTGTCTTACCATGTTTTGACAAAAGTTTGCCCATCGTTAATATCCTTTTCTTCCGAGATCAATAAAGGTACTCCGAAATCCGTCCAGGGATAAAACAGTCTACTAACTCTACATGGTCACATTGTGTCTGTTCAGCGAGAAGAAAACCTCATCCGCTCAGTGAAAGTGCACTTATGAAAGCATCGATCTCAAATCGGATGGTCAAAGAAACAAAAGAAAAATCAATTAACTGATCGACCAGGGAAACGCGACGCTCTCTGTATCTGCCTTTAGACTTTCCTGCAGTCCAACTGATGTGAAACCTCCTCAGCGCTGCAGAGACGAGCAACTGTCAAGTTCAGAAAGCAAAACACACTTCCTGTTCAGGTTGTGAAAAATAAGACACAATATTAGACAGGGGAAGCCGAGTATAGAGAAAACTGATATGATTAGTGGCTTGACCTTCAAAGAGTTTCCACAAAGTATGTAATGATTGCGTTCTTGCAGATTTAGATCAAAATTGAAACGTTCTTTGTTACTTGTTTTTTATTTAAAATTTGCTCATAACATACATTTTACTTTTTCCCAATTTTAGCTTAATCTAATCTTTATACACCCAAAAAACAAAAAATAAATAGATAAGTTGGAGGGAGAAAGGTACACTTCAAAATAAATAAACCCATCAATAATAAAAATAAACAATTATGGGTTTTTTTTAAAGTCACCAATAGACATAGTGATTCATACAATTTACTCCTGGAGATGGTGTGTGGCCGTAATATATGTAAATGAGGAACTGAACATCAATGATGAATCAAAGGGATCCAGAACCCCCAGATCATTAGATGGCAGATACGTTATTTATTTATTTTCGTTGTTTTTGTCTTAGTGCAAATGTAATTTGCTCTGACAGCATGTCAGTCTGAAAACGCCATACGTTTTGGATCCATGCGGCTATTTACTTGTTTGTCTAAAGTGTTGATTAAGTTGATGGAAACTGTAGCAAAAGTAAAGAAAATAAGGACCAGCAAAAATGGATGCAGTCTTTGTACAATACATAGATACAACTCAGCTGTTTCTATTTTTAAGGGCCATTAGCAATTGATTGTTTCCGTCCGTTGTCTGAAACCGCTGGTCGTAATTGCTTTTATTTTGAAAGGGCAGACTCTTCTTTTCCGGTTGTTTTAATTAACTTGCCTTTGATAACTAGTTTGGCAGGTCTTCTGAAACTGATAGAAAAACCGCGTCCTCTGTTGGTGCACCTTACTATATGATCCATTGATGGGTAATTCATAAAAAAAAAAAAAGAAAAAAGTTTTGTTCCTATTTGGATCATTTTGGATCATCCTGATTGTGACTTATTTATTTGGATGTCTTTTTAATGATCCATACAATAAAATAAACCACAGTAAAAAAAATGTCTTTACATGCCCTTCCAAACCAAATCAATGCTAGATAGAGTCAGTTCTCACACAGACATCAGTGGACGATTGTAAATTATGAATGGAGTAATAAAAGGATGACACAATGGCCCTGCATAGTGTGTGCTCACGCTGATAAGCTGCCTGTGAAAAATTCCAGGACTTATCTTTGATAAATGCTCCAAAGATGCTGCAGATAAACGGTGCATTAAAAGAAACCATGAAGGACGAGTTGTACTTCAGCCCCCCCCAAACATCAAACGCTTGTCTGCAGTTTTATAGTTTGTTTTCTTTGGCAGGGAATTAAGACAGGGACTCTGCTCACAACGTACGCTGTGTGGTGTGAATTTTAATTTGCCATGCAAAGTTGTATTTCCGCATAAATAGTGAATGCTTTTAGCGTATTAAAACTACCTTTCTATTGAACTTGGTAATATTAAAATTTTAGTATAATAAATAAACTTCACCTACCACACACTGTATACTGATGTTAAGTTTTTACTTACAGTCCTTTGCAAAAATATATATGTAAATACCCCCCAACAAACCAACCAAAACAAACCATTTGGACGAACTTACTCTGGCCAAGATGAGACTAAACCTGAAACATCTGGTCGACATCTAAAACTCCGTGGTGAAAAATGCAGCATGTCAGTCTGAAAACACCATCCCCACAATGAAACTCGGTGGAAGCAACATCCTGCTGTGGGAATTTCTTTTCAACAGCACAACTACAAGTCATACAAGCTACAAATCCAGCTTCTGTGGAAGAGCAGCAAAAAGATATGCTCTGTTTACAATTTGCCACAAACAATTAAAGGGACACAGCAAACACAAGACAGTCTGGGGAAATGAGAACAAACTTAAAACTTGGGTTTTGTAGCTATATGCAAAATTCTGCGTTGAGGGACTGTCATTTCTATGGTGAAGCACAGTTGTGGCCGCATCATGCTGTGGGGAGGCTTTACTTCAGCAGGGACAGTAAAGCTGGCCGGAGTTCATGTTGGATTCATGGTCCCTGGGAACTTATAGCGTAATTAAAGAAGAACGGTGGACTCTGCTGAGTTCACCTCCAGCAGAACAACGATCCTATAGATAGAATAGAATGGTTTCGATCACGGATATATTGGCCTCGTTAAAATTCACAGTTGAGAAACTGTCGCAATTAAAAGTTGTTTTTCACAGAAACCCTCTTTCCAGTCTTTTGCAAGGTACTGTCAAAGATTTCAGTCTCTAGACGTCCCCAAAGACTTGTAGTTGCAAAAACGACTTTGTGTTCACCTATCCTATTAAATCCAAATTTTAAAAAGTTGTTTGAAACGATGTGTCATTGTTCAAGAGGTATGAGTGGCAAGGCACCGCAGATCTTTAATTGCACGATGGTAGTAATATACAACAAAAGCGCCCCACCCTAATGAACCTGGGTGCTGTTAATAATCACCGCTCCCTGTCAGTTCTCTGCTACGGGTCCTCACAAACACACGATGCTTAGATCACTCTGCGGTTGACAAGATGAACAGATATTTGCATAGCTCGTTCATAGCAGTCGCCTTTGATCCGACTTGCCGTGCCTAATTATCACCGTTTCTTTATGCATCCCGACCCCTGAGATTCCAGCTCTTCACAAGTTACCTTCCTCTCATCGCTCTCCCACCATCACCTTGTAACATCTTGCTTAAATGGCAGACAAACACAAAGGGCAACAGAAGAATCAGCAGAGATGAGAGACGAAAGAACCAGGCAGAAATGATTTGATTGGAAATAGAAGCAGAGAGAGTTTGTTTTTTTTTTTTTTTTTTTTTAGAGGCAATGCTCGTTTGGATACACACACTGGTGTGTGTGATCAAAGCCTGTAACGCAGATGAAGAATTGGAAAAACCCAGACAATTTAAGTTTTATAAGCTCCCATTATGTTTTTGGGCAAAGGATGTGGATCATTACAGCGGCAAAAAAGTTTAGGGTATTTTTCTGAACTTGATTTTAATCGGCGCAGTGTTCAGCTTTGAAAGCAATAATGCACACGTTAAACCTCAGAGAAATGAGTGATACTTTCCATCGTTTGTGTGCGACTCTGCTCGGTTTTTCTCTCAACATACCTAGAAGTATGTGTTTAAGTTAATCCCCCCCCCACCCCCTATTTTAAATCCCCACTGGCACATGCATGGATATTACATTGCTCTCAGCAATGTACCTGAACAAGATTTGAAGGGGATAAATACCAGGCTGTTTGTCTTATTTGGAGTTTTCTGACATTTTAAACTGCGATAAAATCCTGCAACAATGAGGCTTTTGACTTTTGTTATTTCTCAAGCTTGACTGCCTTTAAACAGCTGCCTCTATTCTGGAGCGACTACAGTCAAAAAGAAAAAAAAAAGGCCTCCAGACAGAGCAATTATGGTTTTATTTACCATGGCCCTTCCAACAGTTCTGCTTTACTCTGTGTGCCCTCATTCTCCACTTTGTGTTGATCAAACTTCCCCTTTTCATTTAAATCACACTAAAAACCTTTGAAAAACAAAATTGGAAGGCCCCAACCAATTACATGTATCAAGTTAAATATGCCTAATAAAATAAATTCTCTGAATGCGGGGAAATCCATTTCTGAATAGTGTTGATTAGAATAGAAATCTTTGCCTTTGATGATGGAGCTTTTGACAGTAAAATCTAATGCAGCAATAAAACACTTTACAACCACAGTAAAAAAACACCTGAGAAAAGTCATTCAGCAAGATGACAGCGATAAGACTGAGACTGCAGGGTGTGACTGAAGATGCATTCAGTGTTTGCTTTCCTCTTTCATTATGGACAACCAACAGGATCCTGCTTTGAAGTGGAATGAATGAGAGTTGCCAACAACAAACAAAAGGCACATTGTCACCAAACCTGCAAGTGACATGTGAGGCAGCAGAGCATTTCCCTAATGCAAATCCGATTCGTCTGAACAACGCGACCTCTGATATCCTCGTGTAAACTGTCATAGAAAACATTTTTCAAACGCTTTCCAGTTGCAGTGTTATGAACTCATGCTATGGCATCCAAATTATGACCCACTCATAAATAGTACCAACGCTGGAGCTGCATAACTAATTTCTATTTCCAGGAAAATATTCCTCCTATTTGTAAACAACCGGAGTAAATCAGACGGATTACAAAACGGGTGCAAGTCCAGCTGCAATCTGCTGTTATTGGATTTTCTGCATTTATATTGCAACTCATATACGGTATATATATATGTAAAAAAAAAAAAAAAAAAAATGCTTCTCATGTGTAAAAATCTGCAGCAGCTTATGTGCACCACTAAGTGGTATCTTCCACATAGAAGCAACATGGTTTATTAAACTATTACATGCAGAAATGTCAAGAATGAGTTTAGATATTTTAGACAACTTGGGGAAAAAAAACATATCACTTTTGAAAAATGTTTACAACATAATGCATGAACAGCATTCATACACACAAACAAGAATATAAAAATAGATGTAGCTTTGCATAACACTTGTAGGGATGTGAAACATTAAGTGATATCATAATCACATCCCTACAGCTTAATAAGCTGGCAGTTTAAAACGCCAACTTATCAGACAAATGAGCAATTAGAACAAAAAACTAGATCCCTCCATAACAAAACTACATCATGAATGCTACATTTTAATGTTCTACAAGTATGAAGCTTCTAACTGAGAATGCTCCACCTCAGCATGAACCGGTTGCAGAGGTTTTAAAAACACACAATCTCAAATATCACAAAAGCATTTTCTCATTACGCCCTTACTAGGGTTCAAAGTCAGTTTAATGGAAAGATAGAAAACAAGTCTGACTGGAGTTTTCTCCAGCTGCCCATGCCTGGTTCTTACTGATAGGATCAACCGTATGCGATGGTGATGGAAGAACAGTTTGCCTTTAAGCAAAACCAGCAAAACACAAAAACTGTTACGGTTAAAGTTGTGAGACAGTGAGAGCGAACACAAAGCAGCATTTCATATAACAAGTCCTTTCCTGATACAGTTTGCTTTAAGATATTAGCACCAGCAGTTACCTGAATAAAGAGCTTTAAGTGATGAACAGGATTTGTTAAAGCAATATTGCTGCCAACTGAACTGTGAAGGTTTAAAAAAAAAAAAAAAAAAAGACATCAGGAATGAAAGATTGACATAATAATTATGTGCCAGCTTTAAGGTGTCGTAATAGTTTCAGACACCATTGATCAGATTGGCCTCTTCCTCCCTCTGTTTATCCACCGCTCGGCATATTGCCTTCAGGAACCTTTCGAGAGTCACTGGTGGTGTCTGCACACAAGCAAAATTCATTTAAAACAATATCCATGTCATTTCTTTGTTCTGCAAAGCCACTAATTAAATGCTTACCTGTACAAAGAGGGCATGAGCTAGAAAGGGTAATTTCCTGAGCGCTCTTCCACTCAGACCTTTGCTTTTTCTGAAGAAGAGGAGCAAAACATGAGCCTCCGGCTGTTTCGGTGAATGTTATGACAAGCAGAGCTGGTGAATTAATGACTTTCGCGTTAACTGCATTTGGTACTCACACAGCGATGTTCCTCAGCTTCAGACTGAGCTCAGAAATCTCGCTCCTAACAAAGCCCATAGTTTCCAGCTCGTACATAGTAAAAAGCTGCTGCCTGGGGTAGATGATCTGGCACTGGATGCATGAGAAAGAACAGGCATTCGGATTACCTGTTCGTTTCCAGTGGCTGCTTATGTAAAAGCGTTGGTCAAAATGAACTGAATATCACCGTTTGTGTCCCACAAAAACACTAATCTGGGATTTTCACACTAGCTCTAATTTACATTTAAATTTCCTTCAGCTCATATAGTTTAATTGGCTGACTACATGACTGTCATCTTATTCAGTGCTGTTGAATTCGCCTTCATTTTCACATGTTAAATGCTCCTTTTCAAACAGAACACTAGTAGTAAACCAATTATTTTGTTCTTGGCTATGTATGCACGTTTTTCTATCCGACTGTTTGCTTGTTCTCTTTTTTTTTTTTTTTTTAAACCTGTTTGAAATAAATAAACAAATGCAAACATAAATCTATTTCATTGGGTTTTTGTTGATAGACCGTCATGAAGCAGTGCATGTTTATAAATTCAAAGAAAAATTATACCTTGTTTCAGCAAGGATAGAAATCCAAAAAGTGTGGCGTGCATGTATTTTCAGCCGCCTTAACTCTGAGTCCCCTAAAATAAAATATTAACCTCATCTGCTCTAACTTCATTATAAATCCACCTGTTCTGTGAAGGCCTCAGAGGTTTGTTAGAGAACATCAGTGAACAAATGGCATCATAAAAAAAAATATATATATATACACACCAGAGAAGCTAGAAAGTGATGAGCCATAGAACAACCAACATGTATTTAGAAGCTCACAGACCTCTATTCTATCCGTCATCTAAAAATTGGACAGAATATGGCACATGAAAACAACCAAAGATAGTTGTACACCTAAAGAAGAACATAATTAGATGGAGAAAGAGAGGCCCATGGTTACTCTGGGGGAGCTGCAGAGATCCACAGCTTACGACGGATATTGTGTTGACATGGCAACCATTATGGCCTTTATGTGAGGAAAACCTCAAGACGGCTCAATAAGTTTGCCTCAAGCGATATAAGGGACATCACAAACATATGAAGAAGGTGCTCTCGTCATATCATATTTTTTCCATTTAAAATGGACACAATTTCAGTGTCACAACGTGAAAAGCTGACAAAACATGTACCAGTCTTTTACCTGTTCTGCAGGGGGGGCTGAATACAGATGTCACACTTTTGAGATTACTTATAAAAAAATGCACAAATTTGCTTCCATCTCCAAATCAGGTGTTAATTTATGTCGTCTATCACGTAAAGTTTTATAAAACACACCAAGGCTTGTAAGAAAAAAGTTTGAGTATAATTATTTTGTAAAAAAAAAAAACAATAATAATGTGCATTTTGCTTGCTCACTTTCATCAGCTCTTCCAGACAGGAGAGATAGATGTTATAGATGCCTTTCTCTGACGGAGGTCCGATGTACTGCTTGATGTCGGCTCTGTCCACAAACGCCAGGTCGATCTTCTCAGTCACATTGGACGTCGTCAGGATGACCACGTTGGGATACCTGCAAAATTAGCCCACTTGTCAATACAAGACAAAGACTGAATCTTTGTGAAACATTAAGTGATATCATAAAAATAAAACGTGAACTTCGAAGAGGTTTTAAACTGCTTTCTGACCGTTTGATTTGATCCAGCTGTGTGAGAACGGCGTTGACCACTCGGATGGCATCAGACGGCTCTGTTCCCGCCTGGCAGGCCTTCCTGGCTGCTGTCAGGCTCTCCACCTGCATCGTCATGGCAATCCCGTAAAAGGTTAAAAAGAGAAGAAAAAAAAATAACAGAACAACAGGTGAAACATCAAGCTGCCTTGACTACTACAAAACTGAAGTGAATAGATTTCTGTTTCAGGTTATTTCCCATGAACTAGATTTTACCTCATCAATCAAAACAAACACCAGAGCGTCTTTGTCGTCAATCAGTAGTTGGATTTTCTGAAACATCTTTGTGACCAGCTTACCGCTCTGAAACAAAGAACCAAGATTAGTAGCTGGAAAGAGAATGCGGTTTCAAATATCTTTCAGTTAAACGAATTTTCCAACAAAGAAGCCAGGTGTACCTCTGAGAACCATTTTGAGAACAAACTATGACTGTTAATCTCCACAAATTGGCCAATGGTATACCTGTAGGGCGAAGGGTGTATTGTGAAATGAATAGAACGGGTGTAGCAATAGGTGAAGTCGCAGTTTCACTGAGATGATGGCCATCTTACCGACTTGACAGCCTGATTGACAGTTTCTGGGCAAGAGCTTTGCAGAGTGATGTTTTCCCTGTGCCTGGAGGTCCTGAATGTGTTCACAGACACAGAGAGATGAATCAGTCAAATCACAGCCGGGATCCGACAGCGTCACTCACTACGGCTTTGAAACAATTTACCGTGAAGAAGCACGACGCGGTTCCAGGAAATAAGGTTGCTGTCGACGTTTTTATCTGAGAAGTAAATTGTTGTTGTGACATAATCCAAAAGCTGAAGAAAAACAACAGGAATTTCAAAAAGTGATATGATGGCAAAATTGCATTACAACCTCCCGACCCCATTTTAAAGAACTGATTGTTTACTTTACCTTGGTTTTCACTCCCGTTTCATATACAAGACTCTCCCAGAGCCCATCAAATTCAGCTATTTAAAGACAAGGCATATAAAACAAGATTTAGGTTAGATCGAATCTAAATGATTCAACATGCACGTCTTTCCTACAATATAAACATTATAAAAATGTTTTTTAGAAAGACGACCTTTTCTGAGTATGCTAAGAAGTTTTTTATAATCCTACTTTTGTGATACAAAGGCTCATGATGACTTATTATGATAAATGTCCATGAATTCCAGATTTCCACAAGAGCGAAACAAAGAAATAACCCGGCTGCTTACTGCACTTCATTCATCAAAAATAAATATTTTACCAAAGTGTGACATGATCTTGCATTACAACCATGTCGACATATTTTTTTATAAGAATGTGACACTTTTCCACATATCGAGTAAAATGTCTTATATTAAATAATTCTTACACTGACTAATGCAAATATTATTTGGTGGAAGAAAAAAAAATCCCACATGGATCATCTCACAAGTGCCACAATTTCTGGCATGCATGGTAGTTCCTGCTACATAGATTTTCCCCTGGGGTTTAAATATACCGTGACACGGCAGCTCATTTCTCTTAGCCACTCTTCAAAATGGGAAAGACAGAACAAACCATTCAAGTAAAGAGAGTTATGTTGCCCTTTAAAAGTCAGGAAATTACTATGAAGTCATTTCTCATGTCTACAGTCTAAAACAATACTTAAAATATTTTTCCTATATTTGTTATTCAAAGGACACTTGCTAAATTCCCAGAATGCACCAACCTTGTAAAACTTTTGTAAGATAACAATAACCACAGCACAGAACAATAAGTACTGGTATTAAAAGAAAAAAGGGGGGGGTCAGGCAAAATATTAACAGCAAGGGTGCTATTAAGCGTGGCATGATTTTGTTGAAAATAATTATTTTTTAATGTGGAAGTTCCCCCCGCATTATGCTGCTGCAACAATAGAAGGATTTGTTTTGAGGCTTTTCAGACATCATTACCAGGGTAGAAACTATTTCTAGAGATATGAAAACCTGAGTTAACTTCAGCCTCACAAAGAATAATAATCATCTCTTAGGGGGTGGTAATTAAAGAAGCATCTGTATTTTCAGGTCATCTTTAGTATAAAAGAAAAGCATTAAAGTATAGAAAGCAACATTTCTCCACCTGTTGGCAGGAGCCAGTGATTAGCTGCTGAAAGGTTTTCATCCTCCTCCAAACTGAGTGTGCTGGGTCCTTCCTCATTCAGAGTGAAGACATGAATGGAGACGTCACAGCTCTTCAAATCGAGGGGCTGTGCATAAAGTGGTCAGTGCTTTACTCCACTTTTAAAGCAAAAAAAAAAAAAAAAGAATAAAAAAAACCATCTGAAATGCTTAAATAACTAACCTGTGTCGTCTCCTGAAGATCAATGACTACAGAATCCACATGCTTATGCAGGAAATTGTCATCAAACTCAGTCCATCTGTAGTTTCCAAAAGTCATGCTGTGGCGATTCAGCAGCGCCTGAACGTGCATCTTCACTTCAGACGATTTAGCTGTGCTGAAAAGGAAACGAAGAATAAAATCAACGTACTGCAAGTGTGTCAAACTGTAGAATCGATCATGTATGTTTTGCATATATCAGACACCAATACGAAGTTATAAAAAACCCATCAAAAACTTACTTTAAGTAAGTGAAAAGATAGTGTTTTTTTTTTTTAGTAATTTCACATGTAGTGGCCACCAGAGTGGACGGCGATTAAAAAAAAAAAAAAAGATGCATTATGGGCCTTTAGTTAATTTGCAGATAAGCAACTACTTTGGACCCTACTATGTGACTAAATACACTGCCATCTACAGGGCAGTTCGTGTAAGTGCACTAAAAACCGATTCAAACCCAGACAGAACTGTGAAGCACCCTCAGGAATAATAGAAAAATAAGTCCCTTCCTTCTAACATAAAACAAATCCTTTACTATTGTAACAACATTTTTTCCTTAATTATAGACATACTGAAATAAAAATTTGTACAACTCTGGCTTTATTACATTGAAAGTGTGATTATTACTATGACAGTATTTTTACCAAAAATACTTTGACAGCAAAAGCATTCTCTACAAGAAAAAAGGATGATCAAGTAAAAAAAAAAATAAAAGCAACTCTAGAGACGAGAACCTATAGATGTCAAAAGCAAGGCCTGGGATATATGTGGTGACGGAAAACTAGAGCTTCACAATATCAGAAAAAAATATTTTATTTCAATAACAACACAGGAAATTGTTTTCAAAAAAATATTTTTCTTTTATCAAAATACAACGTCCCACTACTTTCTATGAGTTTCAGTAACTTAGCCGCAAAAGATATAAAGACATTTTTACCATTCAAATGGTATGAATATATGATGTGTGTGTGTAAGAGTCTAGATGAAGACCTGAGTGAGGAAGGGATTAGACAAGTGCATGAAGAAAGAAGAAACCAATATGTCAGGATCAAGTTTATATTTCTCATTTCACTAAACCAATGGTATCAAAAGTAGGTCCTGTATTTTTAGTTCTCTCCCTGATGGTAGTAACAACCTCCTCAGCATGTCAAAGTTCTTCTTAAGCCTTCTAATGAACCATCATTTGATCCATGTGTGTTAAACCAGGCCGATCTTTTTTGGCACATACATGTTTCATGTTTTTGTTTGTGGTCCATTTGTAAAGCTATAATGTATACAGGAAGAAGGGAAAGGGCGGGCATCCTGCTAACTAAACATATGCCTTGATGTTGACTCTTAAGTGTGGTAATGAGGCTGGTGGCTCTGATGTTTCACCTGATATCCAGCTCTCGGCACTAAAGGACTCACCTAAGAGATTTAACATGGACCTCCACATGGATGTTTGGGATGGGTGTCATCTCCATTTGGTCGCCTTCCATCCTCGTACGACGGCAGAAACAAGATCCAAATTAGGAGATTTTCACATCAAAGCTGCACAACTATCAAGATATTCACAGAACTTCTTCACACCTACTGCGTTAGCTAACTAGCTAACTAACCTGTGCTAACTCTAGCTCAATAGCAGCACGCTACAGAGCGTGAGAAACCCGACAGTCAAACTCAGCGCGCCGGTTTTTAATGTCTTCTTTAATGGCGGGTGACATCTAATGTTAAGATGCATTATCGCCATCTACTGTGCTGGAGTGTGGACCAAAGTATTTCCCTCTTTTTTTCTAACCTAAATTCTTATTCAATCCTGCTTCCTTCGAAAAAAATTTTTACAACTGGTTTATTTATTTTATTGTGTTTAACTAATATCTTATTAATTCTTAATGTCTCCACATCATGTTTCCTAATTTCTTGTTTTAACTTTTCTCTATATTTTTCACAATTAATTATTACACGTTCTACTGTCTCCATGTCCACAACTACCTTCTGTTTTGCTAACATTTCCACTGTATACACAGCTAAATTTTCATATGTTCTTTGCTTCATAAATATATTTAATTCAGGAGTAGCATTAAACAAATCCTGTTTTACCCGAAACTAAATATTTTGAACCATCTGTAATTGTAAAAGATCTATAAATATGCCTATATACTTCACACTCATAATCCAACACTGATCTTATCAAGGCAACATAAATATTTTTAGATCACTTTTCCTCAATCCAATCCTGTTTGTTTTTAACACCGGAAGTAAAACCATGGATTCATGGTTTCACATCCGCCTTCTTCTTCCTGCTAACACGTTAGCTTGTTTCAGCTAACTAGCCAACAGTGGTAGGATAACGGTAGTAAACACAAAGCCTTCAATTCTTTTCGCAGAGATATGGGGAAAAAGCACAAGAAACATAAACCGGAATGGATTACAGTAGCTGGTACGCTTTTATATCATTTACCATTAGCTTTAGGGGGTGCGCTTTTGTTTTAGCTTGCTTTTCATTAGCCTGCTACTGTTATCAAAAATTGGTTGTAAATGATGCAGACTCGCTTAAAATTAAAGTTTTATATACGAACATCACGCAAGTATTTTTGACTTGTAGTTTGTGATATTGGTTAGAAATATAAAAAGTTTAAAATGCTACTTAAGGGTCATAACAATAAAAAAATAAAATATTATAAATATGATTAAAGGGCACATTTTGATGATCAGATTTTACAAAATCGATCTGTGCTTTATACGTCTAAAAATGTGTGTCTATACAGTGCAGTTTTTTTGCAGAGAAAAGGTAATATTTTAATCAACTAATAAAACACATTTATAACTGAGTAAAACTAAACTATTTGGAGTATACTATGTGTTCGCCTGCTTGTAGGTAGATGCACCGATTAGAAATGTTGTGGCCGATCAACGAGTTTGCTGCTACCGATTTTACCTCAATTTTTTAGGAATAAAAACTATATTTGTACTTTATTCATAAATTGGAAAGGTAGCTATCTTGTTGAAATATTTATAGAACAAAATGCTGGTTGTTCAAAGTTAGACTTCTCTCGCTCTAATAAAATATACAAACAATCATATGCAGGATCTGTGGAGTAAACCATTATTCCTTACGTTTTTACAAGACAGATTATCGTTCGCTTTTTTCTTTTCTTTCTTGCACCTAAAATGTTATGCGCATGATACTACATTACACTATATTCCTGTTCATTTATTCCTGTTTTGGTTGTAGACTATGAGGACAAGACTCTTGAGAAACCCCTCAAGATCAAACTCAAAGTTGGAGGAAGCGAGGTGACGGAGCTCTCCGGCTCAGGACTCGACTACGACGACAGGTCAGACCACGAGCGAGAACGACACAAAGAGAAGAAGAAAAAGAAGAAGAAAAAATCAGAAAAAGATAAAGACAAGTATGTGGATGAGGAGGACAGAAGGCGAAGGAAGGTGAGTATGCAGAAGAAGAGCACTCCACGTGATAAACGCATGAACTGGTAAACACATTTTTAACTCAACAGGAAGAAAAGAGGAAGAAGAGGGAGCGAGAGCAGAATGAATCGGAGGCTGCAGCTGGTGGAGCTGCTGGCACGGCCCCCATTGAGCCATTCACTCTGTCTAAAACCATAAACATAGGGTTAGAGGTGGGATGACACAGCCTGATGACATCGTAATGATAATTTTTGTGGAGTCATTTATATTCAGTTTGTATCTCATCAGCCGGAAGAGATAAAAAAGAAAAAAGAGAGGTTTAAAGTGGAGCCTGAAGTGGAAGACTTTCACCACAGTGTGAAGGTGGAAGTGGAGCAGCCGGGAGACAGACCAGTTAGAGCATGCCGCACACAGCAAGGCAAGAGTGCATCTCTACCCACACCTCAGAAGAGTTTCATGACACATTAGTAAATCTGTTTTTATAAATGGTATTTCTTTATGTTTTCCCAATGCAGAAAATGAGTCCACTCCTCGCCAACAACTGCTGGAACACTTTTTGAGGCAGCTGCAGAGGTGAGAAGCACTCATTTGCTCCGATTTCTACATCTCTCCAGGGAAAATTTTGTTAAGGCCTAATTACCTTTCAGTTGACGCTGAACAAGGTCTAAAAACATCCATAGTAGCATAATGTCACCCACAATAATTAGAAGGTGTGGATGATGCACAGACTGAAAACATACTACTCTGAGGTTCTTGTTTCTGACAAGCTGCACAACGCCACACGTACATTTACAAATAAAACACACTGTTAGTAGGTCACCATGAACACAACCTAGTTTCCTGCTAGTAAAACAGGTTTTATTTTAAGCTCTTTGCTTTATCCAAATGTCACATTTTGCATACAGCCTCATCTGTGGTCCAGTTTGCATATTACCTTGAGCTTAAATTATGATGCATGTTTTCCTAAAGACGTGTTTAAGTTTTGGACTTTCCTATAAACCCACGAGGGGCTTGAAAAAAGCCAAATTTGCATTTGTACTTCTGTCATGTGGCACCAGCTAAATAATATGCTGCTCAATAAAGAACACTGCTTCTACCGGCTGCCTATTTTTATTGTCCTACTGTACTTGTTTGAGTAGAGCAGACTTTCCATGTACCTATTTGTAGCTTACATGAATAATTGACACCTAAAAAACACTGCATCAACTCTCAAACATGGTGGTGATAGCATCATACTGGAGGCTTGCTCCACAACCAGTTTTTACTGTGCATTGCTCAAAGGTGGATGAAAGGAGAAGAAGGGTGACTTCCAACTTCTTTATCTTCTCCTCAAATCAACAGCTACAAAAATAATTCCAGGCGCACATCAAAGCTGGTTTTGGAATTGGTAAAGCAGACAAGCATGAACCTTCTGAAATGGTTCCACTGTTAACACACCTGTAAACTCCTGAACTCATCCTTAAGGATAGTCTGAGCAGTTTAAAGAAACGCTACCAATTCAAATATCCTGCCAGTATTATTCCAGAAGCTTGTTGGTGGCTTTAAAATGGATGTAATGTGCAACTTGCTAAATATTAGTGGGGATTTCTGAATATATTTCAGCTTCTATGTATAATCTGACGCCACAATGAATTTAGTTTTTTGCTCTTAATTCTAGTTTTCAAACTTCATCCGACTCTGTAAAATAAATGGTTATAATAAATCATTAAAACTTGAAAACTAAAGTAAAATTCCTGGCTATTATGATTAGATGTAGACTTCTCAACAGAACCTTAATATTTAGCTGAAAAACTGTATATGTTGATCTGCATTTTGACTGAAACAGAAAAAACACAAGACTGTCCATGTTTATCATACTAACTTCACAGAATCTTAGGTACCGGCTTTCCACTGGAAAGTCATTACATTGCTGCTTTACCTAAACGTCGTTGTTTTACTCTGCCTCTCAGGAAGGATCCCCATGGATTCTTTGCGTTCCCGGTAACAGATGCGATTGCTCCCGGCTACTCGTCGATCATCAAGCATCCCATGGATTTCAGCACCATGAAAGACAAGATCAGGAACAACGACTACAACACAGTGACTGAGTTCAAGGTGACATTGCACTGATCATACCTTGAAAATGAGTGATTAATTAATTTGAGAGTATCATCAAGTTGAATGAAATTTTATGTAAATTTTTGTCTATAAACGTTTTTACCTTCAGGCGGACTTTAAGCTGATGTGTGACAATGCCACAGTGTACAACCGACCGGAGACGGTCTACTACAAGGCTGCCAAGAAACTGCTCCATACAGGATTCAAGATGATGAGCAAAGTAATAAGTCACAAGCACGGAAAACAAAAAAAAGTATTTTTTAATAAATGTATAATGACTCGTACAGCCTTGTCTAAATCAAAATGTAGATTTTCACTTAAAGGCAGAGGAGCAAACAGCATTAATTGTGTGCACAACTTGTGAGTCATGACATAAATTATTTTAAGAAATCAGAATATGCAACCAGTAATAGTAATGGAGAAACATCACATTCCTTAAAACTTTAGTCATGAAATTATTTATCAGTGTGTACTCTTACGGTTGAATATAAAGGCAGTTTAGAACATCCATTTAACCCAGTGTGCATGTTTATGGATTAAGAGTCAAAACTGGACTACCCAGAGAAAAACCATGCATCTACAGATAGATTAATGCACACGTTTTGAACACAGGAGGCAGAAACTTAGGCACTAAAACAACTGTTCAACTTTTGTTTTGTTTGTCCAGGACCGACTTCTAGCCTTGAAGCGCAGCATGTCTTTCATGCAAGACATGGATTTCACGCAGCAGGCAGCTATTTTAGGAGACGAGGACCTGCCTGCTGATCTCCCCCTCCCAGAAGTGACACCCCTCCAAGTGGAATCTACCAGAAAGCCCAAAAAAACACCAGTTAAAGACATCAAGTAAGTCACCAGGTTTTCCTAACATGTACTGTGATGAAGTGCTGTCTAGAAGAAGAGCCCCAGTGTTTTTTTAAATGCTGTTTCTTTATGAATGTTCAGTGTTGTGATGCTGTAACATCGTATCCGTTTCCTCAGCTACCTGTTTGAACCAGAGGGAAACGCTTGCAGCCTGACTGACAGCACAGCAGAAGAACATGTTCTGGCTCTGGTGGAACATTCTGCAGATGAAGCTCGGGATCGCATCAACAGATACATGCCAAACTCCAAGGTGTGCCACATTAGCTTCTGCTAATACATTTCCAAACATATGTAATAGTTCACGGTATAATCTCTTTTTTTATATAAGGTGGTATGACTTAAAGCGGTGTTGTTTGAAGAACTTTTTGGACTAAAGCTGTCACCGCTCTTCGTTTTCAGATGGGTTATTTACGAAAAGATGCAGATGGCAGTCTACTGTATACCGTTGTAAACCAGCTTGATCCTGATGCTGAAGGTTTGTTATTATTCTACATGTTGTTTTTTTCATCTTTTCTACATTGACATGATTGGAGTTTTTTATTTAAAAAGCTAGACATGATCTTTTTTTTTTCATTTTGCAGAAGAGGAGACCCATAAAGTTGATCTTAGTTCTCTTTCGAATAAGCTTCTGCCTGGTTTAACGACATTAGGGTTCAAAGAAGATAGGAGGCATAAAGGTAGGTCAAAATGTTTTGGTTAATTTTACTCATGCAGGTTATTTATTATAATTGTATTGGAATCATAACTTCAAAAAAGGTACTAAAACCATAGTATTTCTTGCTGTTTAGTGACATTTCTCAGCAGTGCCTACAACATCCAGAGTCTTCAGAAGAACTCCGTCTTTCCAGACCTGCAGTCTGATGAGACCGACATGCTGTATTCAGCGTATGGAGATGAGACAGGAGTACAGTGCGCTCTGAGGTAGTGGAAAATGAGCAGTTTTAATAAATCATTTTTGTTCATGAACTCTTTAGTTAGATTGAGCTTTGTTTTTTTCTTCTTGACTTCAACAGCGTACAGGATTTTGTGAAAGGCTGTGGAAGTGTCACCAAGCACTGGGTCGACGACCTTCTGGACAAGATGACAGGAGGCGATCATTTAAAGGCCGTCAGTCAGATTCGACAGGTGCTGTAATCTGACTGAAACTTTACTTGTTGTTTTAAAATATCGTATTTGTTTGGTAAATGTTTACTATTTGCAAAACTTATTTTATATTTCAGAAAAGAAACATAATGTTGAAACCTGATGAAACCAAGTCCAGTATCTGTGACATGCAGGTATCCTGACATTAATCTGTCTTCAGTAATCACTTTCCATTTTGTTTTAGAAAACCAACTAGTGACTCATTCTGTGTCTTTTTTATTTTGTTTATTTTTTTATTGTTGTTTTTTTTTTTTAATTAAGATGTCCGACGGGACTGGTCTTGGCGAGAGCAGTTCAGTGCTGGACTTCATGTCAATGAAGAGCTATCCTGATATGTCCCTGGATATTTCAATGCTCAACCCATTAGGTGAGTATCCTTCAATCGTATGTACATGTATTCATATGTACTTGTGTAAACATACTTTAATTATTGTAACACAAAAACATGAGAGAGCAGCCCCCTTATTGGAACCAAATTGTGATAACTACCACAGCAATCAGCGCTAATCTGATTGCAAATCACCAGCAGGTCAAATGCATCAAAGCAACAATTTTCCAGCCATTCAGTCAGTTTTTGAGTCAAAAGAAAATCTGAGAAAGATCTACAGTATGATTCAGGTATGAGGATAATCCTTTAATATCTTGATTTTTATTTTTTTATTGGATTTTTTTTTTTATTACCTGAATAGTTTTTAACGTTATATATCCAACACTTGAGACAAAAAAAAATTAGAGTTGGCTGTTCAGATGACAAAAAAATGAAAGTTTTTAATCATCAGCAAAAGCCGGTTCTGTCTTAGTTTTTAATCATTTTCAACAAACAGCAGTAAAATCTGCTTAATAAACCCTTGATGTCTAAATTTATATCCAACTGCAAAAAATTGTATTATGTTTTTGCTGTCAACCAGACGTTCAATTAGAAATTTGAACATTGCATCAGCCTTGAGTGCGAGTTTATGGATGATACTTATTAGATCTGATAAGCACTTAAGAAATGAAACAGACTGTTCAATCTCAGCATGTTGATCATTTTGTTAATAATGCTGTCGTTTGGGTATTGCATACGTCCACTTTCATGAGCCATGTGTAGTTCGTACTTCGATCAATAGATAGGTAACAAAATACTTCTAATAGTATCCTTTGTATGAGAGGCATATCTATCAACCATCACCTATAGTATTCATACACACCCTTGGTTGTATTCACAACAGAACATCAGCATGCGTGAGATGCAGCCTTGTTTGGTTGTGGATTTCAAATGTGGTTGTTTTTGTTTATAAAGTCAAAAAATAACCATTTGGTGTCCTAGTATTTGAATGATTTCATGCTCACTTTTACATCAACAGGTAAAACGGTAAAGAAAGAGCCAGGGAACGAAGAAGGACACCAGCACTATGATGACGCTGATAAACTCCTGCAGGAGTTCCAGGAGGCTCAGGCTGAAAGAGTTTGCTCCAGACCTTCATCCAACCTCTCCTCACTTTCAAACGCTTCTGAAAGAGACCAACACCACTTAGGTATGTGCAACACGTGAAACTTCAAATCTTAAGATCATTTTAAAAGTTAACCCTTTTAAAGATTGTGTTACCTTGAATGCATTGTCAACTCTAGTGTAGTAACAAAAAAAACCTTTCCTGCATCCACAGGGAGCCCATCACACCTGGGTGTCGGGGATCATACAGAAATGGTGCACGATCCCTATGAGTTTCTGCAGTCTCCAGAACCAGAGGGCTCAGCCAACAGCTGATCATGCTCACAGACGATCCGTAATGCTGATATTAACAGCACCACTTTCATAGTGATCGAACACGGCCGGATCCTCAGATTTCTTAAAAAGCCTGAAAATTAGTGTACAGACTGTATTGTATTTGCGTTTTGTATTAAGGAAACCTTCAAGAATAAATACTTGCAACTGCATTCCTAAGTGTATGAAGGTGTTCCTTGCATTTTTGTGTTGTGTGCAAGTCATTTTAGATGTTTATAGTTTCACAGTTTTGAGAAAGCAGAGCAGATGTAGAGACACAATAATTTTGTCCTCAGATTTCACATCTGGAAGCATTAAACTGTGTCAAACGTAAGGGCAGCAGACCGAAATGAGTCACTGGAGATAGGCACCAGCACATCTCCTGACCCCACTAGGGACAAGGGTGTAAGAAAATGGATGGATAATTATATATATAATATTAATTCTATTATTATATTAATATACACTGCTCAAAAAAATAAAGGGAACACTTAAACAACACAATATAACTCCAAGTAAATCAAACTTCTGTGAAATCAAACTGTCCACTTAGGAAGCAACACTGATTGACAATCAATTTCACCTGCTGTTGTGCAAATGGAAAAGACAACAGGTGGAAATTATTGGCTATTAGCAAGACACATTCAATAAAGGAGTGGTTCTGCAGTTGGGACCACAGACCACTTCTCAGTACCTATGCTGTCTGGCTGATGTTTTGGTCAGTTTTGAATGTTGGTGGTGCTTTCACACTCGTGGTAGCATGAGACGGACTCCACAACCCACACAAGTGACTCAGGTAGTGCAGCTCATCCAGGATGGCACATCAATGCGAGCTGTGGCAAGAAGGTTTGCTGTGTCTGTCAGCGTAGTGTCCAGAGGCTGGAGGCGCTACCAGGAGACAGGCCAGTACACCAGGAGACATGGAGGAGGCCGTAGGAGGGCAACAACCCAGCAGCAGGACCGCTACCTCCGCCTTTGTGCAAGAAGGAACAGGAGGACCACTGCCAGAGCCCTGCAAAATGACCTCCAGCAGGCCACAAATGTGCATGTGTCTGCACAAACGGTTAGAAACCGACTCCATGAGGATGGTATGAGGGCCCGAAGTCCACAGATGGGGGTTGTGCTCACAGCCCAACACCGTGCAGGACGCTTGGCATTTGCCAGAGAACACCAGGATTGGCAAATTCGCCACTGGCGCCTTGTGCTCTTCACAGATGAAAGCAGGTTCACACTGAGCACATGTGACAGACGTGACAGAGTCTGGAGACGCCGTAGAGAGCGGTCTGCTGCCTGCAACATCCTTCAGCATGACCAGTTTGGCAGTGGGTCAGTAATGGTGTGGGGTGGCATTTCTTTGGAGGGCCGCACAGCCCTCCATGTGCTCGCCAGAGGTAGCCTGACTGCCATTAGGTACCGAGATGAGATCCTCAGACCCATTGTGACACCATATGCTGGTGCGGTTGGCCCTGGGTTCCTCCTAATGCAGGACAATGCTAGACCTCATGTGGCTGGAGTGTGTCAGCAGTTCCTGCAAGATGAAGGCATTGAAGCTATGGACTGGCCAGCCCGTTCCCCAGACCTGAATCCGATTGAGCACGTCTGGGACATCATGTCTCGCTCCATCCACCAACGTCACGTTGCACCACAGACTGTCCAGGAGTTGGCGGATGCTTAAGTCCAGGTCTGGGAGGAGATCCCTGAGGAGACCATCCGCCACCTCATCAGGAGCATGCCCAGGCGTTGTAGGGAGGTCATACAGGCACGTGGAGGCCACACACAATACTGACCCTCATTTTGACTTGTTTTAAGGACATTACATTAAAGTTGGATCAGCTGTAGTGTTATTTCACTTTAATTTTGTGTGTGGCTCCAAATTCAGGCCTCCATTGGTTAATAAATTTGATTTCCATTGATGATTTTTGTGTGATTTTGTTGTCAGCACATTCAACTTTGTACAGAACAAAGTATTCAATGAGAATATTTCTTTCATTCAGATCTAGGATGTGTTATTTGAGTGTTCCCTTTATTTTTTTGAGCAGTGTATATGACATAATTAATATATGTATTATTAATTGCATATGTAATATATAAATGTTATATATATTATTAATTACACATATGATATATTAATTATAATCTAATTAATATATGTAATATAATATATAATTTGCCCTGCGACAGACTGGCGACCTGTTCCCCGCCTCTCGCCCAGAACATTCGCTGGAGATAGGCACCAGCACCCCTCCCAACCCCACTAGGGACAAAGGTGTTGGAAAATGGATGGATGGATGGAATTTGATATCTTTGTATATTACTGAATATTGTACTGAAATAATTTGGTGACACGTTTGTTGATTGGATGTGTGAAGTTCCTTGAATATGCCAGCTATTTTCTTTGGTTGCAGTGTTTTATAATTTTTGTACTTCCTTAAGTTTTATTTGACATTGTGAGATGTATGTTATTTTGAATTAAGTGTAAATCTATGTATCATTTGGATATTCAATGTAAATAATTTTAAAAATCATTCTTTACCTTTCAATTACAGGGGAACATTTAAAATAATTAGATACGTGAAGGTGTATTTTTTTACAAGGAAAAACCAGAGTAACCTGGTGAAAACCCAATTTGTGAAGACTCCAAATTCACACAAAGGTGAACACAGAGTTCACCTTTGTGTTATTTAGGATATCAAATTATATTGCATAAACATTATTTTTAATGAAAAACTATATTATCTTGTGAAAACTGAGACTGTAGATGTAAAGGCCAGGCATAAATCTTGTATAAAATATATTTAAAATATTTATGTTTTGCTGAACAATGCCAGAGTTTGTGTGTGTTTGTGGTCTATAATCTACAGGTGGGTAGAAGATCCTCTCTGTTTTAAGAATAGCTTCCTAAAAGGTTTTGTGATAACTAAAAAGAACCTGTAAATTGGATTTTTGGGGGGTTCAATAGGATTCTTACTTCTTAAATATCTCAAGACAGCACTTGTGAAAGGACGACCAGCTTGTGATGTTGCAGCCTCCCACACCGCTTCAGCAGAGCCAAACTGTTTTTTCAGATTGTTGTAGATCTCGTTGACAAAATGTTTAATTTTTTCGCTGTGTATGCTGACAGTAAAGTTGGGCAATCTATCTACCTTCTCCCCTGAGACTGAAGACAAAATATCTGCCATCTCTTTGAACTCCAGGGGGCCACCATTTTCTTTCAAACAGTCTAAAACTGCATCCATTACAAAACATGCCATAGCCTCCTCTAACTCTTTATTAGTTTGTTTTATGGCTTCAATTGACTCCGGATAGTTCACGTTAGTTTGGATTTTATCATCGACATGTGTAGCAATTTTCCCTGATGGCGTAAACCTATGAGAAGAGGACCTCTTGGTAGGTGATCCTCGGTGGACCAGAACCAAGGAATCAGTGTGAGACTTGAAAGAAATTTGATCTTCTTTATTCAAATCAATGTGGTCGGTGAATGCACTTCCAATGACTTGCACGGAGTCCCATTCACTCTCTAGCTGTCTTTTGTTTAATGAGGGACACAGTTGTCCAACCATATCATTGATCTCCGAGAGCACGTTGGACACTCTGTCGCTGTGAGTTATGTGATCTGTTTCTTCATGTCTTATCCAGAGAAAGATGTTCTGGAAAAAAGTTCCTACACTGTCTTCTACTCTGACATAGATAATTTCAGGGGAAATTTCAAACTCTCCAGAAATATCTCTTATCTTTTTGCTAGAGAAGATACAATCTGAAAGGCATTTTCCTTTTGGAGGAACAGGAATTTTATGATAATGCTTCTTCATGATATGAACATATAATTTATCTGTCAGATCCCTCTTAAACATTTTGATCCTGTCTTGTAGATCTGGGTTTTCCATACATTCTGCACACAGGCTGACAATTTTGGGTTTAACAGCCTGAAAATCCAATTTAGGAAAGTAATCGGTCTCAGTGTAGTACAGTGGTTTTGGGCTTTCCTCATCTGATGAAACTTCAGGAATGCATCCAGGCAGAAGGGAGAACAATACTCTTTTTAATCTATGTGGCTTATGTTTTAGTTTGACAACTTTTGTGTCACTTGAATCCATCAGTTTCTCCAAAGAAGACACCATGTCGGTGAACTGCTTCTCAACAAACCTGGAATATTCTGGTTTGCTGATTATTTCTTGTTTTCCAACTGGATCGGTTTTGAGATTTGATGAATAGAAGTCTTTGAGATAACCAGCAATCTTTTTTAAATTAAAATGTGGTGTACATGGACAAGTCCTCTCTGTCTGCCCAGCTGGATCATGAGATTTACAGTAATGAAGGTCCTCTAAAATAGTTTGGCAAATTTCTTCTGTGACTTCATCTGTTTTGAAAGGATCTATTGGCAAAACGTCTGCAACATTGTCAGAGGTTTTGGCATTGCCTGAATCATGTGTATACTTCTCTATTATTTCAGAAATATTCTCACAAACGGAGGGCAGAGAAATTAGAGGTTTTATTCTCTGAGAAATGCCTTTCTCTGAAACATCATGTTGTGCAACCTCTGGTTTTGGTGAAGGCACACCTGAGGCCCACATCCTTGTGAATTCTGTCCAGTATCTTTCAACACATTTTGTTCTAGCTCTGTTCAGATCTCTTCGGAGACATTCAACTGTGTGGGAAACCATCTTGCTAAAATTTCTCAAGTTAGAAAAGCAACCACTCACATATACAGCAGGTTCCACTGGATAATCAGGGGCCTTCTGAATGGCATTTGCAAAAGCCGTTACTTTTCGGGAGACCTCCTCTTCCATCAAAGAGTTCAACTCTACACCACTCCTACAGACTTCTGGTAATACCTGCAGAGCAGTGGCAATTTCAGTAGAAATCAAGTTCGTCAAATGCACGCTGACCGTTTTTTCTGGCACTTCACTCTTCACATAGGACGTGGTCGCCATGTTCTGTTCAAACACTGGAGCAAGGACTTTCAGTGAATTTTCCACAGACTGCTTATAAATGTTTACAACTATGTCAGCCATAATGCTTGTTATATGCGAATCCCTTATACCTTGTAAAAGCAGAGTCCACTGTGCAGGGGAAAATGTGTTCAAGCGAGGCAATATGATGTCCTCCAAATTGTCAATTGAGACACTGATATCACTCTTCGACTGGTCGTTTGACTCTGCCATTTTCCAATTTTGCTTTTTGTTAAGAAACTATGTTCTGCTTACCACAACCTCTCTGACTGAAAAACAGCTGCCCTTCGTGCTGTTTTACGTCACAAATCATTATGACGAATCTCTACCCAGCCTAACATCGCGAAACTACGCTCTTCTAGGGAAAAGCTAGTGGAAGACTGCGCGGCTGTCACGTGGTCTACATGTCTCGGTAGCCATAGAAACCCACCCGGAAGTCTTCAACACACGTTGCCTACATTACCTGTAACTTGAGGTTGTTTTTGAACATTCAACGTGTTATTCTAGATTGTTAACCTGTAAACACTTCTTTATGTTTCAAAATGAAATGAAAAAAAAAATTAAGATAAAAAATTAATTTAAACAGAATTTATATGCATCTGTTCTGTTTCTGGCCTCAGATGTATGATAGAGAACTTAAGTGAACTAAAACTTACATTTTGAGAGCTTGATTTGCCTTTCACGAATTGCCAATTCCAGTTCAGTCTCCAAAACCAGAGAGCTCAGCCAACAGCTGCTCATACACTGACAATCTGTGAAGACAAGAGCACCAGTTTCCTGCTGACCAATCATGGATGAGACAGCGGGATCCTCAGAATGAAAACTGGTGTACAGACCATATTTTATTTGTTTGTGTTTTTTTTTTTTTTTTGTATTAAGGCAACCCTTTAAGAATAAATACTTGCACCTGCATTCCTAAGTATGTGTTGTCCATGAACTGTGAAAAACTGTGCATTTTTCTTGTGTGGAAGTTGTTCTAGATGCAGTGAGTGTTTAATATCCATAGCATGCAGTCAAAGGAGGCTGAAAGGAACAACAGCAGTTTATTGAAATGCACACATGATGTCTTCTCATCATTTCTGAAGGCTTTGAAAAAATATTTTTACTTGTGTTGCGTAAGTCTTTTAAGGAAGTGAAAGTATAAAACCGTTTCTTTTGTACATTTGCATGTCTTCTTAGAGAGGAGATTGCACTGAAATGATAGGGGAGCTTTAACTATAAAGTCTCTTGTATCCATATGTCTGCAGTTCTCTTACCCTCACATGTGAACACTAAAGCATAAGTAAAAAAATCTATAGAGATTTTTCTGAAAGACATGTTAGCTGTTTTGCTCAGAGAAAGACTGAAATGAAGAAGTTTGTAGAAGATACTGATAAAAAAAAAGAAGAAGAGAGCCGCCCCGCGCATGCGCGCCGGGGAACAGTTACCATAGCGTTTCTGAGACCTGCTGAGTGAGTTGATTTAACTTCTGGTTGCTCGTCCTTCACTAAACAAGGGCACGACACATTTCTCCTGAATTCAGGTAGTTTTTAAATAAAAAAAGAAACATTTCTAACTGATGCTGTGTGATTTCACACTATTTGACAGTAAGCCATTTATGTGACGCATCTGCACTGTCGAAAAAACACTGAAGGATATTATGCGGTGGAAATCTCCGTTTGGGTTTGGAAAGAAATGACTGTTTATTGTGGCTTTCCCATGGAAAAGGTGAGTAATACATTTTGGTTTCAATTTAAGAAACAGTTACCTGTTCTGCTGACTTAGGAGGTTGTTTGTGGTTCAAACACTAATGTCAAACAAAGAGGGAGGAAAACAGAAACCTCCACACAATATGAAGATGATAAAAAGTAAAAAATATCTGGTTGGGGTATTTTTCTATTATAGTACATAGGATATTATAGTTTAAAACTAGAATTTTGAAGTAAAACCACGTGCGAAATTTGAAAGGGGGATGTTGAACCTTGGTAGACTCTTTTCCTCTTTAAGTCAGCTGTTTCCTGAAGACTTTCTTCTATCCTGCTAACTACGTGCAGGATGGATTCTGTTACTTCCGTAAATGGATGAATTTACTTATTTTTTTATTTATCTTAAATTCAGACTACGTTTAGTTCTCGATGTGAACAAACTGAAAAAGATATTTTGACAAGAAAATAAGGCTGCAATATGCCAAGTGACTCCTCATAAATCAGTTTTGGAATACCGCCATTTTACTTTTTACAGCCTTTTGCTCCGCTGTTAAAGCTACCTGTCAGATCTTTCAGTAAAATCATTCAAATTTTCTTTACATATAGTGTGTCACCCATAGAGCAGCAGTTTATCTGTTTTGTTACTATATTGTAAAATAATCAAGCTAACAATCTGGCATTGATACCTCTAGTCACATCACAAAAGGCACGCTCAGGGTTTAGGAAATAAATATTAATATTTACTTAATATAAATATTTGTTTTTACGTCTTTCCCATGATTTAGATTAAATTCCTTTATTAACGTTGCATACGTGCCCTATTTCAGAATACTACATGGATTTTATGCAAATCTAGAAATGATAAACTGTGAAAGTGGCTTACTAAGATGACCCTGGCAGACTGGAATGCCAACATTTCATTGTCTAATAATCAGGAACAAAGTTGCAACGAAGTAAAAGTGCAAACAACGTAATAGTCACACCATAACGACTGCTGGTGTGGATAAAATTTTCTTCAACCCAGTCATACACATAAATACAAACATGCATGCACCTGCAGTACAGCCTAGAGATCCGCCTAGAAATATACTGATGACTGGAATTGGCAGAATTTGTCTTGGCTGCTCCAACAAGGGCCTGGTTTCTAGAAAACTCATAAATCCTATCATTTCCCAGTCAATTAACACATTATATTAAGTGATACCAGGCTTGTCTTGCCTGTAATGGACACCATTACAGGGCGATGAAGTTCCAAAGTAAGCTTTCTGTGCAGTATGTATAAAATGTTTATACAAAAATACAGATAAAGAGATTAAGAGAAAAAATATATTTAAATGGAAACAGTTTTCTGTGACATGTCTGTGGATCTATCGAGCTGCAAGAGAGCAAGATGGAGACTTAAAGCAGAAAACAGAAAGACTGAAAGTAGCACAACAAAAGGTATCTGGTATCTTTGTCACTCTGTTAAAGGTTACCTGACCTGTGTGATGTTTACACAAGTGGCTTTGTTCTGAAATGTTGGAAGCTCTTCCTTTTGAGAACACTTGACATTTTGGTGTTTCTCCTTTCTTTATACCAATCAAGCCAATTAGCCGGAATTGTTTGCCTCTTGCGACGTGACAAACACAAAAGCACAGCAGAAATGTTTATTGTTGCTTAAAATAAAAAATCTTATTTTAAAAAAAAATCTGAAATGTTATTTTCAGTGTACATATTGTTTGTGAAAGAACACAAACAATAGAGATCTTGCTAAAGATCTTTACATTTTTAAAATTGAATTAATCTTCCAATTCTTTTTCTTACCATATAAGCTAAATATAGACTAGCCTCTGCTCCATTTTTTTTAGTTGTGAAATGTACCGGTCTGAGCAGCGCTCCATTGGTCACCAGTTGAACAGTCGCTCTCATTATCAGCAGCTCATTTTCCTAACTCATTTCCCCAGCAAATGTTCCTACACTCTACAGGTGGAGAATGTGCGTATATACTAAAAAGTCTGCCCTTATTCTCCTCTATCACTGTCCAGATGAACTGCTTCAGTCGCAGGTTTAGACGCACAGCTCCCACAAGTGGCAGCAGCAAAAGTGAGTTGGTCCCTTTCAGGACCCCAAGGATCAACGGATGGTCGTGGCCCCCTCAGCCCCTTCAAGTGGTCGGGTGGGTGGTGTACATCTACCTCGCCGTAGTCTCCTTTGGGATTTTCATCCCCCTCCTGCCTCGGCCATGGAATGCCATGAGCTACGCTGTATCCTTAATGCTGTCACTGCAGCTGTGGGTCTCTTAATATTTGAATAATCAACAAACGTTAGAGCTAAGAGTTTGTTTGGGCTGCTAGGGAAAAACAGAACAAGAGTTTTGTTGTGTAGCGCGCTTGTATGGCCTCCAGTCAGACAAGATATTACTCTGTCTCCTTTTCTGTGCTCCCTGTCAAACTGGATCAGCATGTTCAGTGGTCTTTTTGTTGCATGATGAACACTGCATGATGTCAACACACTAGATAATTTTACTGAAGCGTCTGAAACCAAAGAACAGCGGATCTTCACAGATTTATTTCCCCCCCCTAAAATAAAGTGTGCAGTTATTTGTTAATTTTTTTAAAGCTGTATACAACTTTGCAAGCTCAGACTTTAGGTATAAAAAAAACAATTCAAAGGAATAAAAGGCATTTACTAAATGACTAAAGGCATTTAGTCTTAATGGCTTGTATAATGTATTTGTATAATGAATGAAAAAACAGTTCCAAACAAACACGTCCTGTCTATTTCTCACCACCTTTTGGCATTTCTCCTGTCCCTCCCTACAGTAGAAATATGCTCTATAAATTCATAGTGAACTTCAGAAGTTAATATTTTTGCTTAACTCATATGCAACTTTGTGGATTTTGTTTTCTTGCATATGCTGCTGCAATTTTCAGACATCGTTGCTATCTTCCATAACTGTTACTTTCTCAGATTTCTGGCATATCATTTTTGCTACACTTTTTCACTAACATTGCTACTGTAACTATAGATCCAGCAGATGCGACCGTTCGGGCCAAAAAGAACTATTCCTCTCCTCTGCCTCTTTTTGACAAGGCAAAACAAGCACATGTCATCCAGGACCTTCACTGTTACCTCTGTGATGTCAATGTGTATGTATCCCAGTCAGCAGCATCTAATGTGATTCAATATTATTGATGTCATGTCTTTACATTTCTGTTGCCATTAGTTATTGTAAACAGATATTTAATCTTATACAAAATCTATTAGTAAATCATCAGTGTTTTTAGAATTGATATTTAGTTAGCAAATAGTGCTAACTGATAGCGAAGTCTGTGACATGTAGCTCAGTCTGCTGCAGGTTTTGTCTAGATACTTTCTCATAAGAATGGTGCGTTTATCAGCTTTCAAACATGTACTGTCTGTGTATTGGTCTAAAAATGGGCTCTTTAGTTTTCTGCTATTAGGGTTATTAGTTGACAGCCACTGGTCATTAACTAGTTTATTAGTGAAAACTAATTGATTGAATTTTATTTAAGTAGATGGCCCTGACCTTTAGTAGCTTTCATAAATGTCTTGCATTTGTCCTTTTGATATATACTTGTACCATTGTTTGTGGTTGTAACATAACATAATATGGAAACGTTTAAGGAGTATACTGTTGCACAACATTGTGTATTTGATTCTGCTTTCCGATGTTTGTACTGTTTTTGGACAAATTTATCCTTCAGTTTTACTCAGTATGTTTCACTCATAATGCAGACAGACTCCAACTCACCCATCTTGGACTGTAGCTAGCAACAGCAAATCTCTGAACTCATCCAGAACCAGCAGCATGGGCCGGTTCTGGGCTCCTATTTGCCAGTTGCAGTCCAGGACAGTCGAGATTGGAGACCTTTAGTAGGAAAATAAATTCACTGGTGAGACAAAAATTAAAATGCAGGAGTGAAAGCACTAGATGGAGAAACTAAGCATTCAAATTGAAATCCCTACACATCAGATAATAACTTTCACTTCAGAAAGTATTAAATGAATTATAATAAGCAAAAGTGATTGTCTTGCAGTGGCCCCAGAGTGAAACATTGTGGAATTTGCAACAAATGTGTGGAAGGCTTTGATCATCATTGCAAATGGTTGAACACTTGCGTGGGTCAGAGGAACTACTGGTAAGTTCATGATTTGGATAAAATAGTGATTTCAAAAGCCAGTCATGTTTCATAAACAAACTCTCAGTTTTTGCTACTTTCAGGTTCTTCTTTGTGGCGCTTATTTCTGCCATCCTAGCAGTATTTATGCTCACCATTGTCATCTTGTTCATATTTGTTCAACATTACCTGGATCCGCATATTTTACGGACTGCACCACAGTTTGCGAGTGAGTTTGACATCTTTCGTGATGTTAACGATATGACTTAAAAAGGTTGCTGTAACTTCTTTTTTTCTTCTTCTTTTTAAAGCAGTGCTGGGGAATACAACATGGCTGGTGTTTCTGCCATTAGCCCCTGTAGAGACGAGTTCAGCTGGTCTCCTTACGTTAGCCTTCATAACAGTTCTGGTCTGTGTCGTCTGTATGTTGCTGTTCTGTCACTTGCTGGGATTTCACCTTTACCTGTGTAAGTGAAGTGGTCCTTCCTTTTTATCTCTACTTCCTCTTCCGGTCAGGAATCCTCACTGTTTCATCCTCCATCTGTTTTCCCACTGGTTTCCCAGTTTATAAAGGAATAAGCACGTATGATCACGTAAAGAACAAGCGAGAGAAGGAAAACAGAAGACGAAACACGGAATCTAAAAGTGCAAGCACCTGCTCTTCAAAATCTTATACACGCTCTCAAGAGGTATGGGCTTTATTTTTTTGCTAATTGTTTGTGTTCAACCCTCCAGGTAAAGAAATCTCTTTTGTTTTATAGAACCAAGACGCATCAAATAATTGTGAGCAAACGTTACCACAGAGTCCAAGGTAATGATTCATCTTGGCACCTTAAAGAACCATCTGATGGTTTTTACAGAGATCAGTAATGTTTTGACTTTCCTGCAGTTTCTTCAGATTTGCCAACACAAATCAACTTTCCAGCAGACTGTCAAACTCTATATGTAAAGAGGTAACAGTATTGATTCACTTCTACTTTTTGAAGACAAAAAAAATCATGTATACTTTAAGAAATTCAGCCGTGTTGCATTAAAATTCTTCTTCTTTTTCTTAGCTGGAAAACTTTAAGAAGTCTGCAGAAAAAGAGAATAGTTTCAATTATGGGACAGAAAATCCAACACAGAATGAAACAAGTATACTTTTTAATATGCACACTTACAGTATATTGACTGTATATGCACAGTGCCTTGCAAAAATTATTCATGTCTTATGATAGACATACCTTAAAAATAACATTACAACCACAAACCTCAATATAAGTTATCATATTTGTAATCTCAGGCCAACAAATCCGAGCAATTGTGAGCGAGCCTCGTAATTGTAAAGTTAAAATATACCTGTTCTTCAACACATTCATTCAGTCCGCCTCAGTCAACACCACCTTTAGTTACAATTGTACCTCAAGTTTTTTGAGCTGTCTGTCTGCTATTTTTGCACATCCACAGACTGAAGATTTTGACCTTTTCCCTTAATGAGAAAGCACATCTGTCAAATTGGATGAAGAGCTTCTTTGAACATCATTTAGCTCCATTTTCCTTCACAGCAACTCTTATTATCCCTACTGTCTGTGTTAAAAGAAAAACATCACCAGAGTATGATGCTGCCACCACCATGTTTCAGCCCTCCTGCTATGTTTTTTGGTCTTCATGATGCTTTTTGTTCAACTGATTTTCTCAGAAACCTCTGAGGCTTTCATAGAGCAGCTGAATTTGTAGTGAAAATAAATGACATTCTGGTCGACTCTGTTGACCAATTAGTTGTCTTTTGAGGGTGGTTGGTTGTATTGCATTGAATTAAGGGTAGCAGAGTAAACAGATGTGGATACAACTGCAAGGCACTGTGTGTTCCCATTAAGCACAGATGCAGAATTAATTAAATATCTATGCCATTTCTTTGTTTTCTATTTGATAAGTGTGAATGTTAATTCCACATTAAGCACAATATTGTGAACAAAATGAGATTTTTTTTCTACATTTCTTTAACTACTTTTTTTTTTCTCTTTGTCATTAAGGGTCAATATCAATGAGTGTCATCATGAGTCCAAAGGAAGCTCAGGGAACCAGTGAAAGGTTCACTCCTGAGGCACAGAACCCTCTGGCCTGCTCAGTTGTGGCTCGGGATCCTACATCTCAGTGACTGTCTGAAAAGAGATGGGCCCGGAGCTGATGCTCTCAGGAACAAGTTGCTGCTTGGGTCAGAATTATTGGTACATTAACACTGTAACCCTAAATTTATGGTTATCTTCAGAAATAATTGAAACATGTTTGATTTAGTGTAATCAGGGTAGACAAATAGATTATAGAGGCAGACTAGACTGTTTGGCGTTGCACACATCACAATGATTTGATATTAGAACTTCTCATATTTTGTGTCATTTTTTCTTATATCGTTTCTCTCTAAGGCAGTTTTAGACGATATTTATGTTGGTATTTAGGACTGAAATATTTTGTCATTTCAATTTTTTTTTATCAGTTACGTTCCTCTCTTCAGATTCAGTCATTTGATGATCAATTATTTAAGAGCTTCTTTAGCTGAAGCCCAAGCCACTCAGTTCTGAAAAAGTTCTAAGTCTTAAAAATGCTATCTTTACAAAAGAACAGTTAATTATTGGTTAGATTTTTTTGGAAGCAGCAGTCTTACATTTTTATTTCTGTGGGTAGATGTCTCTTGTAACCCTTCTGGTTCTGTATGCAGCGCAGGCTACCGACCCAACCCATCAATCCAAATTTCTCCAGCAGTTTCTTTTTTCTTCCATCGTAAAACACTAAACCCATCTGTGCAATAAAATTGAAATCTAAATGTTTATCTCATGAACTCTTAGCCCACTGTTAGTTTGAGGAACAGCGAAATAAGATATCTTCTGCTTGTTTTGTGTCATTTTTTAATGACAGTTATATTTTGCACAAAGTTAGTTGAATTGTTCCTTTTTCTGAATGTTTTCAAACACAAAGGGTTACATTTTAGGGATGCCAGTAATTCTTCCCTACTTTGAAAATATGCTTCATGAAACTGAAGCACCACGTTTGTTTTCTGTATGTCGATGAAGAGTGTTTTGGAGCTGAAACCACAGTTGCTAAACGGATTGGATGTGGGGGTGGGGATGTTTGTTTTGTTTTATTGTTTAACTTTTCAAAGGATATTTTTGTATTTAATATGTATCTATTTTTATTTCTTGCATCGTGATTTTTTTTTCTCAAACTTTTATTAAAAATATTTAAAGCTTTGGTTAGCTCTACCTAATTTGTACAGAGATTAAAAGAACACTCTTTCTTCAAGATGAATCTTTATTGCAGCAGGTTTGTGGAGGACGCGTCTTGTTGAAAGCCGAGTTTTACGTCAGCATATTTTGAAATGTCGTTTTTGTATTCATTTCTAAAAAGCTGACATTTGAGGGCAAATATTCAGTTGAAAGTGATGGAGAGCCGTTTATACTTTTACAAAAATTTGCAGGGTATTTGATTGAAATGTGTTGACTGGTTTAGCTGGTTCACTTTTTGCCTGTGAAACTCCTCGGGCTCCCCCAGAATGAGCTGAACAGAGTTACCTTAAGGGAAGATGTCTGAGTTTCCCTCGTGCAGCTATAATCCTCATGACCTTATCTCAGATTGGCTGGAGACGATTACAGAAATGAAAGCTTTCACTAAATCTGCTGCATACCTCCACATACATCCAGCAGCTGATGGACTTTATAACTATCTTTATTCCCAAATCTCTATTCGAGGCTTAAGTGTTTAAATCTTATTTGCACAGTTGTTGCTATTCCTTGTAATTAATCTGCTTTTATATGATGCTCAGATGCACACTTTGTTGTCTGAGAATGCCAATTTTAACTGCAGAATTATCTTATACTGTAACTTTGCTTTTATTACACACACTTATTTCAAATTTTAGCTTTTTTTTTTTTACCTTTGAATTTGGGTGCTTCTATTTGTCACTTTGCTGCATTTCCCCACTGAGGGGCTATACAGGACAGCTCTAGTCTATTTGATCGAAATCCACATGCACATCTGCGCGTTGACCACACAGAGGCGCGTTTGAATCAGATTGAACAGCCAATTATGTCATCCGTGATTACAGTCTGCTCGATCTGCTTCCATCATGATCGACCATGCCACCGTTCCGAAGTTTTTTCACCACTTCCTGCTGCATGCCTTTAAGATATACATCTGATGTGAGAGAAAATACTGGAGATGCTTCACCTTAAGGAGTGCAGGGTATTACATAACCTCCATCCATGTCCAGCACATCTTACTCTGATTGCGTAATAACCTCAGCACACTGGACATCAAGAAAGCAAAGTTCAGAGGGCAAGTCTGTTCAGAGAAATGCTTCAGCCAATGGAAGAAATAGATTATGAAATATAAAGGCAGTATAGCTGAGGAAAATTTCCTGCGGTCACCCGCAGTTTAGAAATTAAATTAACTCCAACGAGGTTCTGATAAATACTAAATTGCTACTGTGTGCCTAATGCTCTGTTTGCTTATTAGCAGAAATAAATGTAAATATAGCTTGAATAAAGCTGCCTTTGACATCCTCCTCCATTCATGTTTATGAGCGCTCCGCTGTTTACTGTAGCAGCACAATTTCAACAACAATACAGAGGAAGGCGTTAAACAGCTCCTCGCGCACGGTGGCAGCCAATCAGCGGCCCGGTTTCTCTTCAGCATCTCGCAGGGGATTGAACCATCGGGCAGATTTGAGAGCACGTAGCGGGGGAGGAAGGAGATCTGCGAGAAGGTCTCCGGATCGACGCGCAATATTATGATTTTCTGAAATCGACTGGGAGCGCTGAAGGATTACGTCACTGGGTGATCGAAACGGTACGGTTAATTAAAACTTGTACTAATGCGTCTCGTTTTGACTTATATGATTCATGCACGAATGCAAGTACAGCTGATTGCAGAGTCCTGCATGTCTTTTTAAACTCTGGTTTTTAATTAGCCTTTTTAAGCAGCCAGGTCTTCTCGGTACATTTTTTTCTTTTTTGCATTGACAGTCTTCTATATGTGGCCGACAATAACAAACTGATCACGTGGACTCTGTGTGAAGCTGTCATTTGCACATTTATGTAACATGTTTCTTTCTGAAAACGCGCTCAGATGCTCTTCAGTCTACAGCAGCTGCGGCCATATTCAGTAATATAAACATGATGAGCTTTCTGCCACAGTGAAGGGTCCTCTAGTAAACATTATTTACGTTTCTGAATGATACAGGGGCTTGTATGCTGTAGCCTTTACGTCAAGCTGTTGTTTTTCTGTAGGTGGTTATATAATTATCAATGAAAAAAAAAAAGTTCCCCTCCCTCTTATATTAGCTTCCCGAAAAATGGAGGACAGGATGTTCTTGTGATTATAGGGACCCCTGGTAAAAGTGTGTAAACAGCCTTTAAAACATACCCATCTTTTATAGCAGCATCATAAGCTCACACTAAAAAAATGTAGGAAAGTCTTCTGTTTAGGCATAATTATTTTTCATAGAAATCCTACGAGGCACAATTCCTGGTGCTGTTCTTAACATTTTGTTCAATTAAACAACATCTAATCTTCTAAAACATTTTGCAAGGTTTAAACATAATAAGAGAAGAATCTTTGACCGTCTCTTGAAATCCAACACAATCCTGAGTTCTTGCTTAACCTCTCTTCTCTTGAACTAATGGTCAAATGTAAATTTGTTTTTACGTTTTGAATCATTATCCTGCAGAAAGAAACAATAATCAGACACAATTTTATTTTAAATCTATAGTATTCCAAGTGACACCTAAAAAGGTTCCTCACACCTTTTTTTTTTTTAAACTGGCCCACAGGATAACAAATCCTTCACTGTGCTCCACAGCAGACATGAGATGCCTTTACACACATTCAACCTAAGTTTTACATTAAGCCCACTTGGGAAGTTTGCTGCTGAAAAGCTCAATCTTGTTCTCATCTGACCAAAGTACATTGAAGTCCTTGTATAGTTTGGCAGATTTTTGTCACTGTCGAAACATAAAGTTGCGACCAGCCCCGTTTGTCACAGTTCAAGCTGTCAAACTTTCTCATTTATGCATATTAACAGAGAAGACATTCTCTTGTAGCCACTTTCTGATTGATCACAAACAGTACCTGAGTGGCAAGTTCTCTTGTCCTTCCCAGTTTGAAGAGTGGCTATATGAGGAATGAGCCTCTGTGTCACATCTATTTATATTTCATGGAAACAGGATGATGATGTTTATTACTGTTGTTGCCTCATTTATGACTGACTAAATGCTGCAGGCAGCTTGGTTTGGACCATAGCTGTTTCTTCTTGAATATCTGTGTTGTTTACAGATAGCTGTAAACATCATAGATATGTTTACAACTGCCTGCAAACATATCAGCTGTGTAACTCAGCAGAGTGCGCTGTATATGTAATTGCTGGAAGCATTAATTGAAACGGGTTGTAAAGAGTGTGAAAAATAACTGGTGGTGTTTGTGAAAACAAATGATTTTCGATGTTGATTTTTTTTTTATTTCTTCACCAGTGGCATATCAAAATCAAAGGTTGAATTCATGAGATAATGGTACTTCATTAAAAGATATATTTATTTTAAGACTTTCTTCTCATTTTTACCAAGGGAGTGCAATAAATGAGTCCATCGCCACACTGTAATCACATCATTATACTGCAAAGCTGTTTGACAGCTAATTAATGATAGTCCAAATAGTCTCAGACTGAGATTTGGTTACAAATGTGATCATAGAAAAAAAATTCTGTTTTCTTCTTACTGTTTGCCTCTGCTGCCATATTCTCCCCAGAGGTTGAATTGGGTTTGCCTGAAATAAAGACATGGTGACTTGAGTTTGTCCCAGATTTCAGCACAGCTTAACGTTGCGCTAGTTCAAGGGCCTCTGGGCTCTGTCACAAGCAGTTAACCTCAGAGTGTACTGTAAATTATCTCATTTTGTTGGTGATGGCTCAAATCCCACAGATCTTTATAGAATCAAGAGAATGTTCTCAGAATAAATAGGGACCGTAGATCCATATTTATTTGGAGGGGGAGAATTAGGAGAGTTGAACTCCTAAGCAGCCAAAACGTTCTAACATCCAGTCTGCTTTAATCAAAAATAACATGAATCATGCTTTTCCCAGGAGACTTTGCATCATCTTAGCTGTGTTGGTGACACCTTTGTGTATTTGATCATGCATCTTTTTTTTTTTCTTTTTTTTAGTAAAATGAAACAATTGCAACAGAACCATTGGGCTTTCTCATATGCTGCCTGTTCTTCTCGGGATGTGGCTGCCAACAATAACTGCTGCAGTTTGTTTAAAACATCTCTATATCCCTCTGCCTGCCAAGATATTTGAGTCACCAAGCAGTTTGGATTACTGCAGAGACGAGGACTCTGAGACAGATTGTTGGTGATCTTAGACTTTGGGCTCAACTTTGTGATTTTTTTTTTGGTTTTTTCATGCTGTGCAGCAGCAGAGGGAAGAGGGGACTGTCATCAAACTGGGCACCGACTTGGAGGCTGTATTTAGATTAAGTAAACTTTGTTTAATAAAGAGGCTGGGATTGTTGTATCTTTTGTTGAAGCATGCTTGCAGCTCCTGAGTGAGTCTGGTTGTATCATCTATTATTTAAGCATTCAAGAAAAACGGATAGAGGAGCGCAAATTACAAAGAACATCACTTTTCTGGATTTAAAGGTGAGGCTTTAAAGTTACTTTTTTTCCACAACTTTTAAAGTCAATGGAACAAAAAAGCTTTAAAAGAGTAGTTCATGATTTATGAAGTAAGGCTCCCTTAAAAATGCCATAGGCCAATAACCTCTTACCTGCAGTAGATAATCTCAACCGTCTTGGTGTCTTCATTTAGGGATAATCTAGATCAGTTTTGAACCTGGAGGCTGAAATTAATGGCTAAACTGATAAGGGCCAAGATTTCTATTGTCTGTTAATTAGTCTTTTTTCAGTCTTATCAATTTTGGGATATTTCTATTTTATGAACCTTTAATCCATTCTTACGCTTGCATTGGTTGGTTATTTACAGACAGACTGATAATTATTTACCTGGGAAATGAAGGCAGGAGGCAGTGCACCACCAATGCTCTTTCTGTGTTAAACTTGTCCTGTGAGTCTCTTGGGTATAATTTCTTCTAAGAGAGAGTCGGCATAAGTGGTTGCTTTGTTTGTGTTTTGTGAAGGTTATTTGACTATATTTCACTTTTGCATGTTAAATTGAAAAATATACAAATAAAGTTAAAAAAAAAAATTCCTGTGAATGGTTCGTGTCTGGGTCGCAGTTGCCGATGGAATAAAGGCCTTTCAAAAATATTACTATTACAACCATTCAAGTAAATGCTGCTTTATTCATTTTTACATGTGCTGTTCTCAGTTTGTGGTATATAAAGGAAGTCCGGTAGTTGGCCATCATCTTTAATATTAATGTAATGTGTAAATCATCATCATCAACTGTTTTTCAATATGTAACTCATATGTAACATGAATAAACACAGATGAGGTTTTGAAAAAGAATTAAATCCTACTGTTCTAGATGTGAAATAAAATTAAAGTCAGTTTCAGCTAAAACATATTTGAAAAGATTGGTCATCTTTTGATTATTTACATATCTTTTCACACACAGTTGGAAGATTCAAGGTAGATGTAGAAAAAAAACACCTTTGGATTTACTAGATTTGTTTAAGTAAAAGTGCTTATTGTGCAGAAAATTATCTCTTTTTGTCATTCTGCTTTTTACAGATTGACACTGAGAGTTTTGTAGCCTGATGTTAGCTGGTGAGTTCGCCAGGCTAGCTGCTCTTGTGGCTTAACACACATGCTGCTCTAGCCCGTGTGTTGACTGTATTTTCAAGCAAGAAATACCCTATAAACAGCAATGGGTGGAGCTCCTTTAGTCTCCATGCCTCGACTTTATAAACATTTCACTGTGTGGGAGCGACTGCAATGTGTGCCAGAAAAGGTAAGGGAGGGGTAGTAGTGAGGTGTTACTTCACTCCACATAGCTGGACAAGACTCCAGTCACTCTAGTGTTTTATAAAAATAACTTTTAACAGCATAAATGGAGGAATATTTTGGGGATTTTGAAACCATAACTTATCAATTTATTTTTTGGAATACCAACCCATCCCCATTTCTCAAATTTTTAACATAACCAGTTAAAACTTGGACACATCTGGCTTAGTCCTGTAAGTTGAACCTGTTTCAGTTTGCAGCCGTGAATGTCTGATAAGGTCACATTCCAGAGCATCTGTCTGGGAAGGATGCTGGTCTGGACAGAAGACAGATGGGATCTCTGCATGCCCACTCACTGTGACGCCCTGATGGAGGTGTACACTGTCTTCTTGCTCCACCACTCGCACACATCACTTTGACAACAGTGACATCACTTCATGAGCTAAACACCATCTGTCAAATTAGCAGCGCAGTCTTTTCTCTTCAGTACCGATGTATTTCAGTCTTTATGTTTCGTTTACCTTCTCAAGAGCAAATCCAGTGTTTTTGGTTACGGCACACCCATTGTTGCTATGAATAGAAGCAGTTCAAATTGGGTCAGTTTATTGTTAAAGCATTCATCTGTGCAGTGGAGGGCCAGAAGGCAAGCGTATGTAAGCATGCTGTCATCCAGTCGCAGATTTGTCTCTGGAGATCTGCCTCTAACCAAACGGCAGCTCGTTTGTATGGAGCAAATTGGAGCAGAAAACATGGCACAGTTGTAAAATGATCGTTGTGCTGATCAAGTTTCAGCGAAACGATGCGGCCCCATAAAAAAGACATGTTGGATTGCCTTGTCTTTTTTAAAATGATTAAAAATGACTGTATCCCCTTAATGTTAATGGAGACTCTTTTATGTGTTGGTGCTGCTTAAGGAGGGTGAGTACTCAGGCAGCTGAATTGTCATAACCATTCTATTTTCAGGGTGAACGGATGACACAACATACAGTTTATAATTATTTAGAAATATGAATTGGGAACACAAGTTTGATTCTGTGGATTTTCTACACCCAGAATTATATTCATACACTCACATTGGCAAGGCATATTAGGAAGGTTCTAAAACAAATTGTGCTTTTTGCAGCCATCAACGAGATCAAGTCATAATGCTGGCTGGATATTTGAACAACTTTCTATGGTTGGTTTTCTAGCTTTACTATGAACTCTACCAATGCTGCCAAGAAGAAGGATTATAAAACTGTTGTTTTTAAAACCGCTGCATCTGTATGTTGGATTATCATCAATGTACCATAAAAGGACTGGTGAAAAATCAGCCTGAAAAGCCAAATTAAAATGAATACATACAGGGTAAACAGAGCATTGGCAGGAAAGACATTCAGTGTATAAGTGTGATTGTGGCTTTATGTCTGCATTTTCGTCTAAGTTATTTATACAGCTTGGTTGCAAAACCGTAAAGCTGATGGGATAGGTTCATTGCATCTAATCTACGTGAATCAATTGACCTT
The DNA here is from genome assembly GCF_001444195.1 of Xiphophorus couchianus. Taxonomy (NCBI): domain Eukaryota; kingdom Metazoa; phylum Chordata; class Actinopteri; order Cyprinodontiformes; family Poeciliidae; genus Xiphophorus; species Xiphophorus couchianus. Next base: position 17,208,168 of record NC_040230.1, on the reverse strand, counting down.
TAATATTTGTGATTAAATTAATTTATTGGATAAAACAGCACACCGACTTGCTCACACTGGCAATAAACATGGTATTTAATAATACTGTTGCATGATATTCTCTCATCTTTTTCTCCACTGTCACTTACATCGCTGCATGTAAGAGTTAAAAATTTAGTTGGAAAATATTTTTCACCCATAGATGTGTTTTATACTTGCAAACTGATTATCCTTAAAGAATATTCATGGTTTTTACTTCCACCTTCACAATTATTCATCCTGACCTGTGCCCTGATTACATCAGTACTAATAATTGTATTTGTATCCTCTGGGCATCATCCAAAAACATCTAGTTCACAAATAAACTGCTCCTATTATTATCAGAGCCCCTTCCACTACATACTTCTTTTCTACAACTCTGTTACTTCCCAATTATTTACTGATCTTATGGTTTTGTCTAACACCTCTTACGTTCTCTATGACCCAGTTCCTTTAGTACATTGATATTTTTCCTCGCATGACATCATCTTCTTTCTTTATTACTCATATTACCATCTTCATCCTCATGTTCAGGCTGGATTCTCTCTCTGGGTCATGAAAGACCAAGTTGGAGAAGGAGGGTTAGTTTTTTTTTTTTTAAATCAATTGAAGTGCTTTATATATAAGCAAGTAGATCATGCTAAACAAATTTATGTTACATTTTGGGTGTTTTTATTTAAGGTAAAATGTGGAAATCTCTAATCGTTCCATGCCCAGATGTAATGTTTAAATCCTGATTCACAAAGCACTTTTTTAATACTGGCTCACTTTATTCTGTCATTTTCTGTTTTTGAAAATCACAGGCAGACCTGCAGAAAGGAAATGAGCACAGAGGTGGCAGAGGGATAATGTGTAACAAGGATTGAAGAGCCAAAAAGCAGACTTTAAAATTAATTAGCATTTAAGCTGCCTAGTAAACATAATTTGATAAGACATCTTTGCAGTTTGATCGAATGAATTTGTCTGTGTTTGCTTTGTAGCTACAGAAGGATTTCTAGGTTTCTTCGTATGAATTTTATTTCATTTTGTGTTGCAATACTGTCACATTGAGGCTTTAGGGACCTCTATCTCATTTGTCTTGGCACAAGTGTTGGATGACATATGACAGAAAGCCCTGCTGTCAATAGTGTTGCTCTGCGATGTCACCATGTGTATGTGTTCAGAAATGGGCATGGGGTCAGACAGAGCAGCCACTCGCACCACACAATGGGTTCCTAGTGTCCATAGCTATAAATGCCATTATTCATACACATTAATAATCTCTTCTGTTTTCTCTTATAATGAGTGGCTTAATATAATGGCGTTATGCACTGTCCGTGTGTGGCACTTGAAAACGTGAACTTTTCTGAGTATTTAAGTATCATGTGTACTTAGTGAGGTCACAGTTGAGACTGTGGGTCACTTGGTCAAGGAGACAAAGCCCTTCACTTTTGCCACAGCTTCTGGGGGTGAGTGAACGCTCTTTACCGGCGACTAAAGGGAGCAGATGGTTTAATCCACAGAAAGTTGCTCTTTCTCTGGATTGCATGTTGGATTTATCTTTTTTACTGTTGATTGTGAGTATTCTATTTTAGTGGCTTTGGGTCAAACCTTCATTTCTTTAAGGATGCTGAGCTAAGTATGGGGGCAGCAGAAAGGTGAGCAGAAACCCTTCAACTGGAATTAGAATATTATGATATCTTCCTATAAATGTGCTACAGGCAGGACTACATTACGTTCACACTTTGTGTTTCGTTTTACCACCTTGTACAAGTATTAAACACTGACTTAAGGAGGAGTGAGGCTGCTGCTCTTTTATTTATAGATACAAATCAGGTTGCTGTGTTTAGAGAGAAACCCCTCAGCTCAAACTGTGTGAAGTCATCCTGAGGAAAATAAAGAAAATAAGTCACAGCACAACAAACCAATGCCAAATAGGAATATTATACCAAGGCTTTGATTAGGTAACAAATAATTTCAATGTCAACCTTAATCTTCTTTCTTTGGAGACTGTTGAAGTTAACACATTTGTTCCACTTTGATTTTTGGATGTTTCTTTGCATATTGGTGTACATTACATAATCAGGTCAGAATCACTTTAAAATCATGATTGTTGCCATAAAGACTGGGAGGCTGCTTCATAAAATTTGGTTGTTTTCAAACTGCTTGTCTCTTTCCATTACTATGACGCAACAACTTGAACTGCATGTCTTAAAATATCAAGCTGCTCATTTTTATTATTAGTTGTAACCAAAAATGGAGCCTCTCCACTTTGCTGCAAACCCAGCTGGGTACATTTTGAGATGCATGATCAGGCTTTTACTGACCAATCCTAACTTCTCGTTCTTTTTCTGGTCTAACCTGCAAAATTCTATTTTGACCAAATTAGTTTTCATTTTTTTAAAAAAGTTTTCTTATTGGAAGTAGCAGTTTTGAATCCAGTAGAAAAATAAATAATTTCAAGATCTATTTTTATCTTTTAGTCGGACTCAGAGGTGCTTCGGTGTACTTTAAATTCACCTCTGTGGGTTTAACTGGTGATGTGTTTGTAGACATAAAATGGTGGGAGTTCTGAATTTGGTATATGGCATTCTGATCACTGATTAGAGACACTATTAAGAATTTTGTATAAAAATGGAAAAATAGACAAGTAGACACTTGCCTAAATTATTTTTTCAATGCATTATCTAAAATGGTTATAGCTCTATCAACTGTTTCTAGAGTTTTATCCGACATGACACTTGCCTCTCCACTGCTCAATAAACGCATATTGTGTTCCTATTGATGTTCCCATATGGAGTGGTTTGCTCAAGAGTAAGAGTTAGGCTAATGCTAACATTGTTCATCTCTGATCTTTTAGTGTAGCTCCAGCCTTCAGTCTATCGTGTGGAGACAAAAGCCACAGAAAAATGTTGTTCTGCTTCATACAACTTTGCTTTGAATCGCTTTACAATTTAATAACTATGTCTCAGCTGTGGTCAGACTCAACAGCAGCTGTTTAGGCATACTGAGCACAGCACTCAGAGTAATGCACCTGACAGAAAACTTTAACCACCAATACAGCATATCTCCTCCACAGTGAAAGCCATTTTAATCAACAAAAACCTTTAGATTCTTCGGGTAAACCCAAAAAAATTTCCAAGCCGTACAGATGAAATAGGCCTTTTTTCTTTAAAACTGACTGTGCCTGTGGTTTGCTGGCTCACACCTTGGGTGTCACTGTCATAAAATCACAGACAACAGCCCCAAAAGCAGGTCGTGAGAGTTGAGTCTTGTTAGGACCCATTTCGTATTGTTTTTCATTGTACTTAATTGTGTAAATGTGATGCCATTCTGTCAAATACTGTAAATTAGCTTGTGGTGTAAATATATTACATTAATAAGTTGCTAAATACTCAGCTAATTGTATGACTAAATTCAAAACCATGCAAAGTATTGCTAAAAAAAATGTTGAGTTTGAAATTTGATTAGAGTGTGATATCTCGGCTACAAACGATCTTTTCCATATTGTATTTGTAGAAACATGACCGAGTGAGCGCTCTTAGGAGCAAATTATCTTTGACTTATTTTTCCTCTGTAACCTTGTCAACAAGAATTTAGGCAGTTAGAAGAAAGTAAACTGCTCACTGGTACTCCTCATGTACTTTATACACTTTGTACCTTGTAAAAATGTCGTCTTTGTAAGTATTTGTGTGTTTGGATGACACTCAGACATCTATTGTTGTTTTTTCTGTGGTTGATAAAATGTAGAGCAGAGTACATGATCTTTGAGTGTAGCATCTATTCTTACTTGTAGAATTGACAGCACGTTGAAGTAGCTGTTACTTTCATTGCGATTTTTTATTTTTTTATTTATTTTTTGGACATTTTAATTCCTGCATTTCTGGGTGAAAATCTGCCTTTTGGATGCTGGTTTGTTATTTGCGCTATTACCTTTTATAGTTTGCACATTTGTTATGATGCGTAACCGTAACAACAAGGTAGTTTACAACAGTAGCTGAGTTCACCAGTGTTATTTTGTAATGCATGTGAAGTCATCATTTTTGTCGTTACTAAGATTCTGACGCAACACCCCAATGCATTTGTAGCAGTATCTGGTGATTTTTAATTACACTTCACCCTATGCTACACTGCCATCGCTTCAACAGTTTAACAGCCGCTCTACCACAGAAAGCAAGACTCTGGATTTGTATTCCACAAAAAACTCAAAGACTCATACATCTCCAAAGCAAGACCTCCTCTTGGAAAATCAGATCACAACATTGTTTTCTCCACTCAGAATATAAACCCCTTGTTCAGAGACAACCTTTGAAAAAAAGGACTGTGAGAAAGTGGTCGCAGGAAGCTAAAGAAGCTCCACAGGGTTGTTTCAATGTAACAGATTGGATTGCTCTGTACAACCAATATGAAGAAGACATTTATGCCTTGACAGAGTGTGTGACTGACTATATCAACGTCTGAGTGGACAACACTATTTCCACTAGAACAGTCAGATACTTTTCTAATAGCAAACCTTGGATGACCAATGATCTGAATGAACTGTAGACCAAAAAAAAGTCTTCAGTTTTCTTTATTAACAAGATCTGAAGAATATTGTGTTTTTAAGTCTATTCTCCTTTCTGTTCTGGCCTCTGTTTTAACTCGTATGCTATCGTAAATCACCTCCATCCTTATATTTTCTTCTTCTTTTTTTTTTTTTACAGCACAAGAAGAAACCAAAAATCATCTAATACAAGCATTTCACAGGACTCAAATTCCTATTCAACCATGGGAGACCAGAAGTAAGTTTCAGTAGTCATCTATTTAAACTAACATTATATTTTACAATGAATGAATATCTGACTTTCTCCTTTTGATTTATTCGGCCTTAAATTCTACAGGTATTTGTTAATGAGTTTCATGTTGGTGCCAGAACTTATAAGGCACTTGTACACTCATCGTGAGTCTGGGAACACATCTAACGTTTCCAGCCCTCTGGGAAAATGTTGAAAACACCTTACAAATTGACAAGACCAAAAGCAAGTTGTGACTTGACCTCAGAGCATGATTGACTCTTTTTTTTTTGCCGCAGAACTGTTTGGACTTGCGTGGGATCTAATCCCATGCAGATATGGATTAGATCATATCTATAGCTGAAACCAGATATTTACATTCACTGAATTAAAAGAGACAAACAAAACATTTTCTTGCTGTCTGTGGTTAAAGTAGACCAAACTTTTCTTGTTTAAGCTTAGGTAAAATTACCAAAAATATTTCTATTGTGCTAAATGCCAGAAAACTTGGGAAGAACATTTTTTGGGATTTTTTTGTAACATTCTTTGAATTCAAAAATTAACATACATTTTGTCTGTATCAGGGACAATTGCCTTTTAAAATGTTTGACTTGGGTCAAACGTTTTGGGCCTCCTTCCACCAACTTCTGGTAGCTAAACTAACACATTTGAGTTAATTGAAGTGGCTTAAGGATGACAAAATCAATGTTTTGGTGTGCTCATCACAAACCCCAATCTCAGTCCTTTGGAGAAGTTGGGGGAAGATCTGAGACATGCGCGAGTAAGGCGGCGTACAAACCTGACCGAGTTCCACCGGTACTGTCAGGAGGAGTGGGCCAGAACTCCTGGAAACTATAGGGAGAAGTTTGAGGAGGGAAGCAGTTATCCCAGATACTGATATTTCCTTTCTATCTGCATTCTTTTAAATTAATCCACCTTAATATACTGTATGTACTTACTGTATTTTATGAATTGTAGCATTTTGCCTATGAGAAAGTCGCTTTTTTTCTACAATCACATATATTTTATTCACTGCTTGTTCTTATTTTATCTAATAGGTCAATAATCTGTTTTCAGAGGGGCTTTAGTAGACGTAAATTAAAGATTTCCAGACGTACTTCTCATATTTAAAGCATGGCCAAACATACTTTTTCCGCCTGCAGAGACAACATAGACGACTTTAAAGTCCAGACAGCTAAGCACCCCAACATGAGCGCAGTCCCTCTACGGCCACACAGTGAACACTCTAAAGACCGAACATCCAAAAGGCTTTCGACGGAGTCTAATGGGACCAGTGATGGAGGTATGGGCTCGTCCACACCGGTGGAGATCACCGCTTTGGAAGAGTCCTTTCGACGCTTTGCCATCCATGGTGACACTCGTGCTACCGGCAAGGAGTTGCACGGCAAGAACTGGTCCAAACTCTGTAAAGACTGCGGTGTGATCGATGGGAAAAACATCACCCTCACTGATGTTGACATTGTTTTCAGCAAAGTCAAGTAAGTAAGCCATAAATCTCATGTTAAAATGAAAACATAATGCTATTAGTGCTCTTAAATGTTCCTGTTTATTCTACAACTATTTAGGCCAGATCTATAAAAATACATACTACTTCAGGCATGTTTGTGCATTTATTTTTGGATTCAAATGCTTTTGAAGAACTGATTGCTCCAGATAAGGGTAAGATAAAATCACTGTGAGCTTATTATAGACCAAGAAAGCTCACAGTCTTCATTAGGTACGAAATGATGACATCAGTTCATGTGTTCATTTAATTCAGATGAAGCTCTCCATCAGAAAGCAGCCAGAGCTAAAGGCCAGATATGGCTCATCTTTTATCTCCTCAGGCTTTGCTGATTCATATTTTAATGTCTGATTTTACTGATGTAGAGTCGCTACAACAATGATTGTGACCTCAATATCGTTTGACAGCTAAAGAAAAGGTTTTTATCCGCACAGCTAAACTAAACTATTACCAGGGTATTTTTTTTATTTGTCTTTAGCCGTAAATATGCTATTGTTAACAGCGTATGTGATAGTCACAAATAATTTAGCAAATAAAGTTTACATTTAAACATGTACAGCATAGACAATTTAATTCATTTCCTGCAAAGTTTGGATTTGTTAATTAATTGTAAAGTTTCTGTTTTGCTGGTATTCAACAATGTATTTGTTTTTAGCAGTTTTGATGTAGATGGAGGTCCTTATTAAAACTGAAAAAATAAAATTATCCTTATATTTCATGTTAAATGTATTATTTACATTTATTAGTAGAAATGTATGATAAGAACTTAAAAGTTTGACATATAGTATTATTCTGATTAATATCAGAATAACACTGATTATTCTGATATTAGAGAGAATAATTTTAAAAAGTGGTGATGAAAAATTTGTCTTATTAACAGGCGGTACGGCTGCACCTGAATATCACTGCAAAGCCCGTCAAACACAAATGCTGCTCATATAAAAAACAACCGCTCATCTGAATAAAAAAATAATAATATAATTTTCAGATTATTCAATATTGCTATACCAAGACACCACATGCATTAACTAGCGCAGTTGTATCACTAAACAGCACACTATAGTAATTCTGTTTCCAAAGACATTGATATTTCTGTTCTTAGAACCAATTGTGGAAAAAGAAAATTGTAATAGTTACAACCCCAATAGCACTTTTAGTATTTTGGTACTGCAAAAAAATAAAAAAATAAAACATTATCTTAAAACTAAATCCTAAATTAAACACCTGGCTTTTAAAAAATGTGTAACTGGAATGAGTGTACATTATATACCTGTGCAATCTTTCTTTTTAACTGAGACATTAAAGGGATACATGTCAGACATGTAGCTTGATTGGTTGCTTGTGCATTACCTTATTTTAGTCATTAATGTTTATTAATATATCCATGAAAACTAACCTTTGCCTTTCTCACCTTTGCACTAAGTCAAAGCAATTTTTGTTGTTTTGAGACACCTGCAATGACACCATCTCTGTTGGCATGGGAATGATTTTCTTGGCAAGTACAAAAAAGGATCTAGTGGGTGACTGTGCAGCTTTGTTTACACCCCGATCTGTTGGCCAATACTGAGAAATGTGCCAACAACGTTCTGCAGAATCACTGCAGACATGTAAGAAACTAAAAGTGGATTCTGTCTTGTTAGGCTTGGTGGATTTGCGCTCATTTGCATACAATAAGTCTTACTTGTAAATGTTGCATCCCAACATACCCACAGCATATTGTGAAGAATACTGAAGTATGATCAGGAGATTTGTGTACAGTTCAGAGCCTCCCAGGAAAGCAGAGATACAGTAGAGCGAGGAGCGAAGTTTTGTGTAGTTTCTTAATTCAGGCATATCTGAGCAGGGGAAGAAGAGCCTCCATTCTTGATTATTACACCATAAATTTATTTTTAACCTGGGTCAGTTTATTTATTTATTTCACACACACAACTAAACTCGCACTGGCTAATCACAGTACGGCTCAGGGAATATGGCAGTATGCTGCAAATGAAGGTCTGTCTCTGCTGTAGCTCAGGGCACAAAAACATAGCATAAGCCATGGGCGACAAATAAATAATTCACAATTAATTAGTATCAGCGTATGACAGGGGATTTATTTTCTAGAGTTACTCATATTTTACATTTACTCCCTATTGGACCTGATATTGCTTGGGCCTTTTAATATTTTGCCTTTTTTTTATTGGAGCATATCAATTCTATATATATATATAGAATATATATAGAATATAAATATTCTATATATATTCATTTGCCATTTCTAGTAAGAAACTGAGCATGTCAGCATGGTGAAACAGAAAAGAGAGATGTGTTGCAGGAGCAGCAGCTGAAAGTCCAGCTTCCTCTCTGACCGTAGACGGCATGAAACAGACGCACAGGATCAGAGCTTCAGATGTTCGCCACTGAATGATCTCCAAAACAAAACCACCACCGGGTCACCGAAAAAGTCAAACTGATAGTAAAGCCCAAACATTTCTTGTTTGCTGTAGTTCGTTGCTATGACAGCACGGTTGCCTGGGAAGACCGTTGGCTTTATAGGCTGTTGTTTGGGTGATTTATCTCCACAGCAATGGCTGTTTGTGTTTGTGTTACTAAGGGCTTTTGATGTAGAAGTGAAACCGGCAAAAGGCGAGTCAAACTGAAGTGCTCTCAGAGTAGCAATGATTGATGACCGGATATTTTCAAAGTGTGATCTGTTACATGGGAATTGAACACCTTCACAGATACTTGGTTGTATTCTAATCATTCTTCTTATCTCATTTTATGATCAACTAAATCTGGCTGAATACTGCCTTACGAGACTTTACAAGTTTTCATCCTCCTTGAACTTTTTTCGCTTTTATAATGTCCCAACCACAAACTTCAATGTATTTTATTAAGATTTGATAACACAAAGAAGCTCACAATTATGAAGTGGGAGAAATAAGATGCATGGCTTCCAAATCTCTCCACAAATAAAAACTGAAAAGAGTGACATGGATTTGCATTTTGACCACTTCTAGAGCCACCTTTGGTTGCAGCCACAACTGCAATTTTTTTGAGGGTATACAGAAACCCTCAAATCCTATGTCTTTTCCCATCTTTTTAAATATTATACATTGTGTTTAAATCCCAATAGAATACAATGAAGTTTTAAAAATTTCACGGTATTTAAAAAGCACCATTTAACTAGTCTGAAATGGATTGTAGCTACATGCATTTAATAGGATCGATGTTAATTATTTTAGACTTAAATGTAATTAGACATTTAAATTACCCATTTGTCCTTTAAGATGTCTTAGGATGGTTCATGTTGTGAGCCTGCAAGATGTTAAAAAAATTTAACTGAGCCCTTTTAATCTGTTCTGAGAGGTCTGTTGATAAAGCAAGCCTTAAAAGCTGTGGTTCTGCTGTAGCATCTCCAGATGTTTATGTAAAATGAGATATCACCCAACCTTTCCTCTCTCTCATTTTGTTTCAAGATAACAGGAACGTCTCATCCGTTGGAAGCAAAAATACCGAAGGCATTTACAGTCATTTTGGGGGTTTTATGCTCACATGGTTGCAAGTAAAGCTTCCCCAAATTTAAACTTAGTCTCCTTCTGCTCCAACTTTTCAGGAAGAAATCCTGCCGAACCATCACGTTTGAGGAATTCAAAGTGGCACTTGGAGAGCTGGCTCGGAAGAAATACAAAGAAAAGACCGGAGAAGATGCTGAGGCCGAGGTCTTCAAGCTGATTGAGGGGAAGGCGCCGGTCATCACAGGAGTCACGGTAAGACTTCATCCGTCACAAAATTCACGTCAGTCTCACCAGCGATCGCCGTTATGACTCGAACGTTCTGCAAACCGCTCCACAGAGAGCTGTGGCCTCGCCCACGGTGAGCCGCCTCACAGACACCACCAAGTTCACGGGGTCGCACAAGGAGCGTTTCGATGAGACCGGCCGAGGGAAGGGCAAGGCCGGCCGGGTGGACCTCGTCGACACTTCAGGATACGTATCGGGATACAAACATCGAGGGACGTATGAAAAGAAAGTGAACAAACCCACTGAGGGCCGACCCATGTGAAGGCAAAACATTTCATCAACTGCCAAGATGATTTTCTACAGAGTACTCCTAGAAAGCACAAAAGAATACAAGCTCATACATTTCCCAGCCCATTTGTTTTTATGTGTACGTCTGTGTGTAAGAGAGATTTTTTTAAAAAAAAAAGATGGTTTTTAAACTATTCTCTGTGTGAGAACTGGAAAACTGTTTACATGTATTTTTACGAAGTCATCACCAGCTGGTACATTCCTGTCTGATAGCGAGTTACTGCCAAACACTGAGAAGAACCAATGAGAGGAACGGCTAGAGCCTCTTATGATACGGCCCCTTAATATTCAACAAGCACAATGAACAGAGTGCCAAGAACAAAAACAGAACAATTTGATTAAAAGGGGGAAAAAAATTGCACTTTTTTTATTCGAAATATTTCTATTACCCTGTCTGGTGAAAGAATGATGTCGGGTTAAAGATGACTGGCGCACTTTCTGTTTGACACAGATATAACTGCTGTTTGTTTCGAGAACTTTAATCCCTCATTTCATCTTGAGTGCTTTTTTTTCACCCGCACTTATCAATTCTGTGTTTAGGAAGTCTGGTGTCCAGTTTTTACGTTTCTTTCATTGACTCACTAAATAATGCGGAGGTTTCTCAAGCCGTTTAAATAATGGAAACACAAGTTTAAATTGTGTGCGTATTTTTTCAAGGATATCTTGTAGGGAGTGATTGCATCCTGGTTAGACAGATGAAAAACATTACACCCTCAAAAAGATCTCAAATTAAGTCATATTTTTGTTTACAAGAAAGAGTAAAATCTCACTTTAAGCAATTTTTTTTAAAAGTTATGCATCTGGCCTTTCTGGGCTTCTCTAATTTTGATAAATAGCCTACACATCTACGACCAGGGAAGAAAATTAGAGGCATTATAATCTGGCACAACTTTTCTACTTTATAATTCATGAAACATAATAAAAAACCTGCCCTTTCAATAACAGTTTTTAAACATAATTATTCTTCTGATCTTTTGGTATTTAATTATATACAAACCAACATGCATTTAAAGCAGATTATCTTCCCCCACTGGCTAAGCTCAGTTGTACAAGATTGTATTTTCAGCGTTTTAGTTATGTTATCTCCTTATCAGATTTATACACAGTAGCTCTAATATATTTGCTTTAAAGTTGTGTATATACTCTAAACTGTTTCTGCCAATTAGCCTAATTTAAGACACTGAATTTTACGTATTTAGTTTTTCTGTATTGCTGTACCTCGTGCATGTTGTGTATATTGCATTTGATTCAGAAGCATATAGATGACAGAGGTTTTTTTTTTTTTTTCCTAAACTGCTGTGCCTGATGTGATTACAGACTACTGGTCAGACCTAAGTATTTCCTTGGTTAAAAAAATAAATAAATAAAATTAAGTATTGAAACTGTGGGATCATGATCAAACCTTGTATTTGCCTGCAATGACTGTATGTATTTGTACTTGTACAAAGTAAGCTGTCCTCTAAAGCTGCCCTATTTGTCTGTACCTTTTTTGTGTAAGCTACTGTCATCTAAGGCACGGTAATTACCTGATGAAAGCAGGGGTTTAATGTTTACTTAAATACTCTACCAGATACAAGGGAAAACTGCATACAACAATTTTTGTGTAAAGTATTTTTCCAACATAACACTATTGTGTGTAACACACTACCTGTAGCCTCAGCTGATGAAGAATCATGCATCGAGTGCAAAACTAGCAGCTTTTTGGTGTTAGCTTGAGTATCTTTGTGTTTTTAATGCCAAATATTGTGCACCTTTAATGTGGAGGAAATATTTGTTTTTTTCTAAAAAAAAAAAACAAACAAAAAAAACTTTTCAAGTACTATTGTGCCCCAGTGCATGCAGTGTACTACTTTTCTTGTTCTCAATGCCTCTAAAAGTGTGTACTTGATTTATATTGCATTACTGAAAATAAATAAGCAGAAAAGATATATCCGTTTTATGGCCTTTTCGGGGGTTTGCTTCTGCAGCGGTCGCACCATCCGCTCAGTGACCTGTAAAATCCAGATAAAAGCAGCGGCTACATTCAGCTCGCTTCTAAGGCGCTCAGCCAAGTCTCGTATGAAGGTTTGCAGGAGGAAAGTGTGCGTGTGTGAGCGGCTCTTCGGGCCCGAGGCAGACATATAAATAAAGTCACAGTGCAGCTGCAGTCCTGATGCATTCAATCCACGGCAGCATAGAAAGCAGATGGATACACGGCTGACCTGAAAAAAAAAGAAAAAAATTGCAGACACAATCTTGCCACAGATCCAGGAAACGCATCACGACCTTCGTAGTTTCCCCCTAAAATCATTTGTTAACATAACAGCCCTGACACGCTCTTATATACAAGCTTTCATGAATGAATTGCAGTTCTTTTAACTGTTTATATCAAGAGAACACCCCATATATAATCATTCAGAATAAAAGGACACCTCATTAAAATGCAAGCAGACTGTACACAATGTAAATGGCCTGAACTGCAGCCGTTCAAATTAAGCAGAAAATTACAAAAATAATGTACCTATTGCTTATATGAAGCTTGGCATAATTCTGCTTTGATATGCAATTCTCGTGTCTCAATATGGCTTTAATGTTCCGCGGTTGCCCGAAGCTCAGCAAGCAAACATTCATTTGTAGCCACCAGGGACCTGCAGTATAAACACAAACAACAAATCACACAAACAGAACCCAGCTTTGCTACAGTATTCTCAGGCTCCCTTATTGGGCTTTGACGTGATAGACCGACAGACCAATGATACATGCTTTTGTTAGGAACAAATAAAAATATCTGTCAGGTCCCATTTCCTCTCATTCCATTACATAAAATCTAATGTAACCAATTCCCTTCAGAAGTCACCAAATTAATCATTTTCAGTGAAGGCCTCAGAGGTTTGTTTGAGAACATTAGGGAACAAAGAGCATCATGGAAACATAGGAACGCAGCCGACAGACCAGGGATGTGGTTGTGAAGAAGATTAAAGCCAGGTTAGGCTATAAAACAATATTTCACCATTAGTCTGACACTTGATGAGTCTGACCTTTCAGGAAGAGTGACAAGAAGAAAGCCATTGTTGAAAGAAAGCCACAAGAGGTCCTCATGCAGTCCCTACATGAGGACCTCTTGTGCTCATGTACAAAATGTTTCAACATGCTTGCAACATGTTGAAAGCATGTTGCAACAAGGTGACGTTGTTAGATGAAACTGAAATTGAACCTGGTTGGTTTGGTTTATATGCTAATATAACGTGTGTTGGAAGACTTGCATTACATATCGCCCTAAAATCAATATCTTGGAACATGGCGGAGGCACCATATTCCTGTGGGAATGCTTTTCTTTGACACCATCAGGCAACTGGTCAGTTGATCAGAAGATTGAGCAAACCTGAAAGAAACTTTGTAAGAAGCTAACAAACAATTGAGACCGAGTTGAAAGTCCACCACCCAGCCGGACAGATATCAAAGCTTACTTATAAGTTGCAATCTAACTCCAATTAAAATCTATGGAAAGACTTGAAAATTGATGTTCATAGATGCTCTAAAAATGTCAACATTTAAACTGGAAAAAAACCCACAAAGTATTCACTTGGCTGCTTGGAATTCAAATAAATGCCACACTTTTCAAATTTTTACTTGTGAATTGTCGTGAAAACAGCTCCAAAAATATATGACTTTATGCAAAATGAAATATACCGTATTTTCCGGACTGTACAGCACACCTCACTATAAGCCGCACCCACACAGTTTAAAAAAAAATAAAAAATACTAGAAACATATATAAGCCGCACCGGGCTATAAGCCACTGGTATCTCCACCGCTCTCGGTTTTTCACAAAGACACAGCGGAGGGCTGCGTTCTTAATAAATCTGCTGGACACATCCCTCCGTCTCCAACGCCGAACCAAGGATTCGTTCATGCTGAGCTTACGTGGAGCGGATATCGATCTGTACTACCAGATCGATATCCCTCAACTGAAAAGCGGCATCATATGAACTTCCTTGTGTTGTTTCCTTGATCAGGGGGTATGAGTTTGAAAACATTTCTCTGTCGTGCCTGCTGCTAGAATGTGCTTGTTCTAACTTTCTTCTTTGATTTCCAATTTTAACTTCCAATAATTCACTTCCTGCTAAAGAGCCCCCTGGTGGTTGAAGAAAAATCCACAGAAAAGCCTCATCGGGCTATAAGCCGCATGGTTCAAAGCGTGGGAAAAAAGTGGCGGCTTACAGTCCGAAAAATATGGTAAATGACTATAAAACACTTTTAAATCTATGGCCGTGACAAGTTAAAAGGTTGTGTGAATGCTTCTGGTATTTGTGCAGGAAACCCAAGTATAAACACTGACCCAGGGACAATCTCCCATCTTTACCTGTGGCTTTCCTGAAGCATGTTTGACAGTTCTTGGAGTTTCTCGGCCTCCTGCACTTTTATCCGCAGGCCCTCGATCTCTTTCCTCAGCTCCTCCACTTCTGTCTGAGCCTCTAAGGATGAGCAAACGCAAAGAGGTGTTGTTAGTTTAGAAAACAGCCGGAACATGACTCACATTCATCTCTGGCGATCACACCCACCTCGGATCTGAGTAACCGGTGAACTTTTCATCATCGACTTCAGATACTGCCGCTCTAACTTGATGAGTTGTTTTTGCAGGGCGACATTTTCCTCCAACACGATCCTGAGCTGCTCGTTCAGTTTGCCCTGGATTAAAACTGTCAACTCATGAACAACTTTCTTAAAGCTAAAGTATTGTTTGTTTTTTTAAGAGTGAAGGCAACTTACCGCCTCTCTACGAGCTTCCTCCAGCTGGGCGGAGAGGTCACACACTTCTGTTCTGTGTTCGTTCTCTCGTGAGAGCGCTTGAAAGCGAAGCACATTCACATCCTGTCTTAAGGTCCTGACCTCAGCCTCCCGACTGGAAATATTGCTCTCCATCATGGAGAGGATCTGCACCGCCTGAGCTACAGCCAAAAATAGATCGGATGAGAACACATTCATCTTCTCTAGATCCTGAGATTGGATGCCTCAAATATTATTTTTGGCCGGCTCACACAGGAAGCTGTTGTTGTGATGCAGCGATCTCTCCCCCCGCCAGTGTTTGTCCACCAAATTGAGGAGCATCTCCAGGGGTTTCCGGTAACCACCCTGAGAGGGGAATGCAGAGATGTCAGCAAATATAATTAAACGAACATGGAATAATCCGAGGTTCAGCGTACCAATTAGTAAAGAAAACTGCCAACCTTTTTTTTCTTTTCAGCTTGCGGCTGTGGGTCGGATCTCCCTTCCGTCTTGTTAAACCCCGAGTTGGTCAGCCTGGCCGGATATAGTACGGGGTTAGAGTGATCTGCGAGGTTTAAACCAGAAAGCAGCGGACTAGGAGGGCAAATGTCACCAAACGAAGAGCCACGGTGGTCACTTCGAGCTAGGAAAATGTGGCAGGTACACAGTTACTGATATGTCATGAAATAATTGTTGCTATTTGTTGACTTGTCCAAGTCTAGTGTAAAGGAGTTCACAGGAAATTAAAAACTCACCAGGATTTGCGGTAAAATGACCCCTGGCCTTGTGTCTGGTCAGGCTGGACGAGTCATTTTGTTTTTGTTTTCCAGGCAAGGTTTTGTGTTTCTCAAAAACAGGACCAAACGACACTTTTGGTCTTTCGGCTCCTTTCGGTGATGTTGAGCTTAGATTATGAGGTAGTGTGTTCATCTGTGAGTCTTTGGACTCAGCAAGAGCTGGGAAATTATAAAGAAGTAAAAATAAATGTTACAAACACGCTCTAGTTTAAAATAATTAAAATGGGCTCTGTCTCCCCCTAGTGGCAACTTGGACTGAACTTCACAACTTGAGCACAACTAGTCTTGACTGTTAGATTCAAAACGATGACACATCAAAAACTGACCATTTAGACAATATATAGATAAAAGGGGAGAAAATTAGTTAAAAAGTTGCTATTGCTGAAATCTGATATTATGACTAAGAGTCTTCTAAGAAATAATGGATGAGTTTGAACACTTACAGTTTTTAGTGGAGGAATACCGAAGGATGGACTTGGCCAATTCCTACAATAAAAAAAAAAAAAGTCATTATTAGTAAGTTAAAAGATGAAGTATTAGTTAGGACTTTAAAAGTAGTAACATTTATGGTGCATTTTGAGACATTTTGTAAGTTAAGATAGAATTTTTGAAATTATTTCAAATGAGAAAACTTCCATGTGAACTGAAATCTCTGAAGATTTCAGACATTTTTTGCAATCCAATCAATAAAACAGTTTGATGTAAAATATGAAAAAAAAAGAGCAACTAATCACCTTCTTTGGAGTTGAACTCCTCTGCACCACAAAGTCATATTGCTCTTCTCTGTTAGGCTCTAAGTAAAGATGTCAGTTTGAAATTTAAGACAATTGTGGAAGAAGCAGATTATAATTTGCTGCTGAACTTTGAAATTTTACCCTCCAAAAGAGAGTCAGCTTCCCCTTGATCTCTGGTAGTTGCTTCAACAAAATTCAACAAAATATCGTTGCTGTGGGTCAGAAGAGAAAACCCGCTGGTCAAAAGGTCACAGCATCATTTTAAGCAAAATTCCAGATGGTCCAATGTGAGAAAACTAAAACAGGATTTATGAACATAATCTAAAACATACTGCCAAATCAACACAACAATATTTCGCCATATGGAGGGCATTTCTCATTGCTCTCTATATACCTTCATCCCTCGATCCTGGGAAATGTTAGAGGAAAGACTGCCTGCTGTCCGATTGACACAAGGTATTAATAGCAGAACTGCCAGTGATTCTGGTACTGGCAATTTAGTAAAATAATAATGTTTTCATCCTCTGAATAAACACACAGTGGTCTGAGTGAGATTATGCCATTGAAAGAAAAGAATATTTCTTATAAAGCTTCTTTCATATTTGTACCAGAGGTGCTAATAAAGGTACAAGGTATGATAGTGGTAAGATGAAAACATAATTAAATTTAGTCTAGAATGTGAAGACTTCCTGTGTTACCCTAGGCCCTGCTGTCCATCCAGGGACAAGCTGCTGTGCTGCAGAGAGGGATGTTGAGTGGAGAACTCAAGTATTGCAGCTTTGCGCTCCGTGTCTCTGACTGGAAAATTATCTGTAAAAGAAAGATCATGAATGAATGACTGCACTTAATAAACAAATATCCAGGCCTGTGATGAGCACAGTGTGGACACCTTGAGCATGTCTTACCAAGTTTTCGCAGGCTGGGCATGGCGTGCACCAGATGTGGTCGATAGCCCGGGCAATTTTTAGTCAAAGGGTTTAGCCTGAGGTCCAGTTCCCTTAAAACTGGAAGTCCATACAGCACTTGTACTTTTTCTAGGGATGGTACGCAGTTATAGTAAAGAATCAGCCTCTCCAGCTTCTTCAAGTGCTTCACCCCCTGGTTATATAAATAGAACAAACTTCAATCAGAAATAAAAATTTTTGTTTTTTCTTATAACTAAACACCATAATTGAGGTAAAAAAAAAAAAAAAGAATTTAGAGGAGATGTGTGAAAGACAGGACAACTGATATTCTATGTGAGAGACCAAATACTTTCATGTATTTTATTGGGACTTCATGTAAAGACAAACACAAAGTAGAACATGACTGTGAAGTGGAAGGAAAACGATACTTTTGTAGTTGTATTTAAGATGAGATTAAATTACATTCTGGAAATATTAGGTGACTGCGGGAGGCAATTACTCACATTAAATCTTATTTAAAGGTGTCAGACAAAAGGGACTGAATATATACAGTACAGACCAAAAGTTTGGACACACCTTCTAATTCGATGGGTTTTCTTTATTTTCATGACTATTTATAAGGCAAGAAATCCCACTTATTAACCTGACAGGACACACCTATGAAGTGAAAACCATTTCAGGTGGCTACCTCTTGAAGCTCATCAAGAAAATGCAGAGTGTGTGCAAAGCAGTAATCACAGCAAGAGGTTGCTACTTTGAAGAAACTAGAATATAAGGGGTATTTTCAGTTGTTTTACACTTTTTTGTTTAGTGCACATTTCCACATGTGTTATTCATAGTTTTCATGCCTTCAGTGTGAATCTACAATGTCAATAGTCATGAAAATAAAGGAAACCCATTGAATTAAAAGGTGTGTCCAAACTTTTGGTCTGTACTGTATATGCACGTCACACTTTTACAGTTTTTGTTTGTAAAATAACATTCTTTTCTTTCCACTTAACAATTAAGCACTGTTCACTTGTGTTAGTTTGAACGGATTGAAGAAGAACAGCTTCATGAAATAGCTTCTGATACTGTCGTGTACAGAATGAGCTGCAGAGAAACAAACCTCCAACGAAACGATGGCATTGTAAGACAAATCCAGAGATTTTAGACGGCAAAAATTATTCAGAGCATTTCCAAGGTGCCTGATTTTCTCCTCATGTGTCCCCGGGAGACTCAGTGTCCGAACATCACCTGTTTCAAAAAAATATAATTTATGCAGGAAACAGCTCATGCTACGTTAGCTTTGGTTAGCTTCTTACCACCGCTCGGGCCTGGGAAAGAGTCTTATAGGTTTACGTTTTCAAAAGGAAAAGCTTGAAAGTGAATCATTTACCCTCAATGTTTACTCGGTTTTATACTGAACGTTTTTTAGGGAGACCGTCTTACCAAGAAAAGGATGTTTTAACTGAAGTCTGTCACGTATCCATTGCTCTGTTAGTGTTGTCAAACACACCGCCGCCATACTGTTCGAACTTTTGCTGCGTTCACGTACCGTCGGAGGAACGATTATAGCGAGACAAAATAATGATGAAAATGATTTAGATCAAATGTTTTTACAGATTTGCATATGTTTAAAGAACATCTAAGGTGTGCTAAGTTTTTCTAATATATTCAAATAATGCTCTATATAGGCAATTTTGTCAAAGTTATGTCTAGACATAACTTAAGATTAAACATAACAAAAGATTAGACATAACAAAAGATTAAATCATTTGTAATCTTCTTATCCAAAGTCTTCAATGGTTCCTATTTAATTTTGTGGGGTGCAGAAATACGTCTGAGATCCTCAGTAATAATTCTGCGGCATGGAATAATAGTTACTATGTTGATTATGTTGGTAGTTGTTCTGTGGGGTTGAGTAGTAGTTGTGATGGTGATGATGGTGACTCTGGATGTTCCTTGTTGTGGGGGACAACACAGTGAGTCTGACTAAAACCAAACAGTTTTGACTTCAAAAATTTAGCTGTACAAATTTGTTGTATAAATTACATCTTGCATATCTACTCACTCGCCAGCTATTAAAAAAACCCACTTAATTGCTACTTAACATCCATCCATCCATCCATTTTCTGTGCACCCTTGTCCCTAATGGGGTCGGGAGGGGTGCTGGTGCCTATCTCCAGCTACGTTCCAGGTGGGAGGCGGGGTACACCCTGGACAGGTCGCCAGTCTGTCGCAGGGCAACACAAAGACATACAGGACAAACAACCATGCACACACACTCACACCTAGGGAGAATTTAGATAGACCAATTAACCTAACAGTCATGTTTTTGGACTGTGGGAGGAAGCCGGAGCACCCGGAGAGAACCCACGCATGCACAGGGAGAACATGCAAACTCCATGCAGAAAGACCCCGGCCGGGAATCGAACCCAGGACCTTCTTGCTGCAAGGCAACAGTGCTACCAACTGCGCCACTGTGCAGCCCTGCTACTTAACATAAATAGGCAATTAGTTAGTCATACAGTTGGAACTTGATGCAAATAGGGATCCAGGTTTGCATAACATAACATCAGAATATAGAAGAAAAGAACTTGAGTTACTTTAAACATTGTCGGTTGTTGGTACGTGACAGGCTGTTGTTGGTGCTTCAGAAACTGGTACAGTTCAGCTTTTACGAGCAACAGTGAACGCATTCTTTTGGCGCTTGCGCACTGGACTTTAGGGCTTGACCACGTGTAAAAACAACCCGTTGATTGTTCCTGCCCGATGAGTTTGCTGTTTTGTCCTTTATTATTATCTGTAAGGAAGCCTTGTTGGTCCACATCCTGATATGTTTTAATAACTTTCGTGAAATGCGTTTATTTAGACTTTCTTTGATGTTATCTGCGTGTTGCCAGTTGGCAGACTGTCGGACGTTTTCAGACGTGTATTTGCATCAGGATCAATGGCGTCCCATGTAATGGACTGGGTCACCTCTGGTTCCCACAGTGTTTTGTGTGCAACAGCCCTGCACTCCTCCTATAGACTCTTTAAGGTAGGCATATATTTTAAGACTAAATGCAATAAAAACGCAGGACATAACTCACTGAAACACATTGAGTGAAGTTCTCTAAAATGAAAAATGCGTTTTCTCTTGTCAAAGTAACAATTCGTAGGTGGGACTTGCTCTTTAAAACCTACAGACTATGTTGTAACTATTTCCTTTCTGCCACTCTTCCTACACACATTGTGCCTGCATAAATCTACACTCACCACATACCATGAATGTGTTCATACTGTCTTTCTTTATAGGACCACAGGGGGCCCTCTGTTGGCTTCTTCCTGCTCGGGTTCTCTGCAACTCTTTGCCTTTTCCATGCCTCCACACTTCAGAGAGAAGCAGAATGGACCGGGGAGGTTCTGGCTCCGGCTTTGGTTTCCTTTGACCTCCTGTGGCTCAGTCAGGACCACAACACGGCTCGTGTTCTCCTGTGCGGCTCCTGTCTGCTTCTTGGACTCTCAGACTGGCTCTCAGCAGAGACGCTCACTGTCCTGACTCGCTCCCTCGGGCTGTCTTCTCTGTCCTGCTGCCTGACTGTGTGTCTGTTTTCAGGGAATGCAATAGGGGCCGCAGGCGGCGTGGCCCTCAGCCTCCCGTTACTTCTGGCACAGAGGGCCGACACGAACGCTTTTTCTCTTCTGATTTCTCCACCTGCTGCAGAAGGACTTATGAAATATCTTCTAAAGGGGTCGTTGTCAATAGGCTGTTGGCTTTCTACAAAAGCCCTCAACAAGTTTCTGTTGGATGTGACAGACCAATAAATGTGTAAATTAGCGGTGGTTTTTGTTTTGCAGAGGTAAAGTGTTCATTACAAAAGGTAAAGGGACACGAAATAACCTAACTTGGCTGAACAGATTATCTAAAAACAATGTACATTTTCACCATTATAAGGTTGAACACTTTTTTACAGCAGCAGACACTTTTTTGTTGCTGTAATTCACATATTTTCTGTGAGTTTTTGACATTTACTTTGCAGCAGGGAACCTCCAGAAAGTTATCAGAGGGTTTTCCAGAAGTTGGCCTATGATATTCTTAGGATAGCACACTAATACCAGAATCCACAACACAATTTCAGGAATTCAACTACAATAGTTTTATGCATATTTATTTACAATCTTTTCATTTAATAACATTATGGTATCGGCTCTGTGTTTTTGTATACTTAATGTTTACGACCTGTTGAAGACCAGATCATTTGTGTATTAATATTGTAGAATTGATATACAATATTGTAACTAATCCATTTTTAAGCTGCCTTTTATCTCTAAAATCCTGAGAAAATAGTTTGAAATGAGCTCAAAATGTTTTTTGGGGATGACTGTATTGATGATGACATTTAGTTGGGCATTAAACCTTTAAAAGGCTCTTTTTTTAGAGGGTGAAATGACATTTGAATTGTTGATTTAAGATAGTTAAGATAGATTTTTGATAGTTTTGTGGATCTGAGTGTTGCTTTTTAGACAACAGATTACCACATTTATATGTCCTGTTTCATATGTATTTATTTTCTTAATTTTTGTGTTCATATTTCACTGGTTTTTTTTTATTATAAATACAATTTATTCCTGTTAACTTATCACTTTGTTTTATTATGTGGATTTGTTGTTTTATTACTTTTGGTTGTGGTCTGCCTTTGCCATGCAGCACTGTTTTTTGTAGGGTATTTTTTTGTGCAGTGTAAATCAAGATCATTTCTGTCTTCCAATGCATGCGTAAAAACGGATAAAGGGAATTTTAATAAAAAGCAGAAAGATTTCAGTTGATCCTGAGATCAACTGATAAAGGCCTCCTTAGGAGATGAGTTTGATCCCTTGGTAGCAAGATAAAGAAATCAGGTTTGCCTTAAAGCTTTTGCACAGTATTACATGAGCTAAAACTAAATAAGTAGGTCTAACTGATGTTTTGCTAATTAACATTTTAAAAAACTAGGACGTCTGTTGGAAAGCAGTCCCTTGCAGTAAGTCCATTGTTTTAATGCCAGATATTATTTTAATGAAATTTGCTGAAACTAAGTTAGACTTCATTTGAATATCAAATGATCTGGGATTGAATAAAAACACATAAATACACAAAACCAGTGTGATAATTCCCAGCTGTGCGTTCAAATTCTCCGTTGTTTTGTTGCAGTGATAAAAACTGAAAAATGTAGGAGTTGCAGGTAAAAGTCTAAATATTCTTTTTTGTGTTTTCTAAGTTTCTGTCTGTTTTTGCTTAATTCTTGTCAAGTTGGTGTTGCTAATGTCTGTTTTTACCTGCTTGTGTTTTTATTTTGGACTGAGGCAAGCAGAAACACCCTTTGCTTCCAGAGTTTAGGAAGCCTTTGCGCTGCAGCCTCAGCACTCTCAGAAATATCTGCAGTGGTCAAAGCTCTACCTTTATCTCCGTCATAGTTTGATGCTCATCACATCTCTGTTTTGCAGTGAGCTACAGGAAAAGATGCTGCAGCTTGTCTCCCAGGGTTTCAGCGGCTGCCTAAACTGGTTCACTGCAGTATATGTAAAACATCTGTGGCTCCAATCCAAACTCTGAGGGGAATGTTGGAAATGGTTTTTCTTTTTTGCATTCTAAGTCATTTCAGGACATATTAGTCGTAAAGACGAATGTTTATAGAGTTGCCTGTTCCTTTCTTATTTTTACTGTAAAAATGTATATATTTCAAAAGTAATTAGTCTGTCTTATGACCAAAACAAGTCGTTGTATTGCAATCACAAACTTCAGTATTTTCTATTAGGGATTTTCCACCGTTACTCTGGTTGTATGTTTGGGGTCGTCCTTCATCAGATGAAGGTTGACCTTCATCCTCACCCCAAACCTTCTGCTGCTTCAGAGTTATGCGCAGTGTTAGTTCTCCACCTCACATTGCATTTACTTTCAGAACTAAAAGTTGAATGTTAGCAGTGTTGGATCTCATAAAGATCAGATTTGCTGAGTGTGCAACAGACAGCTGTTGCGTTAAATTCTGCTATGGGTTGTGGATTTCTGCAGCTCCTCCAGAATTACCAGGGGCTCTTTGAATGCTCTTCTTGTCCAGCCTGCCAGTTTCTGCAGATGGCTATTTTGGTAGGTTTTCTGTTGTTCTATGCGCTTTCCATTTTCAGATGATGGATCAAACAGTTCTAATGAGATATTCAGAGCTTTGCATGTAGTTTTACAACCAAACTCCTTTATAAATCTCCCCACAACATTTATTAATTCAGAAATTTAATTTAATACAGGTGCTATCTATTTATTAAAAAGGGCACTTTCATTTAGTTTCAATTTGTTTTTGGGTTGTACAAGTAAAGGGCACTGAATAAATATAAATATACCATTTTCAAATTTTTTTCCATTACTTGAAAACTTTTTTTTTCTCCCTTTACATTTATTAATCATGTACTACTCAGTGTTAGCCTAACTAATAAAAGACAATAAAGTTTGTGTAATCTGCATTCTTTAAGATTCATTTTTGTTCAGTAACCTTTCGCAACTTTCTGTTTCACTGCTCACCTGCTTAAAATCAACAACCTGCAATGTTTGTTTATTTCACATACTCAGACGAATGAAATGAATCACCTCTTCCTTTTCTGCCAAGCCAGGCCAGCGTTGTCATCATTGGCTCTATCACCCCATTCTCTCCATAAAATCTGTCTGCATCTGCAGCTGCACCACTGCAGCGGCTCAGGAAGCCGTACTGAGCATGCTCCGTGGAGCTGCAGCTGGTGGATGGAGCAAAGTGGAGAGAAGGAGAAAAGGAAGGGGAGGAGAAAGGATGAGGAGAACAGAATGAGCCAGGCGGTGCAGGGATCTTCTAGCAGCTCCTGAGAAAAGGAGCTGCATGGGAGGAGTTGGGATTGACAACACAGATGGACCGTGACATCGGAATACAAAGGGCTGGAATCACAGGCTCCTATTATCGGGAGGGAGAAGTCGTTTGATGAGGTACAGAAGACAATTAATTCAGCTGGATGAAATGAAAATAGAAAAAATGCTTGAGAGGTTCCAGTGCATCATAAAAAATAAAAAAAAATCTCAACATGCACATTTAGATGATCGATTTCTCTATTTTAAGATTAAGTCTGATCATTTTTATGCCAGTTTCACAATAACTAAATCAGCGGGTTCATTTATCATTTGCAGGAGCTCTCTGACAGCGTGGCGATGTACGCCTTCTATTCGCTTTTAGTCTACATCTTCTACACTGTCTTCAGGAAGGAGGAGGAGGAGGAAGAAGAGGAGAAAGCCTTGGATGGAGCCTGTGGAGCTTCCCCAGATGTGAGTCTAGCCACATCATTTTGCATCCTCAGAGATTTTCTGCTCAGATATTTTTGGAAACATCAATCAGGCCACAGGTTGCCTCATAGTGCTGGATTTTTATTGCATGTAATTGTGCATATGTCTGGATTTGGAATATGTGTTTCTTTTGTAAAACCATGTGCATGTGGGTGTGTGGGTGTGTGTGTTTTGTGTCTGACCCTTGAATACGATGCTGTGCACAGGAGTCAGAACCTGTTTCCATGGAAACAAGGAGCAGGAGACGAGATGGCCATGCCTCCAGAACAAAAAAATCTTGTGCTCGATTTAGTGAATCAAGTGAGTTCATGAGAAAGAAAGCATGCATGTCCTACATGAGGAGGTCCCACTTACGCTTTAAATATTTAGCGCAAACAGTCCTTCATTCTGTTCTCCTAATGTTTGACCAGGCAGCAGCAGCGACAGTGAAGAACTGAGTGATGAAGATGAGGATAATGCCCCAGACATCCCAGCATGCACTCCTCTGGCAGCTTTTTTGTCTTTCAAACAGGAGACAGAGAAGAGGAGAGCCTCTCAGGTTCAGCCGGAGGCAACAGGAAAGGTATCTAACACTTGATGCAGCAGGCTAACATGAATTCACCCCCAAACCCCCACCAGGTTGATAAACTTTAAGGACGTGTTTCCTCATCAAACAGTTGGCTGAGTCTCCCCTGGTGGCAGTGATGTCCCACTTGCTAAGCTTTCTGGAGCAGTACTCCCACTTCCAGCAGCTGCAGCAGCAGGCCGACCAGTACCGGGTCCAGCTGAAGAGGCACCGCGTCCAGCACCGCCATCAGATGAAGACTCTGCGGGCCTCCTACCGCCAGCGCATCAGAGACAAGAACAGCATCATAAGCAGCCTGGAGGAGGCCATCAGTCAGCAGCAGAGTCCCAGCCCCCTGAGCGAGGGTGAGACAGGAGGGTGGTGGGGAGCATAGGGGGAGGGGGAGAGGTAATCACTCCCATGCTGTGAAGGGATCATGAAAAACAGACAGATGTAAAGGTCATAGACTTTGTTGAAAATACTGTCTACAACTTTATTGTGATCACTAACAGCCAATAAAAACACCTGTGGTTAATGAAGTATGGATTTCCACTGCAGGATTTCACAAAACACCTTTTAAAAACACACTATAGGAAAAAAACAACAACAAAACAATAACTAATACAGCTCTATGTGTGTTCCGGGTGACGACATTTGAGCTTGAATTTGACTCGAATGACTCCCACACGCAAATAATAACGATGATTGTTGTTATAAATCTAGCAAGTATAAATCTTGTGAAATTCCTCTTTGAATTCTTCCATCTGATTTAGGCCACTCGTTGAATCAGTAAATGCCAACTCTCGCTTGTTTTGGTATTTTCCAGTACAGTAGACATGCATTCAGTTTGAACTTGTACCACTATAGTTTGCTTAAACGGCTGCTTTCTTTCTAACTGATGAGCGAAGGGATGCTTTTCTTATTGTTTCCCTTTTGTGTTGACTGAAATGATGGTGATGGTACTGGCTGTGCAGCAGGTGCATGCACAGTAGAGCTAACTGGAAGAACTGGACTCTTTACACACATGTCTGCTCAATGATCATTTTCAGCAGAGTAGCTGTGCAGGAAACGTCACTGGAACTTGAATGTCATCTTAAGACCATGTGACTTTTTATAACAAATCAGCTTTAAAGAATTGGGATTGATTGGCATGTTCTTTCACATGCTCTGTACATTTTTTCTAACATCTGAGACATGAGTAAAGCAAAAAGGATTAGATTTGCCAGATGTTTTTCAGCAGCTGTGTCGTCACAAAAACCAGACCAGCCCCGTGTTTCTCAGAGCCTGTGTGTACCTGCTGTGATTCAGATGTAACCACAGACTGGTTGTCTGACCTCAGATCAGAAACCCTAAGCAGCGCTCATAAAGTGTCACTCCATGCTGTGCAGCTTGTTAACAGGTACATAAATATGCAGCTCACTGAATGAGCAGATTTGTCTCAGTTTTACGGATAAATTTAAGAGGATCTCATGACTCCCCCGAGTTGCTGGATCTCAGCTGTGTTGACTTGAATAAAACATGTCTGCTGATGCTGTTTAAACCAGAGCAAATGGAGCTACAAGGTCTGGCACATGCTGGGGTAGCACGTGTAAACGTGTTGGGATAAAAATAGCCCGAGGTCCCGGTGGTCACAAGGCTATTCTGTTTATTTCTATCCCTTTTTTTATAGGTGTAATACAAAGTGCAGGTCTGAGTGATACTGTATATCATGAATATGCAGGATGTCAGCCAATATGGCTGGGTTATAACTGTTAAGGCTGTTTTCTATTTAGCTCACAAGAGTTTTACAAATACATTTATTGGTTTGAAAGATTTTTTACCCATAATTTTAAGCTGCTACCTTAAAATTTACAGTCCTGTTTAATTCCTTCTGCAGATTTCTTTCCGTAACCTCTCCACAAGGACAAACCTGACATGCAATGTTGATAAAATTAGCATAAGGTTGCGAAATGAAAATAGGAGACGAAAGAGCCAGATAAATCATTGAGGCGGAGGAAAAGTGATGGAAGCATTGTTAGTCATGCTGCTGCAGCTCAGGTTGGAGTACAGGGTGGTTTTAAAAAGGTTTGCTGAGTGGCATTATTATAATTCATGTCTTTAAATTTGCATCTTGGGATGGGAAGTAGGACACGAGCACAATGATGTCAACGGTAGCGCACAGTGACTATGGATGCAAAAAATGAGAAAAAGTTGGTCCACTTTCAATGGTAATGAATATTAGATTTACACGTGAGCTTTTCAGCATGCCGTGGAAATGTTAGAGAAATGAAGAGATGGCTCTGAGTAAAAAAAAGTAGCATTCATACTGACTGTGACTGCAGTCTTGTAAATAATGTCTTTACACACACAGAAATGTTTCGCATAATCAATCACATTATAATAAAGAAAAAACAAAGAATTTGAATAAATACAAAAAGCAAATTTTATTTCAGTAAATTCATGGCTGCAGTTTTTGCCCTAAGAACATCAGTGGGATTAAATAGCTGATTGTGCAGGATGTCATTGGTTTTGTTTCCTGCCTTCCAGGTGAGTGTAGCAGTGATGTGGGGAATCCAGCTGGTCTCCACCGGCTGGTGGAGTCCCTGTATGGGCTGCAGGGGGAGAGAAGCAAACTGAGAGGAGAGCTGCGTCTGCTGCACTCACAGCTGGAGCAAAAAGAAAGAGACAGGCATACCCGCATACAGGCCTTTCAGCAGCAGGTACACAGCTGGTTTTTAATAAATATGAATACTGAACATGTATATTATGTATTATGAAGCGAGCTTGTGTTTCTTTGGAGCATGGATTTAAACTTATGCACCCATGTATTGTAAAAGCAGACCATCAAAACTGTAATTTTCATTTTGATATTTTGAACGAGTGCCACTTTTATTTAATATAAGCAGAGAAACTCGTCTTAGATGTAAAATATTCCCACACAATAAGAGGCTAGTTCAAATATTTCACATTCTGCTACTGATAATAGAAAAACAAGTATTCATTCTGACACATCTAATAAAAATTTCAAATTGCTTTCATGTTTTTTAGATTGATGAGCTGAAGAGCTGCATAGAGGAGCGTGAGGAGGAGCTATCGAGACTGAGAACAGCCACTGTGAGTCCTGCAAGATATTGACTGAGTCATTCATCAAGTGTTTGTCACTTTTCAAGCAATCAGCAGAGCCGCTCTAAATACGTTATAAAAATAGCTCTGTAAATGTCAAGCAGCACCCAGCTTCTCATTGAATTCAATTAGAAAGTGTGTCCAAACTTTTGGTCTGTACCGTATATGAAGGAAAAGAAGGAAATATATATATATATATATATATATATATATATATATATATATATATATATATATATATATATATATATATATAATTATAAAATTATATATTATATATATAATATATATGTAATTATATATTATATATATAATTTTATGATATTATATATCATAAAATTAAAGTACCATAGGAGTAGTTGATGCTATGCTTATTTGATCTACCATTTTTAAAATTATTTTAGAATTTTGACATTTCTCATTTTAGCTTTCACACCTTTATGTCATATTTATCTTGTCTGATCTGAATAAACATTTAGGCAGCTTGGAGGTTTAAACATAATTTTAGCAATATAAAGGTCTCTCAGTCCTAAAAACATAAGCATATTTACATTAACTACAGAGGATGCATTTATGATGTCTTTGATTTTACATACTGTAGCTCTGCAATAGATTGTGATGCTCTTATTATATAATTTAAAGAAGATTTCCAACAGAAAGGCGTTGTGTTATCAGAAGATAAATGAAAGAGTACATGAAAATTTCCTGTAGCATTTTTCAGTTGTTGCTGACTGTCAAACCAACCGCCAAATATTTTTTTTGCTTTATTTAAATCAAGGGTTTCATCAAACCATCTCTTTAGTTTTATTAAAATTCACTCCTGTGTTCATAATTTGGATTTAAGATTTTAAAATTAATGTATTTACAAAAAGGTATCTTACTAACAACGTGTCAGACAAAAAAAAAAGTCTTATGATGAGCAAAACCAATGAGTGCCAGTTTTCTTTTTTTCATTTTATTGTTGACTTTACCCTCAGGGAGCCACGGACTCAGAGAAGCGAGTTCTCTGTCTGTCGGCTGAGAACGAGAGCCTGAAGCAGAGCCTGAGCGTCACACAAGGCCTCCTGCAGCAACTGTCGGTCATCCCGTCTCAATCCAACACCATGCTCATCAAGGTGAGAGGCTGCAGTTCAGCTCCAAGCTCACATGTGTGCCAGTCAACCCGCCGTTAACACGCACACTTACTTCGTTTTACATGACAGGAGAACGAGAACCTTCGTGGCCGAGTTCAGCAGCTGGAGACGTCCCTGCAGCAGCGGGCTGAGCAGCTCTCACAGCTGGAGAGGAAGAGCGAACACAGGGAGTGGAGAAGAGGAGAGGAGCTGAGAAAACGGGAAGACAGAGTGAGGGAGCTGGAGCTGGAGCTGAATAAAGAAAGAGGAAAGGAGCCAGTTGTGAAGGTGAACCATCTCAATGGGCTTGTGATGGATTCCAGAGGGACACAGGTATATTTATATGATCCTGAAAAGATGTAAATCTTCTTTGCAGTACGTCACGCAGACAGTAGAGGTGGAATCGCCGGCCACAGTGAAGCAGCTGACCAAAGCCAGACAGAGGAATGAGGTGCTGTCTGAAAGGCTGTCCAGTCAGAATGAGAGGTGCAAACAGCTGGAGGAACAGATCAGGAAGTCGGATGAATATAGCTGCAATCTGCAGCACAAGGTAAGCACTACAGGTTTCAACTTTCAGGATGATTTTTCTTTGAATCCCTCGGTTTTTTGGAGAACATAGATGACCATAAAGTTTCATGGAGGTTTTTTAATGCAGTGAGAGCTCATAAAAAACAATGTCAGCATTATGCATTAAACATTGTAGGAGGCTCCAAAATACTTGAGATGAGGTCAAAGGATTACATTGAAGCAGTAACCTTAATCATACAGTTTAAATTAAATCTTTTTTTATGTATTAGAATGGCCCAGTCAAAGCCCACTCTTAAATCACAGTCCAATTCCCAATTATGCACTAATTTGTATGCGACCATCACATAAAAAATCAAGTTCATTGTATTTATTTGGAAAAAATGCCAAGTAGCTTTACAAAGTCCTGCAAATTGTGAACATCACTCGTTATTTTGTTTTTCTCTAAATTACTGTTAGCTATACGCCACTAAAACCGTTAATGTTTGGATATAATTTAAAGTCAATGTGATGAACCGCTGATTCGACGATAGAAAATAAAATAAAAGTTCTACCCTCTTGTTGTTCTATAACAATACAGTGTACAGTTAAGTCACTGTAAATGTAAAGCTAACAGGCTGACAAACTGTTGTGATAAAATATTTACAGATTGCAGCGTACGAACGAGAAATTAGTCACCTGCGAGAGGAACTGCTGAAGGAGATCGGCCACTTGGAAGAGAGAAAGGAGGAGGCGGTGAAGGCTGCTGCCAGCTGCTCCGCTGAACACTTTCAGAACCTGCAGGACCAATTCTTCAGTCAGTCGCTTCTGCTTCTGCTCACAAGACGTTCTGCTTAATCAGAGAATATTTCTTCACGCCTTATTTTCTCTCTCAGCTTTGCAGAAGCGTCTAACAGCTCTCCCTCCAACCTTGCGCTCCATGAAGACAGACTATGCCAGCCTAAGGAGTCAAGTTCGGAACTTCTCAGAGTTTTACAGTGCAGCTATCAATGAAGCCAAAAAGCAGGTAATTCAGACCTGAACTCCTGTATTTGGTGGAAAGAAACATCAGATTTCTGAGATTCCACGCTGTGTTTTCTCTTTGATAGATCTCAGCAGCTATCAGTGAGATGTCTGAAGCCAACAAGGACCTTCTGGAGAAATACAGGAAGGAAGTGGCCCTGCGTAGGAAGCTCCATGAGCAGCTGGTGGAGCTGAAAGGTGAGGAAGAGTCACGTTTGCTCCAGTAAATACAGTAAAACTGTTCACTCTCTGAGCCTTCTCTCTGTTTCAGGCAACATCCGTGTGCTGTGCCGGGTCAAGCCTGTGCTGAAGGAGGACCAGCATGAGGAAGGCCAGTCTGTTGTTGTGACGACGGACCCCAACAACGAGTCCTCCCTCACTGTGTTGAACAAGGGAAAAGGTCGCAGCTTTGAGTTGGACAAGGTCTTCCAGCCACGCGCCACACAAGAAGAGGTAGTGGAAAAGACAAAGACTTAAAGAACACGTTACTGTGACATGACCTCTGACCCCACACCTCACTGATGGTTTGGTTTAAACAGATCTTTCAGGAGATTGAACCTCTTGTGACGTCCTGCATTGATGGCTACCATGTCTGCATATTTGCATATGGGCAGACAGGCTCTGGAAAAACCTACACCATGGAGGTAAACACTAATTTTATAGCATGGCTGCATGACCTTCATCAGTGCACACACTGACAAAGGTCATTTGTTGATATTAAAAAAAAACTCATAATAATGGCACAATTTTTAATTAGACGCACGCATTGTAATTTATTACTAAATTTGTTTGTGTTTTAAAGAAAATATTATTCTTGTGTTCAGTGCCGACAGCACAAGCAAACAGAATGGTTGGTCTGGTTGCTTTTACCATGTAAAAGCAGATTTATGAGATGACATATTATTGATAATAGTTAATATTTAAGCAAATGATTTTCATTTGTCTTCAAACATGTGAATTAGACTGGCACATTAGCCATAGAGTTTATTAAAACGAGAAAACTTTCTGGTTTTCGCAAGATTAAGAAAAAACTCATTATGACTAGATTTATATCTCAATGAAACCAAAGTAATAATGTTGTTGCAGTAAAACAGAAATAGTTGTTGGGATTTTTAGATGTCGTCCAGAAGAAACAGGATGAGAAGGAGAATAACAGCGAGCTCCTTTATGCATTTTCATCAAGCTGTAAAGTCAGAGGAATGTATTTTTTTATATATCACTTAAACAAGAAACTTTCTCATTATAACAAGATACAAACCTCATTATAATGAGTAAGTTTCTTTTTTCAACAAGTCTTGCATCTCGTTATGAGATAGTGCTCCTGAATTTATTTCTAAGCTTTGTCCTTTAATCACTTCTGTACTTATAAAATCCTGATTTTATAAAAAAAAAAAAAGTTAGGAAAAGGCTCTGCAAAAAATGTAAATAAATATTTAATTATTACTATTATTTATAAATATTTTTTAAATGTAAATGACTAAATAAAAAAAATCTCATTTGTGAAACCACAACACAATATTGTTTTTTCCTGTTTGGTTTTTGTTTTCTGTCATAGTTGTAAGAGAGGTCTGCAGTGTAGATTCACTCTTACTAACAGAATAGCTGAATTTATGAATGAATAACATTACCAAAGTTCTTCTTTTTCTGCTCAATATTTTAGGGCAATACTTTAACTTAGCATTTTTCCTTCCTATAAAAATTAACTGCCTCTCCATAAGTTTCTCATGACTGAAAAGTGCCAGATGCCATCGCCACAAAGCCAACAGGATCATAAAGAAATCAAAAATGCTGGCTGTGTTACAATGTCAGGATCCAACAACATAATATGGCCACTTCTTGTTATCCAGGGCAGTGTGGAAAACCCAGGAATCAACCAGCGAGCTCTGAAACATCTCTTCAGTGAGATCGAAGAGAGAAAAGACATGTGGTCCTACACAGTCACAGTCAGCTCTGTGGAGATTTACAATGAGGTGCTGAGGTACAGGTGCTGCTTTTTGAGTGGAGGTGACATACTGTAACATATATTGTGACAAAAGGAGGTTAAGTAAAGTAAGGTTTATCTTTCAGAGACCTGCTGAGTAAGGATGGAGAGAAGTTGGACATAAAGATCAACCCAGATGGAACGGGACAGCTGCACGTTCCAGGCCTCAGGGTTATAGAAGTTAGGAACTTTCAGCACATTAAGAAGGTGGGAACGATCTCCTACCGTTTTAATCACCATTCATGATTACATTACTGATGCTTAAGGTTTTGTTTTTTTTTATTATTGTTTTTAAAGATTTTAGCCATGGCTCGTAGGAACAGGATCACTTTTGGCACTCAGATGAACCAGCACAGCTCACGCTCCCACGCTCTGCTGTGCATCACCATCCAGGGTACTGACCTTGCCTCTGGCTCCAAAACCACCGGTCAGTTTTTCTCCTTCTCAGCACAAACTGTCAGGAGTTTTGTCTTTCAAAGACAAATCAGTTCTGTGAATTCACTCTTCGTTGTTCAGGTAAGATGAACCTGGTGGACCTGGCCGGCTCCGAGCGGGTCTGGAAGTCTGGAGCCGAAGGGGAGCGGCTGAAGGAGGCCCAGAACATCAACCGCTCCCTGCTGGCGCTCGGGGACGTCATTCAGGCTCTTCGGGGTCGGCACACCCACATCCCCTTCAGGAACTCTCGCCTTACCTACTTATTACAGGACTCCCTCGGCAAAGGCAGCAAGACCGTCATGGTGGTGCAGGTAAGAGAAATCCTTAAGCCCATCCGTCAACCGATTCTTACAGCGTTACTAACTGAGTTAAATCATTCCACCGAAGGTGTCTGCGCTGGAGAGCAACGTGGGTGAGACGTTATGCTCTCTGAAGTTTGCTCAGAGGGTTTGTAAAGTGGAGCTGGGCCCTGCAGCCAGGAAGATCGAATCTGGCGGAGGCCAGTGTGACTGACGGTCTTGAATCCACCACAGAGTCCTACAGTATTAAAGCACCTGGCAAAAGTATTCACACTCCTTGAATTTTTCCACATTATGTAAAGTTATAGCATTTACTGTATTTTATTGGGGTTTTATTTGATAAGATCAGCACACGGTTGTGAATAACTGTGAAGTGCGTCTGTAAAAGGTGCCCATTTTACAACTGTGCTGCATGCATGTATGCTTTAGCCTCCTACAGAAAATACTTTACAGAACTAGTTTTGCTTTAATACACCAGCGAGGCTTTGGGGTATGTCTAATGATTCTTCCTTGCAAAATATCTCAGGCTCAGTCTTTGCAGCTCTGAACATCAATTTTCAAGTTTTACCACAGATTTTTAGTTGGATTCTCATCTTGGGCCTGGACATTGACTAGGCCATTTTAGCACAATTATGGGTAATCCATACATTGTCTTTAGGCCCCTGCTGTGTAGTTGCTGTGTACTCTCGTTAGAGTACGAGAGTAAAGTAGTTGAAGACAAATGCATGATGTGTTTAAAACGTACTGAAACCTTAATTTTCTCCTCCTTCAAAATGATGCACTACCTTGTGTTTGTCTATCACATAAAACCCCAATAAACGATGAACATTTTTGCAGTTACCAATGTGAAAAACTTATGAGGAGTATGAATACTTTTGCGGGCATGCTCACCTTTATCCCACCAGCTACTTTCAACACTAAAGTATCAAAAGGATCAGATGCAAACCTGATTAAGGGCTAAATCTGTGGAGGTCTGCAGTTTGAGGTCAAGTTTTGTTCCTCTCCGCCATATTCAGTAAAAACCCTTTATCATTAGTTTACCTGCATGCAGTCAGGAATATTTATTCTGCCTCTCTCTCGGCTGAAAAACCCGATGCTTCCTTGAAATGCTGTTTATTTTTATTGTATAGGAGAATCTGGATTTAATCACAACCTCGGTGATCGTCGCACTGTTTAGAGCTGTGTCATGGTACACCCTGATTCAGAGTCATAGTATCAGCACTTTAGTTTGTGCACCCTTTGCCACCCATCTTGCTGTGGATGTCTGTAGGCTGTGTCATTGCTGATGCAACGCATTTTGAAGCTGTAGTGTGTAGGAACAGCTAAATTATGAGCTGCAGGTGCATTTAAGACCCATATTTATGTCGTTTCTGTGAAAAATTCAAAAAGCAGTGACTGAACGCTTAGATTCGCCTTGATCATTTGCCTTTACAGATGCGAACAGAGGTTGTTTTGAGGGGAGCTGGTGGCCTTGTCTGAAATAAACTGTGCAATAACTCCTGATGCAGGTGGAGTGGGCCTAGAGATAGAAGATGCACTTTATTGTGAAAGAGCAGCATTTTAGTTCAGCTTGCAAGAGAGGTTACTGGTGAATGTTTCACAAAATACTAAAAGCTCATTTATTGGTCATATGTGTTCATCAGTTTTTATCCATTGAATCAAAATGTGCTTTTGATTCTAATGTAGCAAAACATCATGTAGCAGTTCCTATCAGGAGGTATTTCAGTGGTAGAGAGTGAATCTTCAGGTAATTTTCTGAATAAATGTGTACAGTAATTAAAATGTGTCTCAGTGTGTTCAGAAAAGAGTGATCAGTAAAAATGTAGTAAAACCCAAAAGATATTTACACTTTGCCATTTTTTCATTATAGTTGTGTCTAAGTTTTTTGTATCAATATTCTTATTTTATTGTATATTTACTTTTAAACAAGGGAATGTTATAATTCTTGTTTTTTTCTCAATTTAAAATTTTTTTTATATGTATAAACAATATTTTTAATGTTAGACATTTTTCGTCAAGTATTAAACACAGAAGCTGGAAAAACTGAAAAGATGAATGGATTGATAAACAGACGTATGATCAAGTTCAGTTATTTACTGGCTGGATGGACACAGATGGATGAATGAAGATGGACAGATCAACAGAAGAATGAATGGAAAACAAAGATGAAAGGAAGAATGGATGGCAGAAGATGAATGAATACATAAATGAATAGGCAGATTAATGAAATCATAGATTAATGAAAGAATGGACAGATAGATGGATTCTAGGATAATTAAACTTTTCTCTGTAAATATTTAATTAACCAGCATAAAAGCGGTCAGGTTGGAATGAATCAGTGTGAGTCAGATCTCTAACACACAATGGAAGACAGAGGATGAATGAAGCCTAAAAATAACATTTTCCTTTCTGCTCTTCTTCCTTCTGATTCATTTAGACTTTGGGAGAAATACGAACTCAAGTCTTTGCTTACAAACTGATGTTTTAATCCAAATATCTTCTATAGTAGCTTTATTTATTTAACAAGGAAATTCAGACATTTAAAAAAAAAAAACAGCCATTTTATTTTAAATGTTTAAAAAAATATATATATAAAACACACCTTCAGAAACCACATATGAAACACTTGACTCATAGGAAGGTGAGGAAAAAAACACATCCAACCGTCTCCTCTGCAGGGTGAAACCAATATGTACAGCTCACATTTGAAAGCACAGTGAACTGAGGCCGTTCCTGTTTCTGTCAGTTTCCCCGTTACATCACGTATTCAGTCCGAGTCTCCCTCCTCCACTCCCACAGCTCCCACCGCTGCAGCCAGCTCCTCCTCACTGCCTCGCAGCCGATCCCCTGGACATAAACACACAAACAATCCCTCACAAAAACATCAGACCACAGGTCCAATAAAATCCAGTGTAGTTATGCTTTTTTTATGAGACGATGAGTAGATAAGCAGAATTTCGTCATTCGTGGTATCTGTTTGAATTTAAAACTAGAAAATATTTATTTGCATCAATAGTCAGCTATTGTAGCACATGCTAACTCAAAACATGTCCTCTTGAAGCGTTTTAAGTATAAGTGAGAAGTGTTATATTTAAAATACTGGAAAATTTAAAATCCGTATCGTTTTTCCCTGGCAGAACCCAACTATTTTTGGACTGCTGCTCACTTATCAGGTGGAATCAGACATCTGAGGTTATCAGAGTCCTTCAAATCAAGCCCCCATAACATCTGGGAGTCACAGAGCAATTAACCTAATAATTCACAGTCCTCCCAAACATGGTTATCTTTGCAACATCCTGCGATAAAGAGTGCAAACAAAGTGGTTGATACTAACGGATGAGCTCAGCGATGGCTCTCTGCGTTCGCCTTTCCAGCTTTTCCAGTTTCTTTGCCACATCACGCTTCAGATCCCTGAAGATTAAAAAATGAAAAACACATGGTGAGTTCTTGATAAATTCTTCTAATATACAGTTTCTTTTCCATTTTATCGTTTAAATTTGACCACAAATGACAATTTTAGGCAATAATATTCTGATACCTCTAAATAAATTAGATTGCAACCCATTGTCTACAAATCCATGTACAGAAAACAAGAAGAAGAAAGTGCAAGACACTTTCAGACAAGACAAGACAATAACAGAAATTCTTGTGCTGAATGTAAAACAGCCTTTATAATGGAAAACTAATACAGTACTCCCACGGTGATGGTGGCATCATGCTGCAGGGATACTTTTTACGTATAGCTCATAAAATTCTAGTAAAACACAATGAGGTTTATGATTACAATTGGACAAAATGTGAAAAGTTTCAACAGCTATGACTATCTTAGTAGATATTGTACAACCTTGATTCAAAACTTTGAAATGGAGCTTACCAGTCTGGTTTTCTTGGTGCAAGATTGGCCAAATCCTAAAGGCAGAAATAAGGTAAATTAGACAACTTAAAATGCTTTATTAATGTAAAATAGATCTAAACGAAAGTAAGTATTCACCACTTCTTCGATTATGGGCTCAGGATTTGCTGCCTCCAACTGATCTTTTACTTTATCTTCCACTGCAACCAAAGAACATGATCAGTTTCAGCACAACTCATTTCTGCAGCACCAAAGGCTTGTTTTCAATCCAAAAGTCTCACCTGAAGCTGGTTTGGCTTTAGGTACCTGCCTCTCTTTCAGCTCTTCATCTTCCGGAGTGTAATTCCTCAGTTTCAGCTCTCTGAAAACAGAACCCCCCCCAGAACTTTAGTGGACATATTTACAAATGTGACGATCCAGCAGGTGGCAGTGTAGGCAAATTAAAGAACATAAAAGATCATCTGAAATCCCCACACAGCTGCACATCTAATGTCTAAAAAAGGGGTGGTAAGAGTATAATGTCCCCATTTATACCAGCAAGCTTTTCTGATTAACATGTTCCACCTGCTCCTGGGCACGGAGGGCAGAAAACAGCTGAGGAATTCTTCCCTTAATGCAGAACGGCCGCGTCTTTCATCACAGCTCCACACAGAGGGATTCTTGGCGAGCTTAGCCGACGTCTCTGGCGGATCACACCGAGGGGTGCAGAGGCGGAGGTTAACAAGCACGGCACAACAGACTTATCAGCTGCTGAGAGCTTAGCGTGGATTTGGGATGAAGCTTGACACGCTGCGCTCTTGATAGATCCATCACACTCCTTCTGTCGGACGGCCCAATGCCTTGTATGGGTACGGGTGAAAAAGCTAGCTGGGATCCTGCTGCTCTCGGCTGACAGAGAGCAGCAGGATCCCACAGGCCTAAACACGCGTTTTTGCATAAACACGTGCCTGTGTTTATGCAAACGTGTGTGTGCAGATCAGATGCTTACGATGCTGGTTCAGTGGTAGAAAAATGTAAACTTTATTTTAATTGTTAAAACAACCAAAATATGACTGAGTAAAGCACTGTCACTTTAATAATAATAAAAATGTCTTATGCAAGCCAGCATGATCAAACACTTCCCTTGCATTAAGTAGACTACATGTAACCCAGCTTTCTTTATCCCAATGTTAGATCACATCTTTCTACAACTGACCAGGGATCAGCTGGATACATGTATTCAGCTACGGCTTCAACACCTTTTCTATCATACTGCTTTTAATGATGGATCAAAGTAAAAGAACGTTTTCTGCAACTTTATGACACAGAGTAGGACAGTGCTCCCCTCCCACACCTGTTGCTGCCAAAGTTGACTGGAGCTTAAATCGTTGTTTGAATATCGTCCCCTAAAACTCTACAACTGTGTGTGGAAACAAAAATGCAAATGATATATTAGATAAAATTTTATAACCCGATCCCAATGAATGGAGGGATAACCAGAGGACTGGGAAAACTGGATTTTAATATTCATCCAGCCGTGGTGTCTGGCTATCAAAGAAAGGCGCATGGAGGTAGCTGGTCAAAGAAGGAAGCCTAACATTTACCCAGCAACACTCTTCAGCTGGTTCTGGGAGATCTTGAGAAACGGCAAACCAGGACAAACACAAACTTATTCCAGTGAGTTCTGGGTCGAGCATGGGGTCTCCTTCTGGTGGGACATGCCTGGAAAATCTCCAAAGGGTTGGGTCCAGGAAGTATCCCGACAGAAGCAACTCTACTGATGTTGTTCCAGACGAGCAGCAGCTCTACTCCGAGTTCCTCACATATTGCTATGGCTGAGGCAAAGAGATCAGGCTCATTTCAAACACTTCTAAACAGAACCTGGATCTTTTCATCTTTAGTCATAGAAACATCATGACAGAAAATATTTTGCAGTTTTAAAACGTTTTTTAAAACCTCACCGTATCTGGTGAAATGGTAAATGGACTGAACTTGTATAACGCTTTTCCAATCATTTTGACCACTCAAAGCGCTTCACACTAGTCACATTCACCCACTCACCCCCACAAACGCTCACACTTATACACCGATACGCAGATCGGTAGGCAGTTTGGGGTTAAGTGCCTTGCCCAGGGGCACATCGATATGTGGCAGGAGGAAGCTGGAATCGAACCTACAACCTTCCAATCACTGACTAAATTTCATTCTCATCTCTGTGGAGAGGAGCTTAGATAATTCCAGCAATTTCAATAGGTAAATGCAAATTCTTGCATTTATTTTGATGAACCTGCAAATGGAAACCTGAACCTTTTAGTGTGCTGCAGAAGGTCAGAAGGTCGTCAACATTGTTAAGAATCACCCTGTTGTGTCCATTAATATTTAAGCAGAATTTTACACCATCTCCATCACTATTAACTCCTTTTTTCCTCCCACACCTGAAAATAAACACGTAGCAAGAGATCCAGGGAAAAATTATGTTTCAACTGCCTCCATGAGCAGAACAAAGAACAGGACGGACAACAGGTGTGTAAATCTTCTGCCCTCAAAGCTTTTTCTTTTGTCATTAGCCGTCACCAAGTTCAAATGCTTCTAAACGCTGAGGGGTGTGTTTACACATTTCCACCTCAAGCAGACAGTGGCATCAAAGTGAAACAAAGTGATAAATTCGGAGCATGAGCTGAGAGGGGCTCTCTCTAAATGTTCTGAGAAAACTCTTGCTGAGGAGGAAGCGCAGTAGGAGTGCTCAACTGTTTACAATAATATCAGGCCAGGATATACTCAGCTACTTTACTTTAACACACAACACGGCAAGCATGAACATGAAGCAAAAGATTTCAAAGGCGTTCAAAGTTCTTTGAATGTAATTCGTCAACTCGAGGAACTTGGAATCTGCTTGCCCATCTTTCTCAA
The DNA here is from genome assembly GCF_001444195.1 of Xiphophorus couchianus. Classification (NCBI taxonomy): domain Eukaryota; kingdom Metazoa; phylum Chordata; class Actinopteri; order Cyprinodontiformes; family Poeciliidae; genus Xiphophorus; species Xiphophorus couchianus. Next base: position 17,167,583 of record NC_040230.1, on the reverse strand, counting down.
TAAAAGAACTGAAGTTTTAGCCACACCTAACATGATGCAACAGGAAAAGCTGCAAGGCATAGTTGGTGCATCTTGTGGATTAGACTTGGAACAAAATGTTAGAAAACAGAGAGATAGAAACCTTGAAGGGACAAGAAGAATTTCTTTTTTCCAAACCAACCTGCTTTCGCAACTCGATCTCCTATGAAACTTTAATGCTGATAACAAGATACATTACACTCACAGCACATTGCACACCAGTGTCAGTGTTTGCAAAACACAGTTCTGAAACCCCAGAATATACTTGACACTCTTTACACCCAAACGCTAAAGATGTTTGTAAGCCCTGAGGCTATTTTCACCCTGGTAGAGAGACCTGTCCTGTCGGACTGGAGGAAAAGCTGCGGCACTCCTTCAGGTGCCTTTAGAACAAAGTCATTAAATGTAAACAATGGAGAAAAAAAAGGTCCTGTAGGACAGGAAAGATGGCTGCTCCCTCCTACCAACTGCTAATATGAAGTTGAGCGAGCTGCACAATATTTGAGCTGCTAATGGCACCAGGCTGTGTGTAAGCCCAGTGTAAACATCCAATCTCACAACCTGCACACACAGACAGACATGCAGTGGCGAGGCGATTAAAGCGCAGATAAATGCTCTGATCTTGCACATCAAGTTTAGTTTCAGTTCCGTTTGTGTCTAAACTGTAAAGTAAGAAGAAGCAAACACTGAAGAAAGAGCAATATGCAAACAAAACAAACAAATCATGAGCATCTCTGGAGAGCAAGGAGATCCAACCTGTGCTTTTCTTCAGGAGTCTCCTCTAGTGCCGCCTTTTTGCTCTCTGGTTCTTCATCTTCCTGCTCATGTCCCTGCAGACACATCAGCACAGTAGGACCACTTTAGCAAATAGCATAACAGCAAAAAGGAAAATAAGAATCACTGAATTCAGCCATGAAAAAATAAGACACTTCCCAATTTTTTTTAAAGAACATATGAATCACCGTAATTTAGGTCTGTCACAGGAGACCCACAGACCATCATTTGCATAGACAAACATAATTATGAGTGTGTGTAATGTCCTGTGATTTGGGAGTCAAATAACACATTTACATTTTGAACTTCGTTGCTTAAAGAGCTGACCTGTTCAGAAGTTTCTGAGTTAAAAAAAAAAAAAAATTATTAATCTGGAAATTTGGATGTTTTTTGTACTGGCGGGCAAAAAAGCAAATGTATTGCCTGCACAAAATCTATTTGCATGTAATCTAGTGAGACAAATTACAAAACTCATTTGCAAAAATTATAAAGCATGCCCCCTCCACCTCTCAAATGTATTGACCTAAATTTCAAAGTTTGAAAGAAAGGAAATCAAACCCCTCCCAGACTCTATTTTCCTGAAGAGGCTTCCTGTCCACCTGCTTGAACAATTCAGGGCTGTGACGTATAATTCAAGTGCAGCACAGAAGGACAACAACTGCAGACTGGAGGAAACATTTATCAACCATTGCAATATCACAGGATCTTATGAAAAGAGAGGATGAGGAGGGGCTGGGTGGCACATTGAACAAGGTCTCTGCAAAAGTCCCTTTGTAAAACATGTAGACGACCATAGTGGAGCAAAATACTGTAACTGTCAAATGTTTCAACACAGACTGCAACCCCAATGAGGAACTGGAAATCATCTTTGCTTCAAACAGATCCCACTCAGAGATAAAGTGGATAAAATATTAAGCCCACCCAGTGAAGTGAACAGAGAACAAGTCTCCGTGGTTACTTCTGCTACCGACCATTTACCTCTGGAGGTGGATCAGGATCTAGAAATACAATCACACCTACTTATTCTGCTTAAAGTTGCAGGTCAGAAAATTAGTAACATCTAGCAGTTGTTGCAACTCGTAACTTGGCTGAGAGCCTCAAAGCTGTTACTCTAAAACCAAACATTAAAGCTCAAATGCATGTTGTGTATGCATTTATGATTATAAAATAGAATGCATTCTAGAAATGCATATAAATTGTTTACTACTACAACCATATTAGATTTGAATATTAGGTTTGTGACTAAATCTTGTCCTTTATTCTTGGAATGACTTACTGTCCTGTTGATATTTCTAACGCAATATTTTATGTTTTAATTCAAATATGCAAAATAAATGGGAAAGATTGTTATAATTATAGCAATGATTATTATTTTCTATGTTGTTTTTTTTCTGGGAAGACATAGATAAATGCCAATAGTGCAACTCATGTTGTGAGCACAGTGGTAACTGGAAAATTGAATTGATTTTGTGAATTGATCAAGTTTTCTGTTTAAAAAGAAATAATTTTGGAAAATCTGGATTTTTTTTTTTTTTTCACCAATCCATTCTTTGGGGTTTTGTAATTCAGAGTGATATCAGCTCGCTCAGGGCGTTTTACAAACATGTGTTACAGGTGGTATTAATTTTTCACTCAAAATTCAAGTTTACTTTCAGAAGGGGTCATTGAAATAAAAGCAGATTTAGCCATTTATACTGACACTACATACATCCAGGTAGAATACAATTACAAATATGTTGACTTCTAAAGGAAACTTGTTGTATTAGATTTTATTTAGGGTATTGGGTAAAGGGAGATGGGAAAAACTGCTTGCCTCATAGATTTTTATTTCCAAAACAAAAACACAAGGGACTGTCCTAACTAAATCTTTGCAGTCTGGTATTAAATGAACGATGTAATAGGACCTGTCACAAATGTAATGTGATCAAATACACCGTGTAATTTCATCTACTGGAGTTTCATCTGATCTTTCTCAAGCGAACATCAGGTTTTCAATGTTGTGGCTGAAAAACGTTAATATGGGTGCAACATAAAGCAATGTGCACGAACAAATCAACCTTGAAGTTCAGTCTAATCATGAAGCATATAGAGGTAAGAACATACAACATTTAGCTTAGCTAATCAGCACTGCAAAAAAAAGGATAAAACATGCCACACAACTGCGATTACAAAATCAAATTTGACTTGAATTCATCTTAATTTAATATCTAAACAACTATACAAACACATACACAATGTATTTGACTAAAATTGGATAATTTTTCCAATTCCTCGCCTCAACTCATTGGCTAACGTTAGCCTGAAGCTAAGTTTGTTAACGTTACCTAGCTTAAAAAAATACGACTTTCTTAACCGTGTTCAAATTCTCAAATATTATTCCAAGCTAGAAGAGGGACTTACGTGACGTTTTTTATCCCTCAGCGCTTTGAGTCTCTCTTTTCTCTTCAGCGCCTGCTCCTGAAGCGACCCGACGTTTTTCTCCATGTTTATCTCTCCACACGCCGCTCGACTCCCTCTGACATCCATTAACAGACCCTGCTACAGCAGGGCGTAAAGTCGCGCGTCGAGCGCTTCAACTTGGATGGTCTGTTGCCTGCTCATGTGATTTTGTTTTGAAAACAAATGTGCCCCCAATTAACAACGAAACCATTGTAATTTTTTGCATCTATGTAAAATAACAAAAGAGGTATTGTCTTGAAAATTAAAAAAAAACACACATTTATTAATGTATTGCTACATATAATATTTGCATTTGTAATATTTTGCGTAGATGACAAGTTATTTTTCTCAAATTATTTATTATTCAATTACATTTTACACATGCTCTATATATGGGTTCAAGTTCATGTAAACAAATATTACCGCTTCACTGTAACGTTTGCTGATGGTCACAGTGTCAGGTCTTGTTTAGGAATGTAGGCCATTGCCATAGTAATTCAGCTTCCTCAAGCTGCACTGGGTCCGTGGTTCTGGTGATTAACATTAGCGTGTCACAACCCAACCCTGTCATGGTGATGTTGAAAAACCTAGAAAGATAACCTCAGGGAAAAAAACAAGCTCAAGGTCAGTCAGTAAATAAATAAACTCCAGTTCCAAATGAGATTCACAGTTTAACAAAAGCTGAATATCAAAATGAAATAATATAGTACATTTTATTTATCTTGGGTATGTTCCATGGGTCACTACTCTAAATGTGTTGCACAAGCAACACAAAGAAACGGTTCAATAAAGCCACTGAACGATGCTCTAGTCAGAAAAAGAAAACAAACTTATGCAAAAAAATGTTTTCTTTTTTTACAAATATAAACCTGAAAGGTGTGGCATGCTTTTTTAACCATCTCCTCTGACCTAATACATTGTGCAACTACCTTTTGCTACAATTAAAGCTATGAAGCTTTTGCTTTATGCCTCTACCAGTGCTGACATTTAGAAGTGATGTCTTTTCCCGTTTTCTTCCCTCTTTGCAATTACTTGCAAGGAAAGTATTTTGTAAACAAGACAAAGATATGGTTTTAGCTAAACTATGGATTGTTGAGAGGGACTTAAAGTGTTAGGCTTCTACCAATCATTCTGAATGTAGGTGAAAAAGATCATTCTAGACTCACATGACCTAAAGACCTTCTTCTAAAAGTCTGAAATTTGTTCTTTAACATGTTTTTTTTTTCTTCTCCACACTAAGCAATTTTGCAGAGTGCAGCGGTAATTATGCTATTCGCAGATTTCATTTAGGGCTATCAGAGTAATGGGGGTTGATTTCAAACACATGCCACACTTTTCAGAATTTAAAAATAAAACATTTTCAGAACGTGTCATCTCCTTCTACTTCACTTTGTGTTAGTCTTCCACAGATTTGTTGTGACCTCCTACTATTTATTAAAAAATAAAATGCACCCTCTATCTAATCCATGCTTTAAAACCTTATAGGTTTTAATTTCAGTATTCATCCTTTAGCAGTGCATGACAATTATGTCTTTGTTTCTTCATTTTTATTTCTAGATACATTTATGAATGGCCTTTTATTCCCAAAAACATCTGCTGTTTATTACAGTCTTGTTTAATACAACATAATAAGCAACAAGGAACCATTACAAGTTGATAATGGAGTCTGAAGTTCAGCTTATTGTGCCAAAACACACGTTCCTCGGCCTGGAAAAATGGCCCTGATTCTTTCTACTGTAAAGAATTTGCTTTTAGATTTCTATTTTCCTTTTTTGAACAGGTAGACTTGTCTGCTGCTGATGTTTGGCAGCGTTTGGTTAAGCCCGTGTTTATTTGTGCATGTGTCTTTAAGAATATCAGTCTACCTGTGAGCATGATCTCCAGTCAACTTCCCAGTGAATTTATGGTCTTGTTAACAGTAGTTGATGATCAGTCGCTTCTTGTCCGCCCTCTGAAAGCAGCTGATCCCAAAACGGGCAGCGCTGCCGTTTCTGAGTCCCGAGTGGATGGCATCTCTCGCTTCTTCCGTGGGAGCCCTCTCCAGCAGGATCCATACAGCGACAAGCTCGCTGTGACTGCGGACATACATGGGTGTTTCTCCGGGCGTGTATTTCCACGCATTTTCCTCCCCTGCGCTTGCACAGTTTCGGCAAGTGTTCGAATCAGCGACTTGGTGTTTTTTTGTTTTTGTTTTTTTTCTCCGCGTTTTCTGATAACTTTGCATTTGGACACTGACAGCTCTTTTTCAATATTTATTTTTTATCATTCGGATTTGTGTATCTCTGTTGGATATTTGCAGGAATGGTTGGCAGGAGCGCGCCGCGTCCCCCTGCCTTTAGGAAGCAACTTCAGCCAGACGCCGCTCGCACGATTTTTTGAAAGAAAAAGAGAAATACACACGAGGAGGTGATGAGCAACCACAGAGGCGGCGGAATGGCATCGAAGGAAAGGCTGTACGAGCTGTGGATGTTGTATTACACAAAGGTGAGTGCGAGTGCGGAAGAGCCGACGATGACACCTGTTGTTGTTGCTCCTCTGCCCGAACTTCGGAGTTACTCAGAGCCGATAAACGCATAACAATCAGGCCTGTGAGCCCCATGGTTAGTTGTCAGGCTTATATGAGGAAATCGGTTCTTTTTCGCCCGCTCGCCTATAAACAGCGTTTATTTATCTGGTGTGACTTTGGTTGCGTTGTGTAAAAAAAACAAGCATCGTGTGTCGTTTTCGTACATTTCCGAGACTTTTCACCTCTAGTCACGAAGAAACTGCTACTGAAACACATCTTAAAGTTAATTAGATCATGTACCTGCGATGCAGGTGTTTCTGGGACTACTTCCTGTTCCTGTTCCTACCTGGCTGCCTGTCTTCCTCGCTGAAACATGTGTCATCAGTATGATAATGTTCTTAAAAACGGGATGCAATGACTATTTTTAATGGAATTTTGGTACCAACCAATTACTAGCTAAAATGTAAAGTTAGTTAGCCACAATGTAGGGTCAGTACATGATCTGATAATTCAGAGTTGCCAGTTATAAAATATTACAACATATTAGCTTAGCAGAGTGAAGGGTGATAATTCAGTTTCCATATCATGGCTGAATGTATTTTTCTGTAGTACTTGGAGATATTTCTCAACAGTCAAAGTTGTACTTTTATTTGTAGAAGCCTTCTTTTTGCCAGCTGTCTGGCACCACACAGCAACAAGTGGGGAGGGGCTGCACTGTGTTATACTGTTCTCCATCACTATAGCACTTCAGCAGCTTTCTGTGTGGATCTATGGATGTTTCCTCTGGTACTCCATGGATGTTAGGTTAATTGTTCTCTCTAAACTGCCTTCAGTTGTTAGTGTCTGCTCCCATACTTGTCCCATTTTGTCCTTGTGTTGCCTTGTGATAATGACTGCTGGAGATAGTTACCAGGACATGCCAACACCCCAATCCTGCTCGTAATAAGTTAGAATAGAAACTGATTAGATGGTATAACTTGGCACAGGTAATTAGCTCATGACTCATGGGGTTAACAGTTCATCAGGAACATTTACATCTGAAGTTAGAACTTGATCTTAACCAGTTTCTGAGTAAGAATTGAATGCTTGAGGAGATATATTCTTCAACCAGCCTCTAATTGGTAGCAATTAAGATCTGTCTCTGGTTCCCCTCTTTAATGAGATGACTCAACAAACTTGTGAAATCTTGGTCTGTTGTACTGCAATTTTAAGCATGGCAGTAAGTATGACTGGAAAACCTTTACCCCAGTGGTAGTTGTTATAAAAAGTTTGACAGCCACTGCATTTGTGGATAAATTAGGCATATAGCCTGTTTAACTCCATAGTAGATCATCATTTATTACTCTAAACTCATGTTTATAAATTTTCTTGAAACCTAGATTCTGAATAATGATTACATCTCCGCTTAGCTTGGCTCTGAATGGGCAATGACTCATTTATTATTTCATGTCTTAGCAATCTGCTTCTTTGCCTGAGGATAGCCCTGTACTCTCTCTCTCTTTACAGCCTCTCTTCACAGCAGATCTGCAGTTTTGACAATTAAAGAAATTTCATTAAGACTCTTTTTTTATCTATGTAGTTTCGTCAGGCCTAATCACATCCTATGATCCAAAATACATTTGAGAAGATGGCAGTTAAATGTGGAAAATCAAAAGTCAGGCATGTTCACTACAGTAGTAAACATAGTCTGTTTTTACTCTTTTATTATGGTATTTACTCAAATATTTAAAACAAACTGCATTTTACGCTCTGGTTTCTTTAATTTAAAACTATTTGCCCTTCAGCGCACAGTTTGATGTTTGTTGCTTTAATGAGTTCAGTTTCAACGCCTTCACTGTCAACAGTTAACCTTTCTATTAGTAAAAATAAAATAGAATCTCCTACCAGCTGACCAGCAGGGCACAGTAAATCTTGATTCAGGTAACCAGCCCACACCTATCAGAGCTTTAGTGTATGACTTCTTGCACAACATATTATCAAATGAGTCATCTTGATCATTTTTGGCTGATCCCAAATGATTTCTTATTCTCTAATCTACTCTTTTATTTCCCCTCTGAGTTTCTGCTGCATAGACAGCTGTAGATGTGCAGAGCTTTCTGGTGTGCAAGAAACACAACAGCTTGTAATTTGCACTGCCGTCTTAGTCTGTTGCTAGAAAGAATCAGAGATAAAGTGTGTGTTTTGTGGTGTTTGGTGCAGAGGAGTTACCCTGAAACTCCTCTGAGTGAGAGTTGTCTAGCATCTCTGTGTGTGTGAGACTACTTCCTTATTAAGGTGCATCTTGGCTGTCTGTCACTTTCCTCTATCCCTGTTATAAATTTAAAAAATGGCTAATAATAGTCTTTTAAATACCGAAAATCAACACTTGTTCTCATCAGTGTTGGTTTTTCATCTTCTCAGATAGTAGAGGTAAAGGATATAACTCATGTCTGATGCAACCTCTTTATGTGATTCACACAGCATAGAAACACAAGAGGCTGCAGAGAAGCAGCAGAACTGATTCCCCAGCCTCTCCTTTAGAGCCTACCACACCATTGTGTTTAGTGCTTTTGTTATCTGCCTGTTAGGTGAGTTGGCACAGAAAATCATTTTTCAACTGGACATATCCCTTTGCTGACTCACAGATCTGGTTTGTCATACATCAAGGAGAGATTTGACTATAGTAAATAAGTTGATCTGCACAGCGAACCCGGGCTTTGTTGAGTTTTTTATCAAAACTGTTGACGAACCCTCAGCAGCTTCACGCAGAGTCCCCATGGATGACAAGCTTTATTTGTTTTAGATGCATCATTTCAGCTGTTTGTCTCTTCAGGTTTTCTAACATTTCTCTCTGTAGTAGTTTAGGACTTGAATGCCCTCAGCCTTCACGTACTTGCTATAAAAAAGCACAACTTGCACAGGCTTGTCATTGAAAAAAAAGAGCTCAGTTTCCTTCAATTGTGTAAGAAATCACACACCCCTCTAAGGACTTTCTAGATCACCGACTTACTGTATGTGGATTGTTTGAAAGACGCTCTGAGGCAACGAGAAATATTTTCCATAAAAGTGATCAAACATGCAGGTGCTGAATAACAAATTATCTCTATTGATGGTTTCCTTAATGTCTGCTTTTTTTTAAAGCCTCCCACTTTCTTTATCATCCCATGCATCCTTCACATACTTTAGATCAATAAATAACTCAGGGGCCACTGTAAAGATACGATGTTTACACTCTAAATGCTTCTTGAGTTTTCTCTGGGTTTTGCAGCTAAGTGCTAAACAAACCTATGGTTGTGTTAACAGATCTTCATAGCAGAGCCAGGCTTCAGTTCTTGTTTTTTATCTTGCCAGGTTAAAACCAGCCCTGCTGGCATTGCTTCAGGAGTTATATTCTCATTTATAATGCTAGTTTTTATCCCTTACAGGCAAAGAAAAGGCAGATCAAATCATGACAAACTTCACCTTCTCAGATTGTGCCTAAAGAAGTGTTAAAGGGTGTGGGCTTTTTAAGTAAGTTGGCTTTTTTAAAAGGTATGTAGGTGATGATTATGCCTTACTTTGTGCTGGTCTGACATAAAAGTCTTAATAAAATACATCTTTGTTATTGTTATGCAACAAAATATGAAAGGTTCAGGGAGCATGGATACTTTTGCAAGTCACTGTTGATGATCATTCCACTTCCTTTATAGAGGAAATGAATTATTGTTGCTATTTTTATCAAAGTCAAAGTCAGTTAGGAAACTTATGTATCTATTTTTATATGACCTTTTAAAAGTAAAGCTATAAACTTCGTCCCATTTTACCAAGCTTATATGAGCTTTGCCCTGTTAGTCACCACCGAACAAAACTTAGCCTTATCTGCAGGTCTTTATCTGTTGGTAATTTATTTTTGAGCTGTTATTGACTGATGCATTCATATGTTATATTGCACATCCTTCGTTTAGCCCAGACAACTCCTTACCAAACAGTCATTCACCTTTAGAGTTTACTTCTAAATAAGCTCAAGATGTTTGGGATTTGCATTGAGAAAATGACCCAGAGACAACATCGAAACATAGCCCTCCAGATGTCCATAGAATGAGAATAAAAAGCAAATAAGCATCTTTCCTAACGATTAGTGGTGATCCAAAAGATTTCCTGCTCGCAGAAAAACAATCTGTGATTATTCTGTGACCTCTTACTTGAGGGGACTAATTAAAGCCCTTAGAGGGAAAGCCAGACCACAGTGACAACTCGACTGCCACTCATCGGCACAGCTGTGAAACCATCCCCCTTGGATCGCTCTGAGAGCTGAACAAATGACATTACTCATCTGGCCGCGTTCACCTGATTCTGAATGTAACCTGCAGCAGCAACCATTCCTGCAGCTTTTGATGAAAGTTGTGTGATCGAATCCCTGCTTCCCCACCCCCCGACACCCACCATGAGCCACGACCTCCTCTGTTTACCAACAGAGCCGCCAACCAGGAAAATCAAAGTCCTCTTTGCTTTCACTTGTGCAGGAAGCCGGAGCGAAGCAGAATGCCAAGCAGCACAGAGAAGCACAGCTGCTTGGCCATGTGCAAAAAAAACTGCTAAATAGCACAGTTTGCAGAGTTAGTTTTGCATGCCTGTTTAGGACTTTGGCTTTAATAGCAGTGTCAGTACATATTTCATTAAAAAACCTTAATCAAATGCTTCTTACTCTGAGTAATGTGCAGGGAAAGAATCGGATACGATGGCAGTAATTTTTCTCATGGGAGGCTAATCAATGAGAACTTTGTAAAGGATTTCTTAACGGGTGGAGCCAGTTTTGTTTTACTTCTCATTAGCAAACTGGTCTCACTTCCTATCTGGAATCTCAATTCTTTTTCTTCTTCTTTTTTTTAATCAGATTTAAAACTATACATATTCCGCACATATTCCAAGTGAACTTACAACAAGACGTCCAGGGCAAACTCAGGCCGGAGTAAAAATGTGACATTCACATAAAACTGGAAAGCCAAGCATGCTACATGGGCTTTAGTTGCGCCCCACATAGTTGTAAGACAATATTTTCCAAACCACAAAGCTTAATCAACTACATCCTATTTTACTCTCGTAAGGGCGAGGCTTCAGCATAAGCAAATGACAAATGTTGTTATAAAACTCAAACTCTGTCATGCGTATCGTCAAGGACTGAATCGTAGCGTCTTCTGTTGTCGTTGCCGCTTCCCTTCTCAGATCCCAGATACCTATTTGTCCAGATGCTGGAAAGAAAAACAATGGGCTGTTTAGCAGCTTCCTGTTTTCAGGCAGTGCAACCAGGGAGGAATTACAGTAGCATCCAGCAGAATAATATGGATTTATCATCCGTTCAAGTTTGTGTATTTTCTTTACTAATATATACACTTTTAGTTTTTATTCAGAAATTAATTAGATAAATTACATTCTTAAATGTGTTTATAGTTCAAGAATTGATTTTACATTTATTATTATTATATTTTAATTTATTTCATTAATTTACATTTCACTAAATATATACATGTTTGTAATTAAATTTAGTTTTATTTATTTATTATTTTGTGATTCAAATTTTTATTTCCTTCATATTTAACTCATCGGCAGTGTTGCTCCTGCTATATAAAAAATAGTTTTTTATTTAAAAGTGTGTTGGCATGTATGATAGGGTGTCTGTTTGTTGGTTGGGCATGTGTATATTTCTGTTGAAAATGTGGTTTTAATTTAGATGGGGATTTACTTGGATTGGAGGTTTGCTGTTATTAATCTGTAGAGCTCTTTCCATTGATGTGTGTATGAGAAGTAATATATAAATAAAATTGCATTGATTGCAATGCAGCGGGTTGCATTTATGCCGTGCATAAATTGTTGCATTAGTAACAATCTGACACTGGTTGCCGTTGGTTGCTGGATCAGATATGACTCCTGTTTCTACACATTTGGGAATAGAAGAGGTCACTCCACCGAGGTCATGGTCTGCAGTGTTGATAAAGATTATGTTCGCCTTTCATAAATGAATTTAGTCGATTCCTTCAACAATATACGTACATAATGGATTCAGTGTCTACTCCAGTTTTATCAAATTGCTTTCAAAACCATATCCCTGTCCTATACATCATTGAATCCAATTTAATTAAAGCCAAACATATGCTTGAAAACTCATTGGCTAAATCATAAAAAATGCTCTGGACGCTGAAATTGCCCCTATTATTTTTCTCAACAGTGACAGATATGGTGCCCTAACCAGAGTTTCTTCTACAATACACTGCTCCATCACAGTTTAACTACGTTCAGAAAGCTGCTTTAATTTGATCTAAAGCAGAAGAAAGCTTTATTAGTTTCTAATCCCATATCTGCCTCCACAGCTGACGGTTTCACTGCGCACTGCTGTTAATAGTTTCATCTATAGCAGATAGCTGAAGTGTAAAGCTAGTGTTAGCATTTGTACACTATTGTGATATAATCTTTATTGTGATATAATCCTTTGACAGTTAATCTTGTTCATAATTCAGTGCTGCTCATGTTAATTGTGTGCAAAGAAAACCTACAGAACTTGTTCCACTTAGTAATATCTGTACTTTGCTCTGAATGTCGTAATTGACTGGTGCTTCAGCAGCTCTCTGTCCACCTCTCCTTCAAATTATAGACAAACAGGAAGCTGAGACAGACAGAACCTTCTTACACTTTAAACATTATTATAAGTGGTAAAAAAAACCCTACTCTTTTGATCAACCACACACAATGTTCACTTCCTATAATGCAGTTTTGAAGACATGAAGACATAAATAGACCCCTACAGGGAATGAAATCGTAATAGTGGAAGCTGGGTTTTTTAAGACAGCTGAATAATTATCATTTAAAAATATGCTTGATCAGAACACAGATCCAATGCTTAGCATCAGGTTAGGACATTCTAAAATACAGTTGTCTATTGTTTCTTTACCCAAATAAGATAAAAGAAAACCCTGTCTGTCCTGTGACATGTTTTTGATGTTATATTTAGAAAAAGCATAACGTGGGCCCAGTTCTTTGTTGTTGCTGTGGGAAGTTTTGACAGAGGCCTCCTACCTCCATTGCTACTTGCAGTGCAAACCAAAAGAGGAAGGGGTTTGACTAGGAAGCTGAGTATGAAGGAAATGAGCTTCACTTAAAGTGACATGTAATTTCCTGGCTGCTTGCTTGACGTTAGCAGGCAAGAGGCGATTGAGTTAAACGCCTGAGTTTGGTTGAGGAGTGATGTGCAGCAGCCGAGCTGCCTGCTGTTGTCCGCTCTGAAGGTTTCACCAGAGACTGGGTTCGCTGGAACCTGGCACCCTGCTCAGACTCAAACAATGAGAGATGGACTGGCACCCAAATCAATGCCAGTTGGTAAGGCTAATTTAACACTAGTGGAGTATTTGAGAGTTTTATTAGATGCCAAAGAAAAGTACATCTGTCTTACTGCATGCATGTTAGATCAAAAGTTGTTTTATGGTAGTGTTCTAGCAAAGATTATATACTGCATATGTCTGCCAGATAAGGGAAATACCAGATGAGTTGTTGCTCCTCGTGTCGTGTTCCATGTGTTATTTATGAACAGTGAGTAAGTAAGTCCAAAGCGAGTCATCTTCCTTCTCACAGCCTGCTTTTGAGAAGCTTCTGTGTCCCAAATCAGCAACGGTGGTGGCTGGTATGCTCATCCAATCAACATGTTCGGGTTGTTCTGCTGCTGCACATTCTGTTGTATAGTTTCACTTTGAAATGCAGAGCAGTTCTCCTTAATTCATCGGGGCTCATTAACCTTTAGCTTAATATGGAGGCGTTTTTGAATGTTAAGAGTTAAGCTGTTTGCAAGAAGACCTACTTTGTCGGATGTGAATTTAAGCAACTGTTGTATGAAGGGATGATTGGCAGGATATGTTGCACTGCAGAGACTGATTGAAACCACGATAACAGGCGTCTGTAAACATCCTTGACTTACATGACTTTCAAAGGACCTAGAAACATAGAAGTCATCTCAACAAGATGTCCATCTTGAAAAAGTAGCAACAGAGACTTCTGAGTTTTACTTTGTGCTGTGACAGATGTGGACTTTGAAAGACAGGGATGATTTTGTTTGTCCTTTTGTAAAAGGAAAGAATTGCCTCATGCAATCCTCTGTTCATGTCACATTTCTTTGCAACATCCTGTTTCAAAAACAGGTCAAAAGGTTTAGTCACTGCCATCTTTTCGGCCGCAGGTTGTCAAACGCTAATGCTCAGACTAGTCATAGCATTCTCAGACTTGTGTGGTGTCTCTGAATGTATTGTTAACTTGCTCTCTGCATGTGCATGTGTTGTTTCTTTCCTGCAGAAAGATGTAAGCTACTTGCAGCAGTGGCTTGAGGCATTCGTGGCATCCTTTGAGCGGCTCATCGATGTACAGTCTCTGGAGCCTCGGAGGTAGGTAGTAACAGTTGAAAATCTTAAACTACGTTGCTGCTGATTTGCATTCCCACAAGGCAGGTGCATTGACGTGTTTATGTTGCACAGTGCCATCCCAGTGCACGTTTCTCCCTCTCCTCACTTTGTCCTGTGCTGCCTTTCTTCCAGGCTGGAGGAGAGCAGCTCAGAAGTGCCTCTGCTCCCCAGGGAGGTCCTGGTGTTCCTCAGCACCCAGCTATGGCACAGCGCGTTCCACCTCTCCAGCGCCACTGAGCACAACGGCAACACGCCACACCCGCTGCTCCTTATAAAGTTCTTTATCATTGTTTGCAGGTGAGACCTCTAATCCTTCTGTGCATATTTCATAGCTGCTGGGGTCATCTCAGAGTTGCTTGACAACTTTTGTTGTCTAAGTGACCAAAACGCAAAACAACATGAAATATTTGAAAGTAATTGGTTAGAAATTTCAGATTTAACTATTGTTCATGGTAGTATTATAAATCCTTAAACAGTACAGTAAAAATGCCTATGATACAAATGCTGATTGACTTCTCTAATTTGCTTTCTATATGCTTAAATATATGCATACATTCCTACTAATATTTGGTAAAAGATTCATTTACAAGTTACATTTCAATCATGCACTTTTTGTAGTCATCAGAAACGTTTTTTTTAATAATTCAGCTTGACATAGATCAGCTCCTTTAGACAGACTGTTAAAGCTCATTTAAATCCGTTGATGTCCTACACAGACTAGACTTTTAACCATAGTCTGAACATTTTTAGTATGGCTGCAACCTTGGATTTCCACAACCCTAATGTTAACCCATTTTATCCATTTCAAAATCTAATGCGATGAGTGTTAGATGTGTGATTGTTGTTCTGTTGGAGCACTTGGGTGTGTTCAAGTGTTGAATTCTCAGCTGCTTAAGGTGAATCCGAAGAATTAAGTCCTTCCAAAGAGTTAGTCCTACTTCTTTTAATTCTATTCACTTTATGGAAAGCATCGGCACCAATATCAGCAAAACAGCCCCACAAAGGGTTATCAATATTTTCTACATGCCAGTTAAGCTATTAGTTAAGATTTCTAAAAACAGCACTCATTTTTGCCTTCTTCTAGGAACATGGAGAACATCGATCCTGAAAAGACACCCAGCTTTGTTTTTGAAACTATCAAGCTTTTAAATTTCTGTTTGGAGCAGGTAAGATCCTTTGAAACAAAAGAAATAAGTGGTTGATTTATGACTTGCATACCAGGCATGCTCAGCATATACAGCCTGCAAATCCCAGAAAAGTCAATGCAAAGCGAGAATAAACTCTGAGTGAATTCACCATATCTGTAGCTTGTGGCATCCTCTCCCTGAAGTGACAAATCTAGTTTAGACTGAAAGACAAGTGGGTGTGTGTTTGACCTTCTATTCAAAGGACTGGAATTGTTGCACATTGAAAGACTTACAACAGGTGTATCTGAGAACTGAGGCTGAATGGAAAATGAATGCTTGTCCACAAACCTTTTGTTTGTACAGCTAAAGAAGGGACAAGGAGAGAAGTCATCGCTGGAGCAGGTGGTGCAGTATGGACTGGTGCTCTGCGAGAGTCTGTTTGACCCTTATCAGACGTGGAGGAGACGTCTGGCAGGGTGAGTGTGTGCTGTCTTACCCTTCAGAGTGTGTGACTGCGTGGGAGGTGAGACTCCGTCATACAAAGTCTCAAAGATTATCATGTGAATACAATGTGTTGCCCAACCCTCTGCGATGTGTAACACCTCAACTTGTGGCTCCCTACGCCTTGAAAACAAACCAAACTCTGCACCAGCAGCATTAGTGGAAATCGCATGTTGATTCTTAGGCGTGATAGGATGACGATGACTCAAGGCTTTGTGTTTTGCAGGGAGGAGGTGAGTTTGCTGGAGAGGAACAAGTACAAGTTCTCCCCACTGGCCTTGCCGGAAGAGTTGCCTCCTCTGTTTCATGGTGAGACACTACCAGCATCTCTGATCTTTGTCAGGCCTCACAAATCTCAACAGTCAAAATGTTTTTACTCAAATGCTTACATTTCTTGTTACATCTAACATTAGAAAAAACATCCTGATGTTTTATAAACAGTATTAAGCCCATTCCGATCTGGTCCAACCTGTTATTATTCAGTTAAGGTTAAAACTCTGTTGTTCTCCATCTACTTACCAGGTTTGTCATTACATAATTCCATTTGATTAGCAAGTGCTGATCTGTAAGCCATGTGGGAAAGCTCATTTTGGGCCAGTTTAAGTATGTACAAGTCTTTAAGAGGATTATGCTGTAATGGCAGGCTTTGATTGGAAATGTTAAGGGCCACTTATGTAATGTTTAACCAATTAAGGGGGTTTACTTTTTGAGAAAGAAGTCGCAGCAGGAACATTTTTACGAAAGAAAAGGAAAACCAATAGTCTTAGGGGTCAAGCCGGGGTTCCTCTAAAGTTTTATTACAGGGATGGAGATTGCTGAAGTGAACTAGTGGCAGATACTCAAAAGTGATGCAAAACGTATGCAGCAGAGGTGACCACTGCTTAGTAGTACCACTGGAGGGGGCTTTCTTGATTGGAAACCCAAAAATCCGGATCTTTTTCTCATTATAACAACACCTTTTTTTGCTATGAATGTTGTAACAGTCAGATGACTCAAAGTTTGCTATTTTTAGCATTAGTAAGGTGATTAAGATAAATTTCTAATATAATATTTTAAACTGTACGTCAGGTAATAATTTTGTCTTTGTTTTAAAGTAGTCCACAACGTGTCACATGGTGTGATGTTGCCTCTGCTTCTAATATAAACGGTCAATGACCACTTATTGCATGAGAACCAGAAAAATACTTTGAATAAGTTCTCAAAGAGAAGTTATGCTCACCTGAAAGACAAAACCGAAAACAAAACCATGTAGATCAGATATAGGACAAAATATTTTGATAAGCTCTGCTCAAGTGTTGATACTATTGTAATATTTTTTTCTATTATTGAGTTTATTAATGACTCAGCCAAAAGGCATAAATCTTAAACCAAGTCAGTCTCTGACTTTTTCTGCATCCATCTATCCATCCATCCATTTTCTAACACCCTTGTCCCTTAGTGGGGTGGGAAAGCTGCTGGTGCTTATCTCCAGCTAACGTTCTGGGCGAGAGGCGGGGTCACCCTGGACAGACTTTTTCTGCATATTTAATTTTATTATTTGCAACTTTCAGTGTCTCTTTTTTTTCTCAGTTACCATAAAAACCTATTTAGGTCACTTTGTCATTAAAAACATTAACCACATTGTTGTGCATGTGTGGAGCATTTTTAGCTAAATTTGACATTTTAGATGAAAGAGGTGAATCATGTCCTTAATAGCTAAAAGTGTTTTTGTACAGTCACTGAATGGTAATATCTTATCTTCTATCTCACTAATATTTACTTTGAATATTTCATTCTGTAATTGAATATTTTGGTGTTTTTGAAATAAAGTCAGTTGAAATGTATGCATGTTTATTTTCCTGTGTTCGTTTTTCTGCCTCGTCTTAAATGCACTGTGTTGATTTCTTTTCCTTATCCAGAGAGTCTCCAGGATAGTGAAAATATCCCAGAGCTCCTTATACTCAGACTGGTTCATCTCCAAGGTGCTGTCATCAGTGGGGGAAAGGTCAGCAACTAATCTGTCTTATTTACTTAGTTTTAAAAAAGCGGAGGGGTTGCAAACTTCATCTAATTTCCTTTTTTTATTTTAATTTTTTTTCTAGAAAAATGGCCTCCTTTCCGTCAGCCCTCAGTCTGTTGAGGACCTGTTCTCCGTCCTGCGGGTGTGGTGCTGCCGGATCTCTGCCGAATCTAAAGACACAAAGCTCCCACGGCTGACTCTGCAGTGCCTGACAGCGATGATCCACCTCCTGCATTCCAGCAGTCCCGTGGAGCGGCAGGTGGAGATCAAGACGATACTGGAGAGTTACTTCCAACTCCTCAACTGGAACCGTCCGCTCAGCATTGACCAGGAAGACAGGCAGAGCTGGGAAGAGAGCCTGATATCACTCCAGAGCCAAATGCTAAGTAAGAGCAACACTTCTGCAGATTTATGTGCCATACAGTATCCCAAGTGCGGGTGGATCTCAATCACTTTGATCAAAAACTTTGATTTCAGTATTTTAAATTAAACACTCACACTGACTCATTACACACAGAGTAAAATATTTCAGGATTTTAGTTGTGGTCATTTAGATGATTATAACTTAATACCAAAAACTATATTTCTCACAAAATTACAATACTAGGTAAAACAACTGAGAAAATATTTTTCGATTTGGCTCTAGTCTAGCAGACAGTCATCGTCTAAGCCAGTGGTTCTCAAACTTTTTTCAGTGATGTACCCCCTTAAAAATATATTTTTAGTCAAGTACCCCCTGACACGAGCAAGACATTTTTGGAATAAAAAAGAGGTACAGTGCTGTAAAATCACTGTCTGATTTATTAAAGCCAAACAACTTATATCAGTGAACCTGACAAATACATCCATATTGCAAACATTGCATGGTTAAACAAAAAAGAAAAACAGAAGACGGTGACCACCAGGAAGGTATAAAACCAGTCAAAACTGAAATATGCAAAACGCTGCTAATTTATATTGGTCTCTGTAATGGTACAAAATTAAATATATACATAAATAATCAGTGTTGTATAAAGTACTGAAATCTCAGAGTCAAGTAAAAGTATAAGTACCTCTCCAAAATATGACTTTGGTAAAAGTCCAAGTCACTGACTGAAATGTTACTTGAGTTAAAGTCTTAAAGTATCTGAAACCTATTGTACTTAAGTATGGAAATTACTGTAAAAATGGATGTACTCAAGTAATGTAATGAAAAGTACAAGTAAAAAGTAAAACAAAGCAAATGCAGTTTGAATGACATTTTTTATATTTTGGTAAACTTGTCAAATACACTTAAAATAATGTACCCAACCAAGTGCAGGCAAAATTAAACCTGCTAATAGATATACCTGCAGGCATCATTTAGTTAAGAAAATTAGGTGCTTTACCTATAGCACAAGGTTAACTTAACCTGCTTTACAACTGAACCAGCTTCTTAGTAAACCCTCCAGGACAGAAAATACAAAGTTTTTGTAAGCCTTAAGTTTTCCCTTCAAGTAAGGTCAGTGCTGAAAATGAGAAAAATAAATAGTACAGAAAATGCGGCCAACATGAAGAAAAAGAGCTGTTACGATTACTCTACTTCACAAATCAGTGAATCAGTCGATGCTACAGTCAGTAGGTGGTGCACACAACTGGTCATTATGCAAAAGAAAAAAAGAATTGGGAGGGAAATGCAGCTTATTGGCATCTGTAAACCTGGTTTTGAACTTGCATGCCTTTCCTATATTCATTAAATTTAGTCTAAATTGCTATCGCTATGGCTTCTGTTCCCCTTGAACAGAGGAGTCTAGGTAGCCTGATACAGTCAACATTAGGCCTAAGCTAAATACACCACATGTGGAACTGAAACAATGCCAAACAAAGTTCATTTATGCTCAACGTTTCACAATACAGTAGTGTCTAGTGACCAAGCTATAGTTACTGAAACAGGAGGATTATAACCATTTCATAAGTTACCTTGATGTGTTTCTTCAAGTTGGACGGGGAGTTTTTGTAAGATAGAATTTCCACATCTTCGGGCAGGAATAACATACACTGCATGCGGTACGACGAATCTTTAACACCCACGAAAGAGTATATTGTGTTTAAATAAGGCCACGGGCTCTCATCACCAGCTGGTGGTTCCCCTGGAGCCGTGTCCGACGTAGTTGCAGTCGTTGTGGTCTCCGTCTCCTCCTCCATGTGGCTGCTGCTGATTGCGAGACTTGCTTTGTGTTTAATGGGAGAAGCGAAACAGGTGTATCCTATTGGTGGTGATGAACAAGCCCAGGCAAGTAGGCTACAGACTTTGTTCGGTAGCCTGCTTGCTACTTGCTAATCAGTAGGTGGGGTCAAAACACTTTGTTTCTCTCTCTCGCTTTTTTGTAACGAGTAACTAAACCACACACTGAAAATGTATCGGAGTAAAAGTACGCAATTAAGTTCGGAAATATAGTGAAGTAAAAGTGAAAGTCATAAAAAATTTTCATACTCGAGGAAAGTATGAAGTACTCCAAAATATACTTAAGTAAAGTAGTGAAGTGTTTTTACTTCGTTACTATACAACACTGTAAATAATAATTCAGTGCATGAACACACATTTATATTTTATCGAACTTTTTACAAACTAATTTTTCCCAAGACTTATTATGAGGAGCCTACTGATTTTTTAAAGATATTTTGAAAAGCTTCACATACCCCCTGCAGTACCTCCACGTACCCCCAAGGGTACGCGTACCCCCATTTGAGAACCACTGGTCTAAGCCATGCAAGGTCGTCGCTATATAGGATGGCTGTTAAAGTGGTGCATTCAAGTATATTAATGGCAACGTTTTTGGAGGGGATAAAAACATAATACAAAAGGATCACAAACCAGAGAAATAACCAAATTTTGCAACCACAAGGTATGAACTTTGGCTGGAGTCTGAGCTTCAAGAGCCACCACACACACAGATGTACTGGAAATGGACTGCAACTGTTGCATTTCTTAACTTCAGGATTGTTAAGCCTCTCCTGAACCAAATACAGTATCAGAATTAGCAATGTCCTAACTACCTGGATTACAAACGTCTTATGATCCAGTAATCATGTTTTGTGTGTTTTGGTCTGTCTTAAACTTCCAGTAGGTCATGGGTGAGGTTTTCTGGAGGTTTGCTGTTTAAAAACCTCCACTGTAACACATGCATGTTACCAACTTTGCAGTTACAGTGTAGTTGGTAACTTGATGTGACCCTCTGGCTTTCCATAGATAGATTGTTTTGCCAACTGTGTAGTAATCTTGATTGTATTTATAACAGGATCGAATAGGAACATATTCTTGTTTGCTCAGGGACCTTGACAGAGTTTGCTGTGAATTCATGCTATATAAATAAACCGAACTAAAATAAATCCTTGAAATATGTCACTCTATTTACTGTGTTTATATGTGGGTTTAGCTTTTTGAATTACCGAGATGAGTTAACTTTTTAATGGTATTCTAATTTATTGAGATATTTGCACAAGAGGTCAAAAATCAACATTTTTAATTATTTATTTTAGCTGCTGTTCCTGAGATCCTGCAGTGCGCCGACAGACCCGTCCTGCAGGCCGTCTTCCTCAACAACAACTGCTTTGAGCACATCCTCAGACTGATTCAGAACAGCAAGGTGCGACTTGCTGCCCATCTGTGTCATTCCGTCACCATTCTTATTATATCATGTTCATTTCCTCTTTCAATGATACTGCTGCTTTAACTTCTGTCTGTAGTTTTTTGAAATGTCACAAGCGTTTACTTGCATTGCCAGTCTTCAGCCTCTCTCAGATGATTTTGTTTTTGGGTCTAATTGTCAATCTCTTGTGTGTTTGCTGCATGCATTTTTTTTGTTTGTTTTTGCGCCCTGAAGCTCTTTCAGAGCAGCAGGTGTGGGCCGGAGCGTGAGGTTGTGTGTGACCTCACCACACATTTACTCACAGATGTCAAAGTGGACCAGGTACTCCCTGCTTCTCCTGTGTGTGCTTAGTGTTGCTCTTGGTCTCGTCAGCAGGAAACTCAACCTCTCTCTGTGCTATTTAAACAGGAAGTTATAGGCAGGAAGTCAGGCTTATATTCATTTGTAAATAAAACAGGTCTGGCTAGATATGATAACTGCCATCAGGTTGACTCTTATTTATGTATCTTATCTGTAGCTTTGATTGAATTTATTGACATATATCAAAACAGTTATTGGCTGAATTCCCTGCTGCCAGCATGGGCCTAAAAGGGCATGTTGTGCTCATATTTGTGCATGAAATGGATGGTGTTTAATTAAATGTATTCCCATGTTTCTCTTCTACCTCCTGCTTTCACATGTGACTGCTGTGGGTTGTGTAAAAAGGCCTGGCTCATGTCCTGGAGCTTGATGTTGACTAATTTCCAGCGGTAGCTTGGGATTGCTTCATTTCTTTTTGTTCTTTTTCTTTTCTTCTTTTTTTGATGGTTGGTTTGAACTTTTGGGGCGTTTTTGCATGCCAGGGCCTGTCTTTATCAAAGAGGTGATTGTGTGGCAGCTGGTACAGATGATGCCCTCATTTTTATTTAGTCTGCTGCAATAATTGTGGTTTACTTCTCTTACTTAACAGATTATCAGGCTGAACAATATTATTGGTGAAAGATATTACTAAATTAACTTTTGGTGACGTGTTTGTTGGATGCTGTACATTTTGAGCTCTCTTTATTTTCATGTAGGTGTTGGAGAAAGGAGCAGACAGTATCACGGTCCATGCCTTGGGGGTCCTTACAGCTATAATGAGCAACTCACCTTCTGCTAAGGTGAACCCTCCTAATGATTTCAAAGAATCAATTTATATATAAAGTTTCTGTCTGTTCATACATGCTTGTTTTGTTTCCTAACAGTAATGGAAGTGTGCCAGATAATTGTCTCTGTTGAGCAGTTTTTCTTCTCCCTAACCTATTTCTGTCTCTTGTGCACTCAGGAGGTTTTCAAGGAGAGGATCGGCTACTCCCAGCTGTTTGATGTGCTGAAGAGTCAAGGTCAACCCACCAAGCGGCTGCTGCAGGAGCTGATGAACATGGTGAAGTCTACATAAATTCTTGTAGCACAGAGTCGTGATTTTTTTATTGTTTTTTTTTTTTTGCCCCTATATTGATCCGAGTCATTTAAGATTAGACTTTTTGTGATTCTGAGTCATGATCTGCTACTATACTAATGTTAATACAATAAATGCCATTTGTCTTTTAAAAACTCAGTAGATTTAATATGCAATAAAAAAAGTCTTTGTATAACATGATCTACATTAGTCTGATTGTATTTCATTGTAACTCGCTCTGGATGCAGCAGCGGTGATGCAGTTTTTCTTGCAAACGAAAGATAAATTGTCCCAGTTGGAGTTTCTGCAGGAATTCATAAAAATGCTGATCATATATGGGTTTAACTTTGTTTCAAAATTCAGTAATGTTCTGAGCTAACACCCAAATTATGCATTGTTTATTTTATTTATTCTAGATATATAGCTGTCTTAATCTTCAATACATGCATGGTCCTTCTGGCAACAGTTGCACGTGAAAAGATTGCCTGACTTGCTAATGTAACATTAGCATGTTCCCTCTCGGTTTTGATATTA
Organism: Xiphophorus couchianus; assembly: GCF_001444195.1. Classification (NCBI taxonomy): domain Eukaryota; kingdom Metazoa; phylum Chordata; class Actinopteri; order Cyprinodontiformes; family Poeciliidae; genus Xiphophorus; species Xiphophorus couchianus. The sequence continues at coordinate 17,144,264 of NC_040230.1, read as the reverse complement.
CTCATTGATCATTCGATTTGGAAACCATTTCAGTGCATATGTAGGTAATCATGTGACAACAAAACTTACAAAGCAGCTCATATCCTGTTTAATAAACTGGGGACTTGCTTTGAATCTCGTAGTTTCTGTTGAATGTTTCTCTCTGTACACTGAGAGCTGTCTGAGCAAGTTGTGCATACCAGGTCATGTATAGGCCTTTATATAAGGTGAAAGAAAACTTTTAAGAAAAACTCACATCTGTTAAATTGACAATATAATCTGCATCTCATATAATACAGCTGTATAAGCCATCTATCCGTTTCTATAAGTACTTTATAGATGCGTGGGACTTTGTGAATTTCTCCAGCTGTTATTGAGTAACAGTCAGGGTTCACCACAAGAAAGGCCAAATGAATCACTGAGTTTAGGATGACGTAAATTCATTGAAATCAGACAACTGACATGTATCTGGAGTTGATCTTAGTCACAGACTCCTATATTGATCATTTGAAAAGAGCCTGATCAGATTCGTATGTGGTTTTGATCTTTGACTGCTTTACTCTGTCTGTGTTTGACCTTCTGTTTTTGTCTTCACCTCAGGCAGTGGAGGGCGAGCACGTCCACGCTCATCATCTTGGCATTAACAACGACCAGCCCTTGCTGCTGCTCCTGCAGTGGCTGCCTGACCTGTCGGGTCAGAGGGACCTCCAGCTGCTGGTGGCCCAGTGGCTGGCGGCCGTGTCCGGAGGCTCCAGGTCGTGCCGCACCGTGGCTGTGGAGGCTGGCATGGTGGGCGCATTACTGCAGGTGCTCTCGCAGCCCCAGAGTCTGGACAGACAGTGTGCAGACGCCCTGCTGGGCCTCTTGCAGGACTTGGGTTCTCTCTGTATGAGACCAGAGGAGCTGAAGAGCCTCCTTAGACTCCTCAGGATGGATCAGGACAGCGGTGCAGTGGGAGGGAGGATACACCCTTATTGCACCCGCATGATATGTGTGCTTTCAGCCATGGCAGCCAGAGAGGGCCGGGACAGCGCTCTGCAATATTTTGATCTCACACCGCCTATGGCAGGGATTATGGTCCCGACAGTCCAGCGCTGGCCAGGGAGTGGGTTTGCATTTCATGCTTGGCTCTGCCTCAACATGGACTTCCCATCTTATCACTCCGAGTTCTTTAATAACAATAAACATCCTTCTAACACTGACAAGGGGTCTCAATATGACATGGGAAAAGGGCCACGCAGAAAGCAACTCTATAGGTAAAGAGGACGTTGCTTTGAGGTAAATGTGATGTTGTATGTTTTTGTCTAACGCATTTCTTCTTGTGTAAAGTTTCTTCACAGCAAGTGGAACTGGGCTAGAGGCATTTTTCACCATGGAGGGTGTGCTGGTAGTAGCTGTTTGCACTAAGAAGGACTACATGGCCGTTGCTCTGCCTGAATACCCTCTCGTTGACTCACGCTGGGTGAGCATAAACACTCATAACATAGGCGTTTGTTTTGGGCAAGTATTTGCTGTTATTCAGCAAAGTTTAGAAGAGATTTCATTCAATGTGTCGTTTTAGTGGTACTTTTACAATCCAAGGGTCTTTTTCATACCCGTGCTGAATTTCAACTCTGACTGTGTCTGCTATACAGAGCTGTGGATGTCTACAGCTCCTCCAGAGTTGCCACAGGCATCTTAGCTGCTTCTCTGATCAATTCTCTCTGTTACCTAATCCTGCAGTTGCCTTCATTGGATCCCTTATGATCCTGTTTGTTCTCCAATAGTTTCAGAGAATAATTTGGATTGAAGCCAACAGGTGGACTACGGTTTAGTAGAAGGTTACTTGTTTCACTTCTGAAGGCAATTAGTTGCACTGGAATGTATTTAGAGGCATCAGCAAAAGAAAGGGGCCTGATTGCGATTGCTGACCATACTTGTGAGATTTTTATTCATAAAAGATTTAAAAATCCACATATTAATATTGTTCCACTTAACAATTATTCAGTGCTTTTGTTAGTCAATTGTGTAAAAAATAATAAATTACACTGAAATTTGCTTGATGTGATAAAATTTAGAGAAAAATAGCAACTTTTTCAAAGTCCTGTTGTTTTATCTTCCTCCCAGCATTCAGTGGCTGTAGTCCATATACCAGGTCGGCGACCTTTTGGTCAGAACCTGGTAACGGTCTACATCGATGGAGAGCAACAAAAAACTGCTCAGCTTCGTTTTCCATCTTTTAGTGAGGTAAGCAAAATATATTTTTCTACTCCTGGTGGACTTTAGTGAAGTGTTTCTTATATTCTAACTTTCTCTGTCATAACCTGGCCTGATGCTGCAGCCGTTTATCTACTGCGGCATCGGCTCCGCAGGCCACCGCACCACTACCACCACCACGTCGCCGAACCTTCCCTCGTCTTTCATGTCCTGCCCGTCACCAGAGTTTGCCTTCCCACCCCACGCTCCTTCCCTCCTCCGCTCCCAATCCTTCCCAGCGTCCTTTGCGGGAGGGCGGTGGGGATCTATGGCAGACTCCCCGGTGCACACCATTTCAGCAGGACTGCAGGACACAGAGTGGGGATCGCCGACATCTCTAGATGGGCTGCTGGGCACGGCCTTCATCTGCCACGAGGCTCTGCAGCCTGCCCAGGCGCGAGCGCTGCATGCTGCAGGTTCGTCACCCATATCTTAGAAGCATTGGTCATTAATCAAAACATTCATCAACTAATGTTTGCATACATGTTCTTTGTGGCCTTTAACTTTGTGCTCCCTGTCACAGGACCCAATCACGTTCCTTTATTCAAAGCGGACGGAGAGTTGTCAGACCTCAACAGCAAGCTGCTGCTGTACTACACTCCACAGGTAAACGAAGCTCAGAACAACACACACCTGTATTACACAGTCTCTACCAGATATTAATACTCATGTGTTTTGGGGGGTATTTTCAGGCTTTTAAGGGTCAGATATGTCTGGATCTGGCGCCTCATCACCAGCATGATGGCAGACTAACAGGACACAGAGTGGTCAGCTGGGACACCAAGGTTGGAAATGAATCAGTTTGTTTCTTTTTTTCAGCTTTGTTTCAAACTGAGATTTCTGTTAGTTTTCTGTTATTTCTGTGAATAATTTTAAATTATTTATTAGAAGCTCTAATCTAGATTTACATGGATTTACTTCCCTTTGTCGTAATGTTCACTCTTTTTCTCTTTTTGCTGCATCAAATGGATTTTTACGCAGATTTATTTGTCATATTAATGCAGGATGTTGTGAATGTGATGGGAGGAATCGGGGTTTTGCTGCCGCTGCTCGAGCAGGTGTGTGAAGCTGAGCAGGTTTACAACGGCGGTCAGGAGACTTCAGACTTGCTGGGACCAGAGCTCACGTCCTCCCGAGGCCCCGCCGCTTTGCTGCTGCCTCTTAACAAATCCGCAGGTCAGCTTGTCCTTCATTCGAAGGTTCTTTAGCTTTTTTCCCCTTGGTACACCATGTGGTTGCAGATCATTGCAATCTCAAAAGACATTTTATTCCAGTATCACACTGATAAAATGAGAATCATTTTGTCGGCTGAAATGACGTAAAAAAACAAAGGATCAAATACTGTTTTTAATATTATACCAATCGGTGTCACAACCGTCATATTAATTTAACACACAGGGGTTAAAAGTATGCAGAAAGAATTGAATAAAAGCATACAACCCCACTAATATTTGATTAAATTTACTTTACAAGTTGAAGGGAAATTGTATGTTTTTTTTCTGACATTGACAAACTCAAAAGCAGTTTGTCAATGTCCAGAGATGGCTGGAGATTTGACCACTCTTCCTGACTGAGTTAGTAGAAACTACTCCTATGCACTAAAGTACCACAACGGTGCATCATATGTTTAGACGTGGTGTCCACTTGGAAGACCAATTTTAGTCAAAACTTTAGCTTCCTGGCTGATGACTTGAGAAGTTTCTACATATTTCTAGATGATGTGGTTTCTTCAGTATGACATCTATGATGGTACATTTCCTGCACCAGTCCCTCCCACAGTGAAACAACCCCACAGCTTGTTGCTCCCAGCATACAGGATGGTACATTCAGCCTTGCAACCTTCCCCATTTTTCTTGAAATCTAGCTATGGTCATTCCATGTAAACACTTCCATTTTAATGTAATCAAATCAGAAGACATGACCTAAATTTAGGGTCTTTCTCCCTGAGGATAATTGGAAACTATTAATCATCAAAACAATCCTTTTATGTTTGTTTTTGGGGTAATGGCTTCTGTCTCACTGAGTGCTGGACTGCTTTGTAGATGACAACACCCTCTTTTCAGCTTTATCCAGCATCTTCATAGGATCTGTTGCTTTTGTTCTGGGGTTGATGTACATTTCACACCAAAACACAAGTCCTCATTCCTGAATGATGTGATGGCTGGTAATTCCCATGCTGTTTATACTTGCATATATGTGCTATAAAAGAATAATGTGGCCCCTTTGGGCACTTTGGTCACAAAACACACAGAGTCTAAAGCTTAATCACAGATACGCCGTTTTACTTTTTTCTACTTCATTTTACTTCCGGGAAAGACTTAACATTGTGAATTGAGTAAACTTAGGTCTGCGCACAACCACATGATGCAATAACAAACAGGAAATGATTGACAACTTTAGTTTAAAAACTCAAAGCTAAGATCTCGAAAGTGAAAAAGCGAGGGGTTGGTGTGTGCACATGAATACGTTCTACGTTACGAAAACGTTACAGAAGTAAAACATGCATAACTTAGAATTATGACTCATCTTGGCATGCGATGTCAATGACATGCTTTGTAATGCAGAAATATCATTGTGGCTTACACAGGAAACCTTAAACCCTGTTTTGCCCTATTATTTTTTCCCCAGAAGGCAGACTTGAGAGAAACAGCATTGCTGCCTTCCTGCTGATGGTGAAAAACCTGATTCGTCACCACCCCGTCAATCAGGAGAGTCTGCTGCAGTGCCACGGCCCCAGCATCATCGGTGCCATGCTCAGCAAAGTAGGTCCCCCACACAGCAACTTGTTCTAGAAACTTAAGTGCAAGAAGAGCTGATTAGCATCTGAAAGTGAACATCTGACCTTTTTCACTGTGCTGTTGCTGAATAATTGCTTTGTAATAAATGGGTCTGGTGTTGCTGAAACAGCAGTGGTCTGTCAGAATGACTGTTTGAAATGCATGTGTGGGACAATTAATGCAGACATTGTATTGTTTCACTATGAGTAAGAGATACTAACCACAGCAGTGTAAAAGAAATAGTATTTTTGGTTAAAGCTGTTAACATAAGCAGAATTTAAAATGGACTAAGACAAGACAAAATCAAGATGACAGCAGACTTCGGTGTAATATTTTTCACTCATTTTGTAAGCTTGTAATTGTGAAACATTTTCTGAAACTGCAGGTGACAAATGTGAGCTTCCTAGTTATTCAGAGTTAATTTTTGTACAAAAATGAGCTGAATGCGATGCAGAGGACTTAAAGGCAACGGTTTCTAAGTGGTGAAAAGGCTAATTTTTGTAGAGACTGGTCAATGTGCTGGGAGGGACGAGGTGTTTGTACTTTTCACAGATTTGACTCATGGATGACTCCAGTCAACCAGGCCTTGTGTCAATCCAGTTGAGATGTTCATGCAAACAGACAGGAAATGTTGAAATCCATCTTGTGAAGGTGGAGCAACTTGTATGGAAACTACTTTCTGTCTTTAGACTCATTAGGTGTTTCCACATTTGGTTGCGGAAAAGATGCACACACACATCTACCTACTTTTATTGGCGCCTCTGGTAAAGGTGTGAAAAGCAGCAAAAATATGATCAGCTTTTGCAAACGCACTATGATGTCACTCTTCAATAAACACCTCTTTGTTTGATTAGGTTAATTCAGTGGAGGTAAATAATCATTGTAAGAAATACATATTACTGGTATCCTGTTGTCAATATACATCCACTTTTGTCAACAGGGCAGCACATAATCATCTCCTGGAACATTTTGTGAGATTGAAGCACAAAGCACCTTTTGAGGTGATCCCGCTCACCTCAAAAGGTGAGCAGGATCCTTGATCTTTTGTCTTCACTGAACAGGAAAGGTTCTGGCTCCTTTCTCATGCCCAACATGCTCTCTCTAGCATTTGTATCTGGAAGCTGAGATGGTTGTGAAAGACGGTTGAGCTTGTTTTGTGAACATTTTCTTTGTTGGTTTGGCCGTATGCTTTGGATCATCACTCTGCTGAAGCAGTCACTGACATATTAATGAATGTTTTTTTGGAGAACCATATTAATTACTGCCATGCACCATACAAAGGTTCCCAGGAAAGAGAATAGGCCTACCCCATGACACATCTTCTACTTTACTTCAGTTAGAGTAGAGGCTGCTTTTCCACATATTGATCTTGTGTTTGAAGGCAAACCCAGCTGGAGTGCTTGTTCCTGAAAAGATCAATCTTATTCTCACCTGATCAAAGCGTATGGATCTAGTTAACCTCTTAACTGTCGTGCTGACACCTGTGTCCTCATGGACCCATTGACTGGCATGTCAGTGGTTTTTGGGGTGACTAAAGAGCCACTAGCATGTTTCTTTTTGTGATGGCTGGACAGGAAAGCCTTTTTGGGCATGTCCCCAAAACAAACAGTGGGCAGGTCCATGATTTCTAATGGTTGTTATGGAAACTTGTTGTCCCCAAAATGCCACATTCTGGTATGGTTTTCTCACTGAACTTTGGAAATATTTTTTCACCTGGTAAATCTTGCCTAATGTGCAAATTAGCTATGTAAGCTTACACTTGTCCAGTCTATTATTGTAACTCCAGTAGATTAAAACTTTGTAAATATTGCTCTGAATGTAGATACAGGTGAATTTTATTAATTATGAAGCTAAAATGCATCTGCTCTATTTAAATGGCTTGTTCTCTTACTCCCCTTTTTAATTTCTTAGTCTAGATTTTTTAACTTATGAAAACATTCAAATTAAAGGTTGAAATTTGTAGCATTTTTTGTTAGTAAATTTTGCGACTGCAATGTAAACATTTTTACTTCGGGTGCAGATGTACAAGTGTGTATACTTCTGAAGCACATCATTTCAGAAGATGGAGCCACTTCATCAACTTTACAATGAAATAAAATAACTTACATGCTACAGAGTTAAAATGAGGATATTTGTGAACTAATTGAGTTAAAACCTGGTATCTCTCTGTGTCTTCTGCAGGTTCCAGGCACTATGATGGACATGAACGTTCTCATGGCATGTCAGCTTCTGCTGGAGCAGGTTTTTAATGAAGGCAACAGCCCGCTGCTGCAGCAACTCTACCAGCACCTGCTATTTAACTTCCGCATCTGGACCAGAAGCCATTTTGCCGTTTGTTTGGGTAAGGCAGCAGCGGACCCCTCCTTCTTGCTGAATAAAACCTGTGAGGCTTTGCATGTATGCCAAAGCTGTCTGTGTATTGACACAACAGGAACGAGGGTTAGAGTAGGAGTCAGAGGAGCAAAAAGAGTGGATGAAGAATACTTTAAATTCTCAAGTTCAGGCTGTTGGGTCAAGATTGAGGATGCATTACTTCAATAACCTTTACATAATAACTTTATCTCAATGCGACCTTACATCATAATTTGACATTTCTAAATGTCAGCCAGAGGAATGACTGTGTGTCTTTTCTCCGTTCTGAAGCACATGTGCAATACCTGTCATCTGTGATAAACAAAAGCAAGCAGCGCATGAAGAGGAAGTACGGGGTCCAGTACCTTCTGGATACTATTCGGACATACTACAGGTGAGCAAAACACATTAAAGCACCAAATATAGCCTGTTTAAGCTCAGTTCAGTTGTGTCTTTCATCTCCATTCATAAGCCTAATATCAGAGTCTCTTCATTCATCTGTTCGGTCGCAGCGTGGAGCAGGATGGCAGCCCTCTGTCTGATGAGAAACAGACAATTCAGACGTCTCTGTTTTCGCTGCTGAAAGAGTTCCTCAAGTCTCCGACACCAGAGGAGCTTCACAGCGTCCTCGCCTACATCCTGACAGTGGGAGAGGAGCAGCAGGTAATACTGAAATGTCTTATTGCTTGTTTTCCTTCCAGCAGTTTGATATTGCAATCTTTTGACCTTTTCACTGGAGTGATTTACTCCCGGTTTCCAGCTAAACATTCATCTTTCATTTCAGCTTTTGTTTCTTTGGCTACTAGTTTGTTTTTTGTGCTTATCTTTTATTTCATACTCCTTTTTTTTTTTTTTTTTTTTTTTTACACAACTTAACCCGCGCCCATCCACATTTCTTTGTAATTTGTCAGCCACTCTCCCTGTTCGTCAGGTGGTGAAGGCCTTGGATGTGCTGTATGAGCTGCTGAGGAGCAGCCCTCCTCGGGAGCAGGTGCAGGCTGTGCTGCTGGAGTGGGGCGTGGAGCAGCTGTACTGCCTGCTGCTCACAGCGAGCTTTGGGGACGAGGCCAGAGAGAGGGTGTTCAGGGTGAGAACAGCTGATAAAAATAGCACATTAATAGCAAGAAATTGCTTTTAAGGAAAGTTGTATCTCAACAAATTAGAATAGAATTGAAAAGTTCATTTATTTCAATAAATCTGTTTAAAAAGTAATCATTATATGCAGATTGAAAAATGAAAAGGCTTCTCAAAGATTGCTGTTTACAAAAATTTGATCATATAATTGAGTGGAAGGAAAAAGTGTCATAATCCAGATATAAGCTTCAGTGGTCGAATTTCTTCTTTTAGCGTTCCGTGAAATGCTGTATTGATGTATTAAGTCATGTAAATGGACAAAGTCTAGACAAAGTAATGAGTGCAGACACTGCATAGAGCATAGACACATTATTTGTTAACCTGCATCCCTGTCAAACAAATCCTTTTTCAATTGATCTTAATTAGTAATGAATTCTGGGTTTTCCACTCTACGTGTAATAAATCTAGAAATTCCACCTCTTGAACTGAGTTACTGGATTAAATTTACTTTTTGATGACACTTAAACTTACTGAAACGCTTGTGTTGTTGCAGGTTTTGTACAAAATCCTCAAGAGTGAGAAAGTCTCAGAGCGCAACAAGCAACGAATCAAGCTAAAGGATTTTGGTTATCTCGGCCTGGTTTGCTTTCTTGAAGATATGCCTGTGTCCATGATAACTGTACGCTGTTTATATGAGCAGGTTCTTGCTACAGGTAAGACAAAAGTTTTGTTTATTAGTTTCGCAGCTTTAGGACAGATTACAAAGGCTGAGGTTCTTATTTGGAGTTGGTTCATTTGATTTTCTGTGAATTGTTTCAAGAAACATTTTGCCCTTATTGATTGTAAGTCAAGGAAATTCAGCTTTCCTTGACATACAAGGTGTGAAAAATAACTAAGCTGCCGTCTTCCTAACAGAAAAATCTTATTTGTTCAATGAAACATGGCAGTGGGTCCGTCATTCCTTGAATCTATGTTAAAATATCTGTAATGACTTATAAAAAAGGGAGAATATCAAAGCATCTATATGTGATTAAAATCTTTGTGAAAGTTGAAATTTATACCATGCAGTAACACAGGAGGCATCAACACAAAATTTATTCCACTACAATAAGTTGAGGTCCTAAACTTTAGGCCCAATGATCTGGAAGAGCCAGATGAAACTCCTGACCTTAGTTCAGAGAAATGTTGTTGAAAGCCCTGAAATGAGGAGTTCAGATAAAGAAACCCGACCTCCCACAGCTGAAGCTGATCCTGACTGACAGGAAGTTCTCTCAGTCTCTTGAGAATAGCTTATCAACGCTACACAATATATTTAGCTGCATTTATTTTACATTGGGCTCTCAGCATGTACCAAAAGCAGAAGTTCACTTTTCTCTGTAACTTGCTGTCTCAGATAAGTTGCAGTTATGAAAAATAAATATCTGGTTTAAAGGTGTTGCCTATATTTATAGAATCTTTTGACAACTACAATTGCGGATGGTTTCTATTAGTTATAGCTTTTTACTTTCTATTCTCACTGTTCCTTTAAAGTGCCTAAAAGTTACTTAGAGTATTTTTTTTAATTAAAAAATGTCTGTAAAAAGTTGACTAAAAGTGGTTTTCATCTTCTGTACCATTTATTAAAAATTGGAAATGTTCTAGAGAAATTAAGAAAAGTCTATCATTTTATTTGCTGTTCATATTATTCAAATACCTTCAATTTAATTACCGGTAATTAATTCATAAACACGTCTTACTGTTTGCTACAGATGCCAGTCCTAATTTCAGAGACCTCCTGGCTGTGGTCTGTCTGTCGCATCGAGCTGAGCTCACCGTTCGACTGGACGTCTGTCGCAAGGTCAGTCTCCTCGCATCTTATTTTAATTGCCTCTTTTCATCATAAGCAAATCTAAGATGTCTTTGTGCTTCGTTTAAACCCCCTGCAGCTCTTTCATCTGATCTACTCCAACGAGGATTACGTGAAGCAGCTCGCCAAGCAGCCAGGCTGGCAGGATGTTCTGACCAAACTCTATGTAAAGGAGTCCTTAGAAGCCCACGCTGTGTGCATCTCAGGCTCTGGCAACCACGCCTCCTTTGCGCCGAGCTACCGGCCACCGCTGCGCCGAGAGCAGTCTGTGGTCGTAGAGGACTCACGCACCGACATCTACATGAACTATCGCAACTCAAGGGACATCGAAGATGAGGAGGAGGACGATGAATGTGGTCCCCGAGACATCTCTGAGGGGTTTTCTGATTTATCCCAGTCGCCACCCAGTGGAGGAGGAGGCCAGCTGAAGAACTACGGCAGCTCGCTTCATTTTAAGTCATTTGATTCGGTGGATCAGGGGAGCCACTCCTCCTCCGCCTCCAATCCGGTTGACATCGTCTCGCCTCAGCCGGATGACGAGGGAAAAGACTACCAGCCGCTCTCCCCGTTTGGCACTTCTCCCTTTGATTTGGAGTTAGGAGGCATGGGGGACACTGGCACACACACCCCAGCAGGAAGTCTGACCAACACGCCTTCTCCTCTGGAGCACTCCAAACCTTTCCCACCACTAAGGCCGAGGAAGAGCTCCAGTTTGTCTAATGTACTGGATGACACCAGCTATGGGACTGATCCTCCTACTGGAGACACCATCTCCAATACGTCCAATCCTCAGGTATTACTCTTTCATTTACTCAGATTTTACTTCATATGAAAGGCCAGCAGAGGTTAGTGCCTGATTGTGAAGGTTTCCATAATATCCAGGGATCTTTCACTCCTAAGCTGAAAAACGTGCCATGGATTTGTATTAAGGTTGCTTGAACAAAGATCTTTCACTTCAGTTTGTGATGCAAACTTTGTTGTTTGTGATTCTCTCTGTTTCACACATCAGAAGACTGAAAACCTTCAAGTATTTCACAGCCTCTTCTAGGACTGCATTTAGCTGCATCTTTCTTTCTACCAACTCTGACTACCTTTCCTGTCAGAGGTACATATGATCATCCCATCACCATGTTTCATTGTGGTGATGTTGTGTTCAAAGCTTTGAATAATGTTTTATAATCTAACTTTGAAACTTCTCAATGCCTACTTTTATATGACATCTTTGGTGTGTTCCTTGATAACCAGCTAACCACTAGTCAATTGGTTGCACTGGATTTTATTTAGATGTATTGGTGAATATTAAGGCATGCCACATTGTTCTTATCTTGTTGTTAGTAAGAAACTACAACTGTTATTTTTTGATGGTTTCTCACAAAAATCCCAGTAAAATTGCGATGATTTGTGGAAGAGGCTCCATAAACTAGTTCTTCATTTTCACACTCATCATGTTTTTACTTCAGCAGACCCCCGAGGAGGAGCTGTGCAACCTGCTGACCAACATCGTCTTCTCCGTGCTGTGGAGTGGGAGTGGGGCCGAGGGGTCGGGGGACGCAGTGTGGAGGGAGAGGGGACAGGTGTTTTCTGTTCTCACCAAACTGGGCTCCTCCTGCCAACTGGTTCGCCCTCCTGATGAAATCAAACGCAGGTGTGTTATGCAGATTTTAACTAGAGATCCTATTCTCATAAACAACACAATGCTAGGCAGTGCTATGTTAAATGTATTCCCCTTATTGCACATGACAGTCTTCTGGAAATGATGCTGGAGTCGTCCTTGTCAGACCTGAGGGACGCACAGGGAGTGTCTCTGCCCTTCTGTCCTAGTCTGGTGCGGCTCCTCAGGCTGCTGCAGGACTTCCTGTTTGCCGAGGGCACAAACAACCGAACGCTGTGGAGTGAGAAGGTACCTTTTGTTCAGGTGTCCATGTTCAGGATTGGTTTCACATGATCACTGTCTTGACATCAGATAGCAAAAAGTACCTGATGTCATCTAAATCTGATGTCAAATTTATAGTTTGTGGAAAAATCTTATTGCTATGTAATCTAAAGATGCAATGTTTTACTATGAATTAACTGATGAACAAATTAATATTTTGATAGAGGATGAATATAACTTGACAAAAGGAGACATTTTCTGTTCTCAAAGAGCTGCCACTATTTGCAATCAATTAATCTAACATAGTTCATTGAAAGGGTCAACTAAAAATCTGAAATAATAAAGGTGTGAACATTTTCAAAATGATTTGCAAGTAAGTTGTTTGGGATTAATTTTCAGACTTTTATGATCTACTTGAAAGCAGTTAAATGTAGAAGAAAGTTTAAATAGTAATGCCAAATTTACAAATGATTTCATTGATTTATTTGGCTTATAATAAATAGATAGAATAGAATAGAATAGAATTACTTTATTCATCCCAGCAGGGAAATTATTTCGCAGTTACAGCAGATCTTGACTCACAAAGCCCCAAAGATTGTTCATAGTATTGATAAAGATGAAGTTAACTTAAATGGGTATTTTAATCAAGGCCAATACTAACTACGTTGTGTTCTGAAACATGAGTGAAAAACCTATTTGCTATCTAAAAGATCTTTTTGGTTTTTTTTGGTCAAAATTTAATTTTCTGTCACCATATTTTAATGTTAGACAAGGATTACCAGAGTGAACACATAAAGCAGTTTTCAAACGTTGATCTTATTTATCAAGAGACAAAAATCAAGTCTGGCATTATGTGAAAATATAATGCCAGTAATGTTAAATTGGCATTTAAATTGTGAAGACTTATTGCCAATTATTGCAAATTCTTGGTTGCAGTTGTTGCCACCATTAGTTGCTCAGTCGGTTTTTAGGTTTTTAGGGGCAATTAGCTTTTACTCTGGGTCAGGTTGGTTTGGTAAGGTGTGTTTTCCTTTAATAAATTAAGTCAAAATGTTAATTGTTTCCATTCAGGTTAACTTAAAACTGTGCTGGATATCAAATTAGATTGAACTCTCTCAGAAAGTTAATTATTCTGTTTTAGTAAAATAAAAATGAATATTTTTTCAAGGTCATGGGTTAATTTTTGTAATAATATTTAAGTAAATTGTTCCTACTCTTCCTAGAATAAAGCAGTAAATACAAAGTATAATAAATGAGAAATCTTTGGGTTTTGCCACTGCTAAACATAGGTCAAAGGTCACTGTTTGTGTTACAGAAAGGCCTAGAGAGTCAAGGTTGGCTTTTAAATGCAGCTTGGGGTGTAGTTAAGGTTTACTGCAAGGTGTGGAAACAAGTCTGGCCTTTTTTTTTTCCTTTTTTGCCGAGTCTTTCTGTTGACAGCTGTTGTTTTGCTGCAGATATTCGAAGGGGTGGTGAACCTGCTGGACAGGTTGCAGGCCTGGCACAGCACCCCCGGCAGCCCAGGAAACACAGAGCTGAAGGAGATGGCCCAGATCGGCCTGCGTATCATCACAGGATACATCCATCAGCAGAACTCGCAGGTCAGCTGCACCCACAATCCCACCTGTGGAGCACGCAAGCTCTAAAATGTCTCTGCTTTCGCAACCTAAGCTCCTCGGAGATCAATATCAGCAGAAGATACTGTGGAAAAATGTCCAAAGGAACTTATTTAACTTGATAAGTGAGTTCAGATAGAGACCGTTTGAATACCAAGCCTTGTAGGGCTCTCTTTGCAAAGACATTGCAGTCATTCCTGTTAGGGAGTGTTCAGCATGAAAGGGCAGTTCCCCTCTGAGTTATGACATCTGCTCTTATAGGACTGTGTAAATTAAATCAGCCATTTGGATTTCCATCATATGCTGCTGCTCTGCTCATCTATAAGCTACTCTATCTCACAGCTGATTGTCTCATGGAGGAGTGTGAGGAGAGTTCAGTTAACTAATAGAAACTGTGCTATAATATCCATTCAAAGTATGCTGACAGGAAGTAAATTTGTTTGTGTAATGTTTTGAGATCAGTATTTAGGACCTTTAGGGGCTCTACTTTAACTTCTGCTCAGAAATAAATTTTAGATTTGCTCTGTAGAAAGCTCCTAATGTTAAAATTTAATGTCAGGAGTAAAATGATTCCTTATCTTTGGTTACCAAAACACTGCGTTTTTATTCAATTATGACTGACTTTTATGGGGGGGTTTCTGTCTGGTTATTCTGACACATTGGTGTGGGCAAAATCTTCTGCAGGTTTATTTATAGATGCTGTAATTTAGGATCCAAAGATGATGAAGGGATTCCAAGGAAATCTTTTATCCTCTCAGTTTTGCTACTCATAAAAGGATATCAAAGGGCATGCTGTTGGCTGATGCTTTTATATATTAAAAATAATAGGTTGACCTTCGTTTTGATGCATTTCATGAAGGAAAAAGAATCAATATTTGCCTGTTGCTATTTGCCAATCACCAATCAGGGCTGATCAAGAAAAATTTGACAGCCTCCGTTCTCCAGGTATGTGGTTGGTGCATAAATATTGCAAAGCAGGCCTCAGACATTAATATAATCTTCATTCTTCTAGTTATTTTTTCTTAGCCATATTTTGCCAATCAAGCTTAATTTGTTTTGTTGTACTTAAATACTACAACTTTAAAAAGATTCCTAAAACTGCCTAAGGCTTAGAGGATTATTGTTGTTCTTTTGGCCTAAAATCAGAGCTTCCAAATTTGTGCATCTTAATCTAGTTTAACTGGTTTAAACTGGAGATAAAAGAAATGAGAAAAAAAATTAGAACATTGGGTCAGATTATATCGCGGCAATTAAATTTAGTTACTTTCAGTCTTTGGTTTATAGTTTGCATATTATTATTAATAGAGTTGCAACTGAAATGACAGTTGTTAGCGTCACAAGTTACACTGTTGATTTCTGCCACCATTCCTGTTTGAATTGCAGCAGTTGTGTTTATTTTTAGATTCTTTACACCTCTTCAACCAGTTTTTCCTGAATGAAAGGTCAGGGAGACAGCTGTATTTGCTGCAGATGAGCTGATACATTATTCAGTCAAGATGGGGTTTTTTGTTTGTTTGTTTTTTATGTTCAAAGCTTGAAAGGTAAACTGGAGTTAACAAAGAGTGATTGAAAGAGTTCTTTGGCTCAAATTGAAGCTTTTTGCTTTGGCTGAGGCAGCTGACACAAATAAACCATGCCTTTGTAGGCCTTGATTTACAGTGTAACCCTCCGAGGTGAGCACAAAGTGTCAGTGTATGAGATACAAAGAATAAAGAAAATAGGAGAAATCCAACAAAATTAAATCATTTTCCTTTTCCTAACTGTTTATTTTTTATTTATATTTGATAATTTCTCTGAATTTTTAATATATTTTTAACTTTGCTAAAATTCTTCGCTCTTTTTAGTATTAAAGAATGTTTATCACATTTATAATTTACTAAAGTAAATAAAAAATCTACATCGTTTTACATGTTTAGGTTGAATTTGACTGAATGTGTCTTTGCTCATCATCAGGTGTGTGAAATGGCCTATTTGAAGCTCCACAGTCTCCTGCAGACTGTTCTGTGTCTGAGCTGGGAGGAGGTCTGCTTCTTGCTGGGAAAGCTTGGCGCCCCCTTGTGGCCAGAAGGTCTAACGGAAGACTCAAACGTCAGTTGTTCTGAGACTTTCTCCCAGCTGGTCCCCATTATGAGGACTCTGCTGGCCCAGCACGCAGACCCCATCACCCTCCAGGACCACTTGCCCAACTTGCCCATCACCAACGGGAGCACCACCTTCGCCGAGGACCTGAATGTTTACTGTAAAGCGCTGGAGTGGCAGAGCTTTTACCAGCAGAAGGTTCGTGTCTGGACAGACTTTGTGTATTTAAAAAAAAAAAGGCTGACATTTATCTGGTGTTTAGGGAGTCCAGGGAGTCTGCTCCTCTGTCTTTCAGACACTTCCAACTCTGTTCTTTGTCAAATTCTTACACACATAACATATTTTAGTAATCCTGTATTCTGTCTGACCTGCTACCCCCCAGATTTTTCCTGAGATATTTACTGCAAAGTTTAGTATTTTTAAAAAGCTTTTGCTGCTTTACGTCACATTCCTTAAACTTTCCTTCAGAGTGTCTTAGTTATGGAGCAGTTTGTGCTCGAACCTTAGACAAACTGCTGCCAAACAGACACGCTCCACTCTGCTCGAGCTCAGATTTATCATGGCTCTGTGTGACATCGCCTGCCCATAAATCTGTTCTGTTTAGTTTTCTTCAGTATTCGGATCTTCCAGCACGTTTCGCACTGTGGCAGAACTTTGGCTGCTGTAAATGTTTAAAACAACTTTTAAAAGGGCAGCGAGAGAATATAAACCGTCCTCTCAGGATTTATTTATGTAGATGCTGTGTTTGTTTTAGACATATGTGTGTGTATTTCTATTAACCGAAACAGGACCTCAGTAGCTTAGCATCACTTTTTGGCTATCACATACATTGAAGTCAATAATAAGTTTTAAAGGTAGTAGTGACCGCAGGCTCCTATTCATGATATGTTGGTTACCTGTCTGTTTTCCAGGTTCAGCCCACCATGGAGCAGTACGAACTGGACACATTTGGGCGTAGTCATGATATCATGTCCAATTTCTGGAACTCGTGTTTTGACGATCTAATGAGCACAGCATTTAAACGGGAAAAGGACAGATCTGACAGCAAGTCAAAGTTTCAGGTACTGATGCAAAAGTATTCAACAGCTTTAAAGACATTTTTCTTTATTACAATAACAAACTTCAGGGGGTTTTTTTGTTGTTTTTTGGGAGGTTTACAAGATCGAAGACAAATACAAAGAAATGCAAAACTATGTTTTCTTTTTTGAATTATACTTTTTTTTTAAAACTCAAAAGTGTGCTGTCCATATCTGTCCAGCCTCCCTTTTTAATATTTAGCTATAATTGTTGTCCATCTGTCTGCTTTTAAATATCAGTATAAGAACAGATGTGAAGATCTCACAGCCTAAAGATGCAACCAAAGCTAAATGGGAAAGGTTTAGATCAGATCACATTAATGTTTTCGACTGGTCCAGTCAAAGTCCAAACCTAAATCTAATGAACAATTTGGGGCAAAACTCAAAAATTGATGTTCAAAACAAAATGGGGAAAAAAAACATCTCTAGACGTGCAAAGCTGGTGGAGAGCTCCAAAAAACGTGCAGGTGCACACACACTCATTCTCTCTGTTCGTTAAATATAAAATACATGCTACACTTTTCTGACTTTTATTTGTAAAAATAAAAATAAAAAATGTAAAAACCAGGTTTTATTTTCAAGCATGTGCTACTTTGTGTTGATCTATCCTATAAAACTGAAATAAAATGCATTAAAAACCGTAGGTGCAACATGACAATATGCATTGTCCACACACTCCACCATCATCCCCATAAGACCTCCGTTTCTTGTAGCTAATGTGTCTCTCTGGGCAAACAGGAGGTGATAATTGACCCCTGCATGAAGCGAGTTCGCAGTGAGAACAACAGATATGTGATCTGGCAGAAGCAGAACGCCAGCCAGCAGGGGGTGGTGTGGCAGCACTGGAGAGCTCTCCGCAGGCTGTTCACCTGTGAGAGGGGCCCGTGGGCCAACAGGTACGACTGCATCTCACATCTCAGCCTGCTGTTCTCCCTTTGCAAGTCCGATTGCTCTGAGTTTTGTTTGTCTCACGCCTGACGTCAGAGTTCAGCCAGAGGTGAAATGGAAACTGTCCGCTGCTGAAACGTATTCGAAGATGCGACTCAAGCTTGTGCCCAACTACAACTATGATTCCCACAGTGAGGCCAGCGCTCTGAGGGACAACATGGGTATGATGACAGTTGATTTATTATCAAAATATTTCATTTTTTAAAATCTTTTTGCAAACTATTAAAAAAAGTCGTGTTGTGATCATCAGGAGCTGAAAGCCCTCGCAGCTCTGATCCGATCCCATTGGCTGTTGCTAAGGAAGCGAAAGTAAGCGACATGGAGGATGATCACTTGGAAGAAGAGGACTTCGTCTTTTTGGATAACAAGTAAGTCTAAACTTTTCAAACCAAGAGTGTCAGCCGCTTGTGTGTGTAATTCAAATAAGCACTAAAATGTAGAGGAAAGCCGCATTAAGCCTGATTCCTTCAACGCTGCTTTCAGAGGGGAAGGAGAAGACGAGAATCAGAAAGAGAAACTGGTTCTGTCTGAAGACTGTGAGCTCATCACAATCGTGGCTGTGGTACCGGGTCGGCTGGAGGTCACCACGCATCATCTGTACTTCTATGACGGCAGCAGTGAGAAAGAAGAGACCGAGGAGGGTAAGAAACGCGTACATCTGAAAGTTACACCTCTCTGTGTTATGGTTCTTCAAAGGTTTCTGTCTCAGATGAGTCATAAGTTTGCCTCCCTTTTCCTGCAGGAATCGGGTTCGATTTCAAGAGACCTCTGTCTCAGCTTCGGGAGGTCCATTTGAGGAGATACAACCTGCGACGGTCTGCGCTGGAGCTTTTCTTCATTGACCAGGCCCATTACTTCATCAACTTCAGAAAGAAGGTCTTGTGTCAAATTTAACAATGTAGTTTAAAAACAGAAACTTCTTTTTGTTAAAGTAACAATGAAAACTTTTCCTAATAGTCTTTATTTAGAACGATAATAAATTGTAATTCGCAATATTGATGTGTGCAATATTGCAATTGCAAACTACTGTATCTCTTGCATTTATTATCCATCATGTTTTTTAAGGCAGTGCAAAGTTAAGTTGATAGCGTTGTTGCCTCGCAGCAACAAATTCTCAGATTTAAATTTCTTCTTGCTGTCTTTCTGCATGAACATAAAGCTCCTAAAGCCTTTTTATAAAGACAAATAGAATAATTTTCACTGTTTATGTTGTGAGA
Source organism: Xiphophorus couchianus (assembly GCF_001444195.1). Classification (NCBI taxonomy): domain Eukaryota; kingdom Metazoa; phylum Chordata; class Actinopteri; order Cyprinodontiformes; family Poeciliidae; genus Xiphophorus; species Xiphophorus couchianus. The sequence goes on along the minus strand of NC_040230.1, from coordinate 17,125,192 downwards.
TTCACATTAAAGTGATCATAACTTTTTCATAATTGGAGCACACACGTTGCTGCTGCTGCTGCTGCTGTGTGTGGTTATTCCTCCTAGGAGACTCATCTCACAGGCTTTAATTCCTAAAGATCTAAGGGTTGTTGCAACTTTCCTCTGAGTTAAAACTGGTTTGAATTAAGTTTTAGAAGGCTCGCTGTCATAAATTAAGTCTTTAAGTAGAGGATTGTAATCCCTCTTGCAGTCAGGAGTCATCTTAAATCTATTCTACCAACACATTTTCAGTTTTCTGTGACAATATGGGTTTTAAAACCATAAACACTTGTTAATCTATAAATATGGAGGTTGTTGTGTATTGTCCAAATTATGCTATGATGTTAAATAAGCATTAGAAGCTCTAAAAGGATAAATTTCTCACCTTTTAGGTACGAAACAAGGTGTACTCAAGGATTCTCGGGCTGCGGCCTCAAAACCTGTTCTACTTCGGCTCCCGCTCCCCTCAGGAGCTGCTGAAAGCATCAGGCCTTACTCAGGTGTTTTATTTGCATCATTTTTCCATGTGTATTTTATTCATTTCAGCGCTAAGTGGTTCCAATGTTTCCCACCTAATGTGATGTCATCTTGAATTTAACAGAAATGGGTTTACAGAGAAATCTCAAACTTTGAGTACCTGATGCAGCTGAATACCATCGCTGGGCGCACGTACAACGACCTGTCCCAGTACCCTGTGGTGCGTACTGAAGCACTTTTTATTTTTCCAGTGGTACACTGTGAGTCTAAGAAGACGTCTGTGTTGGTTGTTTCTCCTCAGTTCCCCTGGGTTCTGTGTGACTACACTTCTTCTAATCTGGATCTGGAGGAACCCTCAGTTTTCAGAGATCTATCTAAGCCTATAGGTGTGGTCAACCCACGTCATGCACAGAACGTCAAAGAAAAGTAAGAGGCTCTGCTAATGCAAAAAAAAAACAAACATGTAATGTAGGCCTGCAACTAATGATTATTTTAGTCGTCAATTATTCTATCGATTATTCTGATGATTACCGTAATCGGAGGGGGAGGAATTGGCACATTCTGCAGATTTTTCATTTAACTTTAAGACTTTTTTTATACAATATTTTAAACACATTAAAAAATGAAAATAAACAAATTCTTTTTATAAAAAAGAAAATAGACATTTTATTGACTGAGATTCAATAACACGGAATTCCTAAAAATGCCCATTCTGGTTGATTTAAAATCAATACAGTGTAGGACTGATCTGTTGATTATGTTTTAATAATTAGTAATTGGACAGCAAAAGGATTTTTTAATAGAATTTGAACCAGGTGAAACTAAAACAGCTACTTGATGCGTTTTGGGTGGAACAAATTTACAGAAAAAGGTTTCCTTTTATCTTAATTGCAAACCGTAAATATTTTTTGTACAATTTTGTTTTAATTGCTGCTCTGAGCATGTTGTTCTCCCATCAAATGGTCTTTTTATGAGCATGTATACTCCAGTGAACCATTAATCATTACTAAGTTAGTTGATAATTATAATCAATTCATAAACATTTCAGCCTTACTTTAACAAATTTCCAAGTTAAAATCGTGCACAATTTTATCCTTTTTTTTTTAGTTGATAAAGCCCAACAAATGTTTTTTTTTTTCCAGGTACGAGAGCTTTGAAGACCCATCAGGCACCACCGAGAAATTCCACTATGGCACACACTACTCTAATGCAGCAGGAGTCATGCACTACATGATCCGCATGGAGCCGTTCACCACCCTGCATATCCAGCTGCAGAGTGGCAGGTGAGGACTGTGGCCACCGTGTGATATCTCCCAGCTTCTCGTGTGTTCTCCGTTCTCATGATGCGACGTGTCGCCGTCGTTCAGGTTCGACGTCGCAGACAGACAGTTCCACTCGGTGGCGGCGGCCTGGCAGGCTCGCATGGAGAGCCCGGCCGACGTCAAGGAGCTCATCCCGGAGTTCTTCTACTTCCCGGAGTTCCTGCAGAACATGAATGGTGAGACGTTCCACAAGTAGCGGCAGCCCTGTGCCGTTCCGGGATGTCCGCTGCGGTATGAAAATAATCCGTTTAAATTCTTTGCTAGGCTTCGACTTGGGCCGCTTGCAGTTATCTCAGGACCTGGTGGCAGATGTGTTGCTGCCTCCCTGGGCGACATCAAGGGAAGACTTTATCAGGAAACACATGAAAGCCCTGGTGAGTCACCAACAACACACAGAGCCATAAAACTCAGTCATACCTCTGCTGCCAGAATTACAGCATAAAGAGCAACTCTTAAATTGCAGGAGTCCGAACACGTGTCCTCCCACCTCCACGAGTGGATCGACCTCATCTTTGGATGCAAGCAGAGAGGAGAAGAGGCGGTGAAAGCTCTCAATGTTTTCTACTACTGCACTTATGAGGGTAAGGCTGCAATCAGGACTTTCGTGAGGAAACAAATGAACGAACTGTTTTTGTGGTGATCCTTGCCAAGAGGAAAAGAAAACATGTGAAGTGTGTTTTTCCTGAGTCTGCAGAGCCATAGAATATGGGCAAGAATCATTCCTATTCTTTTGTGTGCATTTAGTTGTTTCTGTGAGCCTGAACAAGCTTATTTAGGTTCACAACAGAAAATTATGAGCTAAACAACGCGAGTAAAGGACTAATTTGCTCGTATTAGTGGTTATTCAGTTTAACTCTTTGTTGTGTTTGTTTGCTTCCCCTTGGGACTTCTGAGGAAATAAAAAAATGGCTAAGGAAAAAAGGAGTTGTGTGGTAGTGCTTCCTCAATTTCACTTGACAAACAGTAACAATGCAGAAACATCAAAAAGAAAATCTGTCTGTTTTATTGTCATTAAACTGAAAACCAGATAAATATTCAGTTGGCCTTAAACTATAGGGAAGGGTTTTCTTTGTTTGTTTTTTTCCACTTTCATCCCAAATTTTATGACACCACTGATCTTTTGTTTATGTTGTTTATATGACCTTTTATGAGAACCCTTTGACTCTAAGGGGTTTTTATTATTTGTCCTGTTTTCAGACTGAAATGTAACTTTAACCACGTTTTTGTTACTTATTACACTCTAAATATGTGTAAAGTACCTTTTTATAAATATTTGCTTTGATATCTCAGCCTTTTTTAGATCTCTGGCCATGACTGTCACTGTGCATGGCAGTAATATAAAGCTGGGTATAGTTTTAGTCGCTTTGAGCTTTTAAACTTCATCTCTTGACTGTGGATAAAGGCCAGTTTAGGCGAGCAGCATTTTTTATTTCTTTTTTTTTGTAACCAGTTCCAAACGTTTGAAGATCACAATACATTTTGACTTGCTTGAATTGCTCGTTTTCTAGTCTTTTTGTTGGGTAAATATACCGCTCTCTGAAATAATGATAATAATAATAACAATAATAGTAAGGAACATACATTTTGATTTATTTTAAGACTTCTCGTCTGAAAATTGCTTTACATAAACTTATGAAAAAGTTGTATCTGACCTCTGAATATCTCACTTTTCTCTGGGAAAAAGTTAATATTTGTCTTCTATTGGCTGTTGCAGGTGCTGTGGATCTGGACGCCATTGCCAATGAGACAGAGCGAAAAGCCTTGGAAGGAATAATCAGCAACTTTGGACAGACTCCCTGCCAGCTGCTTAAGGTACACTAAGTGAAAGAGAAAATAGAAAGTGACCCTTTTTTGAGGCTCTAGTTAACATTCTTTTAATATAATCTATTCTAATCTACAAATTAATAATAGCTATGCATTCTTGCATAATTTAGCCTAACAGTTCAGTCATATTGTTTCAACCAACCAAATTAACAACCTTCGGGTGTAATTGTGCTCCAGGTTTTTAAAAAGATCAGAATTTCAGCTCTTTTAGAGATTTGAATCACATCGACTTTAAAAATGCTTCCGTCTGTAATTCAACATCAGAAAATGGCAATGTTTCTCTGTAATCTTTGTCTCCGATCAGGAGCCTCACCCTCCTCGAATGACGGCCCAGAATGCATCTCGGCGGCAGGCCCGCCTGGACAGTCTACCAGCAAACATCTTTGAACACCTCGGCAAACTTCGGCCATTCGTGGAGGTGAGGTCTCGTGTGCTCATCTAATTCCACTGATTTAGTAATCGAACGCACCGTATTCATTTACACGTCTACCTGGGTCTTCCTCAGGTGGTTAGTGATGGACTTCCTCTGGTTCAAGCACTGGTACCAAAGAATCAGAATCACTCCATCATGCAAGGCTCAGACACCTTGGTAACGTCCAAACCAAGCTCAGTTACAGCAGTTATCATTTTACGAGCTTTTTTTATTCTGACGCCAAGTCGCTTTCTTCTGCACAGGTGACTGTAAGTTCAAGTGGCTTGATTGGGACACACAGCTGGCTTCCATATGACAAAAACATCACCAACTACTTCACTTTCACTAAAGATCCGACGATGACCAATCCAAAGTGAGTGAGTTCATAAAAAGTGCATGGTAGACTCTTTAGCTTAGCGCTGGCCTTCAGGAAACTCCAAAGCAAGTTATATGTTGTTGTTTTGTCTGGTTGTCATGCAGTGTGGGTTACAGATGTGCTCCACAAAAAAAGGGAAAATTTGATATTCTCCCTGATGCATAGTTGGTTTTCTTCAACATGATCTGGTTCAGACAACAAACTGGAATGCCCACAATGCATTGCTGCTCCTTTTATGTGACTCCCAGGCTTGGCCCCACTAAGCCTGGCAGAAGTCCTCCATGGTCATAATTGTTGGAAAAAATAAAATAAAAAATGAAAATCATGTTCAATGAACTCTGAACAATGGATTCTACTTTCATCCAATCTGTATCCCATGAGGAACAAATGTTGAAAGCTTTGACCTGGTCGCAGTAAGATCCCAACAGACTCGCTTGTTTTAAGCTTGCTTCAACCGTTCTTTGTTTTTGCAGGACTCAGCGTTTCCTGGCGGGACCTTTCTCTCCGGGAGTGGAGCTCAGCGCTCAGGTGCTGGTGGTGACCAACGACGGCCGTCTGCTGTTCAGCGGGGGACACTGGGACTGCAGCCTTCGCGTCACTCAGCTGGGGAAAGGAAAGCTGGTGGGCAGGATCTGCCGGCACATCGGTGAGTTTTCTCATACCATGCGGAGAAATGTTTCTTTCTTTTCTTCACTGGCATGAGGTGATTTAAAAAAATATATAAAATTGATGTGTGTATTTGTTAAGATGTCGTTACCTGCTTGGCTCTGGATCTGTGTGGCATCTACCTCATCTCTGGTTCAAGAGACACGTCCTGCTTAGTGTGGCAGGTTTTGCAGCAGGTGAATATCTTTGCGCCCTCCACACAGACCCACACTGAGCTGCTCTGGCTGGAAGTGAAGCCGTCAGATGTGTATTCATGGTTATTTTAAATTGTCCCGCAGGGCGGATTCTCCAGCGGCCTGTCGCCTCGGCCTGTGCAGATCCTCTGCGGACACGACCAGGAGGTGACCTGTGTGGCCATCAGCACTGAACTGGACATGGCTGTCTCTGGGTCAAAGGTCAGCGATGTTACGGCTCAGCACAAGAAGATGCCGTGACTAAAATGTCGTTTTAGAAATCTCGATGCCTGGTTTCACATCAATACGTGTCCTGCTTGTGGCTTTTTCCATCAACAGCAGGTTTCTGGAGTGTTTAACAATACAGCTTTGTCTATTCGAGCTAAATATTTACAATATGCCTCCTGCAGCTTGGAGGGTCTCTAACAAACAAGATGCCAGTTGTTCTGTGACACAGCTAAAACTGACATAGGTGGTCCTTCCTTTCTATTTTCTAGGATACACTCAGATGCATGTGGCATGAATGTCAACACATAATATATGCAATGTGTAATAGGAGCTATACCCGGTATTCTTAGTCTGCTGAAAAAGAAACCATGTTGCGGTGTGTACTTTCTACATCTCATCCTGCACTCTCTGTACTCCAGATGGATGTTCCCCAGTGCCTTGTAACTCACTCTGGGAAAAGCATCTGCAGCAGAAAATGTTCCTGTGCACGTTGCGTGTGCGAACTGCTGCCGCAGGAAACCAAATCGTTAGCACATGTTTCTGAGCTTCTTTAATAAAATGACTTTAGTCATTTCAGCTCACCAATTAGAGACCAAAGCAGCCAGCGTTAAAATTAGATTAGGTGTCATGAAAAAAAAAAAAGAAAATGCAACGTTTGTATACGTTTGCTCATCAGTGTTACCAGGCAGTATGGAAAAATCTGGGATTGGGTTTAAATATGTTTCAGATTCAAGCAAATAAAGAAGAACATGTGTATGCCATCCATTCATCCATCCGTCTTTCCCTTTCTTCCCTGAAAATCTGTTTTTTTTTGTTTTGTTTTGTTTTTTTAGGAAAATGTGGTAAAAAAAAAATAGAACTGAGAACTCTGGAAAAATGAACAATATTAGGATGTGAGATATTCAGGAACCTTGACCTCCAGACGAACAGCTTGGAGTTTTGTCAGACAGACTTTTCCACTGAACCTTTTAAGACTCAAACTGCTGACAGAACCGCTAGCAGTAACATCTTAATCCAACAACTCAGACAATAGTGAGTCATTGAACACATTAGCTGTTCAGTACATATACACATGTAGAAAAGTGACATTTTTAGCTGATCTCATCTGATCCTAGACGACTCTGCATATGAGTTTGAGATGTGTGCTCTAACCGTGACATCACTTGTTGGTTTCGCGACTGTGCGTTATCTTGTTTTCGTGTGGTTGGAAATGACCAAATTAGGAAAAGAAAGTGGAGCCTTGAAGTGATAGTTAAAGGCTGATTAGACAAAAATGTGTCTTTGAAGTGTAAGAAGGTTTATGTGGTAGAGGAAGGAAACCCAGTCAGGAGGAAGGCTGTTACCAGGTTACACTGCATTCCTAAGTCTTTTCTCCTAGACCATCCGCTATTTCATTACCTTCGTTAATATCGCCACCAAATTAAAAATGATAAACAGAAAACTATTAAGAGTCACAATACTTCCGTTGAGGTCTGTATACATGTTGAAAACTCTTAATGGTCTATCTGTGTGAGCAGCTGTTGCATATTTCCTGACCCTCTGCCTATTGCTTTGCTTCCTTCCCAGGATGGGACTGTGATTGTGCACACAGTGCGACGGGGACAGTACCTCCGAACTCTGCGACCTCCTGGAGACAGCAACGTACGCGCCCCCATCACTGCGCTCCAAGTTGGGATGGAAGGCCACATCGTGGTGCAGACGTCCCAGGAGGAACGCTCTCACAGGAAGGTACGTAAAGAAAAGTATTCACTCCCCCTTGAGCCTTTTCACAGTTTGTCACGTTGCAACCTCGAGTTTTAATCTGTTTTGTATTTATTTTATGTGACGGACAAACACAGACCAGTGGTATGTATGTGTTAGGGTGTCTAATTAAAAGTCCAAGGGCCAACTGCACAAATATATCTTGCAGATTTTTTAACAGATGTTTCGCAAACCTTGTATAATCTTTCTCCAGCAAATGTGTGCTTCTTTATTCTGGTCTATCACATGCAATCATAACAAAATACATTCATTTTTGTGCTTATAATGTAACATCTTGTGAAAAGCTCCATCTTTGACTACCACAGCCACCAAAGAAGAGCAGTGCAATTCAACTGGTATTCATGTGATGATTATTCCTTCAGGGCAAGCACTCCGTTCATGTTTACTCTGTGAACGGCTGTCTGATGTCCTCTTTCACCATGGAGGAGCAGATGACTGCGCTTCACCTGGTGTCTGAATACGTCATCCTGGGGACCGTGCAGGGCAGCCTCCACGTCCGGGATTTATTCAGGTAGAGACTTTTCGAATAAGTCATTTATTGAGAGTTATTTCACATTTTGTCACATTACATTAGTGTATGTTTTTATTTGGATTTTATGATAAACCAACCAAAATTGACACATAATTGTGAAATGGAAAGTAAAATGCTGCATGTTTATATATATATATATATATATATATTTACATATATATATATATTTTTTTAGAAAAACATTTGAAAGGTTTGTCCACATGAGTCAATAGTTCTAATTACTAGTCATGCACATCAAGAGTGAAATATTTGCTCAATATAATCTGCAAAATAATTGAAGCTCAATCAGGCTGACCAAGTTTGCTCTCTCTACTGAAGAAAAGCATCCACACAGCACATATTTCTTTAATAAATAATACAATTTATTATGTATTTATTTACTTATGATACTTTTTGTTTAATCAGTTTAATTGACTAAATTAAATAGATTTGACTCTTAAAGATAAGTCAGCTCTAACATCTCCCCGTTTTGCAGCCTGGACTCTCTGATAACGCCCCTGGCCTTAAGGGTTGCTGTGAGGAGTGTGTCTGTCACTAAAGAGTTCAGCCACATACTCGTGGGACTGGAGGACGGGAAGCTAATAGTGGTGGGGGCAGGGAAGCCTGAACAGGTGAGAAGCCAAACTTCAAGAGTGTGTGAGATGGAAAGGCGGCGAAGGGGGAGGAGAATAATTATACGCAGAGTATTTGTTGAGAACCAAGTTTTTCAGACGATGGTGTAATTGGTGTGACCGATCCCTTGTGAATAAAATCCACGTTCTCTCCTGTTCTCAGGTTCGCTCCGGACAGTTCTCCCGTCGCCTGTGGGGCTCCACACGCCGCATCTCTCAGGTGTCGGCAGGTGAAACCGAGTACAATCCTGCGGAGAACGTCGGCAAATAAGAGGAATGGCGGCGCGAGGACTTTCCTTAAAAACAAAACAAACAAACAAAAAAAAAAAACTGGGGGAACTTTACTTATAAGCCACTGATATCTCTCTGGGAGAGAAATTATACACTGAGCACTTTTTAAAAAAAAAAAAATCCTAAATGTTTTTATATTTTATTGCAGATTCCTTTAGCAGGTGTGCTGTTTTCAATCAGCATCAATCCAAAGAGGCCTTGTTCGTCTCGTTTCTGGTGGAAGAGCTCGGGGCTGGGAGGGGCTTTCAGGCTGTAAACTCATGATGGACCGCGTGAACTCTTTGAGTCACATTGCAGCGGAATGACTCACTTTGATGAACACTTAGACTCAGACAGAAGTGACGCTGTGAAAATTACCACGACCTTCACCTCTTCCCCCTCCCCAAGCACCATGCACAACTCCTTTTGTGTTGTCAGAGCCACAGCTGGGATCTCTGCACTCTTTAAAAAAAAACCTCCTAAAGCCATTGATTGGCAACAGGATCTTAAAACTCCTGGAAACTTGAAAGACACAAAAACGAAACCGCAGGAGACGTCGCTCGAGATTTCCACGTTGCAATACTGGTGAATGCCACAAGAGGGGAGCGTTAGGCGGGAGGAGGCGGAGGGATTGTAGAAAGCTTGTGAACCTCTGCTGTGTTGTGGGTTTTAGTGTTTGACAGATGCTTCGACTCGCAGCAGTTTATGGGTCTGCATTCCTTTTTAGGCTCTGAGAAATTAAAACCTGTTACAATTAAAGCAGCCCTGCTTTAATAGTCGAGTATATGAAAGATATTCACTTTTTAAAAAAATGACAATTGAGCTTTCGTGTCATACAGAGAGAGCCTTCTGTTGCCTTACACACACAATCGGCCTTTACGAACAGCTTAATTTAACGGTTTTAGCGTTTTTGCATTTTGCCACATGCCTGTATCCTTGTTTGATTTCTATCGAATAAGTGCCTTTTTTTCCCCCTCCACTCCCAGGCCTTGTAATAAACACTGAATTCCAATCAATGATGTGACACTTTTCTGCTTCATTGTGACTCAGACGTGGAAGAGATGTTCTGAATGAAGCCATGAGTAAACTGTTATCTGTGTGAAGTTATTCACCTCTGTTGCTGTTGCAGTGAAAAAACATCTAAGGAATGGCGTGATGACTGTGCAGCAAGTTAAACAGTCCGTGAGGGAACTCTGGGGGAATTTGCTTCCCGTCTGTTTTTCATTCTTTCTTTCTTTTATTGTCTTGTTGGTGAAAAAAGAAAAGAACACAAATTAGCTGCCGTTTTCATGAAAATACAAAGGAAGCTACATTAAGGAAACACAATCTACTGTTGAAAATTACAGTGCCTTGAAAAATATTCACAACCTTTAAGTTCTTAACATTTTGCCACGATACAGCCACAAACCTTCAGGTGTGTTTTTATTTGATTTATTCTTTATTATTATTTATTTGCGCCACTAGTGATCTAGGGCCACAAAATCTTTGTAGCAAAACGTTAGCAGCCTATCAGGAGGAAGAGGCTAGAGGAAGACATGCAGGAGGTGAGCCAGGGTCAGGAATCAAACCAGAAACATCTGCCTAAAGTGTAGCCTCCACATCTGGTGCGGCTGCTCTGCCACTGAGCTACGTGGTGCCCCAACTTAGTGTTTTTAGAGAGAGCAACACAAAGCAATTGTTAAACGGGAGGAAGATGCCGCATGGTTTTCAAAACAGTTTCCAAATAAAAATTTGGAAAGTGCCTTGTGTAACTGTATTCAGCCAACCTTTGCTTTGATATCCTTGAATAAAATCTGCTTCTAAGTGTCTCAAGAAGTATCCCAGTTGGTATATAGAGTCCGTATGTGTGTGATTTAACCTCAGTACGAATGCAGCCGTTTTGTAACGGCCCCAGAGGTTTGTCAGAGAAACTTAGCTAACGTAAAATATTGAGACCAAGAAGAAGAAGACCTGAAACGGATCTGGAATAAACATGTGGGGGAGTTTAAAATTGGGTTTGGTCATTAAACAGAACCTCAAGTTTATAACATCTCAAACAGCTCCAGCATTAGGAAATGGCGAGTGTATGGCAGAACTGCAAACCTACTGAAACGGGGCCATCCATCTGAAACGACAGGCCATGCAAGGAGAGCATTGGTCAGAAAAGCAGCCAAGAATCCTATGGTGACTCTGGTGGAGCTGCAGGGGGCCAAAGCTCAGGTGGGAGAATTGATAGAAGAGTGGCAAAGAAAAAAAAAACAGTATTGAAAGAAGTCTGATTAAAACTTCAACACAAGATGTGTAGGAGATACTGAAAACATGAGGAAGGTGGTGTTAAAAGTTTTAGAAAACTTGAGAGTGGGCTTTTATAGTTATAATCTATTAGTTTAGATTAAGACATGTTAATATGTTAGAATGACCTTGACATAAACCCAATTGAAAATCTGTAGCAGTACTTTAAAATGACTGTCCAGCTAATCTTACAGAGCTTGAGCATTTTTGCAAAAATGTATCCCAAAACTCTTGAAGCTGTAGTTACAGTAAACTGCTGACTCAGCGGAGCTGAATCCAATGTCAGCTGAACTTTTTAGATTTTTATTTGGCGAAATTTTTGACAACCATAATTTTCCTTTCACCTCACAGCTATGTGCTTCTTTGTGTCGGTCCATCACATAAAATCCCACTAAAACGCACTGAGGTTTGTGGTCATAATGTGAAAAAGAAGTGTGGAGAAGTTCAATGGGAGTGAATACTTTTACAGTGGACTGTGTGTGTGTGTTTGTGTGTGTTTTAGAGACCATCCAAGATTGAAAACAGAGACAGTTTAAACCAAGTTTATTTGATATTTGTTGTTTACAATCCATGAGGTCTTACCTCTGGAACATGTTGATAAATGGGTTTCATTTATCAAAACCCATACTACCTGATCTTAATTCAAAGATATGTCTTCACTTCAACTAAATTTCCCTCTTTCTGTGAAAACTGTGTTAAAAACAGGCAGTGATTGTGGCATTGATACTTAATACCACTCTTTTCTGTGGATTGCCTGAGGAGGACGGCCTGTTACTCCAAATTGAGCCTTTATTTGAGCTACATGAGGACGGGGAAACTGATCCCGCTGCCACAATCATAGATCATCCAGCTTCTCTACTGTAATCACAGCTTTGCATGTGTCTGTGATTTTTAACCCTTGCTGGAGTTGAAGAGGTCACGGGGAACAGCCGTGGGTGGAGTGGAAGTGGGGGGCTTTGATCTCCTGATGGGCCGAACATCCTGTCAGCCTCCCCATAAACACCTCCGTGAGGGAACAATTTGCAGTGGAGGGAGGATGGGATGGGGGAGCAGAAGTGGGTGGTAAAACTAGACCCCCAATCAAGCTTTAGGAGGGTGAGGAGTCTGTGTGCTCACCCTGACAGAGGAGGGGGACGGATTGACACCTCTCTCTTAGTTGTGGCCCCATGTTTTTCTTTGATCCAGCAGCCTTCCCCTCTCCCACCCTGCCCACTCCTCCAGACCAGAGGGCAGGGTGAGGGGATGAATGTAATGAAATACTAAAGGATGCAGTGTAGTGAAATTTTCCAGTTGCATTTATCAAACTCTACAGGGTTAAGTTAGTAATAGTTTGGACAGAAAATGTGTTTCCAAGGAGCCACCACCAAGATGGAGTCTGAAACACACACCCCATTCTTTAACACTGTAAAATTTAGAGGCGTTTTTCACCTTTGATAAGATAAACTTGGGTCCTCAACCAGTCTTGTTTGTCACAGTCCAGTAAACTATTTCTCTGACTTTAGAAATAGGAAACTGTTTCCTGACCTGTGATAATCAGCGCAGACTTGCTCTTGTTGAAATGGCATGTTTGTTTGTCCTTCCTCTTTTGAACATTTGGTCAAAGAAATTAGCCATGTGTCAAATATCATATTTATATTCTGAGGCAACAGATTACTGATCAAAATTTTCATAGTTAGCATCTCTAAAAACAGAACCAGCTGTGCAATCATTGTTTATGAAGTGGATTTTTTTGTTAAAAAAACAACAGAATAAATGTACTTACATGAAAAGTTGTGAAACGTTGCACCAAATTTAGTCTTGGCCTTTAGTCGGTCACAGTTTAAGTTGCTTATCTCTTTTTTTGCTTCTCGCAACAGTCTTATCAGCTCACGCACACACCCAACTGAGACTACGTACAGAGGAACTCAGCCCTCTTATTAATACATGAGCCCTGGCTCCTGCTAGATGATTTACAATATTAGTTGATAAAGACAGGAATTGCTTATTTATGTGAATTTCTGATTAACAATTGCTTGTTTGTTTTCCTGTGCTTTTAGAGTAAAATTATATTCTTGAGAACTGGATTGTTTCTTTAAATGGAACAGTGAGAGTCATCTTTGGCCAGTAAGTTCTGCTTTTTCAAACATGAGGTGCTGTGCTAAGATTTTTTTAAGCACTTTTTCTTGAAGGCCCAAAACGATCTTATCACTTTTTCACTTCTTTATCAACAGTTAAAGACCTGAGAGGTGCATCATCCTTCTGTTGCCAGATGATGCTAAAATATGCTTTTTTGTGCTAAAATAAAATAAAATTATGCTTATATTTAATTTTTTTTCCACAATTTTCAACTAAAGGACTATAAATTGTAGCTTTGTGACAGGCCTTAAGTTTTGCAATCTTTTCTTCAAAGCCTTATATGTCAGGGTGCGCAGGTTAAATTAAAAGCAGCCAGAAAAACCTTATAGAATTACTGATGAAGGCCCAGTTAAAGTTTGGGTTCTTAGAAAAGGAAAGGGTTAAAATACATTAAAATAATTTTTTATGGTACCACTTCAGACAATCATATAACACAGTTCACAAGGCAGAATTTCATACCTCATCTGAGCTGAATCTTTCTCACAATTTACCTCAAGATTTTTATTTTCTATTGAATTTGAGAAAAATGTCCAGATTGGCTTAGCTGAACCCTGCGACCTTTTTTCTGTTTGAGGTCTGTCGCCTCATGGGAATATACTAGAGTATATGGTATGTTGGGAAGTTTTTTTCCACTCTGCTTTTCCATCTAATATTTTCTGAAGTCTACAGGATCACTCAGAAAGTCTGCTGTTGCAACACATCCCCTCTGGATATTGTCTTTGTCCTTTTTTGTTGTTGTTACATTTCCTCTCCAATTGCGTTTTTCTAAGTTTTTTTGATAAACCTGGTATTAAAAGTTTCAACATTGGGTGCGTTGCAGAAATCTTCACTTCTTAGCACAAGTTTTAAGAAAAAAAAAGAAATAAATGTGCTAAATTAAAGAAACCAGCTCCCATTGATGTGAGTTCAACTTGCCTCAGAGTTTTTATGCAAGCAGAAACGTCCTCTTGCTCTCTTCTCTTCCATGAGTATGCTTTGAAGTTTAGGTCATATTGTGTATGAGAGATCTTCCCCCACATTTGTTTTTCTCTGAAGTCCTTCTGCCCCCCCCTGGGATGCACTCACCAGAATTTACAAGGTGTGTAATTCACCCTGCATTGGTTTCTAATCTTTTGAATTGCTAAGATCAAACATTGCTGCAGTCCTGGCAGCGTCTTGTGTTATTCACGTGTTCCTCTTTGTGTCAGATAACAGCAGGTCACAGCTGTGTGTAAGAACGCCTGAAGGGGTCGTAAAGCAATGCCCCCAACCCTCCAGCCAATGAGAAGTTTTACCAGAAGACGGATATTTACTGCGAAGCTCAAATCCTGAAAATATCAAAGCTCACTTTATAGTAGAGGATATTTTGGGAATTAGAGAGTTATACTAGTTTTTACAAGTCAATGGTAAAGTAGAAAGTAAGTAATTAATGGGTTCAAAAATGTTCTTACTAATGATATGCCCTCTAAACCAATAATCTGTAGAACCAAGTTCTACAGAAAAAAAATGCAGCAAAATGTCTCTGTTTTCTAAAATTATGATTTGACTGGGCTACCCTAACACATGAAGACAGTTTCGTCTAAACTCATCCATTACAACTCTGGCTGTAAGTTTCTTCTGCAGCTACTGACAGGATTTCTTCATGAATTGTATTGTATTTTCATCCATCTTTACACGGCAGGATGCTGCCATCACCGTGCTTCTCAGTCACAGTGCTGTGTTTTCCACCACGCACAGTTTTTACATAAACGTCAAAATATTAACATGACCAGAGCAATTTCTTCCACATGTTTGTGTATCTTATGGTTTTCTATTTAAGATTACAAATTCACATTGTTGAGATTAAATTGCACACAGTTGAACTATATTTATTAAACTGGTGACTTCGTGGATAAGGTGGTTAAATACAAGTTCATAGTAAACGTTTCACAGTTTTTGGGGCGGCTGAGGGTAAAAATGTTGAAAATCCTGCATTATACATGTTCAAAACCTCCGTTCATTTGCTTTGTTTTAACCTGCTACATCATATCGAAGGAAATTTTTTCTTGTAGCTGTAACTTGACAAAACATAAAAAGTAAGAATACTAAAAGGGCATTAAACATTATGTAGAGCAGAACACTACAGGATCTTCCATGGACTTGTGAAATCATTTGCAGCTACCTAACAAGAAATATGGCTGTAAGTAAAAGAGTCGAGGGTTTTCCAGTGTTTTCATTGCGCACTTTAAAACAAATAGTTTATCTTCAATTTAGATCCGAGCACTTCCGACAGGTACGCAGGCATTTAACAATTTGTCTTCAATTCAACAGTTTACAAGAATAAGACATCCTGTGCTGTTAAAGTTAATGAGATCTGATTCCCTTCACCGCGTCTCAGTGATGCAGCCAATCACCGAGCCCGGCTGAAAGCTGAGGAGATGGGAGGAGAAAAGTCCAGGGAGGAGAACCTGGTGGAGTTTTTTTTTTTTTCCTTTGCCTCATCTGTTGCAAAGCTGCAGGAGAGAGAGCGCTGCAAACGTACATCCCGCAGCCCGAGACAGAGAGGACTCTGTTGCCACTTATTCCGCGGAGGAATGAGCTGAAAGAAACTAATGCCTTCTCTGTGTTTCCCCTGGATTACATCTACGGATTTTACGCATCTGGAAGTGGCTGTTTTGTGCGTGAAAACAAACGTTACAGGTCCATGACGGAAAGGCGGAACCAGCGCGTTCATGTCTTTTAATTACATTTTGTGCTGCGGAGGTTTCCGGCTGTTTTAAGCCGTTCGTTGAGCGCCGTAGGCAGAAACGAGCACTGTTACGACAGGGAGACGCGCCGCGGTGATCGGAGTCAAAGGGAGCTGTGGAGACTGGAAACATGAGATTGATTGTCATCTCTGCGGTTCTGCTGTTGAAAGTAAGCAAAAGATCAAATATATTTGCCTGTTTTTCTTCTTTGACAAAGATTTTTGTGTGTGTGTGGGTGTGTGTGTGTGTGTGTGTGTGTGTGTGTCTTTTCTATTTCGTATTGAGAATATTATCCTAATATAAACCTGAGGAGTTTTTGTAAACCTATCCCACCTAGATTGGAGCACACTATTGTTCCCAGAGGATTTCTGTTTCACACCGCAGAGCCATATGGATGGCACAGGCTCTGTATGTTGTGTTATTGTTGCCAAATAGTAATAGAAAGATGAAAGTCATATGGTGTGTTTGGTTCCCCAGGGTTCAAGTACAATATGCTTTACATCTGCATGCAGAGCCGGTCCAAGATTCTTTAAGGCCCGAAACAAAATTTGAATTCGGCTTTTCTCCTAACTTCACCACAGCTTAGCTAAAGTCTTTATTAACATCATCCATGTTGGTATGTTTATGCATTGTGCATCTCATTTAACAATCTTTAGAAGTCGTTCTTTTCTTCTGGATTACAGGTAATGGTAGGGTAGCATGTACAAGTATAAAAAAACTGTCCAAATTTCCCCTCATCACATTCATTGGTTGGAAAACCACATTCTCTTGGCAGACTAATGTGAAAATTCAAAAGTACACAACAGTGAAAGAGATAAAGTTAGCACCCACCATTGATCTATCACTACTCCTAAAACAATTATGCCATTGTAAAGCTGACCTTTGCTCTTGGATGCCCCCTAAAGGTTTTGAGGTGTTAAGCAGCTGCTTTTATTTTCTTAATTTTTACCTTTATTTGAGAGGCTACTTACCAAAATCCTTTGGGACTATAGAAATAATTTGATTTTGGGCTCTTCCAGCTACCACAGTTCAACTAAAATCTCCTTTTGCATCATACATCTTTAAATGTTAATGCATAATACTTTTGCATGACTATTGCAGTAGCAATTTCTCCTCAGCAATGTAGATATATGTAATATATTGTAGAGAGGTACAGACTGGGATTCTTCTAAAATATTTAGAAGTATATTTTCTTTTATTCTTTTATTCTAAAAGAAAATATTTAGCAGAGAAAAGTCCTTACAGGCTGGCTACACTGTTTATTTTGCATGATAACAACTGATGGTTTCAGGTCAGCTTTCCCTTTTGCAATATCATTCCTCTGTTTTGTACCTATTCTTTATCATTTGTTTGCTCTTATTTGCATTTGTATTAAGCAAATCATTTCAGACCAATGAATTCAAACCATTGCATATCAGTTTTATGTTCATTTTTTTGTTGAATAATTTTATGAAATGTGGAGATAAGCATAAAATCGAATTTAATTTAATATTATTTTCTGAAAACTTTGTATTTCCATTCATTTCTTCTCTAATTTCCCTGTGGCTCTTATAGCATATGACAGATTATGAGTACTGATCAAACCAAACTACTGTAACCCTGAGCAACCGCCTTGCTGGTAGATGTGATTTGTGAGTCTGAAAACCACATTTCCTTTACCAGACTATGAGCAGATTATATAAAGTTACTTTAAATCGTTGGTTGTCAAAGCATGTATGAAATGTACACTTGGTCTGTAGGAAATGACTCATGGCAGATGGCTCCATGTTGTACCCAGAAACATCTGGCTAGAAACCAAATAAAATGGGAAAAGTTCAAATTAGGGAAGGGTAGAAAGAAAAGAACCCTTTGCTGATTTTTCACTTGGGATAAAACCAAATCTAAAGTTCTGCTGCTCTAGAGCTCCCTCTGTAGGTTTCCAGGCTTTACGTGCCTGCTTAGTTTGTTAATGCAATGCTTCAGAAGCTGGAGAGCCCTATGGTTAGAGATCATTCTGGAAACCGGTGAAAATCTTTTTATCGATGTTTGAACTGGGACAATGGTTATCATCTCCAACTCACACTCAGAGGCCACCATTATGTGCTGAGGCACTAAAAGCCAAAACACAAGGGCGCTTTTCCAAGATTATCCACCACATACAAAGTAAATGATCTGTTTTATGAAGAAATTATAGTTTGGGTGTTTATTTGATGGCATATTAAAAAGCCAGGATCATGGTGAATAGAAAGCCCCTTCCTTAGCTGCAACAGACAATAGTCTGACTCTCATTTTCGTCCAAGGCTCACAGCGATGGAGTTCCTGTCTAGACTTGCTCTTCACAGTCACAGCACTTTTGTTAGATCTAAGTGTTTAGATAACACCTCACCTTTTTAAGAAGATGGATATCTCCTTGTGATTTGAGGGGAAGATGTCAACAAAGAGCATGTGTGAAATCTAAGATGTTGCTTCTCATCTGGAAAATGCACATCTTGTCACATGATTCTCTCTTTTCTTATTAGACGACTTAGCGCAGATGCAGAAAGTTGTCGGATTAAATCTGTTCATTCTCAGGATGGCATTTATTGTCTCACTGCATCTGCTGATTACAGCTATTCTCAGTGAAATTGTGGGAAAAAAAGCAGGAAATGCAAATCTTATTCTCTAATGTCAACGTGGGCGTTTTCATACAGCTGAAAGGAATAAACATCATTTTAAATCATTGATAGTCTCTCAACAATATGGTTGAAGCTAGTAATTAACAGTCATGTTTGTTATCGATGCTACCTTTGGTCATTTGTGATTTCTTTTCCCAGAAAAACAAAATTGAAATCCATGTGCTTTAATTTGTACCCCTGAGAGAAACCCGTGCAGATGGGATGTGGAGCTGAAGTCTGCCTCGGCCCACGTTGTCTTGGCTCCCAAACCTTCAGTCGGATTTTAAGTTCTCATGGATCAACATTTTCACAAGGGGGAGAGCATCCATTTGTGAGTCTATTTTTCCGCGGATCAGATTAGGTGTTGAAACTCCGGCCCTTCTCACTTCAGAGAGGGGCAGAAAATGTTTAACGTGCTAAGAAGGCGTTGTGTGTGTGTTAGTGTGTGTGCGTGTGTGTGTGTGTCTGATCCGCGTTGACTGAGTGACTCGGGCAGCCGTGGAGTTGAGAGGCCCATTGAAAGCAGCTCTCCATGGTGGTCCGCCTGGTCTCACTGGGGAATCCCTTCAGATTGAAGCTTACTACCTTAATGGCAAAAGCAACTGCGGCTCCCTTTCCTTCAGATTTTAGAGCCCGGATTCAACAGATAAGAGAAAAATACTCTGAGGGGTCATGACCAGTTAATTTATGAGGATAATGACAAAGTCTTTTAGCAATACAGTAAGCCTGTCCCCTAAAAGTAAGTTGCTTTCGGGGGACAAATCGCTTGTTGCCACCAGAGCCGACCCCAGGGCTCATGCTTGATCATAAAGCTAAAATTTTTGTCCTTGTTTATTGAGACTGACAATACTGTCAAAGCGTAAATAAAATGAAAGATTTTTAGTTGTTTAAAATGCAAGACAAAGGATTTGTTGGTTTTCCATTGCAATAGTACAGAGAATAATATTTGTTTGATCGCTTGTGTTAATATAGTTACAATCGGATTCCACCAAGTTAATATTTTCTTTGTGTCAGCTTGTTCACAAATATATCTCAGCAAAAAACGAATTGTCTGACAGCCTTTAAACTCGCCCTCATCTCCACCAAATCTGCATTGAAACATTGTTAGTGGTGTGAGTGGAGGGGATGTTCCTAACAGGAAGAGGGGCCCCTAATCAAATTCAGCTTAAGACCCCTTTATGCCCTGGTTGCAACACTAACTACTCAATGATCTTTTAAAGTGTTCTTGTATTCATTTTACATTCAGCTATTGGATTTTTGTAAGTCTGTTTGGCTATAATAAATCATTCTGTGCCAAAGTTTTAAACTGATGGGTTTTTTTCACATACTTCCCCAAACGCAGATGTTAAAAATGCTTTGAGAAAAAGTTTTTGCTACTTTTTTTTTTTTACATAATTTTTGCACATATTTTTTACCTGACCATGAAATGTGGTTTGTGGTTGAAAAATGACAAAGGGAACATGTGAAGAAGAGTCAAAGTTAAAACAAACTATAAATAGATAAACAGTATCTGGAAATCATGTCACAAAGAAATATGACAAATAATTCACTTTTGGTACAATTTAAAATAGGTTCCTTAATTTGAAATGCCTGTTTGAAAATAACTGCACCCTCCAACACTTTTAAATAATAAAAAAAAATAAGGATAGAATTTGAAAAATTGAGAAGACATGAAAGTTGTCTATAATAACATAACCAGCTGCTTTTGTACTTTGACAAATGTTAACATTCATTTGAACTGATTTTCATTAAGCACCCACTGCTCTGTTTTACTGGTTAGATCTGGGAAGCCTGAGAAACAAGGGAAAACATATTCCTGTGAAAGTTTTGTTTGGATTTTGGACTGAAAATGAGTGAAAAGGTCACTGAGATTCTTTGAAAGACCTTCAGAAGCTTTGAATATTACAAGAAAGTCTGGTACTCTTAAAGGAAATCAGGAGTTGAAAGTTTTAGCACAATGTAGTATGATGCATGAAAAATATTTTTTTCACATATTCATATCTTTAATTATTAAGACTACTATTTAATGCCTACTTTTTCTAGCTCTTTATTTGCTTGTCTGTCTGGAAATTTGCTTTGAGTTTCAAAAAATGTTACCTGTGTGTGAGTATTGAAGCTGGAAGCTGATTACATGCTAGCGAACATGATTGCATGCTCTAATGTTTTATGTCACCAGTAGATCCCCTCAGACTCCTCACATGACTGACATATCATGCTATTACCATCATGCTCATATCCAGCAGTCCATGTTGCTGGATTCATAAATGGAGGATAATTGACTCGTATGTATTGGTGTTCAAGCAGCTTCCTGGTTTATGGTGAAATGTTGGAATTTCTCTCGGCATCCAGCGATAATTTATTAAAGAAAAACAAAACAGATAAAGCTTCATATTTGTGCAAGGACATGAATTCAGGGCTGTTTTCGTTGCCCTTTTAGGGCCATTTTACAGGAATTTTTAAAGCAAGGCTGAACTAGGTTTTTGTTGCTGCCAATTTTAATGCATGCCTCTCTGATAATTTCTCACATATCTTAAATATTGTCCCTATATAGTAATGCTTAGCCTTGTGAATATTACCGATTCTGTCACTCCCCTCCAGTGTGTCGTGGATTAAATCTGCCATTGGACTCTGCGCCTCTCTTTGAGAAGTGTCAAACTTTCCTGTTTTCAGCTGAGTTGCTGTCCCATTTTCCAGCCCCAGCTGGCAGAGGTGAACCAGCTCAGGTTCACGCTGACCGTAAAATCAAAAATCCAAGCTGTAGGTAAAAATAAAACAGGGCCACCATCCTCAAATATTTATCAAAGTAAAGTTCAGCATCTAAAGAGGTTGACTAGTGTTTGGAGAGGAGCCCCCTCTGTCACATAAAAGAGGACCAGCTGTGATGCTTTTTTTTGGTTTGCTGTAAGTCCACTCTGTGTGCTAACTCCAGACTGGTTTATTCCTACTGGGTCCAACCGCCCTGATACCATAATTCCTCTGATCTGGGCCCTGCGGCTGGAGTTCAGATATCATCGGCTCCACCGTAAAGCACCGCAGTCAGACTGACTGTTGTTAGAACAACTTGAGCCCAGTTTCAAAGCTGTAGTATCAGCATGGAACATTTTAGTGTTTTCTGCCTGGGAGCGTAGCACTTTCTGTGTGTGTGTGTTTGTGTGTGTGTGTGTGTGTGTTGCTGGAGGGGTTTTAATGGAGGCCCTACAGGTCCACACATGCTCCCTTAAGCTTCTTAGCAGACTTCAGAGACAAAGAAAGAAATCATCATCGGGCTGTTTAGATGTTGCTTTTCCCCTTAGCAGGAGGTTAGTTGTTAGACATCTGTTTGCTCGGTTTGTTCTTGTCAGGCCCCTGGGCGGAGAAGGCCAGTCGCCTTGTGCATATTTAAGATGCCGTTGCATTGAGGCTGCAGAGGCAGGGTTATTGGTGAAATACTGATCTTCACAGACACACCTGGAGGGCTTGGTGACTTCAAAGGTGTCTCTTCATCCGAACACTCTCATGCTGGGTGGCTTTGGTTAACTGACACCCTTAGCAAAGGCTGCCCCCCCCCCCCACTTTCACATGCGCTGGCTGTGAAGTGTCCTTCACTTTGGATTTGGATTGAGTGGAAACAGAATAGAAGCTCCTCTTGATTTGTTAGCTACTATTACCTTTAGTGCCTTGCAAAGGTATTGATGTAATAGATTTTGTGAAGTTATGATACCACACTACCATGTATTAAGACATAACTCATTACCTACTAATGGCCAGCACTGCAAAAGCACAAAATTCTACCAGGTATTTTGGTCTAGTTTCTGGGGCGAATATCTTAGTACACTTGAAATAAGACAAAACTAACTTACAAGTAACTTTCCAGCAAAATATAGGAGCTTGTTGTAAGTCAATAATTCTGTAGTACTAATTTAAAAAGTACTACTTCCACTGGCAGATTGTTTCACTTAGAACAAGACATATTTTACATTTTATAAGTGAAATAATCTGTCAGAGGTACTAGTACCTTTTCATCAATATTAAGGAATTATTTGCTCTAAAAAAGCTGCTATGCTTTGCTTGTAAGTTAGTTTTGTCTTAACTAACTTACAAGTACACTAATTCAAGTGTACTAAAATATTTACACTAGAAAGGCAAAAGTGGTAGGATTTTGTGTTTTTGTAGTGAGGGGAGTATTAGAAAAGCATGGAGGATCATAACTATGGAGGAAATGCAGAAATCCACAGTTCAGACTGCAATGAGTGTCAATAAGAAATACCTTATTGAAAAGAAGCATTACGAAGTTCTGCTTAATTTATCACAAGTCATCAGGGGACACAGCAAATGTGTGGAGGAAGGTGCCATGTCTACCATTTCTACTATCCTACATGCAAAACAATAGTTTTGCATTGAATATCTGTGCCAGGGAAGAAAAATCCTTATTTACAGATTTTTGCCATTCTAAAATTGTCTCTTGGATAATCTGCAAGAGGCTTGTGAAATTTTCAGCTGTAATTGTAGATCAGTTTGGTTCGCCAAGGTATTGTCTCAGTCTGGCTGAATATAAATGTATAACACACTGTTCTGATTTTTGTTCACAAAACATTGAGAAAACCTTGTGTCCATTTCCTTTAATTTCATAATTTAGCTCTTCTTAATTGTTGGTATGTTACATAAAAACACCCAAATAAAACACTGAAGTTTGAGTTTATAACAAGACGAATTATTGAAATGTTTCAGAATGTGAGTACTTTAACAGGGCACCATAATATCTCTGTTTGTCTAATTTTTTTTTCTTCAATAACATAAAACCCAATAATCCTCTCAGATGCAATCTCGTCTGTGAAAACTGTGAAGAACATCTAAGCTGTTGTGTTTGTGTCATATCATAAGCCGGGCCTCTCCAGTACCCACTTACAGATAAGAAGTCAGAGCACTTGGAGAGTAAACTGAGTCAGATGGAAAGATTGCAAAAAAAAAAAAAGAAAAAAAGAGGGCTTGCCGTTTTCCATGTGTCTTTGATCACAAATGGGTGGGAAGTGTGGGATTTGCTTCCAAAAAGATGATGAAATCGGGTTTTCCTGTAAAGGAAAGACTTATGCAGGGTTTCTGTGATTTGATCAAAAGTAAATAGGCAAAAACGTGTAATGAAATAAGCACTTTTTTATTTGTTGCTCTTTCCTAAAGAGCAGTGAGTTTATCTTTACACTTCATGTTTTCTCTAGGTTACTCTTGGAAAGGGTTGTGCTAGTGGGAAGTACACCGAGTCGGGACATTGTTGCAATTTGTGTCCAGCTGGTTATGCATTGGAGGAAACGTGTGGAAAGGAAAATACCAAATGTCTACCATGTCTGCCAGGTAATCACTGACAATTTGTTTGTTTTTACAACAGGATGCTTCTTATTTATTACCTGATATTAACATGTTTTTTCTTTCTAAAATTTTACATGTTATTCATTTCCACCAGGCAGAGATATTTTGAGATATGTACTGGAAACATAACATTTTTGTGTAACTAAGGAGAGAAAAGAAGCTTTTTCAGGACTTTAAACAAAAAACTAAAATTGATTAGAATCAGTAATGCTGTCCTGCTCGGATATTATCTCTCCCAAACATCTGCATGTACAGTACTTAATGAAAGAAGTCAAATTAACTTATTTTGTATTATATAGTAACATTTCAGTATTTAAAATTGGAAAGCACTAATTATTCATTTAAACCTGTTTTGCCAGGAACATTTTCACCATCCGAAGGCCTCGACTCTTGCCTTCCATGTAGCACCTGTCCGTCTGGTGTGCCCATGCTGGCGTCCTGTTCGGCAACCCAGGACACGCAATGCGAGTGTGACGTTGGCTTCTACTTTCTGAGAGGCTTAGGTCTATGCGCACCCTGTTCCAGGTGCAGGCCAGGTCACGGGGTTGTCCGGGAGTGCGGTCCTCAAGGAGACACGCTTTGCCAGAAGTGTGGCCCGGGAACCTTCTCAGAGGAGGATTTCAACATCAAACCCTGCCAGGCTTGCAGTCAGTGCTCTGATGAAGAAGTGGAGATCCAATCCTGTATGCACAACTTTGACACACTCTGCATGGGTGAGTGCTTTTACGCAAATAGACTCTCCTTATTGAAACACAAATCTAATTCATTTGGTATTTTTGCAAACAGCTCTTGAAGGAGGAAACTGGGTATAATGTTATCCACTCAGTAAAATCACAGGTTGCATGTTTGAGAAATTCTTGAATCTTCCCTAGGAGCCATTTGGGGGTGCCTAAACGCTTGGCCATGCAAAGCTTTTTTTACATACAGCTCCTCCTCAGAGCTGCAGAGGGGATAGCTTTCCTTTGTGAGGCACCCCATCCCCCTCACACTTTCCCCAAACACCTGGTGGAACTGAGGCTGGTGAGCTCATCATACAAACTATTTCCAAGTCCAACGCTCCTAAGAACAATTGAAAATTGCATAATGGAGAAACACCATTGTGATGACGTGCTGGAGGCAGAGTGTCAGAAAGAGCAGGAGCTTCTTAAAGAGACTTAGGTCAAGTTCACGGCACTGAATTGCAAAGTCAAATTTCTTTTATGTAATGATTGATATCTGGAAGCGAATAATCAAATCACGAGATGAAATCCACTTTTTTCTATTTGACATGAAATCCCAAAAAACAGACCAGGGGATTCAGTGGAGACAGTTTGAGCTATTGTTATGTTACCTAAAACTGAAGACTTCATCCATCCATCTATCCATTTCCTAGCACCCTTTTCCCTAGTGGGGTTGAGAGGGCTGCTGGTGCTCATCTCCAGCTAACGTTCCGGGCGAGAGGCGGGTTCACCCTGGACAGGTGGTCACCAGTCTGTAGCAGAAAACAGAAGACTCTAAACTCTAAATGACTTTAGTGTGAGATTATGCTACTCCGATAAAAAAAATTATTTACTTACTACCCATACTTAACGGGGTTACCATTAGTTGTGCAAGTTCCCTAAAATTGAATTTCGATGAACTACAACATCTTGAAAACTGGAGTTGTTTTAATATTATAGAAATCTGCCTTGGCTATTAGCTCACCACTGTTCTACGGATTATTTTTTGTTGACTAAGATGGTTAAATAAACTATCATCTTAAGGTAAAATTGTGTCTCGTGCTATCAACACTGCAGGATCCCACAAACTACCCTCTAGGTTTGTGTGGTACTGGCTAAAACCTGTGGCATTGTCTTGTTTAGTTTACTTTTTATTACATCAACCTCTTTAAAAGATTTATGGTGCTGAGAAGTTCTGTAAAACCCAATACCAGCACTACGAAAGAGTGCCAGCTTTCATCTTTCAACATGTGATGCTGGAAGACGCAACAATAGTAGATAAAAGATAAACAATGAGTGAAATGTAGGAAGGATCAGGGTCTCTGAACATGTGGACAGCACCTGATTCCACAGTTTCTCAACACAAAGAAACACGAGAAGTCCAAAAGCTCACTTTAGTGTTGTCGTCCAATTGATAAAAGGTTGACAGGTCTTTAGGTTAACTGCTGCTGAAGGCAAAGAGAAGCAGCTGACCCTGACAGCTAGTGACCTTGCCCTCAAATGGCTACACTTGCTCCCTAAGACAAGGGTCAAATGTACTCACCGAGAGTCCATGTGTCATGGCCCTTTTGACCCTGCACAGGTCGGTGCCGTATCTTGTGCTGTTTGATCCCAAAAAGGCAAGACTGCAGGCGGCTAAAAAATAGGGGCAATGGGAGGTTAAAATCCCCAGGTGACCAGCGTGACAGAAGTTATCTTCACATCTGGTCTAAATATGTTCTGACGAGCATGTGTGCAGCTCCTTCTTGAGATGTCTTTATGTCTAATAGATAAGAAGCTGCACATTGGCCCTGCTGGTGCCGATGGGGCCTTGAATATTCCTAATGGGGCGGTGATGGAGGAAAATGAGGAGGAAGACGGCAGCCCCGCACCAGGACCGTCCAAGTTTACACCGCAGGATGAGGGTGGCAGCAACAACATTCTCGTCTACGTGTCTGTTCTGGCTGCTGTGGTGCTGGGCTTGTTGGTTTATGTGGCTTATAAATGGTGAGTTTGTACTGCGTCCATGTCCTGTAATAACGTGAGCATATTGGGCATGTGCAAACTTAAACTGCTTTCATGGACTCTTCCCAGTTGGAGGTCGTGCAAACAGAAGAAGGCCCTCTCCAAGGCACGTGTGGCAGAGCTGGCAGCATCTCCAGAAGGAGAAAAGCTCCAAAGTGACAGCGGTGTTTTTCTGGACTCTTACAGCCTGCAGGACAACCAGCCCAGTAAAGGTAAGGAAGACACACAGACTTTAATTCTACAATTGCAAATTGTAGATTTTTCCTTAAAAAACCTGCTGTATCAAATGCCACACGAGTCTTCTGCCCTCTGGTGGTTAATGGAGGTACGACAGGTGGTGCCAATGTGCCATATTTATTCCAAGTCCAAGATAGCTGCTCGCACTAAAGTTTTCATGGAGAAAGAAATTGTATTGGAACAATGTCAAACAACAAAATATATTTTTTAAAAAATTGTAAAACTAATCCTAATTTCTGACCATGTAATGCCAAAACATTATTTTTGATAAGTGAGTTTATGAAACTAACTTTTAAACATTGGCACGTTGCTGAATAACCTGCTGTGTTAAATCCTACGAAAGCTGTGCTGAATTTGTGTATGTCAGCTGTAATCCTTTAGGTTCATGCAGGTTTATTTTATAGGTCACCACTTAAGTTGTTGTTTAGTAGAATTCCAGGTTTAATTTGCACTTTAAATACCAAATTCAAATATGTTATACACTTAAAACTTCATTTAAATCTGAATATAGCAGATTAACTGTTAAACCATTATCTATTTAGATATTTTGTCTATGCAATAATGCCTTTGTTAAAGTATAACATTATCTATTATGTTTTCTATTAGACTAAAGAGTTATAGTTTGGTTTCTCATTGACTAGAATACTGTATATTAGAAGCAGCTTGAGGTTTTTTTTTTTTGGCAAACTAAACAAAAGTTTCACTCTTCTACTCTCTATAAAGTTTGTCAGTTTTATGGATGGGTCTGGACTATAAACACCATTCCAGTAATGATTGCTGGAGTAGTCAGTGGTTGACTGGGTCATGTGTTAAAGATGATTTACTGGTGAGGAAACAATTATCAGATT
The DNA here is from genome assembly GCF_001444195.1 of Xiphophorus couchianus. Taxonomy (NCBI): domain Eukaryota; kingdom Metazoa; phylum Chordata; class Actinopteri; order Cyprinodontiformes; family Poeciliidae; genus Xiphophorus; species Xiphophorus couchianus. The sequence continues at coordinate 17,097,668 of NC_040230.1, read as the reverse complement.
TCTCTTTACGCTGTTAGCATCACATTCCTTAGCTAAGTTATGCCATTGTCTCAGGCGTCCAATTCCCTCTGAGAGAAATGTGTCACTGTTGTCTCATGTTGAACGGGATCTACCACATATCCTCTAATTACTGCTGTAAAGTAACACATTATTGACCTTTTTATACCAATTCTCATGTAACTATTGAAAGAAACAAATGTGATAATAGCTTAGTCGAATTATAGTAAGATATGTTCTAATACACACAAAGCAGAAATTACAACTGCAGACATTTTTAAGCCTAGACTGAATTACAGTCAGAGACCATGAAGAAATGTCACTTGCCCTTTTTCTGACCCTAGATCTGTACGAGTCATGTTGTTCCTCTCTGCTCCACTGCGTCTGACTTATTTAAGTGGCATGTTTTTGGGTATTTCCCATTTTGAACAGTGGTATGGAGAAACTGACCTTTGTGTATTCATAGCTCAGATGAAAAATTTAGATCAGCTTAGAAAACTATTTAATTAAGCATAATATTTTTTTAAAAAATGCTTCCGTTTAATTTTCATTGATACCAATTGCTAGTTGTCACCCACAAAAATATATATGCTTCTTCAGGGGAGATTTTATGGTACTTTAATAAACGTAAAAAAAAATATATATCTTTCCTTTTTTTTGTTTGTTTTACAAGGGCCGCCAATAAATGCAGTCCTCAGGACCAAGGTCTGTCATGGTGCTGATTAAACAATGTGACCTCTCTCAAAACTCACTAAGGAGTAATGAGTCCTGGAACAAAATCCAACCAAAGTGTAGCTAAACAACCAGAAATCAGGGAAACATCAGCAGACAGACTGTCGTAAACAAGCAGGAATGACATTACTTTCTGCACAAGAATAAACACTGGTGGGCAGAAAAAGAATACAGCCGTGGGTTAAAGCATGCCTCTCAATGATATACGTTTCAAAGTGAAATCTAAACATGAAACAAACATCATGACATCAGCCAGCTCTTGAGTCCCACCAAGCCTTGAGCTCATTAAGCTTGTTTTTCAAACAGGTACCAAGAGAGACAGCAAGCTCGACAACCGTCTGTACGTCAACTTGCCGCCGCACAAACAGGAGGAGGTGGAGCGCCTCCTGCAAGAGGCAAGCGGCCGTGGATGGAGGCACCTTGGTGCAGCGCTGGGCTACGAACCGGAACAGCTGGACCTGTTCGGACGCGGCGAGGCCCCGGCGCACACGCTCCTGTCTAACTGGGCCCAGAGAGAGGGCTCCGCTCTGGGACTGCTGAGCTCGGCGCTGAACCGCATCGAGAGACCCGATGTGGTGACCGCCCTTAACAGCACACAGCAGGGTGTTTCTGTGGTGTGACCAACTGGCCGGACCCTCTAGCGACAATCACAGACTCAAGTGAGGGATAAGTGAGGCGCTCAGCTTTCAGCTCTTCTTTATGGTTGAAGGAATCATTCTTAAATTACTTTGTTTATAGACCTTTTTTTCACTAAAATACCACCAATACTCTAAAAATGTATTACTTGTGGCTTATTTGAGCTGTTTGAAAGATTGTGATGCCGTATGGTAACCGATTTGTCTGTCTGGCAGTGCAGGGATTATTGGACTGAATATACAGAGCCGTACAAAGTATTTCCCCTGGAAGATTTCTAGTGGGGGTTTTTTGTTGTTTTTTACGTCATATTTGCATGTTTCGGATCACAAAGAAAATGTTTATATCAGAGAATGGCAACCTAAGGAACTACAAGAAGCCCTTTTAAAAAGATGACTTTCTTAATTAAGAGGAAATATTTTAATCTCACCTGACCCTTTGTGAAAATGTAATTGGCACCATAAATTTATGTCAGTTTGTGCTATCCTGCCTGCAACAACCTCAAGTATATGCTGCAGCTTGAAGTTCTTTTTTTTTTTTGCATCAGTGTGGAGGATTGTTTTGATTCTTTTGCAGAATTCAGCTACACTGGAGTGTGTCTGAGCACAAGTAGCCTGCTTAAGGTCAAGCAGGTTTTTCGCCATTCCAACACCTTTTGTTCATAAGTGGGGCCACTTATTGGCTCTATTCATTTCTGCAAGTCGTCTGGGGCAAAGTAGGCCCAGACTATCACACTATCACCTCCATGTCTGACTAATGTCTGTCAGAAATGCTGAGTTAGTTTACACCAGAAGTAGCAGGAGACACAACTTGCAAAAATGCCAATTTTTTTCTCATAAGACCACATTTTTCCATTTGGTGCTGAAACTCTTCCATTGAGGTTAGAAAGTGAAGCCTGAAGTGCTTGAGAAACTGTTTAGAGCAGGGGTGTCAAACTCCAGTCCTCAAGGGCAAGTGTCCTGCAACTTTTAGATGTGCCTCTGCTGCACCACACCTGAATAGAATAATTAGGTCATTAGCAGGGCTCTGGAGACCTTATCTACACAAGGAGGAGCTAATTAAGCCATTTCATTCCAGTGTTTTGTACCTGTGGCACATCTAAAAACTGCAGGACACCGGCCCTTGAGGACTGGACTTTGACACCTGTGGTTTAGAGGTTTTCAGTTGGATGAGTCAGAGATGTTTTCTCTGAAGAGTTATGGCCGGTCAGCCACTCCTGTGAAGGTTCATTACTGTTCAGTTTGGTTCACTCACTGGAGTTTCAACGCCTTAAAACGACTTTATGGTTTTAAATGGTAAATGGTTTTACGACTGAAATATGTCGCGCAATATGTTCCTCATCTATTCTTAAATGTTCTTTCAATCAACGGTTTGTGTGTGTGTTTTTTTTTTTTTTATCTTTTGGCCTACTTCATGTTGTCAGGTTCCTTTTTAGTAATTTCTTGATTCTACAGGTCTATCAGAAATCAGACCTTCATGTTTCTACTGAAATTGACCCAAAACTGTTCCGAGTCACTTAATTCAATTGGGAAATCATACATTTTCATAGAGCCATGTTGTGTCAGATAGATTTGTTCTCATTAGTAGCTGCTTCCACCCACAGCGCAGAGTGAAAAGAATTCAATCCTTTCATATTTAAGAACAATGTCGCCTCTAAACTTTATACATTAAGAACAAAACCATTAAGAATAGACACACAAATACTGTAAATATTCAGTTCACAAGCAAAATGATGTGCAGTATGTAGTACTATGAGCAAAAATTTGTATTTTTGAACAAAAATCAAATCTCACCTTTTACATAAAAAGGAACATTTCTATGTAAAGTTGTTTATATTGAACTCCGTAGCTCAACATGTTTCTTCTTTGGATACTTTTTTTTAAAATAAAGTACATTTTAAATACTCATGTCTGTACTGCAGTTGACTGCCAAAAGGTTTTGTGACAATTGAAGAAATACTCTCTTTACCTGGCCAGATCACGTCTGCATTTTATACACTTTTTATTAGACAACTAACTCTTTTTTTTTTTACATATCTTTCTTTCTTCCTGCCACAACTGCCTGTCTCTGAGTGTCTTTATTCCTTTTCTTTTTTTCTTTGTTTATTTTTTTTTTAGCTTATTTCAAGGATATCGTGCAGCAGTAATGTAGATTTATCAAAGCCTTTTCTTTTCTACACTTTACTCAGAGCGAGGTGACTTTATCCATCAATTTTATTGCCAGGCTAAACTTTTTCCACCCTCCCCCCCTCCCTCCAAAAAAAACATAGGGAATCTTTATAGTCTCTAATTTGCCTCCAAGAAACTTCTAAATGTTTATGTATTATGGGTAAATGTAGGTGTTTTTCATGGTTTTTCCAGTGTGCTGGGTTTCCTGGTTGCTTACATTAATCCTGCGATAGACTTGCCATTTGGACTTTACCTTATAAACGCTTTAAGATGTGAAGGTTTCAGCACCACCCCCCCACCACTGAGCACCAATAAAGCCAGCATGGAAAACAAATAAATGAAGGGTAACAAAAATGTGCTACTAACATTGAATGTTTTTTGTTTTTTTTTTTACAAATAATTAAGTGATAAAAAAAATGTTTGGTTTGTTGACGTTTTTATCAGATGGGTCTTTTTTCTATTTTGTCCAATTAGAAGCACAGACTTCAGTGTATTTGGATTTGACCTAATTATAAAGTGGGAGGAAAGAACAATATTGATTTTTTTTTTCAACTTTTAGCAAATAAAGATCTGAAATATGCTGCATGTAAAAGAGAATTGAATTTATATGTATACAATTGCATTTCATAATTCTAATGTTATACATTGCCCTGAATACATCATCTTCACTTTGAAACATGATTGTGGCAGCAAATACGTAGCGTCCGAGCTACCTTAGCAGACAGTTTATCTGGTATAATTAGCAAACTATTAAAACTGCTTCAAAATCTACTGAGTGATAGCTGTAATTAATATTCATAGCATTTTATTTAAAAACCCATATTAAAATCAAGAAAAGCAGATCTTAAACCTCTCCTGAGTTACAACAATTTGCCCATGTAATGTTATTTTAGGTACTTGTTAAAGCCTTAATTACACAGGCTCAGTTTGGCAGGTTTACTGATGACATCAACCTGCTGTTGTTTGGCACCAAATACGATATTGCTTTTTGTAACTTTATTTTGAACTCATGGTCCTCCCTCCTGCTTTGAACTGCGATTGTTTACCAATTCCTGTTTCCCACTTGCTGGATTTGGGTGAGGAAGTTTGGACCTGCTTGGAATGCAATATGTATTTATCAAGGGATTTACAGTATTAAAACGCTTCCTGTCCAAAAGCCTGAGGGAAATACTTTATTTTTTTAATCATTTGAGTGTGAACTCAAAATAACAGCTTCAGTCAAACCCTCATCGAGGAGAGTCTCCCGTTTCTCACCGAGGCTCAGTCTCACTGGACTCAGATCTGTTAATGATCTCTCTGCCTTCAGTTTTAAGTGGGAGCAGGCATCTCGCATGGCCCGAGGCAGCGTTACATGCCATCACACACTCCAGAAGGGACTGCTTAACTGCGGTCTGAAGCACACAGGCATTGGGGCGTGCGGAATGTGCACACACTTTAAAAAAAAAAAAAAAAAAAAAAAAAAGAGGGGGATGGGATTGAGGAAGAGAAGTAAAGCACTGCAAGTAACTCTCCACTCAACAGGTCTCCTCCGTGTTTAGAGCAAGAAGATATCTCTAATGAAGGCACTTGATCACTTTGTTTCCCTTTGCAGGGGCCAAACATCTGGCTAAAGACTGTGCAAAATGTGCCAGAGCTGTATTCATGCCATGTGCACCACAGGCCTTAAGGCAATTTAAAGCAGGACTGGGTGAGCATTGAGATGTTAATCATGCAGCAATTTATGGTATTAAAAAAAAAAAAGTAAAAACTTTTACGCAATTTGATACTTAGCGGAAATACCTTGCAAAAATATTCATAGCTGCTGAAACCTTTCACAAAAACAACCACCAATGTGTGTTTGTTTTACTGGGATTTTGTGCAACAGAGCAACACAAAATAGCAGTAGTTTGTGTCAACATCCAGTGCAAACAAATGACTTCAGGACTCACCTAGAGCTGCCATCTTGCAACTTTTAGACGCATCCTTACTCCAAAGGGATCAAATGGCTGAATTTCCTCACCAGCAGTCATTCACCTCTGAATAGGCCTGGTAACCAGCCATCCAGGTGTGTTGGAGAAGGGATGCTTCTCTAAGTTGCAGGATGGTGGCGGACTTGACTTCAGCACTCCTGCTCTCCACAGTTTGCAGCAAACCATGTAGAGGGCTTGGGGACGATTTTCTTTAAGAAAATGGAAACTTATTAGTTAATAAGATGACTGGTTATCCAAAGATTTGCGTCTGAGGCAGAGGTTGACCGTATTGGATGGACCATGGCCCTAAGAGTTCAGTCAGAGCTGCAATGTAATTACATCAACCATTGTTCATCTGTAAGAATGGCAAAAAGGGATGTTTACAGATCCTCTTCATCCATTATTACTGAACTATTTTTACCTTTGCATGTGCAGATATGGTAGATATGCTTAAAAAAAAAATACAGGCAGCTCTACCTCCAGCAAAGAATGTTCTGCGCATTCTGAATACAATTGCATGCCACACTTTTCAGATTTTAAATCGTAAAAACTAAAGATTTTACCATTTGCAAGCTACGATTTTTTACAACACAAAAATAGGCTATATCTTACAAAAAAAATGTTTATTATCTTTTAAAATGTTTGTACACTCGGTATGACAATGTGCTTACACAATACTTACAGTAGAGTAGGGTGGAACTTACTTTTGTACATAGAAAAATAATGAGGAAAAAAAGAAAACGGCACCAACAATAAACAGAAAGAAAACATGTTTACCTCCCTGGCCAGTGAAAACATAAAAAAATAAAGAAAAACTGAGTTAGACAGGCTGAAGTGGGAACTGCATCAGGAGGACTGAGCTGGTGAGGATGGGTGGGCTCACTGTGCTCGTGGGCCCTTCACTCCTGCCTACAGCTTTGGTAATTATTTTTACACATTATTTACACTTTATTCAAGAAATGATAGTCCTTTTACAAAGTGTTTGCTCATTTAAAACATTCCCAAAAACTATTATTCAATATATTCACATATAAAGCAATGTACATATGTTGGAACTTTGTTTAATGCAATTTAATGGGCTGTGAGGAAATCGTGATCTAATGCTAAGAGAACAAACTTTTACTGTCAACAGTAAAAAAAAAATTAAAAAAATATGGGAAATTAATGAGTTCATGGAGCAAAGTCGACCAAACCAGGGGTCTTCAGTATGAGAACTATCTATTAAAAATACCCAAAGCACACAACATTTTTAGCAAATGTTAAAACTGCAATGCTACAAACTTCATTTTTTAGTATTCCTGTAAGAAGACGGTTGGGGAAGGAGCTGGACGAAGATGGGGGAAATAAAAACTGTTCCTCAGTTTAAACAGAACACCAATCAACGACTTTCAACCCTGTTTCAGGTTTTAAATTGATAAAAGATCAAGTAACTTCCGAGGTCCAACTCCTTCCCCAACCTGCTCGTCCTTGGCTGATCCCTCAGTGGACTGCAAGTAAAAGTTAATTTCCCAGTGAGGGCACATTGCTAGGAATTTCCGTTAGGATGCCACTCAAACCTCGGCCTGTTGGTGCATTCTTAAAACAAAAAGGAGGCTGCAGGCTTTTCTGGTGAAGTGAGCAGGGTTCGGACAGTGTGAGCTTGGACCTCGGCAGCCCAGATAAAAGCAGCACCAGATATTTAGTCAGTGGAAGTGGGGCTGACAAGAAAGAGTCAGGACTCCTCTGTCACTGATCCATTTTCAAACAGCGGAAAGCTCCACTGACTCTTTTTATCTCACTAAATACTTCAGATTTGAGGGCTGAAAGATTTTAAAAAGAGAGGGATCATCTCAGGAACATTTAATAGCGTGGGGAAAGGGGGGAGAAAACAAACAAAAAAAAAAAAAACAACAAAAAACTAAAAGTGAGGCAGTCAGTGAACACAGTCTCTGTAGCACCCCCTCTTGTCTCATCGCATTCAAGCAAGCCACCTGAAAAGGCTTGGATCGTGGAGCCTTCTGTGCGTTTCACGAAGCCAGGAGAGATTCTTGGGCAGCAGTGCAAATTCTTTTACATAAATACAAAAAAAACAAAAAAAAGGAAAAAAAACTACTTCACTGTCCAGGACATACACAAAGGAGTGAAAGGGAAGGCAAAACTGTGCTTCTCCAGTGTGAGCGAGCGCAGAGGCAAACGAAAGATCCGCGGCTCGGTCCGGTCAGTACACGTCCGTGTCCTCTTTGGGCCTGTACACAGAGCCGAACCTCTGCATGTACGTCTTGATGTACTCCTTAGTTTTGTGCTTCACATTCTCATTGCACTCGAGGTCTTCGGGGTTCTTGCAAGCTTTCAGCTCCTTGTTCATGACTCCGTGAGTTAGCTGTGACGTAAAGCAGAGATAGAACCGTTACGAATGTCTTCTGAAACAGGAATGCAGTAAATCACGACACGTAAATTATGACACGCAATTATAATGCAGTGTGGTAAAGCGGTTCGATCGTTAATCTCCTTGTAGATAGTTTGCTCTTTATAATTGGAGAAGACCAAATTCCTTTTGGATAAGCCAAACTTATCCATGTACTGCAAGCGTTTCCTCAAAGTGCTGGTATGTGTGAGTGGCCCATCCATGCGACCGCAAGGAGCCACGCAACTATTTGAGGACACGAGTGATAAGAGCCCTTTAAGAGAGTTCAAAGATACAGGATGGCAACATGTTTTACGTGTGGAATGGCTTCTCTCAAGGATGTGACATCGAGGGAGGTCAGCTATTAAACTGTGAATGAGAGAAGACTTGGGAAATGTTATTAGAAGCTTAACTTTAATTATGTTGTGACTAAACAGAGGCTAATGAAAGGAAGACACTGAAACACTAACAGCACAGAAACACATTACTTTTCAGGATTAAACCATTCTTAAGCGTTTTGAGACAGCAAGTTATTGCGAGGCGATGTGGAAAATAATGGACAATTTTTTCCCCCCCAAATTTCAATCCTTTTTTTTTAATGCTAGTTTCTTTTCTTAAAAAATAAATTAAAAATTCCAAAAGTGGCTTATTTCAGTGATCCATCCCTTCTTTGAGATGTACCAGGGAGTATTAGGGCCAGGCTGTGAGAATTTTTGTTTAATTCTACATTATACAGTCATATTAGCAAACAAAGATGCAATTTTACCAGAAAAAAATGCCTTAAAATTAGAAGAGAAAAAGTTGTTTTAATGAGTAAAAAAAGATTAGTTATCTGATATGACCAGCTCAGGCCGTGTGAAATACACACAGCTGTTTGCGGGATCGTTTCAAAGTTACTGATAATAATATGATGCTGATGTATGTAATTATATGTAAAACTTATTCCAAAGTATAACTTCACAAGTTGCTCAATATTCCTCATCTGAACATCTTGCATTGGATTTCTCATAAAATAATTACTTCATTCTCTTAATATTATTACTTTATTCTCATATTTTAAAATAACATCTTAGCCAGACCCTAATACTTCGTCTTATAGATGACCTGAATTGTCAAACAAGATGGCGGCCCTAGGCATGCTGACATCACCCTGAACCATGAAACCCCAACGAATGAATTGGTGAAAAACAACCTACTCAGACCTAGGCAACATTTCAAACTTTTCCAGACTGCATTAGAACTCTGCCAAAACACTGGTTTGCTTCTGCTTACCTTTCTAGCCAGGTGTTTGAAATCCTCTGTGTTGCTGATGCGTCCAGATTTGCAGTCCGGCTTCCGGTACGGATTCAGGCATTGCACAATGAACTGGGACATCTGGTTAACACACAAAAGGAATATAAGAATATCAGTCGGAAGCGCTGTAGCGGTAATGACGAGAATGTTAGCAAGGAAACTGAGACTTGGACTCACCTCTTTGCGAAATGTCTCTTTACTTTTTTTAGCCAATTCACTGGAAGTGTCTGCTTCAGCCGTCTTTGTGGAGAACTGTGAAAATCACAATCAACGAGGTTGGTGAAATAACAAAACTGTAGTTTGTCACATTTCATTGTATAACTATATCCATCTAGAATATATTTTCAGTGTTTAATAAGCCAAACCAAACAGCTGTTTAGCACCATTTATAAGTCAAGGTTCTTTCAACAGCTGTTTTAGATCAGGGATATCCGTTCACAATGAACCATCTGTGGCTCCAGCCTTTAAAAACAATAGCTTATTGAAATCACTCTGAACAAAACACAATCTACCAGGAGATTGAAACAGGTTCAATCCACAGTAGATTCTACAGTCTACTTTATATTTTATAAACAAGAGTTAATGAGGAAGCTTAGCTCTTACAGGGGACATGCTTTATTAACAGAATCAGCAAAAATCAAAGGAGATAAACAGCGGGACAAAAGAATAAATAGAAAGATGGACGGATGATTAAGGAAAGAGAGAGAATAGATCCGAAAATAAAGATATCACATACTCTGTCATTTTTCCACTTGGGTTCAGATCCAAAAATATATTTAAATTAATTTTGAGACTATGTGGGAGCCCTAGCGGCCTTCGAGTCCTGAATCTACACAGCAACGCTGTCTGACTGTATCATGAAACACTGTTTATGTTTTCATTATGCTCTGCTGGTTTTCCTCAATTTCTGACTGTGCCATTTCAAATGAGACAAAAAGGACACGGCGGCAGCGTGCTTCCTCCAAACTATAAGGCAAGAGGCCGCAAATAAATGAGAGCGAGACTTTCCAGATGGTTTCCACTACTGCCGGAGACGGGATGAAAACAAAGAGGGAAAACAAACTGTGTAGCGGAAGAGGAGATAAGCTCAGCCGCCCCCTCCTCTCCCCGGTCGGCCTTGAGGCTAAGGGAGGAGGTGGAGTGAGTGGGCACACTTGGAATTTCAGTCTCCATGTTGGTTATGTGAGGGGAAACTCATCAGCAAGTTTATAACAGTCAACTGGGAATGATGTGGTGTAGAAGGTTTTTTTTTCCCCTCTTCCTGGAGAGAAACAGCTGAAAGTAATCGCTGGTGCTGCATCTTTAATCACAAACACTATAATCACGCTCTGTGGCACTTGAGCAGAAAGTTCCTGGGACCCAAATGGAAAAGTGAAGCAGCGTCGTCACAAGTAATGCGGCGGATTTACTCTGAAGCTCACAAAATACCTTAGAGGGGTTCTCATCGTAGGTCGGTGTTCCCAGGTCCATCTCAGATTCATGGTCAACACTTGTGTTGTCACTGCTGCCTTCCCAGGTGGGGGGATCCCACTGCGTTTGCCTGAAGGCAAAATAACATCAAGATCAAGATGTGTGACGGGACTTTTCTCAAGGAACACAGATGTGATACACACACACCCCCCCACACGCACACACATCGCTACACCTACCTTGTGACAACATGGTAGTAGTAGATCTTGCCTTCAGGGTCCCGGGCTGCTTTCCAGTTGGGAGGTAGGACGATTGTTTTGGGTTTTGGGGGAGAGGGAGGAGGCAGGTCTATCACATTGTTGGGTACAATCATCTCCTGGTGAACAGAAAAAAATACATATGAGGAGAAATGCATTGCCAAAATCTCTTTAAAGGCTCAATAAACAGATATTTATTGAGCCTTAAAAAAAGCAAGGAAACAGGGCAATTTTTGCCTACATCTATTGTTTATTTTAAAATGCACTAAAAAGAGCAGCTTTGTCCTTTAATAAATTCTTCTAATATATAAGAATCAACCCATCAGTTTAATGGGATTTCTATGTAAGGTTCAGAACGTGGGAATGTTTCTCATATGGACAAGATTTAAAACCTTATTTACATTGTTGAGGGTCTTTCAACCTGCCAGCATTGACAAGCAAAGTACTGCCTGGAGGTGGTCTCTCCTAGTTTTTACAAAGCAGACAACTGTTTTCATTCTTTTCTCCTCACACGGCTCTTTGTCTTTCTCCTTCTTCTGTTTACTGAAAGGCCATAGCAACAGCCGAATCAGAATAACCTTTTATTTAAACAACTAAATGACCGGGTCAGATCTCGGCCACAGATCTAGTCTCACAGCTGTATTTCTACTTTAGGAGGCTTTAACAATAATGTTGCAACATATGTTTTATTTGTTTGTGATTAACGCCAAGCACAGTTTAATAATACACCGCAGCCATGCAACGGAAACATGAAAAATATACGACAGATATTAAAATAATTCAAATAAAATAAAAAGCTTAATATTTGCACGATCTCTTCGAAAAGGAATGGTTGGTTATATACTGCCCCCATGTGGTTATACTAGATATAGGACTTTTAAACGTTTAATACTAAAAAGAGAAACTGATCAATTTAATTCAAAGTAATAAGTAATTTGTATTACTTTTACAATTGAGAATGTAGCATTAATTTATTTATTACATTCATTCTATGGGAATGAAACCAACAAAGCATGCATTTGGCAATAATTTTTAGATTAAATGGGACATGAACTAAGTTGGCCTAAAATATATACTTGCTCTTAAAAGCCACACTTATCTTCAAATGGTCTTATTATCATAGCATAACACACTGAAAGTATGAAAAATTTACATTTCTAAAAATGTGAATGTTTAGTTTTATAATTGAGTAATGTTGCAGGGTTTCCCCCAGAGAACTTGCTAAGCCTGGTGGTAGTGTCTATAAATTCAAAACTAAGCAGAGTCGTCGTGGTTACCTGCTGAACAGTTTGGGATGTGACGATGGTGGTGACTGTGCCTCCTTGCTGCACCACCACGCCCTGCTGATGACCCGGATACACCGGCTGGCCATGCAGGTAGCTGGCTGTGGGCTCAGTGTAAGCCTGGAAACACACAGCAGTCTGACTTGACTGACACTCACAACGTGTCAGACTAGGTGGACTGAGCTGGTGCATTCAACTAAAACTAAAACTGAGCTGTGCAACATATTCAGGGCTTAAACGATCATTCAAATTTATTGTGAGGAGTTGATAATTGAAATAATGGTCAAATAATTTAGTAATCTATTAATCGTTATAGTATACAGATTCAGAAAACGATCATTTGCTAAAAGACACATTCAGAGCAGCACTTACTTCAAAAATGTACAAAAAATGTATACATTTTGCATTCAAGCTGAAAAACCTCTGTAAATGTTTTACCCAGAACTCCTCAAGTGTCAGAGTTTTAGCTTCACCTGGTTCCAACTGTGTAAAATTAAATCTCCTAAGTAACTTTTGCTATCCAATTAGTTGGTTAATCTAAAAATTATTAAACGGATTAGCCTGATAGTCTTGATGCTAAGTCAAGCACAACATTATAAGCTTTTCACATGTTGATGTTAGAAGTTTTTTCTATCTGCAGAATGCGTCCTTTCCTACAAATGATCAAGCCTTCACTAAATGAATGTTGTTCTGTTGCATTTTAGGCAATAAAATGTTTATTATTTAAAAAAGGAATTGAATTGTTTACTTATTTTTATTTTTGTTTTTCTAATCTTGCATAAATAGGCTGAAGTAGTTAAATAAAAACGTGCAAAATGTGCCAATTTTTTATCCAATTAAACCTCAGAATGACAAACTAAAATAAGTGTTAGTTAAATAAATACATTAGAATCTCAACAAGCAAAAGGATTACAAAACTAAGCTAAAAAGCTTAGAATATTTTCAAGCTCCAGTTCTAGAAAAGAAAAAAAACCTTTTTAACATAGTTATCTGTTGCAGATTTACACATTTTGGAATAAGAAAATATGCTTTTATTAAGGCAAATCAGAAAATCTCAGTGAAGTCCTGATCAGAACAGGCTCAGCATTGGGAGTTGTACCTGTATGACTGGAGCGTTGGCCTGAGGGTAGGCGGTGGGGATGCTGTAGATGGTCTGGCATGGCTGGCCCTGGTAATAGATGGCCGTCTGCGTCTGCGGCGGCCCTGGAGCCGCAGCGTACTGCTGTGCCGGCTGCGTCTGCACCGTCACTGTCTGCTGGGTGGCGGGGTCCCACAGAGTGGCGTAGCTCTGCTGACTCTGTGCTTGAGGAGCCTGAGGGGCCTGCACAGAAAGCACAGCGACCCCTCCCTCCTGGGTCGCTACGGCTGGTTGCGTGTACGGCTGTGGGTTAGCTGTGGTGAGGTTGGTGGTGGTGATGTGCTGGGAGACGTTGGAGACAGGAGTGGCCTGGGATGTGGAGGACGGAGAGGGAAGGCTGAGGTCTGAGGCAGGAGTCTGTTCGTAGCTGAGGCCCGGGTCAACAGCAGGGGTGGGCAGGAGGACTTTGCCAGCATTGGGGTTGGTGGGATCCACAAAGGTCTGTATGGGGTACCCGGGGGGGTAGGTGATGAAGCCGGGGCTGGAGGCATAGACTAGAGGGTCATAAGTTAGAGTCTGGAGCTGCTGCTGCTGTTGTTGCTGCTGCTGCTGCTGCTGAAGTTGCTGTTGCTTCTGGGCTTCCTGCTGAGCAACTTCCTGTTCAAACAGCTTTCTGCGCTCCTCTGTGGACAGTTTGTTGCGCTCTTTTCCTCCAGCTCCTCTCTGTGTCTTGCTGCTCGGCGTGTCAAACCTTAAAAATTCAAGAAAAACAGATGCTGTAAAGGTGCATCTCAATAAAATAGAATACCGCTGCAAAATTATTTTATGTAAAGTGGAACTTCTATAGTACAGAAACTTATTGCACACAAAGTGATAAAGTTCAAGCATTTCTTGAAATCTTGATGACTATGGCTCACAGCTAATGAAAACCCTACATTCTGTTTCTCATACTTCAGAGTATTACTAAGTATTGATGGAGAAAGATCTTTGATATTTTTAGCGGAACACTGCTAAGTCACCGGCCCATTGAGGACAAAATAAAAATGAGTTTGACATCCTTGATCTACACCATCACAAACGTGATTTTTGAATACGCCAGCTATTTTCTCTGATTATAGTGTTCTGTAGTTGTTGTGCTTGCTTAGGTTTTATTCGATATTGTGAAATGTACGTCATTGTGTAATAAGTAGGAAGCTAGATATCATTTCCATATTCAAAATAATTATAAAAAGAAAAATGAGCATAATGGTTTACCACTCTTCATTGCGCCGGCTGCTCCTCTCGTACGGTAAGGGGGGCGGAGACTGCGAGTGTCTTCTCCGTCGCTCAGAATTGCGAGGGGTTTTGTCTGCGGTTCGGTCCCGGTCCCGGTCCCGGTCCCGATCCCGATCCCGGTCTCGGCTCCGCTCTCGGTCCCGGTCCCTGTCCCCGTCCCTGTCTCTGTCTCTGTCTCTGTCGTAGTCTCTCTCTCTGTCACGCTCCCTTTCCTTCTCTCGCTCTCTTTCCCGTTCTCGACTGCCAGAGGTGGCGCGTGGCGTCAAAGCCAAGTCACGATCACGGCTGCGATCTGCAAGGAAAGTTTTATGTATTAAATCAAACTCAAAAATTCAGTGCCAACAAACCAGAAACATATTGCAATATCTCCTACCTCTTGCTTCCTTTTCCACTTGAGTCTTCTTTGGTATCCTGTAGACCTCCTGAACAGACAAGTTCATTTGATCTCTCAGGATGCAACATTTAAACATTTACACATAGTTGCCCAGCTCGACTTGTGAAAGGGATTCGGTCTTCACTAACCTTCAGATCCTTCCAGCTCTCCAGAAGTCTGGCCGCCATGCCACTGATGTCCAAAACACTGAGGTGGGGCTCCTGACTCCTCTCGCTCTCCACGTCCGACACGCCTTCCTCTTCATCCTGAGATGGCGTTCCTATCACCGACGGTTCCACCTGCACTAACGTCCCCTCGGCGGGGACCGGAGCCTCTGGGGTCTCGGAGTTCGGTGGAGCTTCTGCGGCAGATTCGCCAAGCTGGGGCTCGGTGCTCACCTCCTCCTCCGCTTCCTTTCGCGTCTCCTTCGTCTCTGGCGGCTGTTCGGTTAGAACATCTACAGGAACCGTTTGGCCGGACTGACTCTCTGGCTCCTCCACTTTAACAGAGGACAGTTCTTCTGATTCCACCTTTTCTAGCACTTTTTCACTTTCTGGGTTTTCTGCACTCGCCTGCGCCTCACATAGAACATTTGGAGTCTCAGCTTCATTTGTCGGACCCTCTTTTGTCTCCTTAATCTTCGAATCTAACTCGGTTTCATCTTTCATGTCCACATCCTGGGGCTGCTGCTGCTGACTGCTTGAGCTCGTTTCCGACTCGTCCTGTCTTAACAACTCTTTCCCAAACCCCTCCACGGATTCTTTTGTCGGCTCCACACCTTCGCTCAGGTGTTCTTCCTTCAAGCTTGCTTCGTCATGAGGGTCGGCGTTGTGGTTTTCAGCTTCCTCCTCCTCGTCTTCATCCTCCTTCCCGTCGGATGCCTTGCTAGCGTCAGACAGAGCGCTGTCCAGACTGTTCTCACTGATGATCTTGAGGCGCCTGTAAACGGCAGGTTTGGACGTGTCGCCGTCCAGCTCCGGAGCCATTTTAGCAGAGGAGCCATCGGGAGTGTTGAGAGGGGTTTGGACCCGGGACGTGTTCTCGCTGGAGTAGCCATCCATCTCAGCCTGCTGAGGGAGTGTTTTGATCTGAGCCCACCGCTGGATGAGGGTCAGGACTTTGCTCTCTTCAAGCATATTCTTCGTCGAGATGGGGAGCACAGCCAGGGTCTTCATGATCTGCAAGAAGAGATTATAGGCATGCAGTTTAGATTCAGCAAGGGGTTCATGCCTGACCACCATTTACGATGAATCGCAAAAGTATTTATGCTATTTTGTGACAATATAAAGCTTTCATGCGTCTTAATGAGATTTTTTTTGTCGTAGAAAAATCAAACGTAGTGCTTAGTACAGTACTGGGAGGAACATGGCTTTTAATTATTTTTACAGAAAATGTGATGGGTGGTTTCAATCCCTCTGAGTCCATACTATGAAGAAAGTCTTGCTGAGGTTACAGCAAGAAGCTTTGTACAAGTAGGGATTGAAATTTTTGCCCAATCTTCGATAAAAAGTAGCTCAAGCTCCGTCAGGCTGGACAGACAGCATCTGTGAATTTTCGTATTCAGCTTCTGATTTTCAATTGGACGTAAATCTACATTAATATGCTTTGATTTAACCATGTGGGTCAAACTTAGGCCAAATTGGGGCTGGTGTGTAATTGAATATATGCAAAATATTCCAAATGTTTATTAGAGCTGGCCTGAAGGCGGGCAAAACATGCAGAGCAAATACTACAAATCCCAGAATGCAACTGGTCCATTGCGACCTTAATCCTCTGTTGACATTCAATAGGAATATTATGCAACTGCAAGTCACAATGGATCCTTTACACCAACGTGTTCTCTGTTTACTAACTTGGAGACTAGCAAAAGTTGGTTACAGTGGGGCTGAATAAAATGTAAGCCACCCTTTCAGGGGGGTTTTTTGTAAAACATTTTGAGGGCCATTTATTCCTTTTTTCTTTCACTTCAAAAATATTCACTATTTCACAATAAAACACATTAAAGTTGATGGTTATAATATGAGAAAATGGGTAAATGTTTTGATGTACAAACACTTCTGCAGGTTACAAAAACCTTAACAAAAATGTATAATAAATCTCACCTCTAACTGCAGTTTGTTGTTATTAGCGCTGTTGCCTTTAGCTTCAGAGAGCTCCACCATAAAGATCCACAACAAGGACAAGCCGTGATGATCTAAGAACTGCTTCAGGCACGATGGATTCTGGGTGTCCTGTGCAGCAACAAAACACATGAAACACACTGGAAGGATTTCAGGGATGGGCACAAACAGCCCAAATGAAGCAGCATTGATGGTTCGTACTTGTATGAGCTTAAGGCAGAGGAGCTTCTGCTCCATGGTTTCCACTCGGACCATCAGTCTGCACAGAGACACCACCTGCTTCTCGTCGTACAGGCCTTCTCCATTCTCCAGTAATGCCTCCAGCTCCTCATCCACCTGTGAAAAAACAAACAAACATGTGGATCCACTGAACTATTGCTAAAATATTTTTCTTGGAGTGAACACACATATCTCCAAAAGGTACTGATAAGGTATTATTGGAGAAATGCCGCTGTTGCCTGCAAAAATAGTCGTGGCGCTTTAAGACTGACCGTGGTGAGAGCGTTCTTTCGGCTGCGGTCTTTCTTCATCTTCCCTCCAGCCGCTCGAACACTAACTCTGTTCTCACCACCAAGGAAGCCTCTGCAGCTGGGGGCCCCACAGAAGCATTTCTGTGCTTCTTTCCTGCACAGCAAGAAAGAAGCAAAGGTGAAGTCCTCTTAAATACTCTCTCTATAATGATGACTTAAAGTCTGCCACAAATGCAATTCAGGATAAAGGACAACTGGAGGAAAGTCTTACCCATATCTCTGAAACTGGTAATCGAACGTCAGTTCAGTTCCCGCAGTGACGGCCGTGGTGGTGAAGAACCCAACTCTGAGCTGGCCATTGACAGTCCACTAGAGAAACGTTTTTAAAATGAATACATTTTGGACAGCTAAACTTTTAGAAATAAACTGCCCAGAGTTGTTTTTGCTTTTGCTTCAGTACCTTTTGGGTTTCACAGTTCGGCTCACAGCTGTGGTTCATGAATCGCGAGCAGTTACCCTTCAATGTTGCGTCAATGATCTGCAGAGACGCAGCACGGCAACAGGAAGGTTACCATTTCATTCATTTAAGTGGTCATTTAAAATCTGTTACAGCCTCGCTCACCTCATTATTCTTTAGTGCCATGAAGTAGTAGTGGATGTTCTTGTTGCGAGCATATTCTTTCACCCTTGATTTGAACCCTTTGTGGTCCAACACCTCGCCGCAGTACTCCAGGACAAATGTGTTTCTGAGATTACAAAAAACCCAGAATGTTATAGTTCTAGTTGACTACAACCTTAACAACCAACAGCAAAGCATCTCATTAAATTATGACTCAACAAGAAAACTATATATTTTTGATACTATGCAAAATGAGACAGAGTTAAAAGAAAAATCTTCAGAGCTAAACAAAAAAAAAAATCTTGCACAGAATAATAATATCAAATAAAGACAACAGCTAAAACTCTTACGGAGCCAAGTCTCTAGCGGCACGCAGTCCCCAGCCTTTGTCTTCAGTGAGGATGACCTCGAAGTCCGCATGCTGCTTCATCTGAAAACGACGGTTAGAGCAATATGCTCCATTCAAGCACCGTGACGAGCTGTGAAAAAAGAAAACAATAAAAGTGATGTGAACATATGCACATTACATACTTTGAGTTGTTGCTTATGCATTAGGCAGCCGCTTTTATCCAAAACGACGTACAAATGCAAATTTAACTACAATTCAGTGCGAAGGCCTTCAGTCACCAGATTTACTTTTTCTTTTCAAGGAAGACAAATACCACATATTTAATAAAATAATGATTTGATTTAGTATGATTTCAACCAGCTTAGCAGTAGTAGCATCCACAGCACTATGTAGCTTAACAATTACATTAAAAACGAATTACCTAAAAATATTGAGGCACAATATCTGGACTGAAACTAATACAAAAATAATTCAATGCACCAAAATTGTGAGATTTCTGCAAATCCTTAAAATTTTTTCCTCAAGATATTAAAAAATATATATATACAACTCATTTTGACTCACTGGAAGCAAAACAGAGATTTCAAATGGTTTAAGGATGTTAAATATGAGACCAGCTTAAACAGAACTGACCTATTTCCTCAGCGACTCGCTTCTTTCTGAGGATTTCAAGGTTTACAAAATGTTCACTTCTAAAGCAAAGTTCTTTTAACTGCAAAACAGTTTCTTTATGACTCACCATTCAATCATAAGGAGCCGATTTAAACAGTCTTCTCCACATGCCATCACTCCTTTTGCGCGGTCCTCTCGCGACAACACTGGACACTCACATTGCATCCTCTTGATATCTCGATGAGATTTGCTTTTCTTTCTACAAGAGATGTTGAAAAAGTCCATCAGTCAAACTTTAAATAATCACATTTTTAAAAATTATACTTTGACAATATAAAAGCTTGCTGGACAACTGTTTACCTCTCTGTTAGGTACTTGTTCTCCTCAATCAAGTCAAAGTAAGGGGGCATCTTTTTAATCTTGGCCAAGTCTTTCCATCTGCTGCCATCTTGAAAGTTGCGTAGAGTGAGCGATGGTCGGTCCACTTCGGCTTTTACTTCCTTAGAAACTGCAACATCTTCTTGACGCTCCCTTTTTCCAGATGGTCCAGCTTCTGCCTCGTTGTCCGAATCCGACTCAATTTCCGGACGCCTTTTCTTGGGCGGCCCTCTGCTTCTGTGGGGTCTATGATTGTCCTCTCTGGGTGGCTCAGGTAAAGCAGGGCCCCTGCTGTTGCTGCTAATTTCAGGACCTTGCACTGAGCTCGCTGACCCTGGAGTGTTTAGTGCTTTGTTATGACTCGATGACTTTTCCGCTCTGTAGTCATCATGGTCATTCGTGAGCGAGTCCGGGTGGATTTCACTCGAAGGTTCCTGATAATGTTCGTGTGTATGGAGGTAAGGTCTTTTGATAGTTTGCATGTTTGGCGATTGGTGCGTACCGGAGTGAATACTTTGCTCTGGCTCCTTGGAATTGGTTGCTGTTGCTTTAGTGTTTAACTGTGGTCCGTGGCTGCTATCAGGCTGCTGGCATGTGCTGGTAGGCTGCTCTGGTTGAGATAAATCCCAACCCAAGCTGAAACTCATCTTGTTGTTGATATTGTCAGAGAGAGTATTAGGTTGGAACTGCAAGTGCACCTGCTCGCCTTGACTGCTTATCTCATGTTGCTTCAAACTTTGCTCACATTGTCTGGAATTATCAAGCAAAGGGGTTGAATCTGTTGCACTTCGTTGGGCACCGGTATGATCGGCTCCAAAACGCTGACCGCTGATGGCGTTGGAACCTTCTGAGTGACTGGTGCTATCAATCATGTTGCTCTGGGACTGACAAAGCACGCCGATATGAGGCGACTCAACAAAGCTAGTTGTTGTGGTTTGTGTTTGTTGTGCGTTAACTTGGTTAGTTTTTCCCGAATGGGCGCTGGGCTGCTCTGAAATATGTAAAGGGGTACATGAAAAGGCTTGTCCATCCTCCACATCTTTTGTCAGGGAGGAATGCTTGGGGACTATTACCACAGAGTGAAACTGCTTTATGGCAGTGTCGCAATCCGAGTCATACGCGGAGTTGTCGCTGTCACTGCCATCACTGGGCGTTGCTAGCATATCCTGATTGATGGCTGTTCTTTTACTGGATTTATTTCTGTGTGTGCTCTCCTTTAATTTCCTCTCACAGGCATCAGAACTCTGGATGTTTCCTAACGTGGCTAAGTGAATCTGGGATAACTGATCGTTAATGTGTGAAGGCTCATCTGTGTATGGTTTATGAGTAATACGACTGAAATCACAGCGGTCAATGCTGGTGCTTGCTTGTGAAGGCTCACTTTGGTCTTCATGTTTAAAGGTCACTAAAGAGACGTCTTGCTCCATGTTGGAATGTTTAGCATCTCTGGACTGAATGTTACCTTTACTGTCCAGGTCATGTTGAGTACCGTCATTAGAGAATTCAATTCTTTTGACAGATACCACTTTTTTAGGGCTGAGATTACGTTCTGCACAAACATCCCTGTTTGAATTATCATTTTCACATGAGTCTTGCCCTACAATATCCCAGCGAGACTTTCTGGTAGTGCAGGTACTCTTTTTGGTGGCATCTTTACTTTGCTCTTCTTCCAAAAGCTGACTTTCAGCTTCTAGACAGGACATATCAGATTTTTGTGGGTCATACTGATTTTCGGCTACCAAAACGTCATTTGGTTCAACAATCTCCATATTAGTGTTTTGCTGGATCTCATCTGTGATGTTTGTTTCTGTAGCATTGAGAGAGGGTTTTGGCACTTTGCCATCTTTTTCACCGATAAAATCTTCGCTTTCACCTGAATTTAAAACAGCTGGAGTTGAGCTCACATCTGGCTCACTAGCCTTCACATTGCACACGTTTTCCAGAGTGATGTCTACAAGCTTTAGGTTTCTGATCAAGGTTGTAGATGAGGCATTTTCAGGTTCTAGTTCAAGTACTGGTTTTGTTGCTTGCTCTGTCTTTCCTAAACATTCTTGCAAAGTCTTTTCAGTAGATAAAACCATGTCCGTATCACCCTGACTGCCCTGTGCATCCTCACCTGGTTCTGAATCTGATTTTTCTCTTTCCATCTGAGGACTACATTCTGCTGTGGTTTCACATGATGGCGCTTTGGCAGGACTATGAAACATGTCATCTGACTGTCTGTGATGTCTAGGGGATTTTATGGAGGACCTAGAGGGAGTTACTTGCTTTGAATCTGGTCTACTGGTTTTCTCTTGAGAGTCTTTACTGTTCTCCAACAAACTTGTATTTATTTCAGAAGACTGAGTTTTTGTTTTGTGTTCTCCCTCAGAATCACCAGAGCTGTTTTTTCTGTTCTTGTCATGTGATTGGGACTTGCTACGATTACTGGAAGAAGATGATTTGGTACTGGTGTCAGACCTGTGATGACTGCTAGATTTGCGGGAACTGGAGTCCAAATCAGGAGAGCACCTATGTTGAGAATCAGAGTCTGAGGAACGCTTTGAAGTCCTTTCAGACTTTGATGACTGCGTCCTTTTGTCAGTCTCTGAGGGGTGGGGAGACTCTAAAGATTTTGAAGATTTCTCGGATCTCGAGTAGGAAGATGATTGTGATGCTTTATGCGAGCTTGAATAGTTAGATGACCTGCTGGACCCAGATGTTCTCGTCCTCGTTTTCCTGTGGTCGTCTTCAGAGTCAGAACTGTACCGAGTTCTTTCAGTCCGAGAGCGGGAGCGTCTTTTCTCCCTGCGTGGAGAACTCCTGTGGGATCGCCGATCAGATTCGTGATAGTACAATCTTTCCGAGCGAGAAGCTCTGTCACACCTGGACCTCTCGGATCTGGAGTGAGACGAACTTGTCCGAGAACCTCTTGATCTAGAACGTGATCTAGTCCTGGATCTCCTGCGATCCTTGTCCGAACGAGATGAGCGAGAGGAAGGCATCCTAGAATCACGATCAGATTTGGAGTAACTAGAAGACCGTTCTTGAGTCTCTGTGCGCTTGGAGGAATTTTTCTCCTTTTCCCCCACATGTGAATTAGAGGAAGACCTTTTTGTCTCTTTGATCAGGCTGTCAGAGCTTGTTTTGCTTTTTGAATCTTCTGATTTGCGGCTGGAAGACGCGTGGGTCAAGTCTCCATCAGATTCAGAGCAAGGAGGAGCACTGTCTGACTGTGACCTGGTTTTCCTTTTGTACACATTAGAATCCCGATCAGTACAACTGGAACCATCACCATCTATTCCGGACGAGGAAGCCGATTTCTTGAGGTTAGAATCTTCTTTTGTCTCAGAGGATTCATTGGTTACATTTTTAGGGGAGCTATCATTAATGATGTTCTCAGGCGGGGGAGCTGGAACTTCAGTGTCACTCTGAGAGTTAACCTCTGATTCAGAGACATGCACCTCCTCAGATGTAACAGGTGTCGGATTCTCTTCAGTAACAGAAATGCTAATAATTTGCTTCTTAAAATGCATCTTTCCTAAGTTTTTTTGGAGTCGAGTTGAGGGCGAGGCTGACGTTTGAGAACGTTTCTCTGGTGTAGATGACGGCACCAAGACTGTCTGCTTTTGCTCCGTTTTGTTTTCTGCATTCTTTCCCACTTTGTCCAAGATAGACTGAGATGAGGCATTGTGAGGTTCAGTGACAGTCGTATCAGGATTGGCAGATATGAAGAATGAACTTGGCAGCGGCTTTTTAGTCTGCGAGAAGCTGAAGGACACTTTCTGACGACCCTGATCTTCCAGGTTGACCCTCATCTTGGTTCCTTTTGGTAAAAGATGATTGGACAGCATGACTCGGGGAGACAAGCTTTTAATCAGAGCTGACGTGGATAGACCCTCCACCTTCACCTATAGGGAAAAGAATGCACACAAAAAAAGAAAAATCAATAATCAAGACGCTGAAATTCTCAAAACTGTAGAGTATTACCAGATTAACTTACAGAAGCAGCACTCCCTTCCTGTCTGTGTTTCATTGAGAACATAAAGAAACAAGAGAAAAGGCAAAAGTGGTATTACAGATTCCTTGATAAACCTTATGCATAAAAATGTTATCCAGTCCACAGTGATTGTACCATTTTACAAGATAACGCACTAATGGCAATATGCATCTGAACAAACTTTAGCATAACTGTTTTTTTGCAAAAACACTTTAAATTTCAAACATCATACCACTTTCTTAACTATAAGTATATTACATTAATAATTAGTTTTGGAGATCAGGTTTCAAAAATATACATAAAAATCCATTTTTGAACCCGATCTCTACTATATTTCCATTCACAAAGAAAAGGAGAAGTGACAGCCAACCAGCAAATATAGAGCAACTTTCAGCCCAGTGCAGCCACATAGTTTGGGATTCATGCTTTAGTTAACTTGAAGTCAACACATTTAATTCCTCTTTCAACACTGTAGTAAGAATATCAGACCAGAAGAGAAACTGAAGCACTTCCATGGTGAAAGTTTAACAGCAATTTCAGGTGTCCGATATATATTTTAATAACAAAAGTCCACATTTCCAGACACATTTTTCTAAGTTCATTTAGTCAATTTTTACAGAATAAATGTGTAAAATTATCAGGTTTTAAACATGAAAACTGGATGTACGGATGGCTTTGCAATGAAGTCTGAAAGATCAAATACTGTTCTCTGCTTTCCCAGGGCTGCATGGCACATAAATTCCAGATTGCGAAGGAACATTGAAATTTGCTTTGCAAGCTTTCACCAACGTTGACTGCCTTTAATTAAGTGTTAGTGCGTCTTTCTGTGTGTGATTGTTGCCTTCAGAAAGTTAATTTCCACTTGGTCAGATCTGGTTATTAAGAAAGCCAATGCAGAACATCTTAGCTCTTTACCTTCGAAAACTCCAACACTGCTTTTTCAGTTAGGCCATTGTTCGTCTGCAGTGAAGCACTGTCTTCAATTTCGCTGAATTTGGATTAATCTGAGCAGACAGTATATAATAATACACTTTAAAATTCATTCATGAAGAACAAAGACCTAATAATGAAACAAAATTAGGAGCTCCCAGGTTAATTGTTTAAATTAATTGTCCAAATCCTTTTCCACCAAATGGACTGAAAGAATGTAAATCCTGAACTTCTTTTCATTTATACGCTAATAAGCCCAGATGAAGCTTGGGGGTGTGACTCGATGTATTTGTAAGGTTTATGTAAATAAAAACACCAATCTAACATATTACCACAGCTAATTGTGAAAAGCTGAGAGTAGCAACTGATATTCCTAAGCAGCCAATGTGAATATATGATTTTTGTTCTATTGAGTGCTTTTCTTAGACCGGGCTTATGAATACTGAGTAATATTTGGGTCGTTTATTCCCTTGAGTTTTCTTTTTCCTTTTTTTCCCCCTCTGTCTGACCTTTAAAATGGGATGTTTCTGCAGGGACAATCTGTCACAATAAAAGACTTATAACAAGAAGGATTCAGTCAAGCTGACAGCAGATTGAATCTCATGCAGTTACAACATTATCTTCGACATAAACTATTTTTGCTTCAAGTAAGCAAATAGCCAAAACTGTTTGCTGACGGTTTTCAACTCCCACTGATTGAGGATAGATGACCTGCAGTATGTGCTTCAATTCAAGAACAAACTACAGCACAAGGGCTTTTTTCATGACCTGCAAACTCCTTTGTTGTTCTGTCTACAGGGAGAGAAATGTGTTTGACCAATCAGTAGCCTGCAGTGCTTTCTTGACATCGCCTCGGCTTATTTGGGAGCCAAACCGAAACACAGAGTACCACCTACAATGCAAAATATCACACTTGAGCAAAGACATGATGAACTGCCCAGAGTATTTGAAAAAAGCCTAGATATTATTACAAAATCTTGCACGTCACAGACTTTGAGGTGAACATTTTACCAGAGCAGAGTGCAACAGGGAACGTGCATAAACTATAGCACAAATATACACTGAAAGAACAGCTGCTGTGTAATACCTGAGCTCTGACTTCAGAAGAGTGTCCATGGAGAAACACGCCTATGGTTAGTAGGCCTGAGGAGGCTGCTGGCTGACAATAATCCAAATCAGAGCACCTCCAAAGTGACGCCACATCTGACAAGAAGAAACGCAATTTTGAAATGAAATAAGCTTCACTGGTCATAACAGCCAGAAGCTATTTTATGAAAAAGGGGGGGAAAAAAATTTAATTTCAGTTGAAATGACATCAGATTAACTTTTTGTGCAAAACAGATTTCACACTGCCTACACAATATTTATACACATTAGAGCTGGACAACAAAGCAATTACTATATTGCAGTGGATCAATATCAACGGAAGATATGATGACAGAATTTTCAATAATTTCACTGAACCCTCAGAAACGCATCCTGGAGGATGTAGACAGAGGAAAGGCTTTAGCTGCTAATCCTCTCATAGCCAGCGAAGCCAGCGATGGGTGGCATCAACTAACTCACTTACTCTTTGGTTACCTAGCAACAACCTGTTGAGTGACTTGCACAGTTTTAGCTTTTGCCACTATACCTCATAGCTACTTGAAAATAAAAAAGAACAGAGTGGAGTGAAAACTGTGAATGAAACAGGAAAGGTCACATCAGTAGTTGAAACGGTTACAAAGTCAGCCCTAAGACAAGTATCGTATTACTCTTGCAATATTATGCAATAAAATGTTCTAACTCACCCTTGAATGTTGAGGTACAATCTGGTTCTGAGAAATGTACATTTATACGGAACGATTAAGCAAAGCTCCAAGAAATTTCCTTACTTCATGTGTCCCCTCTATTTTTTGGTAATAATAAAAAACACAAAATGACATACAACATTTGTAAATCTCAGAAAAATAGTCAACAATTCAAGCTGCTCCTCTTACTAATTATCATAAGGTTTCTATCTAATGGGTCTGTTGACATTACAAAAGTCCTCACAGGGGTAGACTCTCGTCTTCCACTTTCTTCTACATATGATTCAAATAAAGAGAAGAATATCAGGTTGTTGCTCTCTCATTGCTGAAGCTTTTATTAGGCAGGTAACCACTTTCTATGAATTCATATGATGCGGCCTTGTTCTGATAAAAGGTTTCTTGATTGCTTCTTAAACAGTTGCTTAAAGAAATTACCCAGGGGCTGGTCCACACGATAATGCATTTTTCCAAAAACTGGAATGGAGAAGAGTTTCAGGGGAGTTTAAACGGGTGCCAGAGTGTAAATTCAACAACAACAACAAAAAAAACCCGCTGACAAATTAGTCCAACCTCTAACCTGACCTATAACCCAATTGGGTTACTAACCCAAAGCCTTGGCTAGGTCTGTGTACAGATATAATTATTTTTTAAAACGCTTCAGTGTGGATCCAGGTGTTTTCGAAAATGACAACCAGTTATAGAGAAAAAAAAGTTCCAGTAGAGGTGGAGCCTAATCTTTTTCAGATCAGCATATGTATCCTAACAGCATTTACTCTGCTAGGTCAGAATCAGTGCATAAGACTTAAAAAAAAAAAAACAGGAAGAACCAGACTGTTCCTGCAATGGAACATCGTTAATATTGTTCCAGTTGAGGAGTCCCTTTATAAAGAAACCCTTCTTTCATGATATGTTGGCCATCAATTAATGTTGTTCAGAGGTAGTAATGTCTTTAAGCAACAAATCATACTGTGCAGTTTTGGAACATAAAAGTCTCTTCTTAATAATATGAAGATTTAATAATTTTTTGACCCAATTGTTGGGAAATAAATCTTACTTGAAAATTATGCAATGTAGGAATATTTAAATATGTGAAATGAAAATTATGCACTAAGTATGCAGCACTACACCTTCTGCCATCTCTTACATATGTGGAAGCATGTGTTAGGTTTATCAGGAAGTGTTCCCTTTTTCAGCATGCTGGGCCAATAGTCTCCGATGCTGTAGGAGTATATAACACGAATCAGATAAGGGGCTGCATGCACGTTTATCTTTAAAAATAGTGACGATACACAAAAACGTTGGTTGACAAACGTGCATTTTATTACCAGAACTCTCGAAAACAAGCAAGTGGCTTTACACGGTTAAACTTATTCCTTATAAAATGTATTTCTACATTGATATCCTAGTCGACAAAAATTGTTTTTACAACAATACTTGAAATCTAATGGCAGCATGGCCTGGACAGGAGGAGTGGATCCAGCCAAAACATGGCCTTTAAAAGGAGAGACGTTTCCGATGAGATAACGAGCTGCGAAATAATTAGTCATGTCAGAAGCAAGTTTCTAGCCTTCCTAAATGCCACACATGGTAGTTACAGTATAGACAGATAATTAAGTTAGCTATTAACTTCTGACTGTATTTAAATAAATTCATCTAAACAAGCTTGGCTAGCTTAAGTAAACTAGCATAGCAGCCTCACGGGAGCCATGTTTGAAGAATGTGTTAGCGCATGTTGTGACCCCTTTATTATCATGCATCGTGATAATACTTCCATTTAAATGATTGTGTAGTTGTAAACAAATTGTGTGGGAGGTTCACTTACTCAGATCTGCTGACTCTATAAACATTCACCAAAAGCTCAGCTCGACGACACCTCCTCGCTAACACTAGCAATGCTGGCTAGATCTAGCACCGCAAATAGCATTAGCACTCAGTGTGCTAACAGACCGTTTTGTGTCGTTTTCGTCAATATTTGAAATTAAATTGTCATATTACGAACCGGCAGATGTGTTTTTCCCTCACTCACTGCAAGTCACAGCCTACACAATGTGAAGTTGCATTTGGACATTTTAATATAAAGGTATAACCGACACTCGTATGAATGTTCACCCGGCTTAGCTCACATGCTAGCCACGGATGTTTTGTTGTGTATCCACAGTTTGATCAAAAAACGAACCCAACTAAACTTAACAAGGTGTATACGATACTCACTTCTCGAAGTTTGCACGGTCACAAGGTTCCCCCATCCTCAAAATAATTGGTGATCTCCCCCTTGTGAAGCATCAAGCAGCAACGCATGCAGGCGTTAAATCCATACGGAGTTGTCGGAAATGACCGTCGGATCAGAGGCTCCTACGCTGCTGCTGCTGCGCCCCAGCTTCAGCTTCAGCACAGCTGAATGTTGGTTCAATCGAGCTAGCATGTGCTCGGATTGCTACACAGTTGTCTAAGTTGAACGAGGAAATACATAAGCACAAAGGTTTCATTTTGGTTATTCGTGTTTTCATACAGATTCATTAGGGTGACCTTAAATGCGTTTCTGTCGCTTTTATTAAGAAAACCGATCCTCACAGATGTTCGCAGACTCTTGGCTGATGCCTTTAATGTCACATGATTAGAAGCGGGGCGCGAATCCGGGAGAAAAACAGAGACCGAAGATGGTACCAAACATTTTTAGTCTTTTCTGGAACCAACCATAGTAACGTCCTTAGTTAGTGGGCATCTTGCTCGCTCTTACTCTCTTTATTGCACAGAAAAGCAGCTAAAATGAGGCCGATTTTTTTTTTTTACCACAAACTAGATGAATAATACGGAGCCCTAGGTCGGCACTATTCACACACCGACGTACTCCAGCGACGAACCGAATGGGTGGAGTTTATTCATCAAATAAAGATAGAGGGTGTCTGACTCTAAAAATGCTAAATGACCCGCCATATAGCGCACAGATAAAAAAAAAAGCTTGTTTTGATTAAATGCAACTGGTGATACATCATTGATATTCAGTCAGTAAGATTATAATTTGTCTAAAATAATTTGCCCTAGTTAAAAATTCTTCTGTCGGTGCATAGAAAAAAATCAGTCCAGTGAGCCACAGTTAGGAGACTCCTGACTGAGGATAAGGAGCTCCACTATCCAGGGTTATTTTAGAATAGGGCCACCGGTCTATATCACTAAAATGAATTAAGGTGATTAAGACAACTGGATGATTCCCATGTATCTCCCTTTGAAGGATTTCCAGGCTTGCCCCACTGGAGATCTGCTAGGAAGACAAGAACAACGAGAACATGCTATTTATCCTTTGGGGCCTGGGAACACCTAGGGACCCTCAGAATGAATGGGAGAGAATGAATTGGGGGAGGGTCTAGATTTCCTGGACTTGAAACTTTGCAACTCAATGGATGGATTTACTAGCAGGACTTGGCACCTACCACATTGCCAAAAGTTCCCATGGCAGTTTCAAATGATTGTTAATGGTTGATTGGTTGGAAAACACACTTGAAATAAAGCCCACAGAGAATCTGGTATGAGGTACTTTTAAGAACAGGGTGAGAGAGACCACATTGCTTTAATGGAGGCCCATTAAAGCAACTTGTTGCACAACCTCATTGCTTCCATGCCATGCCACACTGACATGGAAGTTAATACTCCTTCAGCATTAACTAATACTGAAGGAGTATTATTGGATATTTTTCTTTGCAATACACAGACATAGTTTTCAGTGAGAATGGATTTCTGTGTTAGAAGCTATTTCTATTGGTTTGATTTAATATTCAAATTTTTTGAGAGAGTGAATTTGGAGTTTTTGTTAGTAGGAAATCTCATATATCAATAAATAGCAGAAATAAACTTTTGAAATATATCACTGTGTTTGTGGTGGACCATTGTAACTTATGAGTTTTACGTTTTCAAACAAATTACTGAAATAAACTACCTTTGTAACTCAAAACAATTAAATGTATTTAGAAGTAAAATTAAGCCAATAAGGAAGGAATCATCTTCAAGTTATATATGGAGGTCCTTGCAAGAAATGTCAAGTGTTTTAAAACCAAATTTGAATCCATTTATGAGAAATTATTTAAAACATATGATCTTTCATATGGAAAATAATTATCCAGTGTCAGAATCTTCTGATAAAATCTGCCCAGGCGGCCCTCACATGGATAAAAGCCATCAAACAAAATAAGCCTCCAAAATCAAATCACTTGAAAAGAACTCTAAAGTTTATTTTTTTAACATTGTGGTTAAGGTTGCAAACATATAATAAAAGTAGATTAATCATTCTACAGCCAATTCAAACATTGCCTGTTTTTAAATAATTTGGTCAGAAACATGTTTGAGCAACTCCATATAAAATCATGTTTCTTTACTTTCATGTTAAATTAAGGTGAGTTGAGCAAAAATTATGAAATGGTGAGTAAATGGTCTATAAATCAATGCTTTGTTAGTAGTAAAAAAATATGTGATTTTTATTCAATTCTTAAAGGTCAAAAGAAGGAAAAAAACATAAAAAATCAACTTTAAAGAACGATCATAGACAACAACATTAATTGTTTTCTACTGTTCGGATATTTTTTTAATTTTGCTTTTATTTAATCAGGTGAATTAATAAAAACTAATTCTTATTTACAATACGGACCTGTCCGAGAGGAAGGTCAAGCAGCACAAACATTAATAAACACAAACACTGATGACATCATCACACAAAACCAGACAGACAAGAGCATACGATAAAATCAACAATATATTTTTTAGATGGAGCATGTGCAGGTTTCAGACAGCATCTTCTTTAAAGTACCTTTAAAAGTTTCTAATTATGCGAAGGTGCTCAGCTTTAATAATTTAACTGACCTCCACCTAAGGTCGTGACACTTTGCATGCCGGTGCAGCAGGTGGCGGTGTGTCATTTTCAATACTGCTACATTCGCCTCCCTCTTTGTCCACGACAGAAGAGAAAGCTTCCACATATCTCGGAGCAAGGCGAGCGACTTTTGGCCGACGATCCACCTTAATATATCTACCATATTCCTCTTGACTCTCGGTTTTGTGAGGGCTGTGGTTGTTATTTGTGTAAGTTTAACTGCTGTTTAAGCTGGTTTTGTGGCATGTTTTCGTCATTGGTGTGGCGCAGCGATGACAGTCAGAGGAGCCGAAGCTGCAGGCGGTCAGGCCTAGCTGAGAAGCGAGCTAACGTTAGCGTACTTTCATATTTTCCTCAACTTTAAATTCCTCCTCGGGTTTTTTTTTAAGAGTGTGAAACTGTTCTCGGATTGTTTTATCGTCATCTTGTTCTGATATGTCCTGCTACGGCGTGCATTTACTTTTCCATCTTGTTCTGCGGGCTTTCTTCCGTACAGCTTTGGCTTTATGACGGATAGCCAACATATGGAGATGCAACATCTGATTTCGTGTGTTGGCATTGGTTGATGAGTGCGTTGCATTTTTACGCACTGCAGGGTGAAATGTGCCATTCTCAAGTTTTCTTGTAATATTGGACCATGAACTGGCTGTATACGTCCATCCGCACGGTGCAAACCGAACACGCACATTGTTAGATGAATGATGACGCGGTGGTTCGCTAACTGGGGTTTGAACCATTAACCTGAATCTTTCATATTTGGAACTTTATTGAACAACCATTTTCAGACGATGCACCTGCTCTTCTGAATAAAATTGATATAACCTGCTTTCATTTGATACACGCACAATGGTTCAGTTAGTGGCGAGTTTCATCAAATCTTAGAATATAAGGAATATTCTGGGAATCCAGCAAAGTTTCTTGTTGGTGAATGGAGAACTTTGATACCACTGGTGTTAAATCCAAAGCAAGGGAATGGAGGAGCCTGGAAAATGGATAGATTATTCTTTTATTGACTTGAAAGAAATCTCTGGTAAATGAAATTGGAAACGGAGGGAGCGGAATGTACACCATGGAAATGCCAGAAATGACAACTGCAAAACTTTAATTACCTGCTTTATAAACCAGCAATTATCTGATTAAAAAAAGAATTGGATGGCTGAGTTATTTAGCCTGTGGCATGGGATATTACCTGATAAGCTATGCAATAATGTAACTTACTGGAGATCCAGTAAGTTGTATAAACATGCACCAATTATTCGACTATTACTAGAATTGGCATGTCTCAGATGGATGCGAGTTCTTATTTTTAGTAACTGCAACTTTGTTTAAAATTACTCAGTTGAATTTTTGTTTTCCATTTTCCAATTTTTTCCCCCCACCAATATATGATCTTGTCACCAGGTCTATCAGGTTTATATTTTTTGTGGCACAGTTTCACTTGATCTCTATCAAGCTATTCATAAATTATTGAGGTTTAATGACCATGAAATTTGTCATTTAGCTAAATGACGTGTGCTACATGTAAATGTGAATCAAATGGACATTTTAGATGGTTAATCTCACCACAACATGGTGTTGATCCAGTAATTTAATGAGTTATCAATTTAATTTTGAGCTAAAATTAACTTTCAATTAATGATTTACTTGGTTCTCACAAGGGTAATTATTAAAGATCCACTTACAACCCGGTGTAGTTTAATCAGTCAATAAATGCCTTATAATTCTGCATTATCTTACAGTAAGGACCACAAAATTTGTTAAAGCACTTGTGCTTAATTTTTTCTCTAATTGTAAATTTTGTCCATCTTTACATCTGAGGCAGTACTAAAATGATTTAATCAATGATGAGATTATCAGCTTTTTAATATAGCATGCATAATATTTTCTGGATGCTATGCGCATTTTGTGTGAAACAACCAGGATGCCTTAGATACCCTGTTTTTATGCCCATTTAGATCCTGAACATAAAAGCCTGACATAATGACCTTCCTAATCACTGTAATAGCACGTGTTCTCTCTGAATGGACCTTTTTTGTTGTGTCAAACCTGCTGAAACAAAGAGACTGGCCTGTTGAACTTGCATTGTACTACACCTCTCTGGGAAAATAACACTGGCGAGAGCGCACATGGAATCTATAAAGTAATGTCTCTGTAGTCTGAGATAAAGTAGGTAAAGCTAAAAATATATTTTCAGAGTCGTGATTGCAGTCATTTTAAGACATAAAGCAACAAAGTTCTTTCATTTCTGTAGATTTGTTTTAGTAAGTAAGGATTTAGTCAACTTTTAGGATTTTATATATTTGTAAGAGGAAATTCTGTCATGATGCAGTTTAAAATGTGGGGAAAAAAAGTATTGGGTTAAATGTTGCTTCACCAAAAACAATTGGTTTGGGAAAAATGGCCTGGTCGACCAAATTGGTGCATGTTTAGTGTTTTGCTTTGGAGTTTTGGGTATGTTTTTGTTAACCTGAATGAAGAGAGGCTAGTTTTCAGATTGACCAGTGTCACAAAAGCCTTTTTTCTGAGCTACAATGGGACTGGCATAGCGCGTTTGTTTGGTTTGGTGGAGATGGCGTCTTTGAGTGCCTAAAGGACTAGATGAAGCGTTTCCTCTGGAGTTCTTGTGGATAACCAACTAGTCTAATAACTGATGAAATACAATGTATTTGAAACCCATGCAGAATTTTGGGACTGGACCTATAATGGAACAAAGAGTCTCATTGTGGAAGTCCCCTCTGTTGAGTCAATTTTTTGGTCATGTAAGGAAAAGTACTCTTTGACATATGTAAAATATTTCATGTGGATCTCTTCAACCCTTCACTTCTCAGCCGTGTTTGTTTTTCAGGTGGCTTTTGTGGGCATAAGGAAAAACGTTTTTTTCAACTCGTGCATTTCTTTCCATATTCATTTAGCCTTTATGATCAGCTGAATGTGGGAATATTTTTACAGAGTTGGTGAGGCTCTGAAGGCAGTAATGATATTCTGTACCCCTCTGTCTACAGGTGCCGTTGTTTGTTCTTCATCATGGCGGTCGTCATCCGTTTACAGGGACTGAGTGTCACGGCAGGTTCTGTGGATATTCGCAGGTTCTTCACGGGCCTTCATATTCCAGATGGAGGCGTGCATATAATTGGTGGAGAACTAGATGAAGCTTTCATTATCTTTGCTTCAGATGAAGATGCCAGAAGAGCCATGGCACGGTCAGGGGGATTCATAAATGGGTCACCTGTAAGATTGCTACTAAGCAGCAAGCAAGAGATGCAGAATGTACTTGAAAGAACAACGCAAAAGGTGGAGCTGGATGAGATTAGGCGGTCTGAGGGCGATGGAAGAACCGCTCAAAGATCCATGGACCCTGAGGTGGGCAGAAGATCAAGTAGCCGATCTGGTTACAGCCCTCCTCCCCATCACCAACGACTGGCAGACACTGATGACCCCTATGTTGTGTTTCTCAACGGTTTGCCTTTCTCTGTGACTGAGAGAGAAATACGTGAATTTTTTCATGGTTTACTCATTGATGAAATTGTTGTGTGTAAGAAGGATACAGGGCAAAACAATGGAAAAGGCTTTGCCAGATTTGCAACAAAGGAGGATGCATTGGAAGCCTTAAAGAGGGATGGGAAATATATTGGGTCAAGGTATATCGATGTTCGCACAACAACAGCCGACTATTGGATACGAGCTGGTGGTAGCATGCCAGCAGCTGTCAAGACAATTGAGAACTTTGAAAGGGGAAGAGCACCTGTTCGCAGTCAGAGAAACCCCCAGTATGAAGCAAGGTCTCGATCACCTGTGTCCCAGAGACCTGTTGCTCCTACAGATGAAGAATACTGTGTGCTGTTGGACAATCTGTCTTTTGCAGTGGAAAAAGGTGACTTGAAGCACCTTTTTCAGAACTCAAAGCTTGAGAATGACCAGATTCTGTTTCTCACTGATGATTATGGCAGAAGAACCAGGTCGGCCTTTGTACTCTTCAAGAACATACGTGACTATTGTGATGCTATAAGTCAGGAGAAAAGACATTTTCACAACCGATGGATTCATGTCCGGCCTGTCTCAAGAGAGAACATGCTCAGGCTTCTGGAATCTCAGAATGACCCTACTGGGTCTCCAGGAAGCTCTGAAAGGCATCAGGAAAGATCCTCGTCTTTCTCAACAGATCCTTATGACTCTGAGAAAATCTGTGCGTTTGTGAGAAATCTGCCATTTGATGTGAGAAAGGTTGAGATAATTGACTTTTTTCATGGGTTTAATGTCACAGAGGACAGGGTACGGGTTCTGCATGATCATAAAGGTAATGGGGTCGGACAGGCTCTGGTTCTCTTTGGGTCTGAGGCAGAGGCCATGGAGGCACTTTCTCTCAATGGACGGCGGTTTCTGGGGTCTGAAGTTGGAGTGAAGTGTGTTACACGTGCTCAGATGGATCAGTTGACTGCTGAGCCACCATCAATGCAAGAGGTCTTGCCAAAAGAGGGGCACTTCTCAGGCAGGAACAATGAGCCTTTCTGTGGACCTAGTAATGACACTTCCTTCCTTGATACAAGGAAACCCAGGGATGGTAATTTGTCTATTAAAGAGGAACGCATCCATGGAGGTCAGGACTATGGATATCGTGGGGTAAGACCTCGTTCTCCGCGGGATAGGGGCAATGGAGGACATGGGAGGTTTGGTCCACCTGGTCAACGCTGTGATGGTCCCACCTGTGTGCAGTTAATTAACTTACCATTCCAAATTAGAAGTGAGGAAGTCTATGATTTCTGTTATGGATATCGCATCATACCTGGATCTGTCTCACTTCAGTATGAGCCCAGCGGAAAACCGAAAGGCTCTGCCACTTTGGTGTTTGAGTCTCGTCAGGAAGCTTTAACTGCAATTGAGGAACTGAACGGGAGGCCGATTGGTCCAAGAAAAATACAGCTTTTACTTGTTTGAAATACATTTGTGCGTTCACATTTAAGACACAGTAACAGGCACAACTTTCAGTTTGTTTATTTGGAAAGCTGGCAATGTGGTATATAGCTCTTGTATGATTTCTTTTTCTTAAGTGCATTTTTATGTTTACTAGGAAGTATTTGTTGAGTTTATTTTGGGTTTTCTATTGAATGGTTGGTGCTTTTCTTTTCAAAAAGTACTTCAGTAAGTTTTGAAACACAATTTGTAACATGTACATGTCATACATTGTTTTTAAAATTAAAAACAATTGATTCAGTTGTTTGTCATTTTCTTCCAACTCTGTTTCCTTGAAGATAAAAATCTAAATAAATGTTACCTAGAGGTAGCTCAATGACAAATTTAAGATTGCTTTTGTCTAGTTTGCTAGTAGACCAATTAGATCAGGTTAGGATATCTATTTTGGTGTTAGTTGAATGAGGGCATTGTCTTCTGCAGTCTCCTTTACATCACTTTAATGTATGTTTTTGGATAGTTTTAAGAGACACTTATTTCTAGCCAAGTTGGTCTCAAACTGCCTGAGTTGAGTAAATGTATTACACAAGTGCATTTTTCTCAAAGTAAAAAAAGCATGGACAAATAGAAAAACTATTACGGTCACAATTGCATGGCTGGAAAAGTGTAATATGAAAATATTATTTATGATACAAAGAAAAATTAAGGAAGTTGGACATACATTTTTTAACAAAAGAATTCAATAAACATTTTTTTCCAAAATCTGAATTTTCTTTCATTTTTTTAAATAGCCTGTTGGGGCCCAAATGTTTAAAATAACTGAAATGAGTGTAAGGATCTCTCGGAGTGGCCGCTTGGCTTTCTCTAAAAATGTGCTCTTGATCTTAAACTGGGAAATGTTATGTTGTGAAGGTAAATATTTACTTTCTATGAACAAATAGAAACACGTTTGTTGTAGTGCTCTTTAGAGAGCAAAGATTTCTAGCATCTGAGCTAGTAAATGTTAAAAATATTCTCGAGAGCTACCGACTAAGGATGAATTGTAGGCTTGCTGTGATTCATTCAGTACATTTAGGTAAACATGGGGTTATCATTGTCACCAAAACATACACTATATGTGCTAATTATTTAGTGACACTTAAAAACCTCAGAAAAACAAATCGGTTTCACCTACTTTCACAACTTGAACTAAAACACCAGTGACTATTTTTCAACTCGGAGCCCAGCTCAGCGCGTTCTGTCCACTTTTTGCTTCTCGGCTGTATGAAATTTCGATTTTACAAGACACCTCGAACGCACCAGACGTTAAACTTTTATTGCGAAAGTCAGAAACCGGAAGCGCAATTTGTCCCTGAGTACCATGGAGGCATGACGCCGGTGAGCTGAGTAGGCACTTTAAGCAGAAGAAAAGAGGAAAGCCACGCCAGGAAAGATCCACAACGCTAGAGGTAAATGTTTGAAATTTGTTATCTTGTTTATAGTGCAAAACAACCAGTTCTTATTTTATTTCTTCTCCAGTGCAGTCCGGTTTCTCAATTTAAAAAAAATTCTACGAAACTAATTCGAAATCCTGAAATGATTTAACAAGAACTGAGTTACAAACTTTTCAGGCTATGAAACATAAATTTGTTTTTCTCCATTTGGAAACAATCCCGAGTTTGACCGTTGAATTCGCATCGATGCCCAAACGTTGAAGTCAACTGCTAGCAGGGACGTTTTGCCGTTATTTTGCTGTCGCTGATTCAGTTTTTAAGCGTGTTTCTGCCATGCAAAACTGTGATAATAGTTGTTTTTAGAAATTTATTTTTACTTCGATATCCACTGTTTTGCACTTATTTCAAACGCATGGTTTTATCGTTTGGCCGTGTATGCAGAAATTTGCAGTAACTTTATGTTGCATTTAAGTACACGTTGCAAACTGCATAATATGTACTAAAATAGCTGGAAAAATGCACATTACTCATGATGACCATCACAACAGCCTTGTTCAGCAGAGGATTTGTGTGACAACTTACAACAGATTATAGATATTTTAAAACACATCTACAGTATGTCCTCTCCTTGCCAATGTTAAAATGTTTTAAAATAAGGAAATAAAATTGTTACAACAGTAACAATTTGTTTTAATTCACAGATCTTATGCATGTTTTGACAATTTTCAAGTGGTTTAAAATAATACTAGATATTTGGATTGTTTCGATTATTTTGTTATAACCATTAAAATGCATCACGCAGTGAAGAAATATTTCCCCCCTTAACAATGTTTTTTGTTTCTGCCTTTGTGATATTTGCATATTTCAGATCAGCAGATAATTAGAAGAAATAAGTTAATAGGGGGGGAATTGCTAGTCAGACCTGTGTGGAAAAACCAACTGACCTGTGCGAAATCATGAATTGGCTGTTATTAATCTCATTTTAATAACAGGCCAAAGTAAAATTCACTAATCACTGCCTATTCATGTAAAATGAAGAAAACTGAAAAACCAACACATCATGCTGTGATTTAAAGATATTAAAGAATAAAAAATAAACCAGGAAACACAAATGTCCATCTCACAGCTGCCACAAAAACATTTCTTATGGTCCCTAAAATGTTTAAGAAAATTTTCTAGCCAACTTGGCCTGGATGGCTTTTCTCTTATCTGCAAAAGATGAATGGTCTTCAATAGATTTGTTAACCTATTTTTGCACTACTCAGTGCAGTAATTATAAACAAGTTGTTTTTTTAACATAGAAAGTTTTAAACATCTGAAACTTACTGACACCAGAATGGAGGTATCAAGTCGAAGAGTCCTACTGAGGCACCTGGAGCCAGCGAGGCCCCTGCGCCGCTGCGTCCATGTTAATGTTGGTGAGTTTTAAGGTGTCAGCCTGAAAATCAGAGTGTTTGCCTTAATTTACGAGTTGTCACTTTATTCATAGAGCCACAAATAAATGCTGCAGCAGGTGAACAGCCCTTGATGGAGCAGGAGGTGAGACAATCATTGTGTAATGTTGCAACTTATGTCAGGATTGATGTAAAACTAGAATGTGTTAAAATGCATATAAAAGTTGTTCCTTTTTTTTAACTATTTTTGTCACTTACCTATGGTCTACTTGACATTTCAAAGGTATTCCTAATAGACACCCTGTTTACTCATTAAAATGAAAAATTCTCTTGACTCCCTAACCTTTGCACTCGACAGAGTACTGTTGGCATAGAGCAGTTCTTGAAGATTTTCAATCTTCATAAACAGAAAAAAGGTAAGAAACAAAGTGCTAATGCATTTCAGCTCTCACACAGTGCTCCCTCCTGCTGCGACATTTATTTGAGACATTTAAAGAGAAGATGTCTGAATATTAGATTTTGTTTTCATTTGTCTTAGTAGAAAGAATAAGTTACACAAGAGATTTTTTAATTGGTTTGGCCGGCTGCCCCGAAGCCAAGAAGAGGCCAGAATACCTACCGGACCACCCCATTGTGTTACCTGAGGCAGTAAGTTGACGAGCTCGAGTGTAAAGCTTGATGCTTGTCCTGTCGTTAATCGCAGGTTTCAGATCTTTTATACATTATTTTGACAGAGGGATCCAGGCCAGCAAGAGCTGGGAGTAACACAGTGGAATGGTGTAAAAGAAGATGTATGAGTAAGTAAGAGTTGGAGGATTAGAATATGGATAATGTTTAGGTTAATTTTGATGGCAAATTTTCACTTAATGTAAATTGGTCTGACCAAAGCAGCCAAGATGGTGACACAAACCATTTCATGGAATTGCAGGGTGCAATATTAAATTCTTTGCAAAACATTCATACCTCTTTAATGTTTAAATACTTTATCACCTTATCACCTGAAGTTACAATGTATTTATTTGGATTTTATTTGATGCACATCTCAGGTGGGGGAATCTGAAGTCTCAATAAATTAAAAACAAAATCTCCCTCCAATCCAATCATTTTCTCAATTATGTACTGCATTGTGCAGCTATGTCACATCAAATCTGATTCAGGCTACCAATGTATTGATAAGGCGTTGTTATAAAATCAGCATGGGTAACACTAGTATTATAATGTTTGTTGGCTGTTATTTATTGGATTTATTGCATTGCCTGTCATTTTGCAAATCGCATGGTTTTCTAAAATAGTGCAATATTCTGGGCACAGTCTGGAATATTGTCAACATGCTGTGTGCCTGGTTATGACTTAAGGTCTTTCTGTTTTGAATCCAGTCTAGAAATGTTAGGAGATTCTCATCCAGAAAAGCACATAGTTGCTCATTTAAATATGAAGCTAAAGCCCTAATCAAACTTGAATTATGTGCTCATAATTCAGTCAGTGTTTGTCAATTATATTAACATGTACCTTATCAGCATTCTATATGTCCCATTTATTTGGAAATAGAGTAGAGATGTAATTCTTATCAACTCCAGAAGGGACACCATTTGCTTTCATCTAGAAGGGCAGCAAGATAATTGCTCCATTAGTTTTATATGATAAGCTACACCACACTCGAATCTCTGAGTCCTCCTACAATTAGTTTGTTTTTTTTCATGACACTATTGTAGTGTCATGAAAGCAGCAATGCTACACATTGAAGTATTGGCATTTAAAGGGCCAGTGGATAATGTGGACAAAATTGATCTAAATTCAGAGAAAGAACAGAAGCTCTGGCAGATGTCTGAAAGACAAAGGGTTAAATAAATGTGCTTTCTCCATTAGGCTTAGATTCTGTGAGGAACCAATTGGGTTTGCAGATAATTATTGTAACACTGTTTTAGAGTTTGGCCAGCACTTTTTTTCCATGATCATTTTACTGTCCAGTGATTAAAAAAAAACTTTTCAAATTTCTCTTTTGTTAGGATGCCAGCAAGGCCTCCCACGTCTTGAGAAACTTGCACAAGTGATGTTTACAGCAAATAGGTTTTGCACCGTGTTGATTGCTTCTCTGCTTTAATTTATTTTAACCTATAACATTACTGTTTGCATGTAACTTTCACATTTTTTTGACGCCTTTTTGCTGTGTGAAATGTTTGTTTTATCTTG
This sequence comes from Xiphophorus couchianus, assembly GCF_001444195.1. NCBI lineage: Eukaryota > Metazoa > Chordata > Actinopteri > Cyprinodontiformes > Poeciliidae > Xiphophorus > Xiphophorus couchianus. Next base: position 17,056,810 of record NC_040230.1, on the reverse strand, counting down.
TCTGTTTCAAAAAAGGCTTGAAACAGCAAGGCAAATTTGCCAATATTTCTTTCTGACCTGATGTAAAGTGTAGCTTTTGAACTTCATGTAATTCAGCAGAAAATATTGGATTAAGTAATTCGTTGATATTGTCTTTATGTATGACACATGCAAAAATACTGTTGTTTGCATTAAAAAACAAACAAAAAAAATCCCCTAAAGCGTGCAGAATCAATTATTTGTCTGTAGTTATGTACACCAATGATTTTGCATGCATCAAAGTTTTTCCCTTTTGCTTTTGAAATTCTAATAGACTGTTCTCTGAGGTTTTTGTGTATTACGAAAACAAACAACCACTAGGTTTGTTTTAACTAGGGCTTAAAACAATCATAAGGCAAGTTGAATAACTGATTCTTTAAGGGTGGCTGTTGGTGAATATGAGGAGTATTTTGTTTAGGGACATTATTACAAAGTCTAATCAAAATATGTATTGGAATCCCTTTGTTTGTGGGATGTTTATGGTGTTATTCAGTTTTATTTCTCAAAAACACAATCGACTTGCACCACGAATTATGTTTGGTAATTGTAAACAAATTCACATACTCATTAGAACTCTTACAGTCTTTTTTGGGTCTTTTCCACTTTGCAGATTCCTGTAATAGCGCGATATTGCGCATCTGTAGTTAGTCACCTCTGTACGTGACACAGAGCCAGTACTACCCAGCCAATGAGAGAACTGTTTAAGGTGACGTGTCTCGTACGTAATCACCAGTATTTCATGTCAACTGCGGCGGCGTCAGATGTTCCGAGAGAAATTAATTTCTAAATATCGGAGGAAACAGCTGTGAAGATAAGCCGTTCAAGGTGCAATACCTATTAGTTGATTATTTGGGACTTGTCATCGTCCAACCGTTCAGTTAGTTCACCCTGAAGGTAAATATGGAGTTTATTCTTTCTTTTCACCCTCTGCGATGAATTGCTGTGTGTGCGGGATGTCTAATCTTTACTGCAGGGACGGTTGTGTTATTAAAAAAATACAACTTTTCGCAACCAACCTTCTGTGACTTAATTTAAAACAAGCAGCTGGTTCGAACTTATAACACGTTCCTGACAGGTTTTGTTAAAGTAAGGTGTCTTCTGATTTTTTTTCCCCCTTCCGGTAGCTGAACATTACTGTATGAACTCAGCTTTTTTCCCCCATGGACATGGATAAGAAGGAAAAGCAAAACGAGAAGTGCAGCAGGTGAGAATTTACCCTTAATATTTGCTAGCATTTATTTTTTTGATTTTTGGTTTAAGCAGAAGCTCACTGCAACAAATCATGATGTAAGTTGGGTAACTGCTGGGTGTGACAGGAGATAAGGACTATGAGCTTTACCACAAAGTAAGGACGGTTTTCTCTCTCTCTCTTTTTTAAGCAAGTGCTACTGTAATAAACAGTAGTTTAGCTACACTATAAGCACATTCACACAGATTAACTCCTCTGTTTATTTTGATTCTAATGTAGCTCTTCTAACAACAAAGTTAGACTATTTTACATTTTCACCTTCCTGGTCTGTTGCTTAGGAATTACAGGTTACTTATTGTGTAACATTAGTTCTGAAGCTGTGGTACATTCAGTACCTTTTGTTCTATGAGTGATTTTGGTCTGAACTATAAATGGGAAAACCTTTCCTTCAGATACTACTCAAAAGAGAAGTGCAGTGGTGAACTTTTCAAGATTATCACGTGCAGATCCTGAAGCAGAAGGTTTTGAATCAAGAACGAGTAATACTTGCAGTCTAACACTGATCAGGCATGGTATTAAAATACAATACTGTGTTGGTGTTGTGGCTGCCATTGTGTCTTGCAGGAAAGTGTTAGCCACAGATCTTCTTTAGTAACAATAAATGGAAAAAGACAAATTGCTGTGCCCTTTGAAAATGCTTTGATTTCTTTAAGTCTTTATACACATATTTAATTTAGAGTTAAACCCACTGAGCTTTTAGGAACGGATTTAATGTACGAATACATAAACAGTGATATTGGTTTAGTCTGATTTGAATAAACTGAATGTTTAATATCTGCCCTCTCTCTCCCTCTTATAGTCCTGTTTATGTGCACAACCCACATCTGGATGCTCTGAAAGATGACATCCTCTATCACTTCAGTCTAGGAACTGGAAGTCATAACCTACCAGCCATGTTTGGTGATGTCAAAGTAAAGAATTTTAATACCTTTTTTTACAAGAAAAAGCGTTACTCACATGACCTAATTTTATGGTTGCAGTGCTTTAAACTTTTCCTCTACACTGAAATAAAGTTGGTTTCACTGACGTGGTCAGTGTTATGATTCACTGTGATCCTTGACGTGTAAATCAATGTTTTGTTTTTGGTAAATTAGCTTATTTTTAAATCGCAATATTATGTAATGTCTCAACATTATCTGATGATAATTTTTGATTTTTGTCAAAAATCTTCTGTGTGTAAATGCATCCTGTAGTTTGTGTGTGTCGGAGGGAGTCCATGGAGGATGAAGTCATTCACTGAGTTTATTGCAGCTGAGCTCGCAATGGAAGACCCCAAATCTGGGTATCCCAACATCTGCGCTGGGACAGATCGTTACGCCATGTACAAAGTTGGCCCTGTTCTCTCTGTCAGTGTATGTACAAACACGGCTCAGCATAACTTGTTTCCGTCGCCCGTCTAGTTTATGTTTAACTAACTTTTGTGTGACATGTTTGTGCTTGACTTTCACAGCATGGTATGGGCATTCCATCTATTGCGATAATGTTGCACGAACTCATAAAGCTCCTTCATCATGCCCATTGTACTGATGTTACAATCATACGCATAGGAACATCAGGAGGAATAGGTACATTAGTTTTTTGTTTGTTTGTTTTTTTTTAATGTGACCTCTTAGGAACTTTACCAACTACACAAGAATGTCAAGCATAGCAGTGGCTCCTATGTTTTCCAAACATAGGAGCTACATTAAACATAATCATATGTTTGTTTGTTTTTTTAAAATCTGTTTTAAGTAAAATTGAGTAAAATTAGTAACTGAAATCTTTTTCTTTCGATAAGTGATGCAACTGGGTAGAATGTGGAGCTGGTGGGAGTGGCTTGTTTAAAATAAGATGACAGTTGGTGATGAGAAAAACAGGAAAGGGAAAAAAAGAAGAGAAAAATGTTCATTTTGAAACTTTAGTCTCACCATTTTGACATTTTTCGTGTTCTGATTGTTTTCAGAGCTGACAATATGAAAAACTTTTGTAATAATTACCTACAATGTTGAATATAAGATATTAGGTTTGGACACATTTGCTGACAAATTGCTTTAAGGGTATAGTAAGTATTTAAAAAGGGAGATATTTGTTTTGTTTTGAGGAAGATCAACACATTTGACAAAGGTGGTCAGGAAGAGTTCAACTTTAGTGCAGTGTCGGGCTGCTTAATTCACTGTTTGTATTTTTGTAGTTAGGGGATTATGAACTTTTAATTATTTAAAAATTAAACAAGGTATTACTCATTGTTTCGGTACTTAATTATTTTTTATGACACAGTCAGCATGGAAACCTAAAGATTTAAAAGTAGCATTTTTCTCTAGATATTTAGAAAAACACAAAATGGGATTGTCAAATCAGGGTTTTGTGTAGTGTAGACCGGAATCCCGGAATCAAAACCATAAAATCACTCAAAATATATTCCATATTTTAGACCACTCAATGTTAAAGGTCAGCAGACAGACAGATTAAGTAACAGTTTATTTTTCTCACTTGCAAATTTGTTTTGTTTTTCAGGACTTGAGCCTGGCACGGTTGTTGTTACCAGTCAGTCAGTGGATGCCACATTCCTGCCTAAGTTTGAGCAGGTGATCCTGGGAAAGACGGTGGTGCGCAGCACTGATCTGGACCAAAGCCTGGCCCAGGAGCTGTTGCAGTGCAGCAAAGGGCTTAACCAGTTTGAGACAGTCATCGGTAACACCATGTGCACGCTGGATTTTTATGAAGGTGTGTACTCTAATGTACTAATGGTTTAACATATTCTTTCTCTTGCAGTACACTTACAGCGTTTACATTTCTTTCCCTTGTCTCTGTCACATAAAATCCAAAGGTCAAGCCCGCCTGGATGGCGCCTTCTGCTCCTACACAGAGGCAGAAAAACAGGAATACCTCCTAAAGGCCAAAGAGGCGGGAGTCTGCAACATTGAGATGGAATCATCCGTTTTTGCTGCTATGTGCAAACTGAGTGGTCTGCAAGGTAAAAACGCACGACAATACTATCATAACATAACTGCCAAAAGTGTCACCGACTCAAAGCAACATTTTATGTGATCCTCTGTTAACTGTCTTGCACGTTCTTGTATTTTTTTGTGCAGCGGCTGTTGTCTGTGTCACACTGTTGGATCGGCTGAAAGGAGATCAGCTAAGCAGCTCTCATGAAGTTCTTAACAATTATCAGCTTCGTCCTCAAATACTGGTTGGCTCTTACATTAAGAAGCAGCTAAAGGCCAAAGCGGAGAACAGATGAATGTTAAGAGTGAACATTTTGTCTGAGTATCATATAGGTTATAAATGACCAAGCACTGAAAATGATCCACAACAGTAGATTTAAGCTGCTGTTGTAGTTGATATGTCTTCACATAAATCAGTTTTTCAAGGGGCAATATTATGTATTTTCCACTATGTGCCATTTTATATCACCAGCAACCCTTAGTTATAAATTTTGTATATGTCAAGCATGGCTTAAAAGAAATATGACTTTGCAAATTAACACCTTGAAATTGTCTCTTTTAAGAGAAGTTTCTACTCTCTCCGGCATTCTGCCGTCAGCACGTCATGACAACAACTTCTCCCCATTAAGGCTTTAATGACATTTTTACTAGCGTTTCACTCAATAGTAGTTTTTCTGATGAACTCAGCGTCTTCCAGAGACCCGACATTTAGGCAACCCCAAATGGCTGCCGTTCGAGGATTTCTCAAACATGTATGAAAGAATCAAACCAACACTTATGGTTTATTTTTGATGATATCATTATGGCATGAGATAAAGCTCAAAGTCAATTTATACATAATACAGCCCCTTTTAAATTATGCCTTGTATTCATACATTGTTGGTGGTTTAGGAATAAGGGACAAACATGCACTCTTTTACTTTTTACCCTTTGTCTTACGTTTGAATTTAATTTAACTGAACATTTGAATGGATTTAGAATTTTAATTATCTTTGATTTAAGGCACTTTTGTATATTTAAGTTCCTGATCCTTAAAACTTAAACTCCACCTGTGCTATAACATAATATCTTTTAATGGTTTTACCTAAATACTCCTTCCTTAAGTGTCAAAGTCCTGATACAGATATCAAATATTTTGTCTCATTTCATGTTGTTTCATTTAAATGAAACAAATCCCTTGTACCTCATTTAGACTGTTTATTGTTCATAATCTGTGGCTGTGTTATATATATATACTGTATATATACAGTATATATACTGTATATATGCTGTATATATATATCTATATATATATATATATATATATATATATATATATATATATATACAGTACAGACCAAAAGTTGGGACACACCTTTTAATTCAATGTGTTTTCTGTATTTTCATGACTATTGACATTGTAGATTCACACTGAAGGCATCAAAACTATGAATAACACATGTGGAAATATGCACTAAACAAAAAAGTGTAAAACAACTGAAAATACCCCTTATATTCTAGTTTCTTCAAAGTAGCAACCTTTTGCTGTGATTACTGCTTTGCACACACTCTGCATTTTCTTGATGAGCTTCAAGAGGTAGTCACCTGAAATGGTTTTCACTTCATAGGTGTGTCCTGTCAGGTTAATAAGTGGGATTTCTTGCCTTATAAATAGTCATGAAAATAAAGAAAACCCATTGAATTAGAAGGTGTGTCCAAACTTTTGGTCTGTACTGTACTGTATGTATATATATATATATATAAGGCACTGAGTCAGCGAATAGACCACTTTACACTGATGTAACTTTTCATGACTTGAAATAACTACTAGTGCTAAAAAACTGCATGTAATATTTTTTTTATACATATACATGTGTATATAAATTAAAGCAGTTGTCCTTGCAGTGTGTCAGTACTTGTGTGTTCTTGATATGTGTCACGATATGTTTGTTGCTACATCAGTTAAAAGTATTGGCAGGTAATTAAAGATCAGTGCTCCAGAGCATGATTTTATCAGATCATTGGCATTTTTCCTTTATATCACTCAAAATACATCTTATCTTTGAAGATCACCCACTTTATGTAAATTATTCCCATGAATAATAAGCCATGGGTAGCATCTTTCCATTTAAGATTAATTGGGTAGTCTTATACACATTAAATGCAGTTTCCAACAGTAGAAATGATGTGATCACTGCTGAGGAACGTATACTGCACCAGTAAGGCTATGCTCTTAATTTACTTCCAATTAGTGTCATGAAATTTTTTTAGCTGCTATAAAAAATATGCACATATCAAGCTTGACTTAAAAGAAAAGTGTAAGTCGTTCTTCATTTACTTCCATTTAAAGTGCTGTGGAAAAATCTTAATTTTTTAACTTCTTTTTCTCATGTTATAAAACTCAAATTTCATTGCATCTTGACTTCATGTGATAAATCAATATTAAGAAAGCTGATCAATCCATCGTCTGAAAATGAAGAGACTTTCACATCTGTAAACTTACCAAGACGTGTCTAGCCTACACCTGTAGGTCGAACAAGGAGAACATTCATCAAAGAAGCAACCAATAAGGTTACCCATGGCACTCATTGTTACTTTGGAAGAGGTACACAGATTCACAGGTCAGGTGGGACAACATGGTGGCATGCAAGTCTCTGTGAACAATTCCGATTTGGATCAAGTTTGGAAGCACTTCATTCTTGATTCATTGACTCAAGCTCGTTAGGATGAAGGCTGCAGCTCATGGTGGATGCTGGTACCCGCCGTGCGCGTCATAGGCAAGAGGAGGGTCTGAATGCGCGTTCCTCCGCGCGTTCCTCTTGCTCCCCGCTTCCCAGTCCAAGCCTGGTCTTTTCGCTGACTCAGTGCCTTAAGCAGCATCAAGGTTCATCGGAACAGAGCTTCAGCATCCTCTGCGGAGAAATACATCGGCCATGGCTAAAACTGTAACCGGTAAGTGTGTTAAGACTCGTCCTTTCTGATAAGACGGGAGGATGGATGGATAGATGGATGGATGGGTGGATGGATTGATGGATGGATAGACTCATGACAGGTGCATCCTTTCCGTTACCAGAAAGGTGCAGCATACGGTCTGGCGTTATATTGTGAAGGATTAAAAAAACCAAACATTTTAAGCACTGATCTCTTCTACTGAACGCGAGTGTGTTGTCTCAGTTGAAATCTGCAAAATGCAAGAATGGGCTTACAAGGCCAGAATCCTTCTTTGTCTGAAACGTTTATTTGATTGTTGCATTGTTAATATTTTTATTTCACATAATGCAGCATAGTGAAAATACTATGATCGGAATTCTTAAAACAGCTTTATTCGCAGTGCTGCACCTGCGCCGCTTCATGCCACAGCGGCCCCCCAACATGCAGCATAATGCAGACGGACCCCACCCAAGATGCTAAGCGGCCGATCATTGAGCCGACAGCAAAACAGTCATATTTATCCCGCATTGGCTTCTTTCTACGTGACTTTTACTATGTCCAAGCTTGCATAGAGATGCTAATCTTCAAGTGTTGTGTTTATGTAGTTATTATTATTATTATTTTTTTTAACGTGATGAGAACTGAGCCTTTTCATTCTTTAGCTTGTCTTATTACCTCAAAGTCCAGGATAGATCTCCAGCTGTGGCATGTATTGCAATTCATCTAGCAAGAAAGGAACGGTTTATATATTCATTAATGATAATAGTTGGGGATTTAAAGTAAAACGCTAAAACAGCTTTTATTATTGGGTATATATTTCCCACTACACTAGTTTGCCATAGAGACAAATTGCTCAGCAGTTTTTGTTTTACATCAGGGTATTAAAACAATGCCCTGATTTAATCATTCAATTTTGATTGTTTTGTGTGTGTTTGCATGCCTTGTTATGGAGAGCATCCTAAAGCAGATAAGTGTATTGTAAGGTGGGAGGCAGGCCAGCCCTGCAGCAAAAGAGCTGCTTCACACACCGGCCTTTGGAACAGAAGGCTCAGCGGCCCTGTTGTCCTCTCTTAAGACCTATGTGGGCACTTTCACAAAAATGTAAAGAAGGAAAACAAATGGAGTGCAGATCATCAATCAGCCGATTCTTGCTGCCTTGATATTAAAATAAGCTTGCGGGAGGCTTTGGCACAAAAATTTTACAAGGAAACTGGATGAACTTACATGCAGGCCCGTTTTGTTAGAATCAAATGTGATTTTATGGTTATGCCTAGTTTCTTTTAAAAAAGAAATGTATGGTGACCACATCAGAATGGATAAATCAATTACTCTTCAATTATTAATGGAGGAACACAATGCTTCCATACCTTTAAGACTTTAAATGCATTATTGATTCTGTAATAGTGAAATGATAAAATACCTTGCAAAATTATTCATACCCCTTGAACTTTCACCTATTCTCTTCCATTATGAACACATTTTTTAAATTGCTTATTCCGGTATTACATTATACAGGAACATAAAGTATTATGAAGTAGAAGGAAAAGAATACACTCATTTTATGAGAAAAATAAATTTTAAGAGTGTGTTGTGAAATTGTGTTCAATGTCATTTAATTTGATAGCCCCAAATTATAATAATAGTAAAGAAAAGAAAATCACTATATTAGGAAATGGTGTCCACCTTTATGTTATTTAATATCAGTATGAATTTAGCTGTTTTGTGAAGAATTCAGAGATTGTTTTAGAGAACATTAGTAAATGACATCATGCTGATGAAGGAATACAGCAGACATGACATGGATAATATTGTGGTGAAGTTTAAAGTAGAGTCAGGTTAGAAAACCATAACCCAAACCTTAAACTTCAACAGGTCTGTTCAATTTCTCATCTGGAGAATAGAAAAGGTATGTTAAAAATGCAAATCTGCCAAGATATGACTGTCCATCTAAACTGACAAGTCAGGTAAAGATTAATTGAAAAAACTTAGAGGAGATGATGAAATCCTTAGCTCAGGTGGAAGAATCCATTGACAGTACAACTGCACTGCACTCAACAAATCTGGCTTATAAGCAAAAGTAGTAATAGCCATAAAATCCCTTTTTCAGTTTGCCACAAAACCATCCAAGGCACAGTCAGCATCTAGAGGAAAGTCAAATCATGTGATGTTTTTCTTTCACTTCATGATTATATTGCATTGAATCCCAATAAAATGCACTAAGATTACTTTTAGCCAACAAGTATGACAGAAAACAATGCAGACTACCCTAAATACTGTACACCAATGCTGAAGCATAATGGTGTTAACATCATGCCAAGGGGATTTTTTTCTTTGGAAAGAAAAGATAAGCTGGTCAAAGTTGGTATGAAGATGGATGGAGCTAAATACATTCTTCCCATCCATGAATTAAATCTGTGAGAGACTGCTAAAATGTTGTGACTTAGTCCGAGGCTTACCTTGCCGGTAGGATAGCAACCTTAAATGAACAACCAGCGCAACAGTGAAACAGCTTATTTCAGACTCTTGGGGACTAAGCACAAGGGTGCATTTGTGCATGACATCCAAATAGATTACATGTTGGGACTCTACCATGACAAAATGTGAGAAAATTCAAGGGCTATAAATGCTTTATTAACATTATATGGTTTATTGAGCAACCTCCATTTGCCAACTATTTGTTTTAATTTCAGGACTCAATTACTGAGTAAGTACCTTTGTTGTATATTGTTTGACCTGATTAGATTTTTTAAAAATTTCCCAACAGCATACAAAGAGAAGATGAAGGAGTTGTCCGTCCTCTCCCTTATCTGTTCCTGCTTCTACCCCGAGACTCGCAACAAACTCGTTTGTGAGTTTGAAGGTATGAAGGATCTGAAAAATTGATTTTCTTTACAACCAAACAAATGGTCCCTAAAGGATGTTTTCTCTTCCCTGGAAGAAGAGGCATTAATCAACTGGTATGTTAATGGATTTTTTTAACACTCTCATTGTATTTGTCTGATTTACAGACATGGAAGTTAAAGCTATAGACAAACGGGCCTCAGGGCAAGCCTTTGAGGTAATTCTCAAGCCCCAGTCTCCGGTGTCAGACATTGCCCACAACCTTCCCTCTCCCCCAAAGAGGGATCTCTCCCTGGAGGAGATTGAGAAGAAACTGGAGGCAGCTGAAGAGCGAAGGAAGGTATTTTCTTTCTGACCAACAGCTTTGTGTTCTAAATAGTAGAGGCTTTTCAAAATTACATGGATGTGTATTTTAGTACCAAGAGTCTCAGGTGCTGAAGGCGTTGGCGGAAAAGCGGGAGCATGAAAGGGACGTGTTGCTAAAGGCCATGGAGGAGAACAGCAACTTTAGCAAGATGGCCGAGGAAAAGCTCCAGATGAAGATGGAACAGATTAAGGAGAATCGCGAGGCCCAGCTGGCAGCCATGATGGAGCGCCTACAGGAGAAGGTCAGAGTTGCAAAAAAATCAGGCATTTATCAGTGGGAATCAGTGTTGCAGTTTGAGTTTTAGAATTTTCAAACTAATTATTGTCACTATGTGTGTCACTGTGTTCAGGAGAAGCATGCCGCAGCTGTGCGCAGGAACAAAGAACTGCTGAGGGAAGAGCAGCTAGCATGAGCTTCACACAATTCCTGTGGTCCGTCTGTCGAACCATCCATCCATCCATCCCTGCCCCGCCTTCAACCTCTCCAAAACAGACACTCTGCCCTGAAGGCTGAGAGGCTCAAGAAACTCACCACCACAGCACTGCACACCTTGTCACAACTATCCACAACCATCAGTATTATCAATAATACAGACATCTATGACACTCCTTTTACAACTAAATAGATTTGTTGATTTAGCAAAAGTGCAACCATATTACTTTTATTTTGTAAATACTATCTATCTATCTATCTATCTATCTATCTATCTATCTAGCTAGCTAGCTAGCTATCTAGATACCACATAGAAACTAGATAGACAGATAGCGGGTTAGCTATCTGTTTAGCTAGCTAGCCAGATAGCTTCCTGTCTCTCTCTCTGTATCTCCCTCTCTCTGTGTCTAGCTGTCTTGCTAACTAGCTAGATAAAAAGACTGAAAGCTAGTTAGCTAAATTTCTTGATAGCCAACATTTTATTTGTTTATCTAGCTAGCTAGCTTGCTATCTTTTTGTTAGTGACTGTTTATGTTCTTCAAGTTTTACACCACAACTCTTATCATTTGAAAGGCCTGAGTGTTGGGAGTTGGCAGAAGATGGAGGATTTTCAGTGTTTTCTGATGATGTCATGACGATGACGACGACGATGTTGATAAAATATTTGTATGTTTCGTGAAGAGTAACAGACGATATGTACGCTGCAAATCTGGTTTGTGTATATCGCATCTGTTATCTCCCCCATGCCGCCTACTCATGCTCAGCACCCATAGATTCAGACCACTTCCTCTGAGATGAATTGTATTGTTGTTAGGAATGTATTTGCCTAAAGGGAGTAACTATACATCTGCATATTCACACCTTTTTTCAACCAGTCATTTGCCAAATAAATAGCTCTCCTAGGATCTCTGGAGATGAGTCTCAAAAAAATGAATGAATGTTATGAGACCAAACTGGTATCATACAGTGTCTTGGACAGTGGAATGTGCTGTTGCTCTCATCTTGATATTTGATAGTGTGAACCTAAAATATGTCTGTGTGGGCGACTAGGCATCATTAGCATCTTTTCTCCTTAGAGGTTTAGGTAGATAATGGATGCAAGAAGCTTTACATACAGCACACTGAAGTAGTCTCTTTTTAACCTTCAGAATACCACTGATATCTGCCTGCGTAGTCTGCTGCTTGTGTTTTTTTCCTCTTCATATTTTTCTCTGTGAAAGCTTTGCTGAATAAAGGTTTGGGAGTTCTGTGAACATGGCATGCACCATCTATTACGTTTCTGTAATAAAACACAAGGGGAATTGTAAACTGCCAAATAAAAGAACCAGTTATCTACACACCATGAGAACTGCAGTCTGCAAAAACCCATTTTTCATTTCATTACATTTAGTCTAAGTAATAGATTTCCAGTAAACCATATGAATGTTTTCATTGGTAAGACTAATATAAACAGAGAGGACAAACCAATGTAGCTGTACATCATGCTTGGAATTTGGGTTTTCTATTTATAGAAACCAAGGTTTTATTTCTAAAGGTTTTACAACCAAAGACACTGATTAACTCTATTAAACTAATTGGTTTTATGATCAGCCAAAAACAATTCAAAATAGATCTGAATGATGAGTTCCTAACATTCCTATTGAACACATTTCATCACAAACATAAAGAAAGATTGTTAATTGCAAATTAATTATAAGAAAAACTTTACATTGTCTATATAGTACAGAAAAACAATCAATGAAAGATAAAGACACACTTGTTTTTAAAATGTTTATTATTATTATTATTATCAATAATAATAATAATAATAATAATAATAATAATAATAATAATAATAATAATAACAACAGAATAGCAATAATAATAATAATAATAATAATAGATTAACCTGAAACCCTTGAACTAGCCCTGGCTTGCACAACTTTTTCATGTTTCCACAAAAAGTGTCACTTGTTCAAAATCTATTAGTGTAAGAGTGATCTTCTACCAACAGGTGGCAGCATCCGACTTAAATCTCAATTTGCAAAGCAGGTCACTGTTTTGTTTAAAAAAGAAGGAAACAAATAAACACTTAGGCTTTCGTTGTGACCTTGTTTTCAAACTATAGATTTGCCTATCAGAAGATGGTAAATTAAACAACCTTAATATATTTTAGATGAGTGGGTGGCTTTAGTCCGCAGACAACAAATTAAGAACACATTTTACCCCTTGGGAGCTCTAGAAGGATACAACTGCCTCACTAAAACAATGAACCTCTAAAAATCTTAACTTATAGAAACCAAACAAGAAACAACCCATTTGAGTCAAGATGCGATTTATGAGACCATCTGCTTCTGCGTTGGTGATACTTAATAACTCTTTCTCCACCAATGTCCCCATCCTGTTCACACTATTGTCTCCATTCCAGACCAGCCCAGGCTGGTGAGGTCAGGGTAACATTGTAAAGGATTTCCTCTGGCTCTTAATGATTTCCTGGGTATTCATAAGGGCAACAATGCATTTGGATTCTGTTACACAAACCTGGCACATGGCAAAGGACCTGCTTTCCAGTTAATAACCTGGATCTTATTAACTTATAATGAACTTCCATGGTGCTGCTGCTATAATGCACCTGCAGCATAAATACTGATTAGAGAAGAAGCCTATAATCAGTTAATCGCATTTTGTCAAAGGAATAAGTTTATTCAAAAGTGTTGAGGATTAAATAAAACAGAAAAATGCCAGAAATGTGTTTTGGACCCACTTTATTTGTAAAAACAAAAAAATTATAACCAATACATAAACAATCATTTTTAAGTTTCAAGACACGTGTTTTCCAAATGTAGTCCATACAACATTAAATTTATGTTTTTTCACATAGTTGCAATATTGCTAAATAAAACAGAACAAATTAAACAACTTTAAAATGTAGACATCTGTAGCCAACTGGGCCAGACTAACTAGGGCAGTATCGTAAGTTGTTGTTCACCTCAAATTTTTATTTTTCAGTGAATGGAGATTTGGCAAACACCTGTTTTGCAGGTATTCAAATGAAAATTATAAGCCAAGATTTTCATGTTAAACATCACTATACAACTATTTGTAAATGATGATGTCATAGGCCCATTTTTTTTATCTAGCTAACCCCAAACACTTCAGGTGCAAAAACAGCAAACCTTAAGCACATCTTCCAGCCTTCCTTTGTTTTTGGTGTATTTCAGTGGCTTGGTTAAAAAGCCAAGTCATAGTTATAATGTTTTTGTCTCATTGTTACCAGTAGATGACAAAGTTATTATTTGTTCAAAAGAAACGTTAGTTTCTTTTTATTTAGTGGTTTGGGCAAACAGCTTTTGTGATATTTACTTATAACTTGCATAGGTAAAAGAAAATTGAGTGGGCACCAAAACTCTAGCCCAGGGGCCCATATCCTCCTATGTCCAGCCTTGGTGGTCGCCAGTTTACACAGTTTTTTAATTGTATCTGTACATTTCCTCTACAATCATTCTATCATGGCTCATATTTTTACTTCAGTCCTCAACCTGGAGGTGAAAAAACTATCTAAATTAAGCTTTTTATTCACCAAATAGTGAATAAAAACATATTCACCTTTTAAGTAAATAAAATTCTAAAAGGGCATTATGTCCACCTGCAACTTCTCAAACTTATTTCTAAGCAAAATAAAATTATTTTGATTCATTTTCCTTTAGTTTATTGAAATATGAACAGTTGAAGCAGGATTTGTCGGTGATGGTGGGCACAGCTCAGCTGTTGCCTTGAGTCCAGTGCTCAGCGTCAGAACGCCCCAATCTCCATGCCCCACGGCCTGTAAGGCTTTGACATGGTGGAGGTGGGACTCACTGTACCGATGGCCGTTGGGGAGATGAGAGGAAAGGCCCCAAAGGAGAGGGGGAAGGCCGAAAGCGAGGAGAGAGACGAGACGAGAGGTGGGGACAACTTAGATGTCGGCACAGGTAGACTGAGGGGTAAGGAGCCATTAGGAGGCACCCTGAGAGACTCTGTGGGGGATAGCATACTGAGTCTGGATGTTCCAGAAACCTCACCGGATGAGGAGGATGAAGAAGAAGAGGAGCAGGAGGACGGTGGACTGCTGTTTGTTCTGGGCGCAGGTGTCCTGCCCTGAGGGTGCTGGAGAAGAAGATGGTGGGGGAGAGGGGATGGGGCTGTTCCATACGCCGAGCCCCAAGCAAAGTGTTCCAGTCCAGTGTGCACCTCCCTCTGAGAGGCGTAGTTGCTGAGGTGGGACACCAAGCGGATCCGCAGGGAGTCTGTACTCTCCCGGCCCTCAATGATGCTCAGGTAACGGGCCGTCTCTGCCAGACACTCCCTGAAGCCCAAACTGCGGTAATCCTTAGCAAGAGCATGAGCCTCAAAGTAACCTGTGAGGGAAGACAACAGGAACCTGTCAGGTAAGACAACAGGAATATCCAACCTGAAGCAGAAAGTTCTGGTTTGCCTTATAACGTCAGAGGGTTATTCACCTTTTCCTCCAGATGCATGAAGCATCTTCAGGTGGTCCACTGTCATCTGCAGAATTTCAGCCTTTTCCAATTTAGCTGATCCCTGAAAAGCAGAAAGATGAATATTGTTACTTTACACAAATTTTAATTGAATTTGGCTATAATCTGCATTAAAAAAACCCAAAACCATCTGTTTGGGTTCAGGATGTAATGAGGGGAAGAGTAATTCACCTGCTTCTCAAAAGCACTTGGTACCAGTCTTCTCAGTTCTGACAGGCTACTATTGATCCGGTCACGTCTCCTTTTCTCTATTATCTATTTATAAGCATTTCAATATAAAGACATATAAATATTTTATCAGAAAACAGATGAAAATATAAATATATAAGATAAATTAAAAACAGATACAATAATAATTGAGAATAGAGGAAGAAAAGAACTGAGGTTTTAAAAAGTGTTTGCATACCCCTCTGCGCCTTTTTCTTGCTTGAACTTGTGTAGTGGTGGTGGAGGGTGACATCGATCCTGGAGAGTCAGCTTGACTGAAAAGAAAATATGTCTCAATTGTTTTTTATTTTTTTTAATGATTGTAAAACATGACATGACTTGTAGGCACAATATATCTTTAATCTAGAAATGACATAAAATATAATATATAAAATGTAAATTCTAAGATATAACATATAATCTATCATGTAGTTATTGAAAAAAAAAAAAAATCCTACCCATTTTCGTCGCCACTGTCCTTCTCCACCTCCACGTTGTCATCCAGCTCGCTGTCTGATGAGCTGTAATTGAGGCTTCGCTTCATTCTGATGTCCGGGCTCACACGGATGAAGGTGGTTTTAGTTTCACAGAGAGCTCCAGCTGCGCAGGGTCCGAGCAACAGTTTGAACATCAGATCTGCTTCTGCTGGGATTACTTTCACACCGCGGGAAGGGGGCGGGGCCTAATGAGTGAGGTGGGAGTGGTCCGAACTGGACCCGTTGGGCGAGCTCGAACTAAGCTGACACCTAAATGACGTGTTCATTTAAGAAATATATGCATGACTGGAAAGGTTGGAAGAAAGTAGCATTTGTTCTTTAATTTCTTTTAGCAGCAAACAGATGAGCCTCAGTGAAAGACTTCTTGTTAAAGTTTCTTTTTCAGCTTCTTTTGTTGTTAGATTTTCAAAACTCTGAAGCTGAATCTTTGATCTTTTCTTTATGACAATAGTTTTTACATTTTTTTTTTAAACAAGCACATTTATTTCTTTAAAGTATTCTGTTCGGTTGCATATATACCTATACCTGAGTATATTTTAGTAACTGTATTTTTTTTTCATTGTGAATTTGTCCTTACTGCACAGTCTCTTATTTTTCTTTTTTCTTTTTCTTTTATTTTTATTATTTTTCTCACTTACCTTAACTTGCTGCTCTATTCTATTCTATTCCAAACAGAAGCAGTAATCCATCAGTGGAAATCCCACCACCTCCCCTAACCCTCCACCCCGGCTGCTGTCTCATAGACCACTACCTTGTTGAGACACAGCTGTTTCTGCTCCATCAGGTCAGTTGTTAAGTTCATGCACTGGGGCGAGACAAGTGCAGATGAGATCTTGATTCCCGTGAACAACTGCTGCAACACCAACAATTCCTGCTCTTAGCAGGTCGTAGATATTTCCATAACATCAGGTACAACATGAAGTGAGAGCGATGATGAGCATCGCACATCTCTCATATCATTTGAAGATAGCATAATACAAAGACAGTCATTATTTAAAAAAATAAAAACTTTGTCAGAGTAAACATCTGAAAACTACATTTCATAATGTACAGAACCACTATAATATTCTCTTAGTTTTAAGCTGCTTTAGTTTTAAGTCATGCAGTTACACTGATCAGAAATGTTTACTAGACTCAGTTATTCTGTACATGTTGCAAATGTAAGATTGGTAACAGTGCACCACAATATAGGCTTCCTCCTTCCCACTGTAGTAAAATTTTCCTGAGTTTCTGAACTCAGGCGTGAACCTGCAAACACCACAGACTGCAATGAAGGGTGGATACTGATTATTCATTATTATTTGTCAGTGCGATCTTTTCATTTGAACATGGAAAATCAAGTCTTGCAAAGATAATAGCTTACAAATGGTATTAAAATGAGGAAACAAATAAAGAACAATGAATGAACTGTAACAAGGGCGAGCGTATATTTGGATTGCTTATATCTATTAACATGCTCTACATATTTTTATATAACAAATGTCATTACTAAGATTATAAAATAATTTCTCTGCTGGGATGAATAAAGTAATTCTATTCTATATTCTATATTACTATAATAATGTTTTGTTCCATCCATCCATCCATTTTCTGTTCACCCTTGTCCCTAATGGGGTCGGGAGGGTTGCTGGTGCCTATCTCCAGCTACGTTCCGGGCGAGAGGCGGGGAACACCCCGAACAGGTCGCCAGTCTGTCGCATAATGTTTTGTTCACCAACCTTAATTTTTGTTGCCCACTGGTTAGATGGGTGGATTCATGGGTGGATGGACACATTAAAAAAGTTGGTGCTGCTCAATCATTTGTCACATTGACAGGCAACTTAAAAAAGATAGATCTGGAAATAATACAAAAATTCATACAGACCCTAACTGGAAGATACTTCAAAATTATATATTTTATACTAATAAAATATATAAAGTAGCACTCAGCTATCTCAAACATCAAAGATCTTGTTGAGTTTGAGAAACCAAGTCAGACAAACTATCCCTTTTTATCAGATCTTGTATCATCTCACATACATGACATTTGTTGACTGACAGATAACAACTTAAAGATGTTTTGAATCACTTTAATATTGTTTATCATCTTATTATAGTAACAGGTTTCCACTGTGACAGGATTTTTCAGGTGGTTTCCATTATGCATACTCAAACCGTTCACACCTCACTGTCAAGGTCCTCTACATTAGCACCAGCATTCCTTTGGCTCCTTAAGGTTACTAATTATGATTTAGCTTCGCCAAAACCTTGACCTTTCAGTTCTGGCATCAAAACCGTTTCTTTAGGACGGTGGGGGTGAACATTATAAATGGTCCAATTCTGTTTGAACCTGTTCAGTTTCAGCTCATTTGTTTATGACTGCCACATTTCTCTAGATTATCTTTAAGTTGAACAACCTCAGCAGCATGCCAGCACGGCCGGTGACCGCTGCACTTCATTTAGCACTAGCTCGTAGATGAAACTGCTCTCAAACCAACCATGTGCCAGGAAGCTAAAAGGTATAAGCAAGCATTTGTTTGAAACTGGCGTGTGCCCAGCTGCCTTCCTCAATCTCCCCTCAGGTTTCCCTGGGTGACTCTTTTTTTGTGTGGGAGAGTGCGGCCCGAGTGTGCGCCGGGGTGTGTTTGCGTGTGTTTGCGTGAATGAGAGTGTGTGGGCGTGTTCAGGAGGTGCTGTTTCCCACAACCCTGATCTAATTCCGTGGTAACTCAATCTCCGTGTGAGCTCTTCCCGGCGAGTGTTCTCCCACCCGTCGACAGTCTCTCCCTGGCTGGCTGAGTGTGTCTGACGGAGGTCTAGCCCTCACTTCCCCCACCTCTTTCCCTTCCCTCCCCCTTGTCCTACACACCCTCCCATCAGGATTGATTTACTATGTCAACCGTCGTGGCAGTCGGCAGCAGCGACGCTCACAGCCGGGCCTGCATCCTGTGTGCACACCATCTTGACATCTTATACCTGCCACTCAACAACTGCTGCAGTGGAGTTTGTGTTTTGTGGGTGCTGTGGGGAGGGAGGCCGACAGGAAGGCACTTGAGCATGTGAGATAATTTCCTTGTTCATGTTTTATTCAACTGGGGAATGGTGCAGGGGACTTGGCGAAGGAAAAAGCCTGAACTTTGTTGCACGCAAGAGGTATGATATTATGTAAGGAAGGGAAAATGCCACCCAAGTTGGACTTAAATAAGCCGTCCTACTTGGGGAAATGTCTCCAAGACAGCCTCTGTACAACAATGTTATCCTATGGGCCACAGTTTCCTGCCTGTCCCGTCTTATTCCAGTCAGCACCCAGGTTCTATATCGGGCAGAGAACAGACCAGGCCTGAGATCCATTCCCACTGTTCAACCACAATACACCCGCCTTCTCATTCTTTACTTTCCTGCCTTTGTTGGCATCCTTTCTATTTGTGCTTTTTGGATAGGTAAAGCCAAGAAGGATATGTTGACTTCCTTGTTTCTTTGTTTAGCATGGGGTTTTGTTTCTTGTTTCATTCAGTTTTTTTCCTATGATTTGAACACTGCCACTAATCTCTCTGCTTAAGCCACAAGATGAAAAATCTTATTATTTTTTTTGACAAACAAGAATAGCTGAATGGAATATATGCCAGTCTTTTTACCCCACAAAGGTACACAGGCCTTATAATTAGCTACTTGGTGCCATTCAGCTTTTTTCAAGCTCACAATGGTGGGAAGGCAGATCACAAGACTGATTTCTAAATAAGCGCAGCAGGAGACAGCGCATGATGTCTTTCCAGAGAAAGGAGCGCAGAGAAGACAGCTTACATTTAAGGCCATGCATTGTGTTCCCACTGGAAGAACATAGTTTGCATATCAATAGAGTATCAATAAGGTATATGGGTATTTTTATAACTTTGCTCATTTAGAAACTGCAATTTTTAAACATTTTTTTCTCCATAATAGATCAAGCTCCTTTTGACTGGTTAGAGTGTATGAATGATCTCAGTCATTTCACTGTAGCAAGTATTTGTATGTTTCTTGCTGGGAGATGAAGACATTTAGATAGCATGATGCTGCCACCGCCACATTTCACTACAGGGATGTTATGTTCAGAGTAATGTGCAGTGTTAGTTTTTTATCACTCGCTACCAAAATCTACCAAAACATTCAATGTCAGACTCATTTAACGGGAACGCCTTTTCCTACTTGTTTTGTGAGTCCTCTATGAGAACTAGTGGCAAACTTTAAATGGCACTTTTTATGACCTTTTTTCAACAATGTCTTTTTACCACTTCCAGAAAAGCCAGATTCATGGAATGCATGACTAATAACTATCCTGTTGATGTACACTCTGTTGAATAATGACAAAAAAATATTATATTTAAGGAATTTTGGGTATAAGAGACAAAATGCAAATATATTCCAAAATATTCTGATTCAGATTTTTATTTGTAATATTTACAATAAAGTAGACATAAATCCCTTTTTCTCCACCTCAATACCTCACTTTGTTTTGATCTACCTCTTAAAATACCAATCCAATATATTGACATTTGTGGTTGTTGTGGGACAAAATGCGAAAGCATTCAAAAATTTCAAGTCACTGTAATGCAGGCAGAATAAATAAAGAAAAAAGGGTCAGTTTGCTGTGCGATGAGTTTATTATTATGCATACATAAGAAGCTTTCTCTTTTTAAAAGAGTGCCGGCTCCTTTCCCAGTGGATGCTCTCTGCCAGCTGTCTGCTCTGCAGTGAAGTAGTGCTTTCCCAAGCTCTGACCTGTGGGAAAATCTGTTGTGGCCAGTAATTGATTCCGCCCTGCCAGCCCCATTACTCTCCACTGCAGTCAAACTGCCAGTGATCTGCTGAAAGCCCCTGTTAGCACAGCCCCCTTTACTTTTTCTCTTCACTCTTACACAAACATGAAGCAGAATCCAAGCAAGTCCTACTGCTAGATCTATTAAGTTCATTTCTTAACATTTCTAAGAATAAAGTTTATAAGAAGCCTACTAATAAAATGATCCTCTCTATATTTATTGTTAAAAAAAACTCCATGTCAGTTTTGTAAAGTGTTTTTCTTGAGATTCATCCCTAAAACAAAATGTTGTATCATCACTGTATCGTCTGTTTCACTTAAAGGGACTAATTTGACTGTTTCTTTAGCTGGTAGCTGCATGGCAGACACAAACACACCCTCTGAGCTTGTCATAAAATATTCAGTGCAGTCAGCTGCAGAGATGGTTGACTTGCTTTTCTCTGCCCAACACTTACCACATGTCTAAATAAAGATAAGTGCACTCCCCTCCTTCCAATTAGTGTTCAATTATGGGGGCTGTGCTTCACGCATATGCATCTGTGCTTCCCAGTCTGCTACCAGCAGGTGTGTGTGAGTGTGTGCATGCAAGGTTACACCAGGATTACCAGGCCATGGGAGGGGGATAAAAGCATGCATCCTAACACACTGTATATTCACATGATGATCCTCTAACTTCTTGCCATACCGATTAGGTAGCGTCACTTTGAACTGGGCCTATTTAGGACCTGTGGAAAATAATCACTCCTTGTGAGCTGCAGAAAGACACGAGTGGCCTCAAGCCGAGTGATTTATCAAGGATTCTCATGACTCTGGTGGGCTTTATATAACTACCAGCTGAGGGGTGCACTTTCCCATATTGTAAG
The DNA here is from genome assembly GCF_001444195.1 of Xiphophorus couchianus. NCBI lineage: Eukaryota > Metazoa > Chordata > Actinopteri > Cyprinodontiformes > Poeciliidae > Xiphophorus > Xiphophorus couchianus. Next base: position 17,035,211 of record NC_040230.1, on the reverse strand, counting down.
GGGTCAGGAGGCCACCCTCTGAGCACTGCGCCAGAGGAATTCCATCCCACTGTTTGGAGATCTGAGAATGGATAAAAGACGAGAGAACTGTACTTTGTGCATCAGTTTAGCTCCTGGTGACCCCCACCCACTCACCCACTGACTGAACCCCATGAACAGCTCTCTCCCTACACAGTTTACTTCATTGACAGAACAAGCAGCTTCACTGTGAAAGGGACCCCCCCTACCCCCTTTCACCCTCTTTCCTTCAACTCTCCCTTTGCAGCCCCACCGTTGGTGTACTGCAAACCAGCAGCCCGAGGCTCAGGGAGCGTGTGGGATAAAGGGATGAGAGGGAAGATCAAAGCAGGAAGCATGAAAAAGCTCAAAGCACACAAGCAAGAGGCACCTCCCTGACCTCGGCACAAACACACACACATACGCACACATACACGCACGCACACACTCTTCACCCCGGCTACGCAGCATGGCCTGGCGCCTGCCCCTATGTTTCTCCCTGCAGCTGCAGAAAAAGGCAAAGAGGAGAGGTCGTGTGGTCGTGTGAGCCTCTCTGATGGTAGTTTGGAACTGCTGGGAACCTGACCTGAACTGATGCCCCCTGCTGGTGCCAGACTTGCAGCACACACCTGTTCAATGCCACTCATCAAACTTGAAGTCACATTTTTCTTCACTTAAAGGGGCAGTATTATGTGTTTTCCAGCCACATAGCATCATCTAATAGCACAAACAACTATCTTGCTTTCAGTTGTGGTAAAAATATTGTATATATCATAAAAAAACCCCTGAAGCCTCTGTTTAGGCCTCCTTTGAGGCTGCTCTTTCCAAGCACTCCACCTTCAGGTCATTGCTCCTGTATTAACCATTTAATAGCATTTTTACCAGCATTGCACTTATAGGTAGCTTGCACAATAAGCTCAGCATATGCTCAGTTCCACATAAATCCCTTTTTATGTGGAAAAGGGATTAGCAAACATTTAACGTTTGCTAAATGTTTGCAATTAGCAAACATTAGGTGTTTGCTAATTGCTGCTGGCTAGTCTGAAGGAGCTGAATCTGTTTGTAAGGTTGGAAATTGCAGCTCCAGTCTTAACAATCGTTTTGCATAACTGAATGGTTGCCATAGGAGATTAAAAGATTTCTCAGACATGCATGAAAAAAACAAAGCAACAGTTTTTGATGAGAGAATAACATTATAACATGATGCAAAGCCAAAAAAAACAACAACTAACTATTCTACATAATACTTCCCCTTTGAGAAGAATTGCACATAACTAGAAGGTGGTTTAGTTACAATTTGTCAGAGGTACTGGCTGAAGAAAGCCTGATAATATATAAACTAAATCAACAGATGCCCTTCTATGACTTAGGGCATCACCAAAAAGTTTTTAAAAAAAGTTTTTTTTTAATATATAATTTTAGACTTTTTCCCTTCAAAATCTGAAATTCATATCATTACACAGTGACCTTTTTTAAGCATTTATTTCTGTTTTTTGATTATCTTAGAAACTGACTTTTGGTTTTTTATGAGCTGCAAGCCATTATATCAGAATTGACAGAAAGAAACACTTGAAGCATGTCACTCTGTGAATAATATATTTATATAATTTCTGCCCAGATCCCTCTTGAAAATGAGATCTAGATCTCAATGTTGTTTTACCTGATTACCAGATAAGTAATGCTATTCAGAATTGAACTGCAGACATAAACAATTTTTTTAACGATAATTTAATTGATTAAAATGCATGTGTGTTTGAACTTTGATGTGTTGTGTTCTCTTTTGTTTATTTATTCTGATGCACAGCCTCTGCAACCAGATTCACGCCATGTCACACCAAGTTCAGTACCAAGCATAATCAGCCATGACCCAGTTTTACCTGCTGGCACATTAAGTTGCAGTTTACAAAAAGCTCAGTCAGACACTAGAAGCTCCTCCTTGGCCCTGAGGATCCTCTCTCCATTATTCATGAGTGCTCAGGTTGGACCCTGGGAACAAGCTAAACGAGGCCCTGTGTCAATACGCAACACTGGCCGCCACAATGAGCTCTGCCTCCAACTACACTGTTGACAGACACCGACACAAAGGGGCTGAAAGGGGTCCCCCTCGGTTCTCACACACACTGAAGAATGAGTCAGTGTGCGTCCGCTCAGAGCTGTGTTTGTACAGTATACGCAGCTTTTGTTCCTGCCCACTGTTCTTCCATCAATGGGGTCTGAAAGTGTTGATGAAAACCACAAGGAAGGGACTCCTCTGTGGATGCCAGCAAGAGTTCATATTCATTAGACAGGCTCTGGGGATGCTGGACGGCACCTGTATGTACACAGAGAAACCCCGGCTGACAGAACAACAAGTAATCAGCTTATTGGATTGGTTAACAGTCTCCCAAGACATATTGCAGCCAAGCCTCCTTTACATCATGACTGTCATTGAAGGTAATATATGTGAAACACTAAATTAAGTTCTTAAGTTGTGTGACATAGTTCATATTCATTCTTTTTCTTTGGTTTAATGTTGTTGGAAATTTTCAAAATGCTGAAAGTGTTGAAAAAATTCCAAAGTGTTGACACCCATGTTCTTTAGCATGAGAGCTTAGAATGAAATATGTTTTTTTTTTTTTTTTTTTTTTTTACTATTTCCATAGTTATTCCAAGCCAAATAATCCATTAAAAATAAAGAAACAGTCACTCCATAGAACAATGACCTTACTGTGATGGAGATGTTGAGTGTCTAATTCTTAGGCCTATGTTTTCCAAGGGTCTAAAATTGTCAGGTGAGGGATTGGCGTAAAAGTGATTTGGTACTCTGCATAGTTACAAATCACTGAGCTTGATTAGCCTCGTCCAGTTTGGGAAGACTCTGGCAGCAACCATAAACCCAGCCTGTTTGGAGGTAAAAGCACAAAGTTCTTAAAGATTTTTCTTCAGGGAATTGCTTGGACTCAAGGAAGCTCCCTTCAGGTAAATTTTGTACCTACAGGGAGGAATATTGAGATTAGTTGGGGTGCAAACAGAGGCAAGCAATAACAATATTTGATTGAACAGCAATTTAACATAACCCCAATGTTAGGAAAAGAGCATTACATTTTTTTTTTTTTCAAATAGAATGAAGGTTTCATATCTTTGGAAATGCATGAAAGATTCTCTGTGCAGCACAGAAGAATTCATTTTAAGTTAATCAATCAGTAATTGTACTTTCCCCCCAACGATGATCAAATTTAGTAACAAATTCCTCATTAGGGGCTGCACAGTGGCGCAGTTGGTAGCACTGTTGCCTTGCAGCAAGAAGGTCCTGGGTTCGATTCCCGGCCGGGGTCTTTCTGCATGGAGTTTGCATGTTCTCCCTGTGCATGCGTGGGTTCTCTCCGGGTACTCCGGCTTCCTCCCACAGTCCAAAAACATGACTGTTAGGTTAATTGGTCTATCTAAATTCTCCCTAGGTGTGTGTTTGTGTGTGAATGGTTGTTTGTCCTGTATGTCTTTGTGTTGCCCTGCGACAGACTGGCGACCTGTCCAGGGTGTACCCCGCCTCCCGCCTGGAACGTAGCTGGAGATAGGCACCAGCAACCCTCCCGACCCCATTAGGGACAAGGGTGCACAGAAAATGGATGGATGGATTCCTCATTAGAAGCAGACAGACTTACAAGCTAATGATTAGGCACTAAGTGGCTGTAGCACATTTTGGTTGAATGAAATTACCTCATAATTTTATTTTTTCCTTTTTGATTTGCTGGGTGTCTATGTAGTCCTTGGTAAGTTCCTTCCTTGCATGACCTTATCAGCATAGAAATCCTGTATAATTTCCCCATAGAGATCTGTTATTATCAATTATTATTAATTGTTATTGTCAATATGTTGTATTTATTTATTATTTATTTAATACATTTATGGGTTTTTTTTCCAACAGTGCATTGTAGGACCTTAATGATCCTAAATTATATTCATCAACAACAAAAAAAAGGTAAAAGACTTTAAAGTTATGGCAGTGTATTCATAAAATCTCTGATAATAGAAGTTTTCCCTGTCTAACGTACTAAAACATAAAACAGATATTAGACATAAATGTTTCTCCGTGTCAGTGAATTGGGGTCACATGAGCTACTTCTATCCAAGTGCAAATAATTTGAAGTCGCTTGGGCACTTCACACTTGAATTGGTTTACAAATGCCGCCATCTGCTGGTTCACATCTAAATTACCATAAGTTTCAAAGATTTAAGTGTTCAACATTTTTCAATGCATTTATCTTTACGAGCATTTTAATTTAAAATGGATATAAAAACAAATGGATTGATTGTTCATATACGTCTGAGTTTGGCAGTTCTGTAGTGTATGTTTGCCTGAATGGCCTTCTGATACAGAGGAACTCATTTTCAAGAATAAGGACAAACAAGACAGAATACAAATAATTAAAAGAAAATACTTAATATGTTATTTTATGATGACAAGAATAGGTTTACATAGATAAAAAGCACTAAATCTTTTACAAACAAATTATTTAAAAAATGTCTAGGGAAAGCACAGAAAGCATGCATGTTCCCTTTATGCAGTCAGGCAGACATCAGGTGATCCTATTACACGATTTAAACAATGCTGAAGTCAGTAAACCCGGAGCCAAAACCAAAAGCGATCATCACATGATTCAATTATTTATTTATTTATTTTTAATTATTCGAGACCACGCCCCCTAATCTGACCATATCCAAAGCAACGGGGCACCTGCTGATGATTGGTGGGTGGGAGTTATCCTCCGGCTTGAAATAGGGAAGTTTGTCACATCGCCGGTGTCGGCTTCTGGATTGTGAAGTGTTTCGTGGTGCTGATTGAGCTCTTTCTCTGGCATCATGGTCGAGCAGTTTGTTGGAAAGTGGACTCTAGTTTCCAGCGACAACTTCGATGAATATATGAAGGCAGTCGGTAAGAGTCTTTTTTTTTTTAAATGATTCTTTAAATGGGTCTGAGTTTTAGTTGCATACAAATTAATAATCGTTATTGTTTTGTTGTTTTTTAAAATGTCTATAGGTATGAGCTTTGCCACTCGCCAGATGGGGAACCTGTCAAAGCCCAACCTGATCATCACTGTGGGGGATGACGGGGTTATTTCAATAAAGGCTGAGAGCACTTTGAAGACGACCGCGGTCCAGTTCAAGCTGAATGAAGAGTTTGATGAGACGACGGCAGACGGTCGCAAGGCGAGGGTGGGCCATTCTCTCCTTAAAGTGTCTTATCTTACTATCCAAACTCCTCCACGTTTACCTATTTTTCCTTTCTTATCCCTCATTAGTCCATCTTCACCTTTGAGAATGGAAAACTTATGCAGAAACAATCCTGGGAAGGAAAGACTACCACCCTGGAGAGGGAGGTTCAAGATGGAAAACTTACGGCTGTGAGTAAAATGTTTGGCAAACTTTAATAGCTCCAACATCACACTTGTCCTTTAAAATGTAGTTCACTACTTCTAATGAAACTAAACCAGTGTAAAAATGTGGTGTTGTGAAAAAATCACAGCTGTTCCATTTTTAGTAATCCTTAAATTAACCATTTTAAAATGACAAATGGTTGGTCTTTTTGTCTCAACAGAAATGTATCATGGCTGATGTTGTTGCAGTTAGGACCTATGAAAAGGCAGAATAACCTCCCTGTGATGAACCAGATGCTAATGGATTGAGGGTTTTGAAGCTCTAAATAAAACCTGTGATGCTACTTTCTGTGTGGTTGTGGTTAATGAAAACCAGCTCTATGCCTTTTTTAAATGCTTGCTTTCTATGGCTTCAAATGTAATGGTCTCTGTAAATCTGCAATACAATTGTGGGTGGAGCTCATGTTCTGCCCCCTCTGTACAAGTTTTTAATTCTGAGCTTTCAAAGCTACTTATCAGCACAAGACTGATTGAACTGGGATGATTTCCAAGACTAATCATGGCTTTGAGACTCTAATGCCTCTTATTGCTTCATGGACTTGGTGCCATGCCTGTTAACTGTTTCTAAATTAATGAAAGTAATTCAACTGGATGAAACTATTTAATACAAAAATCATTAGTTTGCTGGGATGCCTAAGCCTGAAGGATGAGCAACATTGCATTCCTTATGACATGGATTTGGGAGGCCAAATCCCTGCTTTGGTTGGTACTGGGATCCCTCTAGGTGTGCAGGAGGCCTTTTATCTTGCACAGATGGGGAAAAATTGAAACAAGCACCCAAATGGTTTAATGGGGGGGTCTCTGAAACTGGGTCGACTCATGAATCCACAAAGGCTGCAGCTGAATGCTTGAATTGGCTTTGGTCCAACAACAATAACACTGAACATGAACATATTTTGTCAAGTGCATTTCCATTGAAAACTTTTTTTCTTTAACCCTATTAGTCTGGATTAAGCTTTGTGTGGATGGGGGTGGAAGATTTAGGAAGCAGACTACTTTGAATTGGCTTTACCTTCTTAACCACAATCATACTATTGGCTGCTGAATGCATGTATTGTTCTAAATCTACTTATCTGCTCCTTCTGGTTATAAAGAGTCTAGCCAAGACTGTCCTAGTAAATGGTAACTCTTCAGAATAGGTTTAGCCATTGTAATTTGTGGCTCATAATGGCTATCAGTGTCATAGACAAATATTTAAAGTTGTAAAGTCCAGTTTTCAGCAAGTAGCAAATGGCTTGAAGAAATTAGTTGGGGTACAAATGCATACACCAAGCAAAGGCTAAAGAATGTGTTGTAAATTTTGTAATTAGGTCTAGACTTTGACTGGGCCTTTCTTGCACATAATGAAACTGTTCATTTACTCAATCTTTAGTCATTGTTGTGGTGGGAAGTTCTTTCAACAGGTGTTTTTTATGAGTGTGCCTTGTGTAGCTCCATCCATCTTCCCATAAACTGTAGCCCCAGTGATTTTGTTAACTTAAAAGAAACAATTTTTAATGTGGACAGGTGAAGGAACTTGTATTAAAGGCTAAATTATCTAACCAATTCGGTGTGAGCATACATTAATACTATAGATTATTTCAAGGGTTTTTACCAGAGGGGTAAAGATGCTTTAAGAGTCTCTTAAAAATGAATATTAAAACACCGATTCTCATTTAGTTTCTATCTTGCAGAAAAGCTGACATCTTGTGACTGATTCTTGTAATAGCAGGTAAATATTGAACGGTACTACTGCATTGAGAAGGGGGGCACATTCTGCTTATAATTCGAAATTAGTTTGTGAATATATAATGTAGATGATGGCAAAACTATATGCAACACTAGTTTCTCAGTTAGCAGTCATGTTCCAAAATGCCACCATAATTATTTGACTTCTTCCGGGTGAAATAATCCGACCTTACGTCCGTACGTCATGGTTCGCCTGTAAACATGGCAGACGAAGAAAACAGTGTCATGGAAGTGGACAAGAGAAAGAATGAGCCTTTCGTTGAACAAGTTAAGGCGCTGCTTGACGACGTTACCCACAGAACAGACACGCAGAAGAGTGCAGAGACTGAAAACAAGTCCGCCGAAAGCTGTTCGACTGTGGAGTACTGTGAGAAGCTACAGGCATGGATGTGGCAGTACTACACTGGATATGTGAGCTGGCAAAGCTGGCTGCTAGCTTCAACTATGACCGTCCCACCCTGTTTACAGCCACCCAGCGGGACGTCCGCTGCTCTTGTTTTTGATCCTCAGAACTGGCAAAATGCTTCCTTTGGCCTCCCGTTGTTGCCTTATCCACCTGCGGTCCATTCCCCGAGCAGCCGAGCGGGGGAAGCGGATGTCGGGGCCCCAGCGGCCGCTCAGCAGCCGCAGCAGCAGCGGGATCATGGAAATGCTCAGAGACAGGGTAAAGGCTGCCGACCTCACCGTCTTTGTTTACACTCAACCGATTTTGCTGTACAAATGAAATCATGGCCTACCGTGTGATTTGTATGGAGACAGTCTGGTGACATGGGAGGAAAAGAAATCGTGGCCACGACTTTTTAAATTATTGGGTACGACTTAATAATTATAATTAATGCTGGACAAATCCGATCTCATTTCGTTTTATTTCAATCTCTGAATCACATTCTTCAGATACTTGCTAGTTAGGCAGGAAGCGATTCTTAGCAGCACTTTCGGCTGCTTGAAAAGCTCCAGCTTTTACCTAAGCAATGCGCTGACCCGGGGGAAGTTGTACATTTCATCACCCATCACGTTTAATTCGTGGCCTCGAGTTATTAAGTCTTGCCCACAAATTAATCAAGTTGTGGCCATGAGTTTTTTTCTCTTCCATGTCACCTGACGGGTTCCGTAGCTTTGCGTTTTTAATGATTATTTCTGTAACACAACTTTAAAAGAACTCTTGCTCAAAATGCTGCAGAAATACAGAATCCCCAATATTTTGTAAGAATAGTACAAACAATTACAGTTAAAAACGTGTGTGTTTTAAAGAGTTTTAAATATGATTGCTGGTCTGTGCAACTTTTGTGTGCTAAGCAGGTTGTGCCATTTAAGATTTGCTATTTTAAAATTTGCTTGAGCTTCTGTATAATTTACCCAACATATTTGGTCACAGTTTGGCATTTACTGCAAAAGTTAAAAGTGATATGTATCTGGTGTCATTATCCCTGGTTAGAGATTTTGTTAGAAAGTTTCCCTAAGCCTTTAGTAGTCCTTTAAAACTCAACAACTTTCTAGAAAATTCAAGTATTTGTTGAGATCTTCAATTTCTCAGGTACAGAAGGAAGTGGTAAAACTTTCATTCCTGATTGCAAATTAATTTCTTGTTTCATTTGAATACTGTGGATTTTAAAGGTTATGTTTTTTTAAATACAGCTGCAAACCTTTAATTTTCATACTTCTTCTCACCAGGTCGAGAGTACAGCATTCCTTCACCTCTCCAAAGACTTATGGCAGAGATGGTGGATTTCTTTATATTGTTTTTCATCAAAGCAACCATAATCATCAGTATCATGCATCTAAGTGGAATAAAGTGAGTTGATTTTGTTAACCTGGGAGCAAGGTAACAGATGTTTTTGGTTATCCTATTTGGAAAGTTAAATGTATACACTGCCTTGCAAAACTATTTGGGATTTTATGTGTCAGACCAGAACAAAGTAGTTCATAATTATGTGGTAAAAGGAACTGAATACTTAACTTTCATTTATTTTATTGTTTTACAAATAAAACTGAAATGTGTTGGGTGTTTTTTTTTATTAAACTCTTCTGGTTTTATACCCCTAAATAAAATAGACCTATTCCTACCATAGTGGTGGTAAAGTCATGCTGTGTGGACTTTTTGAGGGATAATGAATCTGGTTAGAGTTGATGAGAAGATGAATGGAGCTAAATACAGGGCAACTCTTGAAGAAAACCTATTAAAAAACTTAAAACCGGGGCAGAGTTTCACCTTCCAGGAAGTTAGTTTGTATTAGTTTATTACATAAACTATGCTAAAGTTTGTTGCTGTGCTCCAACAAAGGACATGAAAAAGGCACTCTCAAGTGGAAAAACCTCAACTGTTTGCATCTGGATCTGTTTTGCTTCTCAGAGATGTTTCCAAGTTTGCCATGCATTTCATAGTGGAGGAAATCGATGAAGACACATCAATGGAGGAGTTGCAGAAAATGATGCTCGTTGCCCTCGTGTATCGGATATTAGTTTGTTTTTATGAGGTGAGAAGCTTTAATAGTATTTCGTAGTTTCCTAAGCGCCAGCTGCATGTAGCTGCAACAAGCAGACGTGAAGTGACGAAGATGCATTTCTCCCTTCTGCATTCAGATTGTATGCATTTGGGGAGCTGGCGGGGCCACTCCAGGGAAATTTCTCATTGGACTCAGAGTTGTTACGTGCGATTCGTCAGTTCTGATTCAGCCCAATAGGGTTCTTGTAGTGCCGGCAACAAATGTTTCCCTGTCTGCGTAAGCAACTTACTTACTTTCTACGTCTTTTTATATATATTTTTTTCTTCTTAAATCTAACCCAACTCTTCTTCAAATCTTGACCCTGTCCTCATGTCTTCCTCTGCAGGTCCACGGTCCGAGCCCTGAACAAGAACTTCTCCATTGCCTTCTTTTTCCCAGCATTCATCACGCTCCTCTTCTTTCAGCACAACAGGACTGTCTACGACATGGTTGCTGGTACGATAGTTGTCAAGCGCTCCAGGATCAGATGACACTGAAGCTGACAGAATAAATTATATATATATATACATATATATATATATATATATATAGAGAGAGAGAGAGAGAGAGAAAGATAATGAGTGCAGGAGTAAAATAACTCTGAACAGGAACAAGATGACATCTTTAAAAAAGAAAGAAAAATCCTGTGACACTGCTGTGAAGAGGAGATTTAGGACCGGTGCTGAGTCTGAAACACTTCAGTATGAACTATTTAGGTTCACTGTTTGGTGTATTTCTGCATTCAGTGTCTGTTTGCTGCTTTATACACAGGAGGGATGAAGGTAAATGCATTATTTTCTTGCTAACACAAGCTTGCCTTGTTTGTAATTGTTCCCCTATTAAGGGTAAATGCCATGTATGGATCAGTGTTTGAATTGTGAATTATGCATTTATGTCATAATGACATTGTCATTGTACTCCTCAGTATCTCTTTGTATCACAGCTTTGTTTCCAAAAGCCAGTAGTCAGACTTCTTAAAATGTAAATAAAAAAACTAATTTAAAATCTTTAATTCATTGAAAAAAGTATTGGTATAAATGTTTTTTTTTTACATTTTTGATTTGAAAAATGTCTGCTGATTGTATTTTTGATGCCAGGGACATTTAAAAATAGAGCAGGCAGGATTTTTATTTCTGCATCTCACTATTCTGGTATTTTATTGCATTTGAGAGTGTTGCTGAACAGGACTAAACACTCAGTATTGTCATTTATAATTTATTTAGAAGTTGCATTTCCCTGATGATGAGTTTGAGCTTTAATAGTTTCCTACTTGGCCACTTTTATTTTTTGTCTACTTATCAGTTTATACCAGAAAAGGTTTGGGAAATGTTTTAAGTTGATGAAGTAATTTCTACTGAAGTATTAAATGTGTAATTCAGTACCTCTTTAGGGCTTCTCAGTTTGAATTTCCAGCTTTCTTTTTTGCATATTCAGATTACTTTTAAGTTGGAATGCTCCATTGAAATCTAATCTGTAAATTTCAGACAGAAAACTAGTTATTAAAGGTATAAATGCTCTGGGTTGTATTTGCTTTTAGAGAATGGTCAGATAGGAAAGTGATAAATGAGAGGGAGAAGACATGTGGCAGAAGTCATCAGGCTGGGACTCGAACCTGTGACGGCCGCGTCAAGGACTAAGGCTTCCATATGTGGGTTGTGCTTTACGCCCGCGACAACTCAGCACCCATTTTGGGTTGTATTTAAATGTGTTATAAACCAATAAATGTCTTATTCTGTATTCATACATTACATAATGTCTCATTGGAAACTGGATTTCACAGCTTTACTTCAGCAGCTCTGTGGTCAGACTGTTCAAACGATGATTCACACTGTGGGAGTGACGCGCTGTGCTTGCTCTACAACTACAAAAACTCTGGTTTAACGTCACAAGATGTATTGAATGAAAATGTAAACCTTCACCTTAGATCATCTGAGCAATCTTTGCTTTAGCAGCATGTACACAATGAAGAAGCTGAGGTGTGACTCCTATGGTGCGACTTAGGTCCTTTTTGCATTTATGAAAATTAAATGAAATCACCCAAAGTTCATTGTGTTTCTGTGCCTTTGTTTGTAAGCCTTTGTTTTGCTTTTTGTTTGCTAATTAACTGCAGATGAAAAATTTACAACATCCTGCACAATTTTTGACATCTTCTCGCAAAGATGTACAAAAAAAGCCTTAACGTAAATTCATCTTTTATTGCAGTGGATCACACAGATGAATCAAATAGTTGTTTGTTTATTAAAGGGGGATAAAAAAGGTTAGGGTTTCAAGAATTTATTTTTTATTTAGTTGCAGAATCACTGGCAACAAATTCTAGCGTTCTTAACACTAAACTAAATATTACTTAAGCAATGTTTTATTTTTACGGTCAGTCTAGACTTGCTTGCAAGGTTTTTCAGGTCTAGATCAGTTTGGAGAAAAAAAACCCATTTCTTTTCGCAAAAATATTTACATTTCCAGAATTCCTTGCCTATTATTTAAAAGAAAGAGAAAAAATTATTTTTGAAAAATATATATTCACATCTAAACTCAAATTTTATTCAAACTTGTTAAATGTTTTCCATGGGCTTCCAAGACTACATATAAACATGTATTAATTTTACAAGCCAAACGAACTTCTCCAAAGTTAAATCTTTTGAAGAACATACTTAAATGTGTACAGTAAAGTAAATCAGAACTTATTCAGGGAAAAGAGAAAAGGCACTTCAGCAAAACTTAGAGGAGACGTGAGCGATAGTCAATTGTTCAGTTGATCTATACATATGGCAACAAGTCTTATTGGGTAATAAATTGCAGTTTGACTTTCAGAAAGATTTTTGTCACTTGTGGCTTCAATTCACAACTTGCAGACAGAAAATGAGCAGAGTGGAAGTCATGTAGCAATGGTCCTGATTCAGGCAGCAAACTTGTCTATCAAAGCGACAAACCTCAGGGCACCCACCAGCACAAATAGCTGCAAATTAGAATCTTTTTAAGATGGAAAATGTTATGTAAAATACATAGTAATAATCTTTTATTGATCACATTTCTTAGTTAACACATAGAATGAGAAACATCCACCAACGTTTACTCAAAGGCATTTGGCTGCATCCAATTAATTAACCTCAGCTAAACACAACAAATACTTTAGAAGAAAAGGTGAAACATATCCTTTTATTGTTGGGAATAGACAGAAAAAAAAGTTTAAAACAGTAGACAGAAAATAACTGATTAAAATATTTTTGGGAAATTCAATAAGTTTCTTTAAATTAAGCAAATGTGGGAGTAATTTTTTTGTTACAAGAATTTACAGATGGTTTGTTTTGTTGGGTTTTTCTGGGAAGGTTTCTATCACAATAGTTTTTCATTTTTAAAGTTTTGTGGCCCATGATCACATTTACCTTGGTGATTTTGGTGTATTTTTATTTTTTTTTAAATCAGGTGAATGCTTTGCAACTGGATGACTTACTGCATAATTACAGCACTCATACATGTATTTCTTTCTACATCAAGATTAAAGAAAGAACTGCTAATTATTAATTTCATTGTCCTAGCGTTTGGCTCCATCTAGTGTACATTTACCATTTACACGGACATTATCTTGAGTTGACATATTTCAGGGAAAAAGTTAAGTGCTCTGCAGCATCTGTGATCCATTTTATGCTGAAATATGTACAAGATTTCACTTTTCATCTGGGTTAAAAAACAAATATGATGACATGACATCAGTTTTCTTAAACCACATTTCAACACAGCTAATAATTTCCCTTATACAGTATTTCAGAGTTTTCTGAGGTGTTGCATGTCCTACTGGAGGGAGACTAGGGAAGGTTGAGCTGGTGGCGAGTGTTGACATGAGGACTGTGTTAGGTTCTCTAAGTGGCAGCTTCAGATGACAGCCACAGATGGTGCTGCCAGATTACAGTGACCCCCTCCCTGGCAGCCATCATGCCACAGGAACTGGTGTAATATAACCCAAAGACAAGAAGCTCCTTCCTGAGGACAGAGAAATGTGGTTAAACCACAACTGGGAATGGATGAAGACTTTAATCTGAAACAGACTTGCAAACTGTATTTGTTAATAATCTGGTTTGCATCCAGATGAGGTATTTGGGGCTCATTATTTAAAACAATCTAGAGTCAAATAAATAAAATTCCTTTGCCATAAGTTATTATAAGATCACAAAGAAGAAAAGATGGAGAGCTACAACTTTGTGCAAACATTGGTATAATTCACCAACATCTTCTATATGTCATTCTGTGTCTGGTGCTTTGCTTGGAAATCCCACTATCTTGCTGCCACATGGCCTGCCATACGGTGTGGAGCTGATGCGGTGTCCAGCTTGAGCTCCTGCCATGCTTTCTGCCTCTTTTTTAACAAGCGGAGTCATCCACCAGCAGCATGGAGGGCTCACGGCTTCCTCTGACAGCCATGTGTGGGACACAGGGGGATGAGGGAAACAGTCTGGCCCCAAAATATTCTCTGTGAGAGATGATGATTTCCCCATTAGAGATGTTATTTTTTTTTTATCAGGTTTTTCCAGAATTAACAGGTGGGTGCTGCTTTTCCTCGCAGTGGCAGCGGCAGGATCCAGGTGTTTTTGAAGTGGTGGAAAGGTGACGTGGGCGGAAACACTGCCTGTGGTGGTTGTTGTTGCTGCTTGTTGCTCACTCGGTGTGTCTGCGCCTGTTGGTATTCCTCTCAAGTGGAGCTGCTAATGACAGGCTGGCTGAGTCCTGCTGGAGAGGAAAGAGCTGTTGATAAGAGGAGACCTGCTTACTCGGACATTTGTCATGACCAGCAAACACGGTTTAATTTTGGGAGTTTATATGCAGTGCTACCCACTAAGTGAGATCAGGAGGGCCATGGCCATGCAATCATCCACCCCTGATAATCATGTTCAATCAAGTTCAGTCAAGAGATAAATGCAAAAGCCAAATAAATAAACAAATGTACGTGTATATTTGCTTGAATATCTCATGAGTCATCCAAAAATGTTATCAAGATATATAAAGGCACCCAACATCCATACCCTTGTGGTTTGTGAGCAAAGGAAAGTAACAAGTGGTGATTTTCAAAGAACATTTATGTGTAGGCTCTTATCTGTAGAAATTTATGTCAATTTGTCTTCCTGATACTTTTAACAAAATAGAAAGTAAAACCTGTTAGGTTTAAACTAACAATATAGCTGGCTCACAAATTTCTACCGGTCTGCTTGAAATTGAATTGCGCACCCGGCTGTGTGTAATCAAATATCTCTGTGGCTATTGTCATGAGGTTTTGGTGGTGGGAGCATTGTACTGTGGAGAAGGTTTTCTTCAATTCCAATTAGATACATTGAAGTGTATGGGTAAGATGAGACAAAATGTGGAAAACAAAAGAAAGGATATGAATACCTTTGCAATGGAATGTATATCACATTTGCAAATAATACATTTTTTATTTTGTGATTTATTCCTAATCCAAGGATTTCATAATTATTGAATTCTTGAGCAAATTTCTAAGTACTTGCTAAAAATATAGACAACCCCCAAATTTTCCACCCTCTTATATGGCAATGCATAATGAATAAAATAGGTTTCATTTTACTGTGGCAAAAGAAGAGCCATTAAATTCTTATTATATAGAACAACATTGCCTGCACTCCTGTTCATTTTGTTGTTACAAAAATAGATGTGAATATGAGGTGAGTGCAAACTCTAGATGAATGGTGTAAAGGCACAAAGAGAGACTGAGTGAAGGCGTTGAAGTGTGGCTGCACATTTCTACCATTTCCCATGCCATAACAATGGGTTTCTGGCTGGTTTTGTGTACAGTAGATTTTCTCTTTGGGGCCGTGACTAGTGTGAGTTGTCAAGACAACCATGGATGCTGCATTAGCAGTGGAGATAGCCAACAATTACTCTTTATATGGTATTAGTTTAGATTCATGAGGCACAGCCAAAAGCAGACGTTGGTGTATGTTTGATCCAAATTGCGATTTATAGAGGACAAAAAAATGCACTTGGCTACATTTAAGAGATAAATGTTACCTCTCCTCATCAAGACCACACAGACGTGTTTGCACTTAAGCACTTCTTAAATATTCCTAACAGAAAACAGCAGAGAGTACAAAAGAAAACTAAAAAGACTGATGTAACCAGAGTGCTCTTTGCTTCTGATTCAGAGAAAACTCCCAAGCTTTTCCTATTGCTCTAAAAATTCCAAAAGTCCATTTTTAAATCAAAATTTAAGGGAAAATTAAAGTTCTCACTTCAGAAGTGTTTTTATTCTTTTGTAGCTAAAAAAAACGAGTTAGTCTTTGGGGAATGTATTGATCTAATTTTTGTATGCATGGCAGTGCTCTCGGCAAAAATGTAAGTAGTTTCTTGTCTCTTGCATGCTGACAGGATGCTCCTCTCTTGAGAATATTCACTGTTTCCCCTCCAGTCAAATTATTTTCCAGATGTTCAAAGGAATCAAAAGGAGGATCCATCAGTAAAAATAACTCTGCATCAGTCTCCTGTGATTCCTCCATTGTACTTCCTGCAGGATCACTCTGTAGTCCATCTGTGTTTTTCTTGGACAGAAGAGACTTCTTTGTTGCCAACCTTGTCACGCGGCATTCTTCCACAAGTATTAGCATCACCTCCTGCAACTACTGAAGAAGCTCTGCAGTGGTGGTTTCACAAAACTACTTCAGATTCATCAAGCTGGAATCAGTCTTAGGGCTTCCTATGTAATTATGATCCAGGAAAACTTTCATGTTAAATGTTCACAGCTTTTTCATGTGAGGTTGTGATGATAGGAGTACAGTTTTCTTTTGATGTAATTATTCCCCACACAAAATGTAAACAGGTTGGATTCATACTGATCACTGTGCTTTTCACTATAGTTAAATTCATTCAGTTGCACTCACAAAAGTGCATATTTTCTTAGGCAACTAACCCAAGTTGTTAAAAAATATGTGACAAAGGAGGAAGATGGCTGCCACAGATGCCTCTACCATTTGTAAAAAAAATGTAAGATTAATTGATGTAATAGTTCATTCTCACATGCTGAAACACAATAAAGCAACATGATTTGTGTTGAAGACCTTCTTTCAGTTTGCCAAAAGCCATTTCAGGATGATGTTATGTTTGAATGACACCAACATAATTTTTTTTTTTTACATACAAATCGAGTGTGGCCAAACCTTGCGCAGTGTGAAACATAATGCTGGTTAGAGTCAATGGCAACCCTTGAAGAAAACTTGCAAAAGTATCATTATTTTTTAAACAAAATTAAGGACGTTGAATATTAAGCAGTCAGGCAGAGGCAAAATTGAAATCTGTAAATCACAGCATATTTATGTGTAAGAAAACCAACATAAGATAAATTTTACAATGTTTAGCTTTCTTCAATTCCACTAAAACATGCATTCATTGATCCCAAAGAAAAATTAAATGTTCCTGTTACCTATATCATCCAAATGTCTTCAAAGAATCATTGTGGATAGTGACGCTGTGGGCAGAAAGGATCTCCAGTAACAGTCAGTCTTGCAACAAATCTGTTGAGGCCTCTGACTGAAGACTATTGTTGTATAACAGTCTCATCACAGTCAGGATGTACAAACAGCTCAATATCCAGGAAGCAGAAACAATTTTATGTTACCTGGATGTGTTGTGTCCTGAATGACACCATCAGTTATCGGAAGGAACCGCTAATCCACCGCATCTTAGCATGTCAAGGTTCAGCACATGCCTGCTAATGAACCATGATTTGATTCAGGTGTGGTGAACCAGGATAAAAACTGAAACATGCACGGTATCTGCCCTTGAGGTCTGACTTTGGACACCACTGGTATATAATGATATATTGTTCTTATCTGATTGTCCTTGGAGGGACAAATGGGGGCTGCTGTCCATTTCCAGCGATCATTGGGAAGGAGGTGTGATACACACTGGACAGGTCAATGTCCTACCACAAGGCAACACAGAGACCAATTAACCTAACAATTATATTTCTGGAAGTGAGATGCAACCTAGGTTTTCAAAGACAAATGGGAAAAAACGTCAATCTCTAGATGAGCAAGGTGCAAAAAGACACCCAGAAAGACTTGCAACTGAAATTGTAGCAAAATGTCACTTAGAAAACTATTACCTCAGGCTTACTGAATACAAATGCACACCACACTTTTCTGATTTTAGTAAAAAAAAAACTTGATGCAATGAAATTTTAATGCAACAAATTTTTTTTATCGTTTACAGTTGTATTTATTTTTGTAGTGGTTGTGCAATGATAAATAATGTCAAAACATTTTCCCATTTATTCTGTAAATCTCATCTGAGAAACTGAGCAGTACCTTTCTGAAGAATATTTTGGCTCAGTTTCAGCATTCACCCTTATAGTTATGGTGAATCTGATTAACTGTAAATAAAGTTTGACTTGTAGTTTGACTATTTAGGAATAGGACTATTTAAGAATAATCCCATAAGCACCCCAACATATGGGGTGCTTTGGTGGCACAGGGGTTAAGAACAACCCACTTATGGAGGCATATCTTTCCCCTTCTCTCATTAACCACTTTCCTGTCAATTCGCTATCGAATAAGGGCCACTTTAAGGCCTTTTTAAAAAAAACGAATAACACTCAAATTATTAAGCATGTACTAGCTGTGGTCTAAGTGTAACAGGAGAGAGAAAAGTAGCCTCTGTCGAGACCATCTGGAAGCTGCTGGGTGAGAGAAGGAAAATAGGGTTGGGCCGAGGTCTCAGAGGCCCTTTCAGTCAGTCATGGTTAAACTCTCCTAACTCTAAACGTGGCATTTGTAACAACGGATACAACACATAACCTCATTGCAAGCTGTGTGCTCTGTCATGACATAATGTTACCGAATAAAAACAGAATGTGTTTACTGAAAATGTTTTCCTATAACCCATCTTCCAAATCTCATGTGAACTTCTCTGAGAACTATGATTAAAAGCCAACAATAACTTTGCTTCCTGGCTCCTCATTCTGCTCTTTTTTTTCTCTTTTGCACAATCTGGTGCGTGTCTAATTCATTTGGTTCATGTGCTCAAACCAACCCTACTGAGTTCCTTCAGCGGCTGTGTTCCTCCTCCACAAATCACTCCCACCCGATCCTTTAGTTGCCTAAACTATGTTCTGGAGATGTGCGTAAGCAGTGGCTTGCTATTTTCAGCTGAATGAAAAGAGTCTTGGCACTCAGGATGAAATCTGTTTTGTTCTGCTGAATTTGGCTCTCGCCACTTGGAGAGTACATAAAACAGAGTTAAAGAAGCCAGTCTAATGGTATCCTAGTGTAAAACCACAGCTACTATTTGACTGGGAATCATTGCTTTAAAATTTTTTTTACAATGTCAAAATGTCAAGGTTTGTGGTTTGCTGGCATTTGTCTGTAGGGTATTTGCAAAAAATAACAAAAAGGACTAATAATTATTCTTCTGTTAAAGGTTCATTAGAATACTGCAGATCCACTCCTCCACATCAGGCTTTATTTGCTCAACTACAGAATGAATCATTTTTGCACTAATACATGTTTTGCAAGATTCAGTCCCTGAGGTAAGAAATACATCATTATGTGAAGATTACATCATTTTTGAGGCCTTAGTAAGTGCGGCAACTTCTTGAAATCAATAGAGAATACTGACAAAACTACTGCTTATTGATAAAAAAAGAAGCTACACACACTCTTACATGTGTTAGATTGCCTCTTGACATCACAAGTTTTCACAATAGCACACTAAAACTAAAGTTTACAAACAAACTTTCTATCTGTTTGAAACTGTTAAAAGTAGATTCAATTTTCATGAATATAGTTGGAGCACAATTTTACAAAGGAAGGTGATTTCTGTATCACCTGCCTACAGAATTTGCTGTCCCTTTGCTCTTTTCATTAACTACTGAATTCACTGGCTTTCAATAGGTTCTTTCAGAGTGTCATGCTACACCACCATTGAGCTGCAGCCACGTTGCCACCCATCCTTCCTAATGGGGACTGGAGGCTGTGGAGCTGCCTCTTGTTTCCATGGCAGTAACTGCTTTCACATTCTCCCCACATAGTGTGGAGTATGCAGTGGCAGAGATGGACCTGCACTCAGACAGGAGCGAGCTGAGGTTATTTACCCCTCAGATCCTCGACCAAAAGCCCTCCCTAAGCCCACAACACACACCAAACTCCCTATTATCATTTTTATTAATGTGTGTCTCTCCCTTGGTGCTCTTTTGTCTTGAAGTTTGTCCTAAAGTGCCATTTTCACACATCAGAAGTAGTTTTTTTTTTCTCACAAACTGTACATAGGTTTCAAGTTTACTAGATAGCTAATAATTTAGTTGGGTAAATACATGGGTATAAATATAGACACCACATTTGGACCAAAAAGAAAAATATGCCACGATGGTCACAAGAAGCACTCAGCTAATTTTGATCAAACTTGTTTATTTACTAAAACATATTATTTTATTGTTATCATTACTAAATAAGGAAATACAAAAAAATACAGTATGCTTAAAAAGCACCTAAATTTACTTAATCTGCCTTTGAAAATATGCCAATCCACTATGATTTCAGAATATAAAAGAAGTATCATATTGTCCCACAATGGGGAAACAGCAGCAAGTTAAGGTAAGTGGGAGCATGCATGCTTATAACAAAATTAAAATAAAAATAAGAATAAAAGCTGTGCACCAGGCGAAATTTCCCAACATATGAAAAAAATAGTATGGTACCATTACTAAAAATAGCATACTCAGACAAAAAGAAATGTGGAGTTACGTAGGACCGGAAAAAAGAGACACATTTACAAAATGAGGATGTGTGCATATTTGCATAAAAAAACCAACAGGAGTGTGCAAACAATAGCATGAATGTAAATACTTACTGAGCCTGTTGGGGCAGCAATGGTTATAAAGTCTGACAGGTGCTGGGAGGAAGGATCTGCAGGAATGATTCTTTGTGCACTTAGGATACAACAGTCTGTTATGCTAGCTTAGTTAAACTAAGGAATAGTTACATTAGCTGGTGTTTTCTGTTATCTGAGGAGTGGATGACAAACTAAAATCACATTTTTTAAATATAACTGTTCATTGTTACTTCTATTTTTTCATTTTTACAATATCAGTTATATTTCAGTTTTATTACAATAATATAATTATGCACACATATACAGACAGTTCAGCCCCAAAATATTTATATCATATATTTTGTAATATGTCTGAAGGTTTATGTGGATGTGGTTAATACAGACAAGTATGAGGTGTATGCTGCCCTGTGAAGCCTTCTGTAACCAAGGCTCTAGCTTTATTGAAAAAAAAAACAAAAAAAAAAACTAAATGGCTCATTTGGTTCAAAATAAGTGAGTGATTTACATAACCTTCTGTCAGAAATAGCTAAAAAGAAATCCTAGTTAAAATCATTTAATATATGTAGTAAGCCTTATCATATTTCAAGTACTGTTTAGCACAGGTACACATCTGTGTTTATTTGTTTATGTAAAATACATCAGCTGAGTCATTCTTAATACGACACCTCAACCAAAATCTATGCACAGACATTGCAAACTGATTTTGAAAAACTTCTTTTGTTTTGTTCCTGCAAAAGAAGCATGTCTATGAAACAATTTTTCTGAAACAGCCATTGCACATGCTCTCCTGTCCCATGTGCATGGGGATCAGTGTTTCATGTCTGGACATGTCTCCTGCAGTGTTGGTGGCCCAATTTATTTTGTGTAAGTGGTGGTAAGGAAGCAGTGCACAGAGCCAGAATGCTTGGATAACTGTCGGTGTGACTCACAGTGATTTCAAGGTAATGTCCTCCATATCTTTGGATTTATATTAGGCTTTGGGAAAGCTTTTCTGTGGCTCTTTACAACTATTATGAACTTGTGTTTATGGTTGCGGTGCAGTTGACAATCTTGTAGTGACATAAAACGCCGCTGCTAGCAGTTATTTTAGGTTTCATAGATGATTTGTTTTTAGACAACAACTTTCCAAAAACATAAAAATGTGAAAGTATAAAGATTACACTTACCCAGCCACTTTTGTTTTTTAAATAGCAGCATAATTAGACATTTAATTGTCCACTTCTTCTTCCCTCTTACTCCTACTGGCCCCGTGCCGTTCACGATTGTTTTTGTCTAGTATTTGTAAGATGACACAGATCTTGTTATGAATTTTCATGGCCTCTCGTTTTGTTTGCACCACAATGTGGAATGTAGCACTTGCTGGAAAGTCTGCAGTTGACTGTGCTAAATATAAAAAGAATACATTCAGCTGGGCCAACAAAACTCCTCAGTCTGGTTGGATGACAGTAAACACTATAAGTAAAGATGTAAGCATGGATGTTTTTCTCTGTGCTGAAGTCTTTGATCACGCTTCAAACAGCAAGAGAGTTCTGTCCTTCTTTCAGCTTCACTGCTCATCTTCTTCACAGAGTCAACTCTTTGCTGCCTTAAACTCAAACTACGTTTTTTTTGGCTCTCCTCTGCTCATACCAAATGACATTTATGTCCACCTACAATGTGTTATTTGAGACGCTTGAGATTGACCACATATTTATGCAGCAGGGTGATGTGAAGGTGCTTTCACTTCTCTAAATATTGGGTATAGCTCTGTACAGTCTTTTTTGTTTTAAAGTGAGTTGGCAGCTTTTTTTTTCTTGAAGAAACATGAGTCACAGGAGAAAATGAAGCTGCAGCTGCTTGGCAGTGAAAACACCCTGGACATTTTTTGTCAAGTTGAACAGCTGAGGAAACACAGTATGAACAATTATTATGAGGGTCTACATCTGTGTGCCAGTATTATGGACGGTTGTGTTTCACCTCCGAACAGCTCCTACAAAACAGTTGTTTTACACATTTGCAACACAGTAACTTAGAATATCTTACAAAACCTTATTTAAGTAATTCAGTTTACAATGTCAAACTCATATAGTATGTAGATTAATTGCTTCAAATATTTTTGTCTGCTGATTTTTATTAATTATGGCTGACAGTGAATTAAAAAAACAGTTTTTTTGAAAAATTTAATATTTCATAAGACCAATGAATTTAGGAATTTTAATACAGAAATATTATGTTATGGCCATGTTATGACATACAATCACAGGGGAAACTGTTGCTATGGTCACTGACCACAAAAGGTCATTAAAATAAGAAGCTGGCTGTTGCTGTATCCAGTCATATGAATAAAAAGTTGAGTGGAAGAACAAAATTGGCAGCACAAGCAATGGGGATAACAATACCATTTAGAGCAGTGGTTCTCAAACTTTTTTCAGTGATATACCCCCTTAAAAATATATTTTTAGTCAAGTACCCCCTGACACGGGCAAAACATTTTTGGAATTAAAAAGAGGTACAGTGCTGTAAAATCACTGTCTGATTTATTAAAGCCAAACAACTTATATCAGTGAACCTGACAAATACATCCATATTGCAAACATTGCATGGTAAAACAAAAAAGAAAAACAGAAGACAGTGACCACCAGGAAGGTATAAAACCAGTCAAACCGTTTTATTTTAAAGGATATTGAAACTAAATACTGAATATAAAATTCAGTGCATGAACACACATTTATATTTTATCGAACTTTTTACAAAATAATTTTTCCCAAGACTTATTATGAGGAGCCTACTGATTTTTTAAAGATATTTTGAAAAGCTTCACGTACCCCCTGCAGTACCTCCACGTACCCCCAGGGGTACACGTACCCCCATTTGAGAACCACTGATTTAGAGGATTGTAAAACACTTGGAGGCTTGAACTGCAGCTGGAGGCAGAGGCACATTCCTGAGACGGCAACTCAAGCTTTAAACTCTGACTCAAGTCACAAAAGCAAAAGACATCAGACTATACTTAGAATAGTCTCCTTCAGACTTTATTATTGACCCCTGGTCAGAGACTTGAGTCCTATTAACAGATTTTATTTTGTGTAATGAAGAGTGAAAGCAAACTGGTATGTGAGCTACAGATTGAAGCTTCCAACCATATTTTATCATGAAAGGAAGCTCTGTATAGCAGCTTTATAATAATAACCACATGATTTTCTCTCCAAATGAATGCTGTATTAACTGACCTTGGATCATTTAGGAAAGAAATAAAACCTTGGATATTATCTCACTGTTAAGCTATCTGCAACAATACAATTCCCAGCTGAAAATATAAAAATATTAAGTATTTTTTTATAGCTATTAAAACATGAGAGCTATTCGACGTGTATGATGAAGTGCTCAGACAATGAAAAATGGAAGAGAGGCAGCTGAAAGAACCATCACTGGAGGATAAACCCATCCATGGGATGTGCCACCAATAGATAGCTGAAGTTTCAGATTAGTCCACATTCAACCAATGGCTACAACTTTCAATACTGAAGTAAAGCACAGAAGTGCTGTTCGTGGCTGTGCAGTAGCAAGCCGTGAGAAGCAGAGCTATAGAGGCCTATTCACCGCAAGATGTTGGCAGAAAATTAAATACATAGAATGCCACACACAACGAGCTGGTATAGAATACAGAGACATCTGTGTACAATACCAACTGGAGACTCCTAAGCCAAAGTAGGAATTACGACCAAAGTAGTGAAAAATGACCAAGCTAAGACGCCACGTGACTTCTAGAGACAGACTAACAAAATGGTAATGGCCATCCAACTGGACATTGTAACCACTGATGATAAGCAGCAGAATACAGTCGTTGGGATCAACATGCTTATACCAAACAAAGAAACATAAGGAGAAAGGAATACGAGACAATGGGGAAATACCAAGGACCCAGTGAGTAGCCAGAGAAAGCATGCTAAATGAAGACTAGAGGAGGGAGGTGGCTAAAAGAAAAATTTTATGGTTAACTTGTCTCCCGGGCAAGTTGTCATATATCTGTTTATGAACTGATCATTTTTGTCAAGTATTTTAATGGCAGAAACACATCTAAAAGTTGCATGAATCCAACCCTCAGAGGCTGGAGTTTGAGTTCCCTGATGTAGTCCATTAGATCATTTTCTATCCCTGGTGGGGCTTCTTCCTGTCTCCAGTGGTGAATGGGCAACACACGGTGGGTTACCCTAGATAGGTTGCCAGTCAGTCACAGGACAAGACACAGGCACAGAAGGTGAAGAACCATGTATAAATCACTAATGCAAGAACAGTTTTTATAAATCTATTTGCAGTTGCTTCTCCTGTCAATGTTTCCTTTCAGGAGTATGAGACGGCTGTTGATGTCAGTGTAGTAGGATGACGACTGGTGAAGTCCCCATCCAAGACCTTGCTGTGTGAGTAGCTTGACATAATCAAGGAGAAAGGCATTGAATTGGGAGGGGAGAGGTGTAACCACCATTTTCTCCATACGCTGAAGGAAATACTTTGGGGGAAAGATTCCTGTAGCTTTAAGACATTGGGTGGTTTTTTGAAACCCTCCGTAGCTGAGAAAAAAAAAGCTTTGGTAGGGCACGCTTGTACGTGGAAGATTACAGAGAGATTTGCCTCAGTGGGAAAAATATATCTGAAAAGGGACGCGAGTGAGCATTACACTTAGAACATTTTAATCCTATGCTGGTTTGCATGCATGCATGCATGTGTACTGTCTGGGCTTGCACATGTCAATGCAAATCTCCCACAGTAGCTCACATTTATGCAGCCCGTCTGTCTGAGCAAAGCATTTCAGTCTCCAGCTCTCCGTCTCTCCCTCCTCTCGCAGTCTGTTGCTCCCTCCGCCCCTTCCTTCTCAGTGTGAGCGTAGTCTGGGCGCCGAGCCAAGTGGAGTGTGTTTTTTTGAATGAATACCTGATGCGGCTGATGAGGCTGGCTGGGGGAGGAGCTGTGTCAGTAGAGTACTGAGAGAGAAAGAAACAGGAGGAGGGAGGGATGGAGGGAGGGAAATGAGGAGGGAAAGGAAGGGAGGCAGAAACACTCACTCACACAGAGAGCAGGAGACAGAAAAGCAACCAGGCAGAGAGAAAGAGAGAGGGAGCTGGCGGACTGGTGGCCTTGCATAACACTCAGTGGAGCAAGCTTGTACGCAGGTCTTGGTGGGGTCTGCAGCACTGGGGAACTTCCTTTTACCACTGGCCCTCATTGCAAAGGGCAGGTAAGCCTGCGAACCGGAATCCACAGAGACAGCTGCACAAAGGACAGAATCAGGAAGAAGAATCCTGGGATACTTAGACACAAACTGACACTGACAGGAAGAATCATTGGACATGATCTGCAGGCAGTGGCTGTGAACAGACTGGTGAGCTATTCTTAGTACTATTACTCGGTGGGGGGGAGGTGGAGACTGGGGGGTGGAGGGGGGGGGGGGGTGTTTTTTCTTCCTGATTTGTGGCATAGTAGTAATTCTGTCCTGCTACTCCACTCATGCGCTCTCACTGTTAAGCCCCCAGAGACTGGAGTCCCAGCATCTGTCCTCTGATCTGTCCAAAGTCCCTAGTGGTGGATTTGACCCTGTTTACGTTTGTTGCCTGCATGCATGCGTGTGTGTGCGCACGTCCTTTGCTTGTTGCACGGTGCGATTGGAGTGTGCCAAGCAGTGATGCAGAACTCTGGAGTCATTGTGAAGACAAAACAGCCTGAACCCCACTGCCTGTTCTTACTGTCGCTGCCACACGGACGGTCCGCCTCTTAAAGGTGCAGGCGGCACTGTTGCACAGCCAGACAGGAAAATGTCTGTTTGAAATATTAGAAAAAAGCATTACACTTTACAGATCTGCTTTGTGGCATTGAAAGCTGATTTGTTTGTACTCCAGAGAAGGTGACGTCTTGTCTATATGCAGCAATTCACTGTTAAAACACTTGTACATATTGTCCTGCACAGTACCTCCCCTCTCTGTTTCATGCCAGAGCTCAGATTGATAATGATGTTTTTGTTTTCTATATATAGCCTTTCGCTGGACAGGGTAATCACCGTGTTTCTATGACTGGTAGCAAATATTGTATAGATGGCATGTTCCTCCCAGGGACCTTTGGTCTGCTCTCTCTTTTTAAACATCTCAGTATACCATCAAGAAAGATGTGGTTTTCTTTCTAGATGCACCACTGCATAATCCCCCCTGCAGAAAAATGTTATTGCTATGAAGCAACGGATCAATGCAAGGAGTAAACACTCAGTGGGAGCATGAGAGAAGACTCATGGCTGTGGCAGAGAAGAAAGAGGTGGGGGTGGGTGGGTGGTATTGGAGGAACTGGCAACTGCAGCATAAGTGAAGAGATACAACCCTGCTAGGGAGACTCTCACCTGGAGACAACACAGAGAAAGGGTTCAGCCACACAAATCCATCTTGGAGGTTTATGCGCCATTCTGGTGTGGAGAAAAGGGACCACACATTGGGGATGGTGGTCCATTTCTCTCTATCTGATTGATGAGCTGAACAGAGCACGTCTTGTCCCCTCCACGCCACTGTGTTGTCATCCCTCTGTACACTCATCTCAGAGGTGTCAGTCCTGAGTCAAGGTTCCCATGCTGCGTGGCTCACAGTCTTGAAGGCTCGCCTTTGTTCTCCATAGTAACATCTAAGCCTTATGTGTGTTGGTGTCACTGCTCTAATTATAGGCTGACACAGGAAAATCTGGAGAGGCTTTTTGACTGCTGAGCTTTGTGTGTGCCGATCAGTCCGTTCAAACTGTTGGTGTGTCAGCTGGCTTTGTCTGCCAGTACTGCTTTGAAGACAGGAGATGCTTGTGCTTCAGATGTGATGTCATTACAGTGTTGACACGGTGTTGCTGAGGTGGGGTTGTTGCCAAAGTGCAGAGCGGTGCTGCACAGTGTAGCTCAGACAGACTGTAGCGGCGGCTGCGTTGCTGATCGGGGAACTCTCGGCAAGGAGGAGGGGTGGGAGGGGGGCAATGGCGCTCTTGATGCTGCAGGCGCTGCTCAATGTGGGTCAGGGAAAAGCAGAACTCATATCTTCTCCTCTATGTCCTCCCCATTTCTTATCACCTTCCTCTCGTTCTCCCCCCCCACCCTTCTACAGAGCTCTGCATCTTTTGCCTCCTTTCCCCTCTTCTTTCTATTTGCTCTCCTCTTTTGTCGCTGTTTCGCTCCATCTCTGCTGCTCCCCTCCTTTGTTACATCTGCTGAATCTTCTCCGCTGTAAACTGTGTGGAGGTTCTCGCTGCTTGTAGATGCAGTGACCTTGTCGAAACCAACACTAGAGGTAGTTGCTTCCAAATAAAACATGACCAAAGTTGCCTTCTGTTTTCGTTCTTTCCTCCCCACCCTCCGTCTTTATGTAACATGTCTGTGGTTGCCTTTTGTAGTGAACCACTGACATAAAAACACTCTGATGTGGTTGAACGGTAAAGTGAAGGTTCTCTAAATTGAATACACGGGAAAAAAATGAATGTGTATTTCTGTGCTATATATGGAGAGTTCATTTCAGTGGAGTTCCTGGCTAATGAACAACTTTGAGTCCAGTGGATTTACTCACAGATAAGCCTGCCGGAAGGAACTGAAACTCTGACAAAGAAACGGTGAAAGAAAAGCTAATGAAAAATTTTAAATAAATGTTTGAATTTAATTAAAAAAGGAAGACAGGTGTGGATGAGAATAATTATGTTGTACAGGGACAGTTCAGGATTTTTTAAGTGTGGATCTGTTGAAAGGTTATAAGCTGTTAATATATCACCTGCAGTAGATAACTCTTTGGTGTCTTTTTTTTTTCTTTTAAATAAATCCAAGTTACTTGGTCTCTTTCTAATGTCTAGTCCAAGGCGCCAAGACCACAGCTGGTTGTCTTAGCTATAATCTGAAAAACATTACAGGGGTTTATGCAAAACCTGCTATCTTCATTCATTTTCTAAATATTTTTCAACTTCATTGGAAATAAATACCTAATAATAATAATTGTTAGTTCATAAAATACTGTTGGCATAAACGACAATGGTGTTTTCAAGATCAGAGTTGTTTAAGATGGTAGGCTACATTGATCTTGGTTCCTTTTGAGCTAGCTGTTAGTTTCAGCCTCTTGAACCAGCTACTCTGGCTCTACACTAAACAAAACACTTAGAGAGTTATCTTCTATAGATATTAAATGCTCACAAATGTTTAACAGAATATAATTTTGTAACAATTGTAAACTAGTACTTTAATATGTCCTCTGTGTGTCGGTGAACTTAATTCCCCAGAAGTGCCAAGAACTTGTTTCACTTTTCATTTAGTCTTCTTGTTATTAAGCTGAACTCCAAAATGCTCTTATTCATTGTTTGCTGTCAATTCTGTGTTTCTTTATACTAAAAGCTGCTCAGAGATTTTACAGCAGAATAGAATTGGAAAATTCTATTCTGCTGCAGATGCCAGCGTGCGACAGCAGCAGCCCGTTTGCCGTTTACGCAAACAGAGGGAGCCTCAGGCCCTCCTCTGATGCAGATTATATTGATGGGTTGGTCCAAAGGGTTTTCCACTTGGACCCGCTTCCTTCGAGGATGTCTCCAGCTGGCACTCACTGAGAGCGTCTGTAATCAGAACTGTGACTATAATAATAATAATAATAATAATAATAATAATAATAATGGAGGAAGGGGGTTGCGGTCTAAGAGAGAAATTCAAATGATTGATATTTGCAGAAAAAAATACCCATTTATGGATCTGGCCAAATTCTTTAAAATCAAATTTCATAAACCTGTAAGTTGTTTTTCCAGTACTTACTGACCCAGAGTACCTTTATGGGGATGGGTGTGATGCTTACATATTTCAAGTAAGACTCAACACATGTTTTGAGACTGCAAAAGACAAATATTACAAGAAAGGGATTCTACAAACATTTTAAGAAGACTGTGGCATTTTAGAAAATAAGACCCTGGAAAATGACCATGGTTATGTACTATCAAGGACACTGGATGCAAAAATCACAGTCGAGAACTGCTTAAGGAAGCCACTGAATGTAACTTTTTCAGCAAAGTGCAGTTAAATATGCACAAAACTGTTCTTTACTATTTGTTCCTTATGCATTAACACCTTAAGGAAAAGATTTTGTTGTAGTACAAGTTCTTGTAGATCCTGGAGGAGGTGGAATCTCTATAGGGTACTCAGACAACAACAGCTTTATTCTGGTGCATGAAAAAAAATGAGTCAAAAGTTGTCTTTATGCTTGGTGCCACCAAGTGGCAGAGCAAAGAATTAACTGGGTAAAGAACTAACTGGAAAACTAAGCTACACATTTGTAATATTTTTAGGTAACACACGCGCACACACACCCACACACACACACACATATATATATATATATATAGAATTCAATGAGAAAGTGTGTCCAAACCTTTGGTCTGTATTGAGTACAGACCAAAAGTTTGGACACACAGTGATGTCCAAACTTTTGGTCTGTACTGTATATACTGTATATATATATATATATATATATATATATATATAGTGAAAAGGGTCTACTGTTTTTGACTATAGTAATAAAATAGTATTATTATGTAAATAATGTACGTATTGATGCCTGTAAGTATTAATTTAAGTCTATTTTGCTTTCAGATTTTTGTCAACATTGTGGAAGAGGCGGATTGGTCAAATATGATTCCTCATGAAGTTTGTGGAGCTCATTTTGTGAGCTGGAATGACTCCATCTTCTCTGGTGCGGCAGCTGGAGTTCTCCATCAGTGAACACAACGAGTCAAAGCCAAAGAGAGCACACGGAGGGCTTTGAACAATACCACAGAGAAAACATTCTCCTAGGTGCAGAGAAAGTAGTACAAAGGAGCATTAAGACATCTTGGGCACCATGAAAGCCAATCAAGAGCGGAGTAATGGATGCCTGCCTCCTAAGAAGCGTGAGATCCTGGCTCTGGAGCAGAGGCCAGTTGTAGTAGCTGCAACTACACCTCCTGTTGCAGTACCTACTGACAGTCCCCACACAGAAAATCTGGCCTGGCTTGCAAGTGTGGCCAGTGAACGCTGTAAGTCCAGAGAGACAGAAAGTCCAAGATGTCCTATTCCCTCTACATCTTCTTCTTCTCCTACCACGTCTATCCCTTCCCCAGCAACTACCCTTTCTGCAGTGCCCTTGGCCTCTCTGCCTGCAGTTTATCCAGCAGCCCTTCCCCAACAGGCTGGAACAATCCAGTTTACCCAGCTGGGACCCAATGTGCAATTCATCAGTTCTGGGCCATATGCTGGGTACATCTCCTCCCATATCATTCCAACTAATGCTACTTCTGCACCTAATAGCTCTGCATTAGTAGGACAGCGCACCCAGATAGATGGTTACACCACTGCCCTTATATCACCCAGCACTAAAGGGGAGCAGCAGTTTCAAATTGGACTCTCCCCTTCAGAGTTGGCTCCTGTCACACTTCCAAGTTCTCCCCAAGTAACCAATCAGTACATCCATCTGGACAATAGAACACCTTTGACTGTGAATGGAAACGCTGTAGCATCACCTGCAGCTCACCTTCATCTCCACCGTCATGCAGCTGTTCTCCCACAAACGCTTACACTTGCCCCATCACAGCTTGTGGTTCAGTATGCAGATGGTGCGGCTGGAAAGAAACCTGAAGGCCATGCTAAGAGTGTGCTGAATGGGGAAGTGGAAGTGGTCAAACAAGCCAAAGTCTCTGGGGCCAACCATCAGCCTGTCCAGAGCTATGAGGCCAGGCATTTCCTCCTACCTGCTGACTATGGCCAAAACCCTGCAGGTTTGCAGACCTCTTTGGTGCTGGTTGCCCAGCCAAACCATGGAGTGGAACATGATGCTGGCTCAAATAAAATTTCCCTGGTCCAGACTGAGAAAGGAAGCATTTGTTTAGGAAAGCCTATATCCAGAGCCTCTTCGTTCTCTTCACTTTCTTCCTCAGAAGTGGTCAAGTCTGTTCCTCATACTGTCATCCAAACTAGTCTGCCTCCTGAAGAACTGCCAGTCAGTCTCTACTCCTCCACACAGCCTCCCATCATTGGCTACATCACCAGTGCAAACCAGCATACTGTCAGCTACCATGCAGCACTGCCACAGCACCTGGTCATCCCAAGTGGCCAGTCCCTTCTCATACCAGTCAGCAGTGCCAACAATGGCACAGAAATAGAGGTCAGTCGCACTGTCAGTGCCATTACTGCCACTACCCCTCAAATATCCACCGCCATGCCACATGCCTACCTGGCCACAGCTCTATCTAAATGTGAAGCTCTTGGCCCAGATGGAAATCAACCGCCCTCTGCCCCACCACAGGCTGCAGCCTTGCCTGCATTGCCCTCAAACCCAGTTCCCGCAGTGGTGGCTGCTCCATCCCAAGCTCCCACTCCTGTGCCCATTCCTTCTCCCTCCTCTGTCCAAGCCTCTCCCTCCGTCTCTTCCCCATCTTCTCCTGTAGCCCTCCCTCCTTTCTTTATGCGAGGCTCTATCATCCAGCTGGCTGATGGGGAGCTAAAGCGTGTGGAGGACCTCAAAACAGAAGACTTCATCCAGAGTGCTGAGATCAGCAGTGAGCTGAAGATTGACTCCAGCACTGTGGAGCGCATAGACTGTGGGCAAAGTCCCAATGCAGTGCTCATACAGTTTTCTGTGGGGGAGCTCAAAGCCCAGGTAAATTATTTCTGAGTAATATCTTTCGGGTTTTCCATGTTGTTTCTAAAAACATTATTCAAAAATTTTAAGAACTCAAGTCTTTGTTTATAACAGGAAGATTTCACACTCAAAGACAAGATAAGAAAGTCTTAATAATATGTGTCTCTTGTGTTTATACTCCCATCTAGGTGTGTGTAGAGGTGCTGGTGGAGTATCCATTCTTTGTTTTTGGCCAGGGCTGGTCATCTTGCTGTCCTGACCGGACCACGCAACTGTTTGAGTTGTCATGTGCCAAGCTGTGTGTCGGTGATGTGTGTGTGTCACTGACCCTCCGTAGTTTGAGGAATGGTTCCCTGACAGATAGTCAAGCATTGGGGACCAAGCTGAAGATGGGTTCACTCTCTGACCTGTCCCACTGCGTGGATCCTAATGTGACGAACAGTACCAATCCCAATCCTCCTGGCAGTAACGGTAGTCTCCTCATGAAGGCTTCCACTGCCAACAGGATGGAGAAACTTCATGTTTCTGGACTTGGAGCAGGACAAACTGGTGGGCTCGTAACATCACCATCTCCACAACAGTCAGAGAGGATGTTCAGAGGTGGACCAATGCTGGCAGGCTCTGGGGGGGCAGAAGTAAGACAGGAACCACTGAAAACAGACATATCTGCCCTCTGTTCTGATTCAGAGAGACCTTTTGTTCGCAAGAGACGCTGGTCAGCTCCAGAGCGAGACCAGACTGAGAAAGCTGAAGAAGAGCCACCTGTGACTCTGCCTAAGCCCTCCTTTCTACCCCAGGAAGTTAAAATCAGCATAGAGGGCCACTCAAGCGCTGGGGGCGAAAGATTCTTAAAGAAAAGAGTTGACTGTTAAGAGAATTTTAAAATACCTATTGTCGGCTTTGTGTTTAGCTTCTCTCTCTTTTCACTCAATCATGACTACTGTAATATAGCCTGAGATTCTGCAGGATATACATGTTTCCTTTCACACAAGGAAGAAGTAACGTAGAGCACCTTGACAAATGGTAACACACAAGATCAGTGCAATCAATGCCGAAAGCAACAATGAATGCAAAGTGAATGTTGATCATGAATGGTGGACGTCTATTATAAGAGGGATTTATGTGGGACTAGAATGATTTTTCTATTAACACAATGAAGCACAGACACTGTTGACATGTTTGAAGAAGTGTGTGAGTGGAAGGTTGAGTAAGAGACATTTGGTGTTTTAAGGACGATGATTAATTGGGTTGACTGAGAGCTTTTCTGTCTCATTGGTCTGATTTGACTTTTGTCCCATCATCTATAACTTTCACACCATCATGACTGCCTGAGCTGTAGTGGGAGGCCTTGTTCCTCTGTGCGAATGTTTGTGTTTGGTTGTTGGTGTGTATGCTTTTTTTTGCTGTGGCTGTGAAATGGAGCAAAGGATATGAGGCGATACTGTTAGCTGCGAACTCGGTCCAAGTCGTGGAAATGATGACTAAGAAGGCTTGAATGTAACAATTCCCTTAATAGTGACTCATCAAGTCATGCATGTGCTGTTTATTACCAGCCTGATGTGTAAAATGAGAATGTGGCTCAGAGTCTGATGCAATGCTGTTGCAACAGGCTAGTCTCAACAGTTTTGTGTAGATAAACTCCCATGGTGATATTTCTTGGTTCACTACTCTAAAACTTTCCTTAAAGGAATGCATGTTTCAGGGTACATTATTTATGGCTTCTGCTTATTCCATTTTTACACAAAGATTATGAAAAGTTTACATTTCAACAAAATGTTAATAACTGAGCTCTCTCATAGCGATAGAGAGCACTGTCATAGCTAGCCCTACTACGATATTAAATACAGCTACTAACTCAACTTATTTTTGTTGGACAGTCTCAGTGCATTTGTATTAATGTATTATTGAGAGCAAAAACTAATAAATTGCAACTGTATAACAGGAGAATAAAACAGGACTGAAGTAATATATGTGAGGCCTGGTTGCTTCACCAATATTTCTGCCCTGATATTTATTATACCTGGAGTGTTGCTTTGATTCTTTCATGCATATTTGAGAACTCCTTAGATCTCCCATAGTCCAGCTTAAGGGTGCCTAAGGGTTGCTCATACAATGCGCCGTCTCTTTTCACAAATTTCTTCCTTGGTGCTTCAGTCCACAGATGAGCTCTGCACCTTCCTCGCTCAGCTCCACCAGAATAGCGGCAGCAGCATTTAGCAAACACCTGGTGGAAATGCGAATTTTCTGAGCTTATCATACAAACTATTTTGCAGCTCACTGCTCCTACAAGTAGTTGTAAACAGCACAATGGAGGAGAATTGTTGTGATGACATGCTGAAAGGGGAGTGTTGGAAAGAGCAGGCATTTTTAAAGAGACAGAGGCTTAATTTCAAGGCATCAAATTGCAAAAACAAATTAATTTCAAATTATGTTCTACATATGCAGCATTTTTATAACAACTAAAGGTAACATTAGTGAGCTATAAAATGGCGCTATGTGCCTACAAAATTCACACTTTACCACCCCTTAAATAGATGATGTCCCATGAATCTTAACCTTTGTACACAGACTAGTGTAGCACTAAAGAGTCTCAAGATTCAGATAACACAGCAGGCTTTTACTGTGATAAAGTTGCTCCTCTAATAAAACAAAAAAGACTGACAATACATAGGGTCTTTAATACAAATATGTAGGGTCTTTAATACAAAACCTTTGCCCTTAGAATATGCAGTCATACCTCCACTAAATATAGAAACTCTTTTCAAAGAAAAACATAAAATCAACTTGAGCATTGAAACTGTGGACAGTAATCAATCTTGTTCTAGTCCTTACTCTACTATTTTCTTCCTGACCCCTACGCTTCCCATAGCTGCTCAGGGAAACAGCAGTTTAAGTCAACAGAAGATTTACTCCTAAAAAATAAAGCAACTGCAAAAATATTGTATTATTTATAAATACCCATACTCACAAATTATTTGTATTAGAATACACAAGCTCGGAAAAACACACAACTTGCTTGACTCTTTACCTCCTGTTTACATGCTAGATAGCGTTAAGCTGCAAACTTGGATCTGAGGATACAGGCGCACCAACATCACCACATCCTACCTGCAAGCTTACTGTAAATATCTGTAATTTTTCCAACATGCAACTAGAAAAATCTGACTGAAGTGCCAAGCTGCTATAGAAATTTAGAAAAGGCAGGTGTGAAACTTCCAAAAGTTATTACATCAAAGGTATGGTAAGCAGTGGGTCAGGACTCCAGCAAAAAATAAGGCTATTTTATTTTTGTATATGTGCTGGGATGTTTCTAGTTGCATCTGCAAAAGTCACTCCTAACATTTTGTTGCTAGTCAGAAAACTTGTGCAGATCGGTGAACAACCTAATTACCAAAAGGAGCACAACTCAGACAATCCATTTTCATCAACTTTTGTTTTTTTAGTCACTGTAGCTACCTGTTTAATAGCAGAGGTTGTAATGTAACTTGTGAGTAACTAATATGTGCAAAGTTTTACTCAAGACATGTAAGTGGCAGCTATATTGGAAATTTGGAGAGGTTTGGTAGTAAACTTCACTTCTCAAGTCATAATTTTGGCTTTTAGATGTTGTTCAAGCAATTTTTTCCGGCTTTTGATTTTAAAAAAGTAAAAAAAAAAAAAAACCCAACAACATTGACATTAAGCCTAATTAGCTACAACTGAAATTCAATTCAAAACTCCTAATGGGAATTAAGGAGAGTTCCCATTTCCTTATTTGCATGCCATGTGGAAACTACATAACCAGATGAATATTTTATTAAGCGAGTTGAGGATATTGCTTTATTAGTAGTGATTAGTATCCCTCTTGAGCTATGAAAAGTTAAAATGCACATCTTTTGCTGATTTTAATTGCATATAAAATGCTGCAGCCACAATTTGTTTCATAAGATTCCCCACCAGAATTGACCTAACGGCCTTGCTAGAAAAGTTGTCGTTCTGTCTGTAAATATTGGCAAAGGGTTCAGGTTTATGGGCGACTGGTCTCAATGTTGCTACTTTGCATATTTTACAAACACCAAGGCCTTGATATTTAGCATGTATCAAGTTTATAGCAGTACATCGGGTTTTACATTGAAACCTTAACATTGGTTTGTCTCTCTCAGGTCAGCTCCTGATATCTTAGAGTGGTGGTGTTAAGATTAAAACACCCAAATCTTTGTGTTTCTGTTCTAGTAAAAAGGAGACCTTCTACAGTTCATACTCAGGAAGAAAGTGTAGGGAACAGATGGTATTTGTTGTGGTGTGCATGTGTATGTGGGAAGACCTGAGATAGCATTCCCATGTCATTAGTCAAGTGTGTGTATATGTGTGTTGAAAAGCAGCACTTTGATGGAGCGTCCAGTTGGAGCTTGTTAGCAATGTTGAACCTCTCTTGCAGTTTTTAGATATAACAATAAAAGTGACTTTTTCCTGTCACTTTGCATGTTTTGCAGGTTTGTCAACGAGAGACACCAATATAGAATGTAAATGGACATGAAGCAAATTTTATTTTTCTGAGGATTTATAAAGCTACTATTCAGAGAAAGAAAGAGATGCAGAGCTAACTAGCCACCTAGTGCTGATCATGTACAGTGAAATTGTATCTTAGAGAGTGTACAGAGTGTAATCTAACCTTTTAATGTACTGTATGTGCCACGAAGCCTCCTTCTTCAATCATTCCATTGACTCACCAATACCTACAAGTTCTGCTATTGTTTGTTCCGACTCTGGTATTGATCAAATGTTCATGAATGTGCTAGGTCTCTTTTGGGAACACCAGCGTTGCTGAGGCTCCTCAAAGTTTAGTTTGTGTGAAAAATGGACTGCAGTTTATTCTAATAGCCATTAAACTCCTAAGAGGTGTTTATTGTATACCCAGAAATCAGACTGTTCTGTTTGTGTGCGACTGCTCAGGCTATTTAAAAAAAAACAACAAAAAAAACACTGCCCTCTGACTGTTCTCCTCCGATGATGTGGTCTTATATCCTTCACTGTTACAAAGTAGAACTACTGTTTGTCTTAATAGGTATTTTCTTTCTCCTCACTTGGCTCATGTTTGTAGTTTTCCAAAGTGAATTGTTTTTCAAATACAGTGCTGACATGTTATGAGACAAACCAACTAATGAAATGTGGAGTTTATTTCTGACTGAAATGTTATGGTCATAGACTGATGTAAAGGAAGTGAATGTAGCATCATGGAAATTAATGTTCTGTTGTTTTTTCTGCATCTTTGAATTTGGCACCAGGCTCATTTTTGAATATTTATTTTCTGGCCTGATGTGAATACCAGAGTGGACGCCAAGCTATGGACTGGTGCTGTGATTCTGGCTATGAGATGCTAATGGTTCCCGTTATTTCCTGGACAAAAGATCAAATAAAACTTAAAGTAATTTTGTTACAATAGGTAAAAAAAACCCTAAAGGACTTGGCTAGTTGATTAATTAAATCAGAACAAATTATATCAAAACTAATAATACAAAATAAACAATAACATGAATTATAAGTCTATTATTCATATAAAACTATTATAAAATAATAATAATAAAAAATATATAAAGTATTTGCAGACAAGTTAAAACACACTGATGTCTGTCGAATATACATTTTAAACATCTGTTTTGTTCAGAGCAGAAACTCTAAGTTAGAAAAGTGATTTATTTTCATCTGAAAAAAATTATATTTTAATTATTGGATGTCACATTCAAATTAAAAAACAAAACAAAAAAGCTATCCGGCCACTACAGAAGTTCACCGGTTTGTTCACTTGCTATTTAAATTACCAATACTTCAACGTCAAAGGAAACTGAGCATGTTGGTTGTTGGGAAATCTGTACTAGTACTGAAAGACGCTCTTTAGCATCATTACACATTGAAGCAAATACTGACAAGTATTTCACACTGAAAACAAAGAGCAGTTTTAGTCTTTTTTTTATTCATTATGAAAAAGCAAAGATGTTTCTGCCTTATTTTTTATTCAATAAGCTTTATAGTATTATGAATTAATTGCACTAATAATAAGGGTTTGACATAGCCAGTACACTCACAATGACTTATGTGAAAAATCTTCTGTATTTTATAGAAAATTCATCTTTTTTATTTTATTACTGCAGGTTTACAGTAAAATGCCTCAGTTGTCAGAGTTTTTTAGCCATCCCTATCTGTTTTTTAATTGGTTTGTGGATCAAGATGCTACGTTCACCTTTTACATGGTCTGTGGCAACTGAAAGTTTTCTTATGGCCAACAAATCCACATTTCATGCTGTCGCCTGCATTAAACTGTAATACAAATCTTTATAAACTGTTTACAGATGGTTTTTTTTTTATTGTTTTGAAAAAAATTACAAAAACTCTACAGTAAACTACACTATGCTTAAAGTTGAAATATTTTGGTTTTCAGACACATTCCTGTTTTTATTGTGGTTTAATCTTAACTGTTACATGTTCTGAACAGATTGATCAATAAAATCTGGAGAGGACATACACAGTCTGTCAAGAATAAATCACACTGTCACAACTGTTAGAAAGAAAATGTAAAGAAAACATATAACTATTTGTTCGTCAGAGTGTGTACAATTAAGCCCATAATAATATCTCTGGCAGATTTAGATTTGAATAAAAAATTTCTTTCCACCAAGAAGTTTTTTTTTTCTGACGGAAAATTAGAAAGTTGTCTTTCAAAACCTGAAAACCTGCTAAAACAATGTTAAAGCAGTAGCCCTAACAATTGTGAAAAAACACTTAAAATATGTCATGTTAAAAAAATGCTATCCTCTAAATAAGCAATATAAAAAATCTTTACAGCAATCAAACTCTTTTAATAATTACTGACTTTTTTTTGGTATTTAGAGATTTTATCTTTGTAGTATTTAAGGTTTGAAAGCCTCCTTGCCATCACTAAAATCTTTAGCTACCTTCACAGCGTCCTTATGAGGTTAAAGACAGAATCCCTGTCTATTTCAACTCCCAGTTGAAATAATCATGCTGGCTAAATTAAAAAATTACCTTAAGGTTAAATCTGCCAGAGGTATGATTAATTTTGGCCTCAACTGTACACTGTATTTAAAATTGCTTAATCATTAGAGACCTACAAAACCCTCCACAATTATTGGCTCCCCTGATAAAGATGTATGGAAAAGCCTGGAAATTAATGGTTCTTTTAGAGGCTTGGTAAAACCAAGTGGCAGTTATTAATGGAGAGATTTTATTTTACCTCCCATCCCATTCTCCTCACTGTGTTTGGTGATAAGCTAAATTTGTGTCATCATCCATTCTTGTTTGTAACATTTCCCGTTGCTTAAAACTTAATTGTTGCTTTTACTGTTGAAAAAAGTAGTAAGAAGTAACTTTCATTAAGAAAATGACTTACTAATGAAGATAAACACATCTGTAATGGCACATTCTCTCATCTCCATTTTGAAGATTGATTAGAAGATATGTGCATCTTTATCATGACG
Organism: Xiphophorus couchianus; assembly: GCF_001444195.1. Taxonomy (NCBI): domain Eukaryota; kingdom Metazoa; phylum Chordata; class Actinopteri; order Cyprinodontiformes; family Poeciliidae; genus Xiphophorus; species Xiphophorus couchianus. The sequence goes on along the minus strand of NC_040230.1, from coordinate 16,995,672 downwards.
TGTATTCGATGAAAACTTAATTATATGTCAAAGTTTCAGGATGCACTCATCAAATTAAAAATAGAGAAATACTAACTCTGCTTATATAGTTAGTGGTTCTAATAAATGTGTCATTGGTAAGTTTATTAAAATATTTTTTTTATTAATTTGGATGTTTTTTCCCACTGAACAAAATAGAATTAAAAGTTGGACTTCTTTATGTTTCGGTGTGAGACTATGTTGCTGGAATAAAAATATGCATTTATTTCGGGCTTTTTTACTCATCTGTACCAGGGGCGGGAAGGTGCGGGGTCCATCGGCATTTTACAGCTACGAACAGGAACAGATTCTCACATAAGAGAAATGCTTGCTGTCTTCTGATGGGATGTGCTGTCAGTAAGAGAACCTTATCTCCAGGCTGATTCGTAAGGAAGAACCTTGCTGATGCAGACAATTTCACATATGCTGAGCTGTGAGTTAAACAGAGCAGTAAAAATGATCAGGTGTAGAGTCTGTAGAGTAAAAGAAGACGGAACAAAATCACTTCAGAAATTGGAGTACAGGTGCCACAGATGTGAAGAGGCTTTAAAACAGACACCAGCATTAATTTGAAGGTTTAATGTGAATAAGGAACCATTTTGGTTAAAGATGGCTCCTGTAAATAAATAATTTCACAGTTTGTCTGTGCAATATTAAGAATGGCATAAAAGTGCCACATTGTGGTGATTTTTGAAACTGCACTTTGACATATCGGTGTATTAGAGTGAGGACGTCTGTGTGACAAATGCATAGAAGCAACAAACAATCTCTCTTAGAAAAATACCAGTTTACCTTTTAGACATCTTAACAATTTGTAAATAGCCAAAGTCTTCCATTATAATGTCGGTCTGTCCTTATTCTCACTGAAGAGAAGTAACTCTCATCGCCTTGTACAGACCTATAAAACAATTTAAATTGTCACTGTTCAGTTGAATAACACACAAGACGTTGCTTCACCTAAGATGTTTTCTTTTGCACCAGCTTAAACAACCCAGGAAACAGTGGGAGTCAAAGACTTTAAAAGAATTTTTGTAACTGGAGTCTGTTAGGATGAATTTCTGTATAAGATGCAGTGTGTCCTATCAATACAGTATGTATTAAGTACCAATGTTTCTTTATTTTGATGGTGTTGAGATTTGTTGTTAAAATTCTTACTTCAAATGTTTGATTTGAATTTTTATCACATATATTCAAGGAAATAAAGAGTCTGAAGAAAAATGCAGAATGTGGTTTTCCTCAATGATAATTCGTACTAAGGTTCAAATGATGTCATGCAAAGTATTCACACCACTTAAACATTTACACAATTTGTCCAATTATAGCAGTAACTAATAATGCTTTTTAATTGCAGAACTTGAACATTACACTTCATAAAGTTCAATAGGTATAAAAACTTTTGCCAGGAGCTAAATTTACACTAACATTAAAGTCTGGCGTAGAAAGCTTATGGTTTTGGAAAGGAGAAAGATACAATGTGCTTTGGCAATAATTTGAATGTACTATGTGGTTTGCCAGCAGTGAGATTGACAAATGTTTTAATTCAGTTGGACCTGAAAATATCTTCACTTTTTCTCGCTTGTGTTGATTTTTTCAAGAGCAAGCTTTCCCACTCCAGAGCACAGACAGTAAAACGCACCAGAAGTCCATTTGCAGAACCAGTGCCATGTTACTAAGTCATTCTGATAAAAATCTTACATAAATTTAGAGTTTCAGATCGTGCAAATTTTAATTTGGAGGTTTCGCTTTAGCAAATAAAACAAATTATGCTAATTTGCAGTAGCTAAAACTAAACTAAAATACAAAAATAAACTATTGCTCCAATGATGAATTAAAGTCATTTTATTCCTAATGCTTATGCTTCATAAAATTTATGACCTTAAAGCAAATGGACAGAAATCATGTCTTTGTTTCTTTTACAACCTAATAAATACCACTTTGTGTTTTGATTTAAACTCAGATATACATCAATTACAATGAAGATTGCACAAAATACAATTGGTTGATTAGTTTCCATTGAAATAAAACAGAAACACATTTAATAGATGCATTTTCTTTCAAAGAGTAAACGGCTTGTATTGTTTCAAGCTGCTGCTGTACGGAAAATGTTCTGAATGAAAAAGAAAGCAAATGAGCAGCTACCTCTATTCATTCAGTCCTGACATGAATGATAAATCAGGATAAAACTGGTTTATCCTGCGCAGAGAAAACTTTATTCCATTAATGTTTCTATAGGACAACAGCTTCATGGCAATTAACAGTTCAACTAATCAAACAGAGTCTAATTTGAAACAGAAAACATTCACAGGTATATGAAAAGTGCTTTACTCGCTTAACTGTTTTTGTTAGCAGAAACCACTATAAAAGGTTATACAGCTAAAAGCCACATGGTGGCACTGTTCTGCTTTTGTTGTCATTTGTTTTCTGCAGGGCCAGAAAGAAAGTTAGCATTTTTCAATGCACCGTTTGGGGGAGCAAGAGTCCTTCCTCTGAGTTAAAGAAACCCAGCCGTAACACTGTGAAACTTACCTGTGCATTTAAAGCAAACCACCAAAATCCTTTAATAACCAAAGTTTTATTCGGATAAACCTTCACATTTGATGTAAAAATGAAAACTTGCTCAAAAATTAAACTTACATTTTTAAATTACAGCATTGCTGACAACCAAATACTCTCTGACTGATGCTTATTCACATTACAAACATGTGAATAAACATGTAATCTGATGTGTGAATGTCAACTATATATATATATTATATATATATATATATATATATATATATATATATATATATATATATATTTACTGCTGTGTTGTTCATAAAGTCTCATCTTCTCCAGAGAAAAAAACTCAAAGGTTTGCAAACTTAAGCAAGCAGTGTGAAGCTTGAGCTGTGGAGATGTGCTCTTTTTCTTTAAATATAAAACCCCAGAGCTGCAACAAGACAATAAGTTATTTATTTTGTAACAGTTTCATCATGTTGGTACTTGTCTAAAAATGTGTTGCTTTTAGAAATAATACTTATCTAACACAACCAACCAATCTTACAGTATATACACATACAATGAAGACATGAAGCTCTAAAAAAGTAGTGCCAGTGTAACAACAAGCTTCAAAATCACACAACACCCAAATATTGCACATACATTTATAAATATACACTTTGACATTGTGCCCCTTTTCTATGCATGTGGTAGCGTGTTTAATGAATGTAAATGTAAACTGCAAGGTATACAGCTTGGTTCGAAGGAAACAGGGAGAAATTAAGTTCTGTGGATTACAAATCCATAAGCTATGCTTCTTACACACAGATTTGCAGGAATTCATACACACTCACCGAAACTCATTAAATGCACTTGTGCATAGATCTCAGTTGTCTGCACAAAAACAAGAAGTTTTGTCCTCTCAACATAATCCACTCGGTCTTCAGTTGTGGTGCTTCATTGGAACGTATAAACAATTGACATGTGTGGGTAATTTAGCCTGACTTGTGTGTTGTTTTGTTCCACTTTGTGTGCTGTGACCTCACTTGTTCAGGTCCCAGAGTTTGTGGCACTGCAGTTTTTTGCTTTTAGTCAGTTTCTTTAAAACAAATGAAGGTAGAAGACTTCCAAACCAGGGACTGGAGCATCCAGATATTACAGATCTCAGATCTGAATTAGGTCATTCAGAAGGTGCAGCTTCCTCCCAAACCACAAGCTTTTAATCAAGTGCTGTCATTCATCTTCTTCAGGCATCCCCAGTTTGATCAGATGTTAGCTTCTCCTGGTCAGAGACATTGTCATCTGCTGGCGGCCGTGCTCGATCGAAGAAACCACACTGAGGGAATCAAATTCACAAGTCAATATGCAACAGAACAAAAATGTTGTCAAAGACATATTAAAGGAACCATATTAGAAAACTGTGCCAAAGATTAAAGTTCTGAGTCAATAGATCTTGATTAATGGTTGCACTTTAAGATCTTTCAAAGTTTTTCTTTGGTCTTTTCCTGGTTTTATGCCAATTTCCACTCTAGGACTGTGAGACTCTAGAAAATCTAACAATTTTGAAATCATAGTTCAGAATTGTTCTGTCCAATTGTGATTGATCTGTTTTCCCTCACTCTTGTTTTCTGTCCTCACAGTTTCTCCAACACTTGCTGTAAGCTTTAGCAACTGAAATGTATACCTTCTTTATATTAAGTAGAGTGAAAGTCTATTCAACTGGGCAAAGAAATTAGTTGGCTGCAGAGCTTATGAAATATTGCATCTAAACTGGCCTTAGCCTTTCCAATTTAAAATATGGTGAATCCCTATTACAGTTTATTGTGGTAATAATAACTGTAATAGTTATTATTACAGTTAATAATGAAGAAACAATAGCTGCTTTATTGTTCCTTCACATTTGTACAAATCAAAGCTAGTTCAGGAGAGTAGGAACATATTTTTTGTTCTTGTTGTTTCGACCACCTATGAACCGGTAGTGGACATCTAACCATAAGCAGCTTTACTTTAACCTATTAATTGTTTAGGCATAAAAAGTTTCCAAGGTACAAGTTTGGGCTTTGAACAAATAATGCATAACTTTAAGAAAATAGATAGAATATGCATGGTTTATACAGAATCTTGAAGATTTTTTCCACAGCACATTAGTGCAGTACCTATTATTGTAATGGGGTGTGAGAGTCTTTAACATGCGCAAAACCTTTTGTTGCCAAGGCGGCAAAATATCTGTTTCCAACTGCAAAGAGAAACCTGATGACAGTAGAGGCTGCTTATCAGTGAGGTATAGCCTTCACCTACCAGCATGACCTTCTCATGTCTCATCAGGTCTTATGCCACAGTTACAACAAAATCCAGCCCACAGTGGGCTGGCAGTGCTTCTTGTAATTTATCATACTGTTCTTAGTGGTGCTTCTGGATGCCCTGCCACTGCTCTGGCAGCATCCTGAAGGATCTCAGCAAGCAGCTAAAATGAACATGACAATACATTTAGTGCTATGATCGGTCGCCTTGAATTCAAAGAATAGTTTGCACTGGTGTCTGATTCTAAGGAGAAGTGCACAAATCTCCAAATTGTGCATGTAAGTTGAACAAAAGGAGTTGTGTCCTCCGGTCAGATACTGAAAATGCTCAATATTTTGACCGAACAGCCAATAAGACATCCTGCCACTGTATTTAGTGGTGAGAAGAAGACAGGCTGACAGGGTGAGCAGCAGTGTACAGCAACTCTCAGTGAGATCATCTAAGAGTGATAAAAAATAAAAATAAACTGTTTTTACCTGGATCTTTGGTCACATCCTTACAAACTGTACAAAATAATCCCTGAATTATTCTAGTTTTTTTTAGAACTATAAAAAATACAGAAAATATCTGCATGTTATGTCGACATAGTAAGGTAAAAGGACTAAATAGAAGATGTCAGAAAAGAAGACAAGTCCAATGAAAAACTTTCAAAAGCTTATGGTAGCCTGAGGAACTATTGATGAGTGCCACAAACTAAAAGAATGTTCTTCCTTTTTAGAACCAAAATCTTTAAAAATTGGAATTAGAATAATCGTGTTGCACAATACTGTGAAAACTACTTCTGCTTATTTACCTTCCACATAGCTAATGTCAGCATGGCCAGCACCAGCAGGCCTAGCAGTATGGCCAGAATGATGACCCAGAGTGGAACAGCAAACGACACATCAGGAGTCCCCCACAAGACGAGGGTTCCCATCTGGAGAAAAAGAGATGCAAATGACTCCAAATTTATTTTTCCAACCTGAGAATATACATGCATAGTGATTGTTTACTGTTTCTTTCTTACTGATATTCTGTGTTGAGGCAGAGTAGGGGGCTGGATACGATAAGGCACAGATATGACCATGAAGGACACCGTTGAGTTGAGAATGTATGGGTCGTTACGCCGCTTTAAGATAAAATACACAACTTAATGGGTGTGAAAATATTCAAAACGCAATATTTAAATAATTGATGAAATTTAAGAATTACTACCTGTAGAAATGTATGTGCCCACAGTCTCGATCTAATCTTAAGCACAGCACTCTGGCCTCGATCCAACCGACCAACAACACACGTAATCCTTAGACAGGAGATGTTGGTGCAGTTCTGGATGTGGAAAGTAGGAAGACAGACATGAAGCACCTGTGAATCACTAATGAACGTTTTTTTAGCTTGTTTTCTTGAGAGAAGCCGGGGGCACTCACCAAGGTCTTGCTGCTATAACTTTCAGCTGTGCTGACAGATCGTTTGTGGCGGTGAGGAGGATCAGTGGTGTTCCTCAGGAAACCCAACAGCTCTGGGGTGTCCTGCAGAGAGGAGATCTGAAACAAGGAGACGGTGACAGAATATTAAGAGTCTGGGATTTAGAAATGGTGGATCTAGACCTTAAACATAATATTTATCAAAGAAGAATTTCAATTTTACAGTAAAGACATCTCTGCCTTGTTTTAGTGGTCTATAAGGTGGATATAACCATCGCAAATAAGCAGAGGAGGAAGCAATAAAAATAATGTTCAGATATCTTTGGCATGTATTTGGGCTTTCTGAAGACAATTCTACAGTGAAACTCAATGATTGCCACATATTGCTTATTTTATCAGCATCAAGATTTGGAAGACGTAATAAAATCCCACAAAACGTCCAGCTGCAGAAACAAGTGTAAAATCTTATCAAAGAATGTCTGGTATAAAGTTGGATTTAAGGAGATTTAATTTCCCCGGTTACACTGTCACATTGACAATGAGAAAAAGAAAAGACAGGAGAAAATAACCCACATGTCCTCAAGTTTCAGATAACACAGATAGATTTTATTGTTTCTGCTCTGGAAGCTCAGCTTTGGAGGGAGGCCAGAGGGAACAGCTTGATTTAATATTTTAATTTAAATATTTGAAAAAGCCAGCACGCTGAGCACACATTGATTATTTTCTCTTCTCAGACCAACTATTTTTGGGACCAGAATGGCATTTGTTTTCTTCCTCTCCTCCAGCCCTGTGATTAGAAACAGAACCACAGACTTTTTAACGAATAAATGAGAACATTTTATGCCACAGTTGGCCGATTGATTAAATGACTGATTCTGCAGCGTTATCTCAGAAACATGAGTTTAAGAACAATCTGCTGTAATCAAACCAGTGTGCACAAAGAAGCTAATATTTTCTTATTAAAGTTAAAAGAAAGATGGGATCACTGCTAATGGAAACACTTCCAGCGTCTGCAATAAGCCCAGTCCTTCCTCCTTATTTTAGGATCTTGTTGGAGTAGCAGTAGTAACTGTATGCAGGACATTATTTTATATAAAATGGGATATATTTGTCTTTCACATTTATTGACGCCACTATAAACAGCCTTAAAATAACCATTTATGGTAGGAGTACACTTTCACACTGAAAAATTTAAGCGTTTTATATTGAGTACCTTGCTTTACAGAGAAAACAAATCAGTTCAACCTAAAGGTTCTCCTAAATCATATAAGACCTATATGTTTTAGGTCTGGGACTAACATGGTTACATGATTATTGGAGAAAGTTGAGTTTGTGCTTGGTGAACCTTTTCTGATTATTATCATTATTTTTTTTTTAAATTTATTTCAATGACAACTCATTTTCTGGTAGATGCTGTCAGATTTCTTTTTTAATTCTCAGATTTCAAAGAGTTCATGATGCTGTTCACCTTAGACTCATTCATAGACAAACAGCTTCACAGATCCTCCACCATACAGAACAGTGGTTTTGAGAGATACTCTACTATTATTCATCATTGGTTTCATGGCAAACTCAGTTTTGTAGTAATGGTTTTCTAAAAAGCTCAAAGTTGGCCTCCTCTGACCGAAGCAGATCGTTCATTTCAGTTAATAAAGTCGAAGAAGCATTTAGAAAACTGTACATGTTTACGTTTGTGTGGGTAGGATAAAAAAGCATTTTGCCACAAGTCCCTTTACATACTTTTAGCAAATAAATTAAAAGACCGCTATGGAGACTTGGTGATCATTTGATACCAATCTTCGCTGAATCAAACTCTGACAATTTGTTGTAAGCCCCTTCCCACTGTACTCACTGTGTGTGGTTCTCATTCAGCTTTGTTTTTGCCACAGTTACCAATGTTAAAAAGTCAACTTTTAGAGCAATTTAAGGTGGGTTGCAATTTTTTATAGCCATGTCCTGACTTGCAGTGATCAACACATGTCTGCCTTATTTGAATGACAAGTTTCCTAGTCTTCCTCATTTCAAAGAGTGTTGAGCATTTTACCCAGAAAGAAGCCTCTGTGTCACAGCATGTTAATCTAAAATTGAAAACACTTATAACCTCAACTTAAAATTGAGAAGTTTAAACTATAAAAATGCTTCAGCTACATTTGTGTTGTGTTGCACCCATGATTTTGTTAAAATAATATTTCATAACATGGGATTTTTGCTTCACTGAATGAATCCAAATAAAGGAAGACAATTTTTAAAATATTCGCCGCAATGAAAACACATCTTGAGCAGGGGATGGTGTTGAAAACAACAAAACACTTGTCAAATGAATCAAACACAGGGTATTTTTAAATTGTAAAGGTTCAGGACATATGTATATTTCAGGTTTATGTATATTTATTGATTTCCATTACAGCAAGTATATCTATGAGTCCAAAAGTTTTGGTTTTGGAATACGTGTCAAATGCATGAGCTTGTAAAACATTGATGAAACCTGGAGGCCTTGTGGATTGAGGCTGGTGTTTGTCCGGCAGCTTATTGGGCCGTCAGTTTGAATCTCCATGGCGTACAGCAGGTTCTCATCACGGAAGCGGGCAGGCCAGCCGACTTGAAGCTCAACCTGCCCAATACTACTGGGACCGGCGTTATGGAGCTGGAGAGAGAGAAGCAAAAACAGAGAGCTGTCAAAGTTTTACCCTCTTCTCCCCTATTAGCAGGTCTCATGTGACCAGGGCTGTAATCAGGTTATCATAACTGTGGTACGATGACACAGGCCACCTGTGTTTTCATGAAGATAATGCTAATGCAGCCTTCAGTCTCTGGGGATTGAAAGGCAAGACAAGTAAAAACTTCATCATGGTTCATTGTCAAAACTAGTGGGAATGAGTTATGAGCCTAAATCGACCCTCAATTTAATAAATCCTCTTTTTGCCGTCTTCGTCTCACCCCGATGCAGCTCTCCCATCACCCCCTACATATAATATACTGAAGCAAGTCATCCAAACAGGACATGATCCTATCCTGGTGCTGCAGGGCAAGAATTCAAAAAAGAGGGGAAAAAAACTCAGTCCTCTTGAACTAGAAGCAGCTGCCCACTGGGAAAAGTACCACAAATGAAAATCATTATCAGCTGCAGAACAGGCCAGACAATGCTGCACTCAGGTTCAATGAAGCTGCCCGCCATTTAAAGCAAAAAGAAATCAGTGCAGACTGACAATGGCTTGCTGTAATCCGTCTGCAGTTCTCACTCCTTCTGCCTTTTTTGTCGTTATCTCAAAATTTTAATTTGCAACACTCATTTATTGCACATTTTCATGTCTGTCCTCCCTCCTTCATTACTTAACTCCTTATTCCCTTCTGTTTTTCTTCCTTGTAAGGCCTTCCTACCCTCAAAGCAGTAATTACTGCTGAGCTGGAAACCTTTGATGAGCCACATCCTAATTCTTTATAGAGCCACTAGTTTTACTGTGACTGTGTTTTAGTGTTGCTGTTTACTTTATCCCAAAGAGCTCTCGCCTCCTCTTAGCCTGACTGCAACGTTCAACACCTATTTTATCCCCTCATTTTTTCTTCTTTATCACCAAAAGTAAGGACAGAGTTTGATGTGCCCTCCCCCTTCCCACTCCATAGCTCTCCACTTAATTTAATAGAAAACGGGCTTAGTAGTTTTCAGTTGATCTTTCTGTCTAATAGAGCTAATTGCTTTCAATTTTGACATGTATGCATCTGAAATGTACCTCATATATGTGTGTGACTTGTGGACCAACGTCTTCCTCCTTAACAGGTTTCTTTTTGGGTTCCCAGTTTGGGAATGGCAGCACAACCTGAGAGGGATGAGACACCCTGCAAGGACAAATTGATTGAATGTAAACACAAAGTTTTATCTGAAAACGCACATAGGGCAACAAACAGAAAAGAAAAAATGGCCCAACAGACATGCATGGACACACACTCACACCTTAGAGCAATTTAAGAGGCCAATTAACATGATAAACATGATTCTGGACTGTGAGAGAAAAATGGAGTACCTGGAACCCAGGCATGCTTGTGGAGAACATGCAAACTCCATGCAGAGTTTTTTTCTCTCTCTTTTATCTAGAGAAAGGACTATGTTTCTTGGATTTCAATGGAAGATACCTGGTTTTCAGTAAATATTCTGACACCATCGCCTTTCAATGCTGTTGGAACCGCAGCGTATAAGTAGTCTGATTTCCAGATAATTTAGGTGCATGTCCAAAATTTCATGAGCATCATATGAGTGCTCATGAAGTTTTGTTTATACTGTCTTAATACAAACATTTAAGACAATGACATTAACATTGCTCATTCTTGTGCAGTGGCTTTTTCTGCTTTTCTGAATATTAGCAAATGTACCATTTTCAGCCATGGGGGATACTTTTAATCTACAGAATATTTGCAAACTTTTACAATTGTGCAAACAGATTTAATCATGGTTTGCCAGATTAACGGAGCGTCCATGTGCAACTTTGACATCTCATACAAAGAAAAAAATTATAAAATCAGTGCTGGATACATATGTTGATCTTCAATCTGATCACTGTTGTGATACCTTTTATAGAGTTTATAATTAATTAACTTCAGTGGAAAAAAAAAGATGTCTAGGTTTTCAGTTAGCAGTGTGGTGGTTGCAAGCTGCATGGATGTGCAATCAAATTATTTCAGCCTCCCCCCATGATCAAGGCTAATTATCCCATTTCAACTTGAGAGTAAAATCACCATCATGTTTTACAACAACAGTACTTTAAATACAACTAAAATGTAATGTTTGTTATATTTCTCCCACTTCTCCCCATTGCTTCTTCATTTGCGTACTCAACTGACCACACCTAAACAACAGCATGTCAGGCACCAGGCTTTGAAGTGTGTGTGAGAGCTTGTGTGTATGCATTAGCGTGGAGGAGCTGACAAATAACCCTGTATGCATATAGTTTGGTTTGAATCTGTCAATAAATATGTGCTGTTGTATAGAAATCCAAGCATCATTTCCTACAAACAACCAAAAACTTGCAGACATGCTGGACTCACCCGCGTAAATCAAGCTGAGCTTTAGCAGCAACGGTCAAATTCAGACTGACCATGTTACTTTCAGAGTTGTCCTTGTTGGAGCTGTAGAGAAAAATCACAAACATAATAAGCAAAACTACTTAAAAATGCCTTAAAATCTGTTTTTAAATACACTATCTAAACTTTTTTAAAATAAACCCCTTTCAAAGAGATGCATGTTTGTCATATGATAAAATGAAAACAAGATGAGTATTTGAAAGAACGGCCCAACAAAAGGGTGAAAACAAAGTCAGAAATGACAATTATAAGCATCTGTGTGCTATGATGTAATAACCATTTCAAAACTGAGGACGCGGCTGTTCTAATCAAAAGAGATAATGAGTTCCAGCAATGATCTCAAAAACACATCTAAAGTGATTTTGGTATAAGTGCTAACATAAGCTTCTGGAACGGCCCTGACCTCAGTCCATTTGGGAATGATGGGCTGTCCTTTAAACTCAGTCAGTTTAAAGGAGCTGTGTGAATTTTGCCAAGATGTCCAGACAAATATTCAGTCAGAATTATGCCAGAAGCTTTTTGATGGCTGTAAAAACAACTTGGTTGGAAGCGACAAGCAACTGATATAAGTGGGAGTGTATGCATATTTTTTTAGCATGCATGTATAATATTGACACTATAAAGACAAAAAAACAAACAAACAACAACAGTGAATTCAAAGTTTAGACTCATGTTTATATTTATAGGATGTATTGAAGTTTCTTGTTGTGTTATCACTGTATGTAGAAGCTATTTATCTACTTTCAGTTAAATCTTGGAATTTATATTATTTAGTTCATTTTTATTTGCTTATTTTCTAGTTAATTTATAATTAGAATGTTTGTTTAATTTGTTATTTTCAAATAGGTTCTTTGGTTAGTAATTCACTTAATTAGTTGATTAATTTCAGTTTGGGACGTGGGTGTGTCACAGTATAAATAGGTAGGTTTTAGTTAGGTCATTATGCACGTGGGTGGTCACATGGTTTTTTTTTACCAGTGCCAGTATCAGTCAGTCAGTCATCAGTCAATCAGTGAGAGAACAGGTGCAGGAGTCAGAACAGGAGAACTAGTAGGATCCTGTGAAGCCTGCAACTTGTTTTTATCTGGAAATTGGAATAAACTAACGAAAGAGCTGCATTTTGACTGTTTCGATCCCTTTTTTGAACTGCGTACGCCAGAAACCCCACGGTGCATCAGGTGACTATTTGAGTTTAATTCACTTTGCTTTGATCACTTTTGACTCTTGAGTTTGAGACAAATAATCACTACACTGTACAATGGAGGACAAAGAAAAGGTCAAATAAATCAATAAAATCTCAAAATGAATGTGACATTTTGTGTATGATGAGTGCATGTAAAGTTTTCACCCAGACTGTATGTCTTTCAGTTCATGCATTTCAATTCATCTCATTTATTACAAAGAGCAGCGGTTTTATTAGACCTCAAAATGTCCCAAAACTCAAAGATGGTCATAATGAAAATAGTATGATATTCAGCTGACTCCTTGAAAGGTTCGCTTTGTGAATAGCTGCATGTACAAAATGACAAATGGTGCAATAAAAGAAACAGTTTGTATTGTGTTTCTCCTGTCCCTAGCTCTCTCCGTCCCTGTGGCCAGCCACATGAGACCGCAGACAGTGGTGGTATCAGCACGGACTCGGGACACATGTACACAGATCAGAGGAAAGACAAACAAATCCCTGTGTGTATGTTGTGTGTGTGTGAGCTCATGATTGTGTCACCTGTGGATCTGTAGCTCAAAGCTGATTTTCGGTCCGGAGTCCTCCAGCCTTTGGACTGAAAACCTCAAACCGACGGACAGCTGTTCAGGAACATCAAGAAACCCAAGAAACAGAGAAAATGTATTAAAATCACGTGACGACAGAATGAAGAGGGACCCTATAGGAAGACGGTGAGGAATTAGATGCATGTGTACATCAAAGGCAGCGCTGAACAGACAGTAAAATCCTTGTAACCGGATCCCCCCCCATTACTTCATAGTCACAATATCTGGATTGTGTATGCGTGTGTTAGTAACAGCAAGTTTCCTAAATCTGACAAAAGCCAGACTACAGACACATACTTAAAAACCACAGTCAAGTTCCTCGTCTCTCCTCTGTTTAAATCTCCCTGTCCTCCAGGCTAACGCAAAACACGTGGAGGCTTTGGTATGCCATCGACTGCAGTGGCGCGTGTGTATTTACAGCACATGTGATCTTCGCTGAAAAACAGGACGAGCCTCCGATGCAGAGTGGGGGAAATGACAGCATGCAGACTTGTATTAAAAACTTCAAGAGCCATGTCTCCAGGGGGTGAAGGGCTACAAAGTCAAGCTATCTTTACGGGACACGTTAGGGAGACTTGGAAGGGAAAAACCAGGCGGGGGAAGATCTAAAGAGGCAGGCATCAAATGTGGAACGAGCCTCCATCATCTAATGAACATATGAACATAGAGGATCGGTGACAGGGGAACTCAAGGACAACACAGTCCACTCTGCTACTGGTCTGTCGTTTGAAAACCTGAAAGTTGCCAAAAGTTTTTTTGTTGTTGTTTTTATTATGTGTCTTCTTTGTGAAGATGTGTGTAAAAGAAGCTGCTATTGACACCCATTTTAACTTTCCAAAAGAGCTTGCAGTTGTCATGTCAATCTGAATCGCCCGTGTGTCCAAAACACATTTAGGTGAAGTAAATAAACTTCTTCTGCATTTGGGTACAGTAGTCCTGGGGCTGCTCAGCTTTGGCTCATTAGGTTTAGCTATAATGCAGAAAAACAATGGTTCTTCAGAGCAACATTGGGGGAAGTGGTTTGAGAACCTCTGTGGGGTTATTTTGGTACTTTTGTCAGTCTAAGCTTGCAGCATTGCAAATAAAAAAAAGTTTTTGTGTAGTTTGTTATAATTGCCACATGTCAACATAAGATATGTGTAAAACCATTTCTTCACAAACTCATTAAATTTGACTGAGGTTTTTGAAAGATTTCTAAATGATTTTCCTTACAGAAATGTGTCCATATTTTTCTTAAAGATGTAAATGCTTTAATTTGCTGTTATACTTAACTAAAGTATGACAAAACAATTTTTATGCAAATTCTAACCAGTGTCCACATTTCTTTCATTTTCTATCGTCCATACAGCATCTTATTTCACTGTTTTATCAGTAATAACAAAGCACCTTCAGATAGTTTGAACAGAAAAGCTCCACACACCATTTTATACCCATTTCATTAACGATACATTAACAGGTTAATTTTCTAGATACTTATATATTTTATAATTGTTATCTTATATTGAATTCTTATAAATAGTCTGGTAGAAAAGAGTCAAGACTGTAGTGAAATTCATGGTGAAGGACCCAAAAAAACATCCTCCACCTGAGTTGCAGACAGCTCCATGTTGCGAAATAATCTCCTACTAAAGAGAAAGATATTGACATTGAATGAAGTATTAGCTCTACGTGATCAAACGTCTTGAAATATCAGACATAATAAGACTACATAAGATTAAAACTGAAGAAATAAACCACAGTGTCTTCATAAATTCCCAATTTTTACTTAAGGTTGGCCAGATCTCTCGTAAAAAGAGATTTTCAATCACAATGAGACATACTAGGTTAAATAAAATCTATGTTCATAAGAAAACAAAAACTAAACATGTTTTAGTAAACCTTTTGACACTTTTCTCAATTTTTCAAAAACAAAAACATCCATAATACAATTATAAAGCAACTAATATTAGCTTGTTCTTTCATTACAAAGAGCAAAACAATTTGTTTTTTTTTACATTCTGCACATTAAGCACAGAATGCACAACTACTACTGGATTAAGCAGCAGTGTACTCTTTTTGTATTTTGCTTAGTTCTATGCATGAGGATAAAAACAGCAATACATAAATGTTATATATAGTAAACTAATTTCTATAAACTATTTTAGGATTAAATGTTGGTTTTCTGTTCTAAATGAAAGCAATTAGCCCATAATAAGTATTTCATATATACTATGATATTGTGTTATTTTTACCTAAGGCTATCATAAATCTCATTCTTACACACCAAATGTGCACCATCCACAATTTGAAGCTATCAGTGGTCAAACACGGACACAAAATGAGTAACAAAACCAAATAAATGTAAAAACAAATGTAATAGAAAACATGAAGATCTGCAATTAACCACTAAAGAAAACACTTCATTAGATTACAAGAATGTTCTTCTGTTCATTGTACATCATATATTAGATAACATAGCAGTGGAGTTCCACTGACACTTGGTAGATGTTTGATAAACTAAATGAACTAAACTCTTTACAATAAAGAGAAAATTCAGGCATAGCGGCAGACCAGTGAATAGAAATCTGCATTTCTTCAGGCATGGACACCAATCACTCCGCTCTGACTCTCCGCAGCCGTCATGTGGCACAAACAATGAGCTCTAGTGGTCCGACTAGTGCTTAGAGAGCTCATATGGAGTGTGTGTAAAGGTATGTTCTGCATAAGTTGATGGATTCCCGAGCGTCCAACAGGGCAAGGGGAAAAGTTGAATATGGGAAACATCTGGCCAGCTGTCAAGCACACAAACACACATGGCCCCCTCCTCCAAACTGTGAAACATGACCGCATAATTGATTTATCAGAATGCCCCGTGTCAACTCCCAAGAGCTGACGCACCTCTCTGCCAGCCTTGACATCTTTAAAAGAAAGCCTCTCCTGCGACAGGCTCTTTTTTTAGCCAAGCGCATGTGCAACAGAGTGCTAGAATTTCATGTAGGTAGAGGCCGCTCTTTATCTTACAAAGCCTCAGCTTCCTGCATGTGTCGGCCGCGCAGGAGCTTAATGGATTATTACCGTGGCACGCATGCACAAGTTGAGCGAGACGCAAGCACAGCCATGGGAGCCAGAAGGTGAAGAATGAGGGTCAAGGTGATGATCGGTAAACTTTGGAAACCATCACTCAAATTAGGCTTGAAGGGGAGGCGAGGATTTCTTAGCAAGGTTGTTTTATTAAAGCGCCTGAGTCTGTGTTATCCTTTTTGAGGAGTCACAACTCACCTCCGTTCCTGTCACCATTGGGTTCCCGAGGTCACAAACCACCATTCTGGACTCATTGATTGTCTTGTACTCGCAGTTCAGCTGAGAGAGAGACTGCAGGAAGAAAAACAGATGAGGCTGAGAATGTTAGGAAAGAGAGAAGGAAGTAAAGAGGGACCATCAGATCAGAGTCAAGAGGAGGGGGGAGATAGGCAAGGAAGAGTGATGGATACTCTGACACTAACAATATAATCAATCAAATAGCTCCATTACACACTCATTAGCACACGCACACACACGCCGGCACCCAAACACACACGCACACAAGCTGAACCTATCCATTACCATGGTTCCTAATGCAGGATGTAAATCATAATAGGGACTTTTGGGCTGATGCCAGTAAAGCATATCCTGCTGATAGCCTCGCAGTAATTAGGCCAAATGCATGACTTAATGACACAACAGGAAGTGATGCTGCACCTTAACTGCAGCCTCAAATAGCACACCCCCTTAACTCATATTTGGCTGAGCCTCAATAAGAAAACTGTGTTAGTCTACATACACTCTCCATCAGCATGAATGTCATGTTAAATTAGATTTTTTAGGGATGCATTTGAACCATTATTATTATTATTATTTGTTTGAATTAGAAAGGAGAGATAAGACTAATTCAGAGAATATTTAGAAGAAAAACTGGGTGCACAAGTTCCATTTTAGTTCTGATTGTGTCTTATTGTCAGTTTTAAAACCATACATAGTGGCTCATATATATTCATATAAGTCTTTTTAATATATAGATTAGCAAGTTGATGAGAAACCAAACACTTTTCATAGCCAACTTGACAGAAGAGTTCATTAATTTTTTTTTTGTTTCTTGATATGGAACCCACTTTTAAACAAGGTACATATCTTTTTTATTTGAGTTTATTTATTTTAGATCCTTTCCAAGATCATAATGTTAGCCTGATTTATCCACTCAAAAAGTTGCTTTATTCTGTGTTTAAGGTCACTGTTAATGAAGGGAAATGGAGAAAAATAACTTCTGGAGAAAGGTTTTAGAGTCAGATGAGACAAATATGAAGGTGTATGGCCAGCATAGCAAAAACATGATCGAGATTGAGATTTTTAAACTTAAGAAAATTCTAACAGCAAGCATGGTGACGGTAGGATCATGCCGGGGGTTTGTTTCAGTACCTCCAAATTCTTCAACGTTACCTCAGATAAACAGTTAAATGTTTGATACATGGAAACAACTGGATGTTACATAAGTATACCAAACAAACATCAGAACTGAAAGCAGGTTAACACAACATCCATCTGAACTCATTTTAATAATTAGTAATTTATGGAGAATCTTTAAGAGCTAGATCTGAACCAAGAACATCAACCTGGAAGCTTACAAGAATGGCCAAAGATCAAGCCTGAAACACGCCTTAAACTTGGTGATTGCTAAAAAAAAAAAAAAATTTCTGGCTTCTCTGAAACTTGCTTTGGGAAATTTAACCCAATAGAAGTGTGTGTTCACTTGCGCACCCAGTTCAAAATTAAAACATCATGTCTGCGATGAATGTATGTAAGCTTCTGATCCTGAGTCCCTACCTCTACCCTGCGCTCCACTCCAATGTAGTCGGCCTCTGGTGGTATCAGTGTGTGCAGCTCGCTCTCGTAGGCTCCTTCCCCGCGGTTCATTGCGGTGATGGTCAGCATGATCAGATTGTCGTCTCCAATCACCAACTCTGAGCGATCCCTGGATTTGTGTGTTGAGACAACAGCACACACAAAGACAAAAATGGACAAAAAGAAGCAAATTACTGCATTTATCATTTTAGGACTGGAGTTAATGTGCAATCAGCTGCAAAGGAATGCACCCCCCCCCTCATCCCCCAACAGTGCGTGAGCCTGTATATGTTAGTCACTGGCCGGTGAGAGGATATTTATATAAGGCTGCCATGGAGATGCCGTACAGCTGGAAACACTATACAGAGAAGGCTGTTTCACATACACGTGTGCACACAAAATCTCTCACAGGTTAAAAAAGGACCAAAATGTGAGCAGGTTCAATGTAAACTTTGTTCATTGGTTGAAGAATAGCAGATTTCTGTCTTTTCTTTAGCTTTTCTTTCTTGTGTGCCTGTTCTTAGGATGTCTAACTGTTGAGCATTTGCAGGTTGGGGTCAGAGGGCATGACTGTTAAAGTCTTACATGCTGGCGGAGAGCTGCAGGTCGGGGATGCATATGTTGTCATCACCACAGTCCAGCAGGATGTAAGCCTGGGAAGAAGAGGTTATGGGAAAATGTTTCAGGTTACTCTAGACATGTGGTTCTCAAACTTTTCTCACCAACTTTTGTCAAGCATCACCTTACTGACAAATATGTGCTAACAGAGATAAAACTATCTTTAAAAAAACTGTATTAGTCTCTTGGTACACACTTAGTGGTATTTACAGTAACTTTTTCATTTTTCTTTAAAATTTCCAAGTTTAAAGATGAAAAACTTAACAGAAATTTCCCCTGAGTTTTTCCTATTCTAAGTGAAATATTGTTGGAGGTTTCTTTCAAATCTAACCTCTATCCAATATGACTCCCTAACATGCAGAACCTAATAGCCACTGTAAGAACAGTTCACGCCTGCTTTCTTTTTTTAAACACATGCCCGGTACTTCATAACATATGAGAACTGTTGCTTTATCATGAAACATCATGAAACAAAAGTAGGCAAAATCATCCCTGGGGCTCTCAAGAAAGCTGGAGATCTGTCTGAACATGTACATGTTGAGTTCTCGGATTATCTGACAATCTGACTAATTTGTTCGTAAAAAGTTAAGAAAGTCTTCATAACTTCCATCAGTGGGTGTTGAAAAAACACAAAAAGTCGAGACATAATTGACAGCGGAGTCTTGCAAATTATAGACAACATACAAACAGAGAAATCTGTGTTTTTCAAATAACTAAGATTAAGTAATCAACAGGTGGATGAATATTCTTTAGAAGTTCAATCAAGTCAGCTCGCCAAACCTGAGCTCTGGAAAATTTAGAAGCTCTCAGTGTTTATTTGAACACATTCAGTTTGTTACAGAGCAATCAAAGGAGGGCTTACATTTCATTAGTTGCATGTCTAAAATGTTCTTCTTTTGGTTTTGTTGTACAGCAGGCCATTTCTTCATCATTTCCTAACCGTCATAGATTTTATGGGTAATGGGGTTGAGCCTTTATATCATTTAAAGTTGGGTGATATGTAATTTTGGCAGCATTTTTATGTGCATGCGGATACTTTTATTGCATGTCAGGCTGGAACTCAGAATATATAAAACAGACACATCAGGGTTTTTATAATCTAAATGAGTTTAACGTCATCATTTCACGGTTGAGCATCTTAAAAAAGCATGTCAGCACTGACTAGATGATTATGTGGACACCCTAGTATTCCAGTAGATCATCTGATTTCAAAATCAGATGATCATCTGGTAATGGTTTTCTAATCATCATCTAAAGTTTAATTGGTGGGCCACATAGCAGCAAGCTTTTCCTGGAGAGCATTTTCCTGGAACTAAAGCCTTCTGTTGTACTTCTCCACAGATTCTTCACCCACATGTTCCTGGAGGAAGGTGCTGCTATACTGGTTGAGAATAGGAGGGAGAGTTTTGTCACTAGAAGGTGGGGCCAGGCTGTAGTTCAGGGCCAGTGCAATGGGGGTCAGCTTGTCCCTGAACTCGTCCTCCTCCTGTGAAGCAATAGAATTAAAAATAATATGAACTTAATTATCATTGTAGTGGTTAAACTAGTAAATTTAATATTCTGTAACACTGTATGTGTGTGCTGATGTGGGATTTGCTCACCTTCAGATAAATCTGGTAGCTCAGACATCCACGTGGGCGACGTTGACCGAGCCTGAGGAGCCCTGAGTGCCGAGCCTGCTGGGTGTCTAAGAAGAGGACTCTCTTAACCCCGCCCCTTGTGCCTTTCAGCCAATCCAGATGCAGCTCTGCTTTTAGATCTGAACAGATGATGTCAACAGAAAAGGAAGGATTCAGATCTCAGATAACTGGACTTAATGACAGCAACACCACAACAATAGTAGTGCAAAAGGATATTATTACAGTAAAAGAAACACACCTCTTCACTGTCAATGTGTTATACTTTATGTGGCTGTCAAGTTTTGCACATTTTGTCATGTTACATCCACAAATGTCAGTGGATTTTTATGTAATAGACCAAAACAAAGTAGTGCTTATTAATAAAAGATGGTTTTCAACATTAGAACCTGAAAAGAGCAGTGTGCACAGTGCTTTGAGACAATAAATTATAGCTCTACTTTTTTACTGCAACCACAAATACAAGTTTTTCGGGGAATGCCTCTACCAGATTTGCATCTGTGTGAAAACTGTAAAACTGTCCCATTGAGGCTCTGTTATATAGAGTCTGTTTCTTCTTCTTTCAGTGAATTCTGACAAGCTTGTCTCATCCTTGAGAAAACGTTTTTCACTGCATGATGTTGCCATCACCATTTATAAACATATAAATATGGATGATCTGCATTGTGTTTACTTACTAATGACTTCTAACAAACCTCCCAGCTGTATTTATACTGAGATTGAATGACTGCACTTGATTCAATGCCAATTAGGGGAATTCTCATAGCAATTGTTTCAGTGGAAAATCTGTACACAAAATATGTTGTTAAACAATTTCTAAACAGTGTATTTTTTCATTTTACAATTAGGCACTACTTTGTGTTGGTCTGTCACATGTAGTTCAAGTTAAAACACACTAAACATTGTGGTTACAAAGCGACAAAATGTAAGTAAGTAAGTAAATCTAAGTAAAGTGTTACGAAACTATTTTCAAAACTCCACAGTTTTTATTCTGATGGATCAAACATTACTACAACATCAAAAAGGGGTCTTCGGTATATCTTATTTCCATTTTGCCTTTTTCTTCATCTAACTCAGGGGTCTCAAACTCCAGGCCTCGAGGGCCGCAGTCCTGCAGTTTTTAGATGTGCCACAGGTACAAAACACTGGAATGAAATGACTTAATGACCTCCTCCTTGTGTAGATCAGTTTTCCAGAGCCTTAATGACCTAATTATTCTGTTCAGGTGTGGTGCAGCAGAGGCTCATCTAAAAGTTGCAGGACTGCGGCCCTCGAGGACTAGAGTTTGAGACCCCTGATCTAACTGGAATGGATGCAGTTGCTTCGGTAAAATGGATCTGACAATTGCTCTTCCTCACTGTAAAAGTTTAATCTTGTGTCCAGATGCTTACCTACATTGCTGGGAATCCCCATTCCACTTACTGCTGCACACACGTCCACCTTAAGGCTGGAGGAAAAAGAGAAAAATGTGTTTTGAATTAATTAAGGAAATCTTCCAAGTTATTCAAATCACAACTAGGCCTGTCGCGATAAACGATAAATCGATTAATCGTACGATAAATTAAAACTATGACATCATTTTAATTATCGGCATTATCGTCTCTTCCGGCCTTTTTCTCTTTCTGTTAATGACACTGAATGAAAAATGGCTTAACTCCGGTGCTCTCCACTGACCCTCCCTTCCTCATTTTACTTAGTGTAAAGCCAGGCGCACACTACACGATCTTAGAGCTGTCGGCCATTGTCGCCCATTTTCAAAACCTGACAGGCCACACATTAGCCGACAGAAATCCTAGGTATAACGGTTCGATCGGGTTCGGTCCTGCCGTGTGGTGTCCAACAATGGGCACAAAATAATGGCTACAAGTCCAGTGAACTAATTTTAAAACCAGGCATTAATCAATGCTTTACTACAGTCTACCTGCAATGCATGTGGCTAGTGTCAGCGTAAAGTCCTGACTGAATGAAAATCATTATAACCTATTTATTAACGAAGAACAGCTGAAAAGTTACCGGGTTTATCAACTGTGGTAGCAATTTCGCTCCAACTCCTCCTCTTGTCATTTCTATATTCTTTGCATGTTAAATAAACATTAATGTTGTTTCCACATATCATCTCCAATGTCCGCTGGACTTCGGGTTGCGCCTGTCAGCTGTTTGGGATTCCCCTCCGTAATTTCCCCTCAGAAAGTGCAGAGGAGAATCCGCGCTTTCTGATTGGCTGCCTGTCACATTCAACAGGCTGCGTTAAAGCGCCCAGTCCGGGAAACTCCCTGATTTAGATCGGAGGACGATCTACCGTAACACACCACACAATCTTAGAAAGACCAACGTTTTAAGATTGTTGTAAAGGGAAAAATAGGAGCAAAAAATCATGTAATGTGAACTATTGCATCAGGTAGTCGATGTGCCCATCTTCTCTATTTAAATCTAATTATTACTGAAGGGCAACATAATATACAGACTTCATAATCTGCACTCTTTAGGTTGAATGCAGTATTTATTTCCACTTTTACTTTATGTTGTTTAGGTTTTTTTTTCAAGTGCGTTTTTTGTTAATGGAGACCATTTTATTTTCGTTTTTGGTTGTTTTGTTTATTTTGTTCATCAGTTCCAGTCTTTAGTGTTCTTTTGAAAATAAAGTGTATCTATCTTTGGCAAGAAATCGCATGGATTATTATGTAATTTCCATTAAATCAGTGTAAAAAGGTCTTCAAACAATATTATCGCTTATCGCAATAATTTTTGAGACAATTAATCGCTCAGCAAAATTTGCTATCGTGACAGGCCTAATCACAACTAACTTTTCTACAAGTACAGGTGCACTGTGCTCTGGGCTCAACAAGTCGAGTGCCTTAATTTATTTCTTACGTTTCTAACATAAGGTGAATTGAAAAAGCAACACACTAAGTAAGTAAACTGTTTCTAAACAAGGCATCTGTTCCTTTCTTTCTCCAGGGTTCAATAGGAATTACCGGGGAGGCCCTACTATTAGACACGCAGACATGGGAGACTGGGAAACATTTCTGCATTTCCTCTTTTAATGTTTATTAAGCCATGTGTAATGGTGTTTTTTTGTGCATTATCACTTCCTTAATCAACAACAGGAAAGTGCCTCCCACAGGGGGAGATCTACACTGCTAATATGCAGTAATCTGGAGGATCTCAAGGGTGTAACTTACTGCAATGAAGCAGATGACCTCATGCAGGTTTTGTTTCAGAACTGGCACCTGTGAGTGTGTTTCAGTGTCAGGAAGGTTTGAACAACCAGGTTGCAGATGTTGTGGACATGAGTGTCTCTGCTGATAATTAGGATTTCCATTCATTAATACAACAATGATGATAATCAGTTGTTAACATGAGTTTGTTCTGAATGAGAGTTAATGTGACAAAACATCAAATTGGTTCTAAAAAAATACCTTCCCATGTGGTTGTGTTTTTGTTTAACATGTGTTATCTAAATGAATGCGTGTGTTTCAGTTGTGGGAGTGTATGACTCTAATAAAGGTTGTGTGTCACATTTAAGTGCATGTTGCACAAAAATGACCCCCAGGTCAGTCATTACTGTATGCAATTTTCCCCGAAATGCATCTGCGCTTCACCATCCTACACGATTCGAGACGGCTCTCAGTCTTTACAGTAAATCCTTTTCTGCAGTGCCAAGTCTGCTCCAGACAACCCACACAACTGCATACATAAATCATTATGAAATCCGATTACAGAGCTATTTTTTTCCTCAGACAAGGATGTATTGTTGTTGCATTAGTCAATAAAGATATAGATGGATTGGGTTAAAGTCTTGTTTTGTTTTTTGTTTTGTTTTTCTCGGCGTGCTTTCGTTTGCTGTGTGACTTGCTCACTCTTTATTAGGTCCAGCATTTCCTTTGGCCCTGGGTGCAGTTATTTGGCAGGTGTATGCACTTTTCATACTTAAGGAAGCCAGACAACGCATTGCACCAAACAATTTCTTTTCCAGTTTAACTGGCGCTAATTCAAGTAATTACTCACTTAACAATTTCCCTTTTCACTGGCCCACTTTTATCTTTCCATTTAGCTCCAGGTGCAGGTCTCATGTCACTATTATATTAAGATCACTGAGCTAAGCATTGTCCTCGAAGGGAAAAAGTTTTGTAAAATGTGTAATTTGAAACTGAACATATTTTTCTGACACAAAGGAGAAGAAAACAAAATCATCACTTATCAAGCTGGTGTTACAAATAAGTATTTTTTGGTGGGGAACTTGCTAAAATCTTGCGTTTGAATCCTGGCCGCGGAAGAGAAAAACACAAGATTAGGATTGTATGTGAAAATACTGCCTGGAAATGTTAGGCAGTTCTTCAGAAAAGCACAATATTTCTCAGAAAAACAGCTTGAAATGATACTTGTAAAATGATTTAAATGTTCCTAATAAAGTCCTAATTAATGAGCAATGCCAAAGTCACTGAGTAAACTCAACACATCTTGTTCTATTAGCTGCACCCCCAGCCAGCCATGCAACCACAGCTTACGTAAGTGGCCTCTTTTAACCCTCCTACAGTCTTAGTGTGACGATCAGGAGGAACTTGGTAGATGTCACCGTCAGACAACGGGTTTGTCCCAAATCCTGTCAGGTCCAGAAACACACTGTATGTATGTATGACTGTATGGAACTAACAAATCGAATTTTTTTTTTTAGTTTGAAATTATGCTCCTGCTATTGAAAAGATGAAAACATTTCAATGGCTTCCATACATCTGTAAAGGACGTAAGTTATCTGGAAAATGCCAGACTTTGCCTGGGGAAAAAAGGTTTCATTTTGCTCTTTAATCTAGAAAAAGAAGGCTATATTTCCCAGCCAAAATAGTTAAACGAACCTTAAAAGTCCATTGACATATACAGAACAGCGGCCAGCATTGTTTTAATGACTTCCAGGGTTAAAAACAGTTGAACTTATCAGGAAATCACATGCTTTACAATGTGACAGATATTTCTTACTGTGTGGCTTCAAGCCCTCAGAAATGTCCCCAAGTTTTTGAATGTCTCAATCATTGCTACTGGTCTAAAACTCTATAGCAATTTATTTAAAGAGACTCAATTACATTTTGACAAAATTTACACAGTTAAGCGCTTTTTGTTGATCCAACTCAAACCCAGTTCCTTTCCCACTCGCTGCCAATACTCACACAGCGCCACAGAAAAACCACTATGGCAACTAGCCAAGCCCAACGTCTCTCGTCCAAACACTCCTTCAGCGGTTCCAGCGCCAATACTTCAGGACCAACATCAGGCAGTGGCCAAACAGCGGGAGCATTTCGATTGGTTCCCTTCATCTAAACTCAGGCCAAGGGTGTTCAGAGCCAGTCTGCCACCCACACGAACAATGATATATTCAAAACAGAATTATGCAGTCTCAAAATAATTGCAGAGTCCTATAAATCTGAGTTTTCAGGATATATGAGTCTGTTTCATCCAGGGGGCTGCTTCGTTATTGCATTGGAGAATTAGACAAACAGTCTTTGGCTGATGGCAGACGTTTAGTACCCAGGGGTGAAATATTTGTTACATCTGTCTATGTGAGTGTGATTTTTGAAAGAGTATATTTCATACTGCATACCGTTTTAGGATGCAGTGTGAGCAGGACACTTTCTGCTACAGATATGAGTTTCAGTGCAGCAGTGGGGCTTATTAGTTTTATGTTTGTTTTAGGATTTGTGCTCTTTTTGCATTCTTTTACCTGCACACACATGATTAGTAATAAGAGGGTATTAAACCTGGATATGTAACCTAATTAGGTAGTCCAGTGTGTCTCCTTTAATAGATAAACTGGGGAAAAAATACTTTGTTTAAAAAAAACAAACCCATAAGACTCCAACTGAGTGACCTCCTCTAGTTGAAAAACCTCATCATAATAAAAATGGTTGCTATGCTGCAGCACAACAACCATTTGGTTTGCTGCTCTTTTCTCCATTAAGCGGTTGTAAATTTATTATGTCCCCACCTGAGAGCAGTGGAGCCTACAAAGCAATACAACAGAGGTTCCTGTCTGCACCACTGGGCATTTGCTTTGCTTTGATTTCCTCCAAGAGAAAAGCATTCTGTTATGACCAACATTTGTGTATTTCCACATTGCGACACTGATGTAGAGTTCCTTTTTGGTAATTTTGTTTGAAACAATGTTAAAAGGTCGATCAGAATAGGATGTCTTTGTCAAGAAAGAGCAGCCCAAAAATAACCCGATACATCACATGTTTTGTTAAACAGAACCAGAGGAAGTTGTCAGTGAGGTGTATTTAGAAATGGACTGACCTTTATAAATAGATATTCAAAAATAAAACGGCATTCAATCTGACAAGCTTTCTGGCCTTGAAAAGCTAATTTAACTTATCTGATCAAAAGGGTGAACCTGAAATTATAATCTGTGCTAAAGTAAACTTGAAGAACTGAAAAAACGTTTAGTATTTACATACAACACTGAAGTTTGGCAACTCTGTCTGGTAAGACGTGTGTTTCTATAACGTTAGTCTCTCCTGAGAGTCCAGCACCCTCTCAGTATTACTAATACCAAAATTTAAAGATTGAATTTTGACCTTTGTTGCCAAACTATGACAAAATACAGTTGGGTGAAACTGTATTAAATTGAGTGCAAAATAACAAGGAACAAAGTAAAACAAAACAGGAATGGGAATGAACTTAAAGTATGGCTGATTGAAAATTCAGAAGAGGAGTAAGGAAATAATTCCTCAAATAAAAATTAGTTAGCTGATCAGGTAGCAATCAAAAGTACAGAAGATTTTAAGTTTTTGTTCATGTTCATTTAATGCATGACAACTCAAATTCTCCATTTCCTGGCACTCTTTGATGCATTTTAATTTTAGTTTCTTTTCTTCGGTATAAAATAACATTTGGGGACTCCTTTGAATGCATGAATATGGATTATAATTTTTTGCTTACCTAAAAACTACTAAGTCTTTCCTGAATATAGATTCTGAGAAACCTCACATTTTTTTCTATAAGTAAAATAGCATGAATGACACTTAATGTGATTGAATTTAAAAATCCAGAGGCTTACAAAGGTAACCTTACCCCTTTAACTTCAGATTTTGCTGTTACAATCATAAGTGTCAATGTATTTTACCATAATTGTGGTGTTGAAGGACAAGGATACATTGGCTCAAAATGTTTTGCTAATATAAATCTGAAAAATGTGGCATTTTTCAGATTTAGATGTTAGAAGCTACCTAATTTGTGAATATACTCTTCCTTATTAGCAGATCAAGTTTTTTTGCAAAGAAAAACAGGCAAAAACTTTAGCAAACTAAAATACATGGAAGTTTATGGTTGCAATCTAACAAGATGTGAAAAAGTCTGAATACCTTTTCTGCATATATTTACACAGGTGCAGATAATTAAAGGAAAATCTGTTAGTGAAATTATAAAATAGAAATACAGAAGGTGATTTTACCAGGTAACCATGTTATTAGTCTGAGGCAGGAGACACTGCCGGTCATCAGGATTCAGGATTCTGGGCGTTAGGCTCATTGTAGCTTCCACAGACACTACAGCTCGAGACCTGAACACATGCAAAGCAAAAGATTTTCAGCAGGATGAAACAAGAAGCACAAATGTGACAAAGTAGCATTTTTGTTTTTGAAACCTGTACCTGTAGACTGAGACTTCTCCTGCGCCAAACGCCCCTACGATCAGATCTTCACAGAGACACGGGGAAAGCAAGGAAAGAAGAGGGGGGGAAACAGTAAGCTTCAAAGAATGCAACAGATGGGACTAATTCTAAGGTCTCCAGCAATCTTCATCAAACACAGACACAGCATGTAATAAACACATTTAAACACACACACACACACATACCCATACTCCAACTGAGATGCAGAGCTGACCTTCTGATATCATTTTGCATTTTCTTTCATTCTTGGTCCCTTTTTGAAAACAGAGCTCAATAACGAAACAAAAAATGATCATGTATTTCTTTTTTCATTTTAATAGTGAGCATACAATTCACTGCGAAACATGCGTGGACCACACGTTGCATACCAGGCCCAAGTTCACTTGCCCCAATCACAGTTTGCTAAACAACAACATTTCCCAACATCCTGCGCAGCGAGGACTCCAAATTGTAAGCAGCACCAGATCTCATCTATGTGTGATTTTTTATTTGTTTTCATGGGCTTTGTGATGAACACATGATTTTAATTGGCTCCCAAAGTTTAAAATAGAGACGGCATTTAATGGATGTGGTCAGGGGACACATACCAATGTAAGCCACACACACGCACGTTCACGCACACACATGCACACAAGTACTGATTAAAACAATGTGAAACTAGAAAAGAGCCACTTAATGGATACAAGCTATTGCTGCCAGATGCAGCAGGAAGTTAAGCTGTGTGATCCTGAGAAAAACACAGCAACTTTATGCTGCATGGGAGAAATCTGCTGTGATTTCGTTACCAAATAGTTTCTTATATTTTAGAGCTGCCTCTATTTGTGATTTCATTATTTAAAATCTGTACACTCTTAGCATAAAACCTCTTAGCAACTCTCCTCAGGAGGATGGAAGCAAGCGTTGGGGTGTACTCTTGCAGACCGTGCATGCCAATTGGTGTGACTTCTCCCTTTGTGCATTTAGAAGGAACAAGACTAATTGAATCTAACAGAAACACATCTGTTTCTGCCTTTGGCTACAGTCAATGAGTCCCCCTGAAACCACAACATTAAACATTCAGGCCTTGTCCCTTTCCCCCTGGAGTGCACTATGTTCCTATGTAAGTTGTTCTATGACGGCGTGTGTGTGAGTGTGTGTGGGGGTGCGTGTGTGTTAGTGCCAGGAATGTTCTGGTCTGATCGACGTTATCTGGTCAGGGTCAGAAAGACCCTGAGCATCTCCGCTTCCGATACATGTTGTTGATCCACTGTGGCCAACTTTATGTCAGCTACTATCACGATGAACTGTGCGGCTATGTTTTTTTTTTCTTTTTTCTTTTGAATCCCAGCCTATTTTTAGGCTTAAAAAGGTACTACATCATCATGCATCAGCAGACCCAGTGAAATAAAAAGGCCAAACAAGGTGATACTGAAGTCTGGTTTTGTAATGCAAACTGCTTCTGGAATCTTTGGAGATTCATCAAATGAACAAAATTATAGAGAATGTTGAGACTGTTGTGCAACACTGTCTTCAGTCAGAGGCTTATTTAAAGTAGCTGTAATATGGACTGCTACAGGTGATCCTTCCTCCTGACAGCTACCGCCATTTACAACAACTCTTTGAAGAAACTTGGAAAATAAAGCTAAATTTAATCTCCCACTGGGATTAATACAATTTTGTTTTACATTTAATTCAATTATCAAGGATTTATCTATTTAGGGCAGGAAATAACTATAGAACTAACGCACTATGTTTACATTTGTTTGACATCATTTTAAGGTATATAAGTAAGATACGAATGTTAGATCATTGATGTTTTCCAGTCTGGGACTGGACCGTGGCTGACCCATACCACCTGGACTGATGTTCCTAACAAATGTTCAGAGAGCAATCAGAAAACTTGCATCTAAATGTTTTCAAAACTTATAGCAGCAGCTTTAAGAACTTCAAGTTTTGTATGAGTTTTTCCTTTTTACAGCACTTTCAGAAAATTGGGAGTAACAGAGCAGCAGGAGAAGGAGGGCGGAATGACTGGAAAACAAAAGCGAAACTCTGCCTTAAAACCACAATCTGCAAAAGTCATCAGAGGTAAGGTGTGGAAGAAGACCACCTCATCGTCCAAATACCTCAGTCCATCTTACCGTTGTATTTCTGAAACCATGAAGCTCAACTCCTGCCACAAATATGTCAGCTTGACCGATGTATTTTCTCCCTGATCTAACTCTCGTGTTTGCTCATGTAACTCTGCATGACATGAAACGGATTTTGGGGTTAAGTGTGTGTGAGAGAACATAAGTGTGTGCATGGATGATTGAAAAGCTAAATCAACTCAAATTCCATGTTTTCTTGTTTTAGAAATTCTGCTTAATTGCCCAGAGGAAGGCTTTGCCAAATGCTGTTGGGTTATTTTGGGGGTTTCTATGAAAGCTTTGACTGAGCTCGTATTCCACACGCAGATACGCGATCCTTTATAGAACTGACAGGTACAAGATCATTCTGGATAACTAGACTGCTTTAGCTGATGGTGTCCTTCCTGGATTGAAGAAAAACACATCTTCCTCTCTGAGTTTAGACAGACTGTCAAGCTGTCACTGAATGTCTGCTGCAACAGCCTGTTTGGCTGCAGGGAGACTGGCCTTGGTGAGGGAAGCCTGAGAGCCGATGGCCCTTAGTGGTTAAAAAAGAGAAGTTAATGATTTCTTTATTCTTGGATTTGCAAACCTTTCAAATATTTTGTTCGCTTATGCCTATTTCAGTCTCAAAAGAAGAATACAAACCATACAGAGGGTAATACTATATGGCTGGTTTAGTTAAGATTGTTTTGTCTGGAAGGCTAAAATACACACGCTAATGACGCAACCATATGGCATAATACTGCATAATGAATGAATAAAGTAAAAGCCTCGCTATGAAACATGGTGGAAATGTTTTTCTTCTGCAGCAAAGATGGATGGAGCTAAATACTCATTAATCTTGGAGGAAAAACCTAAAACCGGGGTTCCAGTTCCTGTAGAGCTGCTCACAGATGCTGTCCACTCCATTTGGCTGAGCTTCCACTGTTTGGGGAAAAAAATAGGCGACAGCTGCTTGCACAAAGTGTCTTAGGGACTGATCACAAACGTAGGAAATAATACATCTAATTTGGGCTAAAATAATAGCCTAAGTCAATTTTGCCAAAAGTGATTTTTTTTTGTTTAAAATATCTTTTTTTTGCTAACTCCCTTTGGACAAAAAATGACATAGGCCATTACTTTAGGAAGGTGAAGATATAAAGCCAAAATGCAACACAGTGGAGTTTGTTGATTTGTCTTGATTTTTTTATTTTTAAAAAGGGTGTGAATACTTTTGCAACTAATTGAACAGCCAGCTGAATTACCCTTTGGCTCCATACTCATCAAATAAAAATGAACTGGCATGACTGAGCTTCTGTTTCCTGGTCAATAAACTGCCTGTTTTTGACCTTTTACCTAGAACCTAAGAGGCACGACCCCCGCCAACATTCAACTCACCACTCATCTTGGTTCGTAATTAGGCTTCATATTAGTCAGTGGACTTTTTAATGCACTGTCTACTTCTGTCTGCTACCTTTTCTTCCAGATCACTATTTTTTTGTGCAAGTTCAAAGGCATGATGTAATTTGGGGATTCATAGTCCATTAAAGCTAAAAGTGGAGCTTAGTCATCAACTTCTGTCTCCTTCTCCAGTAAACTAATGACATTTAATGTTGAAAGGAGCAAATGGTGGCTCGTGCAAGACGCCCAGACGCCTGTGCAGGCCCCTTGTGACGCTGATCAAACACCCTCAGCTCCTCTGAACGTGTGTGTGTGTGTGACTTTACTCTCCTGCAAGCGACACAAAGAGTGGATGTGTCGCACTTCCATTAAATATCTATCTAATGACAGAAGGAGCATGATTGCGTGCGTGGGCGTGTGTGTGTGTGTGTGTGTGTTGGCCCAAAGCTCTGCCACCCGTGAGTTTCAGCTTATTTCTCCCAGTGGGTTTCCACCAGCACAAGTTTGAATCTGATTTGCAGTGGGCCTGTGCAGGTCTGACTGGGACCTGGTGCCTGGCACACGCTCAACGCTCGTGTGAGTCCAACGATACTTGTGAATGCGTGTGCGTGTGTATGTGTGTTTCTCCCCAACATCCTGTTTGTGGAGTGAAGAAAATCTGTTTTCATAGGCGAATGGGAAGGAAAAGGAGGAAGGAGAGTGGGGGGCAAAGAAAAGGAAAAGGGGAAAAAACTAAACAAATTCTTCATTTCAACCTAAATTGGATTAAAGTGGGACTCACACAGCTTAAGTAATGCTGAGAGAAGAATGACTCCAAATTAGGTGGAAAATAACGTAGTAAAGCTGATTTTTACAGATCTGCTTTATTTGAATACCTTTTATTGTGAGCCTACAACTCATGGACACAAATAGCTGAGGAAAATGACCTACTTCTTAGTTAGTTTTATAAATCGGGTGTAACGTTTTTTTTACATATTTGTGAAGGTGAAGATGTGGGTGGCACATAAAGCAGGGATTTGCTGCATTCAGCCTTTTCTGCACACAGACACATGTCAGGTAGATAGAACATGCAGATAATGTATTGTTCTACTTTCTCTCCTTCTTGACTACTGTGAATCCCTAAAGAAGGAATGCAGCTCATGTCAAACATCCCTGTACCCCCTTCTGATTACTTTAGCAGATAGAAGTGGGAGAACATGGAGAACACGGACATGGTAGAACAGAGGTGGATGAAATGTGGAAGTCAGGAAGATTAAACTGTGAAAGAATGTGAGCTGAAGAAGGAATTTTGATTAGAAGAAGATGGATTGAAATGTTGAAAGTTTACCAGGATACTCGTTGCCGTCCAGATCTTGGCCTCCTCTCAGAGTGAAGCCATACCCTGGCAGACTGCTGCTGGGCGTCCTGGTGGCTTGCAGCTCCTGGCTCAGGGTCAGGCCTCGCGTGGATACGTCTCTATTACCGTTAAAGATCAACACTCTGCCTCCGCGGTCCTCGCCTCCGAACGGACAGCCTACTGCCACGTCTGAGGGGTGACACACACGCACGTATGTTTTTGACATCAACGGCTTTTAAGAGCTCCTCCGAGACAAGAAGCAAAGAAAAAACATTCAGGTTGGAGGAAAAGGAAAAAGGAAAGAAGAAAACAAAACGGCTTGACCTTTCAAACTTTGGAATGGCTACTTAGTTACTTCACCAAATGTTTATTTGCTTTGTATATTATTAAATTCGTTGCTCTGACCTTTTGTGTCTGACCAGAGGCTGATTTGCTATCTGTCTATGAGCGTAACTGATAAGTGGAAATAGAAAGAATAAACGTTTTTCAAAATTATTACAAACAAAAATCAGAAAATTATAGCCCCGTTTATTTTCATAAATAAAAACTAAATTAAAACTATTCAGTGCAACCAAATTCCTTCTGAAGTCACCTATTATACTTACACCTAATATTACTTACAGGGCCCACCTGGGTGTAATTTAATCTCTGTGTAAATACAGCTGTCCAGTCAAGATCTTAGAGGGTTGTTATTGAACAAAAAGGAAATGTAGCTCCAGTGGAGATGGAGAAATCCTCAGCTCAGGTAGCAGAATCTGTTGACAGGAGAACTATTTGTGCCCTCCACAATGATGGCCTTTATAAAGATTTGTGAAAAAGAAAGTTGGTGTTGAGGGATAGTCAGAAGAAAGTCTTGTTTTCAGTTTACTACAAACCATGGCAGAGACATAGCAAAGCGGGCGGGAAAAGATGCTCTGATCAAAACTGAGCTTTCTGACCTCTACGCAAAACGCTGTGCATGACAGAAAACGACAATTCACCTTGAAGATATTATCCCCACAGAAAAACATATAGGAAATGATTTTGTAGGATTCGTTTTCTGTGGGATCAAGGTTTGCATCGCAACAAGACATCTACATTAAAGATACAGCTGGATTTAGATTAAGCATTTATGCCTTAAAATGGCTTAGTCAAAGTTAAGACCTATACCCAATCTCTTAAAACGAATGTACAGAAGATGCTGTCCATGCAACCTGAGCCTGAACCATTTTGGAAAGGATAATGGGCAGAAATGTCTCTAGATGTGCAAAGCTGATAAGGACCCCAAATATTAAAAAGAAACAAGTCTCGGCCGGTCTGTTAAATTTCTTTGCCATAGCTGTAATAATTGATTTTAGTAGATTTTAGTATTCAATATAAGCTTCAGGGAAGGTCTGTGATATTTGTACAGAGAGAAATGTTTGATATCCAAATGGTTATAAATTGATATGGCTTTAAAATGCAGCCTCTCCGCTTCAAACACATTCAACAAGATTACCTCTAATGGATTCTTAAGAGGCTTCCCAAAAAATTTGAGGGATGGTTTTAGAAAGAAATTCAAATTCAACAATTAAATGTTCATCTTGAACGCTGAGTTCTAAGTTATTGTCAGTAGTGACTCTCTGGAGCCATAAACACAATCTATTTCCCTTTGTGAAGCAGTGCCAAGACTTTATTTAATGTTTTCAACTGTTAGTTTCTGTGTGTTTTAGTCTTTTTTCCTCTCAACAGACAAACTGCAATCCAACCTGGTGATTTATTAATGCATCTTCACCTTCAAAAACCACAGCTTTACTTTCACAGCATGCTTTGGGTCAGGCTGAACTGTGAAGCAACCGCCAGTCAAATGTTCTGTATTTGGCTCAATCTGAGCTCACTTCAAGCTGTAAACTGCAGAGTTCAACCTACCGTTCCACATGAAATCGTTAAAAAGCAATAGTGACCCCATGCCATGGAAAGCCAAGCATGCTATGTGGCACAAAGCCTACACATGTTCTACAGATGATGTTGCTTCAGTTCACGTTCTGATTCCAGAGATCTGCATACTTTTGCCTTTCCATAACACAGGCACAGACTGATCTTATTTTCTTGTCTAGAGAATGCTGCTGCTGAAATGGATGGGCTTTTTATCAAACAAATACTGGAATCTACATTCTTGAAACATCTATAATATGTTTACCTTGAAGATATGATGATCTTTCTGTCTTTGGCTGTAGACCTCAGTGGATTATTTTTCATTTTTGAGCTCAGGAGTATGTTTTATTTGCCTCAAACTTTATCACTTTGCTTTTTGACCCAAAGTGGTCTGTACCGGTTTGGTGAATGTTTCCTACCTGCTTTGACAACAGATAAGTTAAAGTACTTTTCTGTAATTTACTCACGGTCTTCTGTAAGAAAATATAATTACAATGCTGTCAAAATGACTGCAAAATGACCGGGCATTTGCTGTCACTGCTCCTAATTGACGGAACAACTTACCTTTCAACGTTAGATCTGACCATAGTCTTGAACACTTCAAATCAACCCTTAAAACTCATTTTTATTCTTTGGCATTTATACAAGGCCTGACATTGTAATCTTTTTGTCTTGTCTATTTTCATTCTAGTTCTAGTCAGTTTGTTTCAATTCTTATATGTTTTTATCTGTGGCTTTTTTAAATTGCAAAAAAACTAACTTTTTACATGAAATTCAATAACTTTCTGTTCAGAATTAATAAAAAAAAAACCTAGAAATATAAACTGGTACACTGTCATGTACTCTACGTCTAAGAATGTGGGCAATAACATGTTTTGGCTACAGGCTATAAATGAAAGTGTTGGTACAAAATGGATGTATGAATCAGAGAAATTTACCTGGAGTCACATATTTAACTTGCACTGGGACATGCTTTTATCAGCCCTAAATCTTTAAATTTACTAGCCAATAACAAAAATAATGCAGAAATATTCAACACTTCAGATAAAGCAGGTTTGCTTTGAACATAAATTTGAGCCCACAATATAGGAGGCCTGCATATTGAAGAAAGATAAATTCTTTATCTAACCTGGACTTGAAAGTCAAAGTAAAGATGACAGTCTGTTCTTTAAGTCTAGAGTATTTACATCACTGTTATATTACTGTGATGTTATCTAAAATAAGGAAAATGAAATACTGTCCAAATGTTGATTGTTGAAAAAGCACCTGTTTGCATTTGTTTTTGCAAAAAATGCATTTTTTAGGATACAAGCAGATTTTGGGATATATTCTTTAACTTGTTAATGTCCATTCCTTTGCACTGTCCTACATCAGCACTATAACTGTCCAAAATCCCTCTAGACATCCTGTTTGTCTCTGGACCCCCTCTCTCGTAGCCTAAACAACTGGTTCCACATGAAGCAGATTGTGGGGTAGAGAGAGGATAAATGCAACCATGTGTGTATGCAAGTGTATAAATGAACCTATGTGTGTTCATGTGTTCTGAGTCTGTATGTCTGTGTGAGCCATTGTGCACATAATTGAATAGCTGTACAAAAATAATAAGCTCCTTTTAAAAAAAAAAGTCTTCAAATAATGTGAAAGTCACTCATTGGTATTGCTCAACAGCGTCCCACACAATGCAGACAATCCAGCAGAACACCCACTGCGATCACTGAAACCAAAACTATAGGAGACTCTTACTCCCAGACTGAAACAAGCTGATATACTGAACCCAATGGTGACAGGAAAAGCTGGTGTTGTCGGATGGAAATTATAAACAAGCGGAGCCACATGGCAAATTACATTAGCTAAATTGTAAGGGCTTACCAGCTGACACTTGGGGAAAAATATCGTAAATATGACGGAGAACGGGTATGGTTCTGTTTTTGAGAAGAATTTTGGGGTTGCTGTGGGAGACGGGGGGAGATCAGAGTCATTTCATGAAGAATGTCTGTGATTATGTTAAAATCAGAGGGCAGGTTTAATGGTGCCTTGCAAAAGTACACATGACCCTTTGAACTTTCGTCACATTTTGTCTTATTGCAATCATAAGATTCAATGTATTTTATTGTGATCTTGTGTGATAGACCAACATAAAGTGGAAAAAAGTATACATAGTTGTCTCAAAAGTTTTACAAATAAATTCGGAAAAGAGATCCATGTTTTATAGAGTCACCTTTAGTAGCATTCAAAGCAGCAAGTCTTTTGGAGTATGTCTGTGGTGCACAACTAGAGCATTACGTTTCTGGCCATTATTTCCAGAACCGCTTAAGGTCAGTTAGATTGGATGAAGTTAGTGAACCGCAATTTTACTTCAGTCTTGCTATACATTATCTGTTAGATTTAGGTCTAGACTTTGATTAGGCCATTGTAACATATGAATAGGCTATGCTCTACACCGTGCCACTTCAGCTGCTTAGTATTAAATGTCCAACCAAACTCCTGCCACAGTCTCAAGTATTTTCACTGTAAATGGTACAATTGAGCACATATTCATACAGGAAGCTAGAATCAAATTCTCAACTAATAGATTTTCTCCCAGTATTGCCCTATACTTAACTACATCCATCATCTGTGACCAGCTTCCCCATCCTTGCTTAAGAAAAGCATCCCTTACAGCATGTTGCTGCTACTTTTATGTTTCAAAGTAGGATGGTCTGTTCAGAAGAATAGTTCATTTTCCTCCACAGAGAGCACTTTACATGTATTTCAAAGCATTAAATTTTGGT
The DNA here is from genome assembly GCF_001444195.1 of Xiphophorus couchianus. NCBI lineage: Eukaryota > Metazoa > Chordata > Actinopteri > Cyprinodontiformes > Poeciliidae > Xiphophorus > Xiphophorus couchianus. Next base: position 16,958,369 of record NC_040230.1, on the reverse strand, counting down.
CTTATCTGACTAGAGAACATTTTGCCACATGTTTTGCTGTGTCCTTCACATGACTTTTTATGTCTCTTTCAACAATGGCCATCTTTTTGACCAGATAAAATGTCCACTTGTTAAGAAAGTCTTTGAGTCTTTCACCTGAGCTGCAGATCTCTTAAGTTGTGCCACTTTCTATCTCTTTGAGTTGAACAGTCTCTGTGAGATGTCCAAAGCTTGAAACATTGTTTTATAACTTTACCCTGCTCTTTACCTCTCAATATCTTCATTCCTGACTTTTCTGCTGTGTTCCTTGGTCTTCATGGTGCTGTTTGTTCACTAATGTTCTCTAACAAACCTCTGATGCTGTTACAGAATATCTGGATTTATACAGAATTTAAGTTGCGGACTGACAAAATCCAGACAAACCCTGTTGAAATTGTAAGGTGGTAAAATCTGAAAATGAATGCTTTTTTGAAAAACCACTGTACAGTACACGAACACAGTAGTGTAACAATAGCAATCAGAAATCCTAAATCACCAATCTGCCAGGTTGACTCCAAAATCCTGAACTATAAAATCCTGCACATATCTGAACTATTTTCCAGAAATCCTCATAGTGTCCCAGACTGACAGACAGCAAATGTGATTTATGTTTGTAGCAAGGAAAAGTGTCAGTATTGATCCCTTGGTTATTGATCTGCTGGTTAATGGGATTTAAAGGAACAGTGTGCACTTTAACACATGCCGCCCATGAGTAAATTAAAAATAAATCAGTAGGACTGATGTCATATAAGGGCCAGATGTGGATCCCTTCATTCATCTTTAATGGCACAATCCACAGGTCTTAGCATTTGGGCTCCAGGCTTTGTGCGTGTCAGTCATTGTCTAATTAACGTGAGAATAAAACAAACACTTCCATGAGGAATGAACTCTGGGCTGCAGTACAAAAAAATCCCAGATGATTCTATCTCAGGCCACATCTGGTGAGGTAAAAATAGCCCCCAATACACACAACATATGTGCCTTAAACGCAGTCGTCACGATGAAGCAAGGTTCACACACGCAAAACCTTTCGTCGCCGCACTTCCTGATTGGCTGAAAGGATTTAAGGATCCTGACAGGATTTCCTCAGTCAGAGAACTAACAGGCAGACAGTCACAAGATCACAGAAAAAAACCTGGTGCTCATTATAAAGACTGCCGTAAAACGTAAACCGCACATAGAGATGCGTAGCAGCAGCACATGAAAAGTATTTAAAGGATTCCTTTTTTTAATTTCTCTAAGTTTTTCATCATCAGAAAGCATATTTTCTGCATACCATTATATCCATCCTGGTTGACATCTCCCAGCGGTGCTATTGCGGTCCCAAAACGTCCAAAAGTGTAGGTGCCACTGAGAACAATGGGTTCAGAGAACATGAGCGGAGCCAGCTGCAGGTACAGATACACCCTTCCCACCTCTCTGGGTTTGCTCTCCATCTCCCTCTCCATGTAGAGGGGTGCTCCAACCAGGATATCGTCTGTGCTAGGTGGACATACAATAAATGCTTTCAAGAACAGAGGCAAGGATGGCGGTGAAATTACCTTTGTTTCAAATGACAAGGGAATTCTCTGCTTACTCGTCGCCGTTCAAGTCAGTGACGGCCACCGAGTAGCCAAAGTAGGACGCCATCTGAAAGACAGACAAGGAAACAAATATTTAGTTTTTAACCAAAAACCTATAATTATTCAATCTTAGGACAAGAATAACAGGTTCTTGGGTCTGGGGATATGATGATGATCCCACCTGTTCCCCTGTGAAGTTCTGGATGAAGGTGAGATTAGTGGAGTTGATCATTGCCACCTGAAACAAACAGACATAACAGGGAGAATCTGTGATACTTGCATGGGATCAGATATTGCTGCAAAGCTAATGACTTGATGCAGCCAACTGCCCACTGGGAGAAAGACGAGGAATTGCTGCAGAATCAATGATTGCAACTTTTTATAAATTGGCACTGTAAAATGTATTTGACTGCATTGTATTATATCTATAGTGGGATGTATGTGATTGAATTTAAATCTGTGTGTATAATGTTTTGGATTTATATTAGAGCTGCACAATATTAGGAAAATATATCATTTCAATGCAGCAACTGACCATTTTGATGACAATATTTATAATTAATACATATTTCCCTGAGGTTTTTTTTCTGTACCATAACATAATGTCTCTTCCAAACTTGGTGAGTTTCAGTATCTTTAGTCATAAACATACATAAAGTGTGAAAAACAAGCACAGCTTGAGGCTGTCCAAATAGGAACATAATAGCCACCATACATTGTATTCAAACAGGACTGTGTGGTTGTGATATTGCTAACACTGATGAAGACTGCCATTGCATTTATTGTGCAGCTCTAATTGACCTGTTGTATATTTCTGTTTATGAACTGGACCAGTTTTCTTATAAATGGTCAGCAAGAGATATTTGCAGTGAATTGATGTTATATAAAACAATGACTTGACTCATAAAAACACCAGACTTTACCACTGTTGCCCCTCAGGATCAAACATGCAAACCACATGACAGACATTAATTCAAGAAAAGCAATAAAAGAGCTTCTATAAAACTGAAAGTTTCTTCTCCCTGCTCTCCCTCTCTTTGTGCAACACACCCCCTCCTTGCCCCCATGTCTCTCTACTACCCCCATCCTAACCCCAGTTTCAGGGAAAGACAGAAAGGGGAGGCTAAGAATTCCTTCATAAGAACTAAAATAACAACCACATGGAGACAGCCAGAGGCTATGCACACATACAGACACACACATGTGCAGGAGGATGCATGTTAATTCAATCACTGATCTCCCAGAAATGATCTAAAGAAGGGTAGACTTACGGAAATTTACGGACAGATGATCGTGTGTAAACACAAACACTGGATCAATAGCTTGAAAATGAACTTTCCTTTGGTCTCAATTGTTGGATTGGTCACAGAGGAAACCTGATCAGGCCTGACAGCCGTTCCAGAGCCAAGCCTCTAACATGGCTTACCTGCTCACACACAGCCGCCTCTGCTGAGACGCTCAGAGAGAAATGTTTGTACTGGGCAGATTCTTCTGGCATTCTGTTTGTGGTGAGGCCTGTGGTTACACTGCAGGTTAAGGGGCTGTGAGTGTGTGTGTAGAACAAGGTTAGGAGGGTTAGGTGGGGTCAGTGCCCTCTAAATAAAGCGGAAGCTCTATGTCATTAAGGAGGATTGACACAGTTAGCCCTCGGGACATGTTCCCATAAGAAAACAAATGTTGTAAACTGAAGATGCACAAACAAAACTGGTGTAGCCATTTAACACATAGTAACACTCAGGACTACATTCATTTGGACAAACATCATTTCGGGGGAATACATTGATATAAAAATAACTATGTGACAACTTAAAGTATTTTAATGTTTTTAACAAAATGTGTCCAAACTGTCAGTAATTTGTGCCAACCTCTGGAGAGCCAAATGTAGTCAATTTTTAAGAAGCCCTTGCCATATTTCTACTAAGTTAAATCACAATAAATTTGAATATCATTAAACAAGTAATTTATTTCAGTAATTCAGTTTAAAAACCCCAAAAGATTAATTTGAGAGACAGTCAGTTATTTTAAGCATTTATGTTTGCAACTTTGGGAATATCAGATAACGAAAACCCAAAAATTCAGTTTCTCATTAATTAAGAATGTTACAATGTTAAAGTTGACCAATAAAAAAGTATTTTTGGGAATTAAAAGTTTTCTGTTATGGTTATGTTAGTGTCCAGAGAGAAATAGTGAGAAAAGTTGTCTGGCAGACAATTGCTGATGCCCTCTACAAGAAGGTTAACTACAAGCTTTTGGCAGAGTCTTGTGTCCAAGCATAGTAATGGAAAGTTGAGTGGAAGGAAAAGGTGTGAAGGGAAAATGTACTAATGCAGGTTGAAAGGACTGTCAAGCACAGTCCTTTCAAAAGACTTCAGGAGAAGCACAAAGCATGGACTACAGCTGGAGCCAGACCTCCAAGGGCCACCACACATAGATGTACCCAGGTCATGTGCCACAACTGCTCTAGTACTTCTGATAGGCGACTCCTGGACAAGAAATAGCAGGAAAGTTTTACCTGAACGATTAAGAAAATGACTCTACTGTTGCTCTGTGGTCCAAAGTCCTCCTTTCTGTTGAAAGTAAAGTTTGTATTTCATTTGGAAATCAAGATCCCCAGCTTTGGTGGAATTGTGGAGAAGCACAGAATACAAGCTGTTTGAGGTCCAAGGATAATATGAGAGTCATGTCATCTGCTGGTGTTGGTGCATTGGGTTTTTAAGTTCAAAGTCAACACAGCTAACAATAGAGATACTGATTTCAGTTTCCAGCAGGACTTGGCACACTGCTCACCGTACCAATAGAAAAGTGATGGTATCACTGTGCTTGACTGGTCAGCAAGCCTGAACTAAACCCTCAAAGATAATCTATAGGGTATTTTCCAGAAAGATCAGAAATACCATCGCCAGCAGTATAGATGAACTGAAAGTTGCCATTAAAACAACTGGGGAGTCTTTAAGATCATTCAACTGAACCACTGGATAATCTCATCCACGCTCCGCTCCATCAATGCAGGAATTCATGGAAAGAAGCAGCCTTGACCTAGACTGCAGGGACAAACTATCCAGTAGGTATTCATGTTTCAAAAAAAACATTTTTCATTAGTTTTATGTAATAATGGAATTTTCTAAGATACCAAATATCGTTATCCGTGAGCCATAAATGACAAAATGAACAGAAATAAAACATTTAAATATATCACTGTGTGTAATAAATCTATAAATACGAGTTCCAATTTTAATTGCTTTGTTCTCTTTAGATGAATCTACATTATTGCTATGGAGACCATAAATGTACCATGAAATATAATAGAAGACCAAACATTGCATTAAAGTTATTATTTGTATACACTGGACATTATTTGTGCATTATTTATTGTGCCCTCTGCAATGGGGATATAAAATGAAACGTCATTCTAATGAATACTAATGAAAATATTTTTTTCTCTTCCCTCAGGTTAGAGGCAGGGTAAAAGAACCCTGGGAAGGATTCTTTTACCCTTAAAGGGAAAGAACACAGGCCTTTTTTGTCCCAACAAGACAATGACTTATGACAAAATGTCAGAAAAATCCATTATTAAAACAAATGGAAAATTCACTTTATGAGTAACAAGTCCCCTAAAGCAGGAAGAGAAAACTGAAAATAGCTGAATGATTTTTAACATTTGCATATATTTTCTTCAATTAAAAAAAAAAAAATCATATCAAATAACATATCTGGGGCTACAATATAAATAAACAAATTAAAACTCAATCGTATGAATACAATTTCAAACAAATTATTGCCTGCAAATATGAAACTGTATGTATTCATATGGGTTCTGAATAACTACTAATGCACAATATCAATACGTTTGAGTGTTTTATTTGGGTGTAAAATGACAGTTTGACATTTGTGAACTGTGAATAATCTGATTTAAATAACATTTTACTAACTGAATTCTTTGGCACAATGCATTCTGCTGTCCATACTTACATATCCAAAGTTTTGTGCTCCTCTTGGGACTCCAGTGATAAGTTCTAGGGAAATAAAAATATATTTAAATTTGTGTGAAAATGATGCACAGACATGAAAACATCCTGATAAAAGGTTATCTGTGAGGCCACCACCCTCCCATCCGTCCCACAGCCAAACCCCACCGATCGGGCACTCAGACTCTTCTCTAACGGAGATTGATGAGTGCAGCGCTCTGAACTTATGAGGATGATCAGAGGGTCCCACCCAAAGAGAGCAGATAGAACCCCAATTTCCTGCCTTGTGTGTCTGAACCCAGCAGACTCGACCGCCAGACTAATTCCCCGCTCCATCTTTGCTCTGAGCTCCCAGTTACAACCAGCTCTGACAGTGGTTTAAAGAACACGACCACAAGGAGCTTTGTACCACAACACAGTGCATCAGTGAGCATGTGTTGCCTCTTTAGACTCACTTTAAGACTCCGTGACATGTGTTGTGCTTGAGGGTGTTCAGAGGCTTTGCAGGGTTGGTATGGGGGCATGCAAATGCTGAGCTGTCCCGCAGAGTTTCCACTGAATGCTGATTGGTAAAGATGGCTGAGAAAATGGGGAGTCTCTTAAATTTTTGACAGACTGTGTGGTGACGCTCTTTGAAGAGAAAGCTATAAATTGTGTGAAAAATATCATGACTGTGGTGTTCTGTCTGTTTTGTCTTTAATAAAACAGAGCTGCTTTTGTGATGAAATTCCTTGTGCTTTTTATTTGGACTGCAGAAAAAAAAAAAAATTAACTTTAGAACTTTAAATTGAAACCAAAATGGTTGAAAGAAGAAAAACAAAACAGCTTGCACATTCCTATGTACAGAGCTTTGAAAAAAATATTTATATCCCAGGAACTTTCTCACATTTTGTCACTTTGCAACCATAGACTTCAATGCACAGGAAAAAAAATGCCATAACTCAATATGTGCAAGAAGAACTATAAAATTTTCAAAGGTTTTGCAAATGAAAGACTAAAATATATCATGTTTGTATTCACTCCTCTCCACTCCGAAACCCTGAAATAAAATCCTGTCCAATCAGCCTACATAGAAGTCACCTAATTGTCTTATTAATCTAAATATAATTATAGCTATTCTGCGAATGTTAGTGAGGCTTTGTTAGTGAACAAACAGCACCAACAAACTCAGCATGGGGATAAAGTTGCAGTGAGGCTTAATGCAGGTTTAAGTGATGAAACAAAATCCCAAAATCTAAATATCCCACAGAAAAATGCTCTGCCAATCATCTAAAATATAAACAGTTAAGTACAACTGCAAACCTACTGTCCATTTAAACCTGACAGCTTTAAAGGTAACTCTGAAGAAGCAGCAGAGATCTATAGCTCAGGTGAAAGAATCTGGTGAAACACAGAGTCCATCACCCTGAACAGACCATCCCTACAGTAAAATGTGGAATTGCCAGAATCATGCTGAGAAATTGCTTTACTTCAGCAGGGAGAGGAAAGCTGGTCATAAATTGCACAAAGAAGGTTGAGCAGAACACTGCCAAAAACAAACCTGTAACAGGCCTTCTACCACAAAAACCTCTTAGAAGCTGCAAACGTGTAATTTCAAGATGTACAAAACTAGTAGACACGTACCCCAAATGACTAATTGCAGGGAAAGGTTGCTTCTACATTGTATTTACTCAGAAGGTCAAAGTACAAACGTACCTCCCACTTTTTTGTTTGTAAAAAAAATATTTTCACCATCTGTCTCTCTTCTTCCACTTTACAGTTGCCTACTTCATATAAAATCTAAATAAATAGCATTTAAATTTGTGATTGCAGAGTGACAGCGTAAAACGCTTAAAGGAATCTGAACACTTTTGCAAGGCTGTGCAAAACCTTTTTACCTTTTAGATTCCTAAGAAGTTCAAACTCAGAATTAGATTTAAAAATAAATATATTCTTTGTTCTTTAAGCTGTAAGATACTAAACATCTACCTTAAATATTGGTACATCTGTGTAACATTTTATCAACATACAAATTTTAGGTTAAAAAAAACCTATTTGCTCTCCTAGAAACAACTTCTAGGAATTGCCAACATACAGTCAATGTTTGCGTACTAGTTGGAGCCAAACAAAGACAGGAAAACATGTAACTTCTTTGGAATAATGTCAGCTCGGAGCCAGATAATGTTTGTTTTTAAGCAAACAGTACCAAACAATAGATTTTCCAGGCTGAAACTCCCACCTAAAAAGCCATGCGTCTCTTCCTGGAGAACTCCTCTGATTGTGTCTTTGAGCACAGAAACGGGACCTCTCTTTTTTGTTGTTTTTGTGTGTGCCTGTATCTCTTTGCATCCCATATTTCATCACCTCCAGACGAAAGCCAGGATCAGCTCTTGACCTGAAAAGGTTTGTGAAGTCTGCCAGCAATCATCTTAACCAGTCAGAATGGTGGACAGGAAATCCCTTTATCAGGGGTTCCTAAAGACTTGTCCCTCCTGGGTCATGACCTAGATGGTTTGAGACAGCCCTTGTTACTGCTTCTGACACAAGACAGCATTGTCCACTCCTTATCCATCACTGTATTAACCATTTTATTGTGTAAAATCTTCTCTCACTCATCTACTAAATTAATGGCATTTCCTATTTGAATTTTTTATGTTTTTAAATCGACAAACTTTGTGACATTCACTTGTAGTCATGTTGTGAAACTTTTGCAAATAGAGTCTTCTTTTTTAAAATTTCACTAAACTGAAGCTTACAGAGAGAGAGGGATCTTTTCAATTTTGCACAATCACTCTAGAACATCATGAGTTATGGCTCATTGCTTATATTCTATTCCATTTAGCTCATCCCACATGATTTCTCCAGGATTTAGGCCCAGATCTTGGAAGAAGGTTCATTTATCCTATCGAAGAAGACATTGAAGACTGATTTTTTGTTTATTCATAGATTTTACCTAACATTTAAAAGCATTTATGATGCCATGGACTCAAACAAGGACTCAATGTGGACTCAAAAGTGGTCCACATTTCATTTGCTGTATTTAATAGTATGAGATACTTTTCCACTTTATTTCAAGGCAAACCCACAAGGAGTGTTAGTTATCCAATTCTCAGCCTAAGTCCAGTTTACCAGTGGTTACAGCTAAAGTCCCAGAAGAACTTTAGCTGTAAAGTTAATAAACATAATCCATAAACATGGATTATGTTTGTGAATGTAGGACAGAAAAAGGTTTTTACTGCCATGCATGTCGAACAACCCATTGACAGATATATAGAGTCTACCTGCTGTTATGCTCACTTACTAATAATTCCTAGAAATTCTGATCAATGTCAACAATGTTTTTTTTTCATTGAGTTTTCTCTGCAGTTGGTTGTAAGTCTGCTCACCTTGTTCTGAGTCTCCTGTAAACTCGCCCACTGCCACAGAGTAACCTGAAGAGATACACAGTGATGGAGATCATTTTTAAAAATAATGGTTTCGGTATATGATCTTGTTCATTCTTGATAATTAGGCTGGTTATCATTAAGCTTATGATTCATGCATGAGTGCATTCCTGAGTGTTACCAAGGTAACTGTCGTCATTTGTGTCTTCAGCAGCTCCGGTTTGTTTCTCTCCTGGAACTCGTCTCAGGACTGCCTTTAAAGAGTAGCCATTCAGTATTTCTGCTATCCCCGCTGTCATCACCTGACCTGCACTCACACACACATAAACACACACAAACTTGTTGGAGAAAAAACAAACAGAAAGAAGAGAGTCCTTGAGACATCTGCTCTTGGACAGTGCTTTTAACCACATGGGAGCTGAGTAGGGGAGCCCCGCTGCTAAAGTTTGGCTCAGCTGCCCGCTCCATGTGAACCATTCCTAGAGTAAAAGTAACACATTCCTGGTAAAGCAAGAGCAGAAACCCCGAAATAAAATAAAAATTACAAATCCTCCACTTCTCTCTGCAGAGAGGATTATAAATGATAGGTGGGCACTCAAACAACACCCTTCCTCTGCTGTTCAACAAGAGGTTAAACAAACAAATGATTTTATCTGTGGTCGTCCTCTACCTTCCATAAATCCTCCTTTATGTGTGAGCGAACTGTCGGGAAGGAAAATGTGCCCTCTTAACCCCCTCACCCGTTCCTCTCCCACCATGCTTTGAGTTTATCTCTCAAGCCAACACGTCCAGTCAATATTAAACCTCCCTCAGATTAATGAGACAAACTGTTAACACAGATGCATGAGTCACTGCTGCTGATTTGAGATGTTCTTCACACCTGGCGATAACAAGGTTGTATATAAGTCTTATTTTATGATGAATCAGGCCGAAGGCTAAAGATAATCAGTGTATATTAGAGGCCATAAAAATCCAGGCTGAGTGCTTTTATAAACATTTGTAGGAAGTGTTTTAACAGGAGGCAGCCTGCCTTACTACGCTGCAGACAGAGAGGGAACCATCCATTAAGCTTTTTATGTTGCGTGTGTAATACGGGGCTTGTATGTTGGACCATTCATTATTTAACATCTGGCAGCAGCAACAGTATTAATACTACAGCGCATGTCAGAAGTTTACATATACTCACCATCTGCAAAAATACTTCATTGATTTGGAGATTTTGATCATGCATTTCAATATTTTATTTATCAGGAAGGACATAAATAGAAATATACTTACACCTATCACAATATATCTGCTTTTTAAAGGATAGATACTAGAGCATGTAGTCTGAATTAACCAAATCATATCAGTTTAGTTTAATGGTAAAATACAAAAGGGGGTTTAATAATTTTCACAATGCACAAATTAAAACTACTACTAAATTTATAAGGTGTACATTCTATACTTCTATTTAAATCTATGTACCAAAATAACAACACATGCTGTTGATATCATGATTACAGCTGAATTAAGCAGAACAAATAACTTTTGTGTTTGCTGTGATTCCCTAAAACAGTGACAGTTTTACTCATACCATGATGTTACACTTTTTGGTAAATTTCTCAAAACAATATATTAATTTCTTATTATGTTGCAGTTTTGAGCTCCGAGGGAAAAAATAACACAGATAAAATTGTAAAGAGCTTATAATCAAGTTCTTATATTCCAATTCCATCTTATTTGTATTAATACCTGTCCAATACCGGGAAGAGAGAGAAAGTACTGTGACCTGCTGCTGTTATAGAATTTTGTGTAAAATCTCCAGTTCATTTAACAACAATCAGAGAGAAAAAATCTATTATTAATATCATCTGATAGAAAAAAAAATGCCCAAATTTGGTATCAGTAAGTGAGTTTTCACAACACTGTAAATCAAGCTAGAAAACTAAGTCTGGTACATTTCTAGCTCAAAAGAATTAGCAGTAAGTTTTGGGATTTGATAACAAAGAACACAGAAAGGAGTGTGTGCAAGTGATCAATAACAGTCTCCATGTTCCTAAGAAACAGGTGCACATCTTTTCTATTTCTGGCTGCCATACACATTCCTAAACACCTTCAAACACCTGGAGCTGGAGGAGTACAGACACACTCCAACAACTTCTCTGTCACACTCCAGCTACACCTATTAAGACACTTTATCCCTCTGCTTTAGTCAACCATGCATGTCTTTTTTTCTGTCTGACTATCTGAACACTCCCTTCTCATCTTTCTCTCTGAAGAACCATGTATCTGTCACAACCACAGTAAAGCTCATTTCTAACTACTCTCTCTCCTCACCGTGCACTCTCCTATTTTATTCCCCTTTCTCTGAAGCTTTCCCTAACCACCCTGTGTTATATCTCCGAGCAGAGGGGCAGCTCCTCCACACTCCATTTCACCCCCGATCAGCTCATTACAGCACCTAAACACCCACTTCCTGTTCGACTGCAGCCAGAGAGAGGCATTAAGCAAACGAGCAAGGGAGGAAAAAGCGGGAAAAAAGGCGGCAGAGAGAGAAACTATTTCAACCTTTTAAAGAAAAGATTCAGCAAGTGCATCAGTGTGCATATTTGGGCTTCGCTGCTAGGTCTCATACTGCTCATTCGCTATCATTTCAACACTGCTGCTTTAGTTACCTTGCCAATAAAAGCTTCCAGGTCCTCCTAGTACAAGCCTTCCCTCCTGCAATGATAAAAAATTTGTCAGTTTGCCATAGTTTATGAAGTAATCTGAACATGTTTGTGCAAACAGAAGAGTTACACTGTTTGGCTTTGTCATGGAGGCTATAGCTGTGTGTGTGTGCACACATGTTTTCTGCTGTCATGCCTGTTGACATCCTGCAGAGAATGACAGCTTCCTGTACAGGAGGGTAGAGTTGGATCATGAGGCAGAGGTCAAGGTTCACACTGATTTTACAGTGAAAGAATGTGTGCATGTAAGTGCATGTTAAGAGGCAGTGGGTCACTTTGAGAGGTGGGGCTTCTCCAGGGAAGAGAGCTGCCTCACCGGCCATAAATCTTTGAAGGTCTTCAATTTGATAATCCAGGACATCATACCGATGAAAACTTGTGATACATCCTGCAGGTTTTTACCTTAGTGAAATCCACACTGAAACCAGCCTGGCAGAATCCCTGTCCCTCTGGATCTGGATCATCTGAAAGTAACAGAAAACACATGCAAAATGTATGGAAAACTGTTTTTCACTAAAGATTTTTTTTAAAGGATCTGATTACTTTGCATGAACATCAAATCTAATGCATACCCAGATTTTGGCAACAAGGTCAAGAACTAACAAAATATCTTTTCTTCTGGTTGCAGATGATCAGCTCTTTTTTAGTATAATACCTTGAAAAAGTATTGATGTCCAGCCCCTTTTATTTTTATACCACTAAGTAAAACTGGAGTCACCTAATCAGAAAGTGGAGTTCAATAAATGCCAAAGAATGTCAAAGAATATTAGACAAGTCACATCATCACCACCGTGGTGCATGGTGGTGGCAGAATCATGCTGTAGGGAAGACAGTCAGAGATAATAGGGAATTGGATAAATACAAAGATAAATACATGGATATTCTGGAAGAAGATGTGTTAGAAGCTGAAATCATTTCAATCCGTAGTTGAGAAAGGATTGTCGACACATACCACAAAACACTGGCAGCTGAACAGAAAGGTTCTTCAGAGTATATACTCAAGAGGTTAAATACATAGGACATCATGATTTGATTTTCATTTATAAAACATTTTGAAAACACGCACCTTTGACAATTATGTTACATTGTGGTGGCTTTACAAAACATCCCAACAAAAAAGATTGAGGTTTGTGGTTTTAGGGTGAGGAAAATGTGGAAAGCTCACTGGATATGATGATTTTTTAAAGGGACTTCTCATCTACCAGCTAGTACAACATAATTTACCAAAACCACTGCTAGAATTTTTTACCACTTGTTCTAAATCTTCTGGGAAGCGAGCAAATATTGACATAAAAATGTGAAATAAAATCTGTGTAATTGGTAAATCTGCTGGATGTCCTTGGCTCGAATATTTAGACAGTTTTAGTGTAACACAGGATGTCTCTTCCCAACAATAAGAGAAACTTGAATCTCACATAAAAAAACTAAAACTAATCATCGTTTTTTCTGTTCTAAATGACATAATCTAACTGCACATAAACACACCAAACTTACCGTGTGCATCATAAATTTGTCTTCATTTCCCTGGCAGCCTGAGGTGAAACTTAATGATGCATGACTATACAAGTGCATTTACAGAGTAAACAATAAGTCAGTTACAGCAGAGGTCTGCGAGGCCGCCAAAATATGTTAATATGAAGGAAAAAAAACAGCTGGTGGCAGAAAACGCTGCCTCCAGCACACAATACAGACTCAAGTTGCCCAGTCCTGAAAGCTCTTCAAAATATTCCCCTATGGGAACTGTTGCGTTTACAGCGCAATTATTCATGTCTTGATTAGTCAGCACAGACATAAATAACATAAATTGAAATATTTAACACTGAGCCAGTTACCAAAGAGAGGACGTGTGTATAAAAGCGTGAGCATGATGGAGGGCACACCAAGGGCAAGATTTTATCTGCTGTTTACTTTGTACCACCTGTTAGCCTTCATTTCTTCAGATCATGACATCTTGGCAGTGTGCCGTATTTACTTACAGAATTTAGAAACTCGCATGGAGACGGTGAAAGACACAGAAAAGAGTTGGATGTATGAAAAGAAGACGTGTAGGTAAAAGGTGGGGAGTGTGAGGGGTGCCATAAATCTAACGTACAGTTGTGATGACAGAGGGAAGAGGGCTGAGGAGAGAGAGACTGATTAACTGATGAAGAGATTATTTTTAGGTTTCCATGGGGGCTTATAAAAGATTGGGCTAGGTGATTTGTTATGGGGAAAGAAGAGACAGAAATTGCCCTCTTGTTTCTGTCTAGTCATGCTGATTTGTTTCTGTTTCAAGTATCTCACATGTACCTCATTAAACTTTGAAAAGAATAAATACAATATGTCTTAGCGATGATCTCATGAGAGAAAATAATCACTAGTGTGAGCATTGGCTGGGTACAGGCATTAGGTTATACTCAGGTTTCAAAGGTTATGGTCTCTGGACGGCTAAAAATTACTGCCATGCAGTTCCTGTGTCTTAAAATGTCAAGAAGGTGCTGTTTTCTCCTGCTGTTTGAACCAAAAAGGAGCATGCAACTTCTCCAACCCAACCTACTGATGTGCACTGCTTGTCAGCTGGACGAATAGAGTCTCCTACACTTTTTCCTTGCGCTTTAGAAAAACAAATTTGGTTGTGATGCAAAACACACAGATTGACTGGGATTAACTTTAGAAAGGGCAAGTGGAAAGGTTCTGGGAGTCCTTGTGCCAATTGCAAGATCTGCCTAACCAACCAACTAATATCAGTGTCTACAGTTGTGTGAAGATTATAAAAAAGTTCCCACCAAGCAAAATTGTTCTCTCCATTAGTAAAGATTGCCCCTGAAATTGAAATATAAACTTTCCTGTCCAGGGATTTCCTTCTTATCCTCTTTACTCCTATTTAAAAGCATGTGCAAAATGACTGCAAACTATCTCATCTTGAAGCTGGATGTTCCAACAGGACAATCATCTCAAATCTGGGTAAAGAAGGAACACCGGGCAGCATTAAGCTTCTAGAAAAGTCCTGTTCACCTGCTGGAAATTTGTAGACTGTGGCTAAATGTCAGTCAATGTCAACCAAACAATTCAAATGATCTCTACCATTTCTAATTTGAAGAGTGGTCAAATATTCACCAGGGATTCTGCCAGGACGTTGGTGATGGCCAAGGGAAACCCGTTGTTGCCAAATATCAGTGGGAGATTATGTGTAGATTTAATCTACAATTAAATCATAAGTTTCTGCACGATTTTATGTTTTATTCAGTGGAGTTATTTCTGGTCTAATTCTTCACCACTGTTAAAACTATGGTTGGAATGTCTCTCTAAGTCATAAAATAATAATTCTGATGTCCACTGCAAAATAAGTACAGCAAAAGACAATGTTATCAATTTTTGTGGCGATTTACTTTTTAAAACGAGGTTGAACATAATCTAAACACCTAAAAGCACAAGATGAAGATGAAGGCTTTTGCAGGTGAAACTGCAGATTTACTTACTGGTTCTGCAGGGTGAGTACTCTGCATAAGCGCTGAAGTTCTGGACAGCAACATAGCAGGTTCCCACGGGGTCCTTCTCCCCATCTCTCTTTACCGTCCGCCAGTGGTAGAGAGGCGCACAGGCCTGCAAAGAGTAAATCTCTGAGTTTCACTTTATCAACACCTGCAAACTTCAAGAGTTACGACGACATCATGTCCACTCACCACCACTTTTCCTTTGTGCGTCCTGACTGATGCTCCAAACCACTGGTGGGACTTAAACTCTAGGGGCTCTCTGGTGCCGTTTACTTTAATCATTCTGTTATCTGGTAGAAGAGATAGATGGGCAGATGGAAGAATGGAAAAGGCATAAACACAAAAAAGGCAACAAAACAGAGATTTCAAAGTGCTTGCTGTAAAAGTGACGTAGTCCCTGGTAATGTGGTCTGTGATCATTTGTCCTTAATGAGCAAGCGTAAACAGCAAACTCCTAAACAGGCCTTTAACACACACAGCAAAACACCATTTGCCCCCCTGAGACTAACACTTGACAGGATATGGTGGCTTTTTTCTGTTAAAGCCTTCTCATAAACAAGTAACACTCAACAAACTGACTCAGACTGAGACAAGATCACAAGGATGACGGTTTAGATTCCACACTGGAAATCTCTATAAAATGTCCTATTTGGTGTATGAGTTTTAGTTGATGAAGATATTTTCCAACACGTTTTTAAAGACCAGCTGGGTCTCATCAGACCCACACAGACCTCTCCTCATTAAGCACTCTGCTTTAGCACATGTGTGCACAGACACATACAGTGATTTACAGGAATACAGTGGTTTCAGACAAGCAGGTGTTTGATTTAGCACTATTAGGCTTTTGTCTTCTTTCATCTTCTATTAGTGAGTTCAAGAAAAGTGCTGATTCACATTGCAAACTTCTTTCTGAACACATAAATTCTTCTTATCATAATTGTCAAGACAAATAATACAAATGATAAAAATATTAATATCAATGCATTTCATTGGGATTCTATGTGATAGACCAACACACAGAGTGATGCATAACTGAAGTAGAAAGAAATGAACATGGTTTCAACTCCAACTCTAAGTTCAGTTTTGGTCTCACCTGACCAATTTTTATTTCAAGTGTAGGATTCTTATAGCTTTCTTTCAAGAAGATGCTTTCTTCTAGCTAATCTTCCATAAAAAAGGAAACATAACGTGTGTAAAGTGTACAACCTGTGAATTGTATTCACAGATTCTTCAATAAGGATCTCTGCAGCGTCTCGCTGATAGAGATAGGCTCCAGCACCCCTCCTGACCCTACAAGGAACAAGAGTGTAAGAATATGGATTGTTGGATGGACAGATCTCTGCAGCTCCTCCAGAGTTACCAGGAGCTTGGGGTATTGATTTTTTAACTGTGTCCATCTCGAAACATGTCCAAGTCTTCATCCCCAACTACTACTTTTCCACTTTTGGCATACTATGAATGCAGTTTCATATTCTCTCTAACTTAACACCAGCATAACAACCCACAGTTTCACTTTCCATCCGCCTGAAGTTTATCTCCTTAAAAGTCAAAGATTTAAATACTGCCTTCTGTCCAACATGCTGTGTAGTTTTGCATCTTTTCTTGAATTCGTAAAACATGTGATTTCTCCTTAAAAAGAAGAAACCACTGCTTTTATCATTCAGTTTAATCTGCAGCTCTTCTTGTGATCTCAAAAACCACGAAGGAGAGGGACAGACTGATGGAGAATCAGAGCGGGACAAGGGGTGTGGAAAGGACACAGGCGTACATTTTCAAGATCTAATAAAAAGCAGACCTCACCCAATCTCCCGGTCTTTCGACTGGGAACCAAATTCCCATGTGCTTACAGTTTAACCCCCCTCCCTATCACACCCCCTATTCTTTCCCTCTAGTTCACGAACACACACTTTACTAGTCAGTGTGTCAGAGACATAGATTGGACACTGATGATAATATATTGGATAGCAGTACGAACACGATGCAGCAGACTTGTGGGGTGATTTGTTTTTCATTGCCAGGAGAAATTCATGAGATCCACATATTTTATGTCCTTTTCTAAATGCAGCAACACATGTGATCACTCATGAAGACTAGAAGCAAGCAATCAAAATATTAAAATGGACCAACCTGATGAGCAGGCCAAATACAAAAGAGGGAATATTCATCCCCCAGTTTATGAAATGTTTTAAAGCTAAGAACCCCCATCAGTTTCAGAGAAAAAACACACCAATCAACACTGTGCACTTTGGAGGGCTTTTGAATTGTACTAAATATTAAATAAAGAATAGAGACATTTGTGTTGAATCAAAAGTGAGCAATTGCTTTATTTTCTGATTGATTAAAAACTATAGTCTCTATTCAAAAACCAAATCCCCCCTTTTTTAATCTTTTATATTAAAATAGTAAAAAATCTAAACCGATCAAAATTTCTGAGAAGTTCAGACCTCAGAGAAAGTTGTAGTCAGTATTGGTCAAGAAAAGACTCATTGGTGGATTTCTAATGAACATGTCTGTCACGACCTGATAGACATGTCTATCCAGTCCCTCCAAATTCTTTTGAACAGTCGCAGTCCCGAGAAAACAGAATTATTCAAAATCTGTCAGTGTTTTTCCTGTTGTGATCCGAAAGAAATAAAAAGTTTGAAAATGCATCAGGTGACTCACTGGAATTATCAAAGGGAATCTGTGTGCAGCTATCGGGCTGTCCTGGCCAGGGACAGTAATAGACGGCTCCAGCCTCCACGATGCCCGGTTGGGAGGTGTTCGCTTTAGGAGCCCCCACCAGCACACTAATCCTGGTGGGTACAAGGGGGGAGGAGGAGAAGGGGACAAGGCATATAGAAGACAGAAACAGCTAATTGATAATTTAACATGATCAGTATAGGGGAATAATACAAACACCATCCACCTCACATTTTGCAATTTAACCATTTTATAATGAATAATTGGAGAAAACAAAAATCGAAAACAAACTTTTAAGGAATATATTGGAGCTTATTTGGTCACTCACGTGTTCCTCTCAGTGTTTGCTTGATAGAAGTCAACAGAATATCCGAAATAACTCCCGTCGGGTCCGCTGTAAACCGTGGGATGCTCTGCGTAAAGGTTAAAACTCCAAACGCGGTTTGGCGCCGGCCACAGCACAGAGAGCACCCCCAGCATAAACATCCCGGCGGAGGAGGCACAATCCCACACACGCTCCATCCTGAAGGAGAGCAGGCTGCGCGGCATTCCCCAGAAAAGGAGGAGAAATATAGAGGGCTCCCTATGTGCAGGTGAGGGAGAAGTTTACACGTTTGTCCAGAATGTGAAGATCACGCTGCTGCACTCCGTCTGATCTGCTTCTTGACACCCGTAAACCACCAGATCTAGCCAGAGCCTCCGCTACACAAGACTGCACCGCCGGGCTCCCACCCTCTGCACAAAACGTAACCCCCCCCTCCAACACACACACACCCCAACGCCCGCACACACACCAGGCACAAACCACATCCAAGCGCGCAAAGGGAGGTTGGCGCGTCACCGCTCATTTTACAGCACAGCTAATTTATAAACCCCATCCCGAAGTAATTTATTATATTAAAGTAACATTTATGTAACAAACCAGTTCACAAATGCCTGGCGCGCGCAAATAGTGGACGCGCACGCGCGTAATTAGTGAATTAAAACACCTTTCAGTTCTCCTTTTTAACAAGCCATTCATACCCCTAAAACAGGACCGCGTTTCCTTCCGTTGAGAATAATCTCTTGTAATTATGTCGCTAATTATTAGGTCGGCTCACAGCAGAAATCTCTCAAGTTATAGGATGTGGACGTTTTAAAGTAGTCTGGTGTGCCCCCACCACACCTCCGCATCACCGTTTCAGTCATCACCAGGCGATTTTACCCTCCCTCAGACCGCTGAGGTAACAAACTTTCTTCATGTTGGAAATAATATCCTCCAGTGAAAAGCCGTCTAGAGGTGACAGGCCACACCAGACTGGCTCTGTATATTTAGTTTTGCACACTTAGGAGCATTTGTCTTGTAAAATCTTTGGTATGTTGAGGAGAAACTGTTGCACCCTCTTTATAAACGCAGGAGTTGCTAATTCACATTAGGGGCCCAAGGTTGCATGGGGCCTTGAGCAGAATTTGATTTTGGAGCCCGCCTCTAGTTAAGCCTGCAACTACTAAGGCAACTAAACACCGTTTAAGTTATCTAAGCATGATTATTTTTAATTCTGCATGTACAAAACCCGTTTTATAATTATCCAGTTAGCCAATAAAGAATTAGACTATGGGACTGACTTTCATCCCAACCACCAACTAACTGTTCCAGTGTGTGCTGAACCTGAGGACATCAGCACAATGACATAATCTGCAAAATGTCAGGATGTGGCCCTGAAGTTATGAAATCATACACCCAGCGCTCCTTGATCTAACCTTTAAACATTAACATTTTCCAAACTGGTGACCAATAAAATAGACACCAACCACCTTATCACCTTGCAAGTATTAAGAGTGCAAACACATTCATGGATAAAAGTTTGCCTTGGTTTTTGTGAATTCAAATTCCCTTTAGTCACCCAGGGGACCATCGTTAAGTTCAAGGTCTGCCTATACCTCGAGTCAGCCCAGGTTTAAGTAATAAATTAACACCTTAAAGAAAATAAAAATCAGGAAAGTGTGGCCAGGATAGAAGGCAAATTCTTACCTGCCAAGTGGAGACCTTCATGTGACCCAAAATGTTTCACACCAATCCATTCATTCTGTCCTCCATTTTTTAAATTTAACATAGGCTTGGTTTATCTCCTTTAGAGCAGTAAAGAGGGTGTCAGACTAAAGAGAGAGAACAAGGAACAGAAGAGGGTCTGGTCTATCTCAGGTGTTTCTTTGAAAATCTAAATGAACAGAGAGGAGAAAAAGAACTGCACAACATGAACAGTTGGATCAGCTGCAGACGTTTTTCCCCCTGTGACCATTAGAGAAATAAAAGGGAGATGAGGATGATCAAATGTGAAAACAGTGCAATGGTTTTGCTTTAAGGCAACCATGACGCAATGCTATTTATCAGGTGTCTAAGTGTAGAAGTGTGTTGGTGCAGACTTTAACATCTGTCTTCAAATCTAGCAGAATCCCCCATTACAGCATTACCAGGACTACACACTCGTTGTTCAGGCTACATCCTGCCAGTGTGCTCTGATCAGAGATTTACTGCAGGTCACTCTGGATTGATTACAGCACAGCAACAGTAGTGGTTTATTTATTTCACACCAAGCCCTTACTCCTTTTCCCTCTCTATAAACTCATTGAATTGCATTTTTTCTTTATTAAAACACATGCGGGCTAGATTACTACACTAATGTTTATGGACAGAGTGGGAGAACAGTTCTCCACAAATTAATAAGTTAAGTTTAATTAAACTAATCTGCAACCTACAATCGTTGAAAATGCAAATTATGCCTGTATTTCATACTAGCCAACAGTTTGGCATTGTGTTTGAAGTAGAAGTGTAGAGTTTGATTTGTCTTTTTTATGGAAGTTTTGGTGCTCGATAAACACAATCTTCTGTCTGAATGGGATTACTTTCTGTTTACAGAGAACCACTTAAGTCGCCATTAGTGTCTGGCGGATTTATTAAGATACTGATTTAGATTCTCTCTGGGACACACAACATAGGTTTGTGGTGATTTACTACCAAAGCTACAAAAAGGAGCTTAGACATTTGAAACCAGAGGTCATCTCCTGTTGGGTCATGACAAATTTATACAGGGTTCCTTGATGTTTTTTCATGTTAAAAATTCATACTTCTCCATCCTCCTATCTCTGCAACCTGCAAACACCACAGAAATGAAGAAACAGTATATTTGGACAGATGGATTGATAGTACGAAAGGTCATAAAGGTCATGGATATAGAATAGTCAACAGAATGAATGGATGGACAAACAGAAGGATGATGGACAAATGAAACAGATCGATCTACAAATGGCTGAAGAACAAATAGATTGATGATAGGTAAGCAATTGGAGAAATAATTGACAAAATTGAAGGATGGATGGTTGATAAGATGGATGGATAAATAAATGGACAGATGACGGTCAAACAAATGGAAGAAAATATGATGGACAAATGGATGGCCAGGTATCTAGGAGGTAGTTGTTTAACATGTAAAAGCTTAAACAAAAGCAGCACACAGCATTTGAACAAAAGAAACAAACAGTGTTTATTCCAGAACCTTTGAGCGTGATAATAAATACAAGCACTTAACCACCATCCTACAATGCATAAAGCTCCCACAGAGCACCTAAACCAATTTGAACTTGGTTAAAATGCAGAAAACTTCCAGTTAGGATCTCTCTTTCGGGGTTGGTCCCTTTAATGCTGTAAACTCCAAGCAGTGGAAGTGGCTGTTGGCGGGCGTGTGAGTTTGTGTTCTCATTAGAGGAAGCTTTGGTAAGTTTGAACAGTTCTGTAGCTCTGGTGTAAGATTAGGGTTTCACAGTCGACTGGCTCTACATGTGGTTCAGTGTGACATTTAACAACACGCTTGCTGAACCAAATTCGGCTTTCTAAACAGTGTTTACATGTCTGCTGCTAAACTGTAACAGAAGTTATCAGCACAGCACAGTGCTGTAACGGAAATCATTTTTTTCTTTTCAAGATGATTTCATCACAAGCATCCTGTGTCTTAAATACAATCAATGGTGACTGCAAAGCAGAGTTTGCATTTATGTGGAATGTGTGAATGTAGATGTAAGAAATGGATCTCAGGCTTGAGTGCTTTTTCCATTAACATGTTTGTCCCCTGTGTGCATTGGGTTTCTTTTGTTGTTATAGGTCTCTGTTGCATGTGCGTAAGTCTCTGAGGTCTGCTGACCTTCTGTGGTCAGTGTGCACAGGGGAAGCTGAGGAGGGCCATGTGGCGGGGGCAGCAGTGGTCCGACCACATGCAAAGACACACCAAATGTTTCAGTGCTAGTTCATTGACGGTGAGAGGTTGGTGGCCCACAGCAGCTCAATGTAGGGCCACTTGGTCTGCAGGCAGCGCTTCACTGGTGTGTCGTCGGTCCGGACCATCGGGTCTTCGAAACCAAGCACCAAGGCTGTCCCCTCCACATATTCAACCTAGAAGAAAGTGTCAGGGGTGTTCAGTAGCAGAATCAAAAATATGCTCAACATTTTTTTTTTCTGTTTTTAGATAACTTTAATCTATTGATGCTGAGTTTTCTATGTCAAAATGTAAGTGAGCGCACAACTTTCTCTGGTGACAAACACTATTTAAACAAAACAAACAAAAAAGTCACAGGACAAACTTTAGCAACCATGTACAGAACAATATTGCAACATTTACCCCTGAAGGTGAGAATATGGTGACTGCTGTGTGTTTGAAGTTCAGGTCGTTAGAAAGACAAGACATCTAGCTTTGTGGGCATGTGCTACTGACGATATACTTCTCCTCCCACTTTAAACTTGATATGAGCTGAAAGCTCTACAAGAGTGAGTGCAAAACTACCCTACAGGACTTAATGTAGTTACTTGTATCCAGGATCTTGTTCTCTCAGTCATCTCATTGTTTTGAATCAGCTCTTGTTTTAACACAATAGACCAGAACAGCTCCTGCCTTACCCCAGAGGCTCTAAAACTATCCATCTCTTGCTCCATCCCACAATTACTTGTGAACATGACATAAAGATACATAAACTCTTGTTTGATTGTCTGTAAGGAGAACTCTATACCATTAGAAGATTCAGACTTGGAGAAGAGGTATCTCATTTTGCTCTATGAAATGAGTGTCATTAAATTTATTTATATAACGCCAATTCACAACACATGTCAGCTCATCGCTTGAAGATGTGAACAGATCACACTATATAAAAAAAAAAACTAAAACAAATATAAGAACCTGAGATTCCCAAACCAAACATCTTTCTCCTCTCTTCCGTTGAGCTTCTCTCTCTGAAGACCACAAACAAAACATGGCAGTAGGGACAACTCTGGTTGACTACAATGTGGCCTGAAATGTATTCTTGAAGGGTCACTTTTCAGACTTAATTAGTCTATTGAAAATGCAAACCGAAAAGTCTGTAAAGGAGAGCGCTATTATTGAGGATCCAAGGTAAGATACAACGCAAGTGAGCAAATGGAACAGGAACGAGTTAAACAGGATTAGGTTTGGCCAACTCTCTCAATTTGTCTTAGAGAAGCTGGCAAAGGTACAACTGCAATGATAGTCAATGACACAATCAGTATGCCAATTGTTGCAGGATGACATTATTGCTAACTTTTTCAACTTTATATATTTATATTTATCTTTAAAAAGGGTTATAATTAGTTACGTTGGGGCTGTGACTGTAGTTCAGAATACTTAGATGCTAAACTATGAACATGACATAATTCAGTTTCAACCTGCTTGATCTCAAGTTTTTGAAATACTTCTTGTTCAGGGTTAATCTGCACCACGCTACACAGAGCTAACAAAACAAATAAAGCTATTCACTTCATCTCATAGCAGACATTTCCTCTGGAGGGGTCAGAGGGATGCATAAACATATACAGCAGGTCCTCTCAAAGAGACATGTGTAGGAGACGGCTGTCAGAGGGTCTGCTGTTTCCATCTTGAGCTGTGGGAATGGTTTTAACATCCTAATCTTATAGGCGCCTTGCTACTACATGTGTGTGTATGTGTGTGATTTTGTGGGAGCACACATGATGTGCCATTTCTTCAACTTCAGGTAGCAGGATAGAAAAGGAAAGCTTCCAGCAGTGTTGTAGTACTCGAAAACGGTCTTGGTCTCGAGACCGGTCTTAAGACCATTTTTTGATAGTCTCGGTCTTGTCTCGGACTCGACCACATTTGGTCTCGGTCTTGTCTCGGTCTCGGACATTGAGGACTCGGTATTTTATTTCAAGACCGGTCAAGACCACAACTGTGAAAATAACGCTAAATCATCAGTATCAATTTCTTTAAGATCCTTCTTTTTATTGGATGCACTCCTGATTCAAATCCAAGCAATAACCCGTCTCATTGGTAAATGCATGTTGTTGTTTTTTTAACTGCTGTCGCCCCACCCCCTTTCACCTTGAGCGCGGACTGCAGCACTTCGATTGAAAGTTACAAGTGGTTGTCTGAGAAGGGGATAAGATGTCGGCCAAATCATCGGTTATAAAATTTGGCTATTTAAATCACAAACAATACATTTGTAAAGCAACACTGAGAAAAAAGCATACAGCGCAATGTAAGTTCTGCAGTGCTTCACTATCAGAGACGGTGGGGACTACGTCCAACTTTTATCGACGACACCTTGAAAGAAAGCACAAAGAAAGGTAAGCTGTGTGTAAAAGTGATATTAGGAAAGCTAGCAAGTTAACGTAAGCAATTTCCTCGGTATCAAAATTATTCTACCCGGCCATCACACAGTTCTTATTTCAATATTAGCTACACATATTAAGTTAGCTAAAGTTATATATGTGTGCTTTATCTTTTAGGGTGAATGTTCTCCTTTCTTATCCGCTATTTGCCACCTAGCTTGATGCACAAGTTGTCACCTAGTAGTGTTTGTGAAAACATGTCGGACATTACTGATTTAATTTAAAGAAGTGTTGATTCGTGTTGTGCATGGACAACGCTGTTTCAATTACAGCTTTCCTGAACATGTCTCCGTATTTCTGTCGGCTTCATGAGTGGATTGCAGCACATAGGTGGAAGCAGAGCAAAAATAAAAGTCTGAATAGATAATCGTAATATATTTTGGTTCTTGTTCAATACTTCTCATGAAGGAGAAGACTGATGTGGAAGTCTCTACCTATGTTTAATAACCATAATAAGGTGACGTACGTAACCATGACAGAACAATGGTTCGTAATGGTTCTGTCAATAAGTCACCATGACAGAACAATGGTTCGTAATGGTTCTGTCAATAAGTCACCATGACAGAACGTAATGGTTCTGTCAATAAGTCACCATGACAGAACGTAATGGTTCGTAATGGTTCTGTCAATAAGTAACCATGACAGAACGTAATGGTTCGTAATGGTTACGTTCTGTAACGTAACCATGACAGAACGTAATGGTTCTGTCAATAAGTAACCATGACAGAACCTAATGGTTCGTAATGGTTACGTTCTGTAACGTAACCATGACAGAACGTAATGGTTCTGTCAATAAGTAACCATGACAGAACCTAATGGTTCGTAATGGTTACGTTCTGTAACGTAACCATGACAGAACGTAATGGTTCTGTCAATAAGTAACCATGACAGAACCTAATGGTTCGTAATGGTTCTGTCAATAAGTCACCATGACAGAACAATGGTTCGTAATGGTTCTGTCAATAAGTCACCATGACAGAACAATGGTTCGTAATGGTTCTGTCAATAAGTAACCATGACAGAACGTAATGGTTCGTAATGGTTCTGTCAATAAGTCACCATGACAGAACGTAATGGTTCGTAATGGTTCTGTCAATAAGTAACCATGACAGAACGTAATGGTTCGTAATGGTTACGTTCTGTAACGTAACCATGACAGAACCTAATGGTTCGTAATGGTTACGTTCTGTAACGTAACCATGACAGAACGTAATGGTTCTGTCAATAAGTAACCATGACAGAACCTAATGGTTCGTAATGGTTACGTTCTGTAACGTAACCATGACAGAACGTAATGGTTCTGTCAGCATGTGCTGGCTTGTGCTGGTGGGTAACCCCAATGTCTCCAAAGCCATCATATATAATTTATTAATGTGCCAAACCTGATATGCTTAACCTTAAATAAGTTGTATTTTCTTGCATTGGTCCTACAATTAACATTATTAAGGGAAGTAAGCAAATGCAGTTAACCTTGAGAGACTGAGTCGACTGGACATATAATAACATCCTGTTCCTAAGTTAGATTTTTTCTTTCTCATGAAAAACAATTATGAGACAGTGAATGAATTCATTCACTGTCTCATAATTATGAACTAAGGTCAATGTAAGTTACATTGACCTTAGGAGCTGGATATAGCTCCTGACATTGAAGATAAGACGTGGAGGTGATGCTCTGTTGTTTGGCTGTGGGAACTAGTCTATAGATATAAGCAGAGAGTGAAGAGACTAATATGCCTCACCTTATGAAAAATTAATAAATTAGTTGCTTTGTATGGATATAGGCAAATTACTTTTAGAAACCACATTGTTATGTTGCGATTTACAATTTCAGGTCAATAAGTAACTTTTTACCAGTTCACTCTCTATGGTTCATACCATATCAGTCATTTAACTTACTTGTTTATCCATTTCAAAAATGTGATGGCCAAAATACCATTGATTTGCATTTTGTTTATCTACATGCGTTTCTAGTAACATTACATTACACATATTTGACATGTATTTGTAAAGTTCCTACTTATTTTTAAGGTTGTTTTCTTATGTAATTGATGTTCATATGATCAGATAAACTGATTTCTATGTCCTATTTATTAGGTTCCTGGAATACAAGGCAGGGCAACAGAGTGATGTCACACAGCCAACAATATCGTTATTTACACAGAAAGTGCAGCTCTACAGCCCACAATCGCCAAGGCAGCAAGCCATCAGTGAAGCCATTGTTCAAGATTTGATCATTGGATGTTGTCTGCCCCTCTCCCTCGTGGAAAATGGACACTTTAAACACTTTCTTGAAGTCCTGGACAGTAAATACACACCAATCTCTAGAAAAACAGTTTCTGAGAGACGAATTCCAGAATTGGTCAGAAAAGTCAAGGAAACTGTCTTGGAGAAACTGAAGACCCAGTCGTCTGTGTCATTAACAACTGACCTTTGGTCTGATCGCAGGCTACGCTCCTTTCTTGGGGTGACTGCCCATGTGTGCTACAAATCTAAAGATTGTTATGCACTTGAATCCTACCTGCTGGACTGTAGGCGTTTTACAGGGAGGCATACTGGAGAGCACATTGCGTCTGCCTTTGAGGAGATCACTGAGGAATATGGTATTCGTGACAAAATTAGCTATATCATAACAGACAATGCACCCAATATGAAATGTGCTTTCAAAGTACACATGCCCCAGCAGCAATCTGATGACAGTGAGAGTGAAGAGGATAATTTAGATGACGAGCACTTGTGGGAGGACATTAATTCAGAGGAAGACATTGACTTACCATGGTCATCTGGTGAACGTCTTTCCTGCTTTGCACACTCTCTCCAGTTAGTTGTGCATGATGGTATGAAGGAGGTCAAGACCATTTCTCGCACCATAGCAAAAACGTCAAAGTTCGCAACCCTTTTACATAGCAGCTCACAATTTAAAGATAAGTTTGAGGCTGCATTTGGCACCAATAAAAGTGTTCCAGCTGCAAATACAACTCGTTGGAACAGTACATTTAAACAAGTACAGGCCCTTACAACTCTAGAACACAAATCACTCAGTGAAATGTGCAACAAAGACTATGAGGATGTCGTGTTCAGTGCGCGGGAGTGGAACCAGCTAAAGGAGCTATGTATAGTTCTTTCTCCATTTGCTGAAGCAACAGAGCTGACCCAAGGGGAAAGATCAGTGACTATTAGTATGGTGGTTCCAACTGTACTGGACTTGAACACACACCTCCTCAAGATGGAGGAGACCCGAATGCAGTGCCGGCCGTTGGTCAGAGCCCTCCAGCAGTCTCTGGTGAAAAGATTTTCTGGAATCTTTACAAAAACAAACATGGCCAAAGACAGTGGAAGAGAGGAACCTTTTAACCATGATGTGTACTTCTTTGCTGCCATGCTGGATCCACAGTTTGGCTTAAGCTGGGTGGATTTAGATGTTACCAACGGAGGTAATGCAGCATCGGTGAAGAAGTTCAGAGATGAACTTAAGAAGACACTGACAGGTTGGTATGCATTTTTCTTTGCTGAAAAAAAAGTCTTATTTGCAAAATTATAAATCTTAAAATGTCTTAAATTCGTAGCACATAAAGCCTTAAATCATAAAGTGGAATTTATAGTCTTCTTTTCATCAGTTTACTTTTGTCATAAACATTATTTTGTACACTCAAAGTTCTTGAAAACTAACACAGTCATTGTGTTTGTGTTTTTCAGACACATTGATCTTTGGGGTGGAGAACATGGAGAGTACAGATGACAAGTGCTCAGAAGCCATGAATGTGGATCCAACCAGTCATTCGCCACCAGCCAAATGCCCTCGACTTCTGTCACGCTACAAGGCACATAAGAAGCACAGCTCCTCTGTCCAGAATTCAAGTATTGCAACACAATTAAACAGATACTTTAATGATATAAGAGACTGTGACAGTGACAATGCTCTTGCCTTCTGGGGAGAAAACCAGTCCAAATATCCTCAACTGCACAATTTGGCTTTGAAAGTGCTATCCGTCCCTGCCTCCTCTGCACCAGTGGAAAGGGTTTTTAGTCGAGGAGGCATTGTAATGAGACCCCATCGTGCACGTTTAGGTGCAAAAATGCTGCAGTCTCTAATCTTTCTGAAGTGCAATGAAACCTTACTTTAAACTAATTTTATGTATCACCTACTTTATTTCAACCACTGTTCAACTACATGGTTATCCTTGTTCTCGAGTTTTGCCATTGACGTTTTCTAAAGCTTTGGCGTATTATGAAACTGCTTCCAGTTGTATAATTTTATTTTTGAAACGCATGCAGTTGGGCCTCTAAATGTCAGATTTCTTTATTATGTATGTTATGTATAAGTTGCTACATCCATTCAACAGCAGAGTTAAAGATGCAGTATGTAACTTTGTTAAAACAAAAAAATATCTTTGTAAAAGTTATATAGTTTTTTTTATATATTTATGTCACTATGTTGTGTCAGTATGTTATGAGACCGACAAGCTGTGAAAATATTGAGCTCCTCTGCCTTTTCTCCATGTTCCCAGTGCTAACTGGAGAAATACACTGCTTGGTCAAAAACAAACCATCTGATCCAGCAAAAGGGTCTTAGAACTGATAAAAGTCAGTCATGTTTTTGTGCACGTATTTCAATGGGGTTTGTATTTCTGCAGATGGCAGTAGTCGCTCAGGGAGGAAGTGAAGGAGATCAATCTTTTTTTCAACAAATTATCTGTCTCATAACATATTGTCACAACTTAGTGATAGATAT
Organism: Xiphophorus couchianus; assembly: GCF_001444195.1. Classification (NCBI taxonomy): domain Eukaryota; kingdom Metazoa; phylum Chordata; class Actinopteri; order Cyprinodontiformes; family Poeciliidae; genus Xiphophorus; species Xiphophorus couchianus. The sequence goes on along the minus strand of NC_040230.1, from coordinate 16,929,200 downwards.
AGATTTATTTAAGAAAAGTTATATAATGTAGCTATAATCTGTATACGAGAGAGAAATGATTGGCATTTTTTCAGTTTTACATATTTGCACATGGTTTTGAAATAGCACATTTAAAAACAACATAAATGTATGTACTGTTCATGAAAGGCAGAGAAAATACTATTTTGATCGACTTTGATTGTTTGAAATTCTGTGATTACAACATAGAAGTACTAAATAAAGATGTTTATGTTTATTCCAGTTCTCTGTGTAAAATATCTAGGTGTTTTTACGTGAATGTGGGTCTTTTAGATCAATTTTAGTGATTTTGATCATGTTTCACATTTTATTGTCACATACTGGCGCTGGTCTTGGTCTTGACTCGGTCTCGACTTCCCTCGGTCTTGGTCTTGACTTGGTATCGGACCCTAAAAGTCTTGGTCTTGTCTCGGTCTCGATACACTCTGGTCTTGGTCTTGTCTTGGTCTCGGGTTAGGTGGTCTTGAACACAACACTGGCTTCCAGAGACATGGCAGTGTTGGTGGATGGGAAAACTGATATTCCTGAGTACGAGGTTTATGCAACGCCACCAACTACATCCACTGACAATCATCCATCAAATTGAGGCTGCTTAATAAGTTTGTGTTCCACCATTTTTCAAAGCAAGTCTGCTGACTGTAGCCTTAGCACTGAACCGACTCGAAGAAAAAGGAGGGTTTAGCTGGGCCTTCGAATGGATGGACAGGCCATTAGACTCGCAATAGCTACTGTTTATTCTGGAGTGGCTGGCTGCCTCAGGCTGTGTGTATGCACGAGTGTGAGTGTGTATGAATGATGACAGGAAAAGAAGAGAGGTAATTGGGAGAGCGACTGGAAATATTAAAAGGAACCACCACCATTACTTATAGTGGAAAAACCCATATGAAAGAGTGGCTCACCCTCTCTTTGTGGTTGGACTGTTTAAGTCCATTGTAGTGGTAGATGGGAAATGAGTCTGGGATTCCTGAATCCTGAAACAAAGAGTAAAAAACATGCTTGGTTGTCAAAAAGAAGCTCTAAGCAGACTGTTCTCGCAGACATGGAGGTGAAGACTGGCAGTAGCATAACATTCATAAACCAAAAAGTCAAACAGTCACATCCCTTGCCTGCAATAGGATTTATAGTAAATCCCATGTGTTAAACCTAAATGTGTGTTTATTTGTGCACTGTGAAGCTTAACTCCAGTATCTACAAAAGCTTAAACAATGACCGCAAGTAAAGACACTTCCCATGAAATTTCTTTGAAGGCGCAGAGAGGACCAACAGGGTGTGTTGTCCAGCTTCTCGTGTTTGTATGCCTATATATGAAACCCTAACCCTTGCAACAATCCCATGTGTGTCTGAGTGTGTGTGGGTCCAGTTGGCTAATGGTAGTGTAATTTCTTTGCGGCTCCGAACCATTCCTCTGGTGATTCCCTAAAGCCCTGATCACTTTAACACAGTTCCCCTCCATCTCTTCTCCTCCGTCTTCTTTACCAGTTCTGCCTCATAAAAGCATCTTACTGCATTTTCTAAGCTCCTCAAAAAGTAATCTCAGATGATTGTGAACACACACACGTTTCATATGAGACGCCACAGGAATGTTTAAAACAGCACTATGCAACAAGAACCTTTGTGCCATCCATGTGTGCACAGTCTGTCCAAAAGTAGTAAACCTCCCGGAGCTTTTTCACATTTGCTTACATTCAGATACTAAATAAATTTCAATGTATTTTATTGTGATTTTAATTTTCAAATAAAAACACAGAAGTACATAATCAAAGTAGCGCATAACTGTAAAATCTAAGAAAAGTTGTATGTTTTTAAAAAAAAAATAGCACTCTTAAGTGGCCAGACTTCATATATTTTTATTGCATTTCTATTAAGCCCCGTGTATTATAACAACATTCAGTTCAACAAAGTAGAACTCTTCTAATTAGTAAATACAGTCAACCTGTGTTTATTCTGATATGGAAGGCAGGGAGAACATTAAATGGAGCCAAAAACTGGTTAAAAAAGTTCTAAGCAGATGAGACCAAAATGCAACTCTTAGATCAACATGCAAAATTTTGTCTGTAGTGGAAAACTATAATTATGCCGATGCAAACAGAGGTTCGTGTGCACAAATACCATTTATGTCAAGACTGATGTACTTAAGACAATTATCATTTGACTACAAAAAAAGAATTAAAAATGTATGCTTCTTGCCATTCCTTCATTGATATGTTAGCTATTTATATTTATGCATTTTAATATAATAGATGCACAGGCTTAATAAAGTTTTAAATTTACACATTACAAACACATTATTCCAATGGGCAAACACTTTGGAGGCTGCATCATCCTGAGGGGACACTTTTCGTCAAGAGGAAGAAAAGGCCATTAGACTTTGAAAGCTGGTCAAATGAATAAAGCCTCTTAAAAGCAATAAAAACATATCCATGTTGGCCCAGTTAAAGTCCAGACATAAATCCAAATAAGAATCTGTGGCAGGACTTCAAAATTCAATTTTCTAATCTGACTAAATTTGCACAGGATGTGCAGATGTGCAAGTAGCATGAAGCAAACTTCTTCAAAAGTATTAACCAACTGTGTGCTCAAGCATCCTTCTCTCTCTACATAGCCAGTTTCCAATAAAACGCAGCAATGTTTGTGGTTCTAACTTGAAAATGTGTTAAAAAGTTTTAAAAAAGAAAAGCTCCTTGGCAACGAGCTGTAAACGCAGACCTCTCTCAATATGTTTTAGCCATGATATGGATCATGTGATATGTGGAAGACATGCGTCATACACTGTATCTTTTGAAGTGAAAGCTGATTTCCAGACACTCTCTCACACACACATACCTGATCTGGGAAAAACTCCAAGAGAAAAGGGCCCAGAAGAATTATGCCCAGGCTCTCTGGATCAAGCTTGCTCTTCACCAGGCTGACGCTGAGAAGGCACAGACATGGAGAACAGAGACGTGAAGTCAACAAAAACTCAGCAGACAAAACAGAACCAGAAAAATGAAACAACAAGCATATAAAAAAAAGAGGAGGAGGTAGTGGGAAAAATGCATCAGTACAGCACAAAATAACAAGCTTTGTGTATGACAACTGAGCCAAACTTACAATCACCTCATCACTCAGTGTGGACTTGAGATGCATGTTTTGGTCAGTGTGCGCCTGTTTTTCACAAATACTGTGGTACAACTAAATATACCTCTTTCCAGACATTCCTGTGTTGGATCAGTGTTATTATTATTCCACTACGATAAAAAATTGAACAGATTGTCCTTTTAAGGGAGAAAAGAGGGAAGAGAGTGTTTTACTCAGACACACACGGAAGAGAGATCATTCCTCAAACTAGTGCTGAAGCTGCTACAGAGCAATGGAGGCTCTTAAATCTTTATACTATGTTATGTAACTGAATGACAATAGTTTAGCAATGTATTAACAATAATAATAAAAAAAAAATCACAAGAATTATAATAATATCTGTTTATTAAAAATACATGGTTGTGAAAAGTTTGAGAAGAAGTATTTGTAGTTGATTGGTATATATATATATATATATATATATACACACACAATAAAAAAAACTATCAGGACTATTTACTTTTTTAATGATCTGTGGCTTGATTTGTTCTTAGATGCAGTCAGATGATATTTATAGCATCAAAACCATTACATCTGTCAGACTGATATTACACCGCCGGCCACATTTATTGGCACCTCCAGTAAACATGTACAAGGAAACCTAAAAATAAATGTTTGTATGCTACTATGCTACTATTTTCCAATAGTAGCATAAAATACCGCAGACAAAATTAGTTGATAATGGTAACAGGAACCTCCAATCATTAAATCCATAATTGGATACATGGTCTTATTTCTTACAGCCATTGGTCACGAGACTGCACAAAGATCCTCACCATGACTTCACCTGGAATCTTGTGTTTTGGGCACTTCCGACCTTTTTTTTTTTTTTTAGAAAACCAACATAGTTGGTTTGACGAGATACAAAGGATAAAAATCTAAAAAACGACCTCAGGCCAATTGCAAGATTGAGTGGAGGATGTCACCAGGAGATCTTTAATAGATAGCTTTATACAAAAAAACCAACAAAAAAAACTAAAAAATGAGCCATTGCTGGATGGTTAAACACAATAATCATTAAAACATATGAAGGAAATCAACACAGACATTGTTCAACAACATCCTTTTATAATCACTTTAATCCTAATGAAATGGACTCAAAAAAGTAGACAGTCTAGGAAGACTGTGCAAAAAAAAGAGTACCGTAATTAAAGATCTCTGTATTGCCTGGAGTGATGTAGAAGAAAATAGAGTGTCATCTTAACAAAAGTTACTGTGCAAAGTATTAATAGCAGATGTGCCAATCATTATTGCACTTTTTCTAAAATCAGTTACGATTTCTCCCAACAAACTAATTGCACTCAGCTTAAAGGTTGAGTTTTTAGAAAATGGGAAATAAAACACAGAAGTACAGTGCATGATCAATTTGTTTGATGTTTGTTCCAGATTTGTGGTGCAAAGAAGCTGAATGCTGCTTTTCCGTGTTTGGTTCTGGTTCTGGAGATGTAGAGCAGATCAGAACCAGAAAGATCTGAGTGGTCTAGAAGGCTGATACAAGATATGCTTTAAAATGCATTTAAGTGTCTTACAGCATCTCTACCAGGGTTGCTAATAAGTGTTCAAGGTGCTGTAGATAACCAAATAAAAAGTTCTGTGACTGTACAGTGAATAAATCTATCTACAAAGTTGGTTTAAAACTTAGACTGCCAAAAGTTATTTTCAGATCCCTTTAAAACCAGTACCCTCCATTGCTCTTTATAATTAAGAAAAACAATCTAGATGATCCTGTTAAATTATTTACCCTATTCACTTTTTTTACTGTAGGAATCAATGCACAAACTCTATATGTGGGAATGAATGTGCCTTGCACTGGGAGTTTCCCTCCTGCTTGCTACGTTTGTTGTGATCTATTGGCCATCTGGGGGTCTGCAGACCTGATCGGTGGTCCAGTATTTGGCAAAGGTTTCTGACTGCAGCATTCAGGCTTACTGTTCCTCAGAGAGAGAAGACATGCTTCTGTTTCAAGCGGCGTTTCAAGGATTTCTTCGATCTCTTTGTCTTTGTTCCTGCTGTTAATGATCTCCCTCTAAGCCAGTTTCTGACTTTTTCCTCCTACTCCTAAGCTTTTATAGCGACACTCTCTCTTGCTTTACTTCACGGCAGCTTGATAGTGAAACCTGAGCGCAGGGTCACTGACCTGGCCTGGCCTTGACTCAGGAGGTAGAACTTTAGAAGGTCCACAGGTGCGACGTACAACCACACAAGCTAACACTCCCCCGACACACACACAATCTTATAGTAAGCCTTGAACAGGCGAGGACTTACTATTCAGGCTCTGAGACAAGGTCAAGAGCTTTCATTACATCCTCCAAAAGAGACTCTGGTATGAAGCCATTATCTAGAAAGAAACATACAAAAGGAGGCATAAGGAGACATTGGTACATCATACACATAACACAATAAGTTGAGACAGGGCAAAGCTTTTAGAAACACATGCACACACATTGGCACATCAAGTTACAGATCTTGTACAATGAAGTCATCTGACAACTCTCATATAAAACTCTTGGTCCTTTCGCTCTGATTGGAACTGCATGATTGTGTTACCTGAAAGCAGTAATTTTAAATGCAAACATGTGTTTTTGCCCATTTTCTCTGGCTGGATATTTATAGGTTTATGTCACTGTGAGCTAGTGGGTTATCTTGTTCAGACTCTTGCATATTCCCCCACTGTGTTGTGGAGATTAATTGACGATTACGGAGCTTGCTCTTTCACAAGCCGCTCTTTTCTTCTCAGTCAAAAACCAGATGTGGTTCCCACAGCGACAACTGATAGTGGCTGTGAAGTAAAAGGATGCAGGCACACACAAACAACGCAGTGCAGGGACATGACAAACTAATATTCAACTGCGACAGAGACGGGGAATTTCTGAGAGAACTTATGAGTCAGTGTGTTGTGTGTGATTGTGTGTGGCAGAGTTTTTTCCATAACAAAAGGAGCTGTGCTGACTCTACATGCGACAGACAGTTTTACATCCCTTACCGCAGCGCTTAACTGTACGCTGCATGGATATGCGTGTTGTGTACAATATTCTCCTTTCATGTGTGCACATATGCCGTTAAGTGTGTGGGTTCACCGACAGTAGACAAAGCATGTGCTTGTGTGCACGCGTGTGCATGAGAGCAGACCATATGGTATGCAGAGCCTGCTGGCAGATGACAGCGGCACTGCCGTACTGTGCTACAGGAAGGAACAAATGAAGAGCAAGTAAGAACAAATGACAGTTATGTTTACAAATCTATAGTGGAGGTTTTCTGAGCAGACAGGACTGCTTCTAGCTGGAAGGGCTAATCTCAGCAGGTCCTAGAATTACATTCAGGATGAGGTCCACAAATCAGAACGTGCTCCAAAGGGCCAGAAAGTCAACAGGGCTGCTTAAGGCAACTGAGAATGACGCGCTTCATTTCGCAGTATAAACAAATGTATATGAACACAAAAGTTTCATCTATGGGCTGTGTCTAAAGTATTCAATGAGACAATATATGACATTGGGTTCATGAAACCAAAGGAAAAAAACCCAAAACTAAACTTTTTATGTTCTTGTTTGATTATTAAACAATAATTAACTCCTGATGTAATAAAAGTAATTACACCAGGAGTTCATGCTAAAGGGACATCCAACTGTGAAAACCTTATACTTGAAAAATAATATTTTAATATTAGATATTTTAATGTATATTGGAACAGTCCTTCAAAATTGTGATATTACAAACTTGCAATCACATAAACTGTGTAGGTTTTACCAATCAAAAACTTTGTTTTACAGACTCTTCATTAAGTGAAGGATAGCACTGATCAATGTGTAGTTGTCATGTTTGTCAATGTGAACATAACCTCTGCAATTTCTGACCCATTTTGAAATGATTTTACCATTCGTAAGACAAGTTTCGGGATTGGGACAAGTTTTAGCTTAATTGCATCGTGTATCATGTAGTATGCACTCTTTCAAACTCCAGATTCAAGATTCTGAAGTGCTGCTTGGGCATACAGCTTGAGCAATCAACTCACATCTGAGCTTCTGGTTGTACAGTGAGAGAACATGATTTGAATACTGAACTCTGCATTTCAGGCAGTATGAGCTGGAGCTGAATACAACTGAAAATATTGTGCAGTGTATGCCCACAAGTCCTAACGTAAAAAAGAAAATAGCTTCCTTTTGTTTTCATGAACAGAATAAAAATAATTGGATAAATTTCAAGCTATATTTTAAAGTTGAAAGTTTTCATTAAGCATAGAATTAAGTAGTTAAGCTTAGAACAGAGAAAACTTTGTTTGACATGTTCAAACAACTTAAATAAAAAAAACAACAACTTTTTTTTAAATTACCGAACCTTTTCTTGATGATTTGTGTTTATTACAAAAAACAAATGTCTTTAAAAAGGTAAGCTATATTTGGCAGAAATAAATTAACCGGTCTTTGAAAATAAATAGGCTGTTTTGGTTCGTTACTATGAATGCTACACCAGTGTGGCACATAGTGCATGCCTCTAATAAACAAAATAGATGTGGAAAAATCCTCTGGGCAGAAGATGCAAACAAAACAAGATGTGCTGTCTAAGTGAAAAAAAAAGAACCTATGGCTGATTGTTCCTTTATGTCTTTTGGGCTGAATTTCTAGAGATGTTCTCTTCTTTGTAAGTAGAAACAGCTGTTTGTAAATAATATGTCCTCTAAATATGATATTTTAGTAACATCTTATGCAAATTAACCCCAGAGGAAAAAAAAATAACAAAAAACTAACTTCCAACTTCAAAATGCAGATAAAAGAAATCAGTCATGTCCTTCCCACTGCCTTTTACCCCCGTCAGCTGGAAGCAGCAATAAGGGAGAGAAAGAGGGGAAAAGAAGAAAGAGGCAGGATGGTTGACTCAGCTGTTAAGAGGGGCTGATCTGACTAACTTCAACAACAACAGCAGAGATCAGAGAGCCATCTTGTTCCCCATGTAGAAGAAAAGGAAAGAGTGACTGAGAAGGGAGAGATGGGCAAGGGAAGTTTTCAATTAATCTGAAATATGGGGAAAAAAGAAAGCCCACAGGGAGTGGGGTGCAAGATTATGATCACATGTGCAGTGCAAATGATGCAAACACTTGTTGCTTATTTACCTTCCGGATCAAATGACTGGAAAACCCTTCTTGCTTGTTCTGATGGAGATTCTGGACCTACCAACGACATCTCCTATTGGGAAACAGCCAAATAGGTAAAAGAGGAGAAAAGGAAGAAACACAGGGAGAGAAGAATAGCAAAAGTTAAAAAAGAAAACAAAAAAAAACAAGCTCTGGATAACAAACTGGAGGAAATGTATCCTATGCATAGAGATTTTTAACTAATAAGAGGAGAGAGAGGGACGACTCTCAAAAAATGGACCAGATTTTAAATTGGTTTCTCAAAGAAAAGAACTTCTACAATTGTACAACAGAAGGAGTACTACAACAAAGAGAGAAATCATGGCAGAAAATTAAATTATACAATTAGGTTAAAAAAGAAAATATAACCAAAGTACTACACATAAGTATTACATGAGGTCAGCATATTTTGTCAGTCACTAGTGACTTTGTGGTGCAGCAATAATGCATGTTAAACATGTATTTGATGTGATAGACTAAATCTGTGCAGTAAGAGGGGCTGAAGCAATCAGCAGAGAGTACTGGGTAATTAACTGATCCGCCGATAAACGTAGACAGCTTGTTTTCAGTCCAAACACACAATCAGGAAATCAAGCCTTACACATATAGACCATGTTCTGTGATAAACTTTCCTGTGTTTGTTGACTAAGAAAGGGCTTTACACTAACGCAGTGATGGAAGGGAATGAAAAAAAGTGAAATGCGTTTGTTGATCTACACATTTTGATGGATTTAATGACAGGCCTACAATCTACAGTACATATTTGCCTTGGGAAAGTATTCATAGTCCAAGTTACACACAGAAAACTTCAATATTTCTCATTGGGATTTTAAATGATGGAAAAGCAAAAAATCTTACATAACTGAAGTGGAAAAAGAACGCATATTTTAAGAACTGGTCCACCTAGACAAAATTTGAAATCTGTGATACATGCAAAACTCTGCATGGGGCAGAAAACTGATACTTCGAGTTTCACTGAACACAGTATCCCCATGGTGAAACATGCATCATGCTGTGGCAATGGTTTTTATAAAGTAGAGGCTGCAAAAAAAGTTGAGAGCTGGTTCACATTTTCAAACAAAACAACACATTCAGCAAGCGCTACACAGGAATCCCTGTCTACCCATATCTATTATATCTCTTTGCATTTGATAGATATGCAAAGCTTGTGCGACAAATACAGGTGGCTAGTAGGTGAAATTACAGAGAAAATGATTTCCACCATGTATTGACTATTCAAAAGCAGACTGAATACTATGTAAATTAAAACTATGCATTCTGTGTAGATCTAGCACATCAAATCCTCCAAAAATACATTAAAAAATTTAGCTGCAACAGGACAAAACACTAAGGTAAAAAAACAACTTTTTTTACGCCTAGAGTAGATAAGCATTTTATTCTTGGTAGTGAACTTTCTGGAGGCTTTAAACTTTAAACACAGAACTTAACTTGTACAACAAGATTTCTTAAGTTTAGTCTTATTTTTTCATAAGAATTTTATTTTTATTTTTTTTTAAACTTAAGACTCCAATTTGCTTGAAAGATTATCAGAAACCTGACAAAAGAAAAACCAATGAGTTCTTGCAAGAAAAACTTTTTTTTTTAAGGCAGAGGAGGCCACAAGATTAAAAATAAAAACCTAAAAACAAGATGAGAAGAGAGGAAAATGAAGAGAATAAATTTTTAAGCATTTTAAAATATGCCATTTTTTTTATTCCAGCTAAAACACGTGCAAAATCGTAGATGAAAGCAGAAAGGGTCTCACTGTTCTTGCCTGAGTGTGGGAGGGCAAGTATTTATGACAACAAATCACTGGACAAACACATAATGTTTTGAGAGAACAAATGAACCCTGCTCATCTCCTTTTAGCTGGCCTCTTTATTAAACCTAGAGCCTCAGATCCATACAGCCTGCTTGGGTTTCACAGTCCACTTATTACTGTATTCGGGGCTTACTCAGCGTGAGAGGGGTATTCAAGCAGACACATCAAGAAGAGATGACTCCCAGCTGCTGGCTCTTCAAATGTAAAGAAAAACAGTCACACGCCAGAGAATATATGCTCACATACCGTTCTGTCACACAAACTATCGCAAGGGGGCCGACATGTTTACATTACAGGCTCCATAAAGCCGACAGCATTTTTGTCATAAGCAGAATATGTCAGTGTTGCACTGATGATTGTGGACAACGGTTTGCAGGAGGAGGAAAAGTGATGAAAAGCTCTTTAAGATCTAAAAACAAACAAATCAGACCAAGTTTTATTACAGTGACCTGCAAAAGTAATCATACCCTTTAAAAACTTAGCATTTTGTTTTTCTACAACCACATACTTCAATATATTTTGGCAAATTGGAATTTAAATAGATAAACCAATTTGTATTCAGTCCTTTTTACTCTGATATCCTTCAGGAAAATCTTTTCGAGACTACTCCCTTGACAAGAAAACTAGCTGGTCCATGGAGTCCATTTGTATTCAATTTATTATCCATATCTGAACTGTAAAAGAAGAAAGGCACAAAGAAAGCTGTTGCTGAAAGAAAGTTCCAGCAACAGGTTTGTTTCTCACATGTTTTCTAGGGTGCACATAAAGCATATCAGCATATGAGCACAATACTTTGTGTGGAGAAAAACAATCCCAATATTGAAACATAGAGGTGGCAGAATCAGCAAACTGAGTTCATGGGAAGATGGATGAAACTAGATTACCAGGAAAAAAAGCTATCTGGTAATGGTGTTGCATGTCCAGATGACATCATAACTTGTGAAAGATAAACAAACATGTAACTAAAGTATAGGGTTTCTTTGTGCTTCAAGTTTATTGCAAACATAGACCCACGATCGTGAGTAATGCATCCATCTACTGGGAAAAAACCCCCAAACTTTTTCTAACGTCTATCTAAACAACATAGTTTAATTTAAAAAGTTGCATCTGGCTCCATCTGCTTTTTTGGCAAAGAAACAATTCAGTTGATGTTTCTTAGACTTTACGAGAATATCTTCATGTTCTCCTAAAACATTTTCTGCTGCAAACAGAACCTAGCACACTACTTGCATTGACAACCTGAATCTGTTGTACTAATAAGCTAATATTTATTTTAGTCCAAACAGTTATTTGTAATGTTGATATTGCGTACAGTGAATAGCGATGTATTGCGCAGCCCTAAGCGAGATGCAGGGATACACTGGAAGACAATTTGTTGCAGGCTGCAGAACAGAGATTCACTCTAGAGCAAACAATACTAAAACATGTTGTATGTTTTGGAATGGTCTAGTCAAAGTCCAGACATAAACTGAATTGGAATTCTGTGTCAAGCCTTAAAAAATTATGTTTACAGATCTTCTCTGTTCAAGTTGAGTGCTTGAGCTACTTCATCAAGAGGAATTGGCTGTAGTTGTAGTTGCCAGATATGCAAAGCAAGAAGAAAAACATCCCTGCTGCTGTAATTGGCCATTTTCATTTGCAAAGGAAATACATTTGAAATCAATTGTAATTTGTGAATCCAATGTGACAAAATCTGGGAAAGTATAGAGTATGAATACTTTTACAAGCCACTTTATACTATATGTTCTAACAAATAAAATAAGTCTCTTCCCAAAGTGAAAAACTAGGAAACTTTATACTCAAAGTTCATGAACTAAAACAACTTTCATGTAAATCATGTTTACTGACAATTGCAACATGATACTGGCTTTATCAGAGGATAAACATTACAAATTGATCATCAGGGAACTAAGAGTGACATGCCTTTATGGTGTTTTTTTTTTTTAAACCCACCAAAATGAGCATGTTGAAAGGAACAGAGACAATTGTGACTCATTGTTGTAAAAGATTGTGCAGATAAGCACAGGCACTAATGACGGCTGCAGAAATGACAGAACTGTGTGTGTCTCTGTATGCGATGACATGTCTGCTTGCTTGTCTTTGATCTGTGTTTTATTAGAGGCCTCAGGAAGATGCTGCTGAGTTGGAAAACAAGTCACGGAGCTAACACTCTCTGCAGGGAGGTTTGGAGGTGCGTGCCTGTCTACTTGGTGTTTCTTCTTTCTCCACTGTGAACATGTTTGTAAGAGACAGAATCTGAGCAATAAACACACTGCATCCCATGATACCAAATGTTTGCTTATACAGGAGCATTGAATTCTGTTCTGCTTAGAGCTCCTACAAACACACAAAACACAACGTCACACGCTGCAGCACTAATGCCAACTCACTTTAAGTGTAGCTAATGAAATCAAGGAGCACATTCCAAACTCTGCAGTTTGACCTTTAATGCACAAACCTTTGACCTGCATGACAATGCAACAACAATATACCCCAAATGAGTAAAGGATGAACAACATACAGATACACACTTCCTGACTGATTAAAAAAACAAATTATACTGTGGGATTATTTTCTCTAACCCAAAGCAGCAGTAAACGGGATAAAAAAAGACTGTGAACTTAAGAACTAATTTAATTGTCTAACGCAGTATGAAGAGAGGTTGCATTTTTGATTAGTCAGTTTCCAAATTTTTCACATTTAAAATTCCGTACTTTTCCAGAATAAAAGCTGTAGACAAATTTTTAAAGAGGAAATAAGTTGCACAAACAGAAGGATGGAATAATAAATTCATATAATTGGATAGATGGACAGAGGAATTAATAAACTAGGGAAAATGGATGGATGAAAGCATAAGGAAAACAGATGGTTAGATGGATGTTGGATAAAGATTATGGGCAAATGGAAGAATGAAAAGGGAGTAAACAGAGAGAGAGAAAGAAAACAAACAGGAAGATGGAAACCAGGGTACTGAATTGAGGGATGTAGGGAAAATGAATAGACAGGGAAAATACAAATAGGGCTGTCAAAATAGTTGATATAACAAAACAAAAAATTATTAAAAATAAAAAAAAATAAAAATATTGAACAGAATTCATTTGTTCTATAATTTGCCCAAATTATGGCAGTTCTGGTAGAAAAGCTGCAGAAACAGAGACGCTCAGTCCGTCCCCCACCTGCAGGAGCACACCTGCCAAAACAATGGGTTGCTATTAAAAGTTGTAAATTCCAGCATGGCGAGGACATTTCCCCCAAAAAACAAACAACATCATATCAACCTTCTTAAGCTGACAAAGCAAACACAAAAGTGTCGTTATGAGGTATTTTCTCCTCTGATGTGGACAGTCGAGACAAAAAAATCTTAAGGGCTTCTCAGGACATCTGCTGGAGAACTGATTCTGCACCACACGACATTCTAGTCACTTAACACTTTGTTCTACTGTGGTATGAGTTAATACAGGAAAATGTTAATTAGCACAAGGTTTAGTAGAATACTCAAGCAACAAGACAAACCAGTGTTCCCCATACATTTAGTTCTAAAGACATTGGAGACAATATGGGTGATTACAATACAGGTTATGGTGATACGGTGGTACCTGACAAGAAAAAAAAAAGTAGGAGCCACAGTGACCGACCCTGCTGTATTTAGTCACCCAAGAAAATATTCTTCAGTGACCAGAAAGACAGAAATTGTACAGGGCTTTTTCTGCTGAATACATTTTCTTGGATCTTGTTTATGCTTGTAATAGGTTTTTGCATGAACTAGATATAGGTCTGTTTTCAGTCAATTTATTTTAGTATAGAATGACCCTTTATTTGTTCCAGAGTAGTAAAATCAATTTGTACCAATATTAAATTGACAGGCAAATGCAAGCACACACTGGCCCAATAATGACAAGCAATACTAAAGGTGAAATATTTACACAACTGAATCAAAATGGTACACACTTCACAAAGGATATTAAATGTTACTAAGCGTTATCTTGTTTACTGCCAGACCAAACAGCAAAGTGACACTTAAATTATATAATTTTATAAATAAGGGCTCAATTGTCCTCTACGTAGTCTTGAATATTATAATTAATCATATTTTTGCATTCAACTAGAAAGAGAAATGTAATAAGTTAGTGCAAATATGGATTGTTTTTATTATAGTAAATGGACAGGCATATATGTGTGTAGCTATGCAAGATAATACCTGGATGGATTCAAGGACAGATATATGAATGGTGGACTGAATAAAACTTTTAGACAATGACACAGTCTACAATTTGGAAAAATAAATACATTTCAATAACCTTAAGTAACTTTTGAGATTGTATAAGAACCTTAGATATTAGCCAAAAGATCTCGACTGGCCTGCAACAGATTTGAAGTTCTGTTGACTGTCTGAGTTATCGTCCTTTGTTATAATCTGGTTGGGTTTCCTGCATCATGGTCTGCTAGATAAAGTACAAAAGCTTGTCTGAAAGCAATTGGACCCTTTCAGCACTTGTGTCACTTCATGGAATGTCTGTGAATGGGTAAAACCTTCACCAGCATTTTTAGGGGTTCTTCAAGCAGAGAAGATCTCTCACTCATCTAGTTTCCCCTTTCACTTTGTCTCTTGCCCTTGTTACCTACCTTTTCCTGGGATAAGTAGGTACTCCAGTTTTGTAGTATTTCCTCCCTTTTTGCCCTCCACTTTTTGTTCATTCTTCCTTTCAGACTTTATCTCCACATCAAGTTAGCTACTTCAGGTAAGACAGGTAGGCATAGCCTTTTACTAGAATTACACTTTCTTTCCCTCCTGTTCTCCTAAAGAGGTATTGTGTGTGCTGAGAGGCTGTGAGTGGACATGGAGTATATTTAAAGGTCTCAGTTTCAAAACAAAGCACAGGTCTTGGATAATGTCTCCAGTCTTGTTCAGAGCAGGTACAGATAGCCTTACTACAAGACACATCGAGTAGAAGGTCAACATGCAAGACCTTGTTATGTAAATGTGTCATTACTGTGTTTGTGCTTTATAGTTTTTAGTTAATCTAAAAAACTTGGGTCATATAAAAGCATATGACCCAAGACATCACAGGAAATCACAAGAAACAATGAAAAGCTTTTCTCCTGTCACATAATGAGAGTGCAGTTTATGCTGGAGGTCTGTGGGTATGAGCATGAGTCTCGAGTGTGACAGACAGAACAAAACAGTGATTTATGAAGCCGTCTTTGATAACCAAAAGTGCGTCTCTGTGAAAAGAGATGAGACACCAGTGAGTAGTTGTATAACACACTGATGGCTCCTATAACACTGACAAACACCCAAGGGTGAACGAAGAATAATGCAGCATGTACACACTTCCTATGACAACCCTTTATCCCATTACAATGACCTTTGGTCTGACCTGTCAAAAGTTATTAATGACTGCTAATGTACACCGCTTTGTTGTTTTGTGTTTACATATGACCCGCACCCACTGATCAAATGAACAAGGGAGCAATCCTGTTTAGAGGAAAAAAGATCCTTAAATGTGCCTGTGGTGTTCTATAGAAATCTTCCTCCATCTTTTTATTGCATCTTTTAAAAATGATTTAATGGGTCAGCAGCAGTACCGGCAAGAATGGCATCGTAGACAAGCCTCTTATTGTGCACGCAATACATTTATATTCTCGTTTTAAATAGAAAAAGGTTCCATAAAATGAAACTAGGTTTTAAAGAATACCTATAAAACAGTTCTGTATCCAGATTTATCCCAATTTAAGATGGTCCAAAAACTCTAAAAAGTTGAACATATCGCTATGTCCCTGGGCCTGTCTTTTGTTCCAGTGGTTACATTGTAACAATGCAGGGAAGTTGTCCAGTCTCCAGGAATTAGTTAGTTCCACATTTCAATTGCCTAAATCTACTGAGTTTCCTTCATAAATGAATACAAGTTGGTTGTGCATGGAAGCATATCATTCAATTATTTTCTAGAGAAATCTTTATTTCTTCTCAGTCAGCCCACTTTCTTCTTTTTTACTAGCCTAGACGTTTTGTGTGTAGACAGAGGTGGAAGTCTTAGAAGACAGAAAGCGCCATAACGGCTGTTACCTCTTCAAGTAAATGACTGACCCAGAGCACAGCTACTGTACACACAGTCTCACAAACACACACACATGCAAGTCCCAGGAGAAGTTCAGATACAGCCTGTGAACCTCATCACTCAGTGAGGGTAGAGTAAAGACTGATGAGAAATGTCACAAGAGGATCCCCCTCCCCTAAGCCCCTTTCCTGAGTGACCACTGCAGTGCCCTTTTTAAGTGCATCCTTCCTCTCAACTTCCTTTCCTCCCCTTTTCATTCCATGAGGGACTATTAAGGTAAAGAATAAGATTTGCAGGATGATCCTTCAATTGGGCAACCTAGTCACTAAAAATTGGAATGGAAAGTAGGCTGATTTTCTGGAATATGACTGATTTTTTTTATCTTTCTCCTCTACCTGCATACTAAAAACTCCAGTCAACTCCAATCTCCAATCACCAAATACCAATCTTTAAAAGGCCGGACTTGCTGATTCCGATTTTGGCCAGTGCCATTTTTTTTGTTTGAAATGTCACAAATTATAGCAAGAAAGTCACTGAGTTGGCAACAGTGGGGTCACTATTGTTAACTGCAAATGTACAGACATAACCTGGTGGGCCAGTCTATCCATAAAACCTCTCTCATGGAAGAGCAGAAGAGGACAGCCAGTGGTTGATTTTTAGACCTTTTCTGAAGCTTGTGAAGCAGACTACAAGCATCAACATGTAGCTCTATCTGTGTATCTTAACCAGTTTTTGTGTGCTTAATGGATTTCAGTGAAACAAATGCATTCTGATGAAACTTTGGAATCGCATTCCTTGGAATACTCCAACCAGCTAAATCCACACACGCACACACCACTAACGCTAATCAGGATTAAATTTCTTCTGCTCTGCAATGTGAATGTACATACAAACATATCACCAGCCTCAGGGACTTGTGTGAATCGGTAACTCATTAGCACATACATGATTGGTTCATCACAGATCCAACATTTGATACACTAGGACTGCCGGGTAGAGCTTTAGTCATGTAACCGAGCTTTTAATCAATTTTATATTAAGGGTGTGGTGTAATAATAGAGATGACTTCCTAGACCCTTGATTTAATTTTCAATCTTTTGCTGTATATAGTTACAGTCTCACTGATGAGCGTGATAACCTGGTTTAGTACAAGGAGAATGCATTCACACACACCTGTATAAGGAAACACACATGACGACACTCTCCTCAGGTTTCTGTACCAGGTCCTAACATTGCCTCAGCTGTAATTTGGGATTAACCAGTTACAGCATTTCTGGAACACTGAGTAGAAAAGGTCAGAAAAAGTCTTGTGTTTTTTTCAACCAGCTGGAGTTTTGTGAACCAACAACACAGAGCTCTGCTACTGCAACAAGACAGTCCAAAAAGAGATTAAAAGCTGTAAAATTACAACAAGCACAGCAAAGTTTGTCAAAGTTGTACAACTTTAACTCGGTAAGCAAGGAATGATTTCGCAAGTTAATAAACATAATTGCTACAACAGAATCATTGGTTAGTTTTATTACTGAAAACCACAGCATTTAAGCATGGTATTTTCACAACAAGACTATGTTTCTGTCCATTGCCCCTGTAAAACTGGGATTCAACAGAAACCATTTTGGCTGCATTTCATCTCTCACATTTATTCCTTAGGTTTACAAACCAGCAGAAATCTTGTAAAAGGGGATGTATAAACAAATTAAAACAGTACACACCATAAGATTAAGGTCAAAATCACTGTAATGCATAATGCTGGCCTGGCAGGAGGTGCTAACGATACCAACATTTAAGGATTCTAAGCATCACTAAACCTGTGGCAGACTAAAGAGCCTTGTATTTTCTTTGGAACCTTTTAGCCTCTCAGCTTTCTCTGTTTTGACAAAACAGGCAGGACAATGTAAGCCAGATGCCAGGAAAAAAAGAGGAAATAAAAATAAAACTAGACAGAGAGGGAAAAAATAAGCATAAACACACACACGCCGGCACACAGAAAATACAAAACAAAACATAAAACCTTCTACTATTGTTGTGGTTTCTAGTACAATTTGTGATAATTATGTGAAGCGTAATCATCATAATTAATTATTTCCAGATATAAATTGCATACAAATACCCATTTTATTTTTAAAAGGGTGCAAACACAGCAGAAAAGTTTTGTTCAGTTAAATGTCTTTGTTAATGTGACCCTTGCATTTGCAGCAAGTTTGTGATTCACACCACATTAACAGCCACACTCTAATAGCACAAAATAATTTATTCAAATTACGCAATCGTCTCATTCTTGATTATCCATTTAGTCAAATATGAATGCTGAGAGTGTTTGAGACTAAACTCTACCAAGAAAAAAAAATCTGGAACATCAATCCACATTGTTATAATTGCCCTGACAGCAAAGGTAAACCTGGTGTCTTTTACTGAAGCCTAGCAGACTTTTACATCATACAATATAACAAATGTACTATTTAATTCCCTTCATCCCCACTTGATACTTGATTGGTGACAATCCAACATACAGCACCTGCCATATAAGACAATCTCTTGTGTTCACATTCCTTCCCCCTCCATCTCTGCCTCACCTGTTTTTTCACACACACTGATATTTGATCTACACAAAACTAAATCTGTTGAGCACATTCCTTATTTTAGTTTTTCTAACCTGTTGAGAAATATCTGCCTGTGTTGCACACTCTGTGTCGGTGTGTGAAATATGTGCTGGATGAGTGCACTCAACTTGCCTTGGTGAAAAATACAGAGAGATGTGTTTCACTGCCAAGAATCCAAATAGGGAACTTTGGAGATTTGAGGAATGCCCCGACCTAAAATAGATAAAATAGATTATAAGAGGAGAGAATCTATTTTTGGCAAGTACCACTATGATTTAGCATTTGCTTCTAATAAAACATGTCTTTTTCATTAGAGAAATGTACTGACTAACTGAACAGAAAAGACAAGTTACAAAAATTAACTCCCCAAACACCATCAGGATTAAATTAAAAACTCATATTCACCAAAATGATCTTTCCCCTTGTTAGGAGAACATGTATGTTGTGTATTTATGGGAACACGTGCACACTTCAACAGGTTCATTATGTTAATTTGCAGACTGGCTTCCATATTTTTATGATAGCTTGATTTCTCTTTTGCACATCCATATTAAAATTTTAGCTCTTTGTGACTTAAGTTGCAACAATATGTTAAAATCCCAAGATTCATAATCTCACAATCGTTTTAGAAAATACTTTACTTATTTTGTGTAACTTGGATTTGCCTCAATCAAAAAGCTTAAATATATACAGGGGTTGGACAATGAAACTGAAACACCTGGTTTTAGACCACAATAACTTATTAGTATGGTGTAGGGCCTCCTTTTGCGGCCAATACAGCATCAATTCATCTTGGGAATGACATATACAAGTCCTGCACAGTGGTCAGAGGGATTTTAAGCCATTCTTCTTGCAGGATAGTGGCCAGGTCACGACGTGATGCTGGTGGAGGAAAATGTTTCCTGACTCGCTCCTCCAAAACACCCCAAAGTGGCTCAATAATATTTAGATCTGGTGACTGTGCAGGCCATGGGAGATGTTCAACTTCACTTTCATGTTCATCAAACCAACCTTTCACCAGTCTTGCTGTGTGTATTGGTGCATTGTCAGCCTGATACACGGCACCGCCTTCAGGATACAATGTTTGAACCTTTGGATGCACATGGTCCTCCAGAATGGTTCGGTAGTCCTTGGCAGTGAAGCGCCCATCTAGCACAAGTATGGGGCCAAGGGAATGCCATGATATGGCAGCCCAAACTATCACTGATCCACCCCCATGCTTCACTCTGGGCATACAACAGTCTGGGTGGTACGCTTCTTTGGGGTTTCTCCACACCGTAACTCTCCCGGATGTGGGGAAAACAGTAAAGGTGGACTCATCAGAGAACAATACATGTTTCACATTGTCCACAGCCCAAGATTTGCGCTCCTTGCACCATTGAAACCGACGTTTGGCATTGGCACGAGTGACCAAAGGTTTGGCTATAGCAGCCCAGCCGTGTATATTGACCCTGTGGAGCTCCCGACGGACAGTTTTGGTGGAAACAGGAGAGTTGAGGTGCACATTTAATTCTGCCGTGATTTGGGCAGCCGTGGTTTTATGTTTTTTGGATACAATCCGGGTTAGTACCCGAACATCCCTTTCAGACAGCTTCTTCTTGCGTCCACAGTTAATCCTGTCGGATGTGGTTTGTCCTTCTTGGTGGTATGCTGACATTACCCTGGATACCATGGCTCTTGATACATCACAAAGACTTGCTGTCTTGGTCACAGATGCGCCAGCAAGACATGCACCAACAATTTGTCCTCTTTTGAACTCTGGTATGTCACCCATAATGTTGTGTGCATTGCAATATTTTGAGCAAAACTGGGCTCTTACCCTGCTAATTGGACCTTCACACTCTGCTCTTATTGGTTCAATGTGCAATTAATGAAGATTGGCCACCAGGCTGGTCCAATTTAGCCATGAAACCTCCCACACTAAAATGAGAGGTGTTTCAGTTTTATTGTCCAATGAAACTGAAACACTTTTATAGGTGTATAAATGCCCTAAGTATTTCTTACATTTTGAACACGATTCCCTCCCACACTAAAAGTACTTTATTAGAATGTTGTGCAACAAACCAACACGAAGAGAAAAGAATAGGAAAAATAACTTTTTACAAATGAAACTCTGAGCAATGTGGAATGAATATGTATTCATTCCCTCCGAGTCAAAACTCCAGTTCCAGTTTGAGTTGTAATTCTTTGAAAGCAAGTCTCTACATTTTTACCTGCAAGTCAGTTTGGATGGAGATGGTTTCAACAATTTTCAAGTCTTTGCTTGGGTGACTGAAGCTCCAAGGCAAACACATTCAAGCTATTATGCAAAATCGACTTTTTTGAGCTTTATATCATGTTAAGATGTTATTTTCTTATCAAAGACATAGCCAGACTGTTGCTTTAATTCCTTCATGCATGTTAGAGAAATCCTTGAATGCCCCATGGCAGTAATTCAGGGGTGCCTTAAAGCCTGTTACTGCAATGCAACACTCATTTACCCAAAGCTTTGCCTCAGAGCTTCAGTCACCTAAGCAAATCACCCATCCCCGACTCCTCCTCCACACAGCTCTACCAGACTAGCGGCAGCAGCAATCAGCAAAAACCTGGTGGAACGGCGCATCTGCTGAACTTTTTATACAAATCGTGACACTTCTAAAGACAGTTGCAAATGGCATCAATGGATAGTATGGAGAAGCATTGTTGTGATGATATGCTGAAGGCCAAGTGTTGGAGAGCATAGGAGGTTCTTAAAAAGGCTCAGGTCAATTTCAAGGAGTCAGATACAGCTATAGGGTGTAAAGTCAAATTTCTTAAGTTGTTTTCAATATATACAACATTTTCATAACAACTAATGGTAATACAGTTGCTTGATTCCGGTGTATCTCCCACCCTCTTAATTGTATTTAAGCTTTACACTTTTAACGTAAAAATTTGCTTTGATCACCATCTCTAGCTCTGGCTGAAAGTTTTGTTTTCTCTCCAGCTGGAAGGTGAACCTCTGCCACATTCACAAGTCTTTTGCAGCCTCCAACAAGTTTTCTTCCAGCATAACTGTATTTAGCTTCATCTATCTTCTCATTTCTCTGACTATGTTCCCGCATAAGGGAAGCTTCCCCAAAGTGTGATGCTGCCACCATGTTTCAAGACGGGGTTTGTGCATTAAGAGTGTTGTAAATGTAGTGTTTTAATACAAATAGCAATTAGGTTGTTGGTACTGTTCTATGTTTCACATAAAAGCAGAAAATTAAAGTGAGAAAGTGTGTTGTGTCCTTTTGATTTGTTTGAACAGTCTACTTCTAAATCTTTTAAAAAGTGTTGTAGTTTGTTACTTTTACTGGAAATTTACCAGATCTCAGAGTTAAAAGGAACATGAATCAAATATTTATTTACTCGTAAGTTTTTGTGCTCAGCTCAATTGTGTTCATCTTGAATTCTCGATCAAAGTAAACTGTAGTTTAAAAAAACAAACAAGTTTTCAGCACACTTAGCAAGAGCTTGACAGTTTGCTTATTCTTCTCATTTATCTTCTGCATGTGTTTGTACCTTGCAGTAGCGCAGTGACTCCATAAGCGTGAGGAAGCCAACAGATGCTTGTTTATGAATTCCATGCAACTCTACAAAAAAATAAACAGAATTAAAAAGAGAGGTGAACATTGATATTATTGATGGAAGATTGAGTCATTTACTGTTAATATGTGAAGATATGAAATTAAACCAATAACTAATCTCAGAGAAATATGGTTAAAACTAGGATTACTACTTGCTCTATGTGTTAATGAGATTTATTTTTCAACATCAGGGCCAGCTCTTACTCATGCCGGAGCATTCCCTGTCTCCATCCCATACATTAGAGACGGCATGGCCGGTTATAAGGAGGTTCACCAGGCTCTGACTGAACGAGAAAAGGACAAGAAAACCAATGTTTATGTAAGAAACAAAATCTGCTGTGCACATATGTGCTTTGTGAAGAAAATAGGGAGAGCTCTGCATACAATATTAAAGTCAATATGTTCTTAAGAGCCACTAACATTTCTTAGAGAAACTTTGAACTTCACAATGCTGATCATGTATATGATGTGTTCAGCTCTCTCTCGCATCCATAAACTCAAACTTAAACTGATTTTGTGCAGCCGAGAGTGGCAGAACTTTCCATAGAGACAATGGTCAACTTTAAGCCCAAATTAAACTTAATTTGGGCTTGATCATGAAAAGAGAGACATTATTCCCACGTGTTCTGCATCCCTTTTATCTTGTCAATATGTGGGAGCTTGCTGCAAGCAGGGAGAGACACCAGCAGCAGGTTTAGAGGTGCAGTAGGCAAGGATAATGTATTTGTATAAAATCAGTCATATATATGGTTTACACATACAAAATGTGCTGTACAAGAAATTAATGGAAAAGTGTTAAAATAACAAAATCCTTTATGTTTTGCTGACAAAAGATCCCAATGTATCAAACGGGGATAAACAAAGGATGAAAAATGCAGCTTAAGGCATTCCATCACTTCTAATTTTGGGCTCTCACCATCATAAAGAGAAGTATAGACAAAAGAACAGCAAAGTCTTTAATTAGCAATAGAATTTTAATAAAAACAAAAATCTACTTTGTTTTAATAATGTAAACTAAAACAGCTTAGAATGATAATCATTTTAAGTCAGCTTAATGCTGAAGAAACAAGAAGATGGATTTGTATACCTTCCGTGACCATGTATAGGGTCTATGAGGGGCTCTGTTGGGTCCTGGATTTCATTTCTAATATTCTCTATGCCCTGCAAAAAAGAGCAAAAGATAACATTTGTTGAACATTTAGAAATCTTTGCAACCTCCACATAAAGTTTGAACATTACATATTTTTGAGTAAGTATCCAAACGCGAATATTCGATTTGTACCTAATTAACTTTATTTTTTTAAATCCCCTTAATCTCAGAAATCATATTACCGCCATCAGTATTTGAAATTACCATTTCTCCCCTGCTACATTTTTCCCCTTACCTTAGTGAGGATGACAGAGTAAAGGAAAAGCAAAACCCCACAGCACCCCCTCCAGGACTGGTATAGAGACAGCACCTCCTCTCTGAGATCAGACACTGACAGGACAGTTCGCTTGCTGCAGGATAAAGCAGCAAGTAAGAATAGTATATAGTAAAAAATAAAATCAAAAAATAAACTATATATATATATATATATATACGAATTATAAGAAAATAAAATGAAACAACAGAAAGTAAATTCCAAGGGTGTCAGGTTGTAAACTGTCACAGGACATGGATTGTGTTTGCCAGTCCTTAATGTGTAAAGATAAAAAAAAATATGATGCAAGACAAAACAGGACAAAGAAAAATTAGACCGCTAGGGATTAGCGAGCCATCCTTCTCATCCTATTGCTCATTAAAAAAATACCAGTGAAGCTGTCTTATTTAGCATGCACCTCTTTGCTTTGAGCAAGCTTTGCGTTTTGCTGACTGTAGTCTAAGCTGTCAGGGACTATGTGATCAAATTTCAATGTTTCTCACAGCAAGCTCAACCGTGCACATACTTAATTTGCTGGTGTGTCTTTAACAGACACCTTGTGTGTAAGCATTCTTTCAACAAGGCAATCAATGAAAGCAGAGAGTTGGCAAATTGTAAGGAGAGTGAAATTGAAAGTTCAATTTAAAAGCCAAGACAGATAAATTGAGACCTCCTTTTTATGCTCCTCATGCTTCTGAGAAAAATGCAACAGACTATAAAAATCCTGCACTTTAGCAACTGTCAAATCTCATTGTTTGTTTTAAATCCCTCCCTCCACAGTAGTCATCATTTTACCAGACCATATTGGGAAAGGTATTTATGATGAGAGGAAATATTAGTATGGTATTTGATAAAAATGTAATAATCTTCACTTACTGAAGTACGCTGTGAAACTGCTCAAAGCCAAGGTCCTCAGCAGCCAAAGCAGCTAAACACAAGAAAACACAATCACAGAACCATCGAGACAAAACATCAGACTGTCAGAGTTAGTCTGTCAAACTTCAGTAAAATGTATTTAGTTGGGCAGGAAAAGATGCAGTCAGTGAGTGGGCGATGATACAAGACTAACTTGGCTGCTGTTCCTGTGGCGACTGACTGCTCTCTGGTCTTGGCATGTCCTGTGTTTGAGACTGTGTCTGGGTCTTAGAAAGCGTGCTAGTATATGGGCTCTGTCCCTTGGCCCATGTCACAAAACAGAATCCTGTGGAGGGGCTGGCACATGCAGACTCAAGGATTTCACTCAGTGTTGAACACAAGGCCATCTTCTGCTCCTCTTCTAACAGAGACAAACATGAAAATATCAATTGTTTTGGTTAGACATAAGGAAAACAGTAAAACCAATAATATTTTTTTATGGAAGTTACCTGACATTTGTCTCCATGTGGAATGTTCTCTGTTAAAAAGAATGTTCTTTAAAAGGAAAGCCTGCAAAGAAACAAACTCAGTTCACAGCAATTGGAATTTTAGTTACATGTCATGTTAGCCACTTATTTAACATTCAATGATCTAATCTTGTTGCCACTGAATGTACTAATATTCAGGCTGTTGTGCAGTGAGAAACTTACCTGAACAGGTGCAATCACAGCACATGGTCCTCCTTCAAACTGTTTCAGAGCCGTTTGCTCATGCTCACTAAAAACAAACCCTGTAAAAAAGGGAAGTCTTCATTCAACAGTGAGCCAGTAATTCATTTTGTATACGTATTTAGGCACACAATAAACAAAATTTCAGCTGGATCTTTAGTAAAACAAAGACTAACAACAGACATATACATAAAAAATAAAAGAGTAAGATTTAAAATGTTCAAAATAGTTTGATAAACTCTAGCCTGTCTAGCCTGGCAGAAAGATATATTCTTCCAATAAAATATCAAATGTTTGCCAATTTCTAAACAACTGAAAACATGGACTCACTGTGGTTATCACAACAAAAGCCCTACCTTGAGACCATCTTCGGAAGATCGAAGTGGAAACTCCTCCCCCTGATGGTTTTCCCCAAACCAAATCAACCATCTCCTTATTTAACTCTGACATGATTGGCTTCAAATCCTTAGTAACGCCCTCTTCGGTCCGACTGTCATGCAGGGACAAGAGAGGTTGTCTGTTCTTAATGAAGTCTCTTCCAAATCGCAACACTCCACTTCCCAGGGCAGTGTGTACCTGTGGCATTAGCCACAACTTCTCTCTGTGGTCCAACTTCGTCTGAGCTCAGGGGCTGGCAGCAAAATGGAGCATAGGTATAACATCAATCTGCCAGGCAACAGCACACAAACACAAATCCAGATTTGCTTTTGGTTAAGGTGACTTCAAGAACAGACAAAACAACTGTTATATTTAGTAACAGAGGAGCTTGGATTTTGTATAGTTGGACAGATATTCACAGATTTGTACTTTACTGATATTCTCAAACAAAGTGCTGTAAAGTACTGCTTCCCTCTAGTCAAATTGAGTTATATAATGACCTAACTGATCACTGTATTAAACATTTACCAAATAGATATTTCCAAGCTGGTAGTAATTGCAATTTCTTCTTAATGTTTGATCAGCAGATTCTGGTTTTGGTAAATTATGATTTATTTTTCTAATAGCCATCATAGTCATCTGTGTACATTTTATTTTAATTCAGTGATTTAAGTTAACAAAATTGACCATATGAAGGAAAAAAAGCTTTCTGAAAAAAAATGTCTGTTTGTTGTTGTTTTTGTTTAAGCCAGAAAAGTCATCTTCTGTCTTGATGACTTTTCTGCATGTCTGCAAAAAAGTAGCTTTAAATGTTTTCCCCAAAATAATCTTCCACCATCCATGGGAAAACAAAATGTTCCACAAAACGTGGCGCATTTTCTTGCCACTTTCTGATGAGATCAAGTTGTTTTCTTCAGTTTTCAAGTTACAGTTAATTATTAGAACATTTTATTTTATTTTATTTTAAATAAAATATAAAAAAGCATTACATAAACTTTTTTGTAAAATAATATTCTCTGTCACAGCTTTTAAAAGCTTTTGAAAATTTATTCTACAGCTTCTTACGTTGTTGTTGAAAAAAAAAAGCAAAAACTTTTGAGCTATTGTCGAAACTGACATGAGCAGTGATGAATTATGAAGAACAATTCAGAAAGATTTTTGGGCGTTTACTAATTGTACAACACAATTTAGCTTGGGAAGTGTTCTTGAATTACATTTCTAATGAAACATAAAAATTGCACGCTATATTATATACGCAATGACCGTACACATCACGTTTTAAGTATTTACAGAACCTGGCGCTAATAGTTATTTGAACACTTGCTCGCTCTGCAGCCAAGCTAAAAGGCTAGCGGCTTCGTTGACGTCAGGTGGTTACAACGGATGATAAACAACGAAATATTTAACAACGAGCGAACAGCTCACTCTTTATTACAGTATGGCGAAGCAAAAGTTAAAATATTAGGTAACTTGACGTGGCACCATCAAGCATTAGCATTAACACCTTTCAGCTAACCTTACATTGCCTTATCATTCAATTTCTTGTCACTCCAGGGCGGCGGCAGATATAACGGTCGTGAGAGACTGCAGTTTGTCATTATTTCGACGTAAATATTCTACACTTACCTCAAAATAGACTCGAGTATTAGGGGGTCTGTGTAGACTGTATTTTGTTGAGCAATTTCACCGCCAGCCTCATTTCTGTCATTCGTTTATTTACAACAAATTGTAAAATGAAGAAAAAATACTGCGTCCATTTGACGTACTATACTATTGGTTGAAATCGAGAACGTTCCAGATGCGTCACGAGGCGTTTTCTCGACGCATTGCCTGATTGGCTCGTCACCTTGTCGATCACGTTTAGCACATCCTCGGAAATGGATCGGTAAATTTAAAACACAGTTTATGACTTAATTTTTTTTTATTATAGCTTTCAGAATATTTCTGCAAAAACGAACATAACACTAGATGTAAAATATTTTACGTTTCCACTTGCTAAGTTTTAAAAATGTATTCAGTATGATTGGTATTTTGTTCATTATCTGTCTCCGTAGTTGTGACTGTGGATGCATTTCTTAACAATCAGCCGGTGAATGACCTGGGTGGAAATGATCGCAATGATACGAGTATTTCCCTTTTAAATATAGGGGAAATTATGTATATTTATTTTAGCTGAAGGAGGTTAGAGGCAATCTGTCAAACAGATCCTGGATTATTATATCAACAGCCGTTAACAAAAAGCAAAAATTACATACAATTTACCAGAGCTCACCTCCTGACGCATGTACAGCGTCAGGAGGGTGGGAATCAAAATCTGCAGATCAAATAACTTTATTTAGAAATATGCTTAAATGTCAATGACAGTGAAAGAGGCGTCGGTCGAGCATGCCGGTTGAGAAATGGACATGTCACGACAGATGCACTGTTTGAGATGGATTGTGTACAAACCACTCCTACACGGCGTCCTTATTGCCTCGTCAAGTCGCAAATGGGGCGCACCCAGCTTCAGCACTTACCGCATGCGTGTTGCATGCCGCCTGCTGTTCAGAGTTCTTTAGCACGCGTGGAGTATATTTGGGAAAAGCTTTTTATTAAGGGGCAAAATTTATTGTACAGAGTAACGAGCGTTATTTATCAGTATGGGAGGTCAGGCTAAGAACAAGAAGAAAAATAAACCCAAGAGGAAGGACCACCGTCAAAACAGGGGTCAGCTGTGCAGTGTTATTGTTATTATTATTATTTTTTTGTTATATCCAATGTAAAATGTGTTCGTGCCGTTTATCAACTTTTCATTCGCGCCTGTGTTTCATCTCCACAGATGGAGGGTTTGTTGATTTGTCACCTCAAGAAAGGATGAAAGTAAGAATGCATGAGAAAGCCAAGAAGAAGACAGCTGAAAAGTACTCTGTACAGCAACTACTAGAGAAGGTGCTTTTAAAAATTAAACCTATCACCGTAGAAAGTGGCTAGGCTTTATTCTGTACATTTATTTATCTTGTGTGTTCAGACTCAGGAGTACATGGACAGTTTTGACTTTGACATGGCTGGCCTTTTCTGTCAGAGAGCTTTGGATGTGGACTCCAACAACCTACAAGCTCTTGACATGCTGGGACACATTTGCTCTGAATTAGGAGACATGCAGAAAGCTAAATCAATATCCTTTTGTGACTTTATTTTCTTTATACATTATCTACTGATTAGTCACTAAAGCATTGTGTATTTTGTTCATTCTGTCCTGATATGGGAATTGTTTGGGCTTCCTTTACCAGCTCCTAAGTGTTTCTCCGTGCAATAGACCTAAGCCCGGATGTTGGTCATAGCAAATACATGTATCTGGGACAAATTCACTCCGGCCAGGAGGCTGTGGACTATTACACAAGAGGAATACAAGTTCTTCTATCAGTTCTAGAGAAGCAGGAAACAGAGGTTAGTGAGAACAACTTCATACCCTTTGAACCTATCCACATTTGGTCACTAGACAACTACAAGCTTTAATATATTTAAATATATTTATATATTAATTACAATTATATTTATAGATACTGTAGTTTATGTGGTAGACCAATCCAAAATAGTGTATTATTACCAAGATAAAAGAAAATAATAAATGCTTTTCACAATATTTTAGAAATAAAAAACAAACTTGTGGCATGCTTTTGTTGTCAACCCTTCTGAGTGATGACTTTGCAGAAAAATCTTTTCCTGCAGGAACAGCGGTCACTCTTCTGTGTGTATGTCTACCAGCTTTGCACAGCTGAAGACTAAAATTTTTGCAAATTCATCCTCATAAGAAAGCTCATACTAATAACTAAACAATGTTCATGTCTTGCCAGTTTCTCAATTACATTTAGGTCTGGCTCTCGACTCAACCTTTCTAGCAGATGGATATTCCTTGATCTAAAACAAGTGGGGTCTGACCATGTGTGTGAAGTAAAGAATTCTCACAGAATGCTGCTGCCATCATATTTCATCATAAAGATATTAGTTTTGGGGGTTAGACAGTGCCACAGACAGTGTTGTACATATAAGAAAAATATTCTAAATTGGTCTCATCTCACCAGAACAACAGTTTTTTTTTGTGTCTCAGCTAAGGTAAATTTAGGCTACAAACTTGTGTTAATAAAGCTTAACAATCTCTAGCTGGACATTTTAGTACAGTGAACCATTTGAGTCTTGAACTGCACCGTGGCACTATGGTTTGTTCTGTTGCTTTGTAGCAAGAAGGTCCTGTTTTCAAATCCTAGCCTGGGCTCTTGTCCATGGAGATGCATGTTCCCCCAGTGCATTATAGGGTTCTCTCAGGGTCTGTGGATTTCCTCTGACAGTTCAGGCACATAAATGTTAGGTTAAATTGTCTCTCTAAATTACCCCTCAGTCTGAGTGTGGGTGCATGGTTATTTGTTTTGTGTGTAGCCCTGTGACCAACTGGGGACCTTCCTAGGGTCGTCTAATGACTGCTGGAGATAGGAAGCAACACACCACGACTCTGCATGTACAAGCTTGTGTAAATGATGGATAGATTTTGAACACTATGGTCTCTTTAATTTTATATTAATAATGTCCATTGCTAAGGAGATGATTGTTTAGATTACAGGCTTCAGTAACTCCAGATGCAATAGATACTGAATGCAAATCCTGACCAGGCAGTCGGTGGGGTGCAAATGCACGGCTGTGTTAACCATTTCTGTGTGTGTCCCACGTTTCCCACATGTTGTCTGAAACTGCAAACTGTGGAGCTTTTTTTTCAGTGATGACTTTTTCTTTGCTGCTGTTATGCAATGTCCAGATTTGAAGAGTGCATTACTAAGAGATGTATCATTAAAAAAAAAATCTAATCCCGATGTTAAACGTCTGCACAACCTTATGCCCTTGTTCTCCAATAATCTCAAACAAATTTCTATTGAATAATTATTTCTAAGGAAAATCTCTTCAGTCTCTTCTGGATTTTGGGAATCAGAATAAAGAGGGCTGAATAAAAATCTATGCCCTACCTTTTGACAATTCTGCACTATTTTCACATTATATAACATAAACTCCCAATAAAATACATGGAATTCAGTAGTTATAGTTGATAAAATGTGAATATCTTAAATGTATCTAGATAGGTCCTATAATGAGGCATCTTGTGCGTGTGTATTTTTAAGATGAACAGTTTAAAAATGTCATTCTAGTTGAAATTTAAGACACTTTATGTTTTGTCCACAGGAGGGTGCTGTGGTCTAAAGTACCCCTCCTATAAAGGATAGATTCTATAAACAAGTTACATGATGATGAAGGGTCTTCATGTGATCATCAGCTTTAGGAAGCACAGGCGTTGTTTCCTTCACCTAGAAGTTTTACCTGTTTAGTTAAAAATGTGTGTTATTTCTTATAAAATAAACTAGATTTCTTGTTCGCCATAAAAAGCCTGAACAATGGTGTGGACAAATGTGTTAGATTTTTGATACAATTAACTAAAATATCCTGGAGTCACTTGAAAAATCCTAAACACTGACAGAAAAGTGTCTTTTTCAAATCTTAAAAGCAGATAAAATAAATGCTGAAAAAAGACTATTTGGTATTTTCATGGAAATGTTTTTTTAATGAGACTAAATTGTTCAAAACTAATCTTAGATGTGACTTAGTTCTTAAAATATTTAGTGGGTGTTTATGTCTTTCTTCAGATAATTACTAAAGTACAGATGTCTCCATTAAGACTGATGAATTAACAGAAAAAATCTCTGTGTTGAAATATGTCATTCTGCAGAATGTGTATACGCTGCACTGAACAAGAAGAGGGCATTTGGGGCTTTTTTGTTAGTTATTCATTTATAATTCAGATTTTTTTCTGCTTGACACAGCCATGTTTTCAGCATTAATGGCCTATTCAACTGAAGTTCCTCTGGGACCATAGACAAGTGTTTCCTAACATTATGTAACTATTGATGTAAAAATACTTTCCTATTCATTATGTTTTCATATTAAATACTTCGTATGATAATCTCTAAGTCAGGAAGTCTGCCTTGTGCTGCTCAGGCTGGAGCCGCTGGAACAACGGATGACAATGACGAGGTCCCTTCAAGGAAGGATGTCAGCGTGGCCTACTGCTCCCTGGCTGAGATCTACTTAACAGACCTCTGGTACCGCAGCAGAACAACCTGCACTGCTGACAACCAGAAATACTCTCTCACGTTTTAGTCATTTCCGATAACTCCACATTTGGCTCTTTCTGCTTCTCTGATTGTAGCATGGAGGAGGGAGCTGCAGACAAGTGCCGCGAGTTCATTGATAAAGCTTTACAGTATCACCATGACAACCCGGAGGCTCTCCAGCTTATGGCCAGTTACCTGTTTAGTACAGAGAGAAACCAGGTCAGTCCACGCACTCACACAGGGACTCCAGATGAATTATCGCCACATTAAATCAGGAATCTGCCGAGTTAATTATTCTGAGCAGATTGAATTGTATGCCATTAATCAGCAGATGGACACTTACATTAACACGCACACACAGATGGGTAAAGCCAATTGGAATGTTAATTACTGGGCAGATCATTCAGGTCATGTAGTCATCTGATAAATTGAAAGAGATGAGGAAGCATGTTGGACTCAGTTTCGGAGAAAACTGCTACATCAACCTTACAGTTTTATCCTGGAAGAACATAGAGGATTTGTGTAAACTAAATGGACCCATAATTATATTTATTAAAAATAATATAATAATAAATCCATCACCCAACCTCCTGCAGTGTGAAGTATTTAATAAATATATTATTTATTCATAAATCAATGTTGTAAATTAATTGACTGTGAACATACATTATTGAAACAGTGTCATTTGTGACTGAATATTTCTTTATTCATGAAAATATTGTGTTACATAGCTGAAATAATATCTCTTGAAATTTTACTTTTATCTTTTTCTTTTTTACTAAAAACTTACAATAAAACTCTTGTAGATATGCACTACTCACGTTTTCCTGATTAGTGACAATTTCTGATTTTCTTCGAGGTTTAATGTACCCTAACTGGTTATAATTTTATTTTGAAAAGATAGTTTTGCAACAAAGAGAAACACAAATGTCCTGTAAGTCACTTTATCTATCTTTTGTAAATTAAATAGAAAATTGAGGAATTGTATCGTTCAGAGTATGCAACCTTAAACTTTCTGGGGTTTATTTTCTGCTTTTTGATTCGATCATGGACCAAAAATTATGAATTAGTTATTAATTTAGATACATTCTGTGAAAAAAAGAAAAAAAAATCTGATTATTTTGATATCTTTTTAATATTTAAATGTGTTAACATATGCATTGATCTTATAGATTGAAACTAAAACATATTCTAAATCAGTCAAACTCTTTGTTTTTTGTTATATTGTAAAAAATGATCTGTGATTATTTTACACCTAAGTGATGTAGGTGACAAAATATTATTTTTCTTACTCCTAGAGAAACTGAAAGTTGCAACACATGCCAGAGAATGTGTTGTAGCTTTTAAATGAGTGAAAGCTTATCTTTAGTTACAGTCTTTCGTCACCACCGCTGGCGAAGCACATTCTCATTTCGTTAATGTTTTGAAATCACAAACTCTTGACCACAGCAGGAGGTTGATTAGTTATCACTGTGGGTTATCATGGGTTAAAATTAACAATAAAGGTTAAAGAGGAGCATTTACATTATATCTCCCATCAATGACACGATGGATTCCTGTGAGTTAATGGAGTTTTAACGAAGCATGAAAGTAACATTATAATTATAACTCACTTAGCTTTTTCACTGTGTTGTCCCATTTATCCGTGTCGACAGCAGGAAACAGCCTTGAGCTTCAAATATGATCTAGATTCAACAGGTTTGAGTAAGTTTTCAACAAGATCTCAAATCGTTGATCTTTAAATTGTTGGGAAGTGATCAAGAGTTCAACCAATGCAGTACCAAATGAAGCCTTTAGGGATCAGGCTTGCCCCAGATTTTTTTTAGTTATCCATACATCCTCAGACCAACATTTATTTATTTATTTTTCTTTCAGCTAAGCTGCATTGATTATTATTTACAATAATTAAATTAAATCATAATAATTGGTCATTAATGTCTATGGAGAATCAATTAACCAGTGTGTAATTTGAGAATATTTGCATTTGTTTATGTTCGTAGAAGACATATCTAAAAGATTTTACACAATTTGATCATCACATGGATCTTTCATTTGTTTATAGGAAGGGAAGGAATACCTGTTGAAAAGTGTTGGCATGTGGTTACCTGCGCAGAAGCAAAGTGCAGCTTCCTCCACGACAGAAGAAGAAACACAGGTAAGCTTGTTTTCTGGTTGCTATTTCTCTCACTGCCACAAATTATATTCAGGTTAAGAAATGCACTGCTCAGAATTTTGTGGCCAAGTTCAGATCTCTGGCTTTGATGTTAATCTTAACATTTCAAGTGTTAGGATTTACACAGCCTTTAAAATAATTTTTAAAAAGCATTATCACAGAGGCCACTTTTTAATGTAACTTTAGCATCTTTACTTTTTTTTTATTAGCAGTCAGAACTTTTGGGGCCCTTAGCAGGCAGAAGTGACTCAGGAGTAGAGCAGGTGGCCATGGCCCCAGAGACTCCCCATTCGAATCCTGTTCCTACCTGGGGATAATCAGGGGTTTGCGTAGGGAATGGCATCGGTCTTTAAAAAAATCTGCCAAGTCCGTATGGAGGCAGCTGCTGTACTGAGGCAATCCATTAGAGAGAAGTGCCGAAAGGACAACAGCATCACTTAGCGAACTTAGCCTTACAGAAACTCTAGTTTATTCCCTGGACAATGCAGTTGCTTAGCTTAACTCTTAAGATTTCCAAAAGCTGCCAAACCTTTCAAATCCAATGTCTTTAATAGCATCAGAAGTTTAAAAGCTCACAATAATAAACTAGAGGAATTTTGCTTCACTCTTAACCTCTTCATACCTGTCTTAATAAGCTCCATGTTCCTCTGAACTTTACTATCAGCAGCCACACTAAAGAGTGTTGCTGTTGGCAGCGGTGTAAGGAAATTTAAGTTTTGTATCATTATTGGTGTGTGTATTGCGATGGCTCCAATTATTATTTCTACAAGACAACGTAAATCTTCTGATAGCCTCTTTCACTCTGGGGATTTTTCAAAGTTTTAAAGTTTACATAGGAATTCAATTGAATTAATTAGAATAACAGGAGTAGACCTATAATTTAAACATGCATGTTTGTCCCTTAGCAAGAACTTATATATTGTAGCATAACTTTACTAAGATAATTTTATGCAAGTACAGCTCAGAATATCTATGCTATTCCTCCATCACATGAACATCTCACGCTGCTTCATGCATGAGTATTGGCCTGTGCATTTCTAAAACCTTGGACTTTTGAGGCCCTATATTTCAGCTCAGTGCAGAAGACTATTGAAGTCACAGAAATATGCCCATTAGCCACATGAAGTGATGAAGGTTTGGTGATAAATATGTTGAATGCAAAGTATGCTCAACTTTAATTTTGCATGCATTTCTGCCCATAGCAAAACAATTTTTTGTATCTGACAGAGCACCCCTCCCCTTTGTCTTCTCCACTCCAACAAACTAGCAGCAGCAGCAATTAGCAAACACCTGGTGGAACTGCAAGTCTGCTGAGCTCATCATAGAAATTATTTCTCAGTCTAACGCTCCTAAGAACAGTTTTAGACCCCATAATGGAGGCGAAATGATGACACGCCGAAGGCAGAGTGTCCGAAAGAGTAGAAGCTTCTTAAAGAGCGAGTTTCAAATAGGGGGTTTTCACCGGGTTTTCACCCCCAATGTAAGCTTACTCCCATCTGCTTGTGTCTGAGTGTTTTGGACAATCAAAACCAGGAGGTTAATCCATAAGATGATCACAAACAGCTTTGTCTTTATTTAATTTTTAAAAACAAATCCAGATATCTAAAAATGTTTTCACATAAAGTATTAAAACTGGTAATGGTTTTATCCTGGTTTTTGTTTGTCCTTGCAGCCTTATGGTGGTGTCTTAACTGAGCTCCTGACTCGCTGGTTAAGCTGGAAAACTGGTGGTATTCTGTCACCAGTCACCATCCAATTTAATTGGTGCATCTTTATTCAGGTTTATTTCAAAAAACCTTTTTGGACTAGTCTGGCTGTCACAGTGTGCTTTGCAGCAGACGTTAAGGACACCGGCAAAGATAAATTTTTAAAAAAAAAGTAGGAGATAATGAACGGGCGAACATTAAAAAATAAAAAAGATGACACAAGCCCTTCACAAACGTGTGCTGTTAAGTCACACTGCGTGAAAAAAACTGATATGAAAGGCAGCACCAGGAGTCACTCTAATGGGGAAAAATAATGGCTGCAGTGCTAGATTTTAATATCTCCAAATAAATTATATCAGGGCTCATTTTAAAAAAAAAGAATAATGTGATACAGGAAAGGGTTTTGTGATGATTTGGTAGAACAAACCCCCTGTAACTCCACAGTTATGACTCTTATCTTCACCTGCAGGTTGATCCGAACTCAGCCTGCTGACACTTTGACTGAGATTAACAGCCATGCAGCTGCGGAGCATTTTGCAGCCTGAAATTGGATCATGTTATTATCAGACAAAGGAAGGAAGAACTCTGTTTGATTTTTCTCGTGTAAACACTCCTCCAAAGGTGGTCAAATCGTCCTTTATTACTATTTTCTGTCTTTTTTTTCCCCCACTTCCTCCAGAATGAAATCCCTCCGTACGAGTCTCGCATCACCACAGCCAAACTGCTTATCGAGTCAGAGGAGTATGAGGTAATGTATTTGCTGTGTGTTGTGCTTGCACGCTCTGTTTTGGCCAGTCAGTGCGTGATTCGCGGCAGGAGGCCGGCCTGGCATTTCTTTATGTGTGTATGTGTGCTTTTCTTTCTGCTGAATAGCGCTGGAGGTGGGAAGGCCATGCCTGGTCTTTATGCCCTTCAGAGTTTAGTGTCAATAATTGAAGAGTGGTATTTACAGAGATGGGCTGGGGAGGAGCGGGGTGGGGTACTGCTGAAGGGAGGAGATGGAGGAGAAAAAATGGAGGGGAAAAAAATCACAATGAACCTCTGTTTTGATGAATTGCTGCCATATCTTTGAAACAGCACACTCATCTGCTAAATCACTCATCAATTTCCAGTTTAAATGGCCTCAATTTCAGTGGCTCGCTGCCTTCAGTTCGGTACTGAACCTCCTAACAATCATTAACGCTTGAAGTCATTTTCTATGATTACTGCCACACCAACAGCAGTGTAGCAATTTTCTGTTGTGATCCAATGATTAATTTCTAGTCAATCTTGTTGGGTGGTTTATGGTTATTACTGACAGGAAATGAGCACAGTGTCCCTCTTTTAAAAGTTTTTTTACTCTTCCACCCACACAGCTCAGCTGCAGTTACATATTTGTGTGTGCATGTGTGTGGGAGTGGAAGTGGGAGTGGGAGATGTGCTGTCAGGTGCATCAGTGAAATGACAGCGTTTCAGTCCATAGTTTCTGACATGTCATTTGTCTTCATCCTCCTGTTGGTGTCATCAAGCCTGAAACCTGAACCTCGGCTGTGCTCAGAGCTTTATAATGTCACATAATTTACCATATATACCAACATGGGTATGTATCCCAAGAGAATGTATCGTTCAGTCAAATTAGTCTTTGGCCACCAGAAGTCTGAAATTTTTTGAAGTTAGTTGAGCTTTATGTTCTTTCAGGAGTCAAGTCCCAGACTCGATTTGGATGAATTAGGAGGGAACACGCTTTCGCATTGGTTCATGTTTTGCTGTGTAACATGTAGATGGGCTTTTATTAAAGGGTTCATACACAGTCTGGAAAAGTATAGAGTTTACTTCAAGTATAAAAAATGTTTGTATTTCCATTTACCTTTGTGTATATGTTTTTCTCTGTTTTAATCCCATCCGTGTCCATCCATCTGTCTGTCAGTCCAGTTAGATCTGCTTCCTCCATCCACTCCTTGTTCTAGTTGGTTTATTTAATCCATCTGCATGTTATCCATCCATTTATATTATAGCTTAGGTTTTTCTTCCGTATTTTTCTGTCTGTAATAACTGTTTCCTTCTGGTCTAAAATCTGATTGATTCTCCAATCTGCAGATTTAGTGTTGAAGGCCCAAATCTAAGTTTCTTCTTTAAATACAAATAAGCTGCAACAACCTTTTGGCTTAGGATCAATAGAACTGATGTCGTTTAATCTAAAAATTCAATTTTACTATCACTTTTTTGGCTCATAAATAGACTTTAACTTTCTACATTCACATTTATGTTGTTTCAAAAAAACCCTGCATGTTATGACTTGTGCCACATCGTCTCTGTCTGTGCAATATATTTCCTTGTTAGTAAGTTAGGGGAAAAATGTGTTTCTGTATTGCACGCTAGTGACAGATTCAATCTCCAAAAATGATTTTTTCCCCCTTGTCTGTTGGAGTCAGACAGCACTTCATCAGCTGTGAACTCTTCACTGGATGACAGTTTAAACAAGAAGCTAACACACCACCGACCTTTAGCTCAGTAAAATAACACTTCTGCTCCCATTACCTTTAAGGCTATACACTGTCTCGTCAAGAGGGAGCTAAACAGAAAAAAACAGAAAACAATCCACCAAATAGGTAAAAAATCCCGCTTATAATACAAGTGCTTTGATCCAATTCTATAATTTAATTAAAATGTGCAACTTGTGAAATGCGTACTCTTACTACAGAGCGACATATTTCAAGCCCTTATTAGCTTAATTTCATGATTATTGGTTAGATCTAATGAACACCCTAAATTTAAGTTCTCAGAACATTAGAGTATTACATTTGACCTTGAAAAATTATTCCTATTGCAGAAATGTCAGTCTAATAAAAAGTGTAATCATGTAATTTACAGTATATACACTCAGTACGTGGTCTTGGCTCTTTTTGCATGAAATATGCCATCAATGGGGTGTGGTGTTGAGATGGTCCATCTGGCTTTGCTGAGTTGTTGAGCATAAGTTACTATAATAGCAACCTTCATCTCATCTGCATTTTTGGGTTTTCTGTCTCTCATCATCTGTACTATATCTTATAGACTCTAG
The DNA here is from genome assembly GCF_001444195.1 of Xiphophorus couchianus. NCBI lineage: Eukaryota > Metazoa > Chordata > Actinopteri > Cyprinodontiformes > Poeciliidae > Xiphophorus > Xiphophorus couchianus. The sequence continues at coordinate 16,890,458 of NC_040230.1, read as the reverse complement.
GGGGCTTAGGGCAGGCCAGTATCCTGACATAAAGTCCAATGGACCAACATAAGCAGATGACATGGTTCCCAAAATTATCCCTAACTTGAACCTTGACGGTGGACATCAAGCAGCTTGAATTCTGTACCTCTCCACTTTTCTTATGGGCTCTGATACCTTGATCATCAAAAACAAGAACGACTTTGCCTTAAAACAGAATTTTGGTACACTGAGCAACAATTCAGACTTTCTTTCTCCTTGCCTCCAGTAAGAAACTTTCAATTCTGGTGTTCAGGCGTGGCTTAACACAAGGAGGGCGACATACTGTATGCATCACTTGTCCTAGATATGTCTCTATGTGGTGGTTCTTAACGCACTGACTCCAGATGCAGTCCTGGCTTAGCTTGTGCACCTTTTTCTTGTACACATTTTCCTTCCACTCAACTTACCATTAGTATGCTTGGATGCAGCTCTTTGTAAACAACCAGACCCTTTGAGATATTCCTGATGCCTATATCCAGCAGCCACTAAGGATGTGAGCATAAGTTACTCACATCCTTAGTGGCTGTGAGTAACTAAGGATGGGTACAGCCTGGACAGGTCACTAGGCAACCAACTTTTCAACATTTTAGTTTATTGAGATGCTCTTTGACATGATTGATATGAGTTGTACCATATTCCTGAAAAGCAACGTTAAGATACACATCCTGTGTTTCTGGTATATATATATATAAAAAACAAATTTTCTGCTTAGCTCAAAATGTTCTCGTCTATCAAGCAGACATATAAACTAAGCTAATTTTACTGAGAGAGGAGCATGATTGAATGCCAGGATTCAACTGGCTGAAACATCCATAGAGTCATTTAGGGAGGATAAAACATAATTTTCAGTCATTGATTGGCCACCCAAGATCTCTTGCTTCAACCCCATTAAGAAGATTTAAGATCTACTGAAGACTCCTCACAGCACACTGACTATATCCTCATAAATACCAGAGCCAGACAAAAAGTTAATTCAGCTATAGACATAAAAATTGGTGTGTTAAATAAAACTAATGTTAAATGCAATGCTGTCAAAAGTAAAGATTTTTTCCTCCTTTTTTGCCCAGGAAGTGTAAAACAGTTAGAATTTTTAAGGTGGTTTAAAAATATATTTTAAGATGGAGCTTTTACTTATTTTTGTTGACAACACATTAAAAATCTCTAAAACTCATAAATAGCTTGTAAACAAGGGATTTGAATGACGGCTGGACCTGGAAATTAGCTGTTCCAAAAACGTGGCATGGAAAAAGAACAAGAAAAAAGTTCTCCCACATGAGTGGATTTCACATTCTATGATCGTTCCTACTTAATTTGGGAAAGAAAATTAGCCAAAAATACTTCTTCAAATCCGTTCCCCCCTTTTGATTCATTTCACAACATGAATGCATGCCAGAAATGTCATATTTCACAGTGCTAATGGAATATGAGCTCAAAGATAATTACAGAGCCCTCTACATTTATTAGTGCCCCTGCTAAAGATGTGTTAAAAGCCGTAAAATAAATTTTATTGCAGTAACATGTCATTTCACATTGATAATTTTAGACAAATTAAACATTTAATTTAAGCATATTATCAAAAGAAACAAACATGCCAAGAAATATATGTTTTAAACAAAATAACAGTTGCCACTACAAACTCCTGTAGAATAATTCAAACTAAAGCATTTTTGTTGTTTGTCCATAGTCTTTTTTTCTTGGAATTTAAAAATGAAATGACAAAGCCTGTTTCTTACAGGCACTCTTTAAAATTGTAAAGACAATAAAACATATCATTCAAATAAGACAAAGGATGTGGTGATCTTCATAAATCAAGAAGTGGTAACTAGAAAATAGTTTTTTTTCTAAGTTAGCCTATATGTAGAGTTAGAGCACTGATTAGAGTGTTTAAAGTGAGAAAAACTGTGAAAAACCCAGGCTGGACACAGATGTTTGGGGAATGTTAAGGAAGTTGCATCAGTCGTGCTATTGCAAAGAACATCAATTTTAAGGCATGTTTCACATCTTTGCCAGGTGTGAAAAAGACTGTGGATAGCGTAATAGTCCATCTTTATAGAGTAAATAAAGTGGCTGTTTTCATAATTGTTTTAAATCATATCTTTTTAAATGTCTGAATTTTAGGTTCAGACATTTGCTTTTGGTCTGCAAGTGTGGATTTGTTTTTTCATTTACAGCATTTTAATCACTGTATTTATTCAAAGTAATAAAACTGCGTGAAATTTTCATGGATAAATCTGTGGGGATATAGTTTTACTGTATGTTTATGACTTCAAAATCTATTATTTCATAAACATACAGTGAATTAGTTTTGAAGGAAAAAACCTGTGGAAAAAGTCAAGACATCCGACTGAAAAAGTGTGTAACTTTCACCCCAAAGACACTATCACATCCAGTACAGAATAAAGCCTACATAACAAACAGGTCAAATTCATAAACAGTTTTATATATTTTGATATAAATACAAGTTAAAGACAAATACAGTTCTATTGCAACACAGTACGGTATCATACATTGTTAAGGACCAACTGACCTGCATTTAAGCTCATTGTTTTAATTGGAGGAAAAAATGTTTTGTTTCTCTATTTTTGTAAGTGTCCTGCAGAGCTCCCTTCTTTCTCACTTACATTGACACAAACACATAAACACACAAACGTCATCATCATCATCATCATCATCTGTCATTGCTGCTGATTTACTTGTCACACAGCAAACGGGGAAACAGGCATCTACCTTTTTCTGACAGCCATTACGGCATCTTTCAGTGCAGTTGTCACACAAGCTGGTGGATAGTATCCTACCTACTCACCTTGTCACTTGTGTTCACTTTTATTTATTTACTAAACGCTTCTGTCGTTAAATTTAGACTCTCGTGCTGCTTCTGTCTTCCATATTTCTCACGAGCAGAGTTTGCATAGACTTCTCCTAGATTAATTTACTTCGCTGTAGCTATCCCTGTTTGTGTGTGTGTGTGTCTGCATGTGTGTGAGCTATGGCGCGCCCCCACTTGTAAAGTGATTTGTCTTTCTCCAGTCTCTGCTGCACGCTCCAGTAAAATGATTCTGTTTAACAGCATTGCCTGAAGACGACACACAAACACACAAACTGCACTTGAGCACAGTGAACATTATAAATGAGTTCCTCCCCAGAGTCCTGCTTTTCTTTTGCTATAGAAGTCTTGAAATAAAGAGGACAGCGTGATTGTATTGTCTTTAGTATTTATGTGCATCTTGTTTTTTTCTTTTGCCCCTGCTTTCCAACTTTATCCCTCTTTTAATTTGTATCACTTCCTATTTTTCTCTTATCTTCACAGGAATATTAATCTTGTTGTTGTTTAGAGCGTGAAGCAGCTTAAAAAACTCTGAATCTTTAATCACTTCCCCCTGGGCTGACCAGTGTAGTTAAGAAGTTGGAGACGATATAATGGTTATCATTGCTCACTTGTCCTCGCTTCCAGATATATCTCGTTCTATTTTTGCTGCTCTAAAACTGCCTGTTCTATCTGTTGTTTAATACCCCAGCAGATCTTTTGTCCCATCTAATAGAATGAACTTTACAACATTTTGTCATGTTACAACAACAAACTTCAATGTTTTTTATTGAGATTTTGAGATTTTATTTGGTAGAGTAACACGAAGTAGCAAATAGTTGCAAATATGTGTGAATAAAATGAATGCTACTTTGTACTTTGTAGAACTACCGCTTTCTGCTATTAAGTGGCAGGCATATTTGCTTATTCTTATTACAAAATAGTTTAAGCTCAATCAGATTGGACAGAAAGCATCTCAGATCATTAAAATATTAATGTGTATCTGGGCACACACATGAATGTGGTTTAATGTTCATTGTCGTGTTAGAAGTTGATCCTCAGTTCCAATCTCAGTTGTTTTGCAACCTCTAATAGATCCTGGTTACACATTTTCTCACCAGCACCAATCCATGTAGATCCTCCAGAGATGCAATGGGCCTCTTGGCTGCTTCTGTAATTAATGCTTTCCATATCCGACTTATTTAGGAGGTCTAAAATATTTTGGTAGGCTTTCAGTTTTGGTGTTCTATAACGAAATTCTCACTTAAACCTTTCCACATGTTGCTCCTGATCTGTTTGCTGTGATTCTTAGTCTTCATGATGCGTTATTCATGAATGTTCTCTAACAAACCGCTTCATAGAACATCTGGATTTATACTGAGAAAGATTTACATCCAGGTGAACTCTATGCTCTCACTAGATGACTTGTCAGGTATTTGGTTTCACTAGATATTATTTAGAGGCATGACAATTCAGAGGGCTGAATACGAATACGGACAGTTTTGAAAAACAAAATATTTCACTGAGTTCACAAGCACTTGTTTCATTTTGTGTGTGACGTATAAGCTCAGTCATATTCATGAAAGTTAATGTTTGTAGCATAACAGATTGCGAACTATTTACAGAATGGAAACACTAAATATTTATCGTTTGGCACTTTATCTTTGTGCTCATGTGTTGCAGTGAGACAATGAAAGTAGAGGAGATAATTGTGGCGCTTGGCATAAATCCATCCCTCATCGGTTGAGATTGGGTGTTTTTGTTTTGTGTGCTTTTAATCAGTCATTAATTAATTTAGGACAATAGGTTCTCTGCTCATAATTGGTCTAGCAATCAATCATCTGACTCTCTGACATGCACGTTTGCGCAGTCTTAACGAGATACTCTCAATTAACCCGACTCTCACTCAGTCTGTGCAGGCGGCGGGCCTCTTTATCATCACCGGAACCACGTTGCTTTAATGAAAAGAAACTCCACAGAGCAGCAGGAGGAAGAGAAAAAAAACAGTGAAGTTCTCCAGCTAATAATTCTGCCTTAGCAAAACAAAAAAAACAAAAAACAAGTGCAGCTTGTTGAAGTCACATTTTTGTTGAGCATTTGCTGTCGGTGTGTGTATGTGTGCAATTGCGGGGGTGCATGTATGTCTTTTATTCTTGCCCTTCACCACGGGTGATTGGCGAGCGGTCGCCTCCAACCTGAAGTTGACAAAAATCAATATATCATCACCTGGGGCCTTACACACACACAAGGAGACTCACAAAGGCAGCACAAACCACAGGTTCCACATGGAGAGAGACGGAGCTAAACAAACATGCTGCCTACTTTAGTTGAGCTCTGATTTCTGTAATGGAAACTTCCCACAGACAACGCTCCAACAAAGGTCAGCTAACATTTGGCTCCTTTGAGACCTCAAACCGCCTCTCCAGGACACTACAGAGAGTGACTCAGACAAACACCCTGAAAGTGGGGTGGAATATGGACAACATGTCAAGTTGATCTTTAGATTTATTTGGGCCTCTTGCTCTATGAGGTGAAGGGAGGGTATGAGTAGGTTGTCAGTAAAATGATTAAAAGGGCCATTGGAAACAGTGTCTGCAGTGATTATTGACTGTGCGATAAGCACTCATGAGTGTGTATATTGACTGCTGTGTCTGTTGTCTTGTTGGTATTGATGGCAATGTGAATGGGGACGCTGACCCCTTAGATACTTATCAGACCCTCTGATCACTGTCATTGATTAAGCTGCCTGGAAGATGCACAACAATGCCAACAACAATGTTACTGGTTACTGCAAATTTATTTAAAGCCATTGCTCACAGTACATTTTGCTTATTTCTCTATTGAATGAGCATTTGTATGTAAAACAGTTTTTTCTTTATTCTGTTTCATTATCTTATATTCTCTTTCTTTATTAGATGGCGGTAGATGTATTGGAGGGTCTTCTGGAAGAAGATGATGAAGTTGTTCAGGTAAATAATACATTGACTTTATGAAATAAATAAATAAAACATGCTTAAGGGAATTTGAGACATGTACAGTACTGTGTAAAGGTCTTGAGTCATCAAGTAATCATCTATATAGTTTTCTCGCAAGTTGCAAGACTTTCTTAATATGTTCTATCCACTTTCCTGTGTTTTTGCAGTTTCTATGTTTAAATCCATAGACCTTGTGATCATAAAGTCTTAATTTATTTTTTTACTTTAGCCTCTTTTTTCACTTGGTTTTTCCGCTGGTATTTTTCTTTTTGGTAGGCAAAATAACTCCAACCTAGGAATCATTCAGACACAAAAAGACTCTCAGACAACTTGACAAAAGAAGCTATTTTAAATCAGATATTTAGGAACGTTGATTCTGTCATAATGAATTGACTTTATGTTCTCAAGTGCCACCTATTATTCAGCCTGCAAGACAAATACCAGGTATGCTAAGAATGATCATCAAGCCCGCAAAAAAGGCTTCATAGTTCATAGTTCTCCTGACTAAAATGCTATTATTTAATGAGCTGCAGGAGCTCAACCAGTCAAAGCTTTAGTCAGATTTAAATAAGTTTTTGGTGCAAAAATGAAAAATAACTTGCCCTCACTTCAAGAACTCTGACAATTAATTTTTAAGGTTCAGATGGTTAAAGTCACTAATAAAACATATCTGTCTCTTATGATTGCTGAGCAAGCTGGTTGCTAAAGAAAGTATGTTTGTGTTTTATTACTTGTCAATCCAATGGATTAAAATACCCAGTTTTCAGTCTTACTGCAAACTGTTGTCTAATTATCATGATGCAGTGCCCACTTCTGTATCACACTACCTCACTTACAGCGTCAGTGGAGAAGGTGAAAGGCTCAGTTCTTTCAGCTGAGGTGTTGTTTGTGTCTAAAAGTATCAACATTTCTACCTGTATTGCAATCTCAAAATATTTTACTCTCAGAATTATTGTCATCTTTATATTAGCAGGGTTTTGTAGAATTAGATGTGGTTCCAAAAAGATGACTCAAATATGATTTATTATCAATGTTCACAAAACATACATTTTTACATTAATAGTGGCTCATACTGTAATGAAGTACCAGTTGTGTTTCTGTTTGCTTAACACTGGGAACTGAAAGGAGATATTTCAGTATCCAGTAATGTTATCAAAATCCAAAGATTTGAGAGTGACAATTACTTCAGTTTATGAGAAATGTTGCTGCTTCACCATTACACGGTCTTAGACTTAGATTTTCTTCTAGGATATATTGCTATTTAATAATAAACCTTTGGACGTTTCACATGCTTTTATTGATAAATACATCAATTTTAAGCAAAGCTTCTGTATTTACAATATCAGCAATTCTTTTTGAAGATTTCTGCAATTCATCCGTAATGCCACTTTGGATGAAAAAATCTGGGCCAAATTCTGGCACATGGTGTACTATTCTTGCTCTATAAGAGCTTGAAATCACTTTTTTTTTTGGTCCAGTCACTTTTTGAGGAATGACTGTAGACTTTTATTGGGATTAAGATCTATACAATTGTTTTGCCAGTAACCTCAAATGTCCTTGTCTGGGTCCCTGGGCCACTTAGTTATCACTTTTGCTTTGTGATGCAGTTCTCCAACTTTCTTGAAAAACATAGTTTATCACCAAATTGGATAAGGATCCATATCCAGAAGATTCCTGGATAATAATGGACAGCGTATATTTATGAGAATGTGGTGCATCAGTTTGTTTATAGAAAATAAATTAGAGCCAGGAGGAGGGTCTTGAAAGTGTCAATCATGCACATGTACGCACTGCTCACATCCTCCCTTGCTCTCTGCTGCCACAGCTCCTTCCTTACAGTGCAGTGAATGTACCAGCTAGTAAACATGACCACCAACGACAGAGGATAAACAGTTTTCCTGTAACAGTAAGTTGTTTCTCCGCCCTTAGCACAGCTGCAGCGAACTGGCAATCTTGAGCTAAGCTCAAGATTGAAGAAGCACTTACACAAGTATATTGAACAGTGCTAAGACCCTCCTCCTGGCTCTGATTGTTTTTTTATGAGCAGGCGTGTTGCATTTCTCTACAGGGAGGAGGCAGAGGAGCTTTATGATTTATATATATTTTTATTGTGCATCTGTCTCATGCTGTACTGTCAGGATATACTGACAGTTTTAACAAGTTTTAGAAAAGTTAACTACTGCAGCTTTAAAGCAAAAGACTGGCATACTGAAATATAAAACTTGTGGAAATTTTTCCCATACTGCCCAACTCATTGCTGGTTCAAGTGGAGGAACTGAATGTATCAAAGGTATGGTAAAGACAGACAATTACGCCGCAATTTAGAACAATTTGTGCCCCCATGTCTGAAAACTAGGTCTCAGACGAAGTTCCAGGGTCTTTCAGAGAAACATAAAAGCAGGACCCAATCATACATGTTACTGCACAAAGGGACAGTGGGGAAGGAACAGCTTGTTATATAGCATCCAGCTATGAGGCCTCATTTACTATTGTAGGGGGGGAAATGGCAACTTTAAACTTCAGAGGATCAATAGAAGAGAAATCATACAAACCAAGAGCAGGCTGTTACAGGCAAGGTCTGGGTAAAAAAAAAAAATCTTTTTCTTAATGTTAGTGGATTTCTTGACAGGCACAGGATTATTGCAATTACTGTTCTGATAAAAAATAAAAATAATTACAATTAGATTTAGTCATTTGGTTTATACCATATCATAACTTGTAGGAAAAATATGAACAAAAACATAAAACATGGTCTGATTGGTTTTATTGAAAAACAGAAATATAAGCAGGTATTAATATCACGCCTTGTTATAATAAATTATGGCCATATGTGGGTGAAAGAACACAGACAAACATGTATCCAGAACACTGGTATTAGACCCCTGTGTATTGAAGATTAAATTTGAGCGTTTCACTTTCCCAAGATTGAGATTAAATTTATAATGCTGAACATGATCAGATCGAAATAGAAATAAACTAATATAGGCCTCTTATCAGTTGTGAGTGGAATTTAAAGGAAACTAGTTAAGCTCTATCTTTTTGAAATTGTTGATTCAACTGAGCCAATTGGTGACTGGAATTGAGGTCATCTGATGTGAGCAATATGCACACACAGATACAGAAGTATTGCTGCAAACTGTGTCATGAAACTTGGGAAAAAATGAAGAAAAATTTCTAGAAAAAATCTTGACAAAACGAAAAAGGACTTGATTTATGGTTCTAGTTAGCATATTTAACATGATTGTCAGGTTAGATGGTCTCTCTAAATTCTCCTTAGGTGTGTGTGTGTGTGCATGGTTGTTTGTCCTGTTTGTCGCTGTGTTGCCCTTCGATGGACTTGTGACCTGTCCAGGGTACCTGCGAGAGGCAGCCTTATTAAAGGCATTAACTCGTGTTCATTTTTATACATACAGTGAATAACAATCCATAATTTAGGTGTGCCAATTAAGACCGTAAACATTCTTATATTGGACTTGGCACTAAACCTATTCCATGGTGGCATAAATACCTGTATTCTTAGTGGTTCAGTAAAAAGTATGTGCCAATCTGCTCTTAAAATCCTCTGTCAGTAGCAGAAAATGGGAGTTTGTCGCTAAGCGTTACATAGAAGAGCACTCTTCCTCTCTCTTTTTTCTCCCTGCACTCCACCCTCAGGCTCAGCCTCCCACACAAACCCCTCCACAGCCAGATTGAGAGCAGCCATCGGGGGGTTGAACTTTTAAACTCACTCCTGACAGTTGATTTGAGCGGACCTCCACCAAACCACACAAACAAACAAACAAAAAAACTGGTCCAAATGGTCAGCTTTCGTTTTCTGTTCATTTTACAGACAAGAAATGCATAAGTGAGACATATTTAAAGACGGCAGTAACTCACTCCCCTCGTCCTCGCGCTTCCTTTCCTGTGTCAATTCCTCCTCTGTGCAGCTGATAAGTGTTGAGCTCTCACATCTGCCTGCTTGCACTTTTGCATCTCAAAGCATGGAACCCTACTTACATAACATTAAGTCTGCACAAACAACCGAGCTGGTGTTTTGCCAATCTTGTTTCAAAGGTACTCGCTTGATTCATGATCGCTTTGTTCTTCCCTCGGTGGCGCCATATGGGAGCTAAGATGCGACTTGACTTTGAAATTATGACAGAGCCTGCGATTTGATTGACACAGTCAGAATTCCTTTTAATATGTGTGCTTTTGTGTGAAGTTGTAGCTGAGTGGAATAGATTTCTTTAATTTGTTCACTTTAAAAATTTTTCATATAGATGCTCAGTCGTTTTTGTTTCCTCCACGCATCTTGTGGTGGACAATCTGTCACAAAAAATTAAAAAATGTCTCATTTTTTAAGATAACTAATGTTTGAATTAGGAATTTAATTAAAACATTATTTATTCCAATGATATTCTCACGCTTTTTGCTGATTTGCATTCTAAGTAAATGCCACAAAGAGGAACAACACCAGAGTCCTATTTCTGTATCGTTGCTGCTGTTGTGATAAGCACAGCTGCAGGGGGAAGAGTAACCTCCTACTCAGCCTGCTGGGCGACGATTCTGGATTCAGCGTGCCATGCCACGATGTGTTTGTTAGCTAAATGGTTGATTTGTCAAAGGTGCTGGGTCTCCCACTGCCGCTACCCTCAATGAATAATGAATAAAGCTAATATTTGTTTCTTAGTGCTTGAAGAACAGTGGGTGGGTGATCTTTGCCCTCAGATGAGAGGCGCGCACACACCTCCGAGTTTGGAGTGAGTTAGACGTGATTGTTTTTAAAGGTGGAAGGCTTGGTGCAGCTCAGTTGATGTGATTATCCAGAGGCAAGAAGCATGATTATTGGAGGTAAAGAAGACTAGATGATTTCAGAGCAGATACTTAGAGTTAAAATATTCCACCTCTGTTTAAACTTTTTTAATTAATAGCATTATTTCTTCTTTTTTTCCCCTTCTTTTTTATCTCTACCTACTGATATTCGGGGTGGTCAACAAGTGCAACGGTGAGCACATTGTTGTTTCTTTTAACGTTTGCTGCTCAGGTGTGATACATATCCTAAGCTTCAAAATCTGATTTCCGAGGAAAATACAAAAACAGCATGTGCTCCTGTTGTTTTGGCATCTCGTGCTTGTTTCTGCCTCTGTGTCAGTTAAATATTTCAGGACAAAAATACCCAAATCAACAGCTTTTATTTACTGGGATACAAGTAACATGTACAATCATTATGTACTTTATTAGATACACCTGCTCAATTGCATATTAGCACAATGCCATACTCTTTTATTTTTAGGTTGGCAAAAGTCCTCAATGATGCATTTTCCCCCCATTACTGATAAAATGTCCATCCTTGGCTCAAATAACCCTTTGTTGAAACCTAAGTTTGTTTAATATCATCTCTGAACACCTGGAACAATAGCAGCAGCAGCAGAAAGTGACTCCAGGTTAATCTCCTGAAAATCTAAGAAGAGTAATGATTGTACAGTAACATATTTTAATAAAGTTCCCTGGTACAAAGAGCCTTAGTTGCTGCAGCTGCAGCTTTCAGTCAGATAATGGTGTGCATACAACAAAAAAATGTATCCTTCCTGTCATGTATCATCAGTTCTGAAATCCCTCTTTCTTAATGCAGAAATCTAATTGAAATTAAAAGCGCTTGCTTTTTGCAACTGAAGTCTCTCCAGCTAACCCTTCTCGATCTGTATCTCTTAGGTTTGGTATCTGTCCGGCTGGGTGTGCTACCTCCAGTGGGAAAAAGCAAAACAACACCAAGAAAGAGAAGAAAGTGAGGCATTGGAGGAGAATGAGGAGTGGAAGACTTTACAGGATGCTGCAAGGTCATATTTGACTAATGCTAAAAAGGTAATTTTCTTGGGAAAAAAAATCAGCAACATCATTGTCTTTGTTCAATTTTAATAAATTAATATCTCAATGTTTTGTAACTCAAGGTTTTGAGTCAATAGACTATGTCAGTGGTCCCCAACCTTTTTAGTACCGCGGACAAATTTGCTGCGGACCGGGGGAGGCGCACGTCTGGAAAAGCAAAGCGGAGCGGTGGGGAGGGTGCGTGCGTCGGGAGGACCGGGGGGGGGGGTTATGCGCGCGTAGGGAGGAGACGGAAACCGATGCTGTTTGTGGGATCAATGTTGCCGCCAAGACATAACCGACAGAATCTGGTTAAAGGATTTTCAAAATAACACATCCTCCAGACTCGATACATAACACGGAAATATTTTATTTAATTACTTATTGCGCGGCCCGGTACCGGTCCGCGGCCCGGGGGTTGGGGACCACTGGGCTATGTTGACGTGCTCGTAGGAGAAAAACCAACAGATCAAAAGCCAAACAAATAATAATTCACACACATTGAACACTTAATATATCAATAAAAAAAAATCTCCAAATATGAAAATGAATACATTTTTGTACCATGTTTATTCTTAAAAATGTACTGAAACACTTCCCTATTAGCCTGTATGGTGCGTCAACATTGGTATGAACTGAGTGCAGTTTCTCCCCCCATTATGTGCATCAACAGTGAGTGCAGATAGTTAACGTCTAGTAAGCTGCCACAATAGGTTATTCTCCAAAGACTTGGTTCTTGTCAGAGAAATAGCTTATGCAGCACCATGAACATCAGCCCATTCTCACTAAGCTTCATTGTTGCATCAGAAATAGCTGTGCAGAATCTCAAAGATGTTAAAGTTTTCACCCGGCTCCCTTCGCCACCCCCCTCCCTCTTTCCCACAAACAGACACACACAAACCAAGTGATGTGTCTCATTTATTCTGTCATTCTGTCAGGGAGTAATACCTCTGTGGAGCAGTGATTCATGTTAGTCTAAAATCCAATAGCCTTGTAAATCAGGCAGCCTGGGCTAAAGGATGGCAGACTCCACCTACTATTTTTTTCTCTTACTCCCTCCACCCCCATTGCCTCCTGTTATGCATCTCCTCTACCCATCTGCCACACCAAAATGTGCTCTTAGAAATGAGTAGCGGCAGGTTAGTGACAATACATTGATGTTTGTTCTCTCCGGACTGGCAGTATATTGACTTGACTGTCTCCTAAGCATCTTTAGACTGCGTCTTCAACTGAGACAGAGAGGCAGTAAGTTTGCAACAGGCAAGAGGGAGAGGACATGGGAATCTTGTGCATATTGATCATAGTTGCCAGCAATGGGGAGTATGAGACAATTGGAAAAATGCAACAAGAAACGGGATAAATTAAGTACTTAGCTGGGTTGCAAAGAAAGGCAAAGAAAATAGGTTGAAAGTCTTGTGAAAGAATTGTGCGAGACTTCGGAGCGTGACGGATAAACAGCATAGCAGTTTCTCTGCAAGCCAAGTGGAGCAAAAGAATAATGTGAACGGTAAAGCACAAAGACCTTGGAAAGGTGAGGTGGAATGTGTTCCGGCTCCCTCACAGCACATTCAATTCTGTAGCGTTGCATGTGTGCACTTCTATCCATTGTTTAGATGCGATCTAGATTGAATCTTAGCTTTATTTCGAAGCCTCAGCTTGAGTTTTAATTATTGATATATCTCTCTGCTAGTTAAAATGGGTTCCGACTTGGAAATGAGGCCCACAAAGCCCAGCGGCTGGTTTTGGCACCAGTCCACTTCTGTTCTGCAAGAACTTACAAGGAGTTAAAATTACCAGGGTCATAACTTACTTTATGACCCTGGTAAGTTAAGTGTGCAAGGGGACGTTGTGTGAGACAGGCACATGCACATACAGCGTCTTGCAAAGGTACTCATACATATTGAACCTTTCCAGGTTTTGTCTTGTTAAAGCTAAAGTGTTTTATTGCAGTTTTATAAGATAAACCAGCAAATTATCATATATTTATCAAATGCAAGGAAGTGATTGATTTCTTTTCTTTTTTTTTAATTACACAGAAAAATCTTAAAAGTGTGGTATGCACTCGTATTCACTGCTAAATAAAATTTGGTGCCCCAAGGTTTTTTAGAAGACACCTAAAATATAAATCCATCATCTAAAAACAATCAAATGCATACCTCCAAATACATGACGATCACCTAGATTGACAAGTTGACCAAGGAGAACCATGTTAACTCTGGAACAGATGCAGAGATCCACAGCTCAGGTGGTAGAAACTACCAACAACAGGACAAAAAATTAGTTTTGCACTCTACAAATCTGGCCTTGAATAGAGGTAAAATAAAAGTTATTGTTAAATATGAGTCCAAACAAAGGCCCGTTTGCAGTTTGTCAAAGCAAATTCAAAAGAGGATCCTCTGGTCAGATGAGATCACAATTAAATGTTTTAGTCTATACTCATAATGCTATGTGTGGAAGAAAATTAACACAGCAAAAAAACCTGTTTGAGGCTGATAAATGGTGAGGCTGGAGTTTAGCTTCATCTTATGCAGGACATAAACTCGACAACTACAACCAAAGCTACAGTTGTTTAGATCAGGGCTGCCCAAACTTTTTGAGACCAAGATCTACTTTTTCTCTCACCAGCTGAGATCTATCTCGTGACACAAAGACATAAAAATTGTAAATTAAACTCTCTTGACTTATTTTATATGCAAATATATATCAGTTATAGCAGAAATATTAAAGTGATAGAAAACCTAGTGCAGTTTCTTCCTCAGTGAGATTCTGACACTGGGAGAAGGTTACTGGTTTCTCAGTCACAAGCTGGTTGCAAACCTGAGGCCAGCAGGTGTCAGTCAGTTATGGTAGATCTGAAATTTGGTTTGATGACGTCAATATGAGAAGCTACAGACTGATAGGAGGAACCAAAGAGCTCTGTAAAGGCAAAGGCAAATCTTCTGAAGTTGGAATATAATTCATTTAATTTCCCATAATTATCGCGATAGAAGCCATTTGTTTGTTAAAATTTAATGAAATATATTTGTTCTATTTGATGTTTGTTGTGAATACTCACAAGTGAACGAGGTAATTAGTCCAAGTTTGTAGTTTATTGAACGTTCAGAAACTACAGCGGCTGTAATGCGCCACAGCAAAGGTAAACAAAGGTAAAATAACCCAAACAGGTGATCAACTCAAAACCACACCTACCTTTTTACTCTCCGTCTCTCTCTGTCGTGTAAGCACACCCGTTGCCCTGGCAACCGCCTGCACCCCACAAGCCGAGGAGAGATTTTGTTAAAAACATAACATTCAGTCCATTACGATATCAGGTTTCCAGGCTTGATATTTATTTCTCGATTATTAATAAGCCTCTCATGAACACAGCGATGGTTGATTAGTTAATTTAAACTCCCGCTCTGCTAGTCAGTCGGTCTTTGAGTCGCCTTTTTTTTTGTTAATGGAACCAAAAGGCACTGAATTGCGCAACACCATGTTGAAACAATAATTACTGAGATTATTAATTTTAACACTTTTGGTGATTTTTTAAAAATTATTATTTTTTAATGAAGATACAAACATTTAGGATCTTAATGAATATTTTGATAAGTCTGTCAAAAGAGAAAGTGCTGGTCTCAGCGTCCTGGCGACGTTCAGTTTGTCACCTACTGCCGAGATCAACTCAAAACCTTCCCGCAATCGACGTATTGAGCACCCCTGGTTTAGACCAAAGCATATTCATGTTTTAGAATACCACAAAGTATAGACCTAAGTCCAGCCAAGCATGTGTGATGCAACCTAGAGTGTTGTTCACATCTGTTTTCTATCCAATGTAATATTGGTTTATCTATTTTGCAAGCGATGGTCAAAAACAGTGTAAACCAGGCAAAGCTGGTAGAGACATAGATTTGCTGCTGGAAGAGAAGCAAATGGTGGCTCTACAAATGATTAACTCACAGTGTCTAAGTACAAATTCATTTAATACTTTTCAGATTTTTGTTTATGAAGTGAAAGGAAATCTTTTTTTCTCAATTATTCACTAATCTCCATTACATAAAATGCCAACACAATATATTGAAGTTTGTAATTGTAGCAAGGGCTGCACAGTGGCGCAGTTGGTAGCACTGTTGCCTTGCAGCAAGAAGATCCTGGGTTCTATTCCCGGCCGGGGTCTTACTGCATGGAGTTTGCATGTTCTCCCTGTGCATGCGTGGGTTCTCTCCGGGTACTCCGGCTTCCTCCCACAGTCCAAAAACATGACTGTTAGGTTAATTGGTCTCTCTAAATTCTCCCTAGGGGTGAGTGTATGTGTGAATGGTTGTTTGTCCTGTATGTCTTTGTGTTGCCCTGCGACAGACTGGCGACCTGTCCGGGGTGTACCCCGCCTCTCGCCTGCAACGTAGCTGGAGATGGGCACTAGCAACCCTCCCGACCCCATTAGGGACAAAGGGGGAACAGAAAATGGATGGATGGATGTATGTAATTGTAGCATGTTAAAATGTGGAAAAAAGCACTGTATTTGTTCATGTATGCTCAAATTTGCTGAATTGTTTGTATTATTTCATTTCTGTGGGTTTTTTGCCAAATGCATCAGGTGCAAACTGCTTTGCAAAAGAGAACAATGGGGGAAAATTGATTGGAAAAAAAGAGTAGGAGATGACCAGCAGAGTGAGTTGGAGCAAAAGAAGAGAGGGGGGGGACCAGGAAAGGGAATGAATTAGACTTGGTGTGTGTTTGTGTGTGTGTGTTGATGCAGGGGGTGTGAATAGTGGGCCTGGGTAAAATCAATAGTAAACCGGACGTGAAATGGAATTCGAGATAGGGTGCGATTTGAGGAGGGATCTGCGGTGTATGCACACAAGGATAGTGTTATGTATGATTGTGTGAAGGGGTGGATGTGTGTGTGCAGCAAAGGAAGCTAGGGCAAAGAGAGGTCAAAAGCTTAGCCATTTGAAGTGGTTGAAAGGGTATCCCACGAGCACAGATTGTGGGCAGGGGGCTAGTCGTGTAATTTTAATGCTTTTCCCCTACAAGGATGTGACTGGAGCACCTGGGGTGTTAAGTTGTGTGAGTCTGTGTGAGTTTTGCGGTCAACTCTCTGGAGATTTTCAGCGACATGCCCTGTTCACACTCCAGAAGCTCTAATCTCACCCACTGTCACACCCTTGCCAGTGTAGAATTGTTCATAAAACAGTGAGATACAGCAGATAAGTTGGGAGGAAAAAAAGATGGTCTAATGAAGAAATATTCGGACCTTAAGGAGTTCATTGGGAGGACTTGGCACTATTCTGCCAAAATGGTAGACGATTGTGTGCTCTTTGTACGAATATATAGATGAGAGTGAGCAGAGACATCCGTCTCCTTGACTGCAAGGTCGTCTAAGGGGAGTGTAAGAGTGCAAAGCTGAAAAGGAAAAAAAAAAGTGGACGAGAAATGCAGCGGTATTAGCAAATGAAATAAAAGAAAAGGTGAAATGAAAGTGGAAGTTAAGCATAGGTGTGGAGCAGAGGGCGAACAATGATGGAATGATTAGGCTTTTACCACATAATCAGCCTGTCTTTTATCTACCATATGCCTGGTAGGCAATTTCTTCAAATTGCCTACCAGGCAATGGAAGGAAAAGAGTACATTGTTGGACACAGGGTCGAATGGTGTGTAGCTTTTACACATTTATCTTCTTCATACTGGGTTATAATACAGATACAATACAGATCATTTATAATGCATCTAATAAAAGGGGAGAGAATTAAAAACATATCATTCACTCGTATTTTGTGGTAAAATCTATTTTAATTTTGAAAATAAGAAAGTGACTGCAAGGGCATTTTAACCCATCATCTACCTACAGAGATTACATTGTGTATCTAATTTTCTACTAACTTCCCTTCCACAAACTTCTACAAACAAAAATTATTTCTTCAAAATTACTTAGCTGACTTTTGAAAGTTGAACACAGCTGGATTTTCCAACACTAAAATGATCCAAAACACACACCAAAACTGGTTTCCGAATAAGAAAATCAGGCTAGTATCTATTCTAATTCAATCCAATCCACAAACTAAGCCTAAACGTGGGGTACAAGACAAGAACATGTTGATCAATTTAAATTTATATCAATTCAACCACTTCTCCAGAGCTTTATGGGACAAATATTAGTGAGAGCATATGAGATATATGCCACTCTGCTTTTAATCTTGTATGTATAATTTCAACCTTGTGTGGATAAGAGATAAATTCAGACTTGTTCGTCAATTTTTTCCCCCCTAAAAAAGTCATTAAAGTTATGCTACATTATCATCCTACCCTGGAAAAAATGGTTCAAAAGCATTAAATCAAACCCCTAAAGTGACAATAACTGTAACCTGAGGCAATATTTATTCCACAGAAGCTGCGACTTGTTAAAGCCAAAGTCACTTCAAAATGCAGGAGCACATATCGACAGTGGTTGTGTTCGTGCATTCTTACCTGTACAACTGCATGAAACATGCGAGCAGTTATAGTAGTGGTCAGGTGCGCTTTGGTCCATGACTTTAAAGTGGAGCAAGAAAAAGCATGAAAAAGTTATACGATCACACCCCCCCCCTCTGTAGGCAGCTCTCTGGGCCGTGAAAGTGAGAAGAGAAAAAAAAACCTGGCTGCTCTGAATGAGAAATGCCTGTGTTTTGTCTTTTCGGTTTTTTTAGCGACAGCCATGCTGATCTAAGCAGCGCTCATTGTGGGATGCGTAAAGAATAGCTCCTGTTTGTTTTCCTCTCTCAAACCTTCACAAAGAATAATCGCGTTCAGTCCCGTAGACACAATGTGCTATTGATTTGCAGAAAATATCTGCTACCTGCAGATAGAATTTCCAGGGAGCATCTAGTGGCTTAGAAAGCAGACAAAGTTTGAAAATGTTCGTCTCATGTATTTCATTACTGCTCAAATGAAGCTCATGTGAAATACGCCACTCTATTTTTTGCCCGAGGCTGCAACGTGCACATATTCTCTGCTCTGAGCCAAGCCTATTGCCAACCCTATTGTAAAGCAAGCCTCTCTTTTTTTGCAGGTATACATCTCTAGGCATTTGAAAGTGACAACGCTGTAATGAAAATCCCTTGGTTTGTGTGGCTGTGTATGTGTGCAGCAGTGGTGTTCTGAAAGAGTCTGGCAGGGTCACCTCTCCCCCCTGGTATCTGTTTCTGTGCCTGGACCTGGGTCACGCTCTGCATCCCCGGAGCTCCGATCTGCAGAGACAGCATTCGCTTAAATTTGCACACACACACACACACACAGAGCACACATTTTACCACTCCAAATGAGTTCCCATGGGACTGCATGTCTCCTGTCAGGACCTGCTGTTGCTTAGAGACTGGTCCTGGGGCAAAGCAGTCACTCTCACTCACTCCCCTGGCCTCGTTACACTTTTACTAAGAATGATGGCGCTCGGCTGTGTATTGTCCATGAGCTTAAGTGAGTGTGTGCTCTATGCTACACATTTTTAAAACTAAATAAGATTCCCTGCATTGAACACAATCATCGTGCTTTTTCCATGTTTCTAGAAACGGTAGTTAAATTTAAATGGCTGCATTTGTTTTTCCATACTCTCAATGTGTATACAAAACCACAATCTCACCATGCAGCCCCTTTTTCGAGTTCAGTAATTACACACAAGAAGGCTATTTTACAGAGATAAATCTACTGGCAGTTTTGAACAGCCCTGTGTTTTTTTTTTTGTTTTCAAATCACATTTTACTGTCTTTGTGTGTGCACAGGAGTGCATGCATCTCACAACAGCAAGAGGAAGAAAAATGGGAGATTTCTTCTGTCTCTTGTGCTGCTAAACTGTGTATCCAAATGTGCTAATTTGACAAATGAAGGACAAAAAGGCTTTAGCAAAGCTGAGGTAGCTACTGACGGATGACAGATTTCACTGGGTATTTCAATTAGCCTAATGCTGAAATGCTTAAATCTAACTACTGAGCGGTACGGCACAGGTCGGTACGGTTTGGTATGCTAGTTTGTGCATTTCATTTATAAAAGCAGCCCATACGACTGACCAGTAATGCACACTTCCTGGCCCCCCTTCAGTTGTAGGTCCATGGGACAATGATACAGTGTGATTAGGGCTGCTTCTGTAAGCTTTTAGCTGCTGTTAAAGACTTGTGCAATGAGGCTATTTCATAAACCGGTTCATCCAGTTTCTCACGCAAAATCAAGAGATCACTGCTGCCTACTCCCTCTTGCAGGTGGCAGTATTTCATACTTTTACAATACTGCTGCCTTAGCCTCACTAGATGTAAAGTTTCATGCTGTGTTCCAGTTATCTCAGAGCTCAGGGTTCGGTTTGAGGTCACATCTCAATGTTGTTATGCAATGTTTGGTTTATTATTATTAAAACTGATATCATTACTATTAAAACCTCATTTTAATAGTACCGTGGTTTCCCTCTAGAGAAACCATGGTATATTTTTATCATATCATATAAGAACTTCATATCAGAAAATGACTAGTCTCTTCCCTTCAATATTTCTGCTTTTTTTTAATTTAGTCTTGATTTATCCAGGTAAATACTTTGAGAACCACTTTTCAATTACAAACATGACCACAAGGCTGCTGAAATAAATTGACTCATTAGACGCAGCTGTATGAAAACATTCCCTTTTTCTGCTCCACAGCAATTTCCATCCTTCAAGCACTCACATTATAGCTTTTGTCTCCTTGCAGCTGTACAGTAAGCTGCGATGCGACGACCAGCCGATGCTGGATCATGCAGAACAGCTGCTGGGCGAACTGGGAGGAGAAATCGAGGAAGAAGACGAAGACCCAGCTGTGGACGACGACTACGAACCTTGCAGTGACAATGAAGAGGAAGTAGAGGCCCCCATGGAGCACTGACTGCACCCCATCATGTTTTCCTTGAGTTTTTGTGCCCTCTTCAAAGTGCCTTTTTGTACAGGCTTTTCAAAGATTAAATTGATTTGCACAAACAGAGCGGTATTAAAAATCTACTCAATCTCTTTCAGTTAAGTTGCTAAATGCTTTTGTCGAAATAAGTGCATACTTGAGTAATGCTTCCCCTAATCTTCTCGACAGATGCCAATGAAAGAAATTAGTTTTTAGAGGTTTAATTCTCATCAGCAGCTCTTGAATGCTTTACCTTCACTGCACACCCACACAGTTTTGTACGAGCGGGAATGTACCGCACGTACACAAAACAAAAGCACAAAAGAAGCATGTTAATTACTCTATCCTTTTTTCCTCAGCACAACAAGCAGAACTGCTTTTCCCTCTAAGCATTGTCAGAGAAACCCAGTTATTAACACTTCATGCTATTTTTACATGCGCTGTGATTTTAATGCCTAGTGTTTATGTAAATGCTTGATTTTTTGTGGTATTCAGCTCATGCTTCATGTGTCTCTTTTTTTTTTTTCATTTTTGGGGGGTTAAACTCAGAGACTTAAGACAATAGAGTGAATCTGACATTAACTCATGCAGAGTACATCTCTCGCTCGCTCTGTTGCTGCTCGAGTGTTCAAAGTGACTTGCATAACCGAGAAACGAGCAACTGACTTTTTAACACAAGTCTTCACATAACGTCCTTTTAATAGTCCCACAGTGTTAAGGACATAAAAGCCTGGGTCTGTGCATTGTGGCATACAATTATTTCCTACAATGTATGAAATATGTAGTGCAGCATCATGTAAAGGCTTAGTTCTATAAATACGTTTGCTGTTTGTGGCCAAAGGTGTTTGAGAATGTCTTTGGCCCCAGCAGCTCTAAAGCAAGTATGACTGTGTACCAATTTACTCTTTCAGCACAGAGAAATTAGTCTGAAATGTTTTCAAATCTCTACTATAAGCTGTACAGCCACTTCTGGCTTCAAATCTAAAAGATAAATGAGAACAATTGCCTTTGCTCTATTTAGACCTAAAATATATTGACTACACAATTTAATTAGTATCTGTTTAAACTCAAATTTAACAGGACTAGATTAGATTTTGATACAATTCTTGTCTTGACTATTTTGTACTTATAATGCAATTCTGGTGCAAGAAAGCATTTCCAAACAATGCATTCAACGTTTGAAGTTATGATGTGACAAACGGAATGGAGAAACATTTCTTAGGCGCTGTGTGTATTTGGTCACTGGACTTCTGAATGCTAAAAGAACAGTCACATATTATGTAAGGTAACATGAGACACTGCTCACAAAAACTTGTTAAAAGGCTATGAAAGCAGATTCATAAAAGTATTAAAATGCAAACTATAAAATGTGTCAAGATTGATGAAAATGATCCACTTAAAATATTACTGCACATTATAGTTCAGTGCACTGATGACTCTGGCAAAGAAATGGTTATTTAATCTTTATAGACAAATAAATCATTTATTTTATCACTTCTAAACAGGGTGAGCAACCAGTTCACTATGCGATACTTTGGACTGATAAATATTTTCTTGATTTTTTTTTTTTGTCTATTAAATGTTTATCTTAATTGGTATATCCTAAAATGCTACTAAAGATTTTTAAATGGATCTTTGAGACAGAGGTATATTATTTTTTCATCCATTTTTTTTTTTAATAAAAGACAGCTTAACAACAAAAGATACTTATTTACGTTGCTTTATTATGTATTGAGAGATACATAATATCTCTCAATAGTAGGGTAAATGAGATACCCTTGATCTCATTTAAGATTATGAAAAACTTAGAGCCTCAATATAAATGTTTGAAATGTAGACAGAAGTGATATGTTTCTTAAGTTTAGTTTTGGAATGGATGGACAAATGCTTCTGCAATTGTTTGTACTATCCTAAAAGCCCTGTCTGCATCAGCAAAACATTCATGTTTAAATAATTACCATTTCTGATACTTATGTTGGAAGTTGTTTCCTGGTTCCTGGTTCCTCTGACCCTTGCTAAGGGACATTTCACCAAATGGTACCAGGGTGCATAAATGTTTTAGTTTTTCTATTTTTGGAATAGCAGAGAAAATCTGCTATAAATTTTAATTAATTTGTTTTTAAAATTCTCTAAAGTTGTTGGTTGCCTGATCATAATACCCGACTAGAGAGCTGCAAAAATACATTATTAAAAGGCTTAGATTAATGTAGCAACATGATGATGATGAGTGTTTGTAAATTTTTGTTTTGTTTAGTTAGGTATCTCTCCATGTCCTATCTCTGTTAGTACACACAACACACCGTGAACACCCACAGCAGTGTCGTGTCTTTGAAAAATCCCAAACCTGGTAAAAAAAAAAAAATAGAGTGTTATCAGAGATCCTGTTGCAGATAGTGACCCTGCTGCAAACTGAGAGGCCTGGCAGCCATTTGATACCCTGATCTGAATCAGTTTTTTTTGTTTGTTTTTTTATGGAGCATCAAATATACCCCAGGAGGGAAAAAATTGCAAATATAATGTTTTCTCTGTGTGTGTCCATGTTGTAAAAGTTTTGCAGATTTATGAGATGCTTTACTTGTGGACTAGACTTTTTTCTCCCATATCCATGTCTGCTGTGGTTAGTGTACAGGGATGCACCTCTGCAGGCCTTGAAGAACGAATACCTGAAGCCATTCTGTCATCCAGCATTTTCGTTTTTCTAATTAAAGCAGGCTCTAATGTGTCTGTGCATTTTTGTGGATACGCCTGTGTGTTGTGGCATGTGTCTGGACAGCTCATCCGCAACAACGTCTGATTAATGACTCCTGTGGGGGTGAGTGAACTCAGGCGGTCAGCCATGTCTGATAATTCTAAACTGACCCAGTGTGAGAGGGGCCTCTGTGGACAAACAAAGCCTCAGGTGATCTGAAAATCCTTCAACATAATCTCACCTGTATATCAGCTTTAGAACTGATGGGGTATTTTCACTTGCTGAGAGGTCACTAGGGAAAGGATGCACATTCTTTTCCAGGATGTTTTGCACTGGCAGGCATCTGTTTTTCCAGGGTTCCTTCAAATTATGAAATTGGTGTAAATATTTTTTTTTTGACCCTGAGTAGTACAGGAAAAGAAAATGGAATAAGGACTAATATTTGTATTTCTAGACCTGCATTGTCATGTGAATATTGTGAATTGCTAAAAAAAATTCACTGAAAATCCAGATTGTTGTATGTTCAAAAAACCTCTTAACGTTTCCTGAATAGGCCTATTTCTGGAGGCAATATAGAACAAGTGATAAACGGGATGTTTTTTTTTAAAGAAAACGGAAGAATGTACCCATCTATCTACACTACATCTGTGTTTACCTGTTTGTCCATACATACATACATCCGTCTCAAAAACAATGGATTTGTTTTTAAATGAAAAGTGTCAGAAACCTGAATTAGCCTAAAGGTTAAAATGGCTCTCAATGCCCAGAAATACCATAAACCTGTATTTGCAGATTGTAAAAAATAACAAATTACCTGGCAATAACTGGATATAAAGTAAATATCTGAACCGACTAAAAGACACACATCATCTTGCAGTGCTAGCTAATTCCTTGTGTGTAGTCATACATAAATCAAATTTGTCTTTTTCAACCTATAGGCTATGTTGAGCTATGTTTAGAGACCTCAGCAGTATACTCATGCTCATTCTCCAGGGAAGCCAAACCTTAATTAGTGTTTGTTTGTGTGTGTGTTCGTGTATGTGACTTTTTTTTTCCTCTTTGTAATCAACGGTAATAAAATAAGGAGAGGGGAAATAATCCTGGATTAACAGCTTTAAAATGCACATGTTTCAAAACAACAACTTGATTGGATCCTAATCATTCAAATTCCCTAATACAGCCAATAAGCATACTCATACACACACACCAGCTGAGCAAAGCAACCAACAGTTGTACTTGCATCAGATAAGTGAAATTTCCTAGATGTATGTGTGTGTGCGCTGTTTATCCTGTATTAGTGTGTCTCACTGACTTTAACTAGAAAGTTAAGCGAGGAGCTCCTCTGAAGGGATTAAGGAGGAAATTATCTGAATATGGAGACTTAAAGCTGAAGCCGTTTAAACGGAAACAGGAGGAGGGAGATCTGAGCTGAGAGGACAAAAAAGGAATGTGAGAGGCAGCTCTAATGTTTGTACATACTTTCATATGTTCATTTGTGGAAAAAGCCTCCTTGAAGTCACACTCAACCACTCGCATTTGCTTCAAGACCTATAAACAATTTGTTCAATCTTTCAATGAGGCCGTTAAGGCTGCTCTGTGAATCATGGATACTGTGCTTGGTTGCAGGAGCAGTTTATGAATATTCTCAGACGTGACAAAGAGCCTGGAAAGGAGGCAGAAATTTAGACAAGCGGGACAAGACGATGCAGAGGATGAAATTGACACCCCTGACTTGTGCACCGACAGGAAGCTTTGTCTCATCCATCTAGATTGATGTATTTTAGGATGTGGCCATGCATTCTAACTGAATTAATGGCATAATAGGATGGATTGTTATCTAACCCAAGAGGTTGACAGCCACAGGGTGAAGCCATGTATCAAATGATCTTTATCTTCTACTGTGAATCCTTGTCCTGCAAGGAAAACTTTCTTTAAGATTAATAGTTTTTTTCTCTTGTTTACTCTGCAGAAACACATTGTGTCCTTTAATGAAGCACAGAAATGTTATCTTCATCAATAATCTCTGTTTTTGGTCAATAAAAGTATTTTAAACTGTCCCACTGTGCATTTCTCCATGTTCACACATCTCTGCATTTCCCCAGTTTGTGTGTGAGTTTTGTTTTTCCTTCTTTGTCTCGTGTGTGCACGCGCCACAATCTTGGCTGGGAACATCTGTCTTTCAGAGATAACACAACCAGGGAATTAGCCATGCTGTCTTACAACCAAGCATCACATCTCACTATTACAGCCTCCTTAATTCTCCTCTATTACACCTCTGTGTTTGTGCAGATGAGTGGAAGCAATGTGCTGACAGAGTCAGGTCCTTGGGGGTGGGTCCATGCCAAGTTTAAGAATAATACCATACCAAGCGTGCTACATCTAATCTGTTAATGCATTATGGACACTCCACTCACTGGTCGGTTTATTAGGTTCACATGCGAGCACCAGATTGGACTCTGTGTTTTGGCAACAGAACCTTGATTTAGATTCTGCAATGCGCAGGAAACATCCCTCACATTTTGATCAATATTGACATGATAGCATCATGCATTTGCTGCACATTTCTCAACTGCACATCTGCGATACAAATTTGCCATTATGCCATATCCTAAAGGTGCTTTACCGAATGGAGATCTGGAGATTGCGGAGGCCATTATAGCACAGTGAGCTCATTCTTGTGTTGAAGAAAACAGTTTGAGACGAGTGCAACTTTGTGACATGGTGAATTATCCTGCTGGAAGTACAGATCAGAACCATGCAGTTATAATTTGATGGAAATGGTAAGAAACAATAGTAAGGAAGGCTGTAGTGCTTAAGCAATGCTCAGTTGTTGCTGAAGGTAGCATTAAATATTCCTGTCTTGCAGTAGGGGGTTGTGATACAGACTTTTTAAAATTTTGGGGTTTGCCCCCTAGTCTCGGTGAAAATAATTCATTTTCTGTAACGTATAAAGACATTTTTGACAAACTCTGTCACGTAGGGGCTTTGTAAAAGATCCAAGTGCAGAGATCGACTGTGGCAACAGAGCTCTTTCATCTAGAATGACAAGGTGAACTTAAGGGGGGATCCCAGAAAAAGAAGATTCTTGAACACAGCCAGAGTGGAGGAAGAATCCAGCAAAGAAAGACGAATAACTAGGTGCTGAACTACTGAGGAACGGGCGGAAAATAGCAAAGAAACTAGATTAACTAATCATAAAAGATGTGGAGCAGCTGTAGCAGAGGGAAAGCAGGGAAACAGGGAGAGGGAAACAACACAGGGAGCTGATCTAAGACTTAAATGGATCTACATACCAAGGGATATAGACTAACACAAATCTATGAGAATACATGAGAACAAAGAAGAGAACCCAAGATTAAACAAAGAAAAGAAAAGGATTTAACCTGTATGACAACAGGTTTCTAACAATTCTGAACACTGAGAAATTATTGTAATAGGCCAAGAGCTATAAATGAATAAGATGAAGTTTAAAACACAAAAGACAACCAAAATCTGACCAAACAACTACCACAACATTCATAACTTTGAGAATAATGAATATCTTCATTGTCATTGCAAGGAAATTAGGATAGGGTATGTCTGTATTACGACAGTCAGAATGTAACACCCACACTATAAATAAACACTTTTACCCCGAAACCTTGCTTCCATGTGCTCAGTCAGTAATGAACAAAGGAGCAAAAATTTAACATAGACATGGACAAGTTTGCTATGAAGTAATCTGTGTGGCCTGCGTAGAGTTTTGACCTTACCTGAGTTGAGCAGCAGGTCACAAATACCCTCCTGGAAAAAATGACAAAATATTCCCATGAACATCTTGGAGCTGGAGCTCTTAAAGGTTGTTGAGCCAACATTATATTAAATGTTTAAGAATGGGATATTATTAAACTCTATTTGTGTGCAAAGACAAGTGTCTCAAAAACTTTGGCAACATAGCCGCTTTCTACATTAGAGAAAAGTCTTACAGAAACATGTTTTGGCTCAGCGGCAGAGAGGAGTAAATAGCGATTGGATAAAAAATGAGGTGGTGTTCTGTTGGATAAGGGTATAATTCAGAGCTTTTTCTGGCTCTGAATTATACATAGTGATGCATTGTTTTGAAGTAAAAGCTCTAAACAGTCAGAATCCAATTATCTCTCCACATATCGCACCTGCAGGCAGAGCAGTGTCTCTTGATACATCAGCGGTGGCAGATTACTCTTTGAACTGTACTTTTAGGGGAAGTTCAAAAGCTCAGGCAGAGTTAACAAGGTGATGCATGAAAAAGAAATCATGGGAGATGCAGAAAGCAACTCAAAATAACGACCCAACTAAGAGGTCATCGACTGTTTAGGTAATGGAGACCAGAATTTCAGCTTTAACCTTGTCATTTGGGTTCTTTTGAACTTTTATTCTCACTTATTGGTGCAGCTGCAAAGATTAAGTAAAAAGGGGATACATTTAAATTGAACAGTGTGAACAATGTGTTTTCTGTGCATCAGAACTAAATAAAACTTTTAATGAATGTCATTGTGAGAGAAAAATAGCTATTTTTGAAAAGTGACAATGTTGTACTGTATATGCTTTGCAAGTCCGTACAGTAAAAACTGCATTTAAACAGTTTTGAATGAGTGGCATTGAAGGGATGACGATTCCTTTTCTTTTGCACAGCCAGAGAACACAGTGGGAGTCCTGCTCACATGGCTGAATCAAAGAAGGTCAGATTCAAACCATAGAAAATAAAGAAAGGAAGCAAATCAGAGATGTTACACAACCTCAAATACAGTACCTACCAAAATAATTGACTTCTATTAAACTTTTGGCATGCAAAAACCATAAACAATTTACCTTTGAGATTCATAGGGGACTCAGCAAACATGCTGTATATATGGGGTCTGCTTAAATGTGAATACTTTGCCCTAAATGCAAACACTGGACTTCTCCGTGAACTTGCCATCATGATGGTGAAACCTATAGTGGCACTAAAACAACTATCAGCTACCTTAGATGACTTTCATGTCTAAAAGTCAGCTAGTTTCGTTGGTTATCAAAAATGCAATCACTTTCATGGCTCATAAAACTGAATCATTTTAGGTCGAAGACAATTTCGAGGGAAAATTTGGAAGAGGAAAAATTTCTATATTACAGCAAAATTCTCCCAGCAGTTTGCGTGATTTATACTCATATATAAATCCACTCAAGATAAAAATAAGAGAAAACCTTTTGGGTCTGATTTGTGCTATAGAAAAATGATAAAGAAAAGAAGAAAAAATGTTCCTCAAATACACCTTCTGGCAGCTGCTACACCGTTTTGGTCCATTTCATAAAATCAAAATAAAATACAATTAATAAACTGTATAAAGGATTCAAAATATGTTTAACATTGCAAGTTTGGATAAGGTGATAGCCTCAGTCACAGTGAGGGGCACTTTTTCCTGATTACAATCCGTGGCGTTCCACACTGCAGACTAACAGTCAGATGTGGTGCCAATAAAATGAATTTCTGCCCAAGCAGAGAGCTCTTTGGGGCTGCTGATGTGTCTGACTGAGTGCCAGATTTAGTTTTTATTCCTCATTAGTTCTCAGAAGCTGATTGACTGAGCAAACTGCTTCCTCTCCATCATAAATCAACCTGCTCTCTGGGAGCGTGCACACGCAGCAGCAAAACATGAACTCACCAGGGGGCAAATCTTGGAGCTTAGGTAATGGTTTAATCAGTCACTGACAGGAAGTACAGTGATATTGTGATTACTAATTTCCACATGACCGCATTGCGAGAGTGTGGGAGAGCTGGATTTTTTCTTCTATAATAAAAGTTCTCAGCACCACCTTATTATTTTCTTCTAAAGAACCCTTTTTTGGCTAATGTGTAATTTTTTCAGCATTTGCTCTTAGAATGCTGCAGTAATTTGAATTCCTATGAAGTGTGGAGAAGAGGGGAAAAAGAAGCACTCAGTTGATATTTTTATCATATTCCTTATTATCAGTTTGAGAGCACAGAGAAGTTGCAGCACAAATCTGGTAGATCTCTAAATGAAACTTGTAGAGAGACTGAACAGTGGGTTGAATATATATAGAAGTTTATGTTGAAACATGCTAATTACTACTCTATATTTCAAGCAGTCTGTTTGATCTCTTGTCCCATTGAGAGAGACAGTGGGTCTTTGTCTCAAACTTAAAGGGTCAGAAGGAGGAGAAAACAGACTTAGGCTCTAATTACAGAATCTCTGCAATACTTTTTGCCACCACCTCCAGGCAGGGAGTACATATTTTGTGCCTTGTCTTTTTCTTTGCATTCATGTTGCCCTTTCTGCTATACCCACCCCTAAAACTGTTTGCAAGGCTGTGCTCAGTGATATCATGGAGGGAAAATCAATTCAATTTCTCAAAGTACTCTGGGTAGTCTGAGTCCATACGCCATCTGGATGCCGCTCTGTTCTTGTCTGTGTTCTGTTCCCTGGGAGCCGGCCGCTGCAGCTATCAACTATTTGGCAAGCAGCTTTATTACCAGCCTTGAATGCATAGCAACAGTTACCATCATCCATAACCCTTGGCATGAGATACAAGAATTAAACTCATCTATTTTATTAATGATGCAAAAGGTTGGGTTTTTTTTCTACCATTTAATGTATTTTCTGCTGTTCTAAAGCAGCTTGAAGTGAGGCCGGAAAAATCTGTCTTTAAACAAAATCACTTTAATGTTTGGCAATAAGATGCATTCCATACACAAAATGTGTTAGCCTGTAAAGGGCAGAGTTGTCATTTGCGTTTAAATTTAGAAAATGGGTTTCACAACTTTCTAAATTGAAACTTTATGATTCATTGGTACCAAAATATAAATTTTTTTTACAAGTGAATAAAGTGCTTTGACCTATTTTCTGAATATATACTCTGAATTTATATACTACTTCCACAATTCTACACTTCCATATAAAAGTGTCTAAATCACTGGTGCCACAATTGTTATTGCCCTGTTAATATCTTTAAATTATATGTAACTGTAAAAACAAGTTAAGTAGATGCAAACACTAAATATGAAAATACGCACCCCAACATTATTTTATTTTTTTTATCCTTAATTTCTTTTGCGTTATTTCAGTTGTTCAGTGCGATTCCACATCAACCGCGAGGTGGCGTATGTCGCATTGGTGGCATAGAGAAGGTTGGGCACAGAAGAAGAATAAACCTTCCTAGATGCTAAAGGAAGCTCGACATGTGTGTTTCATCTTTTCTCAATCGCAGGTCGTAAAAATGTATTTTGATGCATCTATATTGGTATCCTTTGAGTTGAAGAGGCTATTAAATCGAGTGTCACATAGTGAGTCTTGTTGTTCAGATTGTGATTAGTGTTGTGTACAAAATGTGACATGTTTCTGAAAGCTAATTAATTCTAATGCTAGCGGCCTTTGTACGTGTGTGAGCTAACCGAGGGGCAGCTGAGGGACTGTTGAATTCACTTTGAATTTATTGTGTTTCGTACTTCTTGAGACGGTTTCCACACTAAGGACATTATTTTAGTGTCTTCATTTGTAAAATTGACACTTCTTTATAGGTTATTGCAAAAAACCCCCCAGAGAAACAATATTGTTATGACATCCAGTGAGTAAGTAATGGCTGCCTATATGTGAAACTTTGTAAAGAGAAACAGCATTAGAGACGAATTACACCTTATTCAGTTTTGTGGTTAAATAGTAGTTTTTGTGTAAGAAATGACACACTGTTATTGTTTTAAAACAATGAATACAATTAAAAGCTAAAATGCTTAAATGTTATAGTATGTTTTATTTGTGCAAAATAAAAGTTGTAAAAGCTATTTAATATGGTTAAAAATATTTATTTTGATAATTAAAAATACAAAAAAATCTGAGGAAAAAGGACAAAGTATTTGAGTTAAAGCACTAATTAAAAAAAGCTAATATGGTTTAGAGAATTAAAAGCCATCTGTGAATAGATTTTGTCATTTCATAAAATTCATAACTTTAAATCAGTGCTTCTCAATTCCAGTCCTCAGGGCCCCCTGCTCTGCATGTTTTAGATGTGCCTCTATACCAGAACAGCTGATTCAAATGATTGCATGACCATCAAGTGCTGCAGAAACCTGTTGATCACCCATAGATTCAATCCAGGTGTGTAGCAGAAGGGAAACACCTAAAACATGCAGGGCAGGGAGGCGTGAGGACCGGAATTGAGAAACACTGCGGTAAATGGAGCATGTTAAAAGAATTCTTGTTTGTGATGTACTGAATCAAAGAGTTATCTGTTGGAGTTACCCTGTGATGGCTGAAGTATTTGATGCATGAAGTATTGTATATGGATTATTTTCATTGTGCAGAAGACAAATAAACCTTCCTGTTAGGTGCTAAAGGAATCTCAACGAATCTCATCTTTTCTATGTCGCAGAGTCGCACATTGAAAGAACGAAATTTACACTTCAACCTGAACCCATCCAAGGTTGGTGGGTAACATAGCTAAACTGTATGCTTCAAATTTCTAATTTGTAATCATGACTTCTTTTATGCTTGGCATATAAAAATGCTTGTAAAGTATGACTGAGGGTCTGCTGTGTTTTGGGCATGTTTTTCTTTCAAAGGACCTTGAAACCTTGTTGAAATGGATTCTAACACTGGATTCTATCTGAAAACTAAAAGCTAGTAGTCATATTGATTTATAATAGAACTTGCCAAATCTGTGCAGAAATGCTTCAAAAAGACACAAATTTAATCTTTTCTCGTGGCAATTTCAGTTCCCAGAAAAAAAGAAAGCTGAGTAGAGCTGAAGAAATCATGAGAGAGGATGCAGAGTTCTGAACGATCAAGAGAGATTCTCTAAAGATCCTGTTTCCTATATACTCCAACAATGTGAAATGTTCTGAGTGCTTCTCTACTGTCAGTAGGTGGTTGCACAAATTAGTAACAGCAAGGGTGCCGATAATTGTATCTACAGTGATTGTTTAAAAACTATTATTACTTGTATGGATTTTTTTCCTCATTGATTTAGTACACTCAATTTAAAAGTTGGATCATTCTACAATTTTCAGTGGAAGATTTGCTACTGCAATACTGCCTTTATTTATTTATTTATTTTTTACCAGGGATGATATAAATGTAGTTGGCTCTGTACACATTCACCCTGTGACAAGGAGTCAGAGGAAGATACTTCTTCAAATGAAAAAGATAAAACCAAAAGTTGGTTGACTCACACATAAAAGGTGTTAACAACCTTGCATATTGTAAATTTGTTGCTTTTTAAGCATGTTTCACCACAGAACTGATTAGCATGTATAATCTCCCATCAAAAGACTTTTTTCCCAATACAGATCTGGGTAAATCATAAATAGTCATTTAGCCTCAGTCTGATACCTCTTTAAATAATTCTCATATATGCTTGAAACCTCAGCAGCTTTAAAGTGCAATGAAGCAACACACTGCATTTCATCAGTGTTGCATGCTCTGCATCATTATTGCGATTGTGTCCCATTTAGTTCACTCACCACCACTGACGTTCCAGTTACTGCAGTCTCTCTTGTCCATTTTTATTGACAGCTACAGACATGTTGTCCCACTGGGAGTTTCTGCAGGACAGCTTTGATTTGCTGCTCCATTGCAAGGCAGGCTATGTTAAGAAAGGTAAGATATTGTTCTTCTGACAACATCTTCTAAAATGTGGATTGCTTCATTATTTGTTTCTAAAATTGAAACCACTCCAGAAGCTTCATGTTTACCAGCTTCATCCAGTTCAAATCAAGTTTTGATGTGTATTGGGTGATCCTGTTGGAACACACAGTTGTGTCAAAATTTCAAACATCGATAATTAAGCCTGAATTCATACTGAAAAATGTATCAATAAAGTCATAATTTCTTTCTCAAAATGTATCTGATTCATCAGCCACAGTCTTCTGTAAATTCATATCTTGACTGCTGATGTTTTCATGGGCAGGTTGCTGTCATGGTACGTTAATGCTGGTATGTTTATGCTCTCTTAATATAGCTTGTTGATAAATTGTATCATGTCACATTTCAGTACTGTTTCAGTTAGCAATATGCAGACAACTTGCAGCAAAGTATGTTTTAAATCAATTAGAGTTTTGCTTTGAGACAAAATGTAATGACTGATTTTTCAGCTGGACACTATATAGTTCTCCTTCACAAAAAAACTGAACAAACCATGTCGACCAGATCTCTCCTCTAACTGTGAATATCATTGCAGAGTCAGATGCTACAAGGCTTTCTTTGTGTGTTGGAAACAGTATGTGTATATCAACACAATAGTGGGCATGGCTTTAATTCAGACTTCTAAGGTGTTCATGTGAAAATAGATTGTGATTTATTTTTAATTGGTGTGCAAATTGTGACCACATAGCTTACTGTAGTTACAGTTTACATGAAGTGTAAGACAGTAGTAAGGGAACAAAGTGGAGTTGAGCTTCAAGGACTTTTATTCCAAAATATTTCAAAATGTCTTTATTAGGAATCTAATTGGATACAGATCAGATTCTTATTTGTAGTTGTGCTGTGTTTACTGCTGTGTTTAAGTGCATTAAATACAGCCATGTAGATTAGTATATTGTCACGAGTGTTTCACTAAGCAAAAGAACAAGCAAATCCTGTGATTCTTTGGATTTGCAACCAAAACATACTAAAGTTGGATGTACTGCCAATTAGACTTCCAATTTCTGAAGTAAACGGAAAACAGCATTAGCTACTGTGTGTTATAAAACTGTTGGGACTTCTGTGTCAGAGGGCACACATTACATAGATGTTGTTGCAAAACTGCAAAACATGACATGATCAGCAAGAGTCAGACAGATTTTGGAAAAGCATGAAAGTCCCTTTATTGTCACTCACACTTTAATATAACATCAGCTTCATGAACTGTTAAAAGCACTGTGACAAAAAGAAAACGCCATGTCTCAGATTTTAAGTTGTAAAAGGACATCTATTAACAAATGCATTAAGTGGGGATTCATTAGTGTATGAACATATTTTATTTTAATGATTTCAAATATATAAATCTGTGTCCTTCATGATGTAAATTTGTCTTTGGACAGGATTACTCCTATCTCACAGAGAGCTCACATAAGGTTAAAATGGCCGTGCCACATCCCCCTCTGGTCCTTGGTATGTTATCTGTTTGTTGAAAGTCACAGCCTAACCCAGATAACCTGTATGAAATGGAGATAAGCGGGGAGTATTATCACTTTCTCTTGTTACCTTGTCTCTGGATTGAAGGGTACTTCAAAAGGCAGCTGGTCTGCCTGTAACTCTGTAGGAAAAAGAGAGGATTACACAAGCCCAGCTTGTCTTTGAATAGCAGGTGTACCTTTTGCTTTTATTCTGGGCCTGAATGAGAAATGATGGTCAAAGCACAGAATCAAAGTCTGTTTTTTTTCCCTACTGTCAGCAGCAGCAGAGCAGAGGCTAACCGGAGATACAAATTTTCATTTGATATCAGTCAATACTTGTTGGTGTATATGCACACATAGAAGTGTGTTTGTATGTGAGTAAGAGTTGGCGCTGATACGAGGAAACCAATAACAAATGCCTAATTTGAAATAAAAAAAGATTTCAGACTTTTCTTTAAGCATTCCCCCTTGTCCTCTTGCTGCCAGGAGAGATTAATAACCATGGCAGCAACTCTGTGAAAATCATATTGCCTTCTGTTGAAAATGCATTGGCCATGATTGGTCTATGAAAGGCCGCGAGTTCAAGGGTTGCAGGGATACTGGGGACAGTGGAGTGAGAGGGGATGTGTGGAAAGCTGGGGCATGTGAGAGGAAGGGAATGGGATGATGGGAAAACAAGATTGAGGGAAGCAGGGAAGTGATGGGGAAAGGAGTAAAGTGAAGAGGATGAGGAAGGGAAGGAGAGAGTGGGGAAGAATGTTGAAGAGAAGTGGATGTGCTGGAAGTGGAGGCTACATGGGGGTCCATAGAGAGAGCTGTGTGTTGTAAAATGATATGGTGAAGATTGGAGAGAGCAGGGGAAGGTGGAAGTGGATTGGGGTTAGGAACTCCCAGAGTCACAGGGTGTGTAAAGCTCTCCTGTGTCATTGGGAGACTGACATGGAATGAGTGCTGAACTTGTCTTTGCAACAAATCTGGATGAATCAACTGAGGCTCCATCAGGCTGTGAAGGGGCACAGGTTTATATTGTTCTTGTGAAATAAAGCAACTATCTGTCCGTGTGCCATGTGTGTAGCTTGTCTCTGTGTGAATATCTGGACTTTCTTGTATCTTTTCCAGGACTTTCTGCATGTGCTCTCTTGCTTGCTCCTGGAGGACACGATATTTGTCCATCTCCTCTGCTGAAAAGCTGATTGGTGTAGTGGTCTCTACATCTGTGTGTTTGTCATCTGCCTTAATCTCCTGCAGACAGAGATTTTGGATACTGCTGGCATTTGACTCAGCAGTGTTAAGAGGACATATTGATCTGACACCCTCTGTTCCAAGGGCCTCGTGGATCTTAGCTTCTTCCTCTCTCTTCTTTTCCAGACTCCTCTCCAGCAGACCCTTTTTTTCCTTTGCCTTTCTTTGGATTGCAGGAAGTTTTCCAATGAGAGGTAAAGTCAACATCTTGGACCCTGTCTGTGGCAGAGTCTTACTAGGATGTAACTCTGGAGAAGCTGTGTCTGAGATGCTAGTTGCATCGGAAGCAGAGGGTAAGTGGTCTAGCTGTGAACTTGTCTCATTTAGCAGTAAGTGATTTCTGTCACAATTGAGGTTTGGCCCTTTTAGCCGTAAAATCTGGGGGAATGACTGGGAAACTGACAACATGGAGGGAGTGAATTTGGGGTTGCTGTGCTTCCTTGTCTCCAGGGAGATGTCTGCAAACATTGACGATGCTTTGCATGAGCTGACAGACAACCTATCTACAGTGATTCCTGAGCAGGTACTGCTTTTGCTCCACTCACAGCTTAGCTCTGACAAGCTGGTACTGCTACAGGGGCTGCAGGAACGTGGGCTATGGCATCTACTACCCTGTGCACCTATTGCAATATGGCAGTTGGAAGGATGTTGGCTTGCCCACCACTCAGGGCTTGAGAGGTGCCTTGAACTTGACCGCCTTGAGCCTCCACACCTCCATGTGCTACATGGGCTGTCTCTGTTGTCACAAATTGACTTGGTGCATGAAATGGACCTACTTGTTTCCCTGTCTTCCCAGCTATCACTGCTGCCAAAAGTCCACCTGTCAATGCTGCTCCTGTCCCAGTCTACATCCTCTGGCTTCTCATGTCTCTTGCTCCAGCAGCAAGGATTTGGGTTAAGCCTTCTCTCATGATCCCACTCGGCTGATTTATATTTTGGGCTCCATCCAGTCCTTAACCTGCCTTCCTGACTGCCTCCAGCAGAAGCACCTCTTGTCCACTCCCTCTGTTGGGGGTCTAAAGTCAGGCCTCTGTCTCTGCAGCCTGAGCGCCTCCCTGATTTCCAGCTCTCACCATGAATGAATTCTCTGTCCCTGTGGAAGAGTTTTTTCTTTTTTATCGGGCCGCTACCACAGCTGTTGTCAGGGTAACAGAAGTCAATGAAACTCCTGGGGTTGCCATGGTGACCCCTTTCCCAAAACGGTGTTGAGTTGCATCCCGGCGACAAGGAACGAAAGGAGAAGTGGGACCGCCAGGGAAAAACGGCTGTATCTCCTGCTCGCTCTCTCTCCCCTACTGTGTCTCTGAGCCTGGTGAAGACTCTGTATGGTTCTGTCTGCTCAGTGTCCAGCTCTGACTTGAATTTACCACAGCGGCTCCTATGAGACCTCCTCTTTCTGACAGAGACAGATACTGGCTCTGCCACACATCTCCCCAGGAGACAGTCGCTGCCTGCACCAGCCACCCCCCTCACCCTTTTCTTTCTTTGTCTCCTTTTCTTTGCCCATGTCTCTTCAGTGTCTACTGCTCTACAAACTGCAGAGACAACACTCCTTACTTTGCAGTTTGCTAATCGCTGGTTTTTTGAGGACCTTTCTTTGTTATCCTTCTTCTTCTTTTTCTTTACCAGTTTGTGTTTCTTTGTGTTGGTCTTCCTCTTTCTGGGTGACACTTTTGGGACACCCACATGTGACTCTGGCGCTCTGGCAGACTTGTGTATTGTCTCACTCCCACATTCACACCTGGACGGGCTGATGCACATCCCTTGTGTGCCAGGGTGGGTGACAGACTCTAATTTACAGCTCAGGGTTGTGATGGCTCTCTTCCTGATCCCTCCTGCACCCTCTAATCTGCCTCCCGGAGGATTCTGTGAGTTTGTGTCAGAGCTGTCACTCTGAGTAGGGTCAAATGGATGGGGGGCTGCCCCCTCGCAATTTTCCTCACTTAGTATGCACTTTCCTTTGTCTGATTCTGTTTCAGGTGATGGAAGGTTTTTGTTTTCAAGGAGCAGATGTGCTTCTGTCTCTACATTGATATGTTGCTCATTTTTTACCTGTCTGTGTGTTCTAATCTCATGTCTCTCTTGTCCTTGCAAACAGGAATGTGCATCTGCTGTATGAACAGATGGCACAAATGGATTTAATTCACCTGAAAGAACACACAACAATTTTTGTTGCGACTCTCGCAGATCTTCACTGAGTCTTTCTGCAGGTCGAAGATTTGTGCAGAGCGGCTTGCAGCTGTAGGAGATTTGTGGTTGAGACTTGGTAAATTTAAGCAAACTGACAGGCCATCGTAGTCGGGTTGAACCGTCTTTGCCTTGCACGTATAGAAAATCACTTCCCGCCCTCTTTCTCAGTGTCTCTTGGTGTCTTTCTGCAACTCTGTCTTTCTGTTTGGTGTCCATGTGAGACACCGCCAGTGCAGTGCCACATACGGTCATCGAGGTCTGCGACTGTGAGTCTAATAAGTCCTGGCTGTGATTATCACTGACTGCAGCAGAAATAGGAAAACGTTCCATCTGTTCCTCTTTTCTTGCAAGCTCTCCAGGGATTGGCTGCGTGTCCCTTAGCAAGACACTGTCAGAGCTGGACTTATCCTTTTCACTTTCATCTGCTTCCCCTCGTTCTCTGCCGATATCTTCCATTATAGCCTTTACTCTTTCCTTCATCTGTTTTCTCTTCTCTCTCTCCTCCTCCTCCAGGTCAGAAAAGACAGAGGCAGAAGGCTCTAGTCTGGGCCCTCTCCGAGAGAAACAGAAGGACACTCCGAGCCTGCCTCCCACCCGCCCTGTTGTAGGGGAAGGCAATTGGGGGCAAAAGCTGTGGCAAGGCTGTGGATGCAGTGCTGGAGAGTCTGTGTGAGATGGTGAATGGATCAGTGGAGACTCTTGTAGAGCTGTGGCTAAAGATATTTGTGAAA
This sequence comes from Xiphophorus couchianus, assembly GCF_001444195.1. Taxonomy (NCBI): domain Eukaryota; kingdom Metazoa; phylum Chordata; class Actinopteri; order Cyprinodontiformes; family Poeciliidae; genus Xiphophorus; species Xiphophorus couchianus. The sequence goes on along the minus strand of NC_040230.1, from coordinate 16,852,000 downwards.
GAGATTGGCAAGAATGATCAGACTGATGGCTGAAAGTCCTGGAGTCTGTAGTAGTGATTTGCTGGAGTTGGTCACAGGCTTTAGAATTGTCCTCTGAGCTGCAACTTCTTTGGTCCACATCTTTTTCTTGCATCTGACTAAAAGCTTTAACTGCACGCCTTAGCCCATAAGTCCTTCTTGGAACTCTGCAACAAGATAGAAAACAGACAAATATTTTATTTACAGCTTGATTTTTATCAACATATATGACTTAACAGTTGCTTAAAATCTAATCTATGAGCCTCTTGAATTAAATTAAATACTACTTGATGTTCACGGTTCCTATTCCTGATTCCCAGTATGCATTAAATTAAAGGGGCAGTATTATGCATTTTCCAGGCACATAGTACCATTTTATAGCACAATCAAGTAACTATGTTGCGTTCACTTGTTGTAAAAAGACTGTATATATCAAACAACTCAAAAGAAATTTGACATTGCAATTTAAAGCAATGAAATTTGGCCTCTGTCTCTTTAAGAAGCTTCTGCTCTTTCTGACAGTCTGGCTTCAACACATTTGTCCATTAAGCCGTTTACAACGTTATTAGGAGCGTTGCACTTTGAAGTAGTTCTTATGATAAACTCAGCAGATGCACAAGTGTTTGCTAATTGCTGCTGCCACTAGTCTGAAGAAGGTGAGTGGCAGGGTTGCTGGGTAGAGGTGCGCTGTGAGGCTGAAGCTCGACTTGGAGACTACAGCTTAGAGTAAGAGCTGTGTGGAAAAGGAGTGCTCAGTGAGAGCAAGTACCCTCTGAATGGCTGCCATAGGAGATTCAGTAATTTCTCAAGCAAGCATAAAATAATGAAAGCAACACTCCAGGTATTTTTTTTCATGCGGGAATAACATAACATGATGTAAAGCTCAAACAAGTCAATTTTACAAAATACCCCCCCCATTTAAATACAAAGCCCACCCCCACCCATGTTTGACATTTATATTTTTCATATAACATTTAAGTGAAAAATTTGCAGCAGAAAAGCAGTGGGATACAAAGGCCTGGGAGCTGAGGTCTCAGAAAAAACTTTCTCTGCAATCTTAGAAATAATTCTAAGAATTATTCTTTCTAAAAATTTATTTAAGGTATTTTTGTTTGCCATTAACTTAGGCAGATGGATAGTGCCCTAAGTGCTATATAGGCACAAACTCGTTAAAATAAAATGGAATTAAATGACGGCAGAGAACCATTTTAAGTCAGAAGTTTGAAATGATAAAATCTCTGGAAGAATGTCCAGTTCATTTCTTTGTGGTTCTAAATCAAGGTAATTAATGTCCAAAGGGATACGCCAAAAGCAAACCAGAGCACACCCTTGCAACTTCAGGACAGGCTTAACTAATGCCACCTTTGCCAAGTTATTTATATTTATGAGGGGCATGAGAAATAATCATGCTAATGTTTGGCCTGCTTTACTCAATCATGAGCAAGCATAGGAATGCATATATTATATATGAAACAATTAGAAGGTAAAAAAAACTCACATTACACAGACCCCCTTTTCAATTGTGATATACAGTTGTGTTAAAAAGAAAACAGTGCATTTAAAAAGGGAGAATTCCCAGCATGCAAATCCATGAGGAACACTGCAGTCTGTTCCAAAGGGAAAAATAGCAGTGTCTGCAGTTTTTCTCACATTCTCAAACCATTAATGTATAAACTTAAACATTTTTGACCATTCAGCTTTGTGAATTACTAATATTTAGTTGTTTTAAATTATTATTCATCTGTATTTGTGGTGAATGGGGTCAACCTATGAAACATCCCTTGGCACGGTAGCTGCAATGGTTTAGATGTTGTTCTGGGTTATTTTATGATCTTTTGGATGAGTAATTGATCTCTCTGCTCCTGGTAAGAGAGATCGTAAGAGAGCCTTGAACCTTGTTTAACCTCCTGGTAAGGTTAATCAAGGTTCAACATTTTCTCCATTTACAGACAATTCCTTTCACTGTGATGTGGTGCAGTCACAGAGCCTTAGAAATGCCTTTTAAAACTTTCTCCAAACTTATAGATGATAGTCATTTTATTTTTCATGTGGTCTCAATTTTGTTTTTTTGTTTTTAGATTTGTGCAGGATGTGTTGTTTTTTGGCCTACTTGGTGTTGTAAGACCGGTTGTTATAAATGATTTTGGGAATCTACAGGTTTGGCAGTTATGGGAGATAGTTTTTGTGAGTAAATCTAAACCAAAAGTGTAGTTATTTACAGGTATTTCATGTTTTAACAAATCCTCAGCCTAATGGCATACTTGCCTAAGTCCCAATTTTAAAGAAATAAGACTTGGGCAATTATGCTATTAGGCTAATGAAATGCAGTTTGAAGCTGTGAAAAATGAAAGATGTAAATAAAAAATGTAAATATGCTCTGAACATTGAGGCAGAAACTGATGCAATCTCAAAGGATTAATCTGACATGAATAACAAAAACAAAAATGCAAAAGAAGTTTTTCTTTCATAGCAATGTCATCCACGTATTTCATCTGTTTCTGAAAAAAAAAAAAATTTAATAGCAAAGAAAATAAACACAATCAAGATGATTATTAAGCAACGTACACTTTCAAACCTGCAGGCAAGTTTCATTTATACACTTTGTTTGCCAATATCATTAATTTTAAGTTGCTCCACTCCTCACTCTCCTCTAAAAAAACTACATCTCCTTCACCTACAAATCATCCACTCTCCACGTGTCAGCAAGAATGTGTCTTTATGTTATATTTACTTCACCTGTGGCCTATCTAGGCCAGCTGAGTGCTCTCAAATCTGCGCTTGCATCCATCAAGTCTAAGAATCGTTGACTGGATGTGACGCACTCTAACCCCTCTGGACTCCTGCCACTGGTCTCATTACACACAGACTGCTGCAGTTGGACACACATAAACACACACGCCAACACACATTCCACCCGCTCACCGCTGGCTTTCTTGCTGCAGCTGTGCAAGTTGGTGAAGACGCCTGAGAGCCTTCTCCTGTTTGCGCTGGTCCTTCCATGATTTTGAGGCCACGTTGCGAACAAACTCTCTGTGCTGCAGTTCCTTTAACCTCTGCGGGAAGCGGACAAATAAAAGGGGTGGGTGGTTGGGGAGGAATAAAGATGACAGAGGGAAGGAGTGAGAGAGAAATTAGTTTTAGAGGTTCTCTGCAGGCAGCTGTCTTTCAAAGCTGTCAGTGAGCTCTGTTTGCAGATGTTCTCCCCCAAAGCTCATGGGCAATTAACTTCATTCAGCTTGGAGAAAAAAAGCTTTTTTTTTCCTTTAACACACAGCTTGAGCCCAAAACACTACTAAACAGTGAAGAGCGTCCTACAGAAGCAGTTCACATGAAGGAGTCATTGATGCTGTTTCTGGGCTGTTTGGATGACTTTCATTTGTAATTTACTCGCTTCAAACCAACCGCACAACTTTACGTGAAATAATCAGCCACTTAGCAGCTTAGTTTTAAAAAATTGCTCCACTGATTACTGCTTTGGAAACAACCACAAATATTTGTTAGTTGTTCTCAAAAATGCCTATCAAAAATTTAAATAAAATGACAATTAAAGAAGTCCACAACTATAAAAAAAAATGGATGGCAAATGCAGAATAAAAAATATGTATTAAAAGCAGAACAAAAATGACATTCAATTAAAGCTAACTCAGATATGAAGTAATCCAACAGGAGCACAGCAGAATAGCAGCTTTCTGTTCCCTTAAAGTCTTGACATGTTTTGGTATTTTATTTTCTAAGTTACTTTCTTTTCTTTTTGATGGTCTGCTCTGAGCATTTTTCACAGTGTGCTTCTTTATTGCTTTTTGCTTCATAATGCCACCTTACTTTGACCACAGCACAGACATTGTACATCTGCTGACCATAATTTAAGGGTGGTGTTAAATGATTACTTTTTTTTGGTGAAGACAATTGTTTAAGCTTAAGCTTTGATGCAGAGCCAGTTACATACAGTCCATATCAAATCAGGTATAACACAATGCAATCAAATCTACTTTATCATGAAATCACAAATGGCAACAGACCAACTGTAGTTCTGCTGAGATTAAATGACAAATACTAAATAACTGACTTCTAAAGACAACTGGTTGCCCTAAATTGTATCAAAGTGAAAGTCTGGAATACTTGAAGCTTAATTAGATTTTTATTTGTAAAATTTTTTTTTTAAAGCTATCCTTTTTTCTGCTTCATGATTAGAACTCTTTGTGATAGTCTTCAAAATTGAATTTCAACAAAATACATTGAAGTTTGTGGTTATAATATGAGAAATTATATAAAAAAAGAGTTCCTTCCTTTCATTTTTCCCCTGAGGAGAGAACAATATTCTCATTATATGATTAGCTTACCTAAAAAAAGAATCTCCAGCTTTGTAAATGGTTTATCTTCACATGCGGACAGCCTACAACAGGCAGTAAAACTCTAAAAGGTCACTATGCTCTATAATGCATTTTAAAGACATATCGGGGAATCAAAACTGTTTTTGGAGAGGAAGACATAATTTGTTCAGGGCTCTTAGAGGAGAAAAAAAAAACATGCTTGCTTAAAATGTTGTGCTGTCAGGTTTTGAGGGTTTTTATGGATTTTGAAGGGCTTAAAATAGACTCCTTCATTATTCCTGCACATTGAATAAAAGTGCTAAAGGGGAACAAGTGACTTACAATGTATTGCCAAAAGGGCTTTGACAAACATCTGTATGTGGGAGTGAGATGAGGCATCATCTCTGCTTGTTTGGTAATGTCAAACAGATCAAAACAAATGCAAGAGGTGGGGGGAAAAATTAAGTGTTTTTTTTTTTTTTTTAATGTGGCAGGTTAATTCACTTGGTCATATCTATGTGGGTGATATTGTGTGTTACAAGATTGTGTATTTATGCGAGGGTATTTATGTGAAGCTGTAGCAATGGGTGCACTGGTTCTTCCAGGGAAACAATGATTCATGCCCCTCACTCCGGTTTCCTTTTCTGACATGCTTTAATCCTTCTTTTATCCATGCTTGGCAGGTGTGTGTGTGTGCACAGACTTTTTGTCTCCATGTACGTTTGAAGGGTAGGGATGCGACTCAGGAGTTTGGGAATAGATGCAACCTTGTGCACTGCTTTTTCTCTTGCTTTCCAGTATATTTTATTTTTTCTTCTCTGTGAACTCAGGGTTTGTTTATCTTATGTATTTGTGAATTGAATGTTGAGGTGTAATTTTCAAAAGGATTACGCCAGATGTACTTTTAGATTGTGTCACACTTATTATCTGCCCATACAATATGTATCGTACACATGCACTCATCAGATTAGCTCCTCACTCATCAGATTTATTTATATACTCACTCATTTTTGCAAGCTGGATCTAATGCAGGAGCTGACAGTTGTCAGGTTAATCTCAGCTGAGTCTTACACAAGCTGGTGTCTTTTTACATTATCGAGTGATGCTTAACCTCCCACTCTGCGCTCACTGACGATAGCTCTGTGTATATGCCACTAGGACTGCGGGTTTTAGATCTCTGATACATGTGGATGCCTGAGCGGTGCGGATGTTCGTCATTTGTGTGGCTGCGAGGGGTTATGATGCCAAGCTTATTCTTTGGCTATTATTAATCATGCTGATTTAAAGAGGCGTATATGATGAACGACTGTGGTTGGTTTAAAAAAAAAAAAAAAGAAGCAAGAAAGGAGAAAGAAAAGATCGAAGTTTCTGCACTGTTTGTAGCAATCAGTAATTTAAACAGACCAGTCTATGAGAGAACAAATATATGAGGACAAATACCTAATGCTCTTCTCTTATAAAAACAATGCATGTAAACTAGTACTTTGCAAGCACAGAGTCCTTTAGTAATAAGTAGAATCCAATGAAATCTATTGGGAACTTACTAAAATAGACAAAGAAGAGAAAGTTATTGCTTTAAGGTGGTTAAAGCAATAACTAAACAAAACCTACAGCTGATGGACAATTTTAAAACCAACATCCCCTGTTTTAATAAAAAAAGCGTATAGATATGAAAAACAACATTATTACAATTAGTCACAACTTTTATTCAATGCAACATCTGAGGATAAAGCCTACATTTCTATTTTTCTTTTTTTTTGTTAAGCAGTTTTTTTTGCAATGCCCTTCTGGAATTTTCCTCAACTAAAAAAATGCACAAGATTTACAGAAAGTGGTGAGGACAAATGAGTACTTTTTTGTTAAAGTCTTTGCATAATCATACATTACACAACCTTTTGTTCATTAAAGCAACGACTGATGGGGAACCTTTAGGTGTTTTTGTGGAGGTGGAGCTCCAACATCTAGCATATTTAATGTTTTTTTTTTGTTCACTCCTTACCTGTTAAAGTGGACAAGAATGTTAGTTTTGTAGTTGCAATAACTAAAGGTTAACTTCAAAACTCTTTGCTCTCTAATAATAAAAATGTCTCATTATTGCTTTTAGCCATCTGGCTGAGGTATGTCACCTTTCTGACTTCTGAAATAATTTAATATGCACAGTGATAGAACTCAAAGGATTGGGCAAAAGTTACACGGTGGAAGCATTTAGGCACATACATTACTGGTTTTTGACTCTTAATTTGTTTGCATCATGAATACCCAAATTTGACAAATTCATTTCAAACACTTCCCCTGGTCCAGAATTTTAGATTTGTACTAATGTTTTATTTTTTATGTTAATTTGTATTTGTTTTGTGGTGTCAACACGTTTAAGAAATACTCAACTATGGATGACTCAAAGTTGGTTCTAATCCACTTGGAGAACATAAGGGGTGACAGTTTTGGAAGGCATTAGAGGAGACATGCTAATAGGCTGATTTCTTTTTTCTCCCCCCGAAAAATAAATGCAATGTATAAAAGATCAATGCATATAATCAGCATTAAAGGCTGATAGGGCCCTGGATTCAGATATATTTACCCTGGAATCGATGACTAGAAAAAGGAGACAAAGCAAACGCAATCAGCTTCCATTCACCAAAGCCAATACTCCTGCAGGGAAACTGTCTTCAACTAGAATTTCATCTGTTTGCTCTGCAGGCAGAGAGTACATGCATCCTCTTTTTTTCTGCATGTGTGTGTGGAGGTGGGGGGTGTCCATGTGTGTGTTCACACAGCACCCCTAGCTGCTGTCAGCTCAGTGCCGCATGCAGCTCGTTTCATGTGCCTGCCGTCGGCTAAAACAAAGCATTAACATTGGCCTGCAGTTGCCTCAATTCATTTCCAAAGAACAATGACAGAAGAGGAAAGGCCCCTACTCAATGTTTATTTCATGATGCACAGTGTGGGCGTTCAGAAGTGGGAAGCGCTTTGGCTTGGTTGAGAGATCGCCTTGTGTTTGCGGACAAGTGTACAAGGGTAAATGCATGTCTGAGCGTTTTAGCGTGCAAGTATATGTCTTGGCATGACAAGAGATAGCTTTAGGAGAATGGGCTATCAGCAGAACCTTCAGCTTGTTAGTCCAAACTGGAGGTGAAGTGGATGTAGAAGGAGGAGAAAACCTTTTTCTAGTGGTCCAATGGCTTCAACTTGTCCAAATCAGAATAGCAAAGCTGTGCTTTAGCCATGATTATTAATGATGCTTATTTGTTTTTTTCAAGAAAGCATAAAGTGATGGAAGAATAAATAATATGCATTCTTGTGTACTAGATGCATAGAAATTAGTTGTTTTAAAATTTAGGCTTGAGGGGAAGAAGGGAATATTCTTGTATAATAGACTTGTGGCTTAATAACTTTACATATTATTATGTTTTTGTATTCCAGTTGTTTTGGTAACAGTTTATTTATCAATTGTTTGAACTATTTTTCATTCAACTTTAACAGTTTACTCTTTGGAGCTCTTCTTTTCAGCTCAAGTTCATCACAAGAGAAGACTAAAGTTTTCTCTTTGTGTTCTGCAGGAAATAGGACAAACCAGCAGAGTGATTATGAAAGATGGTGAAGAGCTGGATCTCAGTTAAAGGGCCAGCTCATAAAATAAGACTGGGATATATGCAAAAAATGTGCTAAAGTTGGAGTTGCCCTTTCTTGTAAGCAGCTATAGAACGGACGCCCTAAATGTACCTATAAACAATTAAGAGATGCAGGGATGGAAACTAAAGATTGCAGTGTGATGTGCTTTAGACCTAAGAGGGATTAATGTTTATATAAAGCAATAGCTTAATGTTTTTTTTCCCTATTTAGGGTTTGAAGATTTCAGTTGTCAAAAATATTTTAATAAAGTACAATTATAAAATATTTCCAATATGGCAATATTGTTAAGTCTGTTATGTTTTATTATGCATCTCAACTACTTTACACTTAATTATTTTTGAGTTCTTTCATCAAAGCAAAGCAAATCTTTTACTTGATTAATACAAAAAATATAAATCCTAAGAATAAATTCCGCAACACTTTGTATAGTAGATGAGAGAGAAAGAAGCGCTACAGTTGTCACACTCTTTCTGCTGGGAAACAACCAATTGGGCAGACTGTCATAGTAATAATAGCACAGCTTTCCATCAGCACGTAAAAATGCTATAGTAACACATCCAAATTCTACTCTAGGAAATAAAAAATGACGCCTATTTGTTTGTCTATATATTGCCAGATCGAGTGCAAGTGTGCCAGGTGCATCTTTCTGTACCTGCTTGTGCGCGTGGTCGTAGGAGTTGATGTGGTTGTCAAACTCCTGATGTCTCAGGTACTGCTTGTCACACAGTTCGCAGTAGAAAAGTGATTTCAGATCCTCGACCGAGCAACCCAAAGCCCTCTCCGTGCACTCCTGGAGGGAGAAAGATAGAAACATTCAAAATGAGAGCATAAGGGGTTAGAGGGGCATAGAGAGTGAGAAGTGGAGCGAATGGCAGACTGTTATCCATTTACAGCGAATCTGCATCCCAGAGACATCAGCAATAATAGCCTCTACATGAGCTCTGCATAAAACTGTTAAACGACATCCTATTAAAGAGAGTTGCCTTTACTGGCACTGCTGGAGGCTGAACAAAGACTCTGAATCCCCATGCTTATGGCAGCTTGAGCCTGGGGGTAGACATTTAACACAGCCACAATAATATTAAACCTCCGTATGTACCGTGATGGCAAATACGGAGAGTCCGACTGTGGAGGAAATAACATTGGATAGACAGGAAGCATAGCCATCTGAATAGTACAATTTAGACTTCTGTACATCGGGAAAATCTTGGATATGTAGAAAAAAAGTTTCAATGCACACAAACGTGTAGGCAGAATAGCACAAGGACGGAGACATACACACAGTCACACATGTGCTGTGTAAATGGCATATGGACCCAAGGGGATAAATTGCCTGTCTGCATGCTCGCATCAGCCAGTAGGCCTTCTTGGACCCAGAACCTTGCACAGTGCTGTCTGTGTACAATAGGTGTGTGCACTTGTTTGTGTACTGCTGCGTCTGTGTGTGTATGCATGTGTTGAGGTGTGTGTGCATTCATGCCATGCTCTGCTTCAGAATGTAATTTCCCTGAGGCTAGGAGCTGCCAATAAACACTATTGAATTCTGTTCTACACTGACATGATGGGAATTTAATTTGAGGTTGTCACTTCTTTCTCTCATACTGCCCTTTTTCCTTCCCTCTGTCCATTCTCTTCCTCCTCACATTCCCCAGTCTTTTTTTATGCTCCTCCTTTCAGTCAATTAATTTTTTCTTTACTTCTCTTCTCCCTTTTATTTGCTCTATTTCCATGTTTCTTACTTCCTGGTGCTCTTCTTTTCTGTTTGTGAAGTCTTGGGTCATTCAGTGAGAGATTCTTTTGGCACCAATTGACTTCGGTAAACACCAGTTCAGACTCCAGAAACTGGGCACAGTTATGTATCAAAAATATTTTGTACACGTGAAGCAAGCCTTGTTACCTTGTAGAATAAAATGTCTGAGAAAGATGGGTTTGTGTATTTGTAGAGAAGCATGTATGAGTGTTCAAACAACTCGTGTTTACGATATAGTCCTGTGTAGTCTGTGAATCTCTTTCTCAACCTGATCAGACGCCTGAAGGGGATGAATTAAAACAGCTGATGTTGCATTCATAGATGGTGCTGATCCAATTGAGTATCGGTCTTAAACTCAATACTGAGGTCATTTTTGGATTGGATATCGGACTGAGGCCACCAATCTACCTGCAAATCCAGACTCCGTTGTTTTTTGCGACTGTTCATGTTTTGACTGATAATACTCTGGAAGTGTATGTAGTCAAAAAATGGTTGCACTTAAAATGCATATAATCAGATGTTTCAAAGACATAAATGGAAATATATTTTTTAAATTTGACAAGTTACTAAAGTTTCAAGCTAAGGCAGAGTCAGTAATGGCAGCCTGCAGTGAGTTGACAATTTGTAGCTGCAGAATGAAAAATATGCTGAGCATCAATTTCTAGAATAACTGGAGATATTTTTTGTCTTGCAGACAAAACACGGGACAGATATTCGCTATGTATTTTGTGCAAATAGAGTAGATAAAGTTCTCTGAACTTGCTAGAAGACAGAAAGTGGCTTTATTTAGTGGTTTTTTATTTATTTTACTTTCATTTGCCATAAATCATAACAGATTTGGAAATATCAATACTACGGAAAACCTTTACCTAAGGTGGGTTCTTTAAAATGTTTAAATTACATAGAGATTCCTGCAAGACTTAGCGACCTTAATGGTTCTATCTATGCAATCTGTCAGGGAAGTGGCTGCAGTCCAGAAAGACGGTGCTCTGTGTGGCTCACGGATTGTGCTATGGGGTTAGATTATCCTGAGCTACCTCTCTAGCTATGCTGCTATAAGCTTAGGCTGCTAGCAGATCAAATTATCACTTTTCTTCACTCTTCTACTGCCTTCTTCTACTCTTCAATTTGTATTATTTGCTGTTAATTCACATGCTAAACTTTACTTTTTCTCTTAGTTTTTTTTCTTTATATGTAAGCTACACTGGTTTGGCATTCGGTTTTGGCTGCGGTCCTTTCCTGTTGGAGTATATCGACTGAAATAACGCTGCCAGCAACTAAATATTCTCACTCTGTTATAAACTTTTTACCTTTCATTAACATAGAATTAACTACTATGTCTGTCAATCTGTTGCCTTTTTGAGTATTCTGCTTTGTCCTCTTAAACCCTCAATCATGGCAGATGGCTGCTTGTACAGAGCCAGGTCCTTGTGGAGGTTTCTTGCTTTTAACAGGGAGGTTTTCCTCTCCACTGTCGCTACATACATGCATGGTAGGAGGAATTGCTACAGAGTTAATGACATAATGCAAGCGATTGGCTACCGTCTACTGCTGGGTTTCCTTAGACAGAAAATGTTTTAAGCTAATTTGAATAATGAACTGAACTTAAACACTGTTTGATAAGTAGGATTAATTGAAATGTATATGATTGAGCCAAATTACTTTTGTAATAAAATGCCTTGAGATGATGTGTTATGAATTGGTGCTGTATAAATAAACTGAATTAAATTGAACAGAATACACCAATTCTGTTCAATATACTCTAAAACCTTAAATTCTCAGGTATTGCATTCTGCAAAGCTACAAAGCTTAAGTACAAAATCCTTTTCTGCCACAAACAAGAACGCCTCCACACGTTTATCCATTTCTTTTTAACCGAATACGCACACATCATGGGAAAGACAGCTTGATCCTACCAAGGATCAGGCTGTCGGTCAGTTTCTTATAGACATAATGGGTGAAAAGTAGGGGTGGACTGACAGGACTCTTTCAGACTGAAATCAACCCTGGTGGAACTGACATATATCGATCCTTTGTCTCTTGAAGTGTGTATGTGTGTGCCATGATATTGATCTGACCTGCAAGCTTAAGTCACTTCCAGAAAATGATCCAATCACAGAGAGCAGCCTTCACAGGAGACAGACTGCAGTGATGAGGTAGAAATAATGCATGTGTTTGTGTAGATGCACATGGTTCCATGTGTAC